>NC_090023.1:5997541-7236291 GCF_037176765.1 Anolis sagrei
GTATTTTCTGTTGGTCATGGGGGTTCTGTGTTCGAAGTTTGCCCCAATTCTGTCGTTGGTCGGGTTCAGAATGCTCTTTGATTGTAGGTGAACTATCAATCCCAGTAACTACAACTCCCATCCTTGAAGTGACTGGCATCCTTGAAGTGACTGGACTGACCTTGAAGGAGCTGGGGGTGGTGATGGCCGACAGGGAGCTCTGGCGTGGGCTGGTCCATGAGGTCACGAAGAGTCGGAGACGACTGAACGAATGAACAACACAACTCCCAAATGTCAAGGTCTATTTTCCCCAAACCCCACCAGTGTTCACATTTGGGCATAATGAAGATTCATGCCAAGTTTGGTCAAGATCAATCGTTGTTTGAGTCTACAGTGCTCTCTGGATGTAGGTGAACTACAACTCCCAGACTCAAGGTAAATGCCCACATAACCCTTCTAGTGTTTTCTGTGCAACGTTTGGTTCAATTCCATCATTGGTGGGGTTCAGAATGCGCTTTGGTTTTAGGTTAGCTATAAACCCCAGCAACTATAACTCCCAAATGACAAAATCATTTTTTTTGAGAGATGGTCACTCCTTGGGTTGTTAGGTGTCTTGTGGCCAAATTCGGCAGCAATTCGTCAAGTGGTTTTTGAGTTATGTTAATCCCACAAATGAACATTACATTTTTATTTATATAGACTAGCGATCCCCTGCCACACGTTGCTGTAGCCTACATGGAGGTTCTGTGTGGGAGGTTTGGCCCAATTCTATCGTTGGTGGAGTTCAGAATGCTCTGTGTTTGTAGATGAACTATAAATCCCAGCAACTACAACTCCCAAATGTCAAGATTCTATTTACCCCAAACTCCACCAGTGTTCACTTTTGGGCATATTGAGTATTCTTGTAGAGTTTGGTCCAGATCCATCATTGTTTGAGTCCACAGTGATCTCTGGATGTAGGTGAACTACAACTCCAAAACCAAAGGACACTGCCCACCAAACCCTTCCAGTATTTTATATTGGTCATGGGAGAACTGTGTGCCAAGTTTGGTTCAATTCATCGTTGGTGGGGTTCAGAATGTTCTTTGATTGTAGGTGAACTATAAATCCCAGCAACTATAACTCCCAAATGACAATATATATATTTTTAGTAAAGAACATAAATTGAGTTGTTAGGTGTCTTGTGTCCAAATTTGGTGTCAATTCGTCCAGTGGTTTTTGAGTTCTGTTAATCCCACAAACGAACATTACATTTTTACTTATATAGACTAGCCGTCCCCTGCTACGCGTTGCTGTGGCCCAGTCTGTGTATATGTTTTCTGTGTGTATCTATATTTGTGTATATATGTATATGTGTGTTTGCATATATGTGGGTTTGTGCATGCGTTGTAATTTTTGTTTTTTGGCTTTTAAAATCTCTTCTGCTGTTTTTCAGTGTTTTTATCTATCTCGTTGGCCTGATAGGTGTATTGTGTTCAAATTTGGTGACAATTTGTCCAGTGGTTTCTGAGTTATGTGAATCCCACAAATGAGCATTACATTTTTATTTATATAGACTAGCCGTCCCCTGCCACGTGTTGTTGCGGCTAAGTCTGTGTGTATGTTTTGTGTGTATATGTGTGTATATATGTATATGTGTATTTGTGTGTGTGTGTGTGTGTATATATATATATATATATATATATGTATATGTGTGTGTGTGGGTTTGTGCATGAGTTGTAATTTTTGTTGTTTTGGCTTTTTAAGTCTCTTCTGCTGTGTTTTTCAATGTTTTTATCTATCTCGTTGGCCTGATAGGTGTACTGTGTCCAAATTTGGTGTCAATTCATCCAGTGGTTTTTGAGTTATGTTAATCCCACAAACGAACAAGGGATCAAGAATTGTATCTGTTCTCTAAGCGGCATATGATTTTGTATGGATGGTGGAGAACTCTGCATGTAAAATAAACTATAATTCATTGGTTTATGTTTAAAACACACATAGAATTATGCTTGTATGGACTGGGAGTAGTTACTCCAATGCATTGATTGGGCTTGTGTAACATTAGGTGGTGGAGAAACAGCCCCTTGTGTGGTTCCCTCTCCTTGCTTGCTGGAAATCAGGTTGCAAGATGACTGGGATTTGATGAGATCGAAGATGTCATCACGTAACCTTTGTGGTCTGAAAGCAGATATATTGCAAGCCTGAGAAATGTTTGACTGCATTAAATTTCTACCGTGAGTACAGATTTGCGGGGAGGGGGTCTAATCGGCTTTCCCCTTGCGCAGAAGAATTGCTTTAGGAGTTCATTTATTGGGACGGCAATAATAGGGACAATTAACTTTATCATTATGCTGTGGATTAATAATGTCAGGCAGAAAGTAATCCTGAATCCATTCTCTGGGTAAACAGAGAGGTTGTGAAATATGGCAATACAATCACTTCTCCTTGTTGAGAGCACTGGCAGCTTTCCTCTCCTTTTCTCCTTACCCTGTTTGGTGATAAGCATTCAGGCTATCGCTTGCATTTCCCGTTGATTGAATTTGGCCCAGAATGAATTGAGTTTCTGCCGAAAAACTGTCAGATGTGGAAAAATGAGCTGGTTGAGTTTGCCTTGTCTTCTCTACATCGTTTCCTTTTAGACAAAGGCATGCTGTGTGGAGCAAAAAAAAAAGGGAGAGAAGGCAATTGGTTCCACTTGGGTTTTAATGAAAATACGACTTTGGATGTGGCAGAGTATTTATTTTTCCCTCCCAAAAAATGTGAGATGGAGAAAAGCAGGACCTATTGTTTTTGAGGACTGCAGATGATGTAAGCATTTTGAGCGAGATGTTTTTCCTGACGTTGATTGAACCAACAGCGTTGTCTGGTGAAATGTTAGCTGTGAAGTGCCTGCTGATTAGAGCATGTTCTGCGTAGAGGCAGCTGGGAGGGAGGGCCAGAGAGGCAGGCAGCAGAAACCATTCTGCCGCTGCAAGAAATCGAGCCCATTTTAATTTTCCAGATTTTGTGCAGCAAAATCTCTGCCCAGTTTTACTGAAATATATACATCAGTGGTTCTCAACCTTCCTAATGCCGCGACCCCTTAATATTGTTCCTCATGTTGTGGTGACCCCCAACCATAAAATTATTTTCTTTGCTACTCCATAACTGTAATTTTGCCACTGTTATGAATTGTAATGTAAATATCTGCTATGTAGGATGTATGCTCTCTGTCCCGCCTTCTTCACAGGTTCGGTTGGTGGGGACTAGAGATAGGGCCTTTTCAGTGGTGGCCCCTCGGCTATGGAACACCCTCCCCAGAGATATTAGATTGGCTCCCACTCCTAACATTGCGAAAAAAAAGTCAAAACCTGGCTTTGTGAGCAGGCTTTCTCAAATGCAATGTAGTAAATAATTATTTGACCTCAGAATGGCTGGCAATTGCAATTGGATAGAGATTCTGGAAATTAGATACAGAGGATTTATGATTTATGTTTTATTGATGTTATTGTTTATGGAATTTTATGATGTTTATATGCTTTTAACTGTTTATATTATTGTGGCATCGAATTGTGCTGGTTCTGTAAACCGCCCTGAGTTGCCCTCGGGGTGAGAAGGGCAGTATAGAAATATAGTAAATAATAATAATAATTCACTGGACCAAATTTGGCACAAATACCCGATACACCCAAATTTGAATACTGGTGGGGTTTAGGGGGATTGAGTTTGTCATTTGGGAGTTGTAGGTAAAGGTAAAGGTTTTCCCCTGACATCAAGTCCAGTCGTGTCCGACTCTGGGGTGTGGTGCTCACCTCCATTTCTAAGTCTGTTATGCCAGCTCCACAGGCAGCCAGTCCATTTCTGAGCACAATTCAGAGTGCTGTTCTTGGCCTATAAAGCCCTATACTGCTCCGGCCCAGCTTACTTGTCCGAACCTATCTCCCTCTACGTTCCACCTCATAGTTTCCAATCCAGCGGGGAGGCCCTGCTCTCAGTCCCATCGGCCTCACAAACGTGTCTGGTGGGGATGAAGGATAGGGCCTGTCAGTGGCATCGGCTGCACAGCAAGGGAAGGAACACAATTATCACAGTCATCTTTAGGCTATAATCTACTTTATTTACAGCTATACACAGTAGCTCATCGTAAAGCTGCTTCCTCTCTGCCCTATAGCTACATCGCGAATACGCTGTTATCAGTACTAGTCCACACCTCCTGCATTCCAGAGTGATGTATGACATACAACGCTGCATCCATTGCACTATATACTTAGATTTATGACCTCTCTAGGAATGTCGTGCCGTCCATGGTACAGTTAACTCTTTCCACACAGGAATACTCAGCACATAGCATTGCATTTTAAACATATATACATACATATATACTTTGAAATCTACATATCTTCACTGTGTTGTTGTTTGTGTTTTTGGTTTTTATTTTATTGTAAACTGCTGTTGGGCTTGGCCTCATGTAAGCCACCCCAAGTCCCCATTGAGGAGATGGTGGCGGGGTATTAAATAAAGATTATTATTATTATTATTATTATTATTAGCAGTCTGCTACTGTCTTTGGTGTTGTGCCCCCTGGTGGTGCAGTGGATTAAACCACTGAGCTGTTGAACTTGTTGGCGGTTCGAATCTAGGGAGTGGGGTGAGCACCTGCTGTTAGGCTCAGCTTCTGCCAACCTAGCAGTTCAAAGACATGCAGATGTGAGTAGATCAATAGATACCGCTTCTGCAGGAAGGGCACTCCATGCAGTCATGCCGGCCGCATGACCTTGAAGGTGTCTATGGACAACACTGGCTCTTCGGCTTAGAAATGGAGATGAGCACCACCCTCCAGAGTCGGACATCACAGACTTAATGTCAGGGGAAACCTTTACCTTTTTGCTATTGTCTTTGGTATAGCAATTTTGGGATAAAGATGAAAGATTTAAATCTTCTCAATCTTAAAACTTCTCTATACTTGTTGGATACGAAAGGATTTCTGTTTCTGGTTTTCGACCTTCCATGTTCACCTGGTACTTTCTGATCAGCCTCCTGGCACTTGCCCTGCAAACGTGTCTGTATGTTGGGCTCAGATGGAAAAACTGCCACATCTAATTGATTTTACTAAGCTGTACTTCAGGCAAAAACATGATGATAGGTGCAAGGCGTCATCCCCAAAGTCACTGAGGATTAAAATGCATTGTATGAGAGAATTCTTAGTAAATGCAAAGTGTCATCTCCAAAGTCTCCGAGGATTAAAATGCATTGTATGAGAGAATTCTTGAAACGGAGGAACCAGATTTGGTTGGCTTTGCCATGGCTTGTCCTTTTGGTCAGGCTTGATTTGTCTTGGGTATTTTTTAAAAATAGACCAAGTACACCTGGAAATTGGGGGAGCGCTTCATTAGACAAATATTTATTCATTTGCTGTGAAATCCTGCTCTAGAATCGCTTAAAGTGCAATACCCCTATTATTCCTTTTTCTCTAGTGAAGCTGAATAATGCATTTGTCAGTTTCTTTGTTCAGATGTTGCCGCGGCGGTTGTCAGATTGAGAAGCGTCTGAAGAACATCCAAAGAGAGAAACTGACTGTAAATGAGAGTTTTTGTTTTTGTGGAATATTGAATGGTTCGTCTGCACACAGCGTACCTGGCTCACTCTAAAATCCCTTTGTGCCTGCCCAATATGGAGATATCCAGATGAGAAATAATTGCAGTTCTCCAAGTACACCGACTGCCTCTTTGGCTCGGATGTATCGGGAAATTGTCCCTTTTCCGTCTCCCCATGACATACCATCTCAAACATAGGTAAGCCCTAAAATGGCCCCGATTGCAGAGGCACCCTGCTTAGGCATGCTGAGTGAATGCTTCAGCCTTCCAACCATTTCTGACTCATTTTCGACCATAATAATCACGGCTGGGTTTTTGATCTTCTTTCATAAAATGCTGGCTGGCTGGAGATGATGAGCTTGTTAAGAAGGAAAGGCTGTTTCTGAGCCTTCTCTTCTGGGTTCCCTGCCTCCCCTTCAGTCCAGTTTATGATCTTCATTTGTCTTCGCTTAATGCCTTTCAGGCTTGATTATATCTGCTGAAGCTTTTGATTTGCCTTTCCAGCACTTTCTGTGCTTCCCGGCTTTCTCTTTAATTTGGAGAGGTTGCTCTACCACATAAGGCTCTTTGTGTTGCTCTAGCAGACTGCTTCCTTTTATTGGCTGTTTGCAGGCTGCAAGTTTCGTAGGCTCTGTGAAAGTGGGCCCTAATTAAGGCCAAAGCCATAAAGATGAACAATACTGCGGTCTGGTTTCAGGTTTTTTAACGTGGGATATTAGCAAAGACTGAAGACGGAGGAAACACTCTGAAATTGGGTTGTTGTAGATTTTTTCGGGCTATATGGCCATGGTCTAGAGGCATTCTCTCCTGACATTTTGCCTGCATCTATGGCAAGCATCCTCAGAGGTAGCATCCTCACTACCTCTGAGGATGCTTGCCATAGATGCAGGCGAAACGTCAGGAGAGAATGCCTCTAGAACATGGCCGTATAGCCCGAAAAAACCTACAACAACCTAGTGATTCCGGCCATGAAAGCCTTCGACCATACACTCTGAAATTGTTTTGCTGTTTATGACTTCTAAAAAGTCTGTCTAATAAAACCAGAGATCCAAATGTAAAACCTTATGTTTGGCAATTAGCAAGACAAAATCAAAGATTGCTTTTTGGAATAAGAATAATAATAATGATCAACAACATCATTGGGTTGTTGTAGGTTTTACGGGCTATATGGCCATGTTCTAGAACCATGATGGCGAACCTATGACATGTGTGTCAGCACTGACACGTGTAGCCATTTTCGATGGCACGCGGCCACATGCAGCCACATACACAGAAGAATGGGGCCGCATCCCAAGAAGGACATTTCATCCTCGGCTCCTGCACCAGCATTTTTCTATAATGCCGATATATATGACATTATAGAAAAAAGCAAGTAAGTTAAATAATTAGTTTTTTGATTTATTAAATACAGTTATATATTACAATAATATATTTTTGTTATAATGGTTTTTTTCTCGAAGTGACACCCCACCTGAGTTATGCTCAGTTTTTTTTGTGAGTTTTGACACACCAAGCTCAAAAAGGTTGCCCATCACTGTTCTAGAAGCATTCTCACCTGATGTTTCGCCTGCATCTATGGCAAGCATCCTCAGAGGTTGTGAGATCTGTTGGAACAGACCAACACAATGCAAAAGACTACAAAGCAACAATGATGTCCTCAAACTAAAATTCCCAAAACAGTCCCCAAATGGGTTGTTGTAGGTTTCTTCGGGCTATATGGCCATGGTCTAGAGGCATTCTCTCCTGACATTTCGCGTGCATCTATGGCAAGCATCCTCAGTGGTAGTGAGGTCTGTTGGAACTAGGAAAAAGGGTTTATATATCTGTGGAATGACCAGGGTGAGACAAAGGACTCTTGTCTGCTGGAGCTAGGTGTGAATGTTTCAACTGATCACCTTGATTAGCATATAATGGCCTGACAGTGCCTAGAGCAAACTTTTGTTGAGAGGTAATTAGAAGTCCTTGTTTGTTTCCTCTCTGTTGTTGTGCTGTTGCAATTTTAGAGTTTTCCTAGTTCCAAAACACCTCACTACCTCTGAGGATGCTTGCCATAGATGCAGGCGAAATGTCAGGAGAGAATGCCTCTAGACCAGGGGTCCTCAAACTGAGGTCCAGGGACCGGATACAGCCCTCCAAGGTCATTTACCTGGCTCTCACTCAGTGTCAACCTAAGTCTGAAACAACTTGAAAGCACACAACAACAACAATCCCATCTCTTCAGCCAAAAGCAGGTCCACACTTCCCATTGAAATACTAATAAGTTTATATTTGTTAAAATTGTTCTTCATTTTAACTATTGTATTGTATTGTTTTTTTTTTTGTTTTTTTTGCACTACAAATAAGATATGTGCAGCGTGCATGGCAATTCATTCATTACAATCTGGCCCTCCAACAGGGACTGTGACCTGGCCCTCTGTTTAAAAAGTTTGAGGACCCCTGCTCTAGACCATGGCCATATAGCCCAAAAAAACCCTACAACAACCCTGTGATTCCGGCCATGAAAGCCTTCGACAGTCCCCAAATGGATTGCTGTGAGTTTTCCGGGCTGTATGGCCATGTTCCAGAAGCATTCTCTCCTAACTTAGTTTCCAACAGACCCCTCAAACTCTGAAGATGCCTGCCATAGATGTGGGCGAAATGTCAGGAGAGAATGCCTCTGGAACATGGCCAGACAGCTTGGAAAATTCACAGCAATGCAGTGATTCCAGCTGTGAAAGCCTTTGACAACACCGTCCCCAAATTCTGAATATTTTTGAGACATAGTTGGTTGAATTTGTGGATGCAGAAACCGTGGGTATGGGGTCTAGTTGTACCATCCTGGGTGATCTGTAGGTTGGGCCAGATAGACAGTTTTAAAGGAAGCATCTTGCTGCTTCAAATGACAGCATAACCTTTACTGTGTCTCCTTGCTTAAAGAGCCAATAAACTTTTGAGATGATCACACTAACCTTTGTTTTTGACACATGCTCTTGTGTGCTTCTCCTCTTTGAATCGCAGCGATAACAAAGATGTATTAGAAGTGTCCTCTAGAGAGCCATGAATAAACAGGCACTGTATCTTAGCATGTAGCAGCCTTTCAAAGTGGGACTAGTGGAGGACGTCGGGGACAAATGGCTTGAAAGAAGGATCAGTGGGAAAAAATGTTTTTGTTCCATATCTGTCCCGATGAGTAGGCATTCTTTGCCAAGAGGAGGTGTGGATACTATTTGGGAGTAAGAAATGCCTGTGATCAGCTCTTTACCTAAAAGAGAACTCAAAGTCAAGTACAAACAAGAACTTTAAAATGTGACCTGATAAGGTTAGGATGCATGTAGAATAATAAGATGCCACAAGGTTTTCAAAGCAGAATTTTAAGACACATGTTTAAAAAATAAGTATAGGGTTACAGCCTGTACTGGGTATAGGGTTACAGCCTGTACTGGACGGGGTTACACTCCCCCTGAAGATGCAGGTTCGTAGCTTGGGAGTGATCCTGGACTCATCGCTGAGCCTGGAACCCCAGGTCTCAGCGGTGGCTGGGAGAGCTTTTGCACAACTAAAACTTGTGCACCAGTTGCGCCCGTACCTCGGGAGGTCTGATCTGGCCACGGTGGTCCATGCTCTTGTCACATCCCGAATAGACTACTGCAACGCACTCTACGTGGGGTTGCCCTTGAAGACTGTTCGGAAACTTCAACTAGTCCAACGAGCGGCAGCCAGATTGCTCACCGGAGCGACATACAGGGAGCCTACCACCCCCCTGTTGTGTCAGCTCTACTGGCTGCCGATTCAGTTCCGAGCACAATTCAAGGTGCTGGTTTTGACCTACAAAACCCTGTACGGTTCCGGTCCAGTGTATCTGTCCGAACGTATCTCCCTCTACGTCCCACCCCGGACTCTGAGATCATCTGGGGAGGCCCTGCTCTTGACCCCACCACTCTCACAAGTGAGGCTGGTGGGGACGAGGAGCAGGGCTTTCTCAGTGGTGGCTCCTCACCTGTGGAACTCACTCCCGGGGGAAATCAGGGCAGCACCATCCCTCCTCGCCTTCAGGAGGAGGGTGAAGACGTGGTTGTGGGACCAGGCCTTTGGGCACCTTGGCAATTAAATCAGACAATCAGGCGAGTAAGACCAGCAGGATTGATGAAATGGAATGTAAAACTAGATCTATGAGTTAGCGAAACGATGACCATGTAAAAGGAGAAATTGGGTTTGTATTGGTTTTTATTGATTTTATTGATTTTATGGTAATTAATGCATGCACTTTTATGAATTATGATATGATGTAAGTTTATGTATGATTGTTTTATGATGCAGGCATCGAATGCTGCCTTTGCTTTTGTAAGGCCGCTCTGAGTCCCCTTCGGGGTGAGAAGGGCGGGGTAAAAGAACCCCAAATAAATAAATAAATAAATAAGTTTAAATTTATATCCTAGAAAAAAATAGCCCTCCACAGGAGATTTGGTGAAAATAACAGTGACATATCTCCAACACAAAGAACTTGCATCACAATAATATCAATCAAATCAAAATCTATATAAATAAAAATGTAATATTTGTTTGTGGGATTAACAAAACTCAAAAACCACTGGACGAATTGACACCAAATTTGGACACAAGACGCCTAACAACCCAATGTATGTCCTTCACTCAAAAAAATTGATTTGGTCATTTGGGAGTCGTAGTTGCTGGGATTTATAATTCACCTACAATCAAAGAGCATTCTGAACCCCACCAACGATGGAATTGAACCAAACTTGGCACACAGTTCTCCCATGACCAATAGAAAATTCTGGAAGGATTTGGTGGGCAATGTCCTTTGGTTTTGGAGTTGTAGTTCACCTACATCCAGAGATCACTGTGGACTCAAACAATGATGGATCTGGACCAAACTCTACACAAATACTCAATATACCCAAATGTGAACACTGGTGGAGTTTGGGGAAAATAGAATCTTGACATTTGGGAATTGTAGTTGATGGGGTTTATAGTTCACATACAATCACAGAGCACTCTGAACCCCACCAACGATAGAATTGGGCGAAACCTCCCACACAGAACCCCCATGTGGGCCACAGCAACGCGTGGCAGGGGATGGCTAGTCTATATAAAAAAAATGTAACATTCATTTACTTGACAGATGCAAGTAAATGAGTTATGTGGGATTAACAGAACTCAAAAACCACTGGATGAATTGACACCAAATTTGGACACAATGCACCTATCAGGCCAACAAGTGACCATCACTCATAAAAACACTGAAAAACACAGTGGAGGGGACTTAAAAAGCAAAAATAAAAATAAAAATTACATTACAATGCATGCGCAAAACCACATATATACAAATATATACACACACATGTATACACACAAAACACACATACACACATTGGGCCACAACAATGCGTGGCAGGGGACAGCTAGGTATAAATAAAAATGTAATGTTCCTTTGTAGGATTAACATAACTCAAAAATTACTGGATGAATTGACACCAAATTTGGACAGAATACATGTATCAGGCCAACAAGTGACCATCACTCATAAAAACACTGAGAAATACACCAGAAGAGACTTAAAAAGCCAAAAAATAAAAAATACATTACAGTGCATTCACAAAACCACACACATACACACACACCCAAACATATGCAATCACACATATATACACCTATACACAAAAATATGCACACACACACACACAAAACACATATACACAGACTGGTCCACAGCAAAGGGAGGGCTAGTAATATAATAAAAACTAGCTGTATCCACCTTTCGTTGCTATGGCCAACCTTCCCTCCCTATTTCTCTCCTCCTTTCTTTCTCTCCTTCCTTCCTTTTTTTTCTTTCCTTCTCTCCTTCCCCTCTTCCTTTTCCTCTTCCCTTCCTCTCCCCCTTCTCTTTCTCCCCGTTCTTCCTTCTCTGCCTATTTTAGGACTGCAACTCCCAGCAGTCCTTCTGATCGATCTACCTATCTATCTCTATCTAATCTATCTATCAGGAGGATTGCTGGGAGTTGCAGTCCAGGCATAGGAAATTGGAAATATGCAGGGATTGGGATGCTCTCAAAGAAATCCAAGGAGAAGAAAGCTTGCATCTTGGAAGCAGTGCATTTGGATCATCCTCCTCTCCCAAAGGGCCTGGTCTAGAGGATTCTGGGAGCTGTAGCCCAGAAAAGAATGTGGATATGCTATTGCTGTTTTTTTGGTTTTTTTGCCGGGAGAGTCATTTTTGTGCATACGTTGTAGCATCTTTTTGCTTTTTGCTTTGCTTTTTAAGTCCCTTCACTGTGTTTTTCAGTGTTTTTATGAGTGATGGTCACTCATTGGCCTGATAGGTGTATAGTGTCCAAATTTGGTGTCAATTCAGCCTGTGGTTTTTGAGTTATGTCAATCCCACAAACAAACATCACCTTTTTATTTATATGGATATAAGAAGGTACAATCCAATTTGAAACAGAAGTGGAGAAATGGCAAGTTTCAGAACAGGACTCTTTTGTAACACTTGTTTCCTTCTTCTATATATGGTT
Organism: Anolis sagrei; assembly: GCF_037176765.1. Lineage (NCBI taxonomy): Eukaryota > Metazoa > Chordata > Lepidosauria > Squamata > Anolidae > Anolis > Anolis sagrei. The sequence goes on from NC_090023.1 coordinate 6,009,585, forward strand.
GAGGTAACTCAATACAAAATAATTATTAATAAATCTGTTAATAATATGACAACAGACCATAAAATAAATAAAACATCCAGCTGCTTATTAAAAATAGCCAGCAGTAAAATTTTAAATGACACCCCAGTCACTGGAAAAAGCCAGATGTTGGGTTTCTTGAAGGAGAGGAAGCCTAGGAGTTGTTCAGGCTCTATTGCAGTGTTTCTCAACCTTCCTAATGCTGCCACCCCTTAATATAGTTCCCCATGTTGTGGTGACCCCCAACCATAAAATTATTTTAATTGCTACTTCATAACTGTAATTTTGTTTTTGTTATGAATCTTTTTTTTGGGTAATAGTTTTGTGATTTAATTAACACCGTTTTATCCAGCACTGGGCCATCTGGTACAATTTCAGAATCTCTGGTCTTTATGTTAATGCTGTAAAAAAATACCCCAAGTCTGATTGTATTATTTTATTTATTTATTTATTTATTTATTTATTTAGAGCAGTGTTTCTCAACCTTCCCTAATGCCGCGACCCCTTAATACAGTTCCTCATGTTGAGGTGATCTGCAACCACAAAATATTTTTTGTTGTTACTTCACAACTGTAATTTGGCTACTGTTATGAATCATCATGTAAATATCTGATATGCAGGATGTATTTTCATTCACTGGACCAAGTTTGGCACAAATACCCAATATGCTCAAATTTGAATATTGGTGGGGTTGGGGGGGATTGGTTTTGTCATTTGGGAATTGTAGTTGCTGGGATTTATAGTTTACCTACAATCAAAAGAGGATATTGAACTCCACCAATGATGAAATTGAAACTTGGCACGCAGAACTCCTATGACCAACAAAAAATCCTGGAAGGGTTTGGTGGGCATTGACCTTGAGTTTTGGAGTTGTAGTTCATCTAGATCCAGAGAGCACCGTGGACTCAAACAATGATGGATCTGGACCAAACTTGGCATGAATCCTCATTATGCTCAAATGTGAACACTGGTGGAGTTAGGGAAAAATAGACCTTGAGATTTGGGAGTTGTAATTGCAGGGATTTATAGTTCATCTATAATCAAAGAGCATTCTGAACTCCACCAATGGTAGAATCTTGGCACACAGAACTCCCATGACCAACAGAAAATATTGGAAGGGTTTGGTGGGCATTGACCTTAAGTTTTGGTGTGTTAGCTCACCTACATCCAGAGAGCAGAATGAGGGCTTCGTGGGAGGATTCACCATCTGTTTCTGAAAAGGAAGAGAAGGACAGGTGAGGAGATCTTCAGTCTTCCCTTCCAAAGGGGTTCTTTAGATCTTCAGAAATGTGTTCTTGATTATCTTTGGTGACCACTCTAAAAAACCCCTTGTGACCCCCTCAGGGGTCCTGAACCCCAGGTTGAGAAAGACCGCTCTATTGATAGTTCCAGGCTTTAATGGATTTGCCATTAGACCCATATGCTTCTGAACGTAAGCCTCCCCCCCCCCCCCCCCCACAAACCTGTAGGTGAGGGTGAAGTATGTAGAAGTAGTAAGTTTAGCAAACCATATTGAGTTTGGGGATTTTTCAGACCAAGTAGAAATTCTTTCCCAGTGGGATAACAGGCCAATAAATGACTTTTCCTCCCAGGATTGTTGAAATTGCAACTGCTTTGCCAGAGCAGCATTTTCCCTCAGTTTTATTGAGTCTCTGCTGGGTAGGACTTCACCTGCTCACTGGGATGTCTTAATGAGCTCTCTATTTTTATCTTGTGGATCCTGCATGGTGTAGTAGTCATGTAAAGCCTCAAGCTAGTTAATTGGTTCACAATCCAATTAAGAAGGCTTGCTTGAAAGTACATGAAAGTTTATATTTAATGGTCTGATTCTAAGACTTCCTGTGTTTTTGCGGGGACCCCCAAGTTGAATTTTTATTGGGCTATACAGGGCTAATAGCATGCACATCACATTTGTCAACCCATTTGTATGGCATAATGAGTTACAGTACACATCTTCCCACATAATTATACTACCGGTAGCAATAGTTAAAACAATTGCATAGTTAAAGTAGTGGTGTTCCCGTAGTGACCTATGGATACGAGAGCTGGACCATAAGGAAGGCTGAGCGAAGGAAGAGAGACACTTTTGAACTGTGGCGCTGGAGGAAAATGCTGAGAGTGCCTTGGACCGCGAGAAGATCCAACCAGTCCATCCTCCAGGAAAGGAAGCCCGGCTTCTCACTGGAGGGAAGGATATAAGAGGCAAAGATGAAGTTCTTTGACCACATCATGAGAAGATAGGAAAGCTTGGAGAAGAGAATGATGCTGGGGAAAATGGAAGGAAAAAGGAAGAGGGGCCAACCAAGGGCAAGGTGGATGGATAGTATCCTTGAAGGGACTGGCCTGACTTTGAAGGACCTGGGGGTGGCCACAAACGACAGGGAGCTCTGGTGTGGGCTGGTCCAGGAGGACACAAAGAGTCAGAAGCGGCAACGAATAAACAACAACCAACCAGTACAGCAATTTAGGCATGCATAAGACACTGACGATCCAACCAGTCCATCCTCCAGGAAAGGAAGCCCGGCTTCTCACTGGAGGGAAGGATATGAGAGGCAAAGATGAAGTCCTTTGACCACATCATGAGAAGACAGGAAAGCTTGGAGAGGACAATGATGCTGAGGAAAAAGGAAGACGGGCCACCCAAGGGCAAGATGGATGGATGAGATCCTTGAAGGGACTGGCTTGACCTTGAAGGAGCTGGAGGTGGCCACAGCTGACAGGGAGCTCTGGCCTGGCCTGGTCCAGGAGGTCACGAAGAGTCAGAAACGACTGAATGAATAAACAAGAACAACGGCAACCTACAGGCTCCAGATCCTGATCTTGGAAACTAACCAGAGTCCGCTTTGATTAGTACTTGGATGGGAGACTACTATTGACTATTGGGTGCTTTAGGGTTTGTTTTTTAAAGGATGGAACTGGAAAAAGCTCTGAGGATTCCTTGTCTAAGAAAATCCTACAAAGTTCATGGGATTGCCATTTTTTTTTAATCATATTTGAGAAAATCCAAAGTTTGAAAACTTGGCATTCTATTAAATGTCCTTTGATCAGTCGCTGGCCACTTGGATTGCCTCTGGTGTTGTTAAAAAAGGTCCTCAATTGTGTATGTAGCAGGGCTCAGGTTGCATTGCAGCAGGTGGTCAGTGGTTTGCTCTTCTCCACACTCGCATGTCATGGACTCCACTTCGTAGCCCCATTTCTTAAGGTTGGCTCTGCATCTTGTGGTGCCAGAGCACAGTCCATTCAGCGCCTTCCACCTAGTTTTCTGTCAGCCCAGGAGGGAGTCTCTCATTTGGTGTCAGCCATGGGTTGAGGTGCTGGGTTTTAGCCTGCCACTTTTGGACTCTTGCTTGCTGAGGTGTTCCCGCGAGTATCTCTGTAGATCTTAGAAAACTATTTTGTGATTTAAGGCATTGGTGTGCTGGCTAATATCCCAACAGAGGATGGGCTGGAGGTGTCAATGCCTTGATCCTTTCATTATTAGCTGCTTCTCTCCGGCGGATGTCAGGTGGTGCAATACGGGCTAAGCACTGTAATTTCTCCAGTGGTGTAGGGCGCAGACAGCCTGTGATAATGCAGCATGTCTCATTAAGAGCCACATCCCTGTTTTAGCATGTTGAGATGTGGTCCATGCTGGGCATGCGTACTCTGCAGCAGAGTAACAAAATGCAAGGACAGATGTCTTCACTGTGTCTGGTTGTGATCCCCAGGTTGTACCAGTCAGCTTTTGTATGATATTGTTTCTAGCACCCACTTTTTGCTTGGTATTCAGGCAGTGCTTCTTGTAGGTCAGAGAACAGTCCAGGGTTGCCATAAGCCAACAGACTTGAAAGCACACACATTTAATGAACACATAATGCTGCTACCTTGGAGAATGAAACAGATGGATCTGGCCATTCCTAGCAGTGCCTCAGAAAAAAGCAAGCTTGGTTTCCAGGCTCCTAAATGGAAGGGTTGTCACCAATACCCTGATGTCGGGCAAGCTTTTCTACTTGAACCCCTTTCCCTTCGTCAGACGCCTTCAAAGCATCTGCTAAAATTAGAATAAATACATCCCTTTGTACTTACTAAACACTCTTACAAAGTTTTAATAACTATAACTCCAGTTTTCCCTTTAGTACAAACTGTGTGGGCCTCATGGGCTTCTTCTACTGGGTTGTGTTCTATAGAATTGCTCTTCAGTTTGGGATCTGTATCACACCATTAGTGTCACGTTGTGGTGCATTAGCAAATCAGAGCAGAACGAAGCCCAGGGAAACAAGATGATAATTGTTCTCGAGTGTGAACAAGCCAATCCTCCAGCCCTCCTTTCATATCAGAGATAATAATACCCTTCTAGCAAAATCCAGAGTCAAATTGAGTCAGCGTCTTGCATCTTGGGTGAGAAGGGCTACCAACAGCAAGCTTTAGTATGTTTTGATGTAGCGCTGATAATGAAACAAAGAACATTTCCACTGAATTTGGACTACAGTTTCAATGCCCCAAAGTATTTCTCACTGAAGCAGCCCTTTAAAGGTTCCTGATGGGTCAGGCTGAAGGCCCAACTGGTCCATCCATCTCTTTTCCACAGTAGCTGTCCTCCTGCTGCTGGGAAGCCCACAAGCAAGACACCAGCATGGCAGATAATTAGGAAAATGACTGAAAAGGAAATTGCCAAAATGGAATCACTTTTGCACCAGCCCTGAAAATACTCTCTCGTGTTCCTGGATTGCTAGGGGCTGGCAGAAGAAGAATAGAGAGTTGTAGATCTGTGTTTAGCATGGAGAAGAGGCAGAATTTTTGCCTTGCTTGGATTCCTTTTCTCATTTGCCGGCATGCGAGTTTCTGTTCTCTGGAGTCAACTGGTTTCCTTATAAACATACAGGTGCTTTATACAAATTACTTAAGAAATACTTAGAAATAATTGTGTTGTTTTGGTCACTCAACTTCAAAAATGTTGTTGTACGAGGGTTGAATGAAAAGTAATGCCTCCACCTTTGTTACTTGGGTTTGGATGGGAATATTTTAATAAATCAAACGCAGAAATAATCCTTAGAATGTGCTCTTTAATTACCACTATTCACTTTTCCACATAATCACCAGACAATTGGATACATTTCTGCCAACGATGAACAGGTTTTTTGACGCCGTTACAGAAGAAGTTGACACTGTTTCCGCAATGAGCATCTCATAGTTCTCTCATCCTGGGTACCCATCATGCACAGATCTTCCGATAGCAAAGCAATAATGTGACCCACATGTTCTTGTGAAATGCCAATTGTGCTTGAAATTTCTCTCTGAGTGATATGATGATCATCCTGAATCAATCTGTCAACCTTTTGCTTGTGAAATTCAGTGGTTGCTGTTACAGGAGGTCCATCTTTTTGTTTGTCATGCAAACCAGATGTTCCCACCTCAACATCTTTAAATTTACTCGCCCAACGACGCGGAGTACTCACATCAACACAATTTCCATAAACAGCTTGCATTCTCTGATGAATCTCCTTTGGGGTGACACTTTCTGCTGTCAAGAATTCAATGACTGCACGTTGCTTAAGTCACATTGACCGACCGTCTGCACAGGATTCCATACTTCGCACTTTAACAACGCAATGCTGAGGTTTCCCACCAAAATGGAACTGTAGAGGAGAGTCTACTGAACAAGCCAGTACCTGCCGCATACCAGTACTGCCATCTGTTGAGGAGTTACAAAGGTGGAGGCATTATTTTTCAGTTTCCTTGTACAGTTGGAAACGAGCAACTAGAAGTATTAAGGAGTTGAGGCTACTCTGCAGTAATTTACGGCTACCATTTTTGTTAGCTGCCTATTTATGGTAATCCTATGACTGAGAGACCTCCAAGTCAGCTTGTCATCAAGGTTCAGGTTTTGCAAATCCAGGGCTATGGCTTTCTTGATTGAGTTTATTCACCTGTAACACAGTCTTTGGGCGTATCTACACTGTAGTATTGCCATTTGACACCACTTTAACTACCATGTTGTAGAATGGGTGAGTGTTAAAGACCCAGTTTGACAGAATCTTTAACCATCTTAGGTTAAAGAGGAGATTCCATCTGAACATGAGGAAGAACTTCCTGACTGTGAGAGCCGTTCAGCAGTGGAACTCTCTGCCCCGGATTGTGGTGGAGGCTCCTTCTTTGGAATCTTTTAAGCAGAGGCTGGATGGCCATTTGTCAGGGGTGATTTGAATGCAATATTCCTGCTTCTTGGCAGAACGGGGTTGGACTGGATGGCCCATGAGGTCTCTTCCAACTCTTTGATTCTATGATTCTATGATCTTTGCCAAAGACGGCTGGTGCCTTGCCAGACTGCAAATCTCAGAATTCCATAGCAGTGGTGTCAAACTGCATTACTTCAACAGTGTAGAGCAATTTTTCTCAACCTGTGGGTCCCCAGGTGTTTTGGCCTACAACTCCCAGAAATCTCAGTCAGTTTTCAGCTGTTAAGATTTCTGGAAGTTGAAGGACAAAACATCTGGGGACCCACAGGTTGAGAACCAGTGGTGTAGATGCAACCTTCCAATTTTCCTTCTACCTTCTCCCTTACCAACCATCTTTTACTAACAGGTTTTGTCTTCTGATGATATGTCAAAAGTAGAAGAGCTGCAGTTGCAGCATATCCATCTTGATTCTCTTCCCATTAACATTCCAGCTTTCACAATCATGCACAGATTCGAGCTAAGATAATATGGATAATCCCGACTTTGGTATTCCATGATACATCTTTACACTTGAGGATTTTACCCCGTTCCTTCATAACTGACCATCCAAGTAATAGTTTTCTTCTGATTCCTGACTGCTATCTCTATTCTGAGTAGTGAGTGAGCCAAGGTATTGGAAACATATTGACCATTTGAATATGTTTATGGTCTGGTTATGTAAATCAACAATGAACATGGATATATATATTCTTAAACTTATAACCCTGGTGGTGTAGCAGGTTAAACCACTGAGCTGCTGAACTTGCTGACCGAAAAGATGATGGTTTGAATCCGGGGAGTGGGGTGATCTCCTGAAGTTAGCCCCAGCTTCTGCCAACCTAGCAGTTCTAAAACATGCAAATGTGAGTAGATCAATAGGTACATCTTCTACAGGAAGGCAAGGGTGCTCCGTGCAGTCATGCTGGCCACATGACCTTGGAGGTGTCTAGAGGCAACACCGGTCTTTGGCTTAGAAATGAATATGAGCACCAATCCCTAGAATCGGACACGACTTGACTTAATATCAGTGGAAACCTTTACCTTTATTTAATCTTCAGCTATAAGCATTTTAAAAGCACTTGAATCTTCTTAGCTTGGGGGAAAAGGATGAGTAAGATGGGATCTCATAGAGTTTCACAAAACTATAAATGTTGTAGAGAAACTGTTATTTATTTAATTACTACATTTGTATACTGCTCTTCTCAGCCTAGGGCGACTCAGAGCGGATCACAATAGCAAAATTAAGACATCATAAAACAGTTAAAAACAATTAAAACAATAGCGTTATAACAATCCATTAAACATCATATAACATCTCATTATCGTCTCATAAATAAAATCAAGATCCAGTCTCATCATCCGATTGTTCCATATTCCTATATTCGTTACACTGCCAAATAAAATGCCTGCTCGAACAACCAGGTCTTCACTTTCCTCCGAAATGGTAACAGGGAGGGGGCCGATCTAATTTCTGTAGGAAGGGCGTTCCAAAGCTGAGGGGCCACCACTGAGAAGGCCCTATCTCTCGTCCCCACCAGATGTACTTGTGTTGCATCCCAGATCAGGAAATGAGACCATAATATTAAATCCACCACACTGGACTGTGGGAAAAAACAATCCTCTTTATTGATGAAAAATGGTTATAAAAGAAAGGTAAATGCAGAGTCAAAATGCCACAGTAGAAACACAACAGTCAGGAAATTCTCTGAACTTGAGCAAAATTCCAAAGCCACGATACAAAAACCAGGAATCTGTTAGCATCACTAACCGTACTTGAAAACTAGAAGCCTCTGGGAATGCAGGCCATAGAACACAGGAAATCTGCCAAGGTACTGCCTCAGTCTAAAACGATGCTTGATCTAGCTAGCCAGCCGGGGAGAGGCCCCTTAAACTAAAGAAACTATTTCTTGAAACGCCTCCAGACTTTGAAGCCTCCCTCTCCCGTAATCTATTTGACCTTCGTTGAAACTGCAATTCACTCCTGTTTTTCCAAATCTGTTCTCTTGGGTGCTCATTAGCAACCCCAGGTGTAAGTCCCTCTGGAGAGCTATCACTGCTTGATTCCAAAACATTCTCATCAGGAAGTTCAGTTTCACTTTCCCCGCCACTGGCCTCATAATCAACAGTTTCAACCCCATCAGGGAAAGATACATGTTCAGAGGCCTGTTCAGTTGCATCAGGAAATACAAGTAAAGAATCAGGTTCAGGTTCTGGTTCGCACGGAGGCTGAAACCCAACAACTTGTGATGCGGGCGGGACTGAGAGCAGGGACTCCCCAGACGATCTTAACATCCTAGCTGGTTCATAGGAGGAGATGCGTTTGAACATGTAAGTTGGGCCAGAAACTAGACAGGAGAGTGTTCTATCTCTGAAAGTGAGAAGTGGGAACATGGATGAGGGCTGAGTTTTCCAGACAACAATTTCTCTCCCATCTATTGTCTTGGGAAATCCTATGAGTCTTTTGTCATAGAAACATAGAATCATAGAATCAAAGAGTTGGAAGAGACCTCATGGGCCATCCAGTCCAACCCCGTTCTGCCAAGAAGCAGGAATATTGCATTCAAATCACCCCTGACAGATGGCCATCCAGCCTCTGCTTAAAAGCTTCCAAAGAAGGAGCCTCCACCACACTCCGGGGCAGAGAGTTCCACTGCTGAACGGCTCTCACAGTCAGGAAGTTCTTCCTAATGTTCAGATGGAATCTCCTCTCTTGTAGTTTGAAGCCATTGTTCCGCGTCCTAGTCTCCAAGGAAGCAGAAAACAAGCTTGCTCCCTCCTCCCTGTGGCTTCCCCTCACATATTTATACATGGCTATCATATCTCCTCTCAGCCTTCTCTTCTTCAGGCTAAACATGCCCAGCTCCCCAAGCCGCTCCTCATAGGGCTTATTCTCCAGACCCTTGATCATTTTAGTCGCCCTCCTCTGGACACATTCCAAAAGAATAATGAAGTTGGGGTGGTGGTGGTGGTGTGTCTGTGTGTGTGTGTGTGTGTGTGTGTGTGGGGCGGGGGGGGGGAGAGTTTTGTGATTTCCTCTTACTTGGGAAATATGTCTTGTGGAGAGTATTTTCAAATACTTACGATTTCTGTTATGAAGTTTTAATAAATCCTAGTGTTTTCTGTTGTCATTTTAATGTTGCTGTTGTTGTGTTACCTCAATTTGTTTCTGACTTAATAGTGACCCAAAGCAATCCTATCAGAGGTAGTTGACAGAATTTGTCAGAGCGGGATGGCTTCTCTTTTCCTTCCTCTGAAGATGAGAGAGTGTGAGTTCTTGAAAGTCGCTCAGTGAGTTTCCATGGCGGAGTCTCCAGAGTCATAATTGATCACACCACTATTCCATGCTTCCTCTCCTTTCTAATACAGCCTCCATCAGTTGTCATTTATTGTATCTTTAAGGTTGGTTTTCAGTATGAATGGTCTTCTCAAGGAGGTTACAGTAGTCGGTAAAACAGTATAAGATTGCAAGAACAACAACATGAAAACAGCAGCAGCAGCACATAAATCAGCTCCAACAATCAAATAAACCTGTCTCAAAGAGTTAAAGCAACAAAAGTAAAATAGCAGTGGCAGATAAGACAGTTAAGGCACTACATTTCATCCCATATATTGTCGAAGGCTTTCATGGCTGGAATCACTAGGTTCTTGTGGGTTTTTTCGGGCTATAGGGCCATGTTCTAGAGGCATTTCTCCTGACGTTTCGCCTGCATCTATGGCAAGCATCCTCAGAGGTAATGAGGTCTGTTGGAAATAGGACAATGGGTTTATATATCTGTGGAATGGCTGGAATGGCTGGGTTGTGGCAAACAGCTCTTCTCTGCTAGGGCTAGGTGTGAATGTTTCAGCTAAAGCCTTGGCAGACCGTGTAAAAAGAATCTGTGAACCCCACGTCCTCCAAATGAACTGAACCACCTCAACTGGGCTCTCCAGGCCAATGGAGACTCCACCTCAGACATCAGAAGAGCTTCAAGACTGAGAACAAGCCACGAGAGTCAAGATGAAGATCCACCCAGAGGGAAAGTGTTCCTGCCATACATCAAGGGAACCACTGACCGCAGAGGGAAGCTGATGAGGAAACACAACATACAAACAATCTACAAACCCACCAAGAAAATCCAACAAATGCTACGTTCAGCAAAGGACAAGAGGGATCCTCTCACCTCTGCAGGAGTCTACCGTATACCATGCAGCTGTGGACAAGTCTACATAGGGACCACCAAACGCAGCACCCAAACACGAATCAAGGAACATGAAAGGCACTGCAGACTACTTCAACCAGAGAAGTCAGCCAGAGCAGAGCACCTGATGAACCAGCCTGGACACAGCATATTATTTGAGAACACAGAAATGCTGGACCACTCTCACAACCACCATGTCAGACTACACAGAGAAGCCATTGAAATCCACAAGCATGTGGACAATTTCAACGGAAAGGAAGAGACCATGAAAATGAACAAAATCTGGCTACCAGTATTAAAAAAACTCTAAAATTACAACAGCAAAACAGCAGAGAGGAAACAACCAGGCACATCTTAACACCTCTCAACAAAAGGTTTTCCCAGGCTCAGGCAGGCCTTCAAATGCTAATGAAGGTGATCAGCTGAAACATTCACACCTAGCCCTAGCAGAGAAGAGCTCTTTGCCCCACCCCAGCCATTCCACAGATATATAAACCCATTGTCCTATTTCCAACAGACCTCACTACCTCTGAGGATGCTTGCCATAGATGCAGGCGAAACGTCAGGAGAAATGCCTCTAGAACATGGCCCTATAGCCTGAAAAAACCCACAAGAACCTAGTTTCATCCCATAGTTTTAAAAGTTTATGGGCTATCAATGAGGGACCCAAATGGATTTTGTTAGGTGCCAGAGATGTGGTTCTACTACAAAAACTCAGGTCCTTGGGGTTTTTTTTTTACAAATGTTTTTAAATGTTGTGCATCTCCCCAGGAACCCTGAGAGATCTTGCATAAATACGTCAAATTATACGAGGGGCGTTTATTAAAGATTTCCCCCGACCCACTTCTATTTATCACAGGACACTGAAACTGCAGCTCTGTAATGATATAAGTCTCTATTGGTTACGTGCAAATTTATAACTCAGAACTGATAATGATCCTGATTTTGCATGTGCTGAAGTGGTGTGAGGTTTGATAATGGACCCAGTGGAATACAGAGCATACATTTCCCAAATGACAAAATCAATCCTCCCAACAACCCCACCAGTATTCAAATTTGGGTATATTGGGTATACTCAAATTTGACCTCATTACCTCTGAGGATGTTTGCCATAGATGCAGGCGAAACGTCAGGAGAAAAAAAAATGCCTCTAGAACATGGCCCTATAGCCCGAAAAAACCCACAAGAACCTATATTGGGTATTGTTGCAACCCAGATCAGGAAACAAGACCATAAGATTAAATCCACCACACTTGACTGTGGGAAAAATAATAATTTTTATTGATGTAAAAATGGTTACAAAATAGAGGAAAATGCCAAGTCAAAAAGCCACAGTAAAACTCAGCAGTCAGGAATATCTCTAAACTAGATCAAAATTCCAAAAGCAACACTATAAAAACCTGGAACCTGTTAGTATCTCATTAACCGTACTTGGAAACTAGAAGCCTCTGGGAATGCAGGCCATGGGAAACGGGAACTCTGCCAAGGTAATGCCTCAGTCTAAACAATGCTTGATCTAACAAGACAGCCCGGGGAGAGACACTTTAAACTAAAGAAACTGTTTCAGGACACGCCTCCAGGCTTGGAAGCCTCCTTTTCCTTTAATCTACTTGACCTTCGCAGACTCTGTGATTCACTCCTGTTTTCCCAAATCTGCCTTCTTCTATCCTCATTTAAAAAAGGCAGGTGTTAACTCCTCTGGAGAGTTATCACTGCTTGATTCTGAAACATCCTCATCAGGATGTTTAGTTTCACTTTCCCAGCCACTGCCCTCAGAATCAACAGTTTCCAAACCATCAGGGAAAAATACATGTTCAGTAGCCTGTTCAGTTGCATCAAGAAATACAACCAAAGAATCAGGGTCAGATTCACACGGAGGCTGAACCCCAACAGGTATTTGTGCCAAATTTGGTACAATGAATGAAAATCCTGCATATCAGATATTTACATGACAATTCTCTTTTTTTCGATAGAGTTACAAGCAGGGTAGATGCGGGGAATGCCGTGGATGTAGCGTACCTGGATTTCAGTAAGGCCTTCTTCGACAAGGTCCCCCATGACCTTCTGGCAAGGAAACTAGGCCAATGTGGGCAAGGCAAAACTACGGTGAGGTGGATCTGTAATTGGTTAAGTGGACGAACACAGAGAGTGCTCACTAATGCTTCCTCTTCATCTTGGAAAGAAGTGACGAATGCGGCAGGGTTCCCCCCTGGGCCCGGTCCTGTTCAACATCTTTATTAATGACTTAGATGAAGGGTTAGAAGGCAGGACCATCACGTTTGCAGACGACACCAAATTGGGAGGGAGAGCCAAGACTCCAGAGGACAGGAGCAGGATTCAAAACGATCTTGACAGATTAGAGAGATGGGCCAAAATTAACAAAATGAAGTTCAACAGTGACAAATGCAAGATACTCCACTTTGGCAGGAAAAACAAAATGCAAAGATACAGAATGGGGGACAATGCCTGGCTCGAGAGCAGTACGTGTGGAAAACATCTTGGAGTCCTCGTGGACAACAAGTTAAACATGAGCCAACAATGTGATGTGGCGGCAAAAAAAGCCAATGGCCTGCATCAAGAGGAGCATAGTGTCTAGATCTAGGGAAGTAATGCTACCCCTCTATTCTGTTTTGATTAGACCACACCTGGAATATTGTGTCCAATTCTGGGCACCACAATTCAAGAGAGATATTGACAAGCTGGAATGTGTCCAGAGGAGAGCGACTAAAATGGTAAAAGGTCTGGAGAACAAGCCCTATGAGGAGCGGCTTAAGGAGCTGGCATGTTTAGCCTGAAGAAGAGAAGGCTGAGAGGGGATATGAAACCATGTATAAATATGTGGGAGGAAGCCACAGGGAGGAGGGAGCAAGCTTGTTTTCTGCTTCCCTGGAGACTAGGACGTGGAACAATGGCTACAAACTACAAGAGAGGAGATTCCATCTGAACATGAGGAAGAACTTCCTGACTGTGAGAGCCGTTCAGCAGTGGAACTCTCTGCCCCGGAGTGTGGTGGAGGCTCCTTCTTTGGAAGCTTTTAAACAGAGGCTGGATGGCCATCTGTCAGGGGTGATTTGAATGCAATATTCCTGCTTCTTGGCAGAATAGGGTTGGACTAGATGGCCCATGAGGTCTCTTCCAACTCTAGGATTCTATGATTCTATGATTCATAACAGTAGAAAAATTACAGTTATGAAGTAGCAACGAAAATAATGGGATGGTTGGGGGTCATCACAACATGAGGAACTGTATTAAGGGGTCGCGGCATTAGAAAGGTTGAGAAACACTGTCCTAGATGAACCAGAGAACAAGGCTTTGGATTCTGCATTGAAAGTTCAGTCACATAAAGAGAAGAGGAAGCCATTCTTCTCTTGGCTCTCTCTCCAACCCTTTAGAGTCCTGAAGCTTAATATGAGCATCTTTAATTGACTTGGAATCAAGCAAGCAGTCGGTATTGACTTTGACATTTCGTGTCATTAAAATGCAGGTATCGATTAAGTAAAATAAACCCTTACTGTTGCAGATGCAGAGATACAATAGGCTCGTTCGTGTATGTTGTTGCATGCACCCCCCCCCCCTTTTCCCAGAGATTCTTCCCGCTCATCTCAAAGTAATAAGGTGGAGACCTGAACTGCAATTTCTTAGAAATTGCTCCTTCTGATAAATGATAGCTCAGTCTCAACCTCTCTGCGGCATTGGATGGACCAATAAATACAATAATGTTCCTTTATTGTAGAAGACTTGCTTAAAAGGGTTGTTTGTTTTTAATGATGGTATGACCTGCAAGACTCGTAAATGCCTGCAATTTTATTCTCGTGGAAATAGCTCAGTGTATTTTGACTCAAAGGCCTCCTGTTGCGGCTAATTTCTATAATACGGCTGCTAATCTACTCTTTTTATCCTTTGCAGATCTAGTTGAGGTTTTCCTGTATGGTTGCATGATTAGCCTTGTGCATAGTCAATTCTTTGTGGCTTTGGCCTGCCAGGTGGTTACTAGGTAACTTGAAGGTCTTCCCAAGCAGGAATGCATGATCAAAACAATCCCAATTTGAAATATTATGAATTTTTTATTACTGTGTTCTTCGGAGGCTGGGTGTTAAGCAGGGGGCTAGTTTTTATTTATTTATCGTGTCAGTGCAACCAGTCGATTATATTACATTTCTAACAGAACAAAGCAAAAAAATCCCCAAAAAACAGAAAAATACAAAATTTGTGAGTTTGATAGTTGATTAAATGTCCTTTGACCAGTATCTGGCCACTTGGGGTGCTTCTGGTGTTGCTGCAAGAAGGTCCTCCATTGTGCACATGGCAGGGCTCAGATTGCATTGCAGCAGGTGGTCTGTGGTTTGCTCTTCTCCACACTCGTATGTCGAGGATTCCACTTTGTAGCTCCATTTCTGAAGGTTGGCTCTGCATCTCGTGGTGCCAGAGCGCAGTCTGTTCAGCGCCTTCCAAGTCGCCCCATCTTCTGTGTGCCCTGGGGGGAGTCTCTCATTTGGTATCAGCCATTGGTTGAGGTTCTGGGTTTGAGCCTGCCACTTTTGGACTCTCGCTTGCTGGGGTGTTCCAGCGAGTGTCTCTGTAGATCTTAGAAAACTATTTCTAGATTTAAGTGTTTGGGTATCAGCCAGCACGTCAACGACTTAAATCTAGAAATAGGGTGCTAGTTGTCAATCTACACATCTACTTACAAGGAAGGCATTATGCTGCAAATCTTTCAAATGCCATGCAATAAGTGATGTGTCTTTCGCAGACAACCTTCACTGGTAGAACCATGAAAAATTTGTGCAGTTTGGAAGTGTGTCATAGATTTGGTTTGACAGGCGATTCCCACTTTTTCATCATTGCTTCAATCTTGTCTTCAATTTGAAAGCCTGCAATTTTCCTCTTTAAATACTTAAGTTGAGCATATTTAAATGATGAAGATACTTGACAGATATGCCAATTTCACTAACCAAGAAAAATCTGTCTAAAGATCAGGGGGTAAAATGGCTGCTCCATGAGGAATAATTACAGCTGGTACCCTTTAATTCCCAAAACAGGAAAGAACTTTACATCCTGATACTTATTGAATTTCACAGGGTAGCAAAAGTTGATGTTGATCACTGTCCATCTCTTTGGAAAGCCTTGAGTTCAGTGATTTATATAAAATTGACAGTAGAAATGATACATTTAAGGCAGTGTTTCTCAACCTGGGGGTCAGGACCTCAGGGGGGGGGGCACAAGGGGGTTTCAGAGGGGTCTCCAAAGACCATCAGAAAACACAGTATTTTCTGTTGGTCCTGGGGGTTCTGTGTGGGAAGTTTGGCCCAATTCTATCATTGGTGGGGTTCAGAATGCTCTTTGATTGCAGGTGAACTATCAATCCCAGCAACTTGACAACTCCCAAATGTCAAATCTATTTTCCCCAAACTGCACCAGTGTTTACATTTGGTCATATTGAGTATTTGTGCCAAATTTGGTCCAGATCCATCATTGTTTGAGTCCACAGTGCTCTCTGGATGTAGGTGAACCACAACTCCAAAACTCAAGGTCAATGCCCACCAAACCCTTCCAGTATTTTCTGATGGTCATCAGAGTTCTGAGTGCCAAGTTTGGCTTTTTTTTTTTTGCCACCGCATGATACTGTTGGCTCATGTGTAACTGTTTAACTTCTGATTTTAAATGCAGTAGCAAGAGATGTGATGTGCTTTCCTTTGGCTGCTCAGTGTCATTCATTTGCATGAATCCCATACCTTGTGTGACTGTGGAGCAGAGCAGACAACTTGTCCACTGTGCCCTGCCTCATGTACAGAGGAGGAATTGTTGGAGGCTACAGACCATGCTGTTGCTGTTGCCCGTTTTTGGTCAAAAGATATTTAGTCACCTCCATGCTTTCTATTTTTATCTGTTTTATACTAATTTATGCAATGCTTTTGATACGAAATAAATAAATAAATTTGCATGGTTTGACCATGTGCAGAAGAAGGAATTGCTGGGTACATTTCTTTTTTGGCTACAAAACAGTTATTTTTATCGTTATTGAATGATTTTGAGATATTGCAATGAAATTTATGATAGTGCAAGTGATTTCTATCTCTTTCAAAAGATTCTTGTTTTTTTGAGATCAATTTGTCCATTTTCTTTCTTTCCATCCACCCATTAATTCCCTCTTTTCCCCTTTTCTTTCTTTCCCTGTCATTCTTGAAGATGATAGTATTTCTTCAAGCTTTCATGGATCTCTGTGGAGGACATTGTGGTTCCTTGGGGTTCTACAGATCACTGCTCTATCTCGTTGAAGGTGTATCTGATAAACTAAGCTGTGATTCATAAAGGCCTGTGCTTCAATAATGCGTGTACTATTAATAATAAGCAGTTAGATAATCCTCAGTGGGCCTTGCAGTCCAGCGCATGTGTCAACTCCAATCATGATCATGGGCAACTGGTAGTCCCTCCGAGGCAAGTAGTTTGAGCTCAGAATGCCCTGAATTTGTTTTTCCTTGTATTGTCAAAGGCTTTCATGGCCGGAATCAATGGGTTGTTGTATGTTTTCTGGGCTGTATGGCCATGTTCTAGAAGTATTGTCTCCTGACATTTCACCTGCATCTATGGCAGGCATCCTCAGAGGTTGTGAGGTCTGTTGGAAACTAGGAAAATTGGGTTTATATATCTGTAGAAGGTCCAGGATCTTATCTGTGTGAAGCCATTGAAATCCACAAGCATGTGGACAATTTCAACAGAAAGGAGGAAACCATGAAAATGAACAAAATCTGGCTACCAGTATAAAAAAACTCTAAAATTACAGCAGCAAAACAACAGAGGGGAAACAATCAGGGACATCGAATCACCTCTCAACAAAAGATTGCCCCAGGCACTACCAGGCAATCAAATGCTAATCAAGGTGGTCAGTAGAAACCTTCACACCCAGCTCCAGCAGACAAGAGTCCTTTGTCCCACTCTGGTCATTCCACAGATATATAAACCCATTTTCCTCGTTACAAAAGACCTCACTACCTCTGAGGATGCTTAGAATCATAGAATCAAAGAGTTGGAAGAGACCTCATGGGCCATCCAGTCCAACCCCCTGCCAAGAAGCAGGAATGTTGCATTCAAATCACCCCTGACAGATGGCCATCCAGCCTCTGTTTAAAAGCTTCCAAAGAAGGAGCCTCCACCACACTCTGGGGCAGAGAGTTCCACTGCTGAACGGCTCTCACAGTCAGGAAGTTCTTCCTCATGTTCACATGGAATCTCCTTTCTTGTAGTTTGAAGCCATAGATGCAGGCGAAACTTCAGGAGAGAATTCCTCTACAACATGGCCTTATAGTCCCAAAAAAAACACCTACAACAATCTAGGTGTGAATGTTTCAATTGGCTACCTTGTTTGAGTGTTGTTCAAACACAGGGGAACTCCAGACAAGAAACCATCAAGGACAGCCAATCACCTCTCAACAAAGGATTCCTCCAGGCAGTAACAAGCCACCCCTAAAAACTGACAGGTCATCAAATGCTAATCAAGGTGGCCAATTGAAACATTCACACTTACCTCCAACAGACAAGAGTTCTTTCTCCCACCTTGGACTTTCCACAGATATATAAAACCATTTTTCCTTATTGTTTGAAAAGGCAAGTTTAGCATCTGTGTTAAATTAAAACTAGACAAATTGTATCATTAATATTTTAATATCATGACAGGAAAAACTGGGTATGTTATTGCTAACACTGTTTTGCATTAAGATCCTCATGCCAGCTATTTAATTAATAACTTTTCCTGAGAAAAATGCACACCTCTCAGCTGAATTGCCTTTGCAGAGTGCTACTTCTTTTTACGGTTATTTGTGCGATACCTTAAGTGCTTTCAAGGAAGGAGACAACTCCCCTGAGCTTGGGATCTGTCTGAGGCATGCCTGTGTGCGTAGTACTGCTGAGGGAGGACTTTCTTTGTCAATTAGGAGAGCTGCTCTGGGGCCATTACTTGATGGGGAGCCACAAGCACTTGATGCCCTGATGTCATGCGCTGCATTAGAGGAGGAGCTCTAACTCAGGGGCAGAGCATTTGTTTTCCATTCAGGAGGTCCCTGGTTCAATCCTCAGCATATTTAATTTACTTTAAAAAGGCTTATTTTTGATATTAGAGGTGGGAAAGATTTCTGATAAACTGCTAATAGTTAGAAGAGCTGGATGTATCAATGGTCTAGGAACCCTTTCGGCCCCCATGGCCATTCTTTGATTGTAAGGCTGAGGTTGTTATAATACAAGGCAGTCAAGAGCCAAAATTGATGGAAATCAGAAGTAGTAAACTGCTTTAAGCTGGAATGCGACAAGCTGGAATGCGACAAGCTGGAATGTGTCCAGAGGAGGGCAGCTAAAACGATCAAGGGTCTGGAGAACAAGTCCTATGAGGAGCAGCTGAAAGAGCTGGGCATGTTTAGCCTGCAGAAGAGAAGACTGAGTGTGCCGTCGCGCCTGGGGGCTATTATTCTCAATAAAGGAGGGATGGACGTGGCATCTTTCCCCCAGGGGATTGCTTCTTGCCCTCCTATAGGAAACTGGAACTCCCAAAAACACAAAACGCTGTAAATAGCTCAAGATAAGTTTTATTTATCACAAAGTCATTTCTTCAAAGCAATGAGCTGGAAATCTTTAGAAGGGTGAAGGAAAACATACGTTACAGTCTCAATCAGTCCTGGGTCCAAGGGGTTTGAAGCTGAGAAGCCTCACCAAGTTTCCTCTTTCCTCAATGGCTGTGAATGCCGGAGCAAACCACAACCCCAGTTCAGATGGCCTATGTTTTGAAGACTCAGGATCTTTCTCTGGTGCCAAAAGAACCGGCTTGAAGGCCCTTGGGATCTCCTCAATGTTATCCAGGACGATCTGGACATAAAGCATGAGTCCCAAGGGTAAAAAACCTCAGAACTGGTGCTAAGAGGTAATTTAAATCAGGGTCCTTTAGAATCAAGTCTTTTACTCACGTCCATGTAGTATGAACTCTGATGGCAGAATAAAAAGAAAAAAGGAAGCTCTCCCCTCCTGCAGGAAGACGTGGAGCCAAACACTACTGATTGACAGCTACAAGCAACCAATCCATACAGCAGGGTAAAAATGGGCAGGATTAAGCATGATGCAACAGTTTTAATCTTACAACTAACAGTTCTATATATAGGTGGTGCCACTTGCGCCATCACACTGAGAGGAGACATGATAGCCATGTAAAATAAGTGAGGGGAAGTCATAGGGAGGAGAGAGCAAGCTTGTTTTCTGCTGCCCTGGAGATTAGGATGCAATGGAGCAATGGCTTCAAACTACAAGAGAGGAGATTCCACCTGAACATGAGGAAGAACTTCCTGATTGTGAGAGCTGTTCAACAGTGGAACTCTCTGTCCTGGAGTGTGGTGGAGGCTCCTTCTTTGGAGGCTTTTAAACAGAGGCTAGATGGCCATCTCTTATGGGTGCTTTGAATGTGATTTTCCTGCTTCTTGGCAGAATAGGGTTGGATTGGATGGCCCACGAAGTCTCTTCCAACTCTAGGATTCTAGGATTCTAAGTGCAAAGAATACTGAAAAATTACAATGTGGAGCAGAAGAGAAAACTGGCAAAAGAAGGCTCTCCATGGACAGTTCCTGGGAAAAATTGAGAGTAAAATTGAGAAAGAGAAAACATGGATATGGTTCACAAATGGAACTTTGAAAAAGGAGACGGAGGGCTTGATTCTGGCAGCCCAAGAACAAGCCATTAGAACCAATGCCATCAAAGCCAGAATTGAAAAGTCGACCAGAGATTCCAAGCATAGACTCTGCAAGAAAGCAGATGATACAATGGATCCCATCCTCAGCTGCTGCAAGAAGATCACATAGACAGACTACAAGCAGAGGCACAACAGATGATTAATTGGGACTTGTGCTACAAATACCTGCGACAAAGAACTGGTGGGATCACAAGTCGGAAAAGTTGTGGAAAATGAACACATCAAATTACTCTGGGACTTCCGAATTCAGACTGACAGAGTTTTGGAGCACAAGACTCCTGACTTCATGATCATGGGGAGAAAAAAATCCAAGTAGGGGCCATTGATGTTGCAATCAATTGACGAGAAGTAACTGGAAAAGCTTACATGATATGAGGATTTAAAGAATGAACTGCAAAGACTCTGGCACAACCCAGTCAAGGTGGTCCCAGTGGGGATCGGCAAACTGGGTGCAGTTCCTAAAGATCTTGGCCTGCACTTAAAAATAATCAGCGCTGACAGAATTACCATCTGTCAGCTGCAAAAGACCACCTTACTGGGATCTGCACACATTATTCGCTGATACATCACACAGACCTGGACATTTGGGAAGTATCTGACGTGGGATCAAATACAAAAGCCAGCAGAGTGATCTTGTTTGCTGTGTATTAATCTTGTTATGTATTAAATAATGATAATGATAATAATAATGATGATGATGCCTGTTTGCTTATATGTGGATCCTTGGTATCTGGGGCTTGGTTCCAGGACTTCCATAGATATCAAAATCTGTGAATAAATAAGCTGGCTTTAGCACAGCCGATGAATTACCAGCATCAATAGATCACACCAATCAAAAGTTGGCAGTTCGAAGCCCAGGTCGGGGTGAGCACCCGACCTTCAGCCCAGCTCACTGTTCACCTAAGCAGTTTGAAAACAGTTGTGAGCTGTGAGCAGAGAATTTACACAGTGCTTAAGTGGGGAGGTATTTTATGGCACCATAAAAAGGAAATAGCAGAAAATGCTGGCAGTCAAAGAGAGGAGGAAGTCTGTGATCAAGGGCTCTTCTTCGTAGAGGATGGAGCGACAGCACCCCCGTGTGGCGGGAATCGAGCACAACCTGCAGGACACCGAAGTTGGGAAAATGCCGACTTATACCTCTATCTGTTGTCTGTCCTGTCCCTTTAACAGCATTGAATGTTTCCCGTTTATGTGTTCTGTGATCCACCCTGAGTCCCCTTTGGGATGAGAAAGATAAAATATAAATGCAGTAAACAAACAAACAGATAAATAAATAGTGTCTGCTGGTATAAGGCCATGGGGCAAGCTCACTGCTCTGTTCTCTTCAAAAGGCTGGTCAGTTTACAAAAATATATATGGACTCCAGGGACAAATCTATAGCTCTCTTATTCTCTCTCTCATGCACACACCAAAATTTTCATCTGCCACCTTCTTATGCCGGTAAGTGGCATTTATATTTCTTCACTATTTCAGACTGTCCCCATTGAAAAATGAGCACTTCATAACACGAAGGACTGTTCTGATCTCTCCTGAAATGGCAGTTGTTTTTCACAGGAAACCAATTTATTTCAGATTGGCTATTCAAACAGAATTATGAGTTTGCTTGAGCACTTGATGTACCTGCATTAACAGACCTTCAAAGGTCACAATACAGGAATCAGCCCATTGTATTTCTACTCCTACCTACCAATCCCTTTTTTCTAATAAAATAAAAGCACACAATGAAATAATCAGCATATTATGCTCTGAATTCTTCACACTAGTACTGGAGACCTTTAATTAAGTCCTCTTATATACAATGGCATAGTCAAATGATGTTGTTTATATAAAATGGCAAAATCAAAGTTTGATTTTGGGATATTTTAAAAAATACTTTAAAATAAAACATGGTTGAATCCATGGATCCATAGATAACTATGAGTGCTAACTATAATTCCCATACAGAATGAATTATTCCCTGGGTTTATATTCGGATTGGATTATACTCGCACATATCTATCTATCTATCTATCTATCTATCTATCTATCTATAAATGTTCTGTGCATAATGAGTTCCTTAAAAACAAAAGAACCAATGAATGGAATCACACCAAATTTGTCCATCACTCAAAAAAATATGATTTTGTCATTTGGGAGTTGTAGTTGCTGGGATTTATAGTTCACCTACAATCAAAGAGCATTCTGAACTCCATCAATGATGGAATTGAACCAAACTTGGCACACAAAACTCCCATGACCTACAGAAAATATTGGAAGGGTTTGGTGGGCATTGACCTTGAATTTGGGAGTCGTAGTTCACCTACATCCAGAGAGCACTGTGAACTCAAACAATGATGGATCTGGACCAAACTTGGCACAAGCACTCAGTACGCCCAAATAAGAACACAGATGGAGTTTGGGGAAAATAGTCCTTGACATTTGGGAGTTATAGACACTGGGATTCACTGTTCACCTACAATCAGAGCATTCTGAACCCCACGAATGACAGAATCAGGGCAAACTTCCCACACAGAACCCCCATGATCATCAGAAATTACTGAAGGCCATCGAGTCCAACTACCTTCACTTAATCAAAGTTCTCCTGACAAAGAGCCATCCAGTCATAGATATAGATAGATATGATTCACACACACAGATATAGTATCATAGATTTGAAAGGGACCCCTGAAGAAGGACTATTATATGTTGCATGTTCCAGAGTAGGCAAACCAGACACTCCACATCAACACTGACAAAGAAACAGCAAGAAATACTGTCTACCCACAAGCATCAAGACATTACATATATTAGAAACCAACATTTTCTCATTGCTTTATTTTCCTGATCACTAGACTGGGCCACAGCAACGCCTGGCAGGGGACAGCTAGTTCCTTATAAGTGAATTTAGAAAGTGACTGTTTAGTAAGTACAGTAGAGTCTCACTTATCCGACCTTTGCTTATCCGACATTTTGTCTTATCTGACACTCTTATCCAACACCCTTTTCCTCCAGCATTTCCCCTTCAATGAAAGGAGTGCTCCCCAACTCTCTCTCCATTCCCAATAAGTGAAAAAGGCAAGACAAAGAGGAGGAGGAGGGAGGAAAGGGGGAAAAGAGGCAGGACTCTGTGATTTCCACGCTCCTCTTCTGCATCCAGGCACTTCCTGCTGGGCCACTCAAACCCCGAGGCGTTGCTTTGCGTTAACCCAGGGGTCCTCAGACTTTTAGAACAGAGGGCCAGGTTGTAGAGCCAGATTATAATTTGAAAAAGCATGAATAAATTCCTGCACATATCTTCTTTGTAGTGCAAAAAACAATACAATAATTATAATGAAGAACAATTTCAACAAATATAAACTTATTAGTATTTCAATGGGAAGTGTGGGCCTGCTTTTGGCTGATGAGATTGTTGTTGTTGCTGTTGCTGTTGTGTGCTTTCAAGTCATTTCAGACTTACAGTAGGTTGACCCTGAGCGAGGGCCAGGTAAATGACCTTGGGGGCCGTATCCAGCCATCGGGCCTTAGTGTGAGGACCCCTGCCTTAACCCTTTGAGTCTCTGTTGTTAGTATTTTAGGTGTCTAATACCATGTTGGACAGGTAACAGTAGGAGACTTCATAGTATCCGACATTTTTGTTTATCTGACGTTCTGCTGGCCCATTTATGTCGGATAAGTAAGATTCTACTGCATACTGTATTGCAACTGTGGCATAAGATGGACTCAAGTTTTCTATAAATGTAAGGTAGCACAATTTCCATTAATTGAAATGCTCCTTGCACATTCTTCCCATGATACTTATGACCGTGTATCAGTTATTGGACTGTATTTGGGCAGCCGTTGTGGGTAAAACGTATAGAAGTTCAGTATTGGTCTTTATTCACATCACGAAGTAAGTGTTCATGAGTAAATGGCACATAGTGATTGAATTTTGATTTAACTGTTACGCTCTGTGGTTGTTTGTTAATATGGCTATACCTTAGAGTAGAACTTCACTTTTAAACTTTTTTGCTGAAGCAATACTTTTCCAAATGTGTTTGGATCTAGCTTCCAGTCAGCATGGTGTGTGGTCAGAGATGCTGGGAGTTGTAGTTCATTGTATGGAGAACACATCCATGAGTCCTCCCTAATGTTTAGGAGGATTCTCTTTTCCTGTAGGTTCCTCGGCTTATATTCGGATCGGATTATACTCGCACATATAGGGTATATGAAACTTTAGGGCAGGCTTCCTGAACCTATTTGGATCGCAACTCTCATCACCTTAACTGCTCATCTTGATGGTGGATAATGGGACACATGGTAGTGGATGGTGGGAGATGTTTTGATCTTGAGGGCATTGGATTATTTGCCCACTATTGACTGCTGCCAGCAGCCTTTCCCATATTTTTGGCCTCCTTTCTCTCATGCAACTTATAAGAGGGTTAATCCTCTTTGTGTAAATCTTTCTAAATCCAGGGTATTTCTCCTTATTCAATTTTAAAAAGAAAATGAAGTTAGTTTCCTTGGACTGTAGCCACTAATGATGATTCGATGAGTATTAGAGTTTGCAGGTTTCCCAGCTGTATAAGGAAAAATATATGCCGCGAGATGTTTCATTTATCCAAAGAAATAGAAAAATGTCATTAACAACTGTATTATGGAAATATAGGTCATGTCACAGAGTGAAAAGTAGCTGCCTTGCAGTTTGTTTTGGGCTTTCAGGAAGAGAGAGTGACGAATTTTGCAGCTTAAATGTTGAGCATACTGGAAACATTCCTTAAATGTACAATTTTGTCTTCTATTTCTGGCAAGAAATATTTACAAGTGTTAATCTTTCCTCTGCTGTGACTGATTTGTGCCACACAAAGCCCAATAATTGCTCAGAGGTACTCTGTAAGAGACATCAGCATTGGGCTGATAAGATGGCTTCACGCGAATATAAATGAACATTAGTGCTGGCTTAATAATATGCACACATAATGTAGTGGCATTATTGTGATAACTCCAAACTGCTACCATCCCTCAAAGCAATTTCATCTGGCCTCCAGAAAGGAATTTAGGTGATAGACCTGAGTGTGAATAATGCTTTTTGTTCCTTTGTGAGATGGAAAGGAAAAATAATAATAATACACTCGGTGGGAAAGCTCTCCGCATCGCTGGATAGTATCTGGAGAGTCATGTCTTGAATCTAAAATCTAGCAGCCCTTCTATCTGTACAAATACAGCTTTCTGTGAGCTGCAACTGAAAAGAAGGTTTTTTTTGGGGGAGTCAGTGATATAAGGGGAGAAACTGAGAATGTTACCACTTCATAGGGTTGTTGTAGGTGAGGATGCTTGCCATAGATGCAGGCGAAACGTCAGGAGAAAAATTGCCTCCAGAACATGGCCATATAGCCCGGAAAAACCTACAACAACCCAGTGATCCCGGCCATGAAAGCCTTCGACAATACATTTACCACTTCATAGATGTGCATCAACTCCATCTTGAATATATTTGCTTATTCAACAATGCATATCCCACCTTCTTGGTGCTTACTGAATAAACGGAGACTACCACCAATACTCAAAACATTATTCATTCATTTATATTCGTGTACATATTGATAACTGGCAAATAGAGGGAGAAAACATGGAGTCAGTGACAGATTTTGTATTTCTATGTGCAAAGATGACTGCAGATGCAGACTGCGGCCAGGAAATCAGAAGACGTTTCCTTCTTGGGAGGAGAGCAATGACCAATCTGGATAAAATAGTGAAGAGTAGAGACATCACAATGGCAATGAAGATCCGCATAGTTAAAGCAATGGTATTCCCCATAGTCACCTATGGATGTGAGAGCTGGACCATAGGGAAGGCTGAGCGAAGGAAGAGAGATGCTTTTGAACTGTGGTGCTGGAGGGAAGTTCTGAGAGTGCCTTGGACCACGAGAAGATCCAACTAGTCCATACTTCAGGAAATAAAGCCCGACTGCTCATTGGAGGGAAGGATATTAGAGGCAAAGTTGAAGTACTTTGGCCACATCATGAGAAGAACAGAAAGCTTAGAGAAGACTTAGAAAATGCTTTGAATGCAATGTTCCTGCTTCTTGGCAGGGTGTTGGACTTGATGACCCACGAGATCTCTTCCAACTCTATGATTCTAAGACAATGATGCTTGGGAAAATGGAAGGAAAAAAGGACAAGATGGATGCGACTGGCTTGACTTTGAAGGAGCTGGGGGTGGTAATGGCCGACAGGGAACTCTGGCGTGGGCTGGTCCATGAGGTCATGAAGAGTTGGAAGCGACTGAACGAATAAACAATATAGAGCCTTTCTATTTATTTATCGTGTCAGAAGGGAATTGAGGGTGCAGTTGTAATGTATTTAAAAACACAAACAAATTAAAAAACTTGGCATTATACTAAATGTCCTTTGACCAGTAGCTGGCCACTTGGAGTACCTCTGGTGTTGCTATAAGAAGGTCCTGCCACATTGTGCATGTGGCAGGGCTCAGGCTGCATTGTGATAGGTGGTTTATGGTTTGCTCTTCTCCACACTCGCATGTCGTGGACTCCACTTTGTGGCCCCATTTTTTAAGGTTGACTCTGCATCTCGTGGTGCCAGAGTGCAATCTGTTCAGCCCATTCCAAGTCACCCAGCCATCTGTGTGCCCAGGAGGAAGTCTCTCATTTGGTATCAGCCATGGATTGAGGTTCCGGGTTTTAGTCTGCTACTTTTGGAATCTCGCTTGCTGAGGTGTTCCTGCAAGTATCTCTGTAGATCTTAGGAGGCTATTTCTTGATTTAAGGTGTTGGCTTGCTGGCTGATATCCAAACAGAGGATGGGCCAGAGATATCACTGCCTTGGTCCTTTCATTACTGGCAGTTCAATCCTGGCGGTTGTTAAGTGGTGCAATACTGGCTAAACAGTATAATTTCTCCAAAGCACTCTTCTGATGCTAAAAGGGTGGGTTTTCATTGTTGAGTTGGGATTCAAATGCTGGCCCTCCAGAGTTGGTCCAGTATTCAAAGCACAACACCACACTGGCTTAGGTGGGAATTGCTCTGTGGAACAGGACTTTGTTCTGCTCTGTTGCTTCCTAGGGACCTTTTCTGCCTATTCCTAGCCTTTCAATCTTTCCTAAACTCTTTCCCCCCCTCTTTGCTCTCATCATTTGATGTTTCATGTTTCTCTCCATGCTCTGTATTTTCATTCTTAATTACAGCCCCACCATTTCATCTGCTCATATTTTCCATGCTCAGGTCTTTCTGTGAGCTGTCTTCTCCTACTCTTCACTGGGCTGCTCTACTGACCTTAATTGTGGCAACTGTGAGACTTCTTAACCTAATGTTGACTTTAACCATGCAATTCTATAACCGTATTTGACTTCTAGTTTGGCCTTAAACCCTGTTTTCTACCTCATTAATTGTTCATCCTAGTCTCTTCTGGTAGTCATTGAAGCTTAATGTCAAGGAAGAATCTTTGGCTACAGCGGTGCCAGGTTCACAAACAACATTTTCTCCTGTTGGTTGTTGTTGTTCATTTGTTCAGTCACTTCCGACTCTTCGTGACCTCATGGACCAGCCCACGCCAGAGCTCCCTGTGAGCCGTCACCACCCCCAGCTCCTTCAAGGTCAAGCCAGTCACTTCAAGGATACCATCCATCCATCTTGCCCTTAGTCGGCCCCTCTTCCTTTTTCCTTCCATTTTCCCCAGCATCGCTGCCTTCTCTAAGCTTTCCTTTCTTCTCATTATGTAGTCAAAATACTTAATCTTTGCCTCTACTATCCTTCCCTCCAGTGAGCAGTCGGGCTTTATTTCCTGAAGTATGGACTGGTTGGATCTTCTCGCGGTCCAAGACACTCTCAGAACTTTCCTTCAGCACCACAATGCAAAAGCATCTATCTTCCTTCTCTTAGCCTTCCCTATAGTCCAGCTCTCACATCCATAGGTGACTATGGGGAATACCATTGCTTTAAGTATTCAGATCTTTGTTGCCAGTGTGATGTCTCTACTCTTCACTATTTTATCGAGATTGGTCATTGCTCTCCTGCCAAGAAGTAAGCAACTTCTGATTTCCAGGCTGCAGTCTGCATCTGCAGTAATCTTTGCACCTAGAAATACAAAATCTGTCACTGCCTCCACGTTTTCTCCCTCTATTTGCCAGTTATCAATCACTCTTGTTGCCCTATTCTTGGGTTTTTTTATGTTTAGCTGCAACCCAGCTTCTGCCCTTTCTTCTTTCACCTTGATTGGAAGGCTCCTCAGCTCCTCCTCGCTTTTGGCCATCAAAGTGGTATCATCTGCATATCTAAGGTTGTTAATGTTTCTCCCAGCAATTTTACCCCAGTCTTGCACTGCATTATAGAAATGTCTTCTAGGTGGAAAATTATCATGGTATCTGAAATCTCTTACATATGTTATTGGCAATGGAAGCTCAGAAAGACTCATAAGAATTGCTTGTATGAATACCTATCAACTCATGGGAGTTGATTTTTCTATAATTGCAAGTGAAGAATGAGAACAGCATGAACCTCTTACCCAGTGATTGATAGCTACGGTTTCACCTACTCACAAACCTAATAATATTTTTGCACTGGAAGTGTTTGTGAGCCTCTAGGTCTCCTAGTGCGATTCTATGGTAAACTTTCAGCCCAAAGATAGTAAGAGTATATGGTTTTCTGTTGCTTAAAGGACTAGATTTAAGAAATAGAGTCCCAGAAGAACTATGGACAGAAGTTCACAACATTGTTCAGGAGGCAGCAACAAAGTACACCTCAAAGAAAAAGAAAACCAAGAAGGCAAGATGGTTGTCTGCTGAGACACTGGAAGAAGGAAAGCAAAAGAAAACTGTGATAGGGGGAGATATGCCCAATTAAATGCCCAATTCTAGAGGTTAGCCAGAAGAGAGAAGGAACTATTTTTTTAAAAAAGCAATACATGGAAATGGAAGAAGACGATAGAATAGGAAAGACAAGAGACCTCTTCCAGAAAATTAGAAATATTGGAGGTAAATTTAAGGCAAAAATGGGTGTGATAAAAAACAAAGATGGCAAGGACCTAACAGAAGCAGAAGAGATCAAGAGAAGGTGGCAAGATTATACAGAAGATCTGTATAGGAAGGATAATAATATCAAGGATAGTTTTGACGGTGTGGTGAGTGAATTAGAACCAGACATCCTGAGGCGTGAGCTTGACTGGGCCTTAAGAAGCATTGTTAATAACAAGGCAGCAGGAGACAACAGGAAAGAAGACAGGAAAGCTTGAAGAAGAGAATGATGCTGGAAAAAAATGGAAGGAAAAAAGAAGAGGGGCTGACCAAGGGCAAGGTGGATGGATGGTATCCTTGAAGTGATTGGCTTGATCTTTAAGGAACTGGGGTGGCAATGGCCAATAGGGAGCTCTGGCGTGGGCTGGTCCATGAGGTTATGAAGAGTCGGAAGTGACTGAATGAATAAACAACATTGTCTGTGGTTTCAGGCTTTCGTGAATATTCCCCATGGATACGGGAGTTGTACTGTGTCTGTAAGCCTAGCTGTAATTTTTGTCCTTGGTGTCTTTTAAGGATGGTATATTTTTAGAATATTATGTAAAATGTATAAGGAATCCTGTTTCCTAAACCAGCAAATAGTCTTTCTCCAGTGTCTGAGTGCATGCAACAAACATTGAGGAGCTCAATGAGGTTCTGATTAAGCCAAGAGGCTTAATGAATTGCTGCCTGTTATGCATGAGAAGCTTTTTTCCCCTTTCTGCATCATAAACCTCATAGAAGTGTTAGTCAGGGAGAAGTTCAACCTTGAGCAGAGGAAATGGTTAGAGTTCTGGTGAAAGAATCAGAATTATTAAAAACAAGACATGTTTTTAGCATCTGTTGAAGAGTCATTTCCTCATACATGAAATGCATGTTTTAAAAAATGCAGTAGCACCTCTCTCCCTCTTTGCTTTAATGATCCAAATCATGCAACACTCCCTATTTTTAAGGCCTTGGGTGTTATCAATTGGGATCTCTTACCTCTATCAAAATGATTATGGGAACCAGTGTGGTGTAATGGTTTGAATGTTTGACCAGGATATTAGGGTTTGAATCTTCCCTTGGCCATGGAAGTTTAGTAAGTGATCTCGAACCTCAGAGGAAACCCACACAACATGTTTGCCTTAGGTCTCCAGAAGTTGGAAATTACTTGAAGGTGCATAACAATTGCAATAATAACAGAAGTTGTTGCAGAACCCTTTTGTGAGACCTCAGGTGCTGATATGTATGAATTCATGACTGAATTAGCCATGTTCAGTGTTATGAGTGTGAGCCTGGAGCTTGCACAACTTTTCTTCATTTAATTTTACTGGTCTGATCTTGAAGGTTTGAACCTTCTCTTTCTATTTTAGAGCGTATTCTGACATCTGAACTCAGAGGCATTACAGTCAATCCAACCGATATACAGCACTGTTTTATAAATCCAGATGATGTGCTGCTTTATAAGTCCCCCAGTAACTTGAACTTGAATACCTCAGGACTGCCTTCTGCCTTACAAGTGGTTCCATTTCTTGAGGTCACCTGGGAGGACCCCCCAATTGGTGCCCCATGTCCTTCAAGCGCATTTGAGATTATCAGAAGCATAGCATTTTAACGCTGTGATGCCTATTGTGTGAAATACCATTCTCTTAGAAAGTAGAGATGTTCCAAGTACAGTGGGCCCTTGGTATCTACTGGGGCTTGCTTCCAGGATCCTCTGTGGATGCCGAAATCTATTGGTGCTCAAGTTCCATTATATACAATGGTGTAGTACAGTGGTTCCCAACTTGTGATCCATAAGAACTAAAATATGGTCCGCAGCCTGACCGTTACTACACCGTTGCAATGAGAGCGACTGGTCTTGCAGAACCCTCTTATAGTTCCAAGGCAACAGGGATGTTGGGAGGGGAGAGGCTGACTACCCACGAAAAGCGCGACAACAAGCCCTCTAACTGCTCCTCCTCCTCCTCCTCCTCCTCCTCCTCCTCCTCCTCCTCCTCCTCCTCCTGCTGCGTCCAGGTTTGATGTGGTCTATCCAATGCAGTTTTCTGAATCAGAACTCCAAATAACCAAACCGAATTTGAAGTTGACCAAAACCTGACTCATAAAAGTTTTGGTACTAATGTTGTAAAGTGGTCCCTGGTCAAAGTGGTCCCTGGTCAAGTGGTTCCTGGTCAAGTGGTCCCTAGTAAAAAAAAAAGGTAGGGAACCACCTTAAGCTAATGGCAAAATAAAGATTTGATCTGTGGAATATTTTAAAGTGCAGTATTTTCAAGCTGTGGAGATTGTGGCGCAGCTGGCTGAGTGTCAGCTGCATTAAGATCACTCTGACCAAAAGGTCATGAGTTCGAAGCCAGCCCGGGCTGGAGTGGGTGTCCAGCCATTGTGTAGCCCGTTGTCGACCTTTGCAACCCGAAAGACAGTTGCATCTGTCAAGTAGGAAAATAAGGTACCACCTTGTGTGGGAGGCTAAATTTAACTAATTTATGAGGCCATAAAGAAAGAAGACTCCGGGGAATGTGGAATGCGGAAGAACTTCATCGGTGTCGTTGATGGACGATGAAAAGCAGCAGCTCCCCCGGCGGCCAGAAAAAAGTTAAATAGCCTTTGTCTGTTAAATGTTGTTTGTCAAACTGGCATTGAATGCTTGCCATATATGTGTTTACTGTAATCCGCCCTGAGTCCCCTGCGGGGTGAGAAGGGCGGAATATAAGAACTGTAAATAAATAAATAAATAAATAAATGAAACGGGAATGTGATCAAGGTTCAACCTCATCAGCAGGAGACTGTAAGGAGCAAAAGCAACTGGAGAAGACCCAGAAATTATAGCTGCATCAGATATTGTCCAGAAGAGCTGGGCAGAGTTTTTCTACTTGACCTCAAGAAGGAGAAGCATCCATTAGTCAAGAAGAGGTCTGCCTTGAGCAAGGAGGAGATAAATTTGTAGAAACAGGAAACCATGGGTATGGAGAGCCAACATATGGCTTCTCATGAAAGCTTCTCTATCTAGTCTCACCAATGACCACAGAAGTGTGCCTTCAGGTTAACTCCAACTTGTAATGATCCCATTGTAGAGTTATCTTTGCCAGATTTATTCAAAAAACCTTTGCTTTTGCCTTCTAATAAGACAAAGAGAATGTGACTTGCCCAAGGTCTCTCAATAGATTTACATAGCCTGGCTAGGATAAATATTATAATTAAATATTGCACATTAATTTGTAAGATTTTATGTTTTGGTTCCTGCTGTGTGCTGCTTTTCAGATCTAAGCTGTTTATAAATCCCAATCAATAATAAAAAGCCTTTTTATTAAAAGTTTCCAATAATAATGTGAGAAATTTAGAACATAATATGGTGATCACTTCACTGTGTACTTTTATTTTTCATAACAAAGCATTGGCAAGTAGGAGTAGAAATACAATGGATTGATTATGGTGTGGTTGCCTTTGAAGGTTTGTTAATACATCAAGTGATGCTCAAGAGAACTCACCAGTCTGTTTGCATAGCAAATCTGAAATAAATTGATTTCATATGAAAAACAACTGCCATTTCAAGGGAGATCAGAACAGGGCTTCATGTTATGAAGTGCTCATTCTTCAAAGGGGAGGGTTTGAAATCGTGATGGAATATAAATGTTATGTGGTGACATGAGGAAAGTGACAGATGACTTTGTGTGTGTGTGTGTGTGTGTGTGTGTGTGTGTGTGTGTGAGAGAGAGAGAGAGAGAGAGAGAGATTGCGTGCGAGAGAGAGAGAGAGAGAGAGATTTGTATATCTGAGAAAGTGAATTGTGATTTATTTCTTTAGGAAATCTGTCATGGTGTATCAGATGTATATTTCTGTAAAATGATCATCCTTCTGAAGGTGACAGAGCAGTGAACATGCCCCATGGCCTTATGCTTTAGCAGCAGACACTTATCAATTTATCAAATCTGTACCAAAATTATATATTCAATTTATTATAATGTCTTTTTCCCAGTATGGGACCTGTGGAGAATATATATATATTCTCTATAATTAGGAGAATGATGTTTTCCCTTATAATTATAAAACCTTTGCAGTTGCGCTTGGTGGGGACGAGAGACAGGGCATTCTTTGTAGTGGCCCCCCGGCTATGGAACTTTCTCCCCAAGAGCTTAGGTCTGCCCCCTCCCTTCTGACCTTCAGGAAGCAGCTGAAATCCTGGCTTTGGAATCAGACATTCGCAGATTGATGGACTGAACCAGTAAAGACTAAGAGTTATTGGACCATGATGCTTGGATTGAGTTGGATGTTGTTATAACTCGGCGAACTGTCTTTTATATGCAGTTATAATTTTAAAATGTTATTTATTGGGTAGCATTGAAGTTTTGCTGTTGTTCGCCGTTCTGAGTTCCTCTACAGAGGTAGTGAAGAACGGGATATAAAAGTTCTAAATAAATAAAAAATAAATAAAAAATATATTGTCGAAGGCTTTCATGGCCGGAATCACTGGGTTGTTGCAGGTTTTTCTGAGCTATATGGCCATGTTCTGGAGGCAATTTTTCTCCTGACGTTTCGCCTGCATCTATGGCAAGCATCCTCAGAGGTAGTGAGGTCTGTTGGAAGTAGGAAAAATGGGTTTATATATCTGTGGAATGACCAGCGTGGGACAAAGGAGTTTTGTTTGCTGGGGCTAGATGTGAATGTTTCAGCTGATCACCTTGATTAGCATTCAATGGCTTAGAAGTGCCCGGGGGGAATCCCTTGTTGAGAGTGATTTTATGTGCCTGTTTGTTTCCCCTCTGTTGTTTTGCTGTTGTGATTTTTGAGTCCTTTAATACTGGTAGCCAGATTTTGTTCATTTTCATGGTTTCTTCCTTTCTGTTGAAATTGTCCACATGCTTGTGGATTTCAGTGGCTTCTCTGTGTAGTCTGACATGGTGGTTGTGAGAGTGGTCCAGCACTTCTGTGTTCTCAAATAATATGCTGTGTCCAGGTTGGTTCATCAGGTGCTCTGCTAGGGCTGATTTCTCTGGTTGGAGTAGTTTGCAGTGCCTTTCATGTTCCTTGATGCGTGTCTGGGCGCTGCGTTTGGTGGTCCCTATGTAGACTTGTCCACAGCTGCATGGTACACGGTAGACTCCTGCAGAGGTGATGGGATTCCTCTTGTCCTTTGCTGAATGGAGCACTGGTTGAATTTTCTTAGTGGGTCTACTTCAACCAAAGAAGTCAGCCATAGCAGAGCACCTGATGAACCAACCTGGGCACAGAATATTATTTGAGAACACAGGAATGCTGGACCACTCTCACAACCGCTATGTCAGGCTACACAGAGAAGCCAACTCTTTGGCTTAGAAGTCAGTCAGACAGACTAGACTTAATGTCAAGGGGAAGCCTTTATCTTTACCTACAGCTAAACATAAAAAAACCAAGATTATGGTAACAAGAATGATTGACAACTGGAAAATAGAGGGAGAAAACGTGGAGGCCGTGACAGACTTTGTATTTCTAGGTGCAAAGGTTACTGCATATGCAGACTGTAGCCAGGAAATCAGAAGACGCTTCCTTCTTGGGAGGAGAGCAATGTCCAATCTCGATAAAATAGTAAAGAGTAGAGACATCACACTGGCAACAAACATCCGCGTAGTCAAAGCCATAGTACTCCCTGTGGTAACCTACGGATGTGAGAGCTGGACCTGAGGGAAGGCTGAACGAAGGAAGATAGATGCTTTTGAAATGTGGTGTTGGAGGAAAATGCTGAGAGTGCCTTGGACTGCGAGAAGATCCAACCAGTCCATCCTCCAGGAACTAAAGCCCGACTGCTCATTGGAGGGAAGGATACTAGAGACAAAGTTGAAGTCCTTTGGCCACATCATGAGGAGACAGCAAAGCCTGGAGAAGACAATTATGCTGGGGAAGGTGGAAGGTAAAAGGAAGAGGGGCCAACCAAGGGCAAGATGGATGGATGGGATCCTTGAAGTGACTAGACTGACCTTGAAGGAGCTGGGGGTGGTGATGGCCGACAGGGAGCTCTGGCATGGGCTGGTCCATGAGGTCACGGAGAGCCGGAGACGACTGAACGAATGAACAGCAACATAACTCTAGTTGTAGGACAACGTCTGAAGAATTTTGAGATGCACATAGCTTTGTATTGACACACTCTCTGTATTTTTTGGTATCTGGATGTTTACCTATAAACCTACGCTTTTGCTTCTGGATTCAAATATTGGCTCTGATATCTGGTAGTAACATTGCATTGGAGTATTAGAGTGCAGGGCTATTCTGACTTGTACGATCTGGCATTGTTTCTATGGTCTTGGTCAGCAAACCATCTTGGAATTGCTTAGCTTGTGTGTGGTGTTTGCATTTCTACAATACTGAATAATAAGGCTGTAGCTAAGCTTGGATTCCACCGTTTTGTACCATGTGCTTCTGCATACAAAGATCCAGTAGTGTTTTCTGTAAAATTAAATAAGGCCTTTCTCTCATTTGATTTCTCCCCAGGGGTGCGCAGCTTCTGTCCTTCTCTGTTGTAATTTCTTATGCCTTCTCTTGTCCATTCCCCTTCCCACCCACTCAACAAATCTCTTTTCATTGTCTCCAAAGTGCCAGTGTGCTTCTCTCACTTCCAAGTCTGGCGCGGCCGCTTCTGTGGGAAAAGTACACATTTCAGACTCAGCCAGTGGTTCTGTTCCTAGCTTCCAAGTCAAGAAGGAATTTCATTAAATGGCAGATTCTTTTGGAAGGCTTAGATGAAGAAGCACAAGCAAATTGAATGTATGTTTTGTGTCTGTCAAACATAGTTCCAATAAACAAAGTTTACTCCTGGAAAAAGGGTTCTGTAGAACAGTTCCCTTCAGAAAATGATTCCTACACCCAAGATCTCATTTAAAAATAAAAGGAGGACTGAATGGCAGAATTTGGATACACAGATTAATGAATGTACTGTCACACTAATTTCTAATTATTAATGCTTGTGGGCAAATAATCCGTCATGTCTGAAGATTGCCCTTACAGTCGTATCACTGGAAATACTGTTTTTATCTCCTTGTAACTGATGAGTAAACCCCTGGAATTGTGCAGCTTTTTGTTGTTCAGTCGTTCAGTCGTTTCTGACTCTTTGTGACCTCATGGACCAGCCCATGCCAGAGCTCCCTGTCGGCTGTCACCACCCCCAGCTCCTTCAGGGACAATCCAGTCATTTCAAGGATGCCATCAATCCATCTGGCCCTTGATTGGCTCCTCTTCCTTTTTCCTTCCATTTTCCCCAGCATCATTGTCTTCTCTAAGCTCTCCTTTCTTCTCATGATGTGGCCAGAGTACTTCATCTTGGCCTCTACTATTCTTCCCTCCAGTCAGCAGTCGGGCTTTATTTCCTGAAGTATGGACTAGTTGGATCTTCTTGCTGTCCAAGGCACTCTCAGAACTTTCCTCCAACACCACAGTTCCAAAGCATCTCTCTTCCTTTGCTCAGCCTTCCTTATGGTCCAGCTCTCACATCCGTAGGTGACTATGGGGAATACCATTGCTTTTACTATGCGGATCTTTGTTGCTAGTGTAATGTCTCTACTCTTCACTATCTTATCGAGATTGGTCATCGCTTTCCTCCCAAGAAGCTTTAGCATTAACAATACCCTTGCACCCTGGTCTCACTGATTTAGAATAACTTCTTTAACAACCCGATTGTGATGACAGCAGTGTTTTTAATTAAGGAGTAACCTGTTAGTATGAATATGTAATTAGGAGCCTTAATTTTATGAGTGGCTTAGGGGCCTAGGTATGTTTAGCTTGGAGAAGAGGTTGACAAGGGGCAGAATAGCCATGTTTTAATATTTGAAGGGATGCCCAAATGAAGATGGAGAATAATTGTTTTCTGCTGTTGTAGAGACTAGGACACAATGGAGCAGGGATTTAAATTGCAGGAAAAGAGAGAAGATATTAGAAAGAACATCCTGACCATTAAGCTATTAGACCAGCGTTTCTCAATCTGGGGGTCGTGAGGGGATGTCAAAGGGGTTGCTAAAGACCATCAGAAAACACAGTGTTTCCTGTTGATCATGGGGGTGCGGTGTGGGAAGTTTTGCCCAATTCTGTTGTTGGTGGGGATCAGAATGTTCTTTGTTTGCAGGTGAACTATCAATCCCAGCAACTACAACTCCCAAATGTCAAGATTCTATTTTCCCCAAATTCCACCATTGTTCACATTTGGGCATATTGAGTATCTCTGCCGTGTTTGGTGCAGATTCATCATCTTTAAATCCTCATATCGTGTCAGATTTTCCAGTTGTTTCTGTTCAATCCTGCTGTCATCTGAGATTGCAATCGACAATCCCCACTACCTCTGAGGATGCTTGCCACAGATGCAGGCGAAACGTCTGGAGAGAATGCCTCTAGACTATGGCCATATAGCCCGAAAAATCCTACAACAACCCAGTGATTCCGGCCATGAAAGACTTCGACAATACATTGACAATCCATACTTTGTTTTTTAACACGATCGTGAAGTCAGTAGTATTTTTAACATGATTGTGAGGTCACGAGATTATTATTATTATTATTATTATTATTATTATTATTATTATTAACTACAACCCCTTTTCTGCTCTAACCCACATCACAAGGTTGCTTGTAAGGATAAAATATGAATAAGTGAATAGTACCATAAAGAGAACATTGAGCCCCTTAAAGAAAAGGGGATTGTGAATCCTTGTACTCATGCGGCCGGTACATGTGGTTTTGGAAGCCCTGGCCCTTGAGCACTCCGCCATCAACTCCACTGGACTAGCCAAGTTGTCTGGATGCCCGACCACCATCTCTCAAAGCAGTTGCTCTATTCCAAACTCAAGAATGGAAAACAAAATGTTGGACGACAGAAAAAGAGATTTAAAGACAGGCTCAAAGCCAACCTTAAAAACTCTGGCATAGACACCAGGAGAGAACTGGGAAGCCCTGGCCCTTGAGCGCTCCAGCTGGAGGTCAGCTGTGACCAACAATGCTGTAGAATTTGAAGAGGCACGAGTGGAGGGCAAAAGAGAGAAACGTGCCAAGAGGAAGGCATGTCAAGCCAACCCCAACCGGGACCGCCTTCCGTCTGGAAACCGGTGCTCTCACTGTGGGAGAACATGCGGATCAAGAATAGGGCTCCACAGTCACCTACGGACCCACCGCCAGGACACCGATCTTGGAAGACAGTTCTACTCGGACAACAAGTGATCGCCTAAGAAGAAAGATATGTGTATAAGTAATGTCACCTGTAGGTATTTTCTAGATCTTGTGGTATGCTTCTGTGGCATGCTTCCATTAAAAGTTGAACATAGTCACATTGGAGGACCTCGAAATGCTAGAAAGATTTTTTCTTTAGGTCTTTGAGTATGATTTTATGGTTTGCTTCCACTTGAAGCCATTCGTTTTATTAGGGTTTGCTATTATGCGTGGTTTCATGTCTCCATCGTAAAGCAAGGAAAATATCCCCTGCAGGTACAAGGGTTGTATTGTCTTCTTCCTTCTGTGTTCTGCATGGGAAGGTTGCAGATACAACTGCTTTTTTATGAGGAGGGGAAATAACATTTCTTCATCCAGAAGGAGGTTTTTCATATCCTAGTGCCAGCCATTGCCTTGAATTATGGGACAGTCAGATTCCCCTCCATTTTGACGCATATTTTTCTAGGCTCCGAAAAAAGCATTCTCTCCCTTGCTGTGTCTGCAGTGAGCCTTATTTCCATAAGGAAGAAGAGAGCGCTGGAAAATCATTTTATGGCCATCCATCAGCTTGTGAAGCGCAGTTATTGACTGGCACTGCAGTGCACTGAGGATGGTTTCTAAGGAGAGTTTTATTAAGCGAGTGGCGGCTAGAGCTGCTGCCCTTTCATGCTTCACAAGAAAGACTTTCCAAGTAACTAGGACCAAAAAGGCAGAGAGCCATGCAGCTTGGCTCATTAATGCAGCAGTAGCTTTTCTTAGATGTTTCTACCTGCCCTTGTGTCTGCAATGTCTTAGATCTTTGTGTTTTGATGGAACCGACATGTCCGTCAATGTGTCTGTTGCCTTGTATATTTTTTCCCTACCTCTAGAAGTTTTTCTGATAACTCTTTTGTGGAAAACTTCCGCCATGTTACCAATGGACTGTTTTATATTGTTCATAGCGAGGGAAGCAAAACATTATTTATTATTTACAGTGTTTATGAGGGTTGAATGAAAAGTAACTCCTCAACAGATGGCAGTACTGGTATGTGGCAGGTACTGGCTTGTTCAGTAGACTCTTGTACAGTGATGCATGAACCAATTATACAGGTGTGGATGATTATGGAGGGAATTAATCTCAGGCCTCAATTGTGTATAAGAATATATTATAGAGGAGGCCAATTATTACTTGTAAATTAAGGTAACTGCCACCAACGTGAGGTATATGAGGTACCACCGATGAGATCTGGCTTTACAGACGCAGATTAATTGAGATGAGACGGTCTTCAACAAAAGATACCAAGTTTATTGTGTACAAAGCGTATGGTTGCAGGCTGTTAAATAACTTATAGAACTTTGAATATCACTTGGTTTGTAATACAGTCCACTCTTCCAAATAACACAGCTCGTGGCTAATTTTTACTGAGGTGAAACTCTTTAGTGAACAATGTTTCCTACTATGAATAGCCTTCTAATTTGATCTTTCCTTGATCAAATCTCTGATCTCTAGTCCTTCCTTGACTCGGGATCTTAACGAGCTTCCTTTAGTCTTCCTCGACTAAAGAAACTGGCCAGGTCTCTCTCTTCAGCCCTTCTAGACTGAAAAACCTCCAGCTGCTCACACACACCTCTCTCCCAGGCTTTTTAAGCCTCCCCACTCACTCACACACTCTGCCCCTTTTTCCAAAGACACACATAACTTTTTCTGCTTGGCTCCGCCCACTTCTCTCTCTCCTGAGCTAGCCTGCCTGGTCTCCTTGGCAACGCTCACTGTGGATTCAAACCAGACAACTCTAGTTTTAGCTACTGTTACAAACACAAATATATACTCTAACATTTAAACACATACATAGTATCAATGACTTCTGCACAACTCTCCTCTACAGTTCCATTTTGGCGGGAAGCCTTAGCATTGAACGGTTGTGTTGTTAAAGTGCGAAGTATGGAACCCTGCGCAGACAGTCGTTTATGTGACTTAAGCAACATGCAGTCATTGAATTCTTGACAGCAGAAGGTGTCACCCCAAAGGAGAATCATAAGAGAATGCAAGCTGTTTATGGTGGTTGTGTTGATGTAAGTACTCTGCATCATTGGGCAAGTAAGTTTAAAGATGTTGAGGTGGGAACATCTGACTTGCATGACAAACACAGAGTTGGACATCCTGTGACAGCAACCACCGAGTACCCCACTCTGGTGAGAAACCTGGCTTCCACCAGTTGGACCATTTGAAGGTTCCGAACAGTCTTCAAAGGCAACCCCGCCTAGAGCGTGTTGCAGTAATCTATTCCTATTTCTCTACCATTGTATCCTTTTTCTCTATTATGTTATTTTGTAGTTGGGTTGTTGTAGGTTTTTCCGGGCTATATGGCCATGTTCTGGAGGCAATTTTTCTCCTGACGTTTCGCCTGCATCTATGGCAAGCATCCTCAGAGGTAGTGAGGTCTGTTGGAAGTAGGGAAAATGGGTTTATATATCTGTGGAATGACCAGGGTGAGACAAAGGACTTTTGTCTGCTGGGGCTAGCTGTGAATGTTTCAGCTGATCACCTTGATTAGCATTCAATGGCTTGGAAGTGCCTGGGGGGAATCTTTAGTTGAGAGTGATTTTATGTGCCTGTTTGTTTCCCCTCTGTTGTTTTGCTGTTGTAATTTTTGTAATTGTTTATTTTATTTTGTTATTTCATGTATTTATTTTGATGGTATTTTCTGCTTCTTGATATTTTATTTTGCTGTACTTTTGGGCTTGGCCTCATGTTAGCTGCCTGGTGGCGGGGTACAAATAAAGATTATTATTATTATTATTATTATTATTATTATTATTATTATTATTCTCAATGTAACAAGAGTGTGGACAACCACAGCCAATGACAATCTGAGCCTTGTTTGTCAGGTCCAGCTTTCTCTGTCCCCAGTTTTATTTTCATTATGACAACCTTCTCTAACCTGATGCCACTCCAGATGTGCTTGAGTCTGCCTTCCACGATTTCCAGCAAATCCATCTGTTGTTGATGGGACTTGGAGTCCCACCCCTGTGGAGAACTTTGCGATGGTGATAAAAACAATGAGTTAAGAGGCAACGCCTGTTTGCGGCAGAATTATTATTGCTGCTAAAATATTTATATCCCACCATATCTTATTATCTTACCTCTGGGGGCCTACAGTAAAATCAGATTTCCTGATGAGACACTAGAAGACTCCCTAGGAGGTTGTGTTTCTTTACAACGTAGGTCTTTAGGGTGATAAATCCAGCGATGCTAATGGCAGCCTCTCAAGCTGGTATTTATGGTGGAATCTTCCAGCCTCAGGCAGTGCTGTCGGGGCTAAGCTGGTTTGCTCAATAAACTCTGTATAGGTGCTATGCTGTTCTTCTTTTGCATCTGTTTATTCTGATTTATCTCCATTAGTGCATTTTAATGGAGGTGCCTAAAATGGGTACAATATCTAGAAAGAATATTTATATATATTCAAAGATTAAAAAAGAACATGTTGCACTGTCAAGAGAACAGGAAAATTAACTCCAACAGGGAGAAATGTACAAAACTATACTTAGGCAATGAAAATGAAATGCATAGATATAGGTAAGATGGGTGATCTTGATGTGAAAACAGTGCTTGCTTAGGTGATCCCTCATTGTCCAAGTATTGTCACGAAAATACCATTACAGATTTGATAAATATGGATTTAATGGTGTGTGGGTATGAATGAGCAGAATGGAAGATTGTGTGGATGGAGTTAATAATTTTGGAAGCACCAGTAAAATATTAAGGCCTGCAATGACAAACTTCCTGCTTGCTGGATTGTAATTAAAAGTTGCTAATAAGAATTCACTTCACTTCACTTTATTTCTTAATTAGTCGCTCTTCACCAAGGTGCTCCGAGCGACTTACAGTCTAAGATAGCATTTACACAATATAAAAACATTCAACATAAAAACATTCAACAGTGACTATTTGGCAAATTAGATCTGATTACTTAAATGCACAACCAAACAGCCAAGTCTTGAGTGCCTTTACCAAAGGTCGCAACTCTGACATTGCTCTAATGTATGGAGGCAATGTGTTCCACAGAATTGGAGCACAGGTCGAAAGAATTGAAAAGTAAACTCTGATAAGAACTGTGACAATGGTTCTTTCAAGTTAAGGAAATGTTTGCAACATTCCTTATGTTAAGAAGGAAGTCAACACAAGCCTTGTGTTTGTCAACACCTATCAAGAAGAGTCAACATCTGGCCAGGAAATTGAGATGGAGCCAGGATGGAAGATGTCTATCATTAA
Organism: Anolis sagrei; assembly: GCF_037176765.1. NCBI lineage: Eukaryota > Metazoa > Chordata > Lepidosauria > Squamata > Anolidae > Anolis > Anolis sagrei. The sequence continues at coordinate 6,052,050 of NC_090023.1, forward strand.
TTTACAATTTTGGGACTACATCAACAGAATATTCCTATAAAAGACTCAGCCTAATAATGCTCAAATTGTGGCAGACCTGAGGAGTCTGTTCCACCCACCGTGCTCTGCTCCATGGGAAGGAGAGAGATGGTGTATTCAGAGAGTGTCAGATATGCTATGGGAAAGCACGATTCTGGACACTTTGGGGCTTCTTTCTCAAGGGAAGAGGAAGAAGTGCGCCTTTGAAGTCTTGGATTTTGTGCAGAGAGTCAGGTTCTGCTGTACAGAAAACAGAGATCTGGTCCATGGCATTGTTCTTAGGGAAAGAAGTTTTGGCATTTCAGCGTTTTAAAATTATGGAACTATGCATTGGCAGGCTCCAAGGAGGAAGAAAATAATATGGTCATGTCTGAATGCCTGAGGATGAATGTGTGTACATGTGGTGTGAATGTTCAGTGAAAATGTAATTCCTCTTTGTTTGTTTGTTAGCCATATAATTGTGAATCCAATGTATAGAACCTGTATGTCTGTATGTCCAATGTTATTCTTTGTCTAAATATTTTTCTGTAATCTGATGTACCCTCTCACACTGGAAATTGCAATAAAAAGAACCTGTGCTTCAAAGTTATTGAAAAGTCATTCATGTCAGTCTGGTGGCCTTCCAAGTGTAGTGTCTTGGCGGTGGATGCATAGGTGACTATAGAGCCCTATTCTCGACCCGCATGTTCTTCCACAGTGAAGGCATTGGTTTCCAGGTGGAAGGTGGTCCCAGTCAGGGTTGGCTTGACGTGCCTTTCTTTTGGCACATTTCTCCCTCTTGCTCTCCATTCATGTCTCTTCAAATTCTGCACCTTCTGATCACAGCTGACCTCTAGCTAGAGCGCTCAAGGGCCAGGGCTTTCCAATTCTTGATGTCTTTGCCACAGTTTTTAAGGTTAGGTTTAAGCCCATCTTTAAATCTCTTTTCCTGTCCATCAACATTCTGTTGTCCATTCTTGAGTTTGGAAGTAGAGTAACTGCTTTGCGAGACGGTGATTCAGACAATGTGATCGGTCCAGTGGAGTTGATGGCGTAAGAGCATCACTTCAGTACTGGTGGTCTTTGCTTTTTTCCAGCATACTAACATTTGTCTGACTGACTTCCCAAGAGATTTGCGGGATTTTCCAGAGGTAATGCTGATGGAATTGTTCCAGGAGTTGAGTGTGACATCTGTAGATAGTCCATATTTTGCAGACATGTAGCAGGGTTGTTTTTTCAATGTTTTGTTGAAGGCTTTCATGGCTAGAATAACTGGGTTGTTGTTGGTTTTTCGGGCTATATGGCATGTTCTAAAAGTATTCTCTCCTGATATTTCGCCTGCATCTCACATCCTCTGAGGATGTCTGCTATAGATGCAGGCGAAACGTCAGGAGAGAATAATTCTAGAATGTGGCCATATGGCCCGAAAAACCTACAACAACCCAGTCCACGTTTCACAAGCATATAACTGTTTTACTGTGAAAACAGTAAATGTAAGAGGCATCTTAGAGTTGTAGTAGACCATTAACTTAACATGAGCCAACAGTATGATGTGACATCAAAAAACTAATGTAAGTCAAGGCTGCATCAATAGGGGCTTAGTTGTCTAGATTGAAGGAAGAAATTGTTCTGCTTTGGTCAGGCTTTACCTGGAATTACTCTGGGTCCAGTTCTAGGTATCACAATTCAAGAAGGAGATGGACCATCTGGAATGTGTCCAGAAAAGGGCAACCAAAATGTTCAAAGGTCTGGAAACTATGGATTCTTCTGGGGAATGTCATAGGGATCTGGAGAAGAGAAGATTGAGAGGTGACATGAGAGCTATGTTTAAATGTTTTAAAGGATGTCAAACTGAGGAGGGGGCAAGCTTGTTTTCTGCTACTCTAGACATAAGGACATAACAATTGCTTCAAACTGCTATTCAAAGACATTTCATCTAAATTTTTGGAAGAACCTCTTTGCAGTTAGAGCTGTTTGGCAGTGGAATATGCTTCCTGTTAATCCAGTGGAGTCTCTTCCTCTGAAGGTTGTTAAGCAGAGGCTGGATGGCTATCTGTCAGGAAGGCTTGAATTGTGTCTTCCTGTCTATCAGAAGGAGGTTGGACTGGATGGCACTTCTGGTTTCTTCCAACTCATTGATTCTGTGATCTCCAACCTGGGAGGTTAATTGGCATCTATTAGCAAATCAGCCTGTGCTCATGAACGGTCCTTTTTATCCACTCTCACGTATATGCACCATTGCTTTCTTCTGCAGCTATAATGTACCTTGAGTACTTGGGGTGGAGGGGGTGGCTATATTTATGTAAACTTTAAATTGTGGAATGCTTTGAGGCAATACTGCACATGGTATTGCTTTGTAATCACTTGGAGTATATCCTTTCCTCTGACTCACTTGGGGTCCTTGACCTAGAAAGTATGTTCCTTCAGCCTTGTGTTCATTGTTGGTCATCCAACTTCAGGCGGTTTGTTCCGAACCTCTTGGAAGCGAGCCTGTGTCCCCAGTTGCCGTGACAAATGGCTGTGTGCATTTCCGGAACAGACTTAATAAAATGAAGTGGAATTATATTAGGAGGCTTTCTGGTAATTGGGGATGCAACTTAGAATGAGGAAAGTGCCCAAAGGGGATGATGCGGAGAGATTGCGGAGGTTGGTGTGATGGTGACGGTTGCCCAGTTTACAGCGCATGCTCTGTTGTTGTTTGTGAAAATGCTCTCTCTCTGAGTGCACTGTACTGCTTTGGATTTTTGAGAGGTCTCTGACCTACCAATGAGACACCAATATAGACAGGAACCTTCTGCAAACATCGTGCTTGTTATGGAAGAGACAAATGGGGCTATTTTGACTCTTCTCCCTTTCTTACACTTCTAGCGGTGCACTTTCCCCCAAGACCCTTTTAATCATAAGGATTTCCCAGAACCCAGTGAATCATAAGAATCTCTCCATTCTCGCTGCCAAGCATTGCCTGTTTCTAAGCACCAAGGGGCAATGGAAGATGGTGTGCTTCGCTTCAGAGATCCCTTCCTTCTGCTTTTGTGGTGCTAGGGAACACCATTTACTCTAGTATGAATTTGAGCTTTCCCTTCTATATCCTTTCTCTCTGAACACTGTGGACATTTCTCTCAAGTATTGTGGTTTTATTTATTTTTAATTACAACAATATTACAATTTTTGAAGAAAATTATTTTAGTACATTTAAAGACATTGCGCAACCAAAACAAATGCTCTTTCCTCTCCTACCCACTGTACTATCATGCATTATTTCCTATTATTCTTACTACTTCATCACACTAGAGAATGAATCCACTTAAAATCCGGTTTCTGCCTCCTGCAGAATTATGGGGTTTGTAGTTTAGGGAGCCCTTGGTGGCGCAGTGGGTTAAAGTGCTGAACTTCTGAGCTTGTGGACTGAAACGTCGCAGGTTCGATTCCGGGGAGAGGCGTGAGCTTCCGCTGTCAGCCCTAGTTTCTGCCAACCTAGCAGTTCGAAAACATGCAAATGTGAGTAGATCAATAGGTACCGCTCCGGCGGGAAGGTAACGGTGCTCCATGCAGTTATGCCAGCCACATGACCTTGGAGGTGTCTATGGATGACGCCAGCTCTTTGGCTTAGAAATGGAGATGAGCACCACACCCCAGAGTCAGACATGACTGGACTTAATGTCAGGGGACAACCTTTACCTTTTAGTTTAGGGAGGCTGTTAAAGGCTCCTCCCTAAACTACAAACCCTAGAATTCTGCAGGAGGCAGAAACCGGATTTTAAGTGGATCCATTCTCTAGTGTGATGAAGATAATGAAGTTTTATATATTATAAATAGATAAGCATCTATGTATTTTAGAGTTTCCTATTGAGATATATTGTCTCCTGCCATTTTCTGATTCAGACTTTGTGATAGCTTGGTTTAGGAGCTAGATGTCAAAGAACATCCAGTCTTGAGTCTTTTCCAGGTTTTGAACTTTAACATTACTGTGCTCTGGTCAGTCTCATAGCTATAGCCTGTTATTTTGGTCAGTGCTTGCAGTTCATTCGTAAGTAAACTCCAATGGTATAAAATTGACAGCCAAATTATTTATTATTTATTATTTTATTTCATTTACTTATACCCCGCCCTTCTCACCCCGGGGGGGACTCAGGGTGGCTTACAGTAGGGGCACAATTAGATGCCCAAGACAATTCACAGCAATACAAATACAACAATTAATTAAAAACATCAATACATAATAAAATCATAAAACAATCTCATGCTCAGGGTTCAGAGTGCATATATCCATTCCATTCCATTTGTCCTTGTCTATCATCAGATCCTTCAGTTAGCTTTCAGAGTGACCAAAGGCTTGATCCCAGATCCAGGTCTTCAGTCTTTTCCTAAACACCAAGAGGGAAGGTGCCGATCTGATCTCCCCGGGGAGTGAGTTCCACAGGTGGGGGGCCACCACCGAGAAGGCCCTGCTCCTCGTCCCCGCCAGCCTCACTTGTGACAGTGGCGGGGTTGAGAGCAGGGCCTCCCCAGACGATCTTAAGCTTCGAGGTGGGACGTAGAGGGAGATCCGTTCAGACAAATACACTGGGCCGGAACCGTATAGGGTTTTGTAGGTCAAAACCAGCACTTTGAATTGTGCTCGGAATTGGATCGGCAGCCAGTGGAGCTGGCGCAACAGGGGGGTTGTATGCTCCCTGTACGTCGCCCCGGTGAGCAATCTGGCTGCTTCTCGCTGGACTAGTTGTAGTTTCCGAGCAGTCTTCAAAGGCAACCCCACGTAGAGTGCCAAATAACCAAAGTGAGGTTGTGGTGGACTTCCTAGATCAGGGGTTCTCAAACTTTTTAAACAGAGGAACAGGTCACAGTCCCTCAAATTGTTGGAGGGCCAGATTATAATTTGAAAAAAACATGAATGGATTCCTATGCACACTGCACATATCTTATTTGTAGTGCAAAAACTACTTTAAAACAATACAATAATTAAAATGAAGAACAATTTTAACAAATGTACAATTATTAGTATTTCAATGGGAAGTGTGGGCCTGCTTTTAGCTGATAAGATAGGATTGTTGTTGTTGTGTGCTTTCAAGTCGTTTCAGACTTAGGTTGACTCTGAGTGAGGGCTGGGTAAATGACCTTGGAGGGCCGTATCCGGCCCCCGAACTTTAGTTTGCTTCTTGTATGATCTGTCCTAGATCATACAAGAAGCAAAATGGATTTATTCTAACCATGTTCTAAAGCAGTGGCTCCCAACTTTTTTGATCAAGGACCACTTGAACAGAGTCCAGTTTGACCAGGGATCACTTGAACAGGGACCACTTTGACCAGGGACCACTTGAACTGGGACCACTTCATAGAATCATAGAATCATAGGATCAAAGAGTTAGAAGAGACCTCATGGGCCATCCAGTTCAACCCCATTCTGCCAAGAAACAGGAATATTGCATTCAAATCACCCCTGACAGATGGCCATCCAGCCTCTGTTTAAAAGCTTCCAAAGAAGGAGCCTCCACCACACTGCGGGACAGAGAGTTCCACTGCTGAACGGCTCTCACAGTCAGGAAGTTCTTCCTCATGTTCAGATGGAATCTCTTTTCTTGTAGTTTGAAGCCATTGTTTCATGTCCTAGTCTCCAGGAAAGCAGAAAACAAGCTTGCTCCCTCCTCCCTGTGGCTTCCTCTCACATATTTATACATGGCTATCATATCTCCTCTCAGCCTTCTCTTCTTTAGGTTAAACATGCCCAGCTCCTTAAGCCGCTCTTCATAGGGCTTGTTCTCCAGATCCTTGATCACTTTGACCAGGGCCATTCTCCAACATTATTACCAAAAGGGTTACGAATCAGTTTTTGGTCAACTTTAGATTCAACTTGGTTATTTGGGGTGCTGATTCAGAAAATTTCATTGGATGGATCACATCAGCTCTGGTTTCTGATACAGAACATAGCCCATCCAGTAGTCGCTATCTGCTCGTCCACTAAAAACCATATTTAATAATCTAGAGTTGATGTGGCAGTAATAATTTATTGTGGGTAGTCAGCCTCTTCCCTCCTGACATCTCTGTTGCCTTGGCACTATAAGAGGGTTTCGCGAGACCAGAAACTCTCATTGCCGCGTGGTTTTGAGGCAACGATGTAGTAATGGTGAGGCTTTAGACCATATTTTCATTCTTGCAGACCACTGGTGGTCCATGGACCATAGGTTGGGAACCACTGTCCTAAAGAAACCAGATCCCACTGATCTTGGAAGCTAAGCAGAGCTGCTCCTGGTTAGTACTTGTATGTGCAACTACCAATAAATACCAGGTGCTGTAGGCTATATTGCAGAGGAAGGAACTGGCAAAGCCACCTCTGATGATCCCTTGCCTAAGAAAACCCTTTGAAATGAGTGGGGTTGCCATGGGTGAACAGATGGCTTGAAGGCACATATGTACAACTAGGCTCCTTTGTCTTGTATAGCTGCATAACATGCAAGGCATTCTTCAAGAGATGTTTTTCCCAATGCGAAGTTGCTGTTAAGGCGAAAGTTATCATCTTCCAGTTACCCAGCTGTTTTGAGCACAGAAGCCTTGCCAGGCAAAAAAGGCTGGTGAGCCTGAGATAAAGGTATCACAAGCTATTTCTGACAGATGGTGCCAGTTTTATGTTGTCTGCCGGGTTTCCAGACAAGGCTCTAGTTCTGTGCGTGTGCTTTGTTTCCATCTCTAGACAAGTTATGCTTGGTTGTCATTTGAAAAACAAACAGCAATTAAATTATCTCCTTGTTTTGTGCCTTACAACTTTATTTCTGTTTCCTTTTCTAGAAACTGTGGAATGTTGTGAAGACCTTACCAGCTCCACAGTCGTAAACAGAATACGTTTGGGACTATTCTCTGTTGGAGACTATACTTCATCTGTCAAAGGTACCAATTCTTTGCACTTTATCTAGCTGTAAGTTTTTCTCGTTCTGTTCGCAAATGCCAAATCCTGTTATAGATTGCATAGGACTTTGCAGAAGGATCAAGTGTTTCTGAACATTCTTCAAGGAGAGTGCTGTATAGAGTGTGTTACAGCCATCCAAGCAGGATGGCATTTGAACCACTTTCCTGCCAAGAAGCAGGAAAATTGCATTCAGAGCACCCCCGGCAGATGGCCATCCAGCCTCTGTTTAAAAGCCTCCATCTGAACATTAGGAAGAACTTCCTCACTGTGAAAGCTGTTCAGCAGTGGAACTCTCTGCCCCGGTGTGTGGTGGAGGCAGGCATGTAGCCGGGGGCGGGGGGGGGGGGTTGAGGGGCTTCAACCCCCCCCCCCCCGAAATTCTCATGGTGGTTCGCGAAAAGGCCTTACTGGTGCATTATTTAAACTGTTATGTTTATTCATATCATGATCTGATCACCATACTCAATATATCCCATATGCATGGGGGTATTGGGGTAACGATACAAAAGGTTTGCTAGGCTAGACCCTCTTTCACTCAGACTCAGCCCCCCCCCCCGGAAATTCAGACCCCCCCGAACCCCCCCTGAAAAAAAATTGCCCCCCCCCCCCCCCCGAAACGCAATCCTGGTTACGGGCCTGGGTGGAGGCTCCTTCTTTGGAAGCTTTTAAACAGAGGCTGGATGGTCATCTATTGGGGATGCTTTGAATGCAATTTTCCTGCTTCTTGGCAGAATGGGGTTGGACTGGATGGCCCATGAGGTCTCTTCCAACTCGGATTCTATGATTCTACCTTATCAATGTTTTTATTGCATATAGACCTTCTCAAATCAGTATTGTTCATGCCATTCCTTACTTCAGGTTCCTCTTTACAGAAGTTATAGCAAAATTCTGATGAGCCTGTTGCAGATTAGGGACTCAGAGATACCTGGAGACATCCTTCTTATCACTGTGATAACAATTTACATTGGAAACATGAAATAAAATGTCCCATTAGGACAGATTGGAGATTTTGAAGGTGATGTAGAAAGTCACAGAGAGTTTTTGGAGTGGAGCCAAGGCAACCAGTTTCTGTTTGAGGAATTAAATGCCACTGTCCTCAGCTGCTCGTGGCCTCTGTTGACTGACACTCACAGAGAAGCAATCGGTCTAACTGAAGAGAAGACACCTGGGAGCTTCTCACACAAGCAAGCCAATTGCAAGTACAGCAGGACAGAAACAGCTTTGGCTAGGACTTATCGCATGACATCGCTCCTCTTTTGCCGTTCTAATGGTGGGGGACAGTTTGGAAAGTGTTTATAGTATTTTACAAGCACAAATAATCCATTATAGGCCCCTTTTCGTAAAAGAAACACCTTCCAAAGTCTCCCACTGAAAGAAGAGAAGAGAAACACCATGTAATAAGTGTTACTATTATCCTGCTGTAATTGTAATCCTCTTGCTTCATGTGATGAGACTCAAATGAAAATTTCAACTTTTCCCCATAACTTTGAAAGTCAATCCCCACGGGCCTTTGCAGGTGCCTGTAACATTGGAGTCTTTGTGGACAACAAGTTGAAAATGAGGAAACTATTTATTTATTTACAGTATTGTATACCTCTTTTCTCACCCCAAGGGGGACTCAAAAAGGTTATGTGATGTGATGAAGCAGCTTAAAAAGCCAATGGGATTTTGGGCTACATCAAAAGAAGTATAGTGTCTAGATCAGTGGTTCTCAGCCTATTTTTGACCAGGGTCCACTTTGACCAGGGACCACTCGACCAGGGACTATTCTCCAACATTAGTACCAAAAGGGTTATGAATCAGTTTTTGGTCAACTTTAGATTCTGACTGGTTAACTTTAGATTCTGATGTATAAGTATGTGAGAGGAAGTCCTAGGGAGGAGGGAGCAAGCTTGTTTTCTGCTGCCCTGGAGACTAGGATGCCCAACAAAGGCTTCAAACTACAGGAAAGGAGATTCCACCCAAATATTAGGAAGAACTTCCTGACTGTGAAAGCCGTTCAGCAGTGGAACTCTCTGCCTCGGAGTGTGGTGGAGGCTCCTTCTTTGGAGGCTTTTAAACAGAGACTGGATGGACTAGAGGCCAAGATGAAGTACTTTGGCCACATATTGAGAAGACAGGAAAGCTTAGAGAAGACAACAATGCTGGTGAAAATGGAAGGAAAAAGGAAGAGGGGCCGCCCAAGGGCAAGGTGGATGGATGGTATCCTTGAAGTGACTGGCTTGACCCTGAAGGAGCTGGGGGAGGTGATTGTCGAGAGGGAGCTCTGATGTGGGCGGGTCCATGGGGTCACAAAGAGTTGGAAGCGACAACGAATGAACAACAACATGGACTAGTTGGACCTTCTTGCAGTCCAAAGCACTCTCAGAATTTTCCTCCAACACCACAGTTCAAAAGCTTTTCTCTTCCTTCACTCAGCCTTCCTTATGGTCCAGCTCTCACATCCATACGGAGAATACCATTGCTTTAATTATGCAGATCTTAGTTGCCAGTGTGATGTCTCTACTCTTCATTATTTGATTGAGCTTGGTCCTTGCTCTCCTCCCAAGAAGGAAATGTCTTCTGATTTCCTGGCTGCAGTCTGCGTCTGCAGTCATCTTTGCACCTAGAAATACAAAGTCTGTCATGGCCTCCATGTTTCTCCCTCTATTTGCCACTCATCAATCAGTCTGGTTGCCAGAATCTTGGTTTTTTTTATGTTTAACTGCAACCCAGCTTTTGCCATTTCTTCTTCTACCGTGGTTAGAAGGCTCCTCAGCTCCTCATCGCTTTCAGCCAACAAAGTGGTATCATCTGCATAAATAAGGTTGTGAATGTTTCTTCTAGCAATTCTAACTCCAGCCTTGGATTCATCAAGCCCCGTTGCCTTTCTTTAGCTGCCATATCATACTCATATTCAGCGTCTTGGAACCAAAATCTTCTTACTGAGTCTCTTTTAATCAGCTTGCTTTATAATATTTCCATATCCTTTTTTTTGGGTGAACTTTTCTGATGTGTGTTTTAAGGGTTGTTAGAAGAGGGCCAGACTGAAGGCTCCATTTGACAACTTTTCAAATCTAATATTTATCGTGTCATCCGCAACCAGAACATTGTATTAAATTTCTAACAGAACAAAACAAAACAAAAAAAAAAAAACCCCACGAATTTTGCAAACTTGGTAGCTGATTAAATGTCCTTTGACCAGTATCTGGCCACTTGGAGTGCCTCTGGTGTTGCCGCAAGAAGGTCCTCCCTTGTGCATGTGGCAGGGCTCAGGTTGCATTGCAGCAGGTGGTCAGTGGTTTGCTCCTCTCCACACTCACATGTCATGGATTCCACTTTGTGGCTCCATTTCTTAAGATTGGCTCTGCATCTCGTGGTGCCAGAGCGCAGTCTGTTCAGCGCCTTCCAAGTCGCCCAATCTTCTGTGGGCCCAAGGGGGAGTCTCTCATCTGGTATCACCCACGGATTGAGGTGCTGGGTTTGAGCCTGCCACTTTTGAACTCTCGCTTGCTGAGGTGTTCCAGCAAGTGTCTCTGTAGATCTAAGAAAACTATTTCTTGATTTAAGTCATTGACATGCTGGCTGATACCCAAACAAGGGATGAGCTGGAGATGTCTCTGCCTTGCTCCTTTCACTATTGGCTGCTACTTCCCGGCGGATGTTAGGTGGTGCAATACCGCTAAGCAGTGTAATTTCTCCAGTGGTGTGGGGCGCAGACACCCCGTGATAATGCGGCATGTCTCATTAAGAGCCACATCCACTGTTTTAGTGTGGTGAGATGTGTTCCACACTGGGCATGCATACTCAGCAGCAGTTCAAATCTAATGCAAAATGGAAATGCTCGAAAGTGCTTATTAGAAGGATCCTGATGGATGCCCCAGCTTAGTAATTTCTCCTTTTCTTGGAAAATTACACCAACTTTCTCAGCACTGGTCAATCTTTAAATGGCTGGGACAGGATTAGAACAAGAGATTGGTTCACTTCTACCTGCGTTTTCCATGTGCCTTCCCACTGAGCCTGTCCTACATCGCTCTGTGTTCAAAGGCCTGGTTGGAAGTAAGGGCTTTCATCCCTGATGTATAATTTAATGCTTTTTTCCTGGTGCGCCAGGCTTGTTTGTATCGATAAGTGTGTGTTTCTGCGCACAGCCTGCTGACAATTTTGTAAGCCGAATAAGCTGTGCCAAATATACCTGGCTTTCTGTGGAGTGCTTTTGAATGGCAAAGGTTAGTTAATAAGCCAGGTTGCCTTCCTGTTCAAAGCACGTCCCCTGGCTTTACCTGTTTTCAATAGGCAGTCAAGTCTGGTTTACTTGGAAAATAATCTCTTTAGCATCAGATGTGACACCGTTTCTGCAATAAAGCATTTGGAAATTGTTATTGAATCAAAACACAAGTCATCCTTAGAGCAGGATTTGGGGGCTCCTGGTATTCCTCACGTCAGTCTTCTATTTTTGAAATGTCAGGCTGTCACGAAACCTGAATGTTTCCTGGCTGCTGCTGCAAATTATGGTGATTAAGTGCCTCCGTCAGACATGCCCCAGAAAAGCCGGGGGTCAAAGAAACATGCTTTTGTGTTTTATTAAGGGGCAAATTAAGACTTCAGCTTTCTTGGCAAGTCTTAATTTAAATTTTAGACAGCTTATGTGGGCGATCCATCCAAGACGCAGCAGCAGCGGCAACAGCGCCTGGGGGAGGCGGCTGAATGCCGAAGAAGAAGCCGGAAAGACCTTTAAGGCAAGTCAAGGTGAAGCATTAAATAAATCTTGCTGGGAAGAAAGCACTAAAGGAGAAAAACACAGATTTGTGCAAGACTTTCTGTGGATTTCTATATAGGGATTGAAGGCTTTCCTATACCTTTTGTGTCTCTTTGGCATGTGTTCCTGAGGATCAGGCTTAGACTGGGATTTTAATTCCTACTCAGCCTTTAAGAACAGGAATGGCTTCCTCCTGTCTTAAAGTACACAACTTGCCTTACCTAAAAACAGAGGTCGGAAGAGCGCTGGGCCCCTTTTTATGGCCTCTGAAGTTCTAAATTGGTGATTATATTTTGTCCCATAATAATAATAATAATAATAATAATAATAATAATAATAATAATATTTTTTTATATCCTGCCACCATTTTTTTTGTCGTGTCAGAGCAACCAGTCCATTATATTACATTTCTAACAGAACAAAGCAAACAAACAGACAAATACAAAACTTGTGAGTTTGGTAGTTGGTTAAATGTCCTTTGACCAGTATCTGGCCACTTGGAGTGCTTCCGGTGTTGCTGCAAGAAGGTCCTCCATTGTGCATGTGGCAGGGCTCAGGGTACATTGCAGCAGGTGGTCAGTGGTTTGCTTTTCTCCACACTCGCATGTTGAGGATTCCACTTTGTAGCCCCATTTCTGAAGGTTGGCTCTGCATCTCGTGGTGCCAGAGCGCAGTCTGTTCAGTGCCTTCCAAGTCGCCCAGTCTTCTGTGTGAGGAGGGAGTCTCTCATTTGGTATCAGCCATTGGTTGAGGTACTGGGTTTCAGCCTGCCACTTTTGGACTCTCGCTTGCTGAGGTATTCCAGCGAGTGTCTCTGTAGATCTTAGAAAATTATTTCTAGATTTAAGTCATTCACGTGCTGGCTGATACCCAAACAGGGGATGAGCTGGAGATGTCTCTGCCTTGGTCCTTTCACTATTGGCTGCCACTTCCCGGCGGATGTCAGGTGGTGCAATACCGGCTAAGCAGTGTAATTTCTCCAGTGGTGTAGGGCGCAGACCCCCCGTGATAATGCGGCATGTCTCATTCAGAGCCACATCCACTGTTTTAGTGTGGTGAGATGTGTTCCACACTGGGCATGCATACTCAGCAGAAGAGTAGCACAGTGCAAGGGCATATGTCTTCACTGTATCTGGTTGTGATCCCCAGGTTGTGCCAGTCAGCTTTCGTATGATATTGTTTCTGGCACCCACAGAGGGACTCAGGGTGGCTCATCAAACACTGAAATGACATGCAAAATACAACAAGTGCAAAACAAACCATACAAGTAGATAACAAACAATCAACACAACATCATAAAATAACGAGAGCTCAGAGAGAGCTGATAATGAGAGCTTAGACAGAAAGCATAGTTTCTGTAAACAGAGTGCAAAGGCTCAGATAGTCCGTTTGCTTACAGGAGAAAAAAAAAACGTTATCTGGTAGTAAGTCAAGAGAAAACCTTTCCTTTCAGTTTCAAAACTTGGAAAAGCCATATATTGATGCACGAGAAAAGGTTGCCTCATTCAGGCCAATGCTGGAAATTGATAATTATCTTTTTTTCAAGTGCTCTTAGTTTCATGTAACAAGTTCTTGCCAAGCTCCCATTTTCTCTATTAAATTTTTCCTACTGTCTTGTTTCATGGTTTCAAGTGCCTAGTTCCATGGATTTCTATGTATTTTTGGATCTCGTTTTCCTTTGAGGTTTGGGACTATTTTACTTGTATTGAACCTTTACAATTTTACTATTTTTACTGCTTTGCCCTGATATATTCTTCAGTAAACTGCTTGCTGATTTTACCAAGCTGGTGTGGCGTTTAAGGACAGAGGAGTTCCTGCTCTGGTATATGACAAAAACAAAGAGGAGCATTTTCTGGATACCGCAAATGACATCCATCAATCCGACTGGCAACTGCCCTGTTGCCAGTTTGGAGTAGAGAAAAACAGGCAAGCACAGCATCATCAAGCCTTAACCCTAGCAGCAGATGAAAAGGCCCTCATCCATTCCAGTTATCACTGTCTTGGCCTCCGACAGAGGAGAAGAGACATTGTCTGCCAGATTCAATCCTCTCTCCTACTGCCGTTGTGCTTTAATTGTGTGTTACTTACTTACTTAGGTGATCCCTCGTTGGACGAGTAAGATGGTCTTCCATTATGGATTTCCTTGTGGGTCCGTATGTGGCTGTGGAGCCCTATTCTTGCTCTGCATCTTCTTCCGCAGTGGGGGCATTGGTTTCCAGGTGGAAGGCGGTCCCGGTCGGGGTTGGCTTGACGCGCCTTCCTCCTGGCACGTTTCTCTCTTTCACCCTCCACTCGTGCCTCCTCAAATTCTGCAGCACTGCTGGTCACAGCTGTCCTCCAGCTGGAGCGCTCAAGGGCCAGGGCTTCCCAGTTCTCAGTGTCTATGCCAGAGTTTTTAAGGTTGGCTTTGAGGCCATCTTTAAATCTCTTTTCCTGTCCACCAACGTTCCGTTTTCCGTTCTTAAGTTCGGAGTAGAGCAACTGCTTTGGGAGACGGTGGTCAGGCATCCGGACAACGTGGCCGGCCCAGTGGAGTTGATGTTGGAGGACCATCGCTTCAGTGCTGGTGGTCTTTGCTTCTTCCAGCACACTGACGTTTGTCCGCTTGTCTTCCCAGGAGATTTGCAGGATTTTCCGGAGGCAGCGCTGATGGAAACGTTCCAGGAGCTGCATGTGACGTCTGTAGACAGTCCACGTCTCACAGGCATATAGCAGGGTTGGGAGGACAATAGCTTTATAAACAAGCACCTTGGTATCCCTACGGATGTCCCGGTCCTCAAACACTCTCTGCTTCATTCTGGAAAATGCTGCACTTGCAGAGCTCAGGCGGTGTTGTATTTCGGCGTCGATGTTGACTTTGGTGGAGAGGTGGCTGCCAAGGGTTATGTCTTATTTAGAGAGTAAGCCTAAGAACAGGAAAACTGTCAATTAAAGACCTATAAGCCTGGGAGGTTTTTTGGCGGAAGGATTGGGTTTAAATATTCTAAATGAATGAATGAAACTGTGGCTGCAAATGACAAGAAATTGTACTTCAATGGTAGGAAGAACTTTCAGACCTGTTTGATGGCAAGAACAGACAACCTCAGAAGTTAGCTGTCATCAGTTCCTATAATCTCTCAGGCTGTTGTTTGATGATGAAAGCTTGGGAGTTTTCGAGGGAAGCCCCTGAAATATCCCCACAAAGGACATAACAACAACGACAACAACACTTTATTTATATTCCACCCTTCTCACCCTGAAGGGGACTCAGGGCAGATCACAGCACACATAACACGGCAAACATTCAATACCGCTTTTGTATAGACAATACACAGACAGTCAGAACAGAAAGGTTGTTGTTGACTCAGTGTCCAGCTGTTTTTGTTTTTGTTTTGGTGACAAGGAAGGTGAGTCCAGTTGCTCCATTCTGTATGATGAAGAGCCATCAGGACTTCCTCTTTCCTTTTTGGTCACCCAGCATTTTCTGATCTTACTTCTTTATGGCGTCATAAAACACCTCTAGCGGTACCTAATTTCTCTAATTACAGTTAAAGCTGTTTTCGAACTACTTAGGTAAACAGTGAGCAGGGGTGACAGCCGACCGTTCACCTCAACCCGGGGCTTCGAACTTGCAGCCTTTCGGTTGACAGATCTTCTACTTGCTGGTGATTTATCAGCTGTGCTTCTTATATGTGCTTTGCCCTCAATCCATCTTTTGTCAGTTGAATATTAGGAGATGTGCCAGGGTTTTGAAAGATCAGTGAGAGCCCCCCCCCCCCCCCCCCAAGGCTACACCAGATCTCACAAAAGCCTCTCTTTGGTCTACATGATTCCTACTTGTGTTGGAAGTGAAATTAACAGAGATTGAACCTGGGATCTGGATTGTGGTTTTATAGAAAAGGAGTGTTGGAGCATGCAAGAAAACTGTGTGTGTGTGTGTCAACTGTAAAATAAGTTGCACAAAGCTGATTGTTTGAGCTTTGCCTGGAGAGCAGGCTGAGCCTGGGACTTTTGGATACTGTTAGATTTTTCAGGATTGAGCTATGCAGATGCTTGGAGAGAAACAGAGAGAGGCAGAGTTTGAAGTGTAATGTTGCTTCATGATCTGCTGGAGGACGTTTTCCCACATGGACAAAGAAAGATGATTTTAAATCTCTCATAGAAGGACATTATGTGAGTCAATGCAATTGATCACATGCTTGCTCTAAATTACGAAGAGTAAACTACTTGTTCTTTATTGATAATCTGTGTGGCATATTTTCTTTCTCTGGCAAGACTGTGTGGGCTGATCAGATGCAAACTACACATAGTTTATTTTACATTACGCCACAAAGAGTAGGTCAAGTTTGATGAACTTTTGCCTGCCACAACTTTTGAGCACTGACTGGATCTTCTGGGAGTTGAAATCTCAGACATATTGATGCCCAAACTTCCCCATCTCTGCTTTGGTGAACCCGAAATAAGTGAGAAAAGATGTCAAGGGAAAGAAGGAATGTGGATACCAAAAGGACTAAAAAGTAAGAGTCACAATCTTGAAGTTGATGGAGAGTGACACAGTCATAACAACAGCAGAGAAAAATGAGGTTAGATGCTTTCTGGCTGATTGTTGCTGTTATGCGCTGTCAAGTTGGCTTTGACTTATGGCGACTCTATGACTGAGGGACCTCCAAGAGACTCTCCTAGGTATTCCCGCTCAGTCTGTAGTAAACTTATATTTTCTTTCTATTTTAAATGCTTTTACATTGAACTCAGTTCAATTTTAACAATGATAGTTTGTTTATTAAAAGACTAGCTGTCCCCAGCCACGCATTGCTGTGGCCCAGTGTGTTGATCTGGAAAATAAAGTAATGAGAAAGTTGGTTTCTAATATATGTAATTTCTTTCTGCTTGTGGGTAAACAGTATTTCTTGCTGTTTCTTTGTCAGTGTTGATGTGGAGAGTGTCTGATTTGCCTACTCTGGAACATTCAACATATAATTGTCCTTCTTCAGGGGTCCCTTTCAAATCTATGATACTATGTGTGTGTGTGTGAATCGTATCTATCTATATCTATGGCTGGGTGGCTCTTTGTCAAGGGGGCTTTGATTACGTTTTCTTGCCCTGGTGAAGGGAGTAGGACTGGATGGCCTTGAGTATTTTCTGTTGGTCAGGGGGGGGGGGAGGTTCTGTGTGGGAAGTTTTCCCGGATTCTGTCGTTTGTGGGGTTCAGAATGCTCTTTGATTGTAGGTGAACTGTGAATCCCAGTGACTACAACTCCCAAATATCAAGGTCTATTTTCCCCAAACTCCATCTGTGTTCATATTTGGGTGTATTGAGTGCTTGTGCCAAGTTTGGTCCAGATCCATCATTGTTTGAGTCCACAGTGCTCTCTGGATGAAGGTGAACTACAACTCCCAAACTCAAGATCAATGCCCACCAAACCCTTTCAGTATTTTCCGTTGGTCATGGGAGTTCTGTGTGCCAAATTTGGTTCAATTCCATCATTGATGGAGTTCAGAATGCTCTTTGATTGTAGGTGAACTATAAATCCCAGCAACCACAACTCTAAAAATGACAAAATCATAATTTGTGATTTTTGACCATAAAGTGATGGTCACTCCTTGTGTTGTGAGATGTTTTGTTGCCAAATTTGGTGTGATTTCGTTCATTGGTTCTTTTGTTTTTAAGGTACTCATTATGCACAGAACATTTATATATATATAGATTATTTATTTCAAAGTTGTTATTATGCAATTTTGCATGTGTTGTTATTGTTGTTTTTTACCTGTTTTCAAGTTGATTTCATTGTACGATGTCCCTGTTAATGACATATAGCCAATAGGCCTTGTTATTCACATCCCTGACCAGATCTTGAATAGAACCCTAGAGTTGGAAAAGGACTTGTTGACCATTGAGTCCAAATCCTTGTTCGTATTCACTGTAGCCAAGTTTCCTTTATTTGGAGTCGTTCACCTGTAACGCAGTCTTCTTCTTCTTCTTTTCTTACTGCCTTCTATTTTACTGAATATTATTGGTTTGTTTTTGTTTTTTTACAACAAGTGACATTGTCACATGATATGTCTAAAGTGGAATAGTCTTAGTTTTGTCAGTATGGCTTCTAGTGGAAATTCAGGCATGAATTAGACCCATTTATTTTATCTTTCCAGTGGTCTTAACAGCTTTCTTTACTCTCTAGCTTTCACATCTGCACATAGTAATTGGAAATACTAAGGCAGTGGTTCTCAACCTTCCTAATGCCGTGACCCCTTAATACAGTCCCTCATGTGGTGGTGACCCCCAACCATAATATTGTTTTCATTGCTACTTCATAACAGTCCTTTTACTACTGTTATAAATCATAATGTAAATATCTGTTATGCAGGATGCATTTTCATTCACTGGACCAAATTGGGCACAAGTACCCAATACACCCAAATGTGAATGGTAGTGGGGTTGGGGGAGGACTGATTTTGTAATTTGGGAGTTGTCGTTGCTGGGATTTATAGTTCACTTCTAATCAAAGAGCATTCTGAACTCCACCAGCGATGGATTTGAACCAAACTTGGCTCCCATGACCAATGGAAAACACTGGAAGGGTTTGATGGGTATTGACCTTGAGTTTGGGAGTTGTAGTTCACCTATATCCAGAGAGCACTGTGGACTCATGCAATGGTGGATCTGGACCAAACTTGGCATGAATACTCAATATGCCCAAATGTAAACACTGGTGGAGTCTGGGGAAAATAGATCTTGACATTTGGGAGTTGTAGTTGCTGGGATTTATAGTTCATTACAATCAAAGAACATTCTGAACTCCACCAACGATATAATTGGCTCAAACTTCCCACACAGAATCCCCATGACCATCAGAAAATACTGTGTTTTCTTATGGCCTTTGGCGACCCCTCTCACACTCTCGGTGACCCCCTCGGGGGTCCCGACCCCCAGGTTGAGAAACACTGTACTAAGGCATGGATGGTTCTGGCTTTAATGCTTAATGCCATACCTTTGTTTAATTTATTAAGTTATATTTTAAAAATCATTATTTTATTTATAACGACATACATGAAAAGAAGATTATAGAGGAAATGTTGCATAGGAAAAAATATGAATGGGGAAAGGGGTCTAGCTAAATGCGCAGGTTTCGACTTAAAGTATGGGATTATTTAGGATGAGAAGGAATGTTTTAGATTTCAAGGAGATAATACAATCCTTTAGGATAGTGGTTCCCAACCTGTGGTCTGTGGACCGTCAGTGGTCCGCAAGAACTAAAATATGGTCTGTGGCCTCACCATTACTACGCCATATTTAATAAGCCTAGGCACCATTATAGTGCTTAGGCTTATTAAATATGGTTTTCTTGTGGGCAAGCAGATGGCGGCTACTGGATGGCATGTGTTCTGTATCAGAAACTAGAGCTGATGTGGTCAAAAAAAGGTTGGGAACCACTTAACTTATTTTCACCTGGGAACAGTGAGAAAGGGAATATCTGTTGGAGGAAGTCAATATATTTATTGTTTGTTTATTTGGAATATTTATATACCGCTCTTCTCAACCCCGAAGGGGACTCAGGGCGGTTCACAGTGTTGGCAACAAATTCAATGCCATCAATAAAAACAGTATAAAACATTAAAATTGACCCACCCCAGATAAAACATTAAACATTGTTAAACACATCACTAAACACACACTATTAAGTGTTTTAAAACACTGTGGGAAAATGCTAAAGCTACCAACAGCTCTCTAATACTCCTTCAGCATTCCTTGAGACACCTCTCTTCTATAGGAAGTGCATATTCTTAACTAACACTTAAAGGAAGGGCTGAGAACAGTCAATTTGACTGAGAGGTCATGAGTTCGAAACCAGCCTAGGTCGGAGAAAGCTCCCGAGCATTAACAGTCTAGCTTGCTGTTGACCTATGCAGCCCAAAAGAAAGTTGTTATCAGTCAAGTAGGACATTTAGGTAACGCTTTATGCAGATATGCTAATTTATGACACCATATATAAAATGCAGTTTTCTGAATCAGCACCCCAAATTACCAAACCAAATCTAAAGTTGACCAAAAAACTGATTCAGAACCTGATTGGTATTAATGTTGGAGAGTGGTCCCTGGTCCAAGTTGTCCTTGGTCCAAGTGGTCCCTGGTCCAAATTGTCCCTGGCCCAAGTGGTCCCTGGTCCAAGTAGTCCCTGTCAAAGTAGTCCCTGGTCGAAGTGGTCCCTGGTCCAAGTGGCCCCTGATCAAAAAAAGGTTGGAAACCACTGCTTCAGGAGATCCAGAAGGAACAAGCTACTCTAGGTTTCTCAACCAGAGAGAAAACAGATATACTACTTAAGAAAGAAAAGAGTTGAGAATTATAACCATTTTGGGTCCCAACCCTGAAAAAATAGGATATAAATAAATGTAATGGTGGTTGTAATGATGATGGTGACACAATCCTATTCTCACAGATGTTGCCTTTCTTCATGTGATGGTGGTGATTGTTCATTCAAAAGTTGTCTCTTTCCCCACAGGATTAATTATACTTGTCGGAAGCCAACGGTCTTTAAATGTTTGAATGTTTGGAACCTGGAACTGCCAAAGTTCATTCCTCCTCTTTTGCTGATAACATCACTGTTGTTGCAAGTTTGTGGAGGAATGTAGTTGGGTGACTTGAAATAGATGTGCAAAGTTGATATCTTTCGACAAGCAGAGAAAGGAATCTCAGAATGCGCAAAAGCTCTGCTCAGGTTCGGGCAGGTCAGATGTGCATCTGGAGGCACTGTGTCCTCTCATCATTGTTATCTTGACATTTTGAAAGCCAGAAATGTTGCCATCTGGAAGGTGGATAAGCGCCTGAGGGAACCCTTTATCAAGTTGATGTTCTTAAGGATTGTGAGGAAGACAAACTGCACAACTTTGAGAGTTGTTCTCTAGTTGTGCTCAGCATGCCTCGGTATATCCCCAGGATATGTTTTCAATGGTAGTTTGTCTCCTAAGTCATTGTGGTTATTGTACTGCTCACACAGCTTTGCATTCCCTGCCATACGAGTTCATGGGTGGAAATAATTCACCTAACCATGGAGAGTCCATAGTACACAACCATGGAGAGTTGCAAAGCACCAGTGGTATCGATCAATTGCCTACACTGCTGACTTTGATCAAGGTCAATATAGGCATTGCTCAATGCAGGTTCTGATGGTACAATGCCTTGGTTTGATCTTGTGGTCAGGTCCTGTGGTTGTGGTGGTGAAAGGG
This sequence comes from Anolis sagrei, assembly GCF_037176765.1. Classification (NCBI taxonomy): domain Eukaryota; kingdom Metazoa; phylum Chordata; class Lepidosauria; order Squamata; family Anolidae; genus Anolis; species Anolis sagrei. The sequence continues at coordinate 6,072,881 of NC_090023.1, forward strand.
ATAATCCAGGGTTTAGACACTATGGAAGACCAAAAGCGAATCCTATGTTAGAGATTGGGAAGGGAATAGCAAATTACCCAGATCATAATGCGATTAGCAGCTCTGTAGTGGTTGGACTGGATGGCCCATGAGGTCTCTTCCAACTCTAGGATTCTATGTTTCTACCCATTTCCACTGACACAAGAGATTAAGTAAATGTAGCACAAGGGGGTTGGACTGGATGGTCCATGAGGTCTCTTCCTTTCTATGATTCTAAGTAAATCTAAGGAAAAGTTTAGAGGAGTGCTTTTGCCTGAATTACAGTCAGTTGTTGGCTCAAATGGGACAAGTAGTGTTATATTGGGCCAGGAATGTACTGAAATAGGTTGCTTAGCACTTGTGGGCTTTGTATTTTCCCCTCCCTCCCTCCCTCCTTTATTTATTTATTTATTTATTTACAGTATTTATATTCCACCCTTCTCACCCTGCAAGGGGACTCAGGGAGAATTACAGTGCACATATACATGGCAAACATTCAGTGCCAGTTAGACATTTATATAAATAAAAATGTAATGTTTGTTTGTGGATTAACAGAACTCAAAAACCACTGGACGAATTGACACCAAATTTGGACACAAAACACCTAACAACCCAATGTATGTCCTTCACTCAAAGCAATTGATTTTGTCATTTGGGAGTTGTAGTTGCTGGGATTTATAGTTTACCTATAATCAAAGAGCATTCTGAACCCCACCTATGATAGAATTGGGCCAAACTTCCCACACAGAACCCCCATGACCATTAGAAAATACTGGAAGGGTTTGGTGGGCAGTGTCCTTTGGTTTTGGAGTTGTAGTTCACCTACATCCAGAGATCACTGTGGACTCAAACAATGATGGATCTGGACCAAACTCTACACGAATACTCAATATGCCCAAATGTGAACACTGGTAGAGTTTGGGAAAAATAGAATCTTGACATTTGGGAGTTGTAGTTGCTGGGATTTATAGTTCACCTATATTCACAGAGCATTCTGAATCCCACCAACGATAGAATTGGGCCAGACCTTCCACACAGAACCCCCATGTGGACCACAGCAATGCGTGGCAGGGGACGGCTAGTACAACATATATAGACAGACACAGAGGCAATTTAACATTCCAGCTTTTTCCCCAGCTTCATGAGGGTATGTTTCTTTCCTTTCCTTTTCTTTCTTTCTTTCTTTCTTTCTCCTGATTGTCTGTGGTATATTATTTTTTAATTGCTGTAGCTCTTATGAAGGATACCCCCCCCCCCCATTCCTTTTGTGAAGTGCTTTCTCTTTGGTTTCCCCACAAAACAGCTGTTGGGACTTTGCCAAGTTGTGAGCCCCCAGTGTGTCTCAATTCTCAGTAAGTAAAATGGGATGGTACTGTCAGATTTATTTAATCCCCATTTTTTGAGAGACAAAGAAATTAGTTCTGTCTAGACCCGGGAGCTCAGAAGTTTCTGCTTTTAAAGTGGCATCATTTGGGGATTCCCCTGTCTCATATCTCTCTCCTACAAAAAGTAAAGAGGGGTGTGTGTGTGTGTGTGGGGGGGGGGGGGGAGTGCCTTAGAGCTCTTAAGCCTCTTGTGTCTGGATTAAAAGCGTGTAGTTTTTATTATTAGACTAACTTCATGTCCCACTTTTCCCCCTTACCAAAGTAGCGCTCAAGGCAGGGGACAATACAGCAACTCTCTACAGTTGTGTACAACAGCTGTAAAAGAATCCCAGTAAGCAGAATGCCAGTAAGCAGAAAACCTCTGGATCAGCCTAGAGCAGTGGTTCTCAACCTGGGGTCCCCAGATGTTTTTGGCCTACAACTCCCAGAAATCCCAGCCAGTTTACCAGCTGTTAGGATTTCTGGGAGTTGTAGGCCAAAAACATCTGGGGACCCAAGGTTGACAACCACTGGCCTAGAGGTTCATAGGAAAAAAGTCCACCTGGAAAAAAGTACTTAATTCTCCTTGATCGTGCTGGTTCTGCTGCAAAATGCTATACTTGGTCTCTGCTCCAGAAGGGGTTCCAGCAGCAAGGGGTGGGGGGAGAGCATTTGTGGAGTGCATCAGAAAGTAACCCCCCCCCCCAAATATCCATACTTCTTTAGCAAAGAAGTATAGAAAATACCCTCTCCTATGACATCCTTTCAAATATTTGAAAGGGTGTCACACAGGAATCATAGAATCCTGGAGTTGGAAGAGACCTTGAGGGCCATCCAGTCCAACCCCATTCTGCCAAGAAACAGGAAATTGCATTCAAAGCACCCCCAACAGATAGCCATATAGCCTCTGCTTAAAAGCCTCCAAAGAAGGAGCCTCCACCACACTCCGGGGCAGAGAGTTCCACTGTTAGACAGCTCTCACAGTTAAGAAGTTCTTCCTAATGTTCAGGTAGAATATCCTTTTCTGTATTTTGAAGCCATTGCTCCACATCCTAGTCTCCAGGGCAGCTTGCTCCCTCCTCCCTATGACTTCCCCTCACATATTTATACATGTCCCTCCTTATGTCTCTTCTCAGCCTTCTCTTCTGTAGGCTAATCATGGCCAGCTCTTTCAGCTGATCCTCATAGGGCTTGTTCTCCAGACCCTTAATCCTTTGAGTCGCCCTCCTCTGGACACATTCCAGCTTGTCAACATCTCCTTTCAATTGTGGTGCCCAGAATTGGACACAGTATTCCAGGAGGGGCAAGCTTGTATTCTGCTACTCCGGAGACTAGAAGACAATGGAGTGGGTAAAAGTAAAGGTTTTCCCCTGTCCAGTCATGTCCGACACTGGGGGTGGTGCTCATCTCCATTTCTAAGCTGAAGAGCTGGCGTTGTCCGTAAACACCTCCAAGGTCATGTGGTTGGCAGGACTAGATGGAGTTTCGCTACCTTCCTGCCAGAACGGTAGCTCTAGTTTCTGATACAGAACATATGCCATCCTGTAGTTGCCATCTACTCGCCTACAGAGAACCATATTTAATAATCTAGAGCTGATGTGATAGTAGTCAACTTTCATGAGTGGTCAGCCTCAATCCCACATGGTTTTGAGGCAACAGTGTAGTAATTGTAAGGCCTCTGACCATATTTTTGTTCTTGAGTACCACTGGTGGTCCATGGACCACAAGTTGGGAACCACTGGTCTCAGGCAATGGCATTATCATCTCTCTTGGCCATGATTTGCATGGGTTATGTGTTATGTGAAATAGTACTTTCTCCTGCCTGTGCTGGGAGTGTATCACATTGGAGGACCAAAGCTTCCTAGAGAGGTGATCTCGCTACAGTCAGTTCTCCACATTCCCACTTCTGAGAACCCATTTCCTGAGAAAACTTTATGAAAATCAAGAGGTTGTCAACATCAACAGGCAATTTGAAGGCACATACATGCATAAACTACTTTTGTTGGTTAGCCTAATCAAAAGCATTTTGGAAATCGTAATATATTGTTATGCTTCCTGACATGTTGAAAGGATTCCGTAAGGTTGGTGTGACAGGCTTTTGGGCCACACTTGTATCCTACAAATTCAGAAATTTCTAAAGATTGAATAGCCCCCGAAGAAGACCAAAATTCATTGATTTTTTTAAAGAAGGTGACAGGTTTTGATCATAAATCCTTTCACATTGATAACATGCTTTCCAGTCCTTTGTTTCTGTCCTTTCCTATGCAGAACTCAGGTTTTGCATCTCTTCCAAAGCCCATTTTTCAAATAGAGAGTTATTCAAGTGTCCATTCACAGACCCTTAGGCTTTGAACATGGAGAACACTGAAATATCATTGTGTGGCCTGTCTCCCTGTCCTCCTTTCTATCTATGCTCCATCCTCCCGTGCCTGGCTTTAGCAACAGGGTTATTCTTGACCATTTATTACAAGTGCCATTCTGAATACCACGAGGCAATTCTATTTGTGCCTGGAGGGTCAATCCTAGGATGTCTAAAATGATACGTCTGGATCCCTCTGTGTTGAAGCCTTTGGCCACAAGCTGTCATCCTTGCAACCTTGGATACAAGGCAGCTCTGGTCTGGTTGCTGTAATTTCTGGTGCAGAATATGTGCTATTACTGTTCTCTCCAGAAGTACAGTAATAGCACCTTTGAAGGTTGTTTTCTTACTTTTGGAAAATAAAATGCATTATATACAACTTAGAATCATAGAATCATAGAATCAAAGAGCTGGAAGAGACCTCATGGGCCATCCAGTCCAACCCCTTGCCAAGAAGCAGGAATATTGCATCCAAATCACCCCTGACAGATGGCCATCCAGCCCCTGTTTAAAAGCTTCCAAAGAAGGAGCCTCCACCACACTCTGGGGCAGAGAGTTCCACTGCTGTACGGCTCTCACAGTCAGGAAGTTCTTCCTCGTGTTCAGATGGAATCTCCTCTCTTGTAGTTCGAAGCCATTGTTCCGCGTCCTAGTCTCCAAGGAAGCAGAAAACAAGCTTGCTCCCTCCTCCCTGTGGCTTCCTCTCACATATATGTCTAGAATATAAACACTATCATGCTTGACAAATGTAAAGTACTATGTACTGTATTTAAACACCTTCGCAGAAGCATATGAATACGCCTGCGAAACGTGGACTGTCTGCAGAAGTCACACTCAACTCCTGGAACAATTCCTTCACCATTTCCTCTGAAAAATCCTGGGAAGACAGACGGACAAATGTCAGCGTGCGGGAAGAAGCAAAGGCCACCATCGTTGAAGCAATGCTCCTATGCCATCAACTTGCTGGACTGGCCACGTTGTCTGAATGCCTAATCGCTGTCTCCCAAAACAGTTACGTTCCTCCTAACTCAAGAGTTGGAAACGTAATGTTGGAGGACAGGAAAAGAGATTGAAAAATGGGCTTAAAGCCAACCTTAAAAACTGTGGCATATACACCGAGAACTGGGAAGCCCTGGCCCTTGAGTGCCTAACTGGAGATCAGCTGTGACCAGCAGTGCTGCAGAATTTGAAGAGGCATGAACGGAGGGTGAAAGGGAGAAGAAGGCACATCAAGCCAACCCCGACCGACACTGCCTTCCACCTGGAAACGGATGTCCTCACTGTGGGAGAACATGCGGATCAAGAATAGGGTTCCACAGCCACCTACAGACCCACCGCCAAGACACTACACTTGGAGGACCATTATCCTCAGGCTACGAGGGATGGCCTAAGTAAGCAAGTAAGTAATGAAAAGCTTGGCCTCTCACTGAACATCAAGAAAACCAAAGTTGATGTTCAGCAAAAGGCACCAACCAACCATTCTGCAAGACTAGAATGAAGCACAGAGCTTTTGAGGATTGGGACATTCATAGAGATAACTAGATGCTTGGTTACAAATCTATTATCCTCCCAACTCTGTTGTTTGCCTGCGAAACGTGGACCATCTACAGACATCACTCTCAACTTCTGGAAAGATTCCATCAGTGTTTCCTTTGAAAAACTCTGGAAATCTCTTGGGAAGGAGGCAGGTGGACAAGCGGCAGCATTCTGGAATAAGCAAAGACCATCAGCATTGAAGTCATTGTCTTTTGGCATTCACTTTGCTGGACCGAATGTCACGTTGTCCAAAGGCCCCATCACAGTTTCTGAAAGCATCTACTTTACTTTCAGCTCAAGAACAGAAAATGGAAAGCCGATGGACAACAAAAGAGATGGAAAGATTCTAGCTTCATTCTAGCTAACCTTAAAAGCTAACCTTAAAAAGTGTGGTATAACACTGGGAAACCATGACTCTTGAGCGTCGGAACTGGAGGTCAGTTGTTACCAACATGCTGTGGATTTTGAAGAGGCAGGAATGGAGAGTGAAAGAGGAAAACGTGATGAGAGGAAGGAGATGCATCAAGCAAATCTGGAAATCGATGTCCTCAATGTGAAAGACCATGTGGATCCAGAATAGGTCTCTACAGTCGCTTATGGACCCATCACATTCGGTCACAGCGGATTGCCTACAATGATGACAATGTATTTAGAATATAATTTTAAAAACATATATAAGAGGAGCTACAATATCCTAAAACATGAGGAACCACTTTGGTTTTAACAGTTTGGGGAACAGGCAAATGCCCTCCCCAACAAAAGCAGAAGAAACCTTCAATATTATTATAATGGAGAAAATTATTTTTGGTACTACTTGTTCTCCATAGTGCCAAGTAAACAGAAGGCACTCACTCTTAATTTAAAAAAAAGAGAGAAAAAGAAACCATGAGCAGAATTGGTAATGATCTGATAAAATACATATTTTGCAAAAAAAAATCCTTTTAGATATTATGTAGGGGCAATCAATACCATATGTGCCCAAGCAGTTTGCAGCCATAGTTTGAGCACTAAACTACAACTCTGGTTCGAATCCCCACTCAGCTCTAGAAAGCCTTTGGGTGACAACCTTGCAGAAAGGCAAAGGCAAGCCCTCTCTTACCAAATCTTGCCCTGAAATCTTGCTTTAGTGTGACCATAGTGGACACACAGGGGCGGCTCATCCATTAGCAAAGTAAGCGGTTGCAGTACACTTTTTTTTGCCAGGGGTGCAGAGGCGCCTCTGTAAATGCCCCTCGACCACCACTTGAGGAGCGCCCCCGCGGCTTACAACAGCCTTAGTGGGCAACCTATTACGCAAAGTAAGCATTTGCAGTATAGTTGATTGTGCCCAGGGGCACTCTTGAGGCGCTCTTGGGGGAAAATAGACCTTGACATATACGAGTTGTAGTTACTGGGATGTATAGTTCACCTACAATCAAAGAGCATTCTGAACTCCACCAGTGATGGAATTGAACCAAATATGACACACAGAACTCCCACGACGAACAGAAAATATATATCAATAATTGGTTGGGGCAGGGGTGCCAAAATACTGTTTGCTTACCATTGAAAATTACCTAGGGCCGCCTCTGTGGACACATGTGAGGGCACACAGAAATAAAATATCCCACATCCCTTGTTTCAGTGTTTTCCTAGGGGGGAAAGCCTTCACAGAAAGAAAATGGGTTCATATCTTGTGCCATCCAACCATCCCAGGCCTTCACATCTCATATCTAGCTATTTGGAATTTGAATTGATTGGTATAGAATGTATTTATTTACAGTATTTATATTATTCCCTTCTCACCCCGCAGGGGACTCAGGGCAGATTACAATGTACACATACATGGCAAACATTCAATGCCATAGACACACAATACATATAGACAGACAGTCAGAGGCTATTTAACATTCCAATTTTCTGGCCACCCGGGGAGCTGTCGCTTCACCATCCATCTGCAACACTGATGAAGTACTTTCCACGTTTGCTGTGTCCAGGTTGGTTCATCAGGTGCTCTGCTATGGCTGATTTCTCTGGTTGAAGTAGTCTGCAGTGCCTTTCATGTTCCTTGATTTGTGTTTGGGCGCTGCGTTTGGGGATCCCTCTGTAGATTTGTCCACAGCTGCATGGTATACGGTAGACTCCTGCAGAGGTGAGAGGATCCCTCTTGTCCTTTGCTGAACTTAGCATTTGTTGGATTTTCTTGGTGGGTCTGTAGATAGTTTGTAGGTTGTGTTTCCTCATCAGCTTCTCTATGCGGTCAGTGGTTCCCTTGATGTATGGCAAGAACTCTTTTCCTCTGGCAATAACCTGGACACAGCATTTTATTTGAGAACACAGAAATGCTGGACCACTCTCACAACCACCATGTCGGACAACACAGAGAAGCCATTGAAATCCACAAGCATGTGGACAATTTCAACAGAAAGGAGGAAACTATGAAAATGAACAAAATCTGGCTACCAGTATTAAAAACTCTAAAATTGCAACAGCACAACAACAGAGAGGAAACAAACAAGGACATCTAATCACCTCACAACAAAGGTTTGCTCTAGGCACTGTCAGGCCATTATATGCTAATCAAGGTGGTCAGTTGAAACATTCACACCTAGGTCCAGCAGACAAGAGTCCTTTGTCTCACCCTGGTCATTCCACAGATATATAAACCCTTTTTCCTAGTTCCAACAGATCTCACTACCTCTGAGGATGCTTGCCATAGATGCAGGCGAAACCTCAGGAGCGAATGCCTTTAGAACATGACCATATAGCCCGAAAAAACCTACAACAACCCAGTGATTCCGGCCATGAAAGCTTTCGACAATACAAAGTGACCTAACTTTGGTCAGAAGAGTCCCTAATGTTGGTTCTCGTGTGTCTGCATCAGGCAACTTGCTCTCCTTTCTCAAACAACAGGGTATTGAGAAGAAGGGGGAAGTGACCTCTTCATACAGGCAGGAAGCAGAACATCTTGAGTTATATAGGGCTGGGAGGGAGAGGTCAAAACAAGAGAATAGGCCTGCACCATAGAGCTCCCTCTGTTCCCAACTGATCTATAGGTAAAGGTAAAGGTTTTCCCTTGACATTAAGTTCAGTCGTGTCCGATTCTGGGGGTTGGTGCTCATCTCCACTTCTAAGCCAAAGAGTTGGCATTGTCCGTAGACACCTCCAAGGTCATTTGGCTGGCAGGACTGCATGGACCGCCATTACCTTCCCACCAGAGGATCTCTATGGATCTACTCACATTTGCATGTTTTCAAACTGCTAGGTTGGCAGAAGCTGGGGCTGACAGTGAGAACTCACACCGCTCCCCGGATTCGAACCTACAACCTTTCGGTCAGCAAGTTCAGCAGCTCAGTGCTTTAACCCATTCACCACTTGATCTATATACAAGTGCTAATGCTTTTTCACTTCCAACATCCCTCTTCTCCCAATCATTCACATTACATAATTACATTACATAATTTTCTATTTGATCTTATTCTCAGGTATACACTTGTTGCACTCAGGACCTTGTCAATGTTCAGAGTTGTCAGTTTGCTCCTAGAATACCATTTTGTTGTCAGCCCTGTTCTGGTTCCGCTGTGTTCTCAAACACGTTTCTGCACACAATAGTCATCCCTCCAAACATGCTGATGCCTCTCTTTCCTTCCCCCCCCCCCCCCCAGCTGCTCAGTTTTGGCTCCAGTCCCATCCGCGCTCACCACCCCGAGTTTGTCACTAGAGCGGATGGCTGATAATAAAATTCGGCCTCCATGTTCAGAAGTAGTTAATAGTTTGGGAGCTGTTTTCCCCAAATGGCTGGGAGCAAACAGCTGAAGAGCGCACAGACCTTTCCCTGCTTGTGGTGTTTGCTTACTTGTTATGTTTGCATCCTGGCTTCTCATAGGAAATGCTTAAAGCAGTGGACACTAATGACATCCCCAATGGAAAATAACCAGCCCTTTGTAGTGGTTTCTAGGTGGAGCGCTGATGATTTTTGCTCTTTCATTGGAAGCAGCAATTCCCATTGGCTCTCCATATTAAAGTGCTAGTGTTTGCCTCATTATGTGGATGATGGATACAGCATTGCTAAAGAGGAATAGTTCTGCTCATTGGCGTATTCCGATCCCCTCCTAGTGGGCAGATACAGCTTCTCCTTATGATTTAAAGCAGGGGCTTGCTGTCTACATTTTAGTGTAGTCTGTATTCTGTTTACAGTTTGTTTCCATACAAACATAAAAGAAAACACTGCTGGATTGCAACTCCTAAGTAAACTTGATCTAACTGCAGTGTCTTGTTGCTTGAGGTCTACTGAGATTCCTAGTCTTGTTTCTGTTGACCTGAGTATAATACAGTACAGTACAATGGCAATATTTCTTTATCCTCTCCTCTACCTAACCGTTGCTGTGGACTTCCCATTCCTTGGAAAGGAGACCTATGTTCTGAGAGATATATATATAATATGTACTTTCCTAACTTATGGCTCAAACATCCTCAAATGTATTTACTATATTTATATTCCACCCTTCTCACCCTGAAGGGGACTCAGGGCAGATCACAGAACACATATACGGCAAACATTCAATGCCGTTATACAAGACAGACAACTGTATATAGATAGAGGTATACATAGCCTTTCCCCATCTTTGGCATCTTAGAGGTTTGTTCTTGATTCTGGCCACGGCGGAGCAGTGCTGTTGCCCCATCTCCCTGCTGAAGAGCTTTGTTTGTAAACTTCATTCTTGATCTAATCACCAGCATTTTTCTTGGCATTTTCCTTATGGGTACCTTAAATAGTGTGTTCTCTGCTGACATCCTCTCTCGTGATCGAGAAGAAACCTCTGCTTTGGTCTTCTACCCATCTGTGTTTGTATTTGGCCTCCTAGAAAGCTAGATACGCTGGGGTCCCCAAACCTGTGATTTTAGCAGATTCCTACCATAGGAAGAGCCAACCAGTGAGAATATCCAATGAAGTCCTGAGCCACTCATTTCTCAGATTCTACCCGGTTTGTTTTTCAACCAATCAAGAGCTGGCACAGGTTTCTTGAGTGCCTGTCAAATTAAGTAAAAATGGCTCTGTAGTTTCCATTGTGTTATGTTCGTACTTTGGAGTACATTCTCCTCTGACATCCTCCCTCGTCATTGAGAAGAAACCTCTGCTTTGGTCTTCTACCCATCTGTGTTTGTATTTGGCCTCCTGGAAAGCTAGATACGCTGGGGTCCCCAAACCTGTGATTTTAGCAGATTCCTACCATAGGAAGAGCCAACCAGTGAGGATATAGAATGAAGTCCTGAACCACTCATTCACAGATTCTACCCGGTTTGTTTTTCAACCAATCAAGAGCTGGCACAAGTTTCTTGAGTGCCTGTCAAATTAAGTAAAAATGGCTCTGTATTTTCTATTGTGTTATGTCAGTACTTTATAGTGGAGCCCCCGGTGGCACAGTGGGTTAAACCCCTGTGCCGGCAGGATTGAAGACCGACAGGTCGCAGGTTCAAATCCAGGGAGAGTGCGGATGAGCTCCCTCTATCAGCTCCAGCTCCTCATGTGGGGACATGAGAGAAGCCTCCCACAAGGATGATAAAACATCAAAACATCCAGGCATCCTGTGGGCAATGTCTTGCCGACAACCAATTCTCTCACACTCCTGACACGACAAAAAAAAAAAAATACTTTAAAGTGCATTCTCTGCTGACATCCTCTCTCATAATTGAGAAGAAACCTCTGCTCTGGTCTTCTACCCACGTGTGTCTGGATTTGACCTTCTGGAAAGCTATCTACACTGGGGTCCCCGAACCTGTGATTTTAGCAGAGCTAAAACCACTCAGCATATGAACCAAGGGTTTTGAATAATTTTGAATCAGGATGGGCCCACATTTCCTTTCCTACCTTCTTTTCTCCTTCCTGGGCCCTGTGAAGGAACGGAGGAGCTGTTCTCCTCCTCTACGGCACGTCCCTTGCCTTCCAGAGAGCCTCGCTATAATTCAGTTATGAATCATTGCTTTATTTGTCATGTCAAGATCCAGGAGGATGGTTTAAGTGCTTTTAGTCGGCAGTAATTTGAGGCACTCTGCCAAGCTGCGTTCAGCTGTTGTCAGGCCTGGCAGTGGCTGCCGCTGATACAGTGATAACAACACGTTCTGACTGCAGATGAGTCCGGTGGCTGCTGGAATGCTGCTTGTTTTTACATGTGGCACCAAGTGCTAATTAGCAGGCTGCAAAGGCGAGCAGGGACTTCTCCTCCAGGATTTCAGATCCGCAGGGAGAGGGGGACGTGGGGGATATATGTTTGCCTACATACATCTTACAAAAGAGTATAAATGTGAGCCTCCTCCCATCTCTCTCTTCAAAATGTGGGTCTCAGGAGCAAAATTAAAGAAGTCTTCAAAAGGAAGACTTCCATTTTTGAAGATAGTGGAAGGATAGCTTAAGCAAGATATCAGAGTATATGTGTTTTTTTTGAAGAAAAACTAATCAAAATGACCTGAAATTTGATCTGAGCATATCCAGATGTGAGGTTTAAAATTCAGGCTCTTTCTGAAGTCCTTGGGCAAAGCAATTACCTTGAGCCTATTGCTTAAAAGGAAAATACTGCTTTGGACAGACCTGCAGTCCTGTGAAGATTGCGCTGAAAAGGATGACTTCATTTCTGTGCATGTCAACCCATGTAATTGAGTTCTGACTTTTACATTTTGAAATAAACCCATGTAATTGGGTTCTGTCTCTTACATTTTGAAATAGGCAGGCTAGTGTTTATTTACATGCTTGAATTAGTGTTATGGTTGGTATGTCACAATCCGTCTAATGCAGTGTTTCTCAACCTGGGGGTCGGGACCCCTGGGTAGTCATGAGGGGGTGTCAGAGGGGTTCCCAAAGACTATCAGAAAACATATATTTCTGATGGTCTTAGGAACACCTTTGGCAGAGAAGGTTGGAGATCTCTCCACCTGTCCTCTTCCTTTTTGGAAACAGATGGCAAATCCTCCCACCAAAAAGTGCTCCCTCACTGTGATTGGCCAATCTCTCAGCCAGCCTTTCAGCCAAGGGTAGGGCTGCTTCTGTGACTCCAAGCGGGGAGGGGAGAGCAGGCATGCTCAGCACATGGCAGTGTGGTGCACATGCTTGGGCGAAGGAGAGCGTCCGAGACTGGAGGGAGGCTTGCATCAGTGAGTCCCTTTGAGGCATGGGGGTTCTGTGTGGGAAGTATGGCCCAATTCTATCATTGGTGGGGTTCAAAATTCTCTTTGATTGTTGGTGAACTATAAATCCCACAAAGAAATTACAAGTCTGAGTGCTACTTGGTTATCTCGTAGTCCTTGAAAAAATAAACTGTCTTCAAAATGCAGTCCAAATAAAGTCCAAATAGTTCAAATTGCTGTCCAATTCAAAATATTATCCAAATTATAATGCTTGCTGTCCAGTTCAAAATATTATCCAAATTATAATGCGACAAGGATCCCCAGCTTGAGGTTGCCTTGTTTTGGGGGACTTCCCCTTCTTCAGGATTTTGTCTTCTTTGCAAAAGTGGGTGGTGAGTATTGACCTTGAGATTTGGAGTTGTAGTTCGTCTAGATTCAGAGATCACTGTGGACTCAAACCATGATGGATCTGGACCAAACTTGGCATGGTTACTCAATATGCCCAAATGTGAACACTGGTGGAATTTGGGGAAAATAGACCTTGGCATTTGGGAGTTGTAGTTGCTGGGCTTTATAGTTCATCTACAATCAAAGAGCATTCCAACGATAGATTGGGCCAAACTTCCCACACAGAACCCCCATGACCAATAGAAAATACTGTGTTTTTTGATGGTCTTTGGTGACATCTCTGAAACCCCCTTGGGACCCCCAGGTTGAGAAACATGCCCTACAGGCACCAAATCCTGTCTGATTCTGAAAGCCAAGCAGCATCAGACTGGTTAGTCCTTACATGAGAAACCAACCATGAATCCTAAGTTCTGTAGGCTGGATTTCATAGGAAGGGATGGGCAAAAACCACTTCTGAGTATTCCTTACCTAAGAAAATCCTTTCAAATTTATGGAAGCATCATAGGTCAAGAAGCAAGGCAAGCACAGACACAAGATTCCCTTTTTTGCAAATCCTACAGGTAATGACTTCCAGAGCATGGCCATCTGTCAGGAGTGCTTTGAATGCAATATTCCTGCTTCTTGGCAGGGGGTTGGACTGGATGGCCCATGAGGTCTCTTCCAACTCTATGATTCTATGAGAAAATATGATTTTGGACTTCCAAAAAGAAAAACCCTAACTCCAGAAGGACCGTGAAGGGTGCTATTGATTATATTTCAGAGGAGCAAACTGGCAATACCACCTCAGAGTATTTCTTGCCTGAGAAAACCCCCTGAAATCAATGGGGTTGTCATGGGTCAAAGACCGCTTGAAGGTACACACATAAATATATATATATATTCATGATTGATAATGTTCTCAAAATGAAGTTGGCACTATTTTTAGCCATGCATTTAATCTATGTGTGAGCAGACATAAACAATTGAGAATATTTATTTAGCATGTGTAACTCATCATTCATCACCAAATGTTCAAAGTATAGCAGGTCAAGTTCTGTTGTTTTGCGATTTTATGTATTTGCAGGGTGGGGAATGCAACGTGTATTAAGCTTCTTTGCAGAACGTTGAGTAAAATGAACTGTTTTCTTTCTATAATTACCTCACCAGATCATCTTTAGTATCTGTGTGCACTCCGTGTTCTGCACAAATGACGGAGATGCTTCTTACACAACCACCTTGTTTTGCAGCATCTGCTGTTGATGTAACAAGAACACTGCTGAGTTGCAAACAATTCTGCAGTATCATTGCTTTATTGCTTGCGCAGTTTCACCTTCATTTTTTTGCTTTTGAAAGGAACACTGATGGTAGACGGTTGAGGAGATTCATATTTCTCAAGTGCCCCATTTCCTTTAATCCTCATTGCCAACTGCTGAAATGGAAGAGCACTTTGAAACAAAATCTGTATTTTTGCAGATTTTATTTTCTGGAAAAATTGGATTCTGCTTTCCCCTAAGTTGTGGTTTCAAGGAGTAACCGGATTCATTTCGAATCCCATGTTGGAGTTTTGGGTCAAAATGAAGATGGATGCAAGACCCTATATTCCTCATATATATTTCAGACGAATTATGGAAGATATACTGCTAGACGAATTATGGAAGATATACTGCTTGTTGTTTAACATCTACATGAAGCCGCTGGGTGAGATCATCCGGAGTTTCGGGGTGCGGTGTCACCTGTACGCAGATGACGTTCAACTCTGTCACTCCTTCCCACCTGCTACTAAGGAGGCCGTCGAAGTCCTGAACCGGTGCCTGGCCGCTGTAATGGTCTGGATGAGGGCGAACAAACTGAAATTAAATCCAGACAAGACAGAGGTACTCCTGGTCAGTCGCAAGGCCGAACGGGATATAGGGTTACAGCCTGTGCTGGACGGGGTCGCACTCCCCTTGAAGGCGCAGGTTCGCAGCTTGGGTGTGACCCTGGACTCAGCGCTGAGCCTGGAGCCCCAGGTTTCAGCGGTGACCAGGGGCGCATTTGCACAGCTTAGGCTCGTGCGCCAGCTGCGCCCGTATCTTGGGAAGTCTGACTTGGCCACAGTGGTACACGCTTTGGTCACATCCCGCCTTGACTACTGCAACGCTCTCTACGTGGGGCTGCCCTTGAAGACGGTCCGGAAGCTCCAACTAGTCCAGCGCGCGGCAGCCATGTTGCTAACGGGAGCTGGACGCAGAGAGCATACAACGCCCCTGCTGTCTCAGCTCCACTGGCTGCCGATCTGCTACCGGGCCCAATTTAAGGTGCTGGTGTTATCCTACAAAGCCCTAAGCGGTTCCGGCCCAAAATACCTTGCAGACCGCATCTTGGCCTATCAGCCCACGAGGGCCTTGAGATCATCCGGGGAGGCCCTTCTCTCGGTCCCGCCTGCCTCACAGGCACGCTTGGCGGGGACGAGGGAACGGGCCTTCTCGGTGGTGGCCCCCCGGCTGTGGAACTCCCTCCCTGCTGAAGTTAGACAGGCGCCCTTTCTGATGGCCTTTCGTAGGGGCCTGAAAACATGGCTCTTCGAGCAGGCCTTCAACTGAGTGTATTGGAATGACAATGGAACGAACTAGGACTACGAATTTTGGCTATGACCCCAGGACTTGACGAAGCGGATTTTAGTGTGGGTATATGTTATGTTGTATTTGTCTGGTCTGTGTCGCCACGGCTCATTGTACACTGTCTGTTTGTTGTTGTTGTTCACCGCCCCGAGTCGCCCTCGGGCTGAGAGGGGCGGTCAATAAATGCAAGAAATAAATAAATAATAAATAAATAAGGCACAAATAATAGCTTGCTATCAAGGCCACATAAAAAAAAAATGAGGGTCCTGCTTTTAAGCATCTAGATCAGTGGTTCTCAACCTGGGGTCCCCAGATGTTTTTGGCCTACAACTCCCAGAAATCCCAGCCAGTTTACCAGCTGTTAGGATTTCTGGGAGTTGAAGGCTAAAAACATCTGGGGACCCCAGGTTGAGAACCACTGATCTAGATTTTACAAAGGTCACTGTCTCTTGTTGTCTTGTTCCTAGCTCAGGCATGAGCATGCTTTGGCCCTCCAGGTGTTTTGGACTTCAACTCCCACAATTCCTAACAGCATTAGGATTGATGGGAGTTGAAGTCCAAAAAACCTGGATGGCTATAATTTGCTCATGCATGTCCTAGCTGCTTTTAAAAAATGCAACAGTTGAGCTTGCAAAAACATATTAGTATTTTTAATGTCCTCAAAGTATTAGGAGGCTAGGTGAGGCCAATGTTTACAGTTAGGATAAGCAAAGGTGAAATACCATTCCAGTAGGTTAGGAATAGGTAGGACTTCAAAATTGTTGAGAATTCTTGGTGGTATGGGTATACCAAATCACCGTGTCTCTCTCCTGAGGAATCTGTATCACGACCAAATAGCAACAGTGAGAACTGATCATGGAACAACAGACTGGTTCAAGATTGGGAAAGGCATACGGCAGGGTTGTATCCTCTCACCCAACCTATTCAACTTGTATGCAGAACCCATCATGCAATGGATGTGCGGGGCTTGGCAAATGCAAGATTGGGGTTAAAATTGCTGGAAAAAACATTTACAACCTTACATATGCAGATGATATCACTTTGATGGCTGAAGGCGAGGAGGAGCTGAGGAGCCTTCTCACCAAGGCGAATGAAGAAAGGGCAAAAGCTGGTTGCAACGAAACATCCAAAAAACCTAAGATTATTGCAACAAGACTGATTGATAACTGGCAAATAGGAGGAGAAAGCATGGAGGCAGTGACAGACTTTGTATTTCTAGGCACAAAGATTACTGCAGACGCAAACGGCAGCCAGGAAATCAGAAGACGTTTACTTATTTATTATTATTTATCAAGATTGGTCATTGCTCTCCTCCCAAGACTGACTAGGAGGACCTCTGTCTTGTCTGGACTCAGCTTCAATTTGTTAGCCCTCATCCAGTCTGACTGAGCAGCTGAACTTGTTGACCGAAAGGTCGGCAGTTCAAATCTGGGGAGTGGGGTGAGCTCCCATTGTTAGCCCCAGCTTCTGCCAACCTGGCAGTTCAGAAACATGCAAATGTGAGGAGATCAGTAGGTACCGCTCAGCGGGAAGGTAACGACGCTCCATGCAGTCATGCCGGCCACATGACCTTGGAGGTGTTTATGGACAACGACGGCTCTTTGGCTTAGAAATGGAGATGAGCACCGACCCCCCAGATACAACTGAACTTAATGTCAGGGGAAAACCTTTACCTTTACCTGCATGTTAAGGAGAGAAACAGTGTACTTAGTTATGTAATTGTTGTCCAAGTACGTTTATGTATGTATGGGCATTGTTGTTTTCTTTGTGTACTTTTCTTTTAAAATTGAATTCGAAATGGCAAAAAATAGGGGCAACATTTAGAAAAAAAAAACATTTTAAAAACACACAAAGAGATTGTAGTGAGAGGAAAAGTGGAAACCCTGAAGGATTTTCCGACAATTTCTGACTGTCTTCTGGGCTGAAGCTACAGGAGTTACGCATTTATGGCTATTTGAAATGACAAAATCCAATCTTATCTTTTTTTTGCTATTTTCCACAACTCTGGGGCGCATATAATCTCTTCTCTTACACAACTGGAAGTGTCTTTGGGAGAGTTTTTGATTTAAAAAACAGGCTCGCAATTAAGCGTTGCCTGAGTTTTCCCTAAAGTGTTAACAGTGGTGCATTTATCTTCTTGCCGGTGTTGTTAATGGCCATGATTACTTTATGGCGGTGTCAGGGGGCTGTTTGCTTCTCTATTAAGAGAGAGATCATATTGGTTTTCTCTTTCCTTTTTGCTCAGGAATGGAGAAAGGATTATCTGATGTCAATTAATGTGTCTCGGATTACAGCCTTCCAAGCTTGTGCCTGTTTGCCAGCCGCTTGCTGATGGCCAGATAGGCAGAGCTCCATTTTACCGAGCTCTTGTCAAGGCAAATACTGAATTTCACAGGCAGGTAAATATTTAATAATGCATGTAAGGCTAGTTGAAAAGGAGTTCATCTCCATAAAGAATTCAGACGGGAATGTGAGGAGGAGGATACATGATGTTCAAGCTGTCGCTGTCTCTGACTCAGGGAGAGAAACTAATTTGAAAACATACTATAGGAAAAGCATAATGGATGCAGTTAGGTAAATATTTAAAAGCATAGCATATCCCTGATCACCAAACACCTTGATCTTTGGGAAAAAGAAGTCTTTCCAGTATTTTTCTTTCATCTCCAGCATTAGCAAGAGTTCCTTGAGATAGCTTGTAACTCAGATAATAAGACTGCCTAGATCAGTGTTTCTCAACCTTCCTAATTTATTTATTTACCGTGTCAGGAGCAAGCCAAACTGTTTGATTGCATTTTTAACAAACAAACAAACAAACAAAACAAAAAGTTTGCAAGCTTGGTAGTTGATTAAATGTCCTTTGACCAGTATCTGGCCACTTGGAGTGCTTCTGGTGTTACTATAAGAAGGTCCTCTGTTGTGCATGTAGCAGGGCTCAGGTTGCATTGCAGCACGTGGTCAGTGGTTGGCTCTTCTCCACACTCACATGTTGTGGATTCCACTTTGTGGCCCCATTTCTTAAGGTTGGCTCTGCATCTCGTGGTGCCAGAGCGCAGTCTGTTCAGCGCCTTCCAAGTCGCCCAGTCTTCTGTGTGCCCAGGGGGGAGTCTCTCATTGGGTATCAGCCATGGATTGAGGTTCTGGGTTTGAGCCTGCCACTTTTGGACTCTCACTTGCTGAGGTGTTCCATCAAGTGTCTCTGTAGATCTTAGAAAACTATGTCTAGATTTAAGTCGTTGGCGTGCTGGCTGATACCCAAACAGGGGATGAGCTGGAGATGTCTCTGCCTTGGTCCTTTCACTATTGGCTGCTACTTCCCGGCGGATGTCATGTGGTGCAATACCGGCTAAACAGTGTAATTTCTCCAGTAGTGTAGGGCGCAGACACCCTGTGATAATGCGGCATGTCTCATTAAGAGCCACATCCACTGTTTTAGTGTGGTGAGATGTGTTCCACACTGGGCATGCATACTCAGCAGCAGAGTAGCATAGCGCAAGGGCAGATGTCTTCACTGTGTCTGGTTGTGATCCCCAGGTTGTGCCCATCAGCTTTTGTATGATATTGTTTCTAGCACCCACTTTTTGCTTGATATTCAGGCAGTGCTTCTTGTAGGCCAGAGCATGGTCCAGGGTAACTCCCAAGTATGTGGGTGCGCTGCAATGCTCCAGTGGGATTCCTTCCCAGGTAATAATCCTCAGAGCTTGGGATGCTTGTCTGTTCTTAAGGTGAAAATCACATGTCTGTGTTTTAGATGGATTAGGGATCAGCTGGTTTTCCCTGTAATAGGCAGTAAGAGCACCTAGAGCAGTGGTTCTCAACCTGGGGTCCCCAGATGTTTTTGGCCTTCAACTCCCAGAAATCCTAACAGCTGGTAAACTGGCTGGGATTTCTGGGAGTTGTAGGCCAAAAACATCTGGGGACCCCAGGTTGAGAACCACTGACCTAGAGCTTTGGAGAGCTTCTGTTGAGTGGTAATGAATGATCATCAGCATAGATGAAACTCTCTGTCCCTTCTGGATGGGGATATGAGAGAAGCCTCCTCGCAGGATTGCAAGATATCCGAGTGTCCCCTGGGCAAAGTCTTCGTAGACGGCTGATTCTCTCACTCCAGAAGTGACTTGCAGCATTCAAACCTTCCTAATGCCGCAACCTCTTAATAAAGTTCCTCATGTTGTGGAGACCCCCAAACCATAAAGTTATTTTTGTTGCTACTTCATAACTGTAATGTTGCTACTGTTATGAATCGTAATGTAAATATCTGTTATGCAGTATGCATTTTCATTAATTGGACCAACTTTCAATACTTGAGTGGTGGTGGGGGGGGGGGTGATTTTGTCATTTGGGAGTTGTAGTTGCTGGGATTTATAGTCCACCTGCATTCTGAACCCCACGGACAATAGAATTGTGTCAAACTTCCAACACAGAACCTCCATGCCTTGAAGGGACTTGTTGTTGTGAGCCTCCACCCAGACTCACATGCTCTCCCTTATCCGCACATGCGCTCCATGTGAGAGGCCAGCCACTCAGCAGATGAGTGCTTTTGGTGGGAGGATTTGCCCTCTATTTCCAAAAAAGTAGGAGAAGGACAGGCGGAGAGGTCTTCAGCCTTCTTTGCCAAATGGGTTCCTAAGACCATCAGAAATATATGCTTTCCAATGGTCTTTGGTGATTCCTCTGAAACTGCCACGACCCCCCAGGGGTCCCGACCTCCAGCTTAAGAAATGCTGGCTTAGATAAAATCATGGAGTTGGAAGAGACAACAAGGGCCATCCAGTCCAATAGCCACACACACCCACACCCATACATAAAAATACACACATATATGTATATATTCACAACACACATACATTTAAATGTTGCATTTGTTCAGAAGGCATTCAGTTATCTACTTTGGATTTATTTATTTACTATATTTGCATATTGCTCTTCTCAGCCCCAGGGCGACTCAGAGCGGTTAACAATAGCAAAATTCAATGCTCAAAAACATCATAAAACAGTTAAAAACAATAAAACAGTAGCATAATAAACAGTCAATATAAATCAATAAAACATCTCATTAGCGTCTCATAGTTAAAATCAAGATCCAGTCTCATCATCCAATTGTTCCATATTCCTATGTTCATTACACTGCCTTTTCAAATGCCTGCTCGAACAACCAGGTCGTCACTTTCCTCTGAAATGGCAACAGGGAAGGGACCGATCTAATATCTTTAGGAAGGGCGTTCCACAGGCAAGGGGCCACCACTGAGAAGGCCCTGTCTCTCATCCCCGCCAAATGGGGGCCATAGAATCATCAAGTTGGAAGAGACCATCTCATTGGACTGGATGGGCCATCCAGTCCAATACCCTGCCAAGAAGCAGGAAAATCGATGATCCACGGTGGTCCACGCTCTGGTTACATCCCGTTTAGACTACTGCAATGCTCTCTACGTGGGGTTGCCTCTGAAGACTGCCCGGAAGCTTCAATCAGTCCAATGAGCGGCAGCCAGATTGCTAACAGGAGTGGGGTACAGAGACCATACGACCCCTCTGTTACGCCAGCTCCACTGGCTGCCGATTAGCTTCCGTGCACAATTCAAAGTGCTGGTTTTGACCTATAAAGCCCTAAACGACTCCGGCCCAGTTTACCTGTCTGAACGGATTCTCCCCTATGAACTATCAAGGCTATTAAGATCTTCCGCGGGGGGGGGGGGGGGGGGCTGCTCTCGGTCCCACCACCCTCGCAATCACGGTTGGTGGGGACGAGGGACAGGGCCTTCTCGGTGGTGGCTCCCCGGCTTTGGAACTCCCTCCCACTAGAGATTAGATCTGCTCCTGACTTTCAGGAAACTAAAGACCTGGCTCTGAAATGTGGCACTCGAGGACTGAATCTATAACCTCCGTCCACAAGGAAGGAGGATGATGAACTGTGACTATGACTATGACTGGATTGACGACTTGGCTTAGGTAATTGTGTGATGATGATGTTTTTATTGTACTTTATTGTACTATTTTAATATGTAATGACGTTGCACTTTGTTGTACTTGCATATATGCTGTAAACCGACCTGAGTCCCTCGCTGAGGTGAGAAGGCCAGTATAGAAAACGTCTAAATAAAATAAATAAATAAATCGCATTCGGAGCACCCCCGACAGATGGCCATCCAGCCTCTGTTTAAAAGCCTCCAAAGAAGGAACCTCCATCACACTCCAGAGCAGAGAGTTCTGGAGTGTGGTGGGGGCTCCTTCTTGGGAGGCTTTTGAGTGGAGTTATACTTAAAAAAATGTACCTGTTTGAACTTACATACACATTCAGTTTCAGGACAAACCTACAGAAGTTATCTTGTTTATAACTTGGGGACTTCCTGTATATTTGCAAGTCTAGCAATATCATGGCTCCCAATGTAGTCTTCGTGCATTAATTATAGAAGATTTATTTGACATCATTCAATGATAAAGAGAGTCCTAAGCAACATGGCTGAATCCCTTTGAACGCTTGACTGTGAGTTAAACTGGATTTTCCTATAAAAAGTTTTGTTAGACAACAGAGAGGTCTCAGGTTGCTGCTAAAGGACTCTCCTAGAGGACTCTGATGAATCGTCTAATGCAGTAAAAGGACCAGAGATGCCTTTAAAATGCTGTTCCTGGAAAAATGACAGATCGTGCTAGAAGTGTGAGCGGCAGGCCCGTGAAATAATTTTGCAGGCTGCCTTTAACAAGGGACTTTTATAAGACGTATGTGGAGAGATCAGGCTCGTATTTTATCAGCCTTAATTCAGCTTCAGGGTGGGTCATTTCATGGAGAGGAATATCCATAAGCAAAGAGAGCTGAACCATGTTTTCTTCCATGCTGCTACTAAAACAAAGCTAGAAGCATTGATAGCCCATGCATGGCAAAATGGT
Organism: Anolis sagrei; assembly: GCF_037176765.1. Classification (NCBI taxonomy): domain Eukaryota; kingdom Metazoa; phylum Chordata; class Lepidosauria; order Squamata; family Anolidae; genus Anolis; species Anolis sagrei. The sequence goes on from NC_090023.1 coordinate 6,095,122, forward strand.
AAAGGACTGCATGGTCCTTGAGGTCACTTCCAACTCTAGGATTCTATGATACAAAGTGCTTTCCTTCACCCAGAGCCTCCTGAAGCTGCATCGCAGGACCAGAGCCCATCAGTGAGTGGCATCCCACTTTTAGATTAATATTGCTGTTGCAGCCTCCCCAATACCTGTTGGCCTGCTCCCCTGTGCCATAGCTGGACCGGGCTATGGCACAACTAGTTAGTAGCCAGTTGCATTAAATCACTACTGACTGAGAGGTCATGAATTCAAAGCCATCCCAGGTTGGAGTAAGCTCCCAACCATTAATAGTCTAGCTTGCTGTCGACCTATGCAGCCCGAAAGACAGTTGTATCTGTCAAGTAAGAAATTTAGGTACCGCTTTATGCGGGGAGGCTAATTTAACTCATTTACAATACCATAAAACCTTCCAACAGCATGCAGAAGAATGAGGAAGTACTCCATCAAGGACTCGGTGTCACAAGTGGATGGTGAAGTGACAGCTCCCTCTGTGGCCAGAATCGAGAATACCCTCATGAAGCCAGAAATGCTGGATTGTTAAATTGCCTCTGTGTCTGCCTATATATGTTGTATGTCTAAATGGCATTGAATGTTTGGCGTGTATATGTGCATTGTTGTTGAGATTCAGCAGCAGATCAGTTGCACAACGCTTTCTAGTAGCTTCTTCCTGCACAGTATTTTCAGTCAACTGTTCCACAAACTGCAGTCATTCTGGAACTCTTTTACACACACTTGAGCACATGCCCAGCCATTGTCAGTTTTACTATTGTTTTTCCCTCCAATCTAGATGACATTACAAACTTACCACAGCACATGGTTATATCTTGTCTTAGCAGGCAGGTTCTTTTAATCAATTACATAGAGCCTTCGATGAACAGCATCACAGCACAAGGAGAGAGAATACAGTGTATATGACTTCCTTATATACAATTCTATACAATTACACATAGCAATCTCTGATTGGTTCCCAACTCATTAACTTAACTCGGACCCAGGATTACATCATTCACAATCACCTGGACTAGGCCAGAACACATTCCCCAAATGAAGTTCTATATACAGTTAATGCATGACTCAGCATTTCCAATAGAAGCCTATTAGCAGTGCATGACTCAGCTATATTACATTACGATACATTATAAAACCGGACAATTGTAATCCGCCCTGAGTCCCATGAGGGTGAGAAGAGCGGAATATAAATACTGTAAATAAATAATTAATAAATAATAGCAATCTTTGCCCTGGGCTTCAGCAGTAATGGCAGCAATAAACCTCATGCATCAATCATGGACATGTGTGACAACAGGTTAGAAAATAAGGTTGTAGCATCCAAAATTATGGAAAAAAGAGAAGAAGGAAGGAAGAAATGGAAGAAAGGGGGGAAGAGGGAAGAAGGGGTGAAAAAAGTAAAAGGGAGGAAGGAACAAAGGAAGGAAGAAGGGAGGGAGGCTGGAAGGAGTGCTCAGCAGGGTCAATCTTCTGTCAGACAAGATGTATCATCTGCCTCTGGTAGCATAGCAGGAGGGCAGGTTACTTTTGCAGTTCACCTTCATCTCTGCTGTGACCCCCACTGCCTTACAGGAACAAATATACCCCTTTGTATGTGCCCCAGAGGTACCTGCTAGTTCGGATGTCCCTCTTCAGCAAATAGAGCCATGGGTCAGTAGACTGCCCCAAGCGCAGTAACCCTCTTCCTCCCTACATCTCTTTTTCTCTCTCTTGTGCTTCATTGAACCTTTACCTCATTCCTGAAAGAAAAGCACCTTAAGGAAACTCTTGGTTGTTTACAGATATATTGGCATATAGATAACCACAAGAACTCCTTATTTTGTCTATAGGCCTGTGCCTTTTGGGATCTGCGTGTTGCTCTTAAGCTGTTGATAAGACCAGGTGTAGTGGTGTTTGCGTGGGCAGCAGCTTAGAGAATCAGAAGAGAGGTTTGTGAAATGGCTAAGACTGGTAGAACAAGTAGAGTTCCCATAGGGATCGTTCCAGAAACTAGAGCACTGGTTCCCAACCTGTGGTCTGTGGGCCACCAGTAGTCCGCAAGAACTAAAATATGGTCCATGGCCTCACCATTACTGCATGACACTTTGATCAACTTTTGCTGAAAGTGGAACACGGAATAGCAATGAAGGACCTAGAGAGTCTTAGAAAAGTTTTCCCTCTGTTCTAGGTCCTCCAACATGGAGCATGGAATAGCAATGAAGGACCTAGAGAGTCCTAGAAAAGTTTTCCCTCTGTTCTAGGTCCTCCAACATGGAACACGGGATAGCAATGAAGGACCTAGAGATTCCTAGAAAAGTTTTCCCTCTATTCTAGGTCCTCCAGCGTGACTGGAGAAAGTTGACCATACTAGAGGATCTAGAGCAGTGGTTCCTAACCTGTGGTCCGCGGACCACCAGAGGTCTGCAAGAACTAAAATGTGATCCATGGCCTCACTATTACTACATGATTTTTTGGTCAACTTTTGCTGGGAGTGGAACACAGGATAGCAATGAAGGACCTAGAGATTGCTAGGAAAGTTTTCCCTCTATTCTAGGTCCTCTAGCATGACTGGAGAAGGTTGATCAAACTAGAAGATCTAGAGCAGTAGTTCCCAATTTGTGGTCAGTGGACCAGCAGTGGTCTGCAAGAGCTAAAATGTCATCTGTGCACTCACCATTACTACATGAGTCTTTGATCAACTTTTGCTGGAAGTGGAACAGAGGATAGCAATGAAGGACCTAGAAATTGCTAGAAAAGCTTTCCCTCTATTCTAGGTCCTTTAGCATAACTAGAGAAAGTTGAGTGTACTAGAGGATCTAGAGCAGTGGTTTCCAACCTGTGGTCCGTGGACCACCAGTGATCCACAAAAACTACAATGTGGTCAGTGTCCTCACCATTACTACACCATTGCAGCAGGAGTGACTGGTCTTGCAAAATCCTCTGATATTGCTAAGGCTTATTAAATATGGTTTTCTGTGGGTGAGCAGATGGCAACTACTGGATGGCATCTGTTCTGTTTCAGAAACTAGAGCTGATGTGGTCTATCCAATGCAGTTTTCTGAATCAGCACCCCAAAAAACCAAACTGAATCTAAAGTTGACCAAAAATCGATTTGTAACCCTTTTAGTACTCATGTTGGAGAGTGGTCCCTGGTCAAATGGTTCCTGGATAAAAGAAGTTGGGAACCACTGAACTAGAGGGATAACTTATCATCATCCACTGGGAATAGTGAGAGAGAGAATATCTGTTGGAGGAAGTCAATGTCAAAGCAAGAGGGAGGGATGATAGAAACTGGTATCTGGGAGTAGGTTAGAAGTTAAATTTAAAGTAGGGGTGGGAAGGAGATGACAGGGGAGGGATAAGGATGTTTTGAAAAGCATTTGAAGGAAAACAGGTAGACTATAAAAGTATTTTCTATTTAGAGGCACCGGATGAGCAAACTGCTCTTGAAATGAATGAGTCATCATGCTACTTCCAGAGCCAGTGCCTGCACTTCCTTTGAGAAAAACTGACTTATGGAAATCTTGGCTGCAAAAGAAAAAGAATGCAGGAAGTTCTGGCAAAGGATTTGATAATAATATAAAGGGATATCAGTACTGCTTTGTTGTGAGTTTTCTGGGCTGTCTGGCCATTTTCCACAAGCATTCTCTTCCTGACATTTCACCCACATCTATGGCAGGCATTCTCAGAGGTTGTGAGGTCTGTTGGAAACTATGCAAGTAAGGTTAATATATCTGTGGAACATCCAGAGTGGTAGTCTTCTCTGTTTGACGTAGGTGAGAATGTTGAAATTGGCAACTTTGATAAGCATTTAATGGCCTTGCAGTTTCAAGGTCAGGCTTCTAATTAACTGGGGGAATCCTTTGTTGGGAGGTGATTAGATATCAGTTTTTATCAGATGATTGTTCCATACTCCACTTGCCACCATCTTGCAGCTGGCTTTGTCCAATGCTGCCATTTTGGACCTGTTGGGGCCACAGTATTTTTCAGTTCTCTCGATGGGGTGCTGGGGTGTGTGGAGAAAATGGGTAAAACCCTGCGGAATTAGGTTTCTGGACTCCATGGCAATTGAAGATGAGTCATGCTGGCTCTCTCTTGAGTCAACTATGACACTACGGTATGAGAATGCAAGCTGTATGTGATGATTGTGTTGATGTGAATATTGTGCGTCATTGGGCGGGTAAGTTTAAACATGTTGAGTTGGGAACATGTGACCTGAGTGACAAACAAAGAGTTGGACGTCCTGTGACAGCAACCACCGAGTTTCACAAGCAAAAGGTTGACAGATTGATTCAGGATGATAATCGTATCACTCAGAGAGAAATTGCAAGCATAATCTGCATTTCACAAGAATTTGTGGGTCACATTATTGCTTTGCTTGGGTATCAGAAGATCTGTGCACGATGAGTACCCAGGATGCTGATGCCTAAAACTCGCCCAACGATGCACAGTACTCACATCAACACAATCACCATAAACAGCTTGCGTTCTCTGATAAATCTCCTTTGGGGTGACACCTTCTGCTGTCAAGAATTCAATGACTGCACGTTGCTTAAGTCGCATTGACTGACTGTGCAGGTTCCATACTTCGCACTTTAATAACACAACCGTTCAATGCTAAGGCATCCCGCCAAAATGGAACTGTAGAGGAGAGTCTACTGAACAAGCCAGTACCTGCTGTATACCAGTACTGCCATCTGTTGAGTTATGAAAGTGGAGGCATTACTTTTCATTCAACCCTCGTATGTTGGAATAATGTCCCCTACAAACATTTTCAGAAATTTGGGATCTGCCTGATTGCAAACATGATTAAGCCACATTGCAACAGCAATGGCATTGTCTGTAGCCTCCAGCAATTCTTCCTCTGTACACGAGGCAGGGCATAGTGGACAAGCATACAGATGCGGAGTTGAAAAATATTTTTTAAAAGCTATAATACTTTCCCAGGATAGAGAAAGAGATCAAAAATTAAACATGCCTTGGGATAAGCCTGAGAAGCCGTGCTTGCATGTCTTTCTTAGCAGTTGTCAGTAAAGTGATGTGCTTTGTGTGTAGATATGCTTTCGCATGCATGCGCATACACACACACACCCATGCAGGCAGAAACCTTTCACTGCTGCCTTCATAATAAATGGCTTTTTAACAGCTCTGTGGAGTCAAAAGGCCTGTCAAGCAAACAAGAAACTAATCTTCCGTGAGATTAGGCAAGACATAAATGCTAATTTTCTAAGTTCTCAACCTGCTGTTGCCACCTGATTCAGAAAATCTTGTCTGAGCATTTGCTGGAGCCTCCTCATCTGCAAAATGTGAGCAAGAAGATGTCACATTTGGAAGAAAAACATTTTCCCAGCCATTTTGATACCATTGCAGGTCAGTTTGTGCAGTATTTAAGCTACTACAAAAATAGTGGCTAACGGGGCTGTCTAAATATTTGCATATTACCTCTGTATTGCTTAGAAAAGAGAAGAAAAAAGAAATTATATCAAGCTTTTCTGCTTAATCAGCTGGAATTTGCCATGAACCATAAATCCATCATCCGTTCCTGGCTCTTCTGGAGCTGAGGCAAGAGATGGCGAAACTCCGGTGGGGAGGAGGCAAGACAAGGGCTAGCTGAACACAAGGAAGAACTTCCTGACTGTGAGAGCCGTTCACCAGTGGAACTCTCTGCCCCAGAGTGTGGTGGAGGCTCCTTCTTTGGAAGCTTTTAAGCAGAGGCTGGATGGCCATCTGTCAGGGGTGATTTGAATGCAATATTCCTGCTTCTTGGCAGAATGGGGTTGGACTGGATGGCCCATGAGGTCTCTTCCAACTCTTTGATTCTATGATTCTATTCTATGATTCTAGCAAATTACCCCCTTCTCCCCAAATACGTGTCCTACCTTCTCCAACAACAGTAGTCAGTGCAAAGGCTGTGGCCAATGCAAAGCCCTGGAGAAAAGTCATGCAATATTACCATGCCTTGCCGCCAAGGAATAGTAAAGTCCTTACTTAATCCACATATTTATTTATTTATTCATGTCAGGAGCAACTTGAGAGGCTGCAAGTCACTTCTGGTATGAGAGAATTGGCTGTCTGGAAGGATGTTGTCCAGGGGATGTTTTACCATCCTGGGGGAGGCCTCTCTCATGTCCCTGCATGGAAAGCTGGAGTTGACAGATGGGAGCTCACCCCCACTTACCACATTTGAACCACTGACCTTTCGGTCAGCAGTCCTGTCAGCACAAGGGTATAACCTAGGGGTCCTCAGACTTTTTAAACAGAGGGCCAGGTCACAGTCCCTCAAACTGTTGGAGGGCCGGATTAGAATTTGAAAAAAACATGAATGAATTCCTATGCAAACTGCACGTATCTTATTTGTAGTGCAAATAATAATAAAAACAATACAATAATTAAAATGAAGAACAATCTTAACAAATATAAACTTGTATTGTCGAAGGCTTTCGTGGCCGGAATCACTGGGTTGTTGTAGGTTTTTCAAGCTATATGGCCATGTTCTAGAGGCATTCTCTCCTGACGTTTCGCCTGCATCTATGGCAAGCATCCTCACAGGTAGTGAGGTGACCTTATGTGACCTTATGTGGAGCTGTTCCGTGTTTGTGTTGGAGGAGTGGATAGCAAGGTGAGAGGAACATCGTTTGCAGAACCCCGGACAGCTCCAAGGCTGAGATCTGTCTGACTTGCAGAGTTATGCTGCACCTACAGATCTAGTGTAAAAGCTATCTTTATTTATTATTTATTATTTATTTAAAAGTTTTGTATACCGGCCTTCTCACCTCTCTTGAGGGACTCAGACCGGTTTCCAACAATAATATCACATTCAATCAATAAAACATCATAATACATATTACAGTAAAACATTAAAACAGCAGTTACAATCAATAACTACAATGGTCAGTCGTCACACTAAAATCGTTGCTCCTCATCCTCCATCCATATCTCAGGGTGTTGGCTCATTCGTCGAATGCCTGTCTCCATAACCAAGTCTTCACCTGTTTCTTAAATGTCAGGATAGACGGGGCAGTTCTGATCTCCAGTGGGAGAGAGTTCCAGAGTTGAGGGGCCACCATCGAGAAGGCCCTGTCCCTCGTCCCCACCAGATGCGCTTGTGAGGCTGGTGGGACTGAGAGCAGGGCCTCTCCAGACGATCTTAATAACCTTGATGGTTCATAGGGGAGAATACGTTCGGAGAGGTAAACAGGGCCGGAGTCGTTTAGGGCTTTATAGGTTAACACCAGCACTTTGAATTGTGCTCGGAAGCTAATTGGCAGCCAGTGGAGCTGGTGTAACAGCGAAGTGGTGTGCTCCCTGTACCCAGCATCCGTTAGTAGTCTGGCTGCCTAGCATTGGACTAGCTGCAGCTTCCGGGCAGTCTTCAGAGGCAACCCCACGTAGAGAACGTTGCAGTAGTCTAAACGGGATGTAACCAAAGCGTGGACTACCGTGGCCAAGTCAGCCTTCCCAAGGTACGGGCGCAGCTGGCGCACAAGTTTTAAAAGCTCCCCTGACCACCGCCAAAACCTGGGGCACCAGGCTCAGCGATGAATCTAGGAGAACTCCCAAGCTGCGAACCTGCGCCTTCAGGGGGAGTGTAACCCCGTCCAGCACAGGCTGTGACCCTATACCCTGTTCGGCCTTACGACTGACCAGGAGGACCTCTGTCTTGTCTGGATTTAGTTTCAATCTGTTGTCCCTCATCCAGTCCCTCACAGCGGCCAAGCACCGGTTCAGGACTTGGACAGCCTCCTTAGTAGCAGGTGGAAAGGAGTGACAGAGTTGGACATCATCTGCGTACAGATGACACCACACCTCGAAACTCCAGGTGATCTTTCCCAACAGCTTCATGTATATGTTAAGCAACATAGGGGACAGTACTGAACCCTGCGGGACTCCACAGTACAATGGCCGAGGAGTCGAGCAGGAGTCCCTGAAGCCCAGAGTGCCCCTTTGGCCCCAGAAACGTACACTATTCCAGAGTGATTTTTTTGTGGATCTCTGGAGTAAATTGAGGGCCAAGCCTTTAGTTGACAGCTGTGTCAGTATCGACTGGGTTTTAATCTCTGAGGTCCAATTCACATTTCATTGGTGCTGCCCAAATATTCCTTAATTGACCTTGTCTCTAGTTTGGTCAGATTTGTAGGGTCCTCCTTCATCCTAATTGGCACCAGCATCTTAGTACAGTATTGCTTCCATCTCTTCCTCTGGTTTTGTTTCATTGCTGTGCTGTATTGTTGTTAGTATTTCCTAACCACAGATCTTTTGAAATTTATATAATGCCTACATCTGTGGCAGCTCCTTGGTTTTCCTTGGGATCAACCATGTCTTTCCACCAAGGAATTGTGAAGTCCTTACTTAATCCACATATTTATTCATGTCAAGAGCAACTTGAGAGACTGCAAGTCACTTCTGGTATGAGAGAATTGGCTGTCTGGAAGGATGTTGTCCAGGGGATGTTTTACCATCCTGGGGGAGGCCTCTCTCATGTCCCTGCATGGAAAGCTGGAGTTGATAGATGGAAGCTCACCCCCACTTACCACATTTGAACCACTGACCTTTCGGTCAGCAGTCCTGTCAGCACAAGGGTAAAACCTAGGGGTCCTCAGACTTTTTAAACAGAGGGCCAGGTCACAGTCCCTCAAACTGTTGGAGGGCCGGATTAGAATTTGAAAAAAACATGAATGAATTCCTATGCAAACTGCACGTATCTTATTTGTAGTGCAAATAATAATAAAAACAATACAATAATTAAAATGAAGAACAATCTTAACAAATATAAACTTGTATTGTCGAAGGCTTTCGTGGCCGGAATCACTGAGTTGTTGTAGGTTTTTTCGAGCTATATCGCCATGTTCTAGAGGCATTCTCTCCTGACGTTTCGCCTGCATCTATGGCAAGCATCCTCACAGGTAGTGAGGTGACCTTATGTGACCTTATGTGGAGCTGTTCCGTGTTTGTGTTGGAGGAGTGGATAGCAAGGTGAGAGGAACATCGTTTGCAGAACCCCGGACAGCTCCAAGACTGAGATCTGTCTGACTTGCAGAGTTATGCTGGACCTACAGATCTAGTGTAAAGGCTATCTTTATTTATTATTTTATTTATTTAAAAGTTTTGTATACCGGCCTTCTCACCTCTCTTGAGGGACTCAGACCGGTTTCCAACTATAATATCACATACAATCAATAAAACATCATAATACATATTAGAGTAAAACATTAAAACAGCAATTACAATCAATAACTATAATGGTCAGTCGTCACACTAAAATCGTTGCTCATCATTCTCCATCCATATCTCCGGGTGTTGGCTCACTCGTCGAATGCCTGTCTCCATAACCAAGTCTTCACCTGTTTCTTAAATGTCAGGATAGACGGGGCAGTTCTGATCTCCAGTGGGAGAGAGTTCCAGAGTCGAGGGGCCACCATCGAGAAGGCTCTGTCCCTCGTCCCCACCAGACGCGCTGGTGAGGCCGGTGGGACTGAGAGCAGGGCCTCTCCAGACGATCTTAATAATCTTGATGGTTCATAGGGGAGAATACGTTCGGAGAGGTAAACAGGGCCGGAGTCGTTTAGGGCTTTATAGGTTAACACCAGCACTTTGAATTGTGCTCAGAAGCTAATTGGCAGCCAGTGGAGCTGGTGTAACAGCGGAGTGGTGTGCTCCCTGTACCCAGCACCTGTTAGTAGTCTGGTTGCCGAGCGTTGGACTAGCTGCAGCTTCCGGGCAGTCTTCAGAGGCAACCCCACGTAGAGAGCGTTGCAGTAATCTAAACGGGATGTAACCAAAGCGTGGACCACCGTGGCCAAGTCAGACTTCCCAAGGTACGGGCGCAGCTGGCGCACAAGTTTTAATTGTGCAAAAGCTCCCCTGACCACCGCCAAAAACCTGGGGCTCCAGGCTCAGCGATGAATCTAGGAGAACTCCCAAGCTGCGAACCTGCACTTTCAGGGGGAGTGTGACCCCGTCCAGCACAGGCTGTAATCCTATACCCTGTTCGGCCTTTCGACTGACCAGGAGTACCTCTGTCTTGTCTGGATTAAGTTTCAATCTGTTGTCCCTCATCCAGTCCGTCACAGCGGCCAAGCACCGGTTCAGGACTTGGACAGCCTCCTTAGTAGCAGATGGAAAGGAGTGACAGAGTTGGACATCATCTGCGTACAGATGACACCACACCCCGAAACTCTGGGTGATCTCTCCCAACGGCTTCATGTATATGTTAAGCAACATAGGGGACAGTACTGAACCCTGCGGGACTCCACAGTACAATGGCCGAGGAGTCGAGCAGGAGTCCCTGAAGCCCAGAGTGCCCCTTTGGCCCCAGAAACGTACACTCTTCCAGGGTGATTTTTTTTGTGGATCTCTGGAGTAAATTGAGGACCAAGCCTTTAGTTGACAGCTGTGTCAGTATCGACTAGGTTTTAATCTCTGAGGTCCAATTCACATTTCGTTGGTGCTGCCCAAATATTCCTTAATTGACCTTGTCTCTAGTTTGGTCAGATTTGTAGGGTCCTCCTTCATTCTAATTGGCACCAGCATCTTAGTACAGTATTGCTTCCATCTCTTCCTCTGGTTTTGTTTCATTGCTGAGCTGTATTGTTGTTAGTGTTTCCTAACCATATATCTTTTGAAATTTATATAATGCCTACATCTGTGGCAGCTCCTTGGTTTTTCTGGGGATCAACCTTTGATTTCCTCCCTGACATAAATCTGGGTTGTTCATGTTGTGTTGCTGTTTGCCTTCAAGCCATTACTGATTCACAACAATCGCAAGGTAGACTCATCATGTGGTTTCCTCTGTGGAGATGTGCCGTTCCCTCCAAAGCTAAGATATTGTGATTAGCACAAGATGGGTTTCTGCGGCCAAGCAGGGATTTGGTTTTAGTAATGAGACACTGAGGACTTGTGTTTTATTGTTTTTATATGGTTTATACTATACGTTAATGTTTTAACTATATTTTATGTTATTGGGGCATTGAATTATGCCGATTGTAAACCACCTTGAGTTGCCTTTGGGCTGAGAAAGGCAGCATATAAATATGGCAAATAAATAAATAAATAAGAAACCTAGTCTTCCAGAGTCCTAGTGATATGTACATAATGAGATATTTTGGAGGTGTGACTCAAGTCAAAGCATAGGATTTATATATTGTCAAAGACTTTCATGGTTGGAATCACTGGGTTGTTGTGTGTTTTGTGGGCTGTATGGCCATGTTCCAGAAGCATTCTCTCCTGACATTTCACCCGCATCTATGGTAGGCATCCTCAGAGGTTGTGAGGTCTCTTCTGCAGATGCCTGCCATAGATGTGGGTGAAATATCAGGAGAGAATGCTTCTGGAACATGGCCATACAGCCCAGAAAACACACAACAACCCATATAATTCATGTATGTTTCACATATACCTTGTAGTCCAGCAATGAAATAGTTGCATCATGCTTTCTCCAGGTTAAGGTGTACTGGATAGTCAAAGGAGGCAACATAGTGTGAGCTGGACATTTTCGATGGAATAAATAACAAGGGTGTTCTCTAGGTTCTTGTGGGTTTTTTCAGGCTATAGGGCCATGTTCTAGAGGCATTTCTCCTGATGTTTCACCTGCATCTATGGCAAGCATCCTCAGAAGAGTGAGGTCTGTTGGAATTAGGACAATGGGTTTATATATCTGTGGAATGACCTGGGTGGGGCAAAGAGCTCTTCTCTGCTGGAGCTAGGTGTGAATGTTTCAACTGACCACCTTCATTAGCATTTGAAGGCCTGGCTGAGCCTGGGAAAATCTTTTGTTGAGAGGTGTTAAGATGTGCCTGGTTGTTTCCTCCTTGGGATGCTTCCTTGAAATGAATGGGAGATAAGTGTGAGCATGGAGCCCCCCTAGTGGGTTGGACTCCATATTCAAGTGAGAGCCGTTCAGCAGTGGAACTCTCTGCCCCGGAGTGTGGTGGAGGCTCCTTCTTTGGAAGCTTTTAAACAGAGGCTGGATGGCCATCTGTCAGGGGTGATTTGAATGCAATATTCCTGCTTCTTGGCAGAATGGGGTTGGACTGGATGGCCCATGAGGTCTCTTCCAACTCTTTGATTCTATGATTCTATGATTCAAGGGATGGGAGAGCCTTTCTATTCCCTAATTTGCAAAGTGCCCTGCTCCCATCTACCCAGAGATGTTGCTCATCCCTTCTATCCTTTCCTTCCCAAATGCTCAGAAGGTGCAAGGAGGAAACACATCCCCTGCTACTTGTGCATCTTTGCTTGCTAGTCTTCAGCTTCCACTTCCTCCCTCTGCCTTTTGATGGATGCTCTCTATTGTTCGGCAGGGCGAGGGCATCGGAGCATGGCGCTACAGCCGCTTAATAGCGTGGAAAGTTCAAGTCCAGCCTTTGCAGGGCTTCCTCCCCCCCTTACCTTGCAGACCCCCCTTCCCTCCCCAGCCCCCTTTGACTGACACATTGGCCGCTGGGTAATGGGAAGCAGCCGAGGAGTGCAGACCTCTGTTGTGTCGCTATTTGCACTCCGTCTGAAGCTGTTTCCCACTGCCACAGAGGCTGGCGGGGGCTTTCACAGCAACGACAGAACCCTTTGCCATGTAGCCTGGTTGTGATGGGCAAGTATCCAGAGGTTGTTTTGCCAGCAGGAGCCTGCAAACCAATCTGCTGGAATCCTTCCTTCCTTCGGCTCCTTGGCTACTTCTAAGCAACTGCTGCCATTGCTGCAGGGAATACAGCTCTCTCCCCCATCAAGCCCCTCGCAGGTCTGCCTGCCTGGCTACCTGCCTTCGGGGCCTTTTGTCTCTGTTCTGCTCAGTCTTTTTCATTTTCCTTCATGCCATCTTTGTCATCATGTTTGCAGTGGAAATTGCTGTTGTGCCCTAAGGTTTCATGTCTTCCAAAGCTCTGAATTCAAAGGTACCTCATCCTGAAGGTGTTCCCAGGCTCCTTGTTGTGCTTGCTGCACACAGACAGACATGGTTTTTCTCCTGGATTCCTTCTATTTGGAGCAAAGCCCTTATTTGCAGACATGCAGTCTCACATGTGCCATTTTCAGGAATGTCAAACTCATTGAGGGCCACATCAGCCTTATGGTTGCCTTCAAAGGGCTGTTGAATCCATGGACAGAGTATCTGTGGGTACATAGAATCATAGAATCAAAGAGTTGGAAGAGACCTCATGGGCCATACAGTCCAACCCCATTCTGCCAAGAAGCAGGAATATTGCATTCAAATCACCCCTGACAGATGGCCATCCAGCCTCTGTTTAAAAGCTTCCAAAGAAGGAGCCTCCACCACACTCCGGGGCAGAGAGTTCCACTGCTGAACGGCTCTCACAGTCAGGAAGTTCTTCCTCATGTTCAGGTGGAATCTCCTTTCTTGTAGTTTGAAGTCATTGTTCCATTGCGTCCTAGTCTCCAGGGAAGCGGAAAACAAGCTTGCTCCCTCCTCCCTGTGGCTTCGTACATAGGGTCAACTATTTTATTTTTACATAGTAATCAATGATCTTTGGCTTTTACCAAGTTTGGGTCCCTAGATGTTATTAAACAACTGTCCCCATCACTTTTGATTATCCGCCATGTGGACTGGGGGTAATGGGAATTGCCATCCAATAGCACTTACAACTCTGAGGTTGGGGAAAAGGTTAAAAGGCATCTTAAAGCCAGGCATTATAGCCACAAGCCTTGTATCCGAATTCAAAACCCATTCTCCTGACTAATCAGAACAAACTGCAGCCTTAGAATCATAGAATCCTAGAGTTGGAAGAGACCTCTGGGTCATCCAGTTCAACCCCATTCTTCCATCACATTCAAAGCACTCTCAACAGATGGCCATCCAGCCTCTGCTTCAAAAACTTCAAAGAAGGAGCCTCCACCACATTCCGGGGCAGAAAGTTTCACTGCTGAACAGCTCTCTCACACACAGTTAGGTTCTTCCTAATGTTCAGGTGGAATCTCCTTTCCTGTAATTTGACACCATTGTTCCATTTTGTCCTAATCTCCAGGGCAGCAGAAAGGAAGCTTGCTCCCTCCCCCCTATGGCTTCCCTTCACATATTTATACATGGCACTCATCATGTCTCCTCTCAGCCTTTTCTTCTAAAATGATCAAGGTTCTGGAGAACAAGCCCTATGAGGAGCGGCTTAAGGAGCTGGGCATGTTTAGCCTGAAGAAGAGAAGGCTGAGAGGAGATATGATAGCCATGTATAAATATGTGAGAGGAAGCCACAGGGAGGAGGGAGCAAGCTTGTTTTCTGCTTCCCTGAAGACTAGGACGAGGAACAATGGCTTCAAACTACAAGAGAGGAGATTCCATCTGAACACGAGGAAGAACTTCCTGACTGTGAGAGCCGTTCAGCAGTGGAACTCTCTGCCCCGGAGTGTGGTGGAGGCTCCTTTTTTGGAAGCTTTTAAACAGAGGCTGGATGGCCATCTGTCAGAGGTGATTTGAATGCAATATGCCTGTTTCTTGGCAGAATGGAGTTGGACTGGATGGCCCACGAGGTCTCTTCCAACTCTTTGATTCTATGATTCTGTGATTCTATGATGAGTTAAGTGATTCACCATTGTGTTTCCCTTCCCTCTAGCCCAGTGGTTCTCAACCTGGGGTCCCCAGATGATTTTGGCCTACAACTCCCAGAAATCCCAGCCACTTTACCAGCTGTTAGGATTTCTGGGAGTTGAAGGCTAAAAACATCTGGGGACCCCAGGTTGAGAACCACTGCTCTAGCCAAATGGAGGTGCCATAGATATTGGGCTGGATTGCAGCATTATATGGCAGAGGCACTTAGTTTGTCGTAGATCAGGCAGAAAACTCTGTTCAGGTTTGGAGAGGAGGGTTTTGCAAACATTCCTCACTTTGCCTCTTCGGAAGCTTTACCCTCTATTTCCAAAAAATCCAAAACTCCAAAAATCCAAATCCAAAACTGTTGCTGTTGTTGTTTAATACTCTTGTGTCTCATTGCAGAGCAACTAACACAACTTAGCTTGGGAATGGCTGGAAAACATAATTAATGAATTACTAATTGTCAAACCAGTTGTCGTTTGATTTAACATTTGACTTGTTCATTATCTGGAGGTCAAAAGGGAAGACTTTACGATCTAACAAATTGCTCATGGCCCATCAGTACCCATCGCATGTTGCGTGCTTGGATTATTATTTTATGAAAAGAGCACCTTTTGGACCGTGTTTGAAAACGTCTCGGTAGCTGTGGAGACAAATGGCTTGCTTAATAAAGCTTAATGGCTGATTCCTCTCTCTGCTAATCAGAGCCGGGAATGTGGTTCATTAAGATAATTAACTGAGCAGTTGCTTAACTGACAGCACTAGGCTGAAATTCCCAGGTCCTTTCCTCCCCCCCCCCCCCCCCCCCGAATAAAAGGCAGAGAGAAAAGATCTTGGCTCTCTCTAATAATTTTTATTAGTAGCATAATAGGCAGGATGATTATTAATTTTTAAGAGGTGGTTCTCTGCCTGGAGCGGCACCATTTTAGATAGTACTGAACATGCTGTCAATGTGCCAGCCCCAGGAGGATATTGCAGTCTGGGAGCAGAGAGATAAATGCTGAAACTAGCTTTTGGTTTGAAAAACTGAGCGAGATCCAGGCAGGCTTGCATTCAAACGTAACTTGGCCCTCAGAGGCTGGCAGTCCTTCTGCATTGTCCAGACTTTACTGCAAAGGAGGCCAAGGGCTCACACAAACCTCTCCCTAGGCACTCAGCTTGATTGAAAAGCACTTGGAAATTGCACGATATAGATTCTTTCGCCACGAGAAGCCTTCATTTTCATGTAATGTAGTTGCAGATTGTTTTCAGTCCTGTCATTTTTCTGTGGCTATCAGTATAGTATAGATACAGGTCTGGAAGAAATGTGACATTGTCGATCTCTTACTCATCATTAGGAGATTGGGGAATGTTTTGTATGTTTTTGAGAATATGTCATGAATGACTTTTCAATAACTTTAAAGCATAGGTTCTTTTCATTGCGGTTTCCAGAGTGAGAGAGTAGATCAGATTACAGAAAAAACATTTAGACATACAGACATACAGATTCTATGCAACTACATTGGCTTGCTGGGGAAAGTGGAAGGTAAAAGGAAGAGGGGCCAACCAAGGGCAAGATGGATGGATGGCATCCTTGAAGTGACTGGATTGACCTTGAAGGAGCTGGAGGTGGCCACAGCCAACAAGGAGCTCTGGTGTGGGCTGGTCCATGAAGTCACGAAGAGTCAGAGACGACTGAACGAATGAACAACAACACCGGGGGTCACATAATGAGAAGAAAGGAAAGCTTGGAGAAGAGAATGATGCTGGGGAAAATGGAAGGAAGAAGGAAGAGGGCCCGACCAAGGGCAAGATGGATGGATGGCATCCTTGAAGTGACTGGACTGACCTTGAAGGAGCTGGGGGTGGTGACGGCCGACAGGGAGCTCTGGCATGGGCTGGTCCATGAGGTCACGAAGAGTCGGAGACGACTGAACGAATGAACAACAACACATTGGATTCACAATTACATTGGTTAACAAACAGACAAAGGGGAATTACATTTTCACTTAACATTCACACATGTACATGCATTGATCTTTATGCACCAAAATATTATTATATCCTTTTTTCCTGTCACTATGCCAGGGCTCTGCCTTATTCAGGTAGAGATGAACCAAACAAATACCTAGTTTGTATCAAGCAGTTTAATTAAAACAGCACTTACTTTCTGGTTGTTTTAATAGTCCAAAATACAAAACATAAAGATTGCACTCAGCCACAGAATATAAAACAAAAACAGCAAACACTGTTGCAGGTTCAAGATAACTCCATAGTCAAAAGGTCCAATCGAGTGGTCAAACACCAAGAGTTCAATAAACAAAGTCCAGGGATCAAGAGTCTACACCATAGTCAAAAGCCAGTCCAAAGATTCAAGGTTCCAGGATTCCAAAGGTTCGGGAGACAGGTCAAGACACTGAAAATCCACAAACCTGGGAGAAAACCAGCAGCATCTACCACTAAGATAAGACAAATAACTTTTCTCCCAAAGCTAGTTCAGAAAAACCCAGCTGCAACCTATCTCTTTAATACTTCCATCTTTAATTTCTTTCATCTATGAACTCTTACTTACAGATACTCAACCCTTTAGAACTAAGACTTAAATTAACCCTTCATTACCAACTGCTAGGCCTACCACCACCAACCACTATCAACTGCAAAACATGATACATGACATCTCACTCCTTGGAGAAACACCTGTTAGGCCAGACCCTGCTTTCCTGCAGCCTGCCAACACACAGTTCCAAACCTTCCATAACTTCAAAACTCCAAAATGCATCCTTTCCCTAAGCACAATGCCAAGGACCAGATCTCAGTTTCCTCTTCCCTTGAGAAAGAAGCCCCAAAGTGATCAGACTGCTCCCTTGCCACTCTCCGAATACATCATATCTCTCCTTCCCATGGAGCAGAGCATGGTGGGTAGAACAGACTCCTCAGGTCTGCCACAATTTGAGCATTATTAGACTGAGTCTTTTATAGGAATATTCTGCTGATGTTGTCTCAAAGTTGTAAATTAATGATAGACAGCTTCCATCCTGGCTCCATCTCAGTTTCCTAGCCAGCTGTTGATTTTCTTGATTAGTGTTGATCTTATGTTGACTTCCTTCTTAACATTGTAAACATTTCTGTTATCACTGTCCCAGTCCTTATCAGAGTTTACTTTCCAGTTCTTATTAGCAACTTTTAATTATAGTCCAGTAAGCAGGTAGTTAGTCATTGCAGGCCTTAATGTTATACTGGTGTCTCCAAAATTATTAACTCCATCTATACATCCTTCCATTCTTCCATTCATTCCCCACATATATTAAATCCACATTAATCAAATCTGCAGTGATATTTTTGTGACAAATACTGTGTCGATACTTGGCAGGGAAGTCATATGGAGGAGGGAGAAAGCTTGTTTTCTGCTGCCCAGGAGACTAGGATGCGGAGCAATGGCTTAAATTACAGGAAAGGAGATTCTACCTGAACATGAGGAAGAACTTCCCAACTCTGAGAGCTGTTCAGCAGTGGAAAACTCTGCCTGAAGTGTGGTGGAGGTTCCTTTGTTGGAGGCTTTGAAGCAGAGGCTGGATGGCCATCTGTCGAGGGTGCTTTGAATGCAATTTTCTTGCTTGGCAGAATACGGTTGGACTGGATGGCCCACAAGGTCTCTTCTAACTCTAGGGCATTGGGAGAACGTGGCCGGTCCAGCGGAGTTGATGGCAGAGGAGCATCGCTTCAGTGCTGGTGGACTTTGCTTTCACATTTTGCAGAGATATAGCATGGTTGGGAGGACAATATCTTTATAAGCAAGCACCTTGGTCTCCCTTAGGATGTCCTGGTCCTCAAACACTCTGTGCTTCATTTGGAAAAGTCCTGCACTCGCAGAGCTCAGGCGGTGTTGTATTCCAGTGTCTGGCATTGCAGACAGATTGGCTGGTGCCTCCTGGAAGAGCACTTTGGTTTTCTCAATATTCAATGACAGGCTGAGCTTCTCGTATGATCATTATATATCTTCTCGTGTGAACATTAGATATCTTCTATGACAGGATACACATTTTACTCTCACGCCTTTCAGATTTTCCATTTTGCATTCAATTCATATCCATCTATACAGTGTTTTTCTGTTTCTATTGCTTTCACTTCCAAATTTACTGATAGCTCCCAAGGCAGATGAAGATGGTGGTGGCGGTGATGATGGTGGTGATGACTGTCCTGTTGTGAGTGCAGTTGATGGGGGAAAGGAAGCATATTTTTTTCAAGATCCCTCTCTCCTTTCTCTTTCAGCATTTCCACATCTTCCAGAATGAATCCGGTTTACAGCCCCGTTCAACCTGGGGCTCCCTACGGAAACCCTAAGAACATGGCCTATACAGGTAAGATGGTTCATATAGTGAAAATATCTTGGTCTTGCCTGGTCTGTATCCCTTCATACATTGCTGGGGGTGCTCACCGGTTGCTTCTATGTATTCCCCTCCTCTGTGTGTAGAGAGCTGCGTCTGAGAGAGATGCGTGTTAGCCTTGCCTGCTTTTCTGGCATCTAGGGATTTATTTTTATGGAGGAGAATTTCAAGCAGAGCAGCCTCTACCATTGGTCTGAAGCCATGCAGCCCAGACACAGCTTTACCATGCAATCAGGACTGAAATATAGTTAGCATTGGTTAGCTGGTAAATCTGAATAATGGCCAGAACAGGTCTGTGAAGTAAATTGCTATAGGCATATTTTTTGCAGTTACAGAAATTCTGCACCAGGTTCAGGTTGATGCAAATTTTCTCTCTTCAAGTGTGATGCCATCTGACACTTCAGCTTGTGCTTAGTACATGGTGTGTCTTCTTGTTTGGGATATAGGAGCTTATTTTGAGCCTGCACACATTCCATCGAAGGCAACCGCTTTGCAATGATGAACTTTGCTGTGGATTGCCATTAGAGTGACTTGTGAATTTGGCTCAAAGAAACTGATTCATATGGTCATAATTTAATGGGCTGAGATTCTGTAGAAAAGCCATAACGCGTTGGTGGAAAGTATTCGTTTCTATTGCAGAACTACCTCTCTAAAAGAGCTTTTCTCAAAATTGCACTCATATAAGCTAATGAAGTTTATTTATTGTGTCAGAAGCAAACTGAGGGTGTAGTTGTAATGCAAACAATGTTTAAAAACTTGGCATTATCCTAAATGTCTTTTGACCAATAGCTGGACACTTGCAATGCCTCTGGTGTTGCTGTAAGAAGGTCCTTCATTGTGCATGTGGTAGGGCTCAAGATGTGTTGTAATAGGTGGTCTGTGATTTGCTCTTCTCCACACTCGCATGTGGTAGACTCTGCTCTGTGGCCCCATTTCATAAGGTTGCTCTGCATCCCGTGGTGCCAGAGCGCAGTCTGTTCAGTGCCTTCCAAGTTTTGTGTGCCCAGGAGGGAGTCTCTCATTTGGAATCAGCCATGAGTTGAGTTTCCCTTTTTTGGCCTGCCACTTTTGGACTCTTGCTTGCTGATGTATTCTTGCAAGTGTTTCTGTAGCTAACGCAATACAGTTCTAACAATCCTTGAGTATTGACCATGCTCACTGAGGATAATAGGAGCTACAGTGTGACAACATCTAGGGATCTAAGAAAATGAATGCTTAAATGTCTTGAGTATTGAGTTCCTCACAAGAGTTCCTTAATAGAAGGGGTGAAAATCACCATATTTCCCTCCTATAATTTCCTGTGGGTTGTCATGCCTATTTGCAATTGTCTTTGATTTGCATATTTATTGATGTATCAGCAGGTATATGGCATATATGGCACCTTGTTCACCATGCCTTATCAATAACATGAAACTAAGTATGATCATAACCCCTTCTTATGGTTTGGAGGTGGAAGATGGTACACAGGAAGTAAATGTTGAGTTTGATTTGAATTTCCTCATTCTTCTGGATCCACTCACTGTGTGCTCGTAAAGGTAGATCTTGGGGGATGTGTTAAAGAGCCTGAATGTTTGAAGGCATCTTCATTTCTGCCGTAGGAGCCACTTGAATGAACCTCAATCTCAAGAAAGTCTTTTTGGTAGCAAATTAGGAAGATGGGCAGGTTGGTCAACTTCAGTTGACATGCAGAGACCTCAAATGTGTGCTAAGCAGATAATGCAAACAGAGGTGAAGGAAGAGGGCAGGATAAGGAGGGGAGGGCCACAGGCCCCTAGACTGAGATTGAGAGAGATGTGGGGAGAGAATGAAGCTCTGGCTGGTGACCCACATGAATTGCATAAGAGTCTGAAGAAGGAGAGCGATATATTCGAACAGACACAGACTGTTCCAGCAGAAAATCTGGAGATTGCTGTGAGGGAATAAAAGGTCAGGAGAGGCTGAGGATAAGTATTCGTGTCATGTCTGAGCGTGATTCTCTGTGTGCGTCTCTGTAATGTGCATGAAGATAATGTTCAATAGCATTAAAATATGTTACCTTGTAAACAGAGCGGACGTGCTTCTGCGCTTGTGACGTAGAGGTAGGCTGGGATCTACTTAAGGTTTCATATATGATCAGTGTCTACCTTTAAAACTACCTTCGTCTCTCCACATTTGCAGATTTGATTATTCACAGGTTTGATTGAAAAGTTCTCTTTAAGAACCTCTAGGTCCCCCAGTGGGGCTGTGTGGGCAGCTTCCTCCAGTCACACTGGAGAACCTAATGATTTCTAGAGAGAACGCCAGTTTGGGGATCTGTAGATCCTCCAGTGTGAGTCTTTAGTCAGCTTCAGGTAAAAAACCAGCAGTTTCTTTATCTGCATTCAGTTTCATGGGGCTCCTGTGCCCCCAACCTTAGCAAATGTGGAGGACTGACTATAGTTGTCATGCATCATGTTCTGCAGTTGGTGGTGGCAGGCCTAGCAGTTGGTGATGGAAGGGTTAATGTAAGTCTTAGTTCTAAAGGACTGAGTAATCTGTAAGTGTCATGTATCATGTTCTGCAGTTGATGGTGGTTGGTGGTGGCAGGCCTAGCAGTTGGTGATGGAAGGGGTTAATGTAAGTCTTAGTTCTAAAGGGTTGAGTAATCTGTAAGTAAGAGTTCATGGGTGAAAGCAATTAAGGGTGGAGGTATGCAAGAGATAGGTTGCAGCTGCGTGTTTCTGGTTATAATGAGCTAGCCTTGGAACTGATCTTTGGGAGAAAAGTATTTGTCTTATCTTGGTAGTAGATGCTGCTGGTTTTCTCCCGGGTTTGTGGATTTTCGGTGTCCTGACCTGTCTCCTGAATCTTTGGAATCCTGGAACCTTGAGTCTTTGGACTGACTTTTGACTACGGTATAGACTCTTTTGACTATGGTACAGACTTTTTAAATTGAACTCATGGCGTTTGACCACTGGCATGGACCCTTTGACTACGAACCTGCAACAGTGTTTGCTGTTTTTGTTTTATATTCTGTGGCTGAGTGCAATCTTTGTTTTATATTTTAGACTATTAAAACAGCCAGAAAGTAAGTGCTGTTTTAATTAAGTTGTTTAATACAAATTGGGGGTTTGTTTGTTTCATCTCTGCCTAAATATTGGCAGACTCCTGGCATTGTGACAGAAAGTAAGAGTTTGCAGGTAAAAGCAATTAAGGGTGGAAGCACGCAAGAGATAGGTTGCAGCTGGGTTTTAATGGTTATAAGGAGCTAGCCCTGAGTTTGATTTTGGGAGAAAAGTATTTGTTCTATTTGGCTGTGGATGTGGCTGGTTTTCCCCCAGGTTTGTAGATTTTCAGTATTCGGACCTGTCTCCTGAACTCTTGGAACCCTGGAATCTTGAATCTTTAGACTGGGTTTTGACTACAGTATAGACTCTTGATCCTTGGATTTTACTCATTGAACTCTCGACATTTGACTTGACCCTTTTACTATGGTGTTCTCTCGAATCTGCATTATCGTTTGCTATCAGTCTTTGCTTTATATTCTGTGGCTGAGTGCTGTCTTTATGTTTTACATTTGGATTATAAAAACAGCCAGACACTAAGTGCTGCTTTAATTAAACAGTTTGACACAAGCTGGGTGTTTGTTTTGGTTCACCTCTGCCTGCATACCGGCAGAGTGCTGGCAATGTGGCAATAGTAAAAAAAAAAAAAGAGAGAGAGAGAGAGAGAGAGGCTAAATTCTTATGGGGGCAAAGAGCTTCTTGGCTTTTCTAATGAAAAGTTTTCTTGCCATATTGATATCTGACAAAGCTGTTGGATGGCTGTCTTGATCTGCCGGTGATTTCTCCTTTTCAAGGACTACATTGGATTCAAAGTCAAGTCTTCCAGAAATTATGCCTTTCTCTCAGCCTTCTTTTCTCCAGACTCCCTCAGCTGCTTCTCAGAGAAAGACTATCCTCTTTTCCCTTCCTTGCCCCTCACCTTTGCTCGCCTTCTTCCATCATCTTTCACTCTCCATCAAGCAGATGCACATCCACCTTCCTGGGAAATTGCCCTTTTTGCTGCGCTGTGTGCCCTGTTCCAGGTGCTTCTCCTGAGGAGGTGGCCACTGCAGCCAGAAGGCACCGCAGGCTGCTTCTCCTTGTTCTCCTTTCCCTCTACCTCCCTCTGCCTTTCTTTCTTTTTTATTTAACATATTTTTTCACTGCCTTTTGGATTTTAAAAGCAATTAACAACATATATATTTAATATATATATATTAAAACCCCCAATAATACTATTAAATGTTTGTTTTTCACATCTTCTGCTCTCATTCTTCTTTCTCTTTAGATTTAACCAGCTGTGCTCTCTATCTCCATTCATTAATTATACTTATTTCTCTTTCCCTGCCCTCTTGCTACTCCCAGTTGCTGTGTGGTGTTTCAGTTGTTTCATTTAGTGTGATTTTAACTGATTTGTTTTCAAAACATTGTATTTACTTCCATTTTGATGTTTATATTTTGTAGGTTTTTTAATGGTATCGTTTTTCATATTACGAGCTGCACTGAGTCTCATTCGAGAGAGAAAAGAGGGGTATAAATAGTAACAACAACAACAACAACAACAACAACAACAACAAGCAGAGGCATAATATCGTTGCTCAAATGATCTACTTGTGCCATACATACCAACAAAAAAACTGGTGGAATCACAAGCTTTGCATTAATTTGATGTATACAGAAAATGTACACGTCAAATTACTCTGGGACTTCTGAATTCAGACAGAGTTTTGGAACACAAGACTCCTGACCTCATGTTTGTGTTAAAAAACCAAGTATGGATCGTTGATGTTGCAATCCCAGGAGACAGTAGGATTAACGAGAAGCAGCTGGAAAAGCTGGCACAATATGAGGATTTAAAGATCGAACTGCAAAGACTCTGGCACAAGCTAGTCAAGATGGTTGCAGTGGTGATCGGCATACTGGGTGCAGTGCCTAAAGACCTTGGCCTGCACTTAAAAACAATCAGCACTGACAAAATTACTATCTGCCAGCTGCAAAAGGCTACCCTACTGGGATCTGCACACATTATTTGCTGATATATCACGCAGTCGTAGACACTTGGGATGTGTGATTGAATACAAAAGCCTGCATAGCGATCTTGTTTGCTGTGTACCAATCCTGTTGTGTATCAAATAACAATAATGATAGGTTTGTATGTACAGTGAGTCTTTGTATTCAGATTTGGTTCCAGTGCCCCTCATGGATAACTAAATCTGATAGGATACTCAAGTTCCCATTATAAGCAATGACATAATAAAATGGTGTCTGTTATATAAAATGGCAAAATCAAAGTGTACTGTATTGTCGAAGGCTTTTATGGCTGGAATCACTGGATTGTTGTGGGTTTTTCGGGCTATATGGCCATGTTCTAGAAGCATTCTTTCTTGACGTTTCACCTGCTTCTATGGCAAGCATCATCACAACCTCTGAGGATGCTTGCCACAGATGCAGGCAAAACATAAGGAGAGAATTCTTCTAGTACATGGCGATATAGCCCGAAAAACCTACAACAACTCAAAGTGGAATTAATTTTTGTTTTCAAAATTTTGTCCTCAAAGAGAGGAAATTCCATCTGAACACGAGGAAGAACTTCCTGACTGTGAGAGCCGTTCAGCAGTGGAACTCTCTGCCCCGGAGTGTGGTGGAGGCTCCTTCTTTGTAAGCTTTTAAACAGAGGCTGGATGGCCATCTCTCAGGGGTGATTTGAATGCAATATTCCTGCTTCTTGGCAGAATGGGGTTGGACTGGATGGCCCAGGAGGTCTCTTCCAACTCTTTGATTCTATGATTCTATGTGGATGGTGGAATCCGTGGATACAAAAGGCCAATGATAGAGCAATGTATTTCCATGCAATTCTGGTATAACCAGTAATTGAAACACTATTCTGTTATTCAGGCTTCCCTCTGCTGAATTGCTTGAGAATAGAGTACAGTTTTGACAAGTGGAATCCGTGGATACAGCATACATTGGTGTATTTCCATGCAATTCTTGTATATCTAGTATTTGAAATACTATTCTGTTATTCAGGCCGTCCTCTGCTAAATTGCTTGAGAGTGGAGTGCACGCTTGACAATTGCACAATAGCTTCCTGATTTCAGCTCAGCAAAGATTCGATGGACTCTCCGCCTGTCTCTTTCCTAATTCTATTCCCAAAAAGGGCCAGAGGAGTCACTTGGCTATAATGAACTCAGAGGTGCTCCCCGGGGTTTGCTGTAATGTGATTTTGCTCTTCTCCTAGGAGCCACAACCTGATCTCTTCCTCTTTGCCACTGAGTGGGAAGAGTAATTAAGTAGGATCTTTTTCGAAAAGCCAAAGGAAGTAACCTATCTGGGCAAAACCTTCACGGATTAACACGGCCCTATTTCTCCCTCACCGTTGACAAAAAAGAATTATACTCTTGAGTCAACAGAAAAAAGCAAATGGACAGAGGTTGAAAAAATAATTGCAGGTTTAAAAATAGATACTTGCACGTGCATTGCACTTGCTAAAGCTTGAATAAATATTCTAAAATAATGGGAGTCAGCATTTAAAAACCAGGAGCCCATGCGCCTGGGGTTTGTCTTGTGGTGCATATTGAGCAAGTGTGACCTTCCCTGGCTCTTTGCATTTTGTGAATTAGTGTGGGTGACACTGCAAGCAGTGTGTATTAGAGGAAGAACTGATATAATTTGCTTTTTGTGGCAGCAGTCCAAGGCACTCTCAGGACTTCCCTCCAGCCGCCACAGTTCAAAAACATCTATCTTCCTTAGCTCAGTCTTCCTTATGGTCCATCTCTCACATCCATAGGTTACTACGGGGAGTACCACTGCTTTGAACTGGCACTTCATTGTCAGTGTGATGTCTCTACTCTTCACTATTTTATCAAGATCGGTCGTTGTTTTCCTCCCAAGAAGTAAACTGGCTGCAGTCTGCGTCTGCACTAATAATAATAATAATAATAATAATAATAATAATAATACTTTATTTGTACCCCCGCTACCATCTCCCAAAGGGACTTGGTGCGGCTTACATGAGGCCGAGCCTGAATACAACAATACAAGCAAAACAATAGTACAAGCAATTAAAATAAAACATGGATAATAAAATATACAACATTATCAATAAGACAACACACAATTAAAAACAGTGGGAAGGCCAAATGTAAAGTTAAAATTGAAATAATGCTGGGACATGGATGGAAGACGATAGTGGCGTTTGTGGAAGAGCATACGAGCAGATCTAAAAAATGTAAAGTGCTTTGGAGGACAAAGTGCTATGGGATCATTATTCCGGGAAGGCACACTGGAACAACCACATCTTCAAGCTCCTCCTGAACACTGCCAAGGTTGGGACCTGTCTAATGTCTTTAGGAAATGAGTTCCAGAGTCGAGGGGCCACCACCGAAAAGGCCCTCTCTCTCGTCCCCCACCAACCGTGCCTGTGATGCTGGTGGGATCGAGAGCAGGGCCTCCCCGGGTGATCGAAGGGATCGTGTGGGTTTGTATACAGAGATGCGGTCACGCAAGCAGGCAGGTCCCAAACCGTTCAGGGCTTTGTAGGTAAGAACCTGCACCTTGAATTGGGTCCTTGAATTGGGTAAATGAATGGCAGCCAGTGGAGCTCCTTGAACAGGAGGGTTGACCGCTCCCTGTAAGGTGCCCCAGTTAGCAACCTGGCCGTTTCATCTGAAATTTCCAGGCCGTTTTCAAGGGCAGCCCCACATAGAGTGCATTGCAGTAATCCAGTCTAGAGGTGACTAAGGCATGGATCACCTTGGCCAGATCCGCCTTCCCGAGGTACGGTCGCAGTTGGCGCACGAGTCTTAATTGTGCAAAGGCCCTCCCGGCCACCACTGACGCCTGAGCCTCAAACGTAAGTGAAGAATCCAAACTGCGGACCTGCGACTTCAAACTGCGGACCTGCGACTTTGCATCTAGAAATACAAAGTTTGTCACTGCCTCCATGTTTTCTCCCTCTATTTTCCAGTTACCAATCAGTCTTGTTGCCAGAATATTGGTTTTTTTATGTTTAACTGCAATCCATCTCTTGCACTTGCTTTTTAAAACTCGGTTAGAAGGCTCCTCCGCTCCTCCACGCTTTCAACCATCGAAGTGGTATCATCTGCATATCTAAGGTTGTTAATGTTTCTTCCAACAATTCTAACTCCAGCCTTGCATTTGTCAAGTCCCGCACATCGTATGATGTGTTCTGCATACAAGTTGAATAGGTTGGGTGAGAGTAGACAACCCTGCCATATGCCTTTCCTCCAAGTTACTCAGTCTCCAAGTTACACAATGCAAAATAGTCAAAATACTGTAGGTGCGTTTAGAAGAGGTATTTTGAAGGCTCCCCTTCCACCAGCGGATTTCAGTTGTTTACAATCCACAGGCTTATAGCCCCCCCCCCCCAATTGCTCTATCCCTCTGAAGTCTCTTTTGTTTGACAAGCAAAATGAGAGGTAAGAGGCCTGAGGATGGATGGGAGGCTTAGGCTGCTGGAGTGTCTAGGAACTAA
The DNA here is from genome assembly GCF_037176765.1 of Anolis sagrei. NCBI lineage: Eukaryota > Metazoa > Chordata > Lepidosauria > Squamata > Anolidae > Anolis > Anolis sagrei. The sequence continues at coordinate 6,122,518 of NC_090023.1, forward strand.
TCTTTCTTTTCTCAGTCTCTCTGTTAAAAGAATATTTTGAGGGTTTTTTTTAGGAATGTGGAATTCAGGGTCCCAATGAATGGCTCACCAGCTAATCAGGTACTCAGATGACCTTCCTTGGCCCCTTTGGAGGGCCCAGGGAGAGCTGGAAACTCATGAAAAGGCGACAGGACGCAAATTCAAATGTGGAAATGCTTAACAAGGTTCCCCAGGAATGCAAGCGAATGCACAAAAGGCAGGGAAACTTAGATGTTGCTGGTACGAGAGCCCATGCCCAGAGCGCTGATGAACCAGTTGAAAGTGTTGTGCTTCTTAGATGTTTGCCTTGGCTGCCCAGGAGGGGAGGGATTGTCCTCAGAGAGGCTTTCATTTTCAAAAACCCTGAAACAGAAAGCCTGGAGATGGAGAAGAAAAGCCTTGGCACAAAATACATCAAAAGCTGCCCGTGTCCTCCTCTCTCCCTTTCTCTTTTGTGTACGGCGTGAGCTAAATCTGAATTGTAGAAGAGAACAAAACCATGTTTGTTGCCTAAAGATGGCTCAGTACCTTAACCAAAAAAAGGACTCCTGTTTATTCAGAGGGGAACGATCCGCTGTTGCTTCGTGAGACACCTGTCACTCATCATGATCATGTTAGGGCAGACTGGAGGCTTGCAGAATCAGCTATTCTGGGGAGTTTTGTAATCCTCCACATGGCACAGCTTCTGTCTTTTAGCAGAAGTCCCCAGAATACCCTAGAACTTGAATTCTGGAAAGGACAGATCTATTGGAAATCCCATAATCTATTGGAAATAAGTGCACTATGACCTTATAGAAAAAGGTAAAAAATGATGTCACACTCACTACCTCTGATGATGATGACCTCACTACCTCTGAAGATGCTTGCCATAGATGCAGGCAAAACGTCAGGAGAGAATGTCTCTAGAACATGGCCATATAGCCCGAAAAAACCTACAACAACCCGATGTCACATCCGTTTGGCAAATGTAAATCTCCATGAACATGTGTAGACCACCTTTTGAAACCACTACTCAAGAAAAGGATGACCTTGTTAGAAGTCAACTCTTGGTAAAAGTATGATAGCTGGTACCGAGTGCTAGTAGCACTACGCTGATTCCACAAAGCTGCTTTGCCAATGCTGATAGTGCAATGCAGCGGCAGGATACCACTGAACTCATAGCGCAATGCAGTGGCAAGATACCACTGAACTCAGTTAACGCTGGCGGGACACAGATAAAAATGAAGTAATTTAACAGGCCGGTGATAGTATGATAGCTGGGACCCAACGGTACGCTACTTGAGTAAGGCGGTTCAGAATAAAGGAACGGAAGACGACCCTATCATGGGTCAGAAAGGGGGGGGGGACAGAAAAGGTGGGGATGATAAACAGGGGAGCATTGTGCTTAAGGGAAGTAAAGGAATCCACCTGCGTCTCTCACTCCGCCTTGTCTCACTCTGCTCACTCTCTCGACCACATGTATTCCTCATTCATAACCACAGTTCCGCAATCAGTATAGCACTATCAGCACTCGGTACCAGCTATCATACTTTTACCCAACTCTTTGGACAAGTGATATTCACAAGCATTCATGTAATGGCACACAGGTAACTCAGGTGTTAAACTGAAGAACCATGTCTTTAAACTGCCAAGGATAAAGAGATGCCACTACAAAAATATATTGGGTTAGGAGAGGATGGTTGTTTCTTTGAAGATGAAGTTGCCAAAAAGATATACACTCCCTTGGAACCTCCTCGTTAAAACGTGCACTCAAGAGACAAAACAAAGTAGACTTCTTTGAAAATAACATCTCAGGTTTACTAACAAACTACTTGTATATATTCACCATACAGGCACAGTTCTTACTAGAGTTCAGTTAGATAAGATGTAGTTTCTTCTCTGCATTGAGTACACAAGGCATGATACTTCGTCAGTTGTCCATAGTCTTTAAGTATAGCTGTACTCACTGAAGTCCACATGTCATACTTCTCTACTAAAGTCCAAACAGCAACATGCATCCACCTCCACCGAGGTCTGATGCAAATGAACAAAATGGAGTCCTGTGTCTGAAGCCCTTCCCACACCAAAGTGGTACTGTCAAACAGGCAAACCAAAAGGTACATACAATATAGGTTAACAATTATACACATTTACAAACAGTTAGTGGAGGCTTGAAAGGTTGCCATTTCCAACAGGATCCCTCATTGACTTTGAGATGGAAAGAAAACAACAGCGGTTGTATTAACAGGAAGATAATGGAATCAGGATTGAGAGGGACCCTAAAAACCATCCAGTCCAACCCTATTCTGCCATGCAGGAATATACAGTTAAAGGACTCGTGAAAGATGCCCATTCAGACCTCCAACAACTCTCCGAGGCAGTCTCTTCCACTGTCAAGCAGCTTCTTACAGTCCAGATGTTCTTCCTAATGTTTAGGTAGATTCTCTTTTCTTAGTCACTGAAGCAAGAAGATGTTTTTGTAACAAACTCAAAAGAAAAGTTGTGTATTGTTGTGAGTTTTCTGGGCCATTTGGCCATGTTCCAGAAGCATTCTCTCCTGACATTTTGCCCACATCTATGGCAGGCATTCTCAGAGGTTGTGAGGTCTGTTGGAAACTAGGCAAGTGAGGTGTATATATCTGTAGAATGATGTCCAGGATGGGAGAAAGAACTCTTGTCTGTTGGATGCAAGGGTGAATGTTGCAATTGACCACAATACTTAGCATTTAATGGCCTGGCTGATTGCTGCCGGGGGATTCTTTGATGGGAGGTGTTTGCTGACTCTGATTGTTTCCTGTCAGGAATTCCTCAGTTTTCTGAGTGTGGTTCTTTATTTACTGTCTTGATTGTAGAGTTTATTTAATACTGGGAGCCAGATTTTGTTCATTTTCATGCTTTTCTCCTTTTCTGTTGAAATTGTCTACATGCTTGTGGATTTCAGTAGCTTCTCTGTGTAGTCTGACATTGTGTTTGTTAGAGTTTGTTTGCAAAAGGAAGCGTGAACATCCTTTTGGTGTTTGGTTTGTCATCTGTGCCCTGTTCAGAATATTTCACCTCCCTTTCTGGATTTCGGAAAATTAGATTTTGGAAAATTTGGCTTGTTTTGGAAACAAGGATTGGTGCTAAATCATCAGTGGAAACCCCTTTTCAGCATGATAGTAACTCTTCCAGGAGTGAATTTCCTTCTGAAAGGGGAATTTCTCTCACTTCCTGTTATCTCAGCCCTGTTTGTAACTAGGAGGTGTGTGTAGGTCGGATGTCTGTAACTCGGGGGCGGCATTTACAAGGATTTATCCCCTTTCTTAAATATGTAGACCTTATTCCCAGTCTCTTTTTGCCATGAGTGACACCCTGCACTCAGTCATAGAATCATAGAATCCCAGACGTGGAAGAGACCTTGTGGTCTGGCAGTCCAACCCCATTCTGCCAAGAAGCAGGAAAGTTACATTAAAAGCACCCCTAACAGATGGCCATCCAGCCTATCTTTAAAAGCCTACAAAGCAAGAATCCACCAGTCAGTTGCTGTCTGAGAAACTCATGTTTTTAATGGTTTGGCTGTTGCTTTTGGGCTTTGGGTCAAAATTAGCAAGGTTTTTTTTTGCACAGGCTATACCCCTAGGTTGATAATCTTCAGGGATCCCTTGCAAATCTGAATCATGAAACAGGAGAAATATCAGTTGTTTGGGATTTGGGGGCAGATTGTACAATCCGTGGCATGGCGGCAGCTGCGGAGAATTCTAGCCTCTCCGACCTTGGCTGTCTTTAGCACATGCGAGTGGCTGTTTGCATCTGTTCCTCCCAACCTTGCAAAACAATGCTGTGAATCTGCATCGCAATCCCCCCCCTTCCTCCAGATATCCCCCCAGGGAACGTGTGGTGCTGGCCCCAATTAAAACAGACAGCAAGGCAGAGAGGGAAGCGCTGGCTCTTGTGCCAACTCATGTTCAAATGAGCATCCTCTCCCCTTTACAAAAACAAATGGTTTGGGGATGTTTGGAGGGCCAAAACATTATGTTCCTTCTACTTTGATGATAATTTAACCATAAATTACATCTCTTGACATTTTAAAGGTGAAAGCAAGTGCAGGTAAACCTGTAAGAGGGAGGGAAAGAGCGTAAAGGGTCTTAAATACATCAAGGTATCTCCTTTTCCCTCTCTCGGGCCCCATCTACACTGCCATATAATCCAGTTCAGTCTGTACTATATAGTCAATGTAGAACCATATAATGCAGATTGAACTGGATTATATGAGTCTGCACTGCTATATAATCCAGTTCATTGGCACACGCAAGCCCCCTCAAAACAACAAGGTGACAATCCATCTTGGGAAGGCAGGTGGACAAATGTCAGCGTGCTGGAAGAAGCAAAGGCCACCAACATTGAAGTGATGCTCCTAATCCACTAAGCAAAGTTACTACAGATTCAGATAGTCTGATCTGAGCAGATCAGTAGGAACTGCTCTGATGCAGTCATGCCGGTCACATGACCTTGGAGGCATCTATGGACAATGCCAGCTCTTTAGCTTAGAAATGGAGATGAGCACCACCTTCTAGAGTTGGACATGACTATATTTAATGTCAGGGGAAGCCTTTACTTTGTTGTGATCATAAGTCAAAAATCACAAGTGTGGAGAGAAGGCTCCAGTTTTTAAATAACTTCAATATTTCTATATTCATGGGTGATGTTTTTTGTATAGCCCTTAATCGTGCCTTTTAAATCAATTGTAAGCTGGTTCTAGTCAAATTGTTGCAGAAAAGGCAGGACACAAATGAAATCAACATGATGGGAGCATTCCCGCATGTGAGCCTTCATCTGCAGCATGAACTATGGGCAGCCCAGTCTTGGGTTTGTTATTATTTTCCGGTGAAACCTTGGCCTCTGGAGCCCTGTCTCCTTAGGATACTGATCAGGCATAAAGAGAAACGCTGGCAGGTATATTACGGGGCTCCCATGGCCATGTACGCAAGAACGATGATGATGGGAATGATGCCGCAGTCTTTCCATGGGCTGATTTACAGAAATTTGGGCAGCCTTAGGCTTCCTATAAAGCGACAGAAGTTCAGAGTCTTGCTGGAGGCATGTATAATTGGATATATTCTTGGCAAAAGGAAGAGGATTGCCTCCTGGTCATCTTATTTAATTGCTCGTATTGCGACAGCAATGCAGACTAAAGCTTGAAAATACATCTCAACTGTGCCTGTGCATGTAACCTATTTAGGAATCAAGTCCCACAAATTCATATGCGCTTGCAATATTTTTATATCCTACTTCCCCAAGGCCACCCAGCATCCGGAGAGTCATTTGGCCCTGAGGTTCCTAGCATCCAAGAGAGAAGCGCAGCAGACGGTTGCTGTTCTTGGAGGAACAAGCCGTTCTATGTCTTTTTTATATATATAATGGCCATACGCGCCTTGTTTGGGCTGGAAAACCAGGAGATAGATCTTTCCATGGGTAGATGTGGCTTCCCTTTTGGCTCTTTCTCTGCTTTATTTTGTTCTAAGCCCAGCAATGGAATACATACAATTGTAGAGAAGTAGTATCTTGGGAAAAGCGTTCAGAAGGATTGTATACTCTCACCTAACCTACTCAACTTGTATGCAGAACTCACCATACGATGTGCAGGGCTTGACAAATGCAAGGCTGGAGTTAAAATGGAAGAAACATTAACAACCTTAGATATGCAGATGATACCACTTTGATGGCCGAAAGTGAGGAGGAGCTGTGGCAAGGAAGCCCCTCAGGTCATGGACCAGTGCCTGGCCGCTGTGATGGGCTGGATGAGGGCTAACAGGTTGAAATTGAATCCTGACAAGACAGAGGTCCTCCAGGTCAGTCGCTCGGCCGAATGGGGTATAGGGTGGCAACCTATGTTTGACAGGGTTACACTCCTCCTGAAGACATAGGTCCGCAGTCTGGGGGTCCTGCTGGATTCAGCTCTGATGCTTGAGGGCCTTTGCACAGTTAAGACTTGTGCGCCAGCTGTGACCATACCTTGAGAAGTCTGATTTGACCATGGTGGTCCATTCTTTAGTTACCTCAAGATTAGACTACTGTAATGCACCCTACATAGGGCTGCCCTTGAAGACAGTTCAGAAACTACAGCTGGTGCAAAGGTCGGCGGCCAGATTGTTAACTGGAGAAAGTAACAGAGAGCGGTCAACCCTCCTGTTTAAACAGCTCGACTGGCTGCCAATAAGTTTCCGGTCCCAATTCAAGGTGCAGGTTATCACCTATAAAGCTCTAAATGGTTCAGGACCTGCCTAACTGTGCAACCACCTCCTCCCTTATGACCCCATGTGGTCCTTAAGATCTTCTGGGGATGCTCTTCTCTCGCTCCCGCCCCCATCTCAGGTGCAGCTGGTGGGGATAAGGGAAAGGGCATTCTCGGTTGTGGCCCCCCATCTCTGGATCTCCCTCCCCAGGGGATTAGGCCGGCACCCTCCCTTGCCACATTCTGTAAGGAATTAAAGGCGTGGATGTTTCGCTGTGCTTTCGATTGACGACTTGTATCCACCTTACTAAACCACCTTATCCTTTAAACAGTTCACGTAGTGGTTTTCCTCCCCTCGCTCCAAAATTAGTCTGCTGTTATTGTTGTTGTTAGCTATTGTTGTTACGTTGTTTTACACTGTTTTATGCTGTCTTAATTGTTATTGCTTTGTTTTTAATTGTATTCTGCCTTGGGCTTGGGCCCCATGTAAGCCGCCCTGAATCCCTTCGGGGAGATGGAGGCGGGGTAGAAAAATAAAGTTCTTCTTCTTCTTCTTATGACCAAGGTGAAAGAAGAAAGGGAAAAAGCTGGTTTGCAGTTCAACACCAAAAAAAACCCAAGGTTATGGCAACTGGACTGATGGATAACTGGCAAATAGAGGGAGAAAACATGGAGGCAGCGACAGGGTTTCGATTTCTAGGTGCAAAGATCACTTCAGATGCAGACTGCAGCCAGGAAATCAGAAGATGCTTTCTTCTTGGGAGGAGAGCAATGACCAGTCTCAATAAAATAGTGAAGAGTAGAGACATCACACTGGCAATGGAGATCTGCATAGTTAAAGCAGTAGTATTCCCTGTAGTAACCTACGGATGTGAGAGCTGGACCAGAAGGAAGGCTGAGCGAAGGAAGAGAGACGCTTTTGAACTGTGGTGTTGGAAGCGACAGAATGAATAAACAACAACATATGTAAAATGGCCATATGCTCCATGTATGTTCTGGAAAACCAAGAGATAGATCTTTCCATGGGTAGATCCGTTATGGCTCTTTCTCTGCTTTCTTTCGTTCTCAGCCCAGCACTGGAATACATACAATTGTAGAGAGATAGTATCTTGGCAATAGAGCCAATGTGGTCTAGCACTTTGAGTGTGCAGCCATGACTCTGGAGACTAGGGTTACTACAATGCGGCCTGAGCCCTGAGCCCCAGCTTCTGTCAACCTAGCAGTTTGAAAACATGCAAATGTGAGTAGATCAATAGGTTCTGCTCCCGCGGGAAGGTAAGGGCGCTTCATGCAGTCATGCCGGCCACCTGACCTTGGAGGTATCTATGGACAACACCAGCTCTTCGGATTAGAAATGGAGATGAGCACCACCTCCCAGAATTGGACATGACTGATTTAATGTCAGGGGGAAACCTTTACCTAATGATTGAAGACCGAAAGGGGAGGCATCCAGGTGATTTATTTGAACCAGATTCTGTACCCATTCAGCTCTCCATGACTTAAAAATACCACACATACAAAAAGTATCCCCCCCCCTCCCAAAGTTTAATTTTATATAAGGGACACCTTTTTACTATGCTTTTGTGTATAATGGAATTTGAGCAGTCGGATTTTGGTATTTAAGGCGAACTCTGGAACCAAACAGCATTGCGTGCCAAGGGTGCACTGTATGTAATATGTCCAAGAGATTAAGAAATTTCAGTCCTAAATTCAGTACAATCCTGTGTTGGGTGCCACTTATTACGTGGCAATGGGGAAATGAGTGCATGGGTTTTTCCCACTCGATATTAGAAATCTCCCCTCCAATCCAAGTCAATATTTAAAACCAAAAGAAAACCCAAATGTTTTTTCTCTCCCACAAAGCATTGCTGCCAAATGTAGGGATTTGTTCTGTAGCTTGGTCTCTGCCCTACTCTGCATACCTTGTGTGCCCAGCATAATTAGCCCAAGCATTCTTGTTTCCTTCACATTTGGAAGAACACGGGAGATTTTAATTCTGTCGCTCACACAGGAAAAGCCTCTCTCTGTCTCTCTCTTTCTGTGTGTGCTCTTGCTGGCGTTCATCCCCATTTCATCTCCTGCAGCCCTGGCCTGGAATGTTAATGCGTCTGCAGCCAGAGATGATTTATCAGCTCCCAAAGTGCTGGCTGGGACAACAGGAAGGCAATATTGCCTCAGTGAGCTGGTTGGCACTGCTCAAATACTCCAGTCCGGAAAGACCTTCCCCTACTCTGGCCTTTTCTACCCGTTTCCCATTGTGTGCCCAATTGAAAGGGGCTTTTCAAAGAAAGCAGGGCATTTGTCTATTGATCTAGCCTAAACTGGCCAACATTTTGCAAATCTGAGAGCTAAATCACAGGGTCAGTTCCCAAGTGTATTCATCCTCTGCACAGTTTCGGTGACTGACCCAGGGATTTGCCAGCACCTGTCCTGGATGGTATGCTGAAAGCAAATACTGTGTTACAGAAAGAAAAAGTTGCTTTAATATTTTACATTATAGAATCATAGAATCATAGAATCAAAGAGTTGGAAGAGACCTCATGGGCCATCCAGTCCAACCCCCTGCCAAGAAGCAGGAATATTGCATTCAAATCACCCCTGACAGATGGACATCCAGCCTCTGCTTAAAAGCTTCCAAAGAAGGAGCCTCCACCACACTCCGGGGCAGAGAGTTCCACTGCTGAACGGCTCTCACAGTCAGGAAGTTCTTCCTAATGTTCAGATGGAATCTCCTCTCTTGTAGTTTGAAGCCATTGTTCCGCGTCCTAGTCTCCAAGGAAGCAGAAAACAAGCTTGCTCCCTCCTCCCTGTGGCTTCCTCTCACATATTTATACATGGCTATCATATCTCCTCTCAGCCTTCTCTTCTTCAGGCTAAACATGCCCAGTTCCCTAAGCCGCTCCTCATAGGGCTTGTTCTCCAGACCCTTGATCATTTTAGTCGCCCTCCTCTGGACACATTCCAGCTTGTCAATATCTCTCTTGAATTGTGGTGCCCAGAATTGGACACAGTATTCCAGATGTGGTCTAACCAAAGCAGAATAGAGGGGTAGCATTACTTCCTTAGATCTAGACACTAAGCTCCTATTGATGCAGGCCAAAATCCCATTGGCTTTTTTTTTGCTGCCACATCACTAATTAATTTAGATCATATTGGTACATCTGTATTGCAATGTGTTCTATTTATTCATTCATTTAGCAATTTTGTATACCGGTCTTCTCCCCTCTATCGGGGGACTCGGGCCGGTTTCCAACAATAAAATCACAAAACAATCATTAAAGACATCATATAACATATTCAATTAAAACGTTATAACAGCAAAATGCAATCACATAATAACAATGGTCAGTCGTCATAGTGAATTCGTTGTCCATCATTCACCGTCATCTATCCGATCACAGAAATATTTATTCACTCGTCGAAAGCCAAACCCCATAGCCAGGTTTTCACCCGTTTTCTGAACTACAGAATGGAGGAGGCAGTTTTGATCTCCAGTGGGAGAGAGTTCCAGAGTCGAGGGGCCACCACCGAGAAGGCCCTGTCCCTCGTCCCCACCAGACACACCCGAGAGGCCGGTGGGACCGAGAGCAGGGCCCCTCCAGACGATCTTAACAACCTAGATGGTTCATAGGGGAGAATACGTTCGGACAGGTAAACTGGGCCGGAGTCGTTCTAGAAGCACAGTAGATAGCAGTGATGGTTTTGATGCTGCATCACTGCCAGTCTGCTCCTGAGCATAATTCAAAGTGCTGGCTTTAGCCTATAAAGGCCTAAACAATTCTTACCTGTCTGAATGGATCTCCCTCAATGAACCACCTGAGAGGCTAAAATCCTCTGGAGAGGCTCTGCTCTTGGTTCCACCTCCTTTGCAGATACTTGCTTACTTAGGCGATCCTTTGTAGTCCGAGGATGATGGTCCTCCAAGGTTGGTGTTCTGGCGGTGGGTCCGTAGGTGACTGTGGAGCCCTGTTCGTGATCTGCATCTTCTTCCGCAGTGAGGGCATTGGTTTCCAGGTGGAAGGTGGTCCCAGTCAGTGTTGGCTTGATGCACCTTCCTCTTGGCACATTTCTCTCTTTCACCCTCCATTTATGCCTCTTCAAATTCTACAGCACTGCTGGTCATAGCTGACCTCCAGCTGGAGCGCTCAAGGGCCAGAGCTTCCCAGTTCTCAGTGTCTATGTGAGAGTTTTTAAGGTTGGCTTTGAGCCCATCTTTAAATCTCTTTTCCTGTCCTCCAACATTCTGTTTTCCGTTCTTGAGTTTGGAGTAGAGCAACTGCTTTGGGAGACGGTGGTCGGGCATCCGGACAACGTGGCCGGTCCAGCGGAGTTGGTGGTGGAGGAGGACCATATGGCTCCTCTCCTGAGCCCTCGCTTCCCGTTTGGAGTGCAGCCATGAATGAGGACTCTTTTAACATTATAGACCCGTCTGATGGTGTTTCATCTATTCCATATTTAATCAGTTTGTTAATCAAAATATTATGGGTGACAATGTAGTGTCAAAGGCTTTCATGGCCAGAATCACTGGGTTGTTGTAGGTTGTTGTAGGTTGTTGTATGGCGATGTTGTAGAAGCGTTCTTGAGGTTTCCCTTGCATCTATGGCAGCCATCCTCAGACCTCACAACCTCTGAGGATGGTTGCCATAGATGCAGGCGAAAAGTCAGAAGAGAGTGCTTCTAGAACATGGCCATATAGCCGAAAAAATACAACAACCTATTATTAATGACATTTATAAAATGCTTTAATGAAATCTAGATATATGGCACCCACAGCATTCCCACCATCAACTATGGAATCTATCAAAAAAGGATATAGGATTTATTTGGCAGGATTTCTTCTTGGCAAATCTATATTGGCCTTGGCATTAAGACCCCTATGCAAGCCATTATCACATTTTTCCTGCTGCTGAAGTCAGGCCGACTGCCTTGGCGTTCTCTGCACTTTCTTTTTGGCCCCTTTGGAGAGAAGAACAATATTTGCTTATTTCCATTCCTCTGGCACCTCACTCCATAATTTTCCAAACGATGGCAAGTGATTCACAGAGTGTGTCATTCATTTTCTTCATTACTCGGTGATGTCGTTCATCTGGCCCTGCATTTAGGTTGTCAAGGTGATTCCTGACTAACACCTTATCTATTTTGATTTGCAATCCGGATCCCTTGCCAGAGTCTCTGCTGATGGGAGAAGGCACAAGGGTCTCTTTCTGGGAGGAAAGATGGAGCAAGAGTTTTTGCTTTTTCATTTTTCCTTCATCTGTTAGCATTCTGCCATCCTGACTGAGCAGCGATCCCACTGTTTCTTAGGCCATTCTCTTGCCTCAAGGACATTTGGAAAACTGCATGTTGTTGCTTCCTGCCTCCATGCCCAATCTCCGTTTATTCTGAACCTTAGCATCACTATATACTATTCTTGAAAGCTTTCTTGATGATTCATCCTTCCTTCCATTATTTATACAGTCAGCTCCCATATCCATGGATTCTGTAGCCATGGATTCAACCATCCCTTGCTTCAGAATATTCCAAAAAGAAAATAATGATATTGCCATTTTATATAAGGGACACCATTTTACAATGCCATTATAAATAATTGGACTTGAGAATCCAAATATTTTGGTAGCCACAAGAAGCAGATATCGACAGCTCTTCCTTCCTTCCTTCCTTCCTTCTTTCCTTCCTTCCTTCCTTCTCTCTCTCTCTCTCTTTCCCTCCCTCCCTCCCTCCCCCTTCCTTCCTTCCTCTCTTCCTTCCTTCCTTCCTTTCCTTCCTTCCTTCCTTCCTTCCTTCCTTCCTTCCTTCCTTCCTTCCTTCCTTCCTTCTTTCCCTCCCTCCCTCCCCTTTCTTTCTTTCTTTCTTTCTTTCTTTCTTTCTTTCTTTCCCTCCCCTCTCTTTTCCTTCCTTCCTTCCTTCCTTCCTTCCTTCCTTCCTTCCTTCCTTCCTTAGAATCATAGAATCATAGAATCATAGAATCAAAGAGTTGGAAGAGACCTCATGGGCCATCCAGTCCAACCCCCTGCCAAGAAGCAGGAATATTGCATTCAAATCACCCCTGACAGATGGCCATCCAGCCTCTGTTTAAAAGCTTCCAAAGAAGGAGCCTCCACCACACTCTGGGGCAGAGAGTTCCACTGCTGAACGGCTCTCACAGTCAGGAAGTTCTTCCTCATGTTCAGATGGAATCTCCTTTCTTGTAGTTTGAAGCCATTGTTCCATTGCATCCTAGTCTCCAGGGAAGCAGAAAACAAGCTTGCTCCCTCCTCCCTGTGGCTTCCTCTCACATATTTATACATGGCTATCATATCCCCTCTCAGCCTTCTCTTCTTCAGGCTAAACATGCCCAGCTCGTTAAGCTGCTCCTCATAGGGCTTGTTCTCCAGACCTTTTATCATTTTAGTCGCTCTCCTCTGGACACATTCCAGCTTGTCAATATCTCTCTTGAATTGTGGTGCCCAGAACTGGACACAATATTCCTTCCTTCCTTCCTTCCTTCCTTCCTTGCTTCCTTGCTTCCTTGCTTCCTTGCTTCCTTTCACCTCGGGTTTATTGTGTAGCCACATTGGCTTTTTAAGGTATTTACTATTTTTCATCTTCGTGCTTTTTTGGGTATTTACTATTTTTCGTCTTTGTGCTTGGAGGGTATTATATTGAGGAATCACTCTCAGGAAGAGTGATTTCACCTGAATATTAGGAAGAGCTTCCTGATAGTAAAGCTGTTTGGGAGTAGAATATTCTGCTGCTGGGGAATCCAGTGAGTTTCTCTCTCAGTAGCTTTTATCAGAGGTTAAATGGACATCTATTGGGAGAGCTTTGATTGTGTCAGCTTGTATGGAAGAATGGAATTGGAATGGATGGTCCTTGCGGGTATCTTCCAACTATGATTCTATGATTTTTTGTTCATGATGTCCCAACTTTACTGGATATCTTTCCACTTAGATATCCCTATGGCTTCTCTCTCCAGCTCTGGTGCTGTTTTGGGGATCTCCAAGAATTCTTTGGAGACAAGGTTTCCTTTCCGGAGGACTTTCTTCTTACTTCTGCCCCTGTGATGTTTTGGAAAAGGGAGAAGGAGCTCTTATTAACAAAGTAAGGGTTTGCTGGGTGATGCCCGCTGACTCTGTGATAAACTGATTTTGGCATCAATTTGACAAAACTTGGTGTGGATGACATCCTAACTCTCCTGGCTGTGAATCTTGATAATCTTTTCCTCAGGGCAGCATCTGAACTCTGGCAAGGCAGACAGTGTTCTTCTTAAAATGTAGTGGGGCAGATCAACCCTATTACAGGGAAAACAAGCTGATTCCTAATCCAGCTAAAACAAAGATGCGTACTTTCCATCCTAAGAACAGACAAGCATCCCAAGCTGTGAGGATGACCTGGGAAGGAATCCCACTGGAGCATTGCAGCACACCCAAATACCTGGGAGATACTCTGGACCATGCTCTGACCTAAAAGAAGCACTGCTTGACTATCTAGCAAAAAGTGGGTGCTAGAAACAATATCATATGAAAGCTGACTGGCACAACCTGGGGATCACAACCAGATACAATGAAGACAACTGCCCTTGCACTTGGCTACTCTGCTGCTGAAGACGCATGCCCAGTTTGGATTACATCTCACCACGTTAAAACAGTGGATGTGGCTCATTATCACAGAATATCTACTGCCTACACCACTAAAGAAATTATACTGTTTAGCCAGTATTGCACCACCTGACATCTGCCGGGAAGTAGCAGCCAATAATGAAAGTACCAAGGCAGTGAGATCTCCGGCCCATCCTCTGTTTGGATATCAGTCAGCGCGCCAATGCCTTAAATCAAGAAATAGTTTTCTAAGATCTCCAGAGATACTTGCAGGAACACCTCAGCAAGCGAGAGTCCAAAAGTGGCAGGCTCAAACCCAGAACCTCAATCAATGGCTGATACCAAATGAGAGACTCCCTCCTGGGCACACAGAAGACTGGGCGACTTGGAAGGCGCTGAATAGACTGCACTCTGGCACCATGAGATGCAGAGCCAACCTTAAGAAATGGGGCCACAAAGTGGAGTCCGTGACATGCGAGTGTGGAGAAGAGCAAGCCACAGACCACCTACTACAATGCAACCTGAGCCTTGCCACATGCACAATGGAGGACCTTATTGCGGCAACACCAGAGGCACTCCAAGTGGACCGCTACTGGTCAAAGGACATTTAATAGAATGCTAAATTTTGTGTGTGTGTGTGTGTTTTAAAGCAGTACAACTGTACCCTTGGTTTGCTCCTGATACGATGAATAAAAATAAGTGGGACCGATTTCTCACAACCTTCTGATTCGATCTTGCATTTCCTATCTTTCACACAACACTGAACCTTCCACCCTTTTTATGGCAAGCGATTTTCAGATCCGTCGATAAAGAAATCAAACGGTGGGGCCTTGATAGGAATCTTTTGACGTTCTGGAGCCCACGTTGAGCTCTAATTGTGCCTCTTGGAATTGAGAACAAACATTTCTTTAACCTGTGCTTGTCTTCCCCTCCTTGACACCGTTCTTGTTGCGGTGCCGTTGCTGCCTGGCGTTTGATATATCGCCTTCCGGATCCTCACGGGGATTATGTTTTCCTGCCTGTTCTTTATTAAATGCCTAACATGTTGCAGGAATGAGCCTTCTCCTCCCGGGAGAGGGATTTAGCTGCCTCTTTCATCGGTGGCCCCAGGAGGTAAAGTACATGGTAATAACCATCAGTGGGAGGCGATGGCAGGAAGGCTTCTGTTAGCGGCTTAAGGGGAAGAAAGAGCCACATGTGTGGCACGCTTGGCGTGAGGCTCTTCATCTGCCTCTGATCCTCTGACTCAGTGCCGCTTCCCTCTCAGCCCCAAGCTATCTTTCCCCAGGTAAGAGCCCTTCCTGCCTCTTTTCGGAGAGGTGATGGAGAGCGCTTGCCTCTCAGCATGGAAGAGGCGGAGGGAGGCAGAGGGGGTGCCACCGAAACACTCAGACACCACAAGAAGAATCTCCAGGTTTCACAAGCAGAATCAGACCAGGCCATTATGGCAATTTAGTCGTTTGTTTAACTTGTATACGTTGCATATTTTACTAAAGTAAAAAAGGTTTCGGCTGGCAGGCTTCATGTAGTGCTTTGTCGGCTCTCTATAACTCTTTGATGTGAAATCACATCGATTTTTAAATGTTGCCTATTCAAAATGAACCTGGTTCACATCTAAAACTAGGACTTATTGTCCTTCCATATATAGAGTCCATTTGTCCCTCTGCATTTTTGGTTTTGACTTTTGCAGATTTGATTATTAATGGATTTGAATGAAAATGTTCCCTCTAGGAATCTCTAGATCAGGTATGGGCAAACCCAGGCTCAGGGGCCGGATGCGCCCCCTTGGACTCTTTTCTCAGGCCCTCCTCTCTCACCATCTTCTCCTTCCCTCCCTCCCTCCCTCTCTCCCTCCCTCATTCCTTATCTTCCTCTTTCTCCCTCTCCCCTCTCCTTTTGTCCTTCCTTCCTTCCCGCTTTCCCCCTTCTTTTCCCGTCTCTTTCTCCTTCGTTCCTTCCTTCCTTCCCTCCCTCCCTCCTTCCTCCTTCCCTCATTCCTTATGTCCCTCTTTCTCCCTCTCCCCCCTCCTTTGGTCCTTCCTTCCTTCCCACTTTCCCCCTTCTTTTCCCGTCTCTTTATCCTTCCTTCCTTCTTTCCTTTCCCTTTTGTCTTCCCTTCCTCCTCTCTTTCCTCCCTCACTCTCTCCCTTCCCTCCATTTCATTCCATCCTCTTCCTCTCTCCTTCCTTCCTTCCTTCCTTCCTTCCTTCCTTCCTTTCTTCTCTCCTTCCTCTTTTCCTCATTCCTTATCTCCCTTTCTCCCTCTCCCCCCCATGTTGTCCTTCCTTCCTTCCTTCCTTCCTTCCTTCCTTCCTTCCTTCCTTCCTTCCTTCCTTCCTTCCTTCCCTCCCTCCCTCCCTCCCTCCCTCCCTCCCTCCCTCCCTCTTTCCTTTCTCTTTTGTCTTTCCTTCTTCCTCTCTTTCCTCCCTTTCCTCCCTCCCTTCCATTCCACCCTTCCTTCCTTCCATCCTTCTCTTCCTCTCTCCCCTCCCTCCCCCTCCCTCCCTTCCTTCCTTCCCTCCTTCTCTCCTTCCTCCTTCCCTCGTTCCTTATCTCCCTCTTTCTCCCTCTCTTCCTTCCTTCCTTCCTTCCTTCCCTCCCTCCCTCCCTCCCTCCCTCCCTCCCTCCCTTTTTCCTTTCCCTTTTGTCTTTCCTTCCTCCTCTCTTTCCTCCCTCCCTCCCTTTCCTCCCTCTCTCCCTTTCCTCCCTCCCTTCCATTCCACCCTTCCTTCCTTCCATCCTTCTCTTCCTCTCTCCCCTCCCTCCCCCTCCCTTCCTTCCTTCCTTCTCTCCTTCCCTCGTTCCTTATCTCCCTCTTTCTCCCTCTCTTCCTCTCTTCCTTCCTTCCTTCCCTCCCTCCCGCCCTCCCTCCCTCTTTCCTTTCCCTTTTGTCTTTCCTTCCTCCTCTCTTTCCTCCCTCCCTCCCTCCCTTTCCTCCCTCCCTTCCATTCCACCCTTCCTTCCTTCCATCCTTCTCTTCCTCTCTCCCCTCCCTCCCTCCCCCTCCCTCCCTCCCTCCCTCCCTTCCTCCCCTCCTTCTCTCCTTCCTCCTTCCCTCGTTCCTTATCTCCCTCTTTCTCCCTCTCTTCCTTCCTTCCTTCCTTCCTTCCTTCCTTCCTTCCTTCCTTCCTTCCTTCTCTCCTTCCCTCATTCCTTATCTCCCTCTTTCTCCCTCTCTTCCTTCCTTCCTTCCCTCCCTCCCGCCCTCCCTCCCTCCCTCTTTCCTTTCCCTTTTGTCTTTCCTTCCTCCTCTTTCCTCCCTCCCTCCCTCCCTTTCCTCCCTCCCTTCCATTCCATCCTTCTCTTCCTCTCTCCCCTCCCTCCCCCTCCCTCCCTTCCTTCCTTCTCTCCTTCCCTCGTTCCTTATCTCCCTCTTTCTCCCTCTCTACCTCACTTCCTCTCTTCCTTCCCTCCCTCCCTCTTTCCTTTCCCTTTTGTCTTTCCTTCCTCCTCTCTTTCCTCCCTCCCTCCCTCCCTTTCCTCCCTCCCTTCCATTCCACCCTTCCTTCCTTCCATCCTTCTCTTCCTCTCTCCCCTCCCTCCCTCCCTCTCCCTCCCTTCCTTCCTTCCCTCCTTCTCTCCTTCCTCCTTCCCTCGTTCCTTATCTCCCTCTTTCTTCCTCTCTTCCTTCCTTCCTTCCCTCCCTTCACTTTCTGCCTCTGAAAGAGAAGAGAAAGGGGGAGAGGGCTTGGGGAGAAATCCCTCCCTCTCGGCCCACCCACCCTGCTCCAGTCCATTATGTGGCTCCCAATCAGAAAGTTTGCCCGTGCCTGCTCTAGATCCCCTAGTATGGTCAACTTTCTTTAGTCATGCTGGAGAACCTAGAGATTTATAGAGGGAAAACTTTTCTAGGAATCTCTAGGTCCTTCCTTGCTATCCTGTGTTACACTTCCAGCAAAAGGTTGATCAAAGAGTCATGCTGAAAGACCTAGAAATGTCTCTTCTCTCAGGTAAAATAAATAGCAATGTCTTTATTTGTGGTTTTCCACTTTCGTGGAGGCCCCTTGCCCCTAATCCAAGCAAATGTGGAGGGCTCTCTGTGCAGTAAATCTATTCTTGCACTTTCCATAAATTATCTCTGCTTTGTCTGATCTTTAAAGGAGATAAACAGATAAGCCTGAGATAATTGGATGTTGCTTGGATCATTGAATTGCAGCCAGCTCACAAAATAAGCTTGGGAACCCTTCCCTCCATTCATTTAGGATCCTGCCGCACATTATTGATGTTACTTCTTGAGAATCTAGAAATGCAGAAGGTTAAAATTTGGACATGGAAACATGAAGGAGACTTTGTTAAGCATGACGACAGGTCACAATTCATGGATTGCCATGGCAATCTGCTCTGGGGTTGATGAAATGTCATGCCATTTTATTTTATTTTTAGTTACTTGCTTTTTCTGTGGAAACCCAAGTGGCGGACTCACTCCCCTATAAACACACTTGACAGGTGCCGATGGCAAAAAAATGGGCACATCATTTATGATCTTTCTTCAGATGATAAGCAGTCAGGCACCCTTTGTGTCAATCTTTGGAAAGGGACCAGCAAGGGGACACTTTAGTAGTCTTGGGGCCATAATCAGAACCCTCAGAGGAGGTCTTAGTCTAGGTATTCAGTTTAAACACTACATTATTTTTTTAAAATGATGTGCCTTCCCATGCTTTGGGAAGTTAGACTTGACCACTATTTATTTATTTATTTGGTGCATTTGTTAACCGCCATTCTCAGCCTTTTAGGGCGACTCATGGCGGTGTACAACATACATAAAAAGGCAATTTACAAAAAGGTAGTCGCAGAACAACATATTAACAATACAACAATTATAAAGTTACACTAAAAAATCCGCTTCGTCTCATAGTGGAATCATAACCAATCTCATATTCCTTGTTCCATTCCAGTCAGCTTTACCACACTATTATAGCACTAATTAAATGCCTTCTCGAACAGCCATGTCTTAAGGCTTTTTCGGAAGGACATGAGGGAGGGCGCCTGTCTGATGTCTGCAGGGAGGGTGTTCCACAGCCGGGGGGCCACCACCGAGAAGGCCCTCTCTCTCGTCCCCGCCAGACGTGCCTGTGAGGCAGGCGGGATCGAGAGAAGGGCCTCCCCAGACGATCTCAAGGTCCTCGTGGGCTCATAGGCCAAGATGCGGTCCGAAAGGTATTTTGGGCCGGAGCCGTTTAGGGCTTTGTAGGCCAAAACCAGCACCTTAAATTGGGCCCGGTAGCAGATCGGCAGCCAGTGGAGCTGGGACAACAAGGGCGTTGTGTGCTCCCTGTATCCCGCTCCAGTTAGTAACATGGCTGCCGCGCGCTGAACCAGCTGAAGCTTCCGGGCCGTCTTCAAGGGCAGCCCCACGTAGAGAGCGTTGCAGTAGTCAAGGTGGGATGTGACCAGAGCGTGTACCACCGTGGCCAAGTCAGACTTCCCGAGATACGGGCGCAGCTGGCGCACGAGCCTGAGCTGTGCAAATGCTCCCCTGGTCACCGCTGAAACCTGGGGATCCAGGCTCAACGATGAGTCCAGGGTCACACCCAAGCTGCGAACCTGTGCCTTCAAGGGGAGTGCGACCCCATCCAGCACAGGCTGTAACCCTATGGTCCACACTCTGGTTACATCCCAAATAGATTACTGCAATGCACTTGATGTGGTGTTGCTTTTGAAGACTGTTCAGAAGCTTCAAATGGTCCAACGGGTAGCAGCCGGATTGCTCACAGGGAGTACAATCTCCCTGTTACACCACCTCCACTGGCTACCCGTCTGCTACTGAGCACAATTCAAAGTGCTGGCTTTAGCCTATAAAGCCCTAAATGGTCCTGGCCCAGCTTACCTGTCTGAATGGATCTCCCTCTATAACCCACCTCAGAAGTTAAGATTATTATTATTATTATTATTATTATTATTATTATTATTAAACTTTATTTGTACCCCGCTAGCATCTCCCGCAGGACTCAATGCGGCTTACAAAGGCCATGGCCTCAACACACAATACAACAATACAAAACCTAGGCAAATTAAAAACAATTAAAGCAATCTAAAACAACAAGCAATGAACAATCCACTAAGACACAATAAAACTGGGCCGGGCCAGAGTGAGGGTACAAGAGTTAAAAGTGCTGAAGTGACAGGTGGAAATTAGGCTTATGGGCAAGTGCAGTGTGCGGTGTGTGGCGGTCTTGGCTTTAATAAAGTGCTTATGGGACTTGGTATTGGAGGTTTCCTATTTGGGAAAGGCACATCGGAACAGCCAGGTCTTCAAGTTCTTTCTGAAGACTGCCAATGTAGGGGCCTGTCTAAGATCTTTGGGGAGGGTGTTCCAGAGTCAGGGGGCCACCACGGAAAAGGCCCTGTCTCGTGTCCCCACCAAACGCGCTTGTGACGCTGGTGGGATCACGAGCAGGGCCTCTCCAGATGAACGAAGAGAGCGTGTGGGTTCGTAGACGGAGATGTGATCACGCAGGTAGGCTGGTCCCAAACCGTTCAGGGCTTTGTAGGTAAGCACCTGCACCATCTGGGGGAGGTTCTGCTCTTGATTCCACCATCTTCGCAGGCGCGATTGGTGGAGACGACAAACGGGGCCTTCTCCTTGTCTATGGAACTCCTACCCAATTAAATTTGGTCAGCCCCCTCCGGTCTTTCAGGAAGAAGCTTAAGACGTGGCTGTGGGACCTAGCATTCAACCAGTAAATAGTGCAATAAGGACTAATGGAATTGACAGTTAGACAGTCCTTGAATGTTAGGGATTCCTCATCTTCAGAAGAGGAAGGGGAGCAGGAAAGTGTTCAGGAATTAGAGGGGGAATTGGAATCAGAGGATGAGGTCTTGCAAGTGACCACATTTCTGGAAAGGCGAAAGGAAGCAGCAGAGACGGTGTTCGGCTAGAATAGCTGCTAGAAACGCCAAGGTAATTGGGAGACACCCTAGCTTCTCCTGCGTGGGGAATTCAGGGCTATAAATCAGAACCAGGAGCAGTTAGCTTTCGCTGGTAACAGACGACTCTGATGCTTATGCTTTCACTCCAATTATACCTGCTTTGAGTCTGCTTCTAAGGATTTAGTGATCATTGCCCGTTGTCTGATATATGATTTCTGTTTATTTTGGACTTTATCAGAGACTTGAGTATTGTGTCTGCATTCAGACTTCCTTACTTTCTTTTGCATTTTTCAACTGCATGTGCTGTACTCTTGTGTTTGCTGAAGTAAAGCATTTCTCATTTACTTTCAACGTGGTATTAAGGCTGTTCTTGAAGGGCAAATCAGGACATTGGACTACGATCTGGATTACATGATTTTAATTGATGTTTTAATAATTAATGTTTAAATGTATAGTTTTAATTTTTTTATTTTTATATTCTTATATTTTACATTTATATGTATTGGCATCAAATCTCTGCCTGCCATAAGGCCGCCCTAAGTCCCCTTTTAGGGTGAGAAGGGTGGGATCCAAAATGTGAAATAAATAGTAAATAGTAGTTGTTGTGTATTGTCGAAGGCTTTCATGGCCGGAATCACTGGGTTGTTGTAGGATTTTTTGGGCTGTATGGCCATGTTCTAGAGGCATTCTCTCCTGACGTTTCTCCCGCATCTATGGCAAGCATCCTCAGAGGTAATGAGGTCTGTTGGAACTAGGAAAAAGGGTTTATATAACTGTGGAATGACCAGGGTGGGACAAAGGACTCTTGTCTGCTGGAGCTAGGTGTGAATGTTTCAACTGACCACCTTGATTACCATATAATGGCCTGACAGTGCTTGGAGCAAACTTTTGTTGAGAGGTAATTAGATGTCCCTGCCTGCTTCCTCTCTGTTGTTGTGCTGTTGTAATTTTAGAGTTTTTTAATACTGGTAGCCAGATTTTGTTCATTTTCATGGTTTCCTCCTTTCTGTTGAAATTGTCCACATGCTTGTGTATTTCAATGGCTTCTCTGTGTCGCCTGACATGGTGGTTGTTAGAGTGGTCCAGTAGTTGTTGTGTTGCATTGCTAGAAGTCTTTTCCAAGTTAGGACAATGTTAAGGCAAACTTATCAGGGGATTTTCTTTGCTCAGAAAAGATTTGCCATTGACCCTCAGGGCCACCCAGGCCAATCTCATTCTGCCATTCAGTGATATGGTATCAAAACACTCCACTGAGATGGTCACCAGTAGGTGTTTGGAATTGTGGCAGTTGAAGTCCAAAACACCTGGAGGGCTGAAGTTTACCCATGCCTGCTCTAGGGACTGGGACTCAATGGAGCAATGAATTCAAATCACAGAAAATGAAATGTCACCTAAACTTCCTGTTTGACAATGGAATGTGGTGCAGTTGAGTTTCATAGAATCATAGAATCATAGAATCAAAGAGTTGGAAGAGACCTCATGGGTCATCCAGTCCAACCCCCTGCCAAGAAGCAGGAATATTGCATTCAAATCACCCCTGACAGATGGCCATCCAGCCTCTGTTTAAAAGCTTCCAAAGAAGGAGCCTCCACCACACTCCGGGGCAGAGAGTTCCACTGCTGAACGGCTCTCACAGTCAGGAAGTTCTTCCTCATGTTCAGATGGAATCTCCTCTCTTGTAGTTTGAAGCCATTGTTTCGCATCCGAGTCTCCAAGGAAACAGAAAACAAGCTTGCTCCCTCCTCCTCCCTGTGGCTTCCTCTCACATATGTATACATGGCTCTCATATCTCCTCTCAGCCTTCTCTTCTTCAGGCTAAACATGCCCAGCTCCTTAAGCCGCTCCTCATAGGGCTTGTTCTCCAGACCCTTGATCATTTGAGTTGCCCTCCTCTGGACACATTCCAGCTTGTCAATATCTCTCTTGAATTGTGGTGCCTAGAATTGGACACAATATTCCAGGTGTTGTCTAACCAAAGCAGAATAGAAGGGTAGCATTACTTCCCTAGATCTAGACACTATGTTTGGTGGAGTTCTCCTTCTGTGGAGGATTTTAAGCAGAAACTGAATGGCTATCTGCCAGGAGAGCTTTGACTGTATAATGCTGCATGGCAGGGGATTGGACTTGATGGCCTTTGTAGTTGTTTTTAACTCTTGTGATCCTATACGCTATGTATACTGTACAACTCTTGCATCCACAGGATTAGTATTGATGGTTTGTTTACGTCTAACAAAGCATGTCACCTCTAAGCGGTTACTAGGTCCTACAGTATTCCTGGGCTGGAAGTCCTTCGTTTGAATAGAGGTCACTATTATCCATGGTTCTGTGTATCCATGGGGTGCCCAGGAATGTGTCCCCTGTGATGCCTGAAGGCAGTTGGGGTCCAAGACGCCTGAAAGTTCATCTGTTGTCATAGGAATATAGATTAACATCTCCTTCAGAGGACCATCTCTATGACTCACCACCATGTTCTGAGCTCTCTCCTTAAGGAAGTCAACCTGGCTTCTTTGGGTTTGTGTAGGCAGGCTGTGAAATATTGTTGTGTTCTACTTGGCATTTGAGTGATCTTAATTGTGTTGGCTTCCCACCCTGAGTGACACATTGGAACAAGCAACCGCATTGCATGGCCCTTTGAAATATCTTGGGCAAGAAAAGCTATCTAAAACGGCATGTTTGTGGAGAGAAAGCACTTTGGAACTCGGGTCTTTTGTGTTTTTAAGAAAGGCTCACAAAAGCCTTCAGTCCTTGCTGAGAGGAAGCATGGGACAAAATCGTGTCAGAGTGGCCATGAAGTGGCATGTAATGCTGCAGAACATTTCTAGGATCTATAAACATATTGCTGAAAGCTTCCTGGCACTGGGATAAAGTGTAATACGCAGTGATTATATCCCCATGCGGTGGGTCTGCTACAAAGGTCAGAAACATTATGGGGGTTATTATTACTTTTAATTACCTATTCCTCTGGATTATGTGCCAGATTTCTGTCGGATTACTAAAAGTGTCTTATAAATATACTGGAAACAGTTCAGTTTAGTCCTTGCTGGACATTGAAAATGTTTTGATTCTTCAAAGCTTGGACGGCAGATGGAAACATGGGAGGATTCCTGTTTCTCTATTCTGCTCTGGTTAGACCACACCTGGAATATTGTGTCCAATTCTGGGCACCACAATTCAAGAGAGATATTGACAAGCTGGAATGTGTCCAGAGGAGGGCGACTAAAATGATTAAGGGTCTGGAGAACAAGCCCTATGAGGAGCGACTTAAGGAGCTGGGCATGTTTAGCCTGAAGAAGAGAAGGCTAAGAGGAGATATGATAGCCATGTATAAATATGTGAGAGGGAGCCACAGGGAGGAGGGAGCAAGCTTGTTTTCTCTTTCCTTGGAGACTAGGACGCGGAACAGTGGCTTCAAACTACAAGAGAGGAGATTCCACCTGAACATGAGGAAGAACTGACTGTGAGAGCCGTTCAGCAGTGGAACTCTCTGCTCCGGAGTGTGGTGGAGGATCCTTCTTTGGAAGCTTTTAAACAGGGGCTGGATGACCATCTGTCAGGGGTGATTTGAGTGCAATGTTCCTGCTTCTTGGCAGAATGGGGTTGGACTGGATGACCCAGGAGGTCTCTTCCAACTCTTTGATTCTATGATTCTGACTTTGGTTGTGGTTTGGCCAGATGAAGATGAGGGATTTGGGGGTTCAGGACCTGATGCTTCTGTAAGTGAGCAAACAGAGGGGGTTTTAGAGCCAGATGGTTCTGTAGCTGAGGGAATGGAGGGGTTTTTGGAGCAATATGATGATGTTGAGACAGAGTGTGAGAATGAAACTGTATTGGAAGCCAACAGGTGAGGAAAGGGGGGCTGTTGGCTTAGACAGAGATATCAGGTTTAGACAGAGATATCAGTCTGCTTCTGAGGGGGCAGAGATTCAGGTGCAGGAAAACCCATGAGAAAAGGAGGCAGAAGTAGGCCTCTCAAGGTCAAAGGAATGCTTTCATGTTTTGCAGTCCTTAAGTTAGGGAGAGAGCTGTTAGGATTTTAGATCAAGCAATGTTGCTACTGGAGTAAGGAACTCCTGTCTCGTTCCTGGTTAATACCTTAGTTCAAGACCCAAGATTCCTGGCCAAGTTTTGCTCCTTGATTTATGGATTTATCTTTGAATATATTTATTTATTTACAGTATATTCTGGCGTATAAGACTACTTTTTAACCCAAGAAAATCTCCTCAAAAGTCAGGGGTCGTCTTATACACAGGTGTAGTCTTATGCATGGGAGCCGTCTTAACTCTACATTTTAACTGGAAAAATTGGGGGTCGTCTTATATGCCCAGTCGCCTTATATGCCGGAATATACGGGTACTTACAGCTTTTTTTATCTCGCTCTTTTCAGCCCGAATGCGACTCCTGTTTTCCTGGATTAACGTTCATGTTTTAACCATTGTTTTCTAGATTTACCTTTGGGACTTACTTCCTTTATTAACTTTATTGGACCCTTCTATTTGTTTAAGGTGTCTTTGGCTCTTTTTATATTTGTTTTATCAATAAACTGCTTATTATCACATTTGGCTTCTTGGTGAGTGCTGTGAGCAAGGTGAACTCCTGCTGAGGTGCAACACTGTGATTCTATGATTCTAGGTGTCACTAAATGTCACGATGCCAGGGCTCTGCCTTATTCAGGTAGAGATGAACCAAACTCCCACTTTGTTTTAAACAATTTAATTAAAACAGCACTTACTTTCTGGCTCTTTTAATAGTACAAAATAAAAAACATAAAGATAGCACTCAGCCATAGAATAAACTGATAGCAAAAGCTACACCATAGTCAAAAGGTCCAGTCCAGTGGTCAAATACTGAGAGTTTAATCAGCAAAGTCCAGGGATCAAGAGTCTATACCGTAGTCCAAAGCCAGTCCCAAGGCTTGCTCCTTATATCCAGATTCAAGGTTCCAAGAGTACAGGAGACAGGTCAGGATACCGAAAATCCAATTAATTATGTTGTGTTATGTCGTGTTTTGTCTTGTGGTGTATGTTGGTATGCAGGGGAGTAAAAGGACTGACATAATTGGATGTCATGTAATCGTTGATGCATATTCATCAGCATACTTGTGTCTAGAAATGTGGGATCACAGCTGAACCTCTACCCCCCCCCCCCATATCCCCCCTACCCCATTTCCCTGTGTTGGTACGACTTTTTTATATGTGTATGAAAACTTAATGAAGATTATATTTTTTTAAAAAAGGATACCGAAAATCCATAAACCTGGGGGAAAACCAGCAGCATCTACCACCAAAAGAAAACAAATACTTTTCTCCCAAACATCAGTCCCAAGGCTTGCTCCTTATATCCAGAAACACCCAGCTGCAATCCATCTCTTGCATACCTCCACCCTTAATTGCTTTCACCTGTAAACCCTTACTTACAGATTACTCAACTCTTTAGAATTAAGACTTACATTAACCCTTCAATCACCAACTGCTAGGCCTACCACCGCCAACCACCATCAACTGCAGAACATGATGCATGACACTAACTCAGCTGCTTGGACAGTTTGGGATCTTGCAACATTTGAGAAAAAAAAACAAAACATGCATTACATTGCTGCTTTAAAAAAAAAAGCAAAGCTGATGGCACCGTCACCCTGGCAACAAAGATCCGCATAGTAAAAGCAATGGTATTCCCCATAGTCACCTATGGATGTGAGAGCTGGACCATAGGGAAGGCTGAGCGAAGGAAGAGAGATGCTTTTGAGCTGTGGTGTTGGAGGAAAGTTCTGAGAGTGCCTTGGACCATGAGAGGATCCAACCAGTCCATACTTCAGGAAATAAAGCCCGACTGCTCATTGGAGGGAAGAATAGTAGAGGCAAAGATGAAGTCCTTTGGCTACATCATGAGAAGAAAGGAAAGCTTAAGAAGACAATGATACTGGGAAAAATGGAAGGAAAAAGGAAGAGGGGCCGATCAAAGGCAAGATGGATGGATGGCATCCTTGAAGGGACTGGATTGACCTTGAAGGAGCTGGGGGTTTATTTATTTGTCGTGTCAGGGCAACCAGTCACTTATATTACATTTCTAACGGAACAAAGCAAACAGACAAAATACAAAATTTGTGAGTTTGATAGTTGATTAAATGTCCTTTGACTTGGAGTGCTTCTGGTGTTGCTGCAAGAAGGTCCTCCATTGTGCATGTGGCGGGGCTCAGGTTGCATTGCAGCAGGTGGTCAGTGGTTTGCTCCTCTCCACATTCGCATGTCGAGGATTCCACTTTGTAGCCCCATTTCTGAAGGTTGGCTCTGCATCTCGTGGTGCCAGAGCGCAGTCTGTTCAGTGCCTTCCAAGTCGCCCAGTCCTCTGTGTGCCCAGGGGGGAGTCTCTCATTTGGTATCAGCCATTGCTTGAGCATCTGGGTTTGAGCCTGCCACTTTTGGACTCTTGCTTGCTGAGGTGTTCCAGCAAGTGTCTCTGTAGATCTTAGAAAACTATGTCTAGATTTAAGTTGTTGGCGTGCTGGCTGATACCCAAAGAGGGGATGAGCTGGAGATGTCTCTGCCTTGGTCCTTTCACTATTGGCTGCTACTTCCCGACGGATGTCAGGTGGTGCAATACCGGCTAAGCAGTGTAATTTCTCCAGTGGTGTAGGGCGCAGACACCCCGTGATAATGCGGCATGTCTCATTAAGAGCCACATCCACTGTTTTAGTGTGGTGAGATGTGTTCCACACTGGGCATGTATACTCAGCAGCAGAGTAGCACAGCGCAAGGGCAGATGTCTTCAGGTTGTGCCAGTCAGCTTTCGTATGATATTGTTTCTAGCGCCCACTTTTTGCTTGATGTTCAGGCAGTGCTTCTTGTAGGTCAGAGCACGGTCCAGAGTGACTCCTCCCAGGTATTTGGGTGCGCTGCAATGCTCCAGTGGGATTCCTTCCCAGGTGATCTTCAGAGCTTGGGATGCTTCTCTGTTCTTGAGGTGAAAGGCACATGTCTGTGTTTTAGATGGATTAGGGATCAGCTGGTTTTCCCTGTAATAGGCAGTAAGAGCACCTAGAGCTTCAGAAAGCTTCTGTTCTACCATCTCAAAGCTGCCTGCTTGAGCAGTAATGGCACGATCATCAGCATAGATGAAACTCTCTGTCCCTTCTGGCAGTGGCTGGTCATTTGTGTAGATGTTGAGCATGGATGGAGCAAGCTGGGGGTGGTGACGGCCGACAGGGAGCTCTGGCGTGGGCTGGTCCATGAGGTCACGAAGAGTCAGAAACGACTGAACGAATAAACAACAACAATCTCTATTTCTTGGTTTTTTTCCCCTATTATATTTTCCACATTTATTTTAAGTGTATTGTTTAGAAAAAGGCTTCCAGACTGGTTCTGAAAAGGCACCTTCTCCTTGTGCAAGCAGGGAAGCCGTTGGCTATTAACAAGCCTGATCCTTTGTCTTCTTGAGGCTGAGAGCAGGTTATAGAGAAAGCCAGACCCTTCAGAAGTGAGTGATGTTTAGCTTTCCTCCTCTGTTCTTCTTTGCACAGCAGGCGGCTGCTCCGGAATGGAAAAGATCAATCCCAGGAGCATCGCGGTGCCTTTGGCTTGGCTCAGCCTCCTTTTCCGTCTCCCCCCCCCCCCCCCGTTCTTTAGACTTTCTTAATACACAGAGAAAAATCCAATATCATGTCATCCTGTAAAACAGGGAATAGACTGCATTCGCCAAGTTCAAACAATAAATTGCCACGTCTTCAATTGCTCTCCGCCAACCAGCGCGAATAAAACCACACGTTTTAACAGACATCTGAGAAGCTCAAGGGGATCATTTGGTCCGGCGTTTAATTGAGGAATTTCATGCTGCCACAATAGAATTTAATTTCAGTTTACAGCCCTGTTAAACATGCAATCTTTCTGTTGCTGATTTTATTGTTCCTTGTCAGAAAGGATTTGCTCCATGACCAAGTGGAATTTCTATTCATCACTATCTAAAGCAGTGTTTCTCAGCCTTCCTAATGCCATGACCCCTTAATACAGTTCCTCATGTTGTGGTGACCCCCAACCATAACATTATTTTTATTGCTACTTCATAATTGTCATTTGGCTCCTGATATGAATCGTAATGTAAACATCTGATATGCAGGATATATTTTCATTCACTGGACCAAATTTGGCACAAATACTTGATATGCCCAAATGTGAATACTGATGGAGTTTGGGGAAAATAGGCGTTGACATCTGGGAGTTGTGGTTGCTGGGATTTATAGATCACCTACAATCAAAGAGCATTCTGAACTCCACCAATGGCAGAATTGAACCAAACTTGGCACACAGAACTTCCATGACCAACAGAAAATACTGGAAGGGTTTGATGGGCATTGAACTTGAGTTTGGGAGTTGTAGTTCACCTGCATCCAGAGAGCATTGTGGACTCAAACAGTGATAGATCGGGACCAAACTTGGCATAAATACTCAATGTGCCCAAATGTGAACACTGGTGGAGATTGTGGAAAATAGACCTTGACATTTAGGAGTTGTAGTTGCTGGGATTTAGAGTTCGCCTACAACCAAAGAGCATTATGAACCCCAACAATAGAATTGAGCCAAATTGAGCCAGAAAACCCATGATCAACAGAAAATACTGTGTTTTCTGATGGTCTTTGGTAACCCCTCTGATGTCCTCTCTGACACCCCCCCTACAAGCCCCCCCCCCCCAGGGGTCCTGAAAAAAGGTTGAGAAACACTGATCTAAAGAGAGTTGGGGTTGTAACAAGGGCTGTGTGTGACCACTAGGCTTTTGCTGTGGTTAAGGGACTGGGGACCAGCCAGCCAGACAGTCATATCTCTCTCTCTCTCTCTCTCTCTCTCTCTCTCTATCTATCTATCTATCTATATTTCCCTTTTCTCCAGAAGTTGGACTCAAGGCAGCATCTGACACTTGAGGATATTACTATTTATGGATTTAATAAAAATGATGTCTGTAGGAATCTCTAGGTCCTTCAGTGGAATTCTGTGGTCAATTTCTAACATAAGTAGACCATAGAGTCATGACATAAAACCTAGAAATTCCCTGAAAAGTGTTCTCTTGGGTAAAAACACAGTAATGTCTTGATCTGCGGTTTTTTGCTTTTATGGGGATCTTGTCCCAACCCCTTTAACTGCCATGGCTAATTTCTATAGCATGATGGGATTTATAGTTTAGGGAAGGGACATTTTTAAATTCTAAGCCAGAAAGGACTTGTCAAACTACAAACCCCAGAATTCAACTGGATGTAGCCATGGCCAGTGTGATGTCAGTTAAAGTAGGCAGTTAAAGTAGTGTAAAAACTGCATGAATTCTGCAGTGTAATGCACTCTTAGTCTGAGAGGGTAGGAGTAATAATAATAATTTATTTATTTGACTAGTCATTTGAGCATTTCAAAATACAACACAAGTAAAAGACAAGGCAAAAAGGAGAGGACAGCAACTGACCTTCTATTTACAGTCGGAATCTTATTTTCCTGGTTCTTCTTTCAGGAAATGTGCTCTTTTCTTGATAGTTTTCCAAATAAAAAGGCTGACTCTGATTATGGTGGATCTTTCCTGTCCTTGCAAGAGGAATGTCAGAAGATCATTTCTGTTGGGGACCTGCAGTTGGATAATATTGGATGTAATATCTGTATCGCAATTCAGCATATTCTGGACAGTCAATTAAGAAATGTTGGACATCTTCCACAGTTTGGGAAGATATCGAGTAGGGAAACAAGGAAGGAGGCTTTTCTGGCTCCATTCTCTATACATACAGAGACGAGAAAAGCAATACCCAATTGGGCTGAATGCACAGTTTAATTCTGGTTTACTATTTTCTTCACATGGACCCTTCCTCCCTCTTATCTTTGCTAGGGAAATCTCAAAGAGAGCTTCTTCGAGCTGTAAAATGTGTTCTTGTGATGGTGGCTTAGAGTTAAGACTTTCCCCCTGAGGGCCAATGAGCATCTGGGCTGGAAGAGGACATTAGCTGACCCCCCGCTGGTCT
This sequence comes from Anolis sagrei, assembly GCF_037176765.1. Taxonomy (NCBI): domain Eukaryota; kingdom Metazoa; phylum Chordata; class Lepidosauria; order Squamata; family Anolidae; genus Anolis; species Anolis sagrei. Next base: position 6,153,152 of record NC_090023.1, read on the forward strand.
GCGCCGGATGGCTTGCTTCTGCTGTGCAGCATTTCACACTGTGATGCTCCAAGAGTGTATGGCGTTGCCATAGCTCTCCCTGGTTTGCTTGCCAGTAGGCCTGCTTTTGGAGATAAACCTACTCTGGAAAGCCTCTCTTGACCTTGTGCATGTGTATATGTGTGAGAAAGAGTTAGAATCATAGAAGATACCCCAAGGGACATCCAGTCAAACCCCCATCTGCCATGCGGAAACTCTCAGTCCAAGCCTTCTTGAAAGATGGCTATCCATCCTCTGTTTCAGAACTTCTGGAGAAGGAGACTCCAGTGGATTCTCAGGTAGTCTCTATTTCACTGTAGAACAGCTTTGACCATCAGGAAGTTCTTCCTAATGTTTAGGTGGAATCTTTTCTGCTGTAATTTGAATCTAGTGCTCTGTTTCTTGGTCTTTAGAGGAGCAGAAAGCAAGCCCGTATTTTCCTCAATGTGACAACCATTCAGTTGCTTAAGTATAACAATCATGTCTTCCTCAATCATGTCCGCCTTTTCTTCTACAAGCTAAACATCCCCAGCTCCATAAGCTGCTCCTCGTAGGCCTTGGTTTCCAAACCTTGGACCATTTTAGTCGACCTTGTCTGGATACCTTCTATCTATATAAATAAAAATGTAATGTTTCTGGGATTCACTTAACTCAAAAACTACGGGGCGAATTGACACCAAATTTGGACACAACACACCTATCAGGTCAATGAGTGACCATCACTCACAAAAACACAATAGCACAGCAGAAGGAACTTAAAAAGCCAACAAATAAAAATACATTACAACGCATGTGCAAAACCACATATATACACATATTCACATACATACACACACAAAACACATATACACAGACTGGGCCACAGCAATGTGTGGCAGGGGATGGCTAGTCTTCAATGAGCCCATGACCAGGAACTGGGACTTGTCACTCAGGTTTCCTTTTGCCAGAGGATGATGGTCCTCCAAGTGTAGTGTCTTGGCGGTGGGTCTGTAGGTGGCTGTGGAGCCCTACTCTTAATCCGCATGTTCTCCTGCAGTGAGGACATTGGTTTCTAGGTGGAAGGCGGTCCCAGTCAGGGTTGGTTTGATGTGCCTTCCTCTTGGTACTTTTCTCCCTTTCGCCCTCCATTCGTGCCTCTTCGAATTCTGCAGCACTGCTGGTCACAGTTAGAGTGCTCAAGCGCCAGGGCTTCCCAGTTCTCTTTCAGTGTCTCTGCCATAGTTTTTAAGGTTAGCTTTAAGCACGTCTTTAAATCTCTTTTCCTGTCCACCAACATTACGTTTCCTGTTCTTGAGTTGAGAGTATAGTAACTACTTTGGGAGATGGTGATTGGGCATGTGGACAATGTGGCCAGTCTAGCAAATGCTGGTGGTCTTCTCTTCTTCCAGCATGCTGACATTTGTCCGCCTGTCTTCCCAAGAGATTTGCAGGAATTTTTTGGCGGCAACGCAAATGGAATTGTTCCAGGAGTTGAGTGTGATGTCTTTAGACAGTCCACATTTCACAGCCGTAAAGCAGGGTTGGGAGGACAATAGCTTTGTACAGGAGTTGATTATAAATTGTATGATTTTAACTGTATTTGTGTTTAGATTGGCTGCAGTAATGCTGGAGCGGCCTAAGTCAGAGGAGTCCTCCATGTGCGTTGCCATGGAGACCGATGCAGGAGAGAGGGAAGTGGGAGGAGCTTAGAGGGGAGAGTTTGAAAAAAACGACAGTTAAAGATGAGTTAGGGTTTAGGTTCAGAGGAGTGAGGAGTTAGGAGTTGGGAGAGAAGGAAAGGAAAGGTGGCAGAGTGACTTGTGAAGCAAAACTTTGAGGCTTGAAAAGCTGGGTTTGGCTATTGGAAGTTTCTCAGGCTAGTGCAGCTGAATGGTGAAACATAGCTGGTATTCTTTTAGTCTAAGGAGAGGCTAAAGAATAGGTTACTTAGTATTTGATCTAGGGAGGATCAACTAAGGGAAACATCCCTGTATGGAAACTTTGTCTGAAACAAGTGCTCTACGTCAGAAAGATACTGTGTTACTTGAAAGAATGAACTGTTAAAGTTACAAGTATTATTCCAAATGCAACAAGGAAAAGTTACGTCTTGCAACCACACGCTGGGTACTTAATAAAATTGTTAACTTTTATTTGAAGATTGCCTCAGCTCCGTCTATTCTGGGTACAAAGTGCCATTTCTCACAATATTACAACTTACCTCACGTGGTGGCAGAAACGCAGGGAAAAGTAACCAAATAAATCTACATTCTCCTCTATACAGTCACGCTACAGTATATACAGTGTAATTACTACTAAGTTATTACTTTCTTAATAAAGGAGGAGGTGCAATTGAACAGCCTCCCTTCTAACTTGATGGTAAATTTGGTTCCTAATCGGCAACCTCCATTGCAAATCGGCTAGTTCTTTTTAAAATTGGGAACTGGGGTAAAATCTCCTGAATACTGGTTCCTTTCAAATTGGTGGCAACAATAAATCATCTCTCAGCTTCCCTGCTTCTTTTCAAGCTTCATAAGCAAGCACTTGGTCTCCCTATGGATATTTCAGTCCTCCAACACTCTGTGCTTCATTCGGGAAAATGCTGCACTCGCAGAGCTCAGGTGGTGTTGTATTTCAGTGTCGATGTTGACTTTTGTGGAGAGGTGGCTTCCAAGGGAGAGGAAATGGTCAACATTCTCTGTCCTATCTCCCTGTGGGAGCATCAAGAAGCTTGACTGTGATCCAAGGGCCCCCTTGGGACAAATCAGAACTATTTGGATGGCCCAACCAGATATTCTAATGAAAAGAGAGCAGGGCAAGGATGGGTTGCTCAGGATCCTCACAGATAATAAAACAGCGGGTGGCTGCAGGAGAGCTGTCTCTCGCTTGGCTTTTCCTTTTTGAAGATGAAGCTCCCTCCGTTTGCCTTTAAAGACTGTGTGCTTTATCTCTTTCTAGCAGTCAAAAGCAGATTGCTGTAATGTTTTTGATGTCTCGCTCATAATCTCTCAACATACATCAAAATGCCTTTTTTGCCCTCCTGAGTGTTCAGCTTTTGCATTTGTATATTAAAGGGCAGAAATGCATCTCGTCAAGCCAACCTTCCACCCCCGTTGTCGCAGCTTTGATTTATAACCTTGAGAATGTAGATGGCTTCCATTGATTTTTCCCTTCCTTTGTTTCGTTTTGTGTTTTGTTTTATCTGTGGAAGGGGTTACTTTGGAAGCTTTTCACAGCATTATGAGAACATGCTACATTTGGAGGAGCAAGTGGCGGAGTCGGAAAGAATCAAGGTGTGTTATCTGCATTGCGAGCAGAGCAGTACAATCCCTGCCTCGAGGAGAGTTAATATTTTCACATTCCTGCAGAGCAGTGCCATAATGAGCTGGTGCATGAAGAGAGAGGGAACGAGAGGGAGCCAAAGGGAGATGGTTACTGCTCTCTGCTCCCAGGGGCTGGTGCAAAATGAGACGTGAATAACAATTGCCAGCCTTCCCTAGTTCTACATTGGTCCATGCCAGCCAAGCTGACCTATAAGAATCAGAGCTTCTCTCATTGCATAAGCCACACGGATGGTTTAGTTCTGCATCACATCTTATCACTTGGGGGTGAGGGAGATAATGGTGTTGTGTCAATAAGGAGAATTTTTAAAAGAACATTGAACAGAAAAGAACAGGAATGTGATGCCTAGCACGCAAGCCATGCTTTGGAAACAGTCACAGATTTTGCATTGCATCATATTGATAGAAATGATGCCTCTGATTTTTCTTCCCAACATCTGTTTACCATCTCTTGCCTTATTTGTTGCCCTGAATGTGGGAGCCACAGCAGCTTGGATTTGACAGGTGTTCTCCAGGTGGTGGCAGACACCCTAGCACAAATGTGTGGTGTTGTTTTTGGAAGAGATGAAAATGGCAGTGCCATTCTAGCGTTGCTGCCAAGATGTCTGCCACCACCTGGAGAACACCTGTCAAATCCAAGCTGCCGTAGCTCCTATATTTAGGAAAAGGTAGGCAACAAATAAGGCAAGATAAGGTAAACAGATATTTCAAAAGCATGGCTTGCGTGGTAGGCAGCAACGCTGGAATGGCATTGCCATTTTCATCACTTCCAAAAACAATGCCATACATTTGTATGATGGATTAATAGGGAATGCTGCCACAACCCTACACTCTTCTTTCTCCCCTGTGCGTTCCCTGTTTCAGAGCTTCCCCACATCTCAGGTGGGGTCCTGGTTTTTCTCTTCCTGCAAGTAAGTTAGAAGGAACTTCTTGATAGTAAGTGTGGTTGGCAATGGACCCAATTCTCTTGGAAGGTGGTAGGGCCCCCTTCTCTTAACGTCTTCAAAAAGATGCTGGACAGCTCCCTGCTGGGGATACTCTGGCTGAAGATCCCCATCTGAATGGAAGACTAAAGGAATGGAAAACTTGAGATAAAGAAAAAACTGTGTGCTCATTGAGATAGAGGTTGTCTCTTCTGTTTGTGAATCGATCAGTGTGTGTTTCTTACACAATATGGAGCCTTGGCATAGCCAGCCTAGCCCCAGTTTGATGGGCAAACAACATCCAATCATTGCTTATTCATATCCTAGCTGTACCTGCCATGCGTTGCTGTAGCCAACCCTCCCTCCCTCTTTCTCTCTTCCTTTCTTTCTCTCCTTCCTTCCCTCCCTCCCTCTTTCCTTCCTCCCTTCCTTTTTTCTTTCATTCTCTCCTTCCTTCCTTCTCTTCCTCTTCCTCTTCCTCTTCCCTTCCTCCCTTTCTTTCCCTTCCTCTTTCTCCCCTTTCTTCCTTCTCTACCTATTCTTGGACTCCAACTCCCAGCAGTCCTCCTGATCGATCTACCTACCTACCTATCTACCATCTATGTCTAACTAATCTATCTACCTGGAGGATTGCTGGGAGTTGCATTCCAGGAGTAGGAAATTGGAAATATGCAGGGAGTGGGATGTTCTCAAAGAAATCCAAGGAGAAGAACGCTTTCAGCTTAGAAGCAGTGCATTTGGATTATCCTCCTCTCCTAAAAGATCTAGTCTAGGGGATGCTGGGAGCTGTGGTCCGAAAGAGAGTGTGGATATGCTATTGTGTGTTTTGTTTGTCAGGGGGAGTTGTTTTTCCACATGCGCTGTAGCGTCTTTTTGCTTTTTTGGCCTTTTAAGTCCCTTCTGCTGTGTTTTTCAGTGTTTTTATGAGTGATGGTCACTCGTTGGCCTGATAGGTGTATTGTGTCCAAATTTGGTGTCAATTCGTCTAGTGGTTTTTGAGTTATGTTAATCCCACAAACGACCATTACATTTTTAATTTATATAGATAGGAGCTATGGCCTGTCTTTCTCCCAGACAGGGATTCAGCTCTTTTCCCAGCTCTTCTCTTTGGAATCTATTTGACAAGATGTAGTAATGACAGAACCTGAGATGTGTTGAATGTCAAGCATGTGCTTTGCTAGTCAGCCAGGGCCTGTTCTTGATGAGTATTTCAACTGACTTGGTTGTGAGACTCTTTACACCTCAGATCACCCCAGGGAGCAATGGAGACTCCTTCATCTGCCTGCAGCCACAGAGAAATCCTGGATTACACAGGGATTTCAGGGAACGATTGAGTGTCACCACGGTTGCTCCCCAGTGTGATCCAGGAAAGCCAAGAGGTCACATCGGCCTCTCTTTGAATGCCTTTTGGAAGCTTGCCCCTCACTAAGTCTTAGGGTATGTGATGAATGAATGGCAAGGAACCAAAAGGTTGTTCAAGGTAAATATTCTTCATGTTGTCATTTGCAACTCCTTGCCCTGTCCAGAACCTTTTCCCCATGTACCTTGGTGAACGACAAGATGCAGAAAAATCCGTGTGAGTAACACTATAAATATAAATTGTTGAAAATTGTTGGAAATTGTTGTGGCTCATCTTCTTGGCACAAACTCGGAATTATTTGTAGCCGCTGGAAATATGCAATACTGGCACAGCTTTGCAAAAATGTTCCTGCTGATTTTTTACTGGTTTTCTAACCCCTTTCTGCATTTTGCATCTATGCTCCCACTACAAGAGAGGAGATTCCATCTGAACATTAGGAAGAACTTCCTGACTGTGAGAGCCGTTCAGCAGTGGAACTCTCTGCCCCGGAGTGTGGTGGAGGCTCCTTCTTTGGAAGCTTTTAAGCAGAGGCTGGATGGCCATTTGTCAGGGGTGATTTGAATGCAATATTCCTGCTTCTTGGCAGGGGGTTGGACTGGATGGCCCATGAGGTCTCTTCCAACTCTTTGATTCTATGATTCTATGATATGATAGTGGTGTCAGTTTTCCTATTGCATTTGTCACAGGTGGGCAATCCATGCTCCATGGGTCTTCATCCATTTCAAAAGCTTTTTTGTGGAGAAACAGTTCAGATCTACCCCAAGGATGATTTATCTCTCCTCTGAGAGAAGAGTGGAAGAGGGAGTCAGACCAATGGTGGCTCCAGACCTCTCTTGTGGACAGCCAAAATTACGTAGTTTTGAGCAAGTAGTGAATGACAGGTATTATCTTCGAGACAAGTAGCTTACTTTGATTTAATGAGGGTTTTAAAGAGTCACATTTCAAAAGCAGGATTACAAGTGAGGGCAAAGTTATTCCCCTTTCTCTTCCAAATCTGCCTCTTCTTTCACCTGAGTTCTTACTACTTTTCAGTTACTTCTTAAAGGGATTTAACTTTTTTTTATAGTTACAGTATTTTGTGTGGATTTTTCCCAAGCATTTCTCAGTTTTCTTATCAGTCCTGTTTTTTTTACAATAATGAAAAGGAATAGAAAAATAAGTAATAGAATAAATTACGAGAGAAGCAGCAACAACATTATTGTTTTGATGACTATTATGATGCTGATGACAGTGAATTACGACTTCTAGGAAAACTTATTGGAAGTTAGACAACAAATTGTTTTGAGAACAAAAACTTTGCAAACCTTGCTGATTTGTTATAATTCTGTTATGCTCTCTCTCTTTTTGCCTCTTGCTAGTGACTAGGGTTGGATAGGTTCATTCTGAAATGACTGAAATTCGGGGGAAAAACATACTAATTTGGACATCCGAAGTGGGTTTTGAACCATGCAGAAAGGTGGGGGAGGGGGGAATCCAAATTTGAACTACTTACCATTTTTTTTCGGAAATATTCTGTAATGTTCAGATGTCTCCCAAGGTTATTTTAATTTTCACAACCATTAAGCAACTTTGGTAAAGGCAAGGGAGTTTTTTAAATCTCATTCTTTCCGCCGGCACTGCAAGAAAGGAAGCGGTGGGAGTGGCTAATCATAGCCATCATAACTGTAGTTTGTGAAGGCCAGGGCCCCAATGGTAGAGATTGCAAAAGGCCCTGCTGTTAAACTAGATTTCCCACAATGCACTGCTGCTCATTAGCCAAAATGTCTGAAGGACCCAAAATAGCTGTCTGTAGCAGTCTTCATCTAACTGATTGAATCTACAAAGAAGTCTAAAGAAGGCAGCAAAGCAATAAACAACTTTTGCAAAGCCAAGAGAACATAAACTGCTTAAAAAACCAATCATTTTACCTTTGCCTGATTGCCTTGAACAAGGCTAGTCAGCCACAGCCAGCCGGCCGGCCCTTTACACTCAGTAAGTAATGATAAAATAATTTATTGCATCTGCAAGAAGGAATAAACAGATGGGTATGTTTTGAGGGTCCCTTCCAACTCAGTAGAGGAAGCAAATGGATGTCAGGAAAGGTTGTATGGTGCCTTTCTGCCCAGAATAAAAGGGTCAGTCTAGATGTCCCTTGATGGGGTCTGTACTATGATTTCTGTTTTCCACCAATTTGACTCCAATTTCTGGAGTAGAACAACTACTTTCAAAGTAAACACCACCCAATGAAACAGGAAATAACACTTTCAAACCAGGAACAGATTTTCTTTATTATTAAAAAATGGTTTTTAAAAAAAAAAAAAAAAAACAACAACTTTGAAATCTCCAAAAATCCATGAATAACTCAAATGTTATGAAATTTGGTGAACGAGCAGTGGTCCATGTGTTTTACTACTATAGCAAGTTTCATCAGGATTGGTCTAAAAATGAGGGAGGGAGATTCCACTGAAGTTTCCCCAGTGCCAGTGCTGTTATTCCCTACCGCGCATGTGCATCTGCATTAATGAATCGATTCGGTAGTTTAGGAAGTTTAGGATTTTTTGGGAAAAATTCGGAAGTGACTTTAGAATCAAACCACCAGCGTCCCCTACATCCGAAACGGGTTTTGAACCAATTTTTTTTATCAACGAAGCCTATTAGTGACCATCAAAGATAGGGTGATGGGATTGGGAGAGTGTGTTGGGCTAATGAGGGCACAATAAACATACAATTAGCACTAGTATGTTATGTTAAGCTATTGCAGAAAGACGGAAGGAGCTTGGAATCATAGAATCATAGAATCAAAGAGTTGGAAGAGACCTCGTGGGCCATCCAGTCCAACCCCATTCTGCCAAGGAGCAGGAATGTTGCATTCAAATCACGACTGACAGTTGGCCATCCAGCCTCTGTTTAAAAGCTTCCAAAGAAGGAGCCTCCACCACACTCCGGGGCAGAGAGTTCCACTGCTGAACGGCTCTCACAGTCAGGAAGTTCTTCCTCATGTTCAGATGCAATCTCCTTTCTTGTAGTTTGAAGCCATTGTTCCGCGTCCTAGTCTCCAAGGAAGCAGAAAACAAGCTTGCTCCCTCCTCCCTGTGGCTTCCTCTCATATATTTATACATGGCTATCATATCTCCTCTCAGCCTTCTCTTCTTCAGGCTAAACATACCTAGCTCCTTAAGCCGCTCCTCATAGGGCTTGTTCTCCAGACCCTTGATCATTTTAGTCACCCCCCTCTGTCACCCCCCTCTTGTCAACATCTCTCTTGAATTGTGGTGCCCAGAATTGGACACAATATTCCAGGTGTGATCTAACCAAAGCGGAATAGAGGGGTAGCATTACATAAAGGGGTAGCATTACATAGAGAGGTAGGAACACATAAACAGAACAATATCCCTGAATGTGGAGTGTTTGAAGTCATCTGGATGCCTGTTCCAGGGTTTGGAGGAAGTGTGGATTTTGCCTGAATTATGCCACAATGATGTTTTGAACTGTGGTGTTGGAGGAAAGATCTGAGAGTGCCTTGGACTGCGAGAAGATCCAACCAGTCCATCCTCCAGGAAATAAAGCCCGACTGCTCACTGGAGGGAAAGATACTAGAAACAAAGTTGAAGTACTTTGGCCACATCATGAGGAGACAGCAAAGCCTAGAGAAGACAATTATGCTGGGGAAAGTGGAAGGCAAAAGGAAGAGGGGCCGACCAAGGGCAAGATGGATGGATGGCATCCTTGAAGTGACTGGACTGACCTTGAGGGAGCTGGGGGTGGTAACGGCCGACAGGGAGCTCTGGCGTGGGCTGGTCCATGAGGTCACGAAGAGTCGGAGACGACTGAACGAATGAACAATAACAACATGCCACATATGTCTCCCCCCCCCCCCCCCGGTCCTCCGTGCCCTCCAACATATGCCTCTGTCTAGCGCTCCTTTCAGGTGCTGATTGAGGCCCAGCTGCAATATTCAACTTCATGAGAAAATCAATAGAGATGCCTCTCCTGGCTTGTATGTTTAGAGTGTTATTTAAGTGTCCGCACATGTCCTGCAATGCAGCAGACCTCCTCCCTGCTTCGCCGTCTTTATCAAGGAGGGGGGGGCAGGAGGGGGGAAATCTGCAGTACTCAAGTTTTATAACAAAGCAATTTCAGCCGTAAATAGAGATATTGGGTTTCTCCAACCAACTGATTCATCCTAATGGGTTGGATAAGAGATTTTATGTACCTCTTCGCCTAAAAGGGCAAAATAAGACTTAACCAAATCATCACTGGACAAACAAGATGTTCTGGGTTTATCAGCTCACTAGATTTCTCAAACTGCGTCTGCCAGGGAATCAGTGACAGGTTGGTTCTTAGCATAAAGCGTTTACCTTGCCTTGGAACAGCATTCCAAGACCTTGAATGTGCCAGCTGTCCCTGCGTTTTACTCCACGGTCGCAAGGCAGTTTGTGCAGTTCTTTGAAGTGGCAGATGCCTCCCTGCTCCATGATTTTTCTACCCAGCTTTTAAGAGCCAGGTTGGAAATAAGCTCACCAAATGTCAACTTGTGCATAAAATTTCATGGTTTGGTTGGGGATTTGTGCTTTTTTCCAAGCTGCCAACATATGCCTTGAGCCCAGGCTTCTAAGGAGGGGCTGGCCAACCACACAGAAGGAGAAATCTTGAACCTATTTCAATGAATAATGCTAAGTGATTCCGAACAAAGAACTCAAAATCTTTGAGCAGATCTGGGGTGTCTGAAAATACTAGGAGACCTGTTGTTGTTAGTACGTCTGCGATGTATTATTTTATTAAAATATCTCCCCCGCTGTTTTGTAAAACATCAAAAGGCAGTTTCAAAAGGAATGCACCCAAACAAGAAGAAAGGCACAAAATCTTTAATAAAAACAGCATTGTAAACAATCCAAGAAAACTAAAAATTGGTGGAGCATGACAATGTGAGAAGAATCAAGCAGTGCAAGAGCCTGCTGGTATAAATCAAGAAACATTACAGTAGAGTCCTGCTTATCCTGTATAACGGGCCCACAAAATGTCGGATAAATGAAAATGTTGGATAATACGGAGTCTTTTACCATTACCCGTCCGACGTGGCACGACACCTAGAATACTAACAACAGGGACTCAAAGGGTTAAAGCAAGGCAATGCCTTGGAGCTAGAGTGGCCCAGCAGGAAGTGCCGGGATGCAGAAGAGGAGCGTGGAAATCACACAAGAAAGAGGGAGGATCCTTCCACTTCCGGTCCTGTCTCTTTTCTGCCCTTTCCTCCCTCCTCCTCCCTCCTCCTTGTCTTGCCTTTTTCACTTATTGGAAATGGAGAGAGAGTTGGGGAGCATGCCTTTAATTGAAGGGGAAATGCTGGAGGAAAAAGAGGACATCGGATAAGAGTGGCGGATAAGGCAGAAGGTCGGATAAGTGAAGGTCAGATCAGCGAGACTCTACTGTATATGGAGAGATTTAAAGATGAAGTTATTCGTAGAATATTTGAGGCCATAAAGTCCAAACACTTGTTCAATGCAGCTAAAGGATCCCTAACATGTAGCTGTCCAGCTTCTTTGTGAAGCTAGAGGAAGACATCAACCACCTCTCTAGGTAATTTTTTCCATTACTTATGTACTCTTAACATCAAGAGGTTCGTTCTAATATTCAATCAAAATCAATCAAGTGAATCATGGTTTAGAAATATTGTTTAGGTTTGATGAGGAACATGTGATGTTGAGTTATGTCATCATGCAGTAGGCTTTCTCAGGTGGCCATTCAATCACATTGCACAACAGTAGAAAGCTTAGGTCTATTTTTTTAATGAAAAAAATAACTTTTATTAAGAAGTAAAGAAAAAAAGACAACACAAAGAAAGTGGTTGTGTTGTTACTTATTCGTTCCGTCGTTTCCGACTCTTGGTGACCTCCTGGACCAGCCCATGCCAGAGCTCTCTGTCCACCATCGCTACTCCCAGCTCCTTCAAGGTCAAGTTAGTCCCTTCAAGGATACCATCCATCCATCTTGCCCCTTTTCCTTCCTTTTTCCTAAGCACCATTGTCTTCTCTAAGCTTTCCTGTCTTCTCATGATGTGGCCAAAAGACTTCATCTTTGCCTCTAATATCCTTCCTTCCAATGAGCAGTTGGGCTTTATTTCCTGGAAGATGGACTGGCTGGATCTTCTTGTGGTCCAAGGCACTCTCAGAATTTTCCTCCAAAACTAAAACTATGACATCTCACCAAACTAAATCTACGTACATTAATATTCACATGCTAAACACACAACTTCTGAAATTATTCTATGAACCTCATACTCGTTGTCTGTCAAAGTTTACCCTTATTATCTTACTCCTTTTAGATAATACTATATAACCACAACATGACCTTGGAGGTGTCTGCGGACAACGCTGGCTCCTCGGCTTAGAAATGGAGATGAGCACCATACCCCAGAGTCAGACATGACTGGACTTAATGTCAGGGGACTACCTTTTACCTTATATAACCACACTTCTCCATTTAAGACCATTCCCCTGATTCATAAATCAAACAGTTGAAATTAGCCCCTGTCATTGCTGTGAAAAGGTGACAACCAAGCTCCAGTCTTTCTTGAATTTGGTCAGGGATTCTCCTTGATCGACATCATCAGTTTGTCCACCTCAGCTAGTTCACAGATCTTCACCATCCATTCTTCTTGCATTGGGATAACTAGTCCCTGCCATATCTGTGTATAGATAGCTCTCACTGCAATTGTCATATATCCATGTTTTCTTTCTAGATGGTCACCCAACATTCCCAAGAAATAAAACTCTGGTTTCATTATGGCTTTAACTTTGGTCTAAATCAAATTGTTTGTCAAAACTCCTAATTTAAAGCCATGATTCAATGGAGCTTAAAAATCCGCTTTCCCGTGGATCCTATGAGTCTTCTCGGTTTGCCACCCACAATGTTATTGTTAGGCTTTATTTTGCATCATTGGCGAGACCACCCTCTGTATCTCAGTGGACAAAAGATGTGGCTGCATTTTCAATCCTTGGCTGTATATTTGCTTTGCTCTGGAAGATAATCAAGAACGCATCAAAAGTACCAAATATTTGCTGATGCAGTTATTGGGTTGGCAGTGCCAAAGGAGCAATGCCATTGGCTTGGTCAAGATCTATTAGAGCTGTTTCAGCCATTATGAAATAGAGGTTTATCTTCAAGAGTACTCTCAGGAGGGCCTCATAGCTATTCCCATCTCCCTGGTGAGTGTGTCTGTTCCTTGTGAGCATTCAAACACATTTTTTACATTCTCGCATTACCTTTTTAGTGGTGTCTATCAAACATTTTAAATTTACCCCATTAAAAATTATATATCCAGGAAATTAATTGAAAGGTGATGAATAAGCCTATATACTAAATAAATTGAAACCATATCTTCAGAAGAGTAATATTGAAGGTTTGTTTGGGTCCCAGAGGAAATAGAAAATTCTTATAGAATCATAGAGTTGGAAGAGACCCTAGGGCAATGGTTCTCAACCTTGCTAATGCTGTGACCCCTTAGTGCAGTTCCATATGTTGTGGTGACCCCCAGCCGTAATATTGTTTTTGTTGCTACTTGATACCTGTCATTTTACTACTGTTATGAATCGTAATGTAAATATCTGATATGCAGGATGTATTTTCATTCACTGGACTAAATTGAGCACAAATACCCAATATGCCCAAATGTGAATGCTAGTGGGGTTGGGGGGGGGGGGGTTGATTTTGTAATTTGGGAGTTGTAATTGCTGGGATTTATAGTTCACCTGTAATCAAAGAGCATTCTGAACTCCACCAGCGATGGATTTAAACCGAACTTGGCACACAGAACTCCCATGACCAACAGAAAACACTGGAAGGGTTTTGTGGGCATTGACCTTGAGTTTGGGAGTTGTAGTTCACCTATATCCAGAGGAGTATATGCAATGATGGATCTGGACCAAACTTGGCACAAATACTCAATATGCCCAAATGTGAACACTGGTGGAGTCTGGGGAAAATAGACCTTGACATTTGGGAGTTGTAGTTGTTGGGATTTATAGTTCACCTACAATCAAAGAGCATTCTGAACTCAACCAACAATAGAACTGGGTCAAACTTCCCACACAGAATCCCAATGACCAACAGAAAATACTACGTTTTCTGATGGTCTTTGGCGACCCCTTTGACACCCTCTCACGACCCCCTCGGGTTGAGGGGGTCGTGAAACACTGCCCTAGGGCTATCTAGCCAGATCCTCTTTAGCCATACAGTAATAGACAAAGCAGTTCAAACAGATGGCCATGCAGTCTTTTTAAAAACCTCCAAAAAAAGGCTACAACACACTCCGGTGCCTTTCTTGTCAGGAAATCCTTCCTAATATTCGGGTGAAATATCTTTTCTTGTGGATTGACTGCATTGATCCATGTCTTAGTCTCCAGAACACCAAATATCAGGCATGTTCACTCCTCAAGGTATATCCTGTCTATTATTTAGACATGGCTCTCATGTCCCCTTCAGACTTCTTTAAACATCCTAGCTCCCTAAGCTGTTCCTTGGAGGGCTTGGCTTCCAGACCTTTGATCATTTTGGTCAGCCTCCTCTGGACACGTCCCAGTTTCTTAATATCCTTCTTGAATTATGGTGTCTAGAACTGAATACAATATTCCAGGTGATATATGACAAAAGCAGAATCCTTCGGTTGATCTAATCCAGTGGATCCCAGCCTGCGGTCAATGGACCACCAGTTGTCCACAAGAACTAAAATATGATCTGAGACCATACTGTTACTACACCATTGCAACAAGAGCAACTGGTCTTGCAAAACACTCTTATATAGTGCCGAGGCTTATTAAATATGGTTTTCTGTGGATGAGAACATGGCGACTACTGGATGGCATATGTTCTGTATCAGAAACTAGAGCTGATGTGGTCTATCCAATGCAATTTTCTTAATCAGCACCCCAAATAACCAAACTAAATCTAAAGTTGACCAAAAACTGATTCGTAAACCTTTCAGTACTAATGTTAGAGAGTGGTCCCTGATCAAAGTGGTCCCTGGTCAAAGCGGTCCCTGGTCAAGTGGTCCCTGGTCAGAGTAGTCCCTGGTCAAGGTGGTCCCTGGTCAAAGCGGTCCCTGGTCAAAGTGATCCCTAGTCAGGTGGTTCCTAGTCAAAGCAGCCCCTGGTCAAAGCGGCCCCTGGTCAAAGTGGGCCCTGGTCAAATTGGGACCTGGTCAAAGTGGGACCTGGTCAAAGTGGGCCCTGGTCAAAGTGGGGCCTGGTCAAAGAGGGCCCTGGTCAAAGTTGTTTCTGGTCAAAGCGCTCCCTGGTCAAAGTGCTCCCTGGTCAAGTAGTCCCAGGTCAAAAAAGGTTAGTAACAACTGCTTTAGGACATGGCTAACATTAATCCATTTTGCTTCTTGGATGATCTAGGACAGTGGTTCTCAACCTGGGGTCCCCAGATGTTTTTGGCCTTCAACTCCCAGAAATCCTAACAGCTGGTAAACTGGCTGGGATTTCTGGGAGTTGTAGGCCAAAAACATCTGGGGACACCAGGTTGAGAACCACTGATTTAGGAAGTCCCCCACCACCTCCTTTTGCTGATTTGGCTGTCAGTTTTATACTATTGGAGTTTACTTACCTACTAACAAAGGTTGGGAATCCCTGTTCTATTCACTATGATCCTATTGATACAGCCTAGAATTGCATTGGCTTTTTAGCTGCCACATAGCTCTGCTGACTACATTCGCTTTCACTTTTTTTGAAGAATCAGTTATATCCATGGTTTTTCTCTGAGGTACAATAAATATGCTTGCAGATCTTGTTTAGTGCATGTACTTGAAGGAGGACCAGAGAAAAGTCAGTATCAGAGCTCCAACTGTCATGACCACTGGCTAAACTGTTTTACAGAGAGAGCATGCTCTTATAAGTGTCCTGTGAACCTGAGCAAAGATGGACAGGCAACACTTGGGCAGCACCTTTTCATGAGTTTAAGATCAGCCTTGAGTTTGGACTTAGCATGGAGCAGATCTGGGATTTCATCCCATCATTAACAACGTTAATAACCACTGGGTGCAGAGCTGCATCAGTGAGCAGGAGATTACGTCTGCAGCAGTTCAGGGCATTCCAAGTCAATAACGGAGCGACTGGGCCATAATCTCCTGGTTCACATCTGATGTTGCATCACTTAACACAAGTAATTAGGAAAGACTGGGCTCGTTCTGCCTTGAGTTTTGATATTGTGGAAATGTCAGCACTGGGTTCGTGGCTGTGCATTCGTGTTCACTGAGTGTAGAATAATTGACTGTCTCTGCAGATAATTACTAATGTAGGAGCTTATTATTTGAATAATGCCTTGTGCCCTGAATCATTTCTTATATTCGGAGCAATCCTATTCAGCTTATGCACCGGAATGTAAAGAAGATTGGATGACACTTGAACCTGTTTGTGTGGTGATAAGCACATGGCTTGTTGGCAGCCGGAGCAAAAAATGTGAATCTTTTCCTTTCCCTAGCTAAGAAATGGAAAGTATTAATAGGACTTCCTAGTGGAAAGGATCTAGACTACTTAGTAGACTAGAAGCTAAACATACGTAGAACTCCCTCCCAAGTGAAAGTAGATCTGCTACATCCCTCTTTACCTTTCGGAAGCAAGTGAAATCCTGGCTATGGGATCAGGCCTTTGTAGATTAGGTTGACCTGCTGACGGTGACGGCTTTTATGGAACTGACTGATTGCTCCTTGGACTATGACTTAAACTGGTGACTGTTGACTCTTTGATTTTATACTGTTTTATACTGTTTGCTATTTAAATTGTATATTTATGTTTTGGTCGTGGGCACCATGGGGTGCCGGTTTGTTATCCGCCCTGAGTCCCTCTGCGGAGGTCGAGATAGGACGGGGTACAAATGCCCGAAATAAATAAATAAATATCAATATGTTACTACGCTTCAACAGTATGAGCATACTCTAGATCAAAGGACATTAAAGTTTGGAGGGCCATCCAGTCCAACCTCCAGCCCTGCAGGAAAATAGAATCAAAGCCTTCCTGACAGGTGGCCAAAACAGTCCTTCTTTGATCAGGCTTCGCTTGGAATATTGTTTACATCATTACAATTTTAAAAAGAGTTTGTTAAGACAGAATATGTCCAGAACAGGCACAGGAACCTGCTAGAACAGCATTTCTCAATCTGGGGATCAGGACGGGGGGGGGGGGGGGGGGGGTCATGAGGGGGTTTCAAAGGAGTCATCAAAGACCATCAGAAAACATAATTTTCTGGTAGTCTTAGGAACCCCTTTGGCAGAGAAGACTGAAGATCTCTCCGCCTGTCCTTCTTTTCCGTCTTGGAAACAGAAGGCAAATCTCCCCACCAAAAGCCCTCCTGCTGTGATTGGCCAGCCTTTCAGCTGGCCTCTCAGCTAAGGGGAGACTCCAAGCAGGGAGGGGAGAGTAGGCATGGCAGCGTGGTGCGCATGCGCGGGTGAGGGAGAGCATGTGAGGCTGGAGGGAGGCTCATGCCAGTGAGTCCCTTCAAGGCGGGGGGGGGGGGGTTCTCTGTGGGAAGTTTGGCCCAATACTGTTGGAGGGGTTCAGAATGCTCTTTGATTGTAGGTGAAGTATAAATCCCAGCAACTACAACTCCCAAATGTCAAGGGTTGTTTTCCCCAAACTCCACCAGTGTTCACATTTGGGCAGATTGAGTATTCGTACCAAGTTTGGTCCAGATCTATCATTGTTTGAGTCCACAGTGCTCTCTGGATGTAGGTGAACTATAACTCCAAAACTGAAGGTCAATGTCCACCAAACCCTTCCAGTATTTTCTGTTGGTCATGGGAGTTCAGTGTGCCAAGTTTGGTTCCATTCCATCGTTGGTGGAATTCAGAATGCTCCCTGATTGTAGGTTAACTATAAATCTCAGCAGCTACAACTCCCAAATGACAAAATCAACTTCTCCCCCAACCCCACCAGTTTTCAAATTTGGGCGTATCAGGTATTTGCACCAATTTGGACCAGTGAATGAAAATGCATCCTGCCTATCAGATATTTACATTACAATTCATAACAGTAGCAAAATGACATTATGAAGTAGCAACAAAAATAATGTTATGGTTGGGGGTCACCACAACATGAGGGACTGTATTAAGGGGTCGCGGCACTAGGAAGGTTGAGAAACACTGGACTAGAAGATCTGAAAATCAGTGAGGTATTTCTTGGGAACTTGTTATGCTTAACTTTGAGAACAGATGATGGAGATCCTGTATCATAATGGCTTTTAAGTATTTGAAGGGATGTCATGCAGGAAATGGGATGAGCTTGTTTTCTGATGTTCTTGAGACCAGAACACAGTCCAGTGGATTCAGATGACAAGAAAAGAAGCTCCACCTAAACATGAAACTTCTCTGACTTTCATCAGGCCCCATATGGGAACAATTGGACAATACGAACCACCATTCTTCTCATTGGCATGTCCCAGCACTTCTTGACCACATTCAAGGACTTCTGTCAATGTTCCTGCAAAGCAACTTGCTCTGGGCATGTGATCTACTGACTGTTGAATCTGGATGTGCAGACTTGTGTTCTCTTCCAAGATGAAGAGGAACGGGAAGCATGCTGCTTGATTTCCATGTCATGTTGTTGAACATTAGCAGTTGGGTGCTTATTTGACAGTCTGTTTGATCACCGCAAGGTGCATTTCAGGGCCTCTTACTTACCATGCCGGTGATGAGGAGGGACAGAATTGTTGTCTTCGCAGTATAGTTGGTTGTAGTTCTAATAATTGTGTTTCTAGTTAAGTGCTCCTTGGAATTGTAAATTTTGGTGGAAAATTTTATTCTCCTGCTCATTTGCCTCTTCAATCACTTTGCAATGTCCTTGTAGTTGTATGTAAGTTTATTAGAATCATAGAATCATAGAATCAAAGAGTTGGAAGAGACCTCATGGGCCATCCAGTCCAACCCCAAGTTCTTCCTCATCTTCAGAAGTTTGAAGCCATTGTTCCTTGTCCTAGTGCAGTGATTCTCAACCTGTGGGTCCCCAGGTGTTTTGGCCTTCAACTCCCAGAAATCCTAGAAGTTGGTCAACTGGCTGGGTTTTCTGGGAGTTGTAGGCCAAAAACATCTGGGGACCCCAGGTTGAGAACCACTGTCCTAGTGCCAGGCATTGAGGGCAAAGGGTCATAGCTTACATAATTTGTCAAGAACAGCCAGGTGCAAACATTAGCTCACACAGGTAGTTGCTTCATGTGAATTTCTGGGCATAATTTCAAATCTACCTGCGGTAAATTCAGTCTGTCCATTGATAGAGACAAAATTATGTTGAGGAGGAAATCTGAACAAGGTGTGGGGGCAGGATCCCAAAAGAAACTGCATTATTCAGGCTCACAATAGTATCAGGTATTGTTGGGACTGCCTTCAGCTCAATAATGCATCCATGTATTTTATTAATAGTTTAGGGCAGTGTTTCTCAACCTGGGTGTCACAACCCCAGAGAAGGGGGTCATGAGGGGGTGCAAGAGGGGTCACCAGTGACTATCAGAAAAGACAGAATTTTCTGTTGGTCATGGGGGTTCTGTGTGGGGAGTTTGGCCTAATTCTATCGCTAGTGGGGTTCAGAATGCTCTTTGATTCTAGGTGATCTATAAATCCCAGCAACTACAACTACTAGATGTCAATGTCTGTTTCCCCCAAACTTCACCAGTGTCCACATTTGGACATATTGAGTATTCATGCCAAGTTTGGTCCAGACACATTATTGTTTGAGTCCACAGTGCTCTCTAGATATTGGTGAACTACAACTCCAAACCACAAGTTCAATGCCCACCAAACCCTTCTAGTATTTTTTGGTGAACTACAACACCAAACCTCAAGTTCAATGCCCACCAAACCCTTCTAGTATTTTCTGTTCATCATGGGAGTTCTGTGTGCCAAGTTTGGTTCAATTCCATTGCTGGTGGAGTTCGAATGCTCTTTGATTGTAGGTGAACTATAAATCTCAGCAAGTATAACTCCCAAATGAGAAATCAATAATCCTAATCCCACCAGTATTCAAATTTGGAGGTATCGAGTATTTGTGCCAAATTTGGTCCAGTGAATGAAAATACACCCTGCAAATCAGATATTTTAGATTACAATTCATAACAGGAGCAAAATTACAGTTATGAAGTAGCAACGAAAATAATGTTATGTCTGGGGGGCCACCACAACATGAGGAACTATATTAAGGGGTCGCGACATTAGGAAGGTTGAGAAACACTCATTTTATGGGACTTGTTATCTAGCATAGTTTCGATGGGTAGTCACTGAAATATCATCCCTATTGTATCCTCCCATGTGGGACATGGAGGTGGGATGAATCTAAACCTGAGCAGAAAGGCAAACAGACAACAAGCAATATCTTTTGCCTATGGATCCACAGAGATTCAGCACTGCTTTCAGACAACCTACTCACAGAATTGGTCAGGATTGATAAAGTTTATTCAAACAAGCATCATTTTATAGAAGTTTGGAGTGTTGCAAAAAGCATCCAAGTGCGACTAAGCAATATCTAACACATACATGATCATTCTTATCTGAGGTCGATGTGATCCACACAGAATGAGATCAGAGATTATTTGTTGCTTAAGAGGATGTTCCCTGGCACAGTACGTAGCCATAACATGGGATTGTTGGCCCTGGGCACATCGTATTGCAATTGCAGCATTTCTAGCACAGCACCAACAACAGAGCTCAGCAAACTACGGGTAAATGTCAGCTTTTGTCAAGACACATTTGATCAGGTTCACTAAAAAAGATCAGCATACAGTTGGATGCTTAATTCTTGTTTTTCGCTAACAGTTTAATAGTTTGAGTGCTGGACTTGGATTCTAGAAGACTGAGTTTCAAATAACTGCTTGCTGACTTTGAGCAGGTTCTAGTCTTTCAGTTTCGGGAAGGAAATGGCAAATGTCCTCTAATGAAATCTGACCAAAAACCTCCCTGGGTTTTTTCTGGGCATGTTTAGCCTGAAGAAGAGAAAGCTGAGAGGAGACATGATAGCCATGTATAAATATGTGAAAGGAAGTCATAGGGAGAAGGGAGCAAGCTTGTTTTCTGCTGCCCTGGAGACTAGGACACAATGGAACAAAGGCTTCAAACTACAGGAAAGGAGATTCCATCTGAACATCAAAAGAACTTTCTGATTGAGAGATGATCAGCAGTGGAACTCTCTGCCCTGGAGTGTGGTGGAGGTTGGTTATACCACACCTGGAATATTGTGTCCAATTCTGGGCACCACAATTCAAGAGAGATATTGACAAGCTGGAATGTGTCCAGAGGAGGGCGACTAAAATGATCCAGGGTCTGGAGAACAAGCCCTATGAAGAGCGGCTTAAGGAGCTGGGCATGTTTAGCCTGAAGAAGAGAAAGCTGAGAGGAGATATGATAGCCATGTATAAATATGTGAGAGGAAGCCACAGGGAGGAGGGAGAAAGCTTGTTTTCTGCTTCCCTGGAGACTAGACGCAGAACAATGGCTTCAAACTACAAGAGAGGAAATTCCATCTGAACATGAGGAAGAACTTCCTGACTGTGAGAGCCGTTCAGCAGTGGAACTCTTTGCCCCGGAGTATGGTGGAGGCTCCTTCTTTGGAGGCTTTTAAACAGAGGCTGGATGGCCATCTGTCAGGGATGATTTGAATGCAATATTCCTGCTTCTTGGCAGAATGGGGTTGGACTGGATGGCCCATGATGTCTCTTCCAACTCTTTGATTCTATGATTCTATGAGGCTCCTTCTGTGGAGGCTTTTAAGCAGAGGCTGGATGGCCATCTGTTGAATGCAATTTTCCTGCTTCTTGGCAGAATGGGGTTGGACTGGATGGCCCATGAGGTCTCTTCCAACTCTATGATACTATGATAAGTTCTCTTTAAGTTTTCCATAAGTTGGAATTGATCTGAAGGCACACAACACCAGTAACTTGATATCTGCTTTCTGGCTGCTGCTATTTCCTAGAGTTGAGGTTAGCTCCTTGTCCTTCATCCCAGAATGGCTTCTTTCTTCTTGCAACTGAGTGACTTAATAGAGCTTTCTGCTTTAGTTTCAGCTTTTTACGGAAGGGTCAAAAGGATCTGGCCATTGCTCTTGGCTATCTATCAATATTTACAAGCTGTTAACCTCCCATGATTGATAAGGTTGCTTTCTTTATAAATTCATCAAAGGCCAAGCTGCGGCACTGATGTATTACATGAATGGGAATAATCGCACAGATGGCAGAAGGCTGGAAGTGAGATAAAAAAAAATCACAGTATTAATTTCTCCCCCCACTTAAGTTCTGTCATTCATCAGAATTAATTATCCAATCTGCTTAAAATTGAGCATCCTAATGAAATTTTACACTCTTAAATGAAATCATGGAATACTTACAGGTTTTGAATCAGATAAAAATAATGACTCATATTTGGTGGCACTTTCAAAAAGAAATGTAGATTTTAGATAGATAGATGGATGGATGGATGGATAGATAGATAGATAGATAGATAGATAGATATCTTCCTTTCCCAGTGAATAAAAGAGTCAGATAGAGAGGAGATCCCAGACAAGCATAAAGCATTGGCTATTATCTTGAAAAAGCTGGGTTGCAGCTAAACATAAAAAAACCAAGATTATGGCAACAAGAATGATTGACAACTGGAAAATAGAGGGAGAAAATGTGGAGGCCATGACAGACTTTGTATTTCTAGGCGCAAAGATGACTGCAGATGCAGACTGTGGCCAGGAAATCAGAAGACGCTTCCTTCTTGGGAGGAGAGCAATGTCCAGTCTCGATAAAATAGTAAAGAGTAGAGACATCACACTGGCAACCAAGATCCATTGCCTAGTCAAAGCCATGGTCTTCCCTGTAGTCACCTACGGATGTGAGAGCTGGACCTTAGCGAAGGAAGATAGATGCTTTTGAGCTGTGGCGTTGGAGGAAAGTTCTGAGAGTGCCTTGGACTGTGAGAAGATCCAACCAGTCCATCCTCCAGGAGATAAAGCCCGGCTGCTCACTGGAGGGAAGGATACTAGAGACAAAGCTGAAGTACTTTGGCCACATCATGAGGAGACAGCAAAGCCTAGAGAAGACAATGATGCTGGGGAAAGTGGAAGGCAAAAGGAAGAGGGGCCGACCAAGGGCAAGATGGATGGATGGCATCCTTGAAGTGACTGGACTGACCTTGAAGAAGCTGGGGGTGGTGACGGCCGACAGGGAGCTCTGGCGTGGGCTGGTCCATGAGGTCACGAAGAGTCGGAGATGACTGAACAACAATTACCTTGAAAGCTCTAGTTTGGGTCCAGGTTAGCTGCAGGAGAAAAGATTACGGATGCTTGGAACTCTAACTTATGCACAAGCTCTGGTTTCAGACTAAACCATTGACATTGGAAGTGTTTAATTTATTCATCTTTATTAGTCATTGAGTGCTGCTTTCCTTTCTTTTAATGTTTTTCTCACTTCTCGCATTCTACGCTTGTTCAAAGTCAACTGGGATTCTGTTTCTACAACCCTGCCTTCTCCGTCTCATGCAAAAAAAGGAAAGTAAACAATATCAATTATTCATTGGCTTTGCAAATATTTTGTCTCTGTACAAAATATCATATTTGGCTAATTACTTGGGAGTTTAGCTTTACTGGGAGCCAAGTCTTCAGAAAGCTATTTTATTCAGTATTGTTGTTGTTGTGTACCTTTTCATTATGACTTACGGCGATGCAGAGGTGACCCTATTGCTGGGTTTTCTTGATGAACTTTGCTCAGAGGGGCTTTGCCTTCCTTTGAGGCTGAGGGAATGTGACTTGCCAAGGTCAACCAGTGGGTTTCTGGCAGTCAATGGGAACCCAAACCATCTCTCCTCCCCTCCCCTCTTCTCCTAAACTTCCCTAACTCCCTCAGCTGCTCCTTTTAGATATTTACGGCTTTCAGACCTTTGACCATTTTAGTAGCCCTCCTTTGGACCAATTTCAACCTGTCAATATCACTGAATTATGGTACCCCAAACTGGACATAGTATAGTATTTTGGTGTTTGATTCTTTGTGACCTCATGGACCAGCCCATGCCAGAGATCCCTGTCGGCCGTGGCCACTCTCAGCTCCTTCAAGATCAAGCCAGTCCCTTCAAGGATACCACCCATCCATCTTGTTGGGGTTCAGCCTCCGTGTGAACCTGACCCTCAGCCTCCGTGTGAACATGCATTTTCCCCTGATGGTTTGGAAACTGTTGATTCTGAGGGCAGTGGCTGGAAAAGTGAAACTGAACATCCTGAGGAGGATGTTTCAGAATCAAGCGGTGATAACTCTCCAGAGGAGTTAACACCTGCCTTTTTTTAATGAGGATAGAAGAAGGCAGATTTGGGAAAACAGGAGTGAATCACAGAGTCTGCAAAGGTCAAGTAGATTAAAGGAAAAGGAGGCTTCCAAGCCTGGAGGCATGTCCCGAAACAGTTTCTTTAGTTTAAAGTATCTTCCCCCGGGGCTGTCTTGTTAGATCAAGCATCGTTTAGACTGAGGCATTACCTTGGCTG
Source organism: Anolis sagrei (assembly GCF_037176765.1). Taxonomy (NCBI): domain Eukaryota; kingdom Metazoa; phylum Chordata; class Lepidosauria; order Squamata; family Anolidae; genus Anolis; species Anolis sagrei. Next base: position 6,177,237 of record NC_090023.1, read on the forward strand.
AATTCCCGTTTTCCATGGCCTGCATTCCCAGAGGCTTCTAGTTTCCAAGTACGGTTAGTGAGATACTAACAGGTTCCAGGTTTTTATGGTGTTGCTTTTGGAATTTTGATCTAGTTCAGAGACATTCCTGACTGCTGAGTTTTACTGTGGCTTTTTGACTTTGCATTTTCTTCTATTTTGTAACCATTTTTTCATCAATAAAAAAGGATTGTTTTTCCCACAGTCAAGTGTGGTGGATTTAATCTTATGGTCTTGTTTCTTGATCTGGGTTGCAACACATCTTACCCTTGGTCGACCCCTCTTTCTTTTTCTGTCTTCCTTCGCTCAGTCTTCCTTATGTTATGGTCGAGCTCTCACATCCATAGGTTACTATGGGGAATGCCATAGTATAGTATTCCTAAAGAAAAGCTTTGTCAGAACCGTTGTTAAATGGAGATTGTATTGTTATGTTCATATTGCACCTCTGTAACAAAAACAACAGACATTCAACCCGAATTTTAAAGGATGTTAACACCAGAAGGGGAAGATGTGAGTAACAAAAATTCTTGTTGTTGTTGTTGTTGTTGTTGTTGTTGTTGTTATCCACACCATTTGTTCTCCTGAACTGCAACATTAACATACAACACTTTGGATATAAGGAGCTGTTTTAAACTCATTCAGATTTTCATCCCAATATCACAGTACTGTTCTATTCCAGGGGTGGTCTACTGTTGCCTTTCAGAAGCTTGGTTTACTAGACCCATAAGACTTGTTCATTAGTTATGTTGCTTAGGGATCTATGTTTGAAAGTAGTGGAAGGTCCCAGGTTTCCTCCCACAGAAAGTCTTTGAGGTTTCAGGTGTGAAGAGAAAGAGGGCTTCCCAGTTCTGCAAACTGAGGTGCTGTATCTGGAAGATGATGGAAACTGAACTAAACAAACTTTTATTTGTGGACTATCTGTCCCAATTCTAACCCAAGGATGGTTCCCAAAATGTTGTTGAACTACATCTCTAAGCAGTGATTTCCACCTTGTTCCCTGTGGCTTTTCACACTTGTGAAAACCTCACTGCCTAGTTATGGCAACCAGAGTGGTAGAGAACTGGCAAATAGAAGGGGAAAACGGGGAGGCAGTGACAGACTTTGTATTTCTAGGAGCAAAGATGACTGCAGACATAAGACTGCAGCCAGGAAATCAGAAGATGTTTCCTTCTTGGGAGGAGAGCAAGGACCAATCTCGATAAAAGAGTGAAGAGGAGAGACATCACAATGGCAATGAAAGTCTGCATGGTTAAACCAATGGTATTGCAACGTGTGGATGTGAGAGCTGAACCATAAGGAAAGCTGAGCAAAGGAAGAGAGACACTTTTGAACTGTGGTGCTGGAGGAAAGTCCTGAAAGTGCCTTGGACCGCAAGAAGATCCAACCAGTCCATCCTCCAGCAATTCAAGCCTGACTGCTCACTGGAGGGAAAGATATTAGAGATGAAGTCCTTTGGCCACATCATGAGAAGAAAGGAAAGTTTGGAGAAGACAATGATGCTGGGGAAAATGGAAGGAAAAAGGAAGAGGAGCCGACCAAGGGCAAGATGGATGGGTGATATCCTTGAAGTGACTGGCTTGACTTTGAAGGAGCTGGGGGTGGCCATGGCAGACAAGGAGATCTGGTGTGTGCTGGTCCAGGAGGTCATGAAGAGTTGGAAGTGACTGAATGAATAAACAACAACACTGCCTGATGGCACAGCGGTTTGGCAGAGAGGCATAACTAGTTTGTGGATTTTTACTTACAAAAAAAATCTTATAACAGTCTCTCTTTCTTTCCACCAGCAACAGCTGCTGAATTGGGGAGGGAGCACAGGATGGATATAAATGACCCACAGAGCTTCAGCTGTCTTGCTTCCATTAAAAATGAAGGCCATATTTTCTCTCTTTGAGCAACGGAGAGGCACCGACCTCCAGCCTCTTTCTGAACAGTAATAGCTGAGCGGCTTTGGACGGCTGCCATGGATCCGGCAGGTTCTTTGCCTTCAAAGAGTAAAGCAGAATAGAGCGGTGCTTCTCTAAACCCCATTCCTCTCAGGGAAGTCTGCTGGCAAAGAGCTTTCTTGAAGTCTTCAAAGCATTTATGGGTCAGGAACGAGGCATTTTGGGAAGAGGCGTTCTTTAACAAGATAATACTGCATTTTCCTCTGGAGCAGGAAAGTAGGTGCTTGTAACCTGAATTCCCAGGTATGTAGGCCAAGGATTCGCTTCTTTTTTTCCTAGAGAATCCCCTTCAAATAATAACAAAGTGTTTGTTGCTCAAAGGAGAGGTTTTAAAACATCTTCTGAGGTGTTGACTATATTTCTGTCAAGCACCATGCAGGCGGAGTTCAGAAAGTCGTTGAATCGTGTCTTGTTGGGAGAGGAAGGTGGGAAGTGGTACTTCTAAAAATATTCCAAGAAGGGCCCTTAATGTGGTTGCAGCTCATCTTTTCTTTGTTTGGAGACCTTTTTTTTTCCAGTTCTGGAAATCCCTCCTAAGATCTCAAAGAAAGGGGATGTAAAGTGCTTTGAATGTGATTTTCTTGCTTCTTGGCAGGGGGTTCGACTGGATGTCCAACAAGGTCTCTTCCAACTCTAGAATTCTGTGATTCTAAGTAATGTACCAAATGATGTTTTGAACTGTGGTGTTGGAGGAAAGTTCTGAGAGTGCCTTGGACTGCGAGAAGATCCAACCAGTCCATCCTCCAGGAAATAAAGCCCGGCTGCTCATTGGAGGGAAGGAGACTAGAGACAAAGTTGAAGTCCTTTGAATGCCACATCATGAGGAGACAGCAAAGCCTAGAGAAGACAATGATGCTGGGGAAAGTGGAAGGCAAAAGGAAGAGGGGGCAACCAAGGGCAAGATGGATGGATGGCATCCTTGAAGTGACTGGACTGACCTTGAAGGAGCTGGGAGTGGTGACGGCCGACAGGGAGCTCTGGCGTGGGCTGGTCCATGAGGTCACGAAGAGTCGGAGACGACTGAACGAATGAACAACACCAAATGATGTAACTGGTTCCTTTTACGCCAGAGGTTCCCAAACTTATTTGTCCTTCGGCCCCCTTTTCAGAAGAGAATGACTCAGTGCTCCCCTTTATCTATTTATTGTGTCAGAAGCAAATTGAGAATGCAGTTATAATGTATTTTTAATAAATCACAAACAGAGTTAAAAACTTGGCATTATACTAAATGTCCTTTGACCAGAAGCTGGCCACGTCAAGTGCCTCTGGTGTTGCTATGAGAAGGTCCTCCATTGTGCCTCTGGCAGGGCTCAGGATGCATTGTAGTAGGTGGTCTGTGATTTGCTCTTCTCCACATTTGCATGTCGTGGACTCCACTTTGTATCTCCATTTCTTAAGGTTGGCTCTGCATCTCGTGGTGCCAGAGCACAGTCTGTTCAGCGCCTTCCAAGTCGCCCCGTCTTCTGTGTGCCCAGGAGAGAGTCTCTCATTCACTATCAGCCATGCCTTGAGGTGCTGGGTTTCAGCCTGCCACTTTTGGACTCTCACTTGCTTAGGTGTTCCAGCAAGTATCTCTGTAGATCAGTGGTTCTCAAGCGTTAGCTTCCATTCTTACTTCCAGTTGCCTTTTCCCATCTTGCTCCCTCCAAGGCACTTGGGTAAAACTTTTGTACCTCAGAGTAGATTCACTTTGCTGAAAACACCAAACTGCACACAGTCAGAAGTCTTTATAGTTTATTAAAAATAAAAGGTAAAAAGTTCTTAAAGGCAAAGGTTAATGTTCCAAGAGATCAATATAAGATAGCACTTTGAAGCTTAATCCAAAAAGGCACCAGCAAAGGAAAAACCCAAGAGAATATGACAAAGTCCTGAAGCCATGAACACAAGAACTGTAAGATATCCAGACAAGCAAAGGCAAGCTTCTTAGGTGAACGAAAAGTTGCTTTGACAATGGTTTGTTCTCAAACACACTGCTTAATACCCTTTGCAAAACATGAAGGCGTTTCTTTGGCCTTTGGCCTCCCTCTTGTTAGCTATTCTCACACTCCTTCGAACTCTGAATTTCAAATGGTCAGCCCGATCTAAGGTTCCCATTTCGTCAAGGTCAGTCTGTTCATTAGTGTTCGCCTGTTTCCCTGCTTGCTCATTATCAGGCTGAGAACTGCCCTCCTTCTCTGAGTCAATCTGCACCTGTACCTGGCTATTTTCAGTATCAACACTCTCATTCCTTGCTGTGGGAAACTGCACTTCTTCACTGTGTATAACAGGGACGTCTATAACAGGGACATTTTGAACCAGACTGTGGACCTGAGTCCCATCATCCCCATCATCCCGCTTTGGTTAGACCACACCTGGAATATTGTGTCCAATTCTGGGCACCACAATTCAAGAGAGATATTGACAAGCTGGAATGTGTCCAGAGGAGGGCGACTCAAATGATCAAGGGTTCGGAGAACAAGCCCTATGAGGAGCGGCTTAAGGAGCTGGGCATGTTTAGCCTGAAGAAGAGAAGGCTGAGAGGAGATATGATAGCCATTTATAAATATGTGAGAGGAAGTCACAGGGAGGAGGGAGCAAGCTTGTTTTGTGCTTCCCTGCAGACTAGGACGTGGAACAATGGCTTCAAACTACAAGAAAGGAGATTCCATCTGAACATGAGGAAGAACTTCCTAACTGCGAGAGCCGTTCAGCAGTGGAACTCTCTGCCCCGGAATGTGATGGAGGCACCTTCTTTGGAAGCTGTTAAACAGAGGCTGGATGGCCATCTGTCAGGGGTGCTTTGAATGCAATATTCCTGCTTTTTGGCAGAATGGGGTTGGACTGGATGGCCCATGGGTCTCTTCCAACTCTATGATTCATCAGAGACACTCTGTGATTCCAGATGAGTCACAACAAAAACTTTGATTGGTTCTGACCTATGCGGCTACAGCTTTGGGAAAGTGTCTTCAGCCTACACCATGCTTTTGTGCTTACTTTCAATCCGGGTTTGAATTTCCAGGACCTCTTTCTTAGCTTAAAAAGCCTATTGCATTGGAAACCACCTATTATTCCTCTCTAGGTTCCTAATCTTCCAAATGAGAGAAGGGTGGGAAGAGTAGCTCAGGGACAGTCTCCACATTTCATGCAGAGGTTAATGTTGGATTTCCATATTAATAAAATATAGCTTTATCTTATTTTATGTGGTCATAATCCTCGCAATAGTAGAGGGAGAAGATTAGGCTGGAGATGACAGGAAAGCAATTAAAAAGCTGTGCGTCGGAATTTAGAAAGGGAGAAAGGAGACCTGGAAGCAAATGGCTGCATATTGAATGCTGGCTGAAGCATGTGCTCCGTATCAGGGAACGACCAGCACATTTACCAGTATCTGAATACCAGCAGGGGCTACTTTAAGTCCTGAATGGAGACATAGCTCCATTCTTTTGGCCACCAGAAGCTATTGCCATGTAACTCTTTATTTACTGTCCTATTTTTAGAGTTTTTTCTTAAATACTAGTAGCCAGGTTTTGGTTACCTGATGTGCAAAATCTGAGCATCTGTTGAACCAACCTAGATGCAGCATATTATTTGAGAACACAGAAATGCTGGACCATTCTAACAATCACCATGTCAGGCTACACAGAGAAGCCATTTAAATCCATAAAAAGCACTTGCACTATTTCCACAAAAAGGAGGAAACAATGAAAGAGAACAGAATCTGGCTACCAGTATTAAAAATAAAGAGCAACACTCAAAAAGCAGCGGAATTCCAGACAGGAATCTGGAATGTGTCCAGAGGAGAGCAACTAAAATGATCCAGGGTCTGGAGAACAAGCCCTATGAGGAGCTGTTTAAAGAGCTGGGCATATTTAGCCTGAAGAAGAGAGGGCTGAGAGGAGACATGATAGCCATGTATAAATATGTGAGAGGAAGTCATAGGGAGGAGGCTTGTTTTCTGCTGCCCTGGAGACTATGATGCAATGGAACAATGGCTTCAAAATACAAGAAAGGAGATTCCACATGAACATGAGGAAGAACTTCCTGACTGTGAGAGCCATTCAGCAGTGGATCTCTCTGCCCTGGAGTGTGGTGAAGGCTCCATCTTTGGAAGCTTTTAAACAGAGGCTGGATGGCCATCCTTCGGGGGTGCATTGAATGCAATTTTCCTGCTTCTTGGCAGAATGGGGTTGGACTGGATGGCCCACAAGGTCTCTTCCAACTGTATGATTCTATGATTCGCCTCCCAACAAAGGATTCCCCCAGTCAGCAATCAGTCAGGCTTTGAAGCTGCAAGGCCATTCAGTGTTAATCAAGGTGGCCATTTGCAAAATTCACACTTGCCTTAAACAGACAAGAGATCTTTCTCCCACCCTGGTCATTATTTCACAGACATATAAAACCCACTTGCCTAATTTCCCACAGACCCCTCAATCTCTGAGGATGCCTGCCATAGATGTGGGTGAAATGTCAGGAGAGAATGCTTCTGGAACATGGTCAGACAATCCACCCACAACCTCTGAGGATGGCTGCCATAGATGTGGGCGAAAAGTCAGGAGAAAATGCTTCTGTAACATGGTCAGACAATCCAGAAAACTCACAGCAACCTATCCTTGGATCATTTGCTATGCTCTTGTTGTGTGTCTCCAAGTCATTTGTGACTTTTGGCAACACTAAAATGTGTTTTTTGGGGGGGGCGAGAAGACCTGTCCCTCGTCCCCGCCAAACGTGTTGACGACAGAGGTGGGATCGAGAGCAGGGCCTCCCCGGATGATGTTAAGCTCCGAGGCAGGACGTAGAGGGAGATACGTTCGGACAAGTAAGCTGGGCTGGAACCGTAATAATCTGTGAATAAAATGCTTCTTGAAAGAAAATGTAGATGCTAAGAAATAATTGAAAAACCTTCTAATTGAAGAAAGATGTGTCACTCTGCTGTCTTGAGATATATTCCTTGATGAAATGTATGCCAAAGGGATGTAGTCAGTCTGGCTCCATAATTTTTCATTTATCTCTTTCGGTTGACTTTTCCGGAGAAGAATGGTATTATGAATTTCACATTATTCTAGATGTAACGGTTATTGCGGTGATATTTATTCTCAAGTCGGCTAGTCTGAATTGTGTGAGTGAGTATGCCTTCAAGTTGACTGATCGCCTATGGAAACATTCTTAATGTCATCAGGTTTGCTTAAGCAAGGAATCTTCAGAGGGGTTTTTGCCAGTTCCTCTGAAATTTAGACTACCACACCGGGGATTCATTGGTGGTCTTCTATCCAAGTACTAACCAGAGTTGACCTTGTTTACTTTCCAATTTCAGAAGGGATCTGGTTCCTTTAGGACAGTGGTTCCCAACTTTTCCAATGCTGTGTCCCCTTAATGCAGTTCCTCATGTGATGACCCCCAACCATAAAATTATTTTTGATGCTATTTCACAACTGTCATTTTGCTATTGTTATGAATCGTCATGTAAATATCTGATATGCAAGAAGTATTTTCATTCACTGGGCCAAATTTAGCACAGATACCCGATGTGCCCAAATTTGAATCCTGGTGGGGTTGGAGGTGGGTTGATTTTGTCATTTGGGAGTTATAGTTGCTGGGAGTTATAGTTCACCTACCACCACCTACCACCACGTACCACTGGCAACAAAGATCCGCATAGTTAAAGCAATGGTATTCCCCATAGTCACCTATGGATGTGAGAGCTGGACCATAGGGAAGGCTGAGTGAAGGAAGATAGATGCTTTTGAACTGTGGTGCTGGAGGAAAGTTCTGAGAGTATTGTCGAAGGCTTTCATGGCTGGAATCACTAGGTTCTTTTGGGTTTTTTCGGGCTATAGGGCCATGTTCTAGAGGCATTTCTCCTGACGTTTCACCTGCATCTATGGCAAGCATCCTCAGAGGTAGTGAGGTAGAAGCATCCTCACTACCTCTGAGGATGCTTGCCATAGATGCAGGTGAAACATCAGGAAAAATGCTCTAGAACGTGGCCCTATAGCCCGAAAAAACCCACAAGAACCTAAGTTCTGAGAGTGCCTTGGACCACCAGAAGATCCAACCAGTCCATACTTCAAGAAATGAAGCCTGACTGCTCATTGGAGGAAGAATAGTAGAGGCCAACATGAAGTACTTTGGCCACATCATGAGAAGAAAGGAAAGCTTAGAGAAGACAATGATGCTGGGGAAAATGGAAGGAAAAAGGAAGAGGGGCCGACCAAGGGCAAGATGGATGGATGGGATCTTTGAAGTGACTGGATTGACATTGAAGGAGCTGGGGGTGGTGACAACCAACAGGGAGCTCTGGCGTGGACTGGTTCATGAAGTCATGAAGAGTCGGAAACAACTGAACAAATGAACAACAACAAAAATAATCAAAAAGCATTCTGAACTCCACCAACTATGGAATTGAACCAAACTTGACATACAGAACTCCCATGACCAACAGAAAATATTGGAAGGAATTTGTGGGCATTGGCCTTGAGTTTTGGAGTTGTCGTTCACCTACATCCAGAGAGCACTATGGACTCAAGTAATGGTGGATCTGGACAAAATTTTGGCACGGATAGTCAATCTGCCCAAATATGAACACTGGTGGAGTATGGGGAAAATAGACCTTGACATTTGGGTGTTGTAGTTGCTGGGATTGGTAGTTTACCTACAATCAAAGAGCACTCTGAACCCCACCAATGATTAAATTGGGGCAAACTTCCCACACAGAATCCCCCATGACCAACAGAAAACACTGTGTTTTCGGATGGTCTTTGGTGACCCCTCTGACACCTCCTTTGTGACCTCCCTAGGGTTCTGACGCCAGGTTGAGAAATGCTGATCTACATGAAACTGCTGGGCAAGGTCATTCAGAGTTTTGGAGTTGGGTGCCATCTCTACACAGACCCCCAGCCAGGGTCCCGACCCCCAGATTGAGAAATGCTGCTTTAGGGTATTTAGGCACAATTTTGTGCAAGGTTTCAATCCGGTTCTCATAGTTAAAGTGAAGGGTACATGCTCCTTGTATACATTCTATGCCGATGTATTCAAGGACACCATGCAGCTGAGCATAGTACGATTATTATCTATTTTGTTTATAAAAAGCCATTACAAATACACAATTAAAAAGAAGCAGGGATGTTTTTCCTGTGGCTGCCTTCCAGAACAAATGGTTGTTGCACAGAGCTTTCATGTATTTCAATAGGTAATTCTTTACATAAGTCCTTGAGGGTTTTTGAATGGACTGTTTTTAAATAGAAGCTTTGTATTTATAAGTCTGAGGTTTGATGGTGCCATGGAGATGGATCTGCCTACTTCTATCTTCAGTGGATAGATTGTCTGTATCACATAGGTTGAATAATGGAGTATACAACACAATTTCAGAAGAAGAGTCAACCTAAGATGTATAGATTATGCCATCAAAGGTTTTTATATAGATTATGAAAAACAGTGGAAAAGTCTAAAGTAGCATTTCTCAACCTGGGGGTTGCAAAGAGGTGTCAAAGGGGTCACCAAAGACCATCAGAAAACAGCATTTTCTGTTGGTCATGGGGGTTCCGTGTGGGAAGTTTGGCTCAATTCTGTTGTTGGGGTTCAGCATGTTCTTTGATTATAGATGAACTATAAATCCCAGCAACTACAACTTCCAAATGTCAAGGGTAATTTCCCCCCAACTCCACCAGTGTTCACATTTGGGCATATTGATTATTTGAGCCAAGTTTGGTCCAGATTCATCATTGTTCGAGTCCAAAGCTGGACCAAAGCTGGCACACAGACCCAACATGGCCAACTGAATGTTTGCCGTGTATATGTGCCTTGTGAGTCCCCTGTGGGGTGGGGGAGGGGAGGGGAGGGGAGAAGGGTGGAATATAAATACTGTAAATAAATAATAAATAAACTGTGCATGCAGGCAGGGTTTGCAGGTTAATGATCTCTGATCTGGGAGTTGTAGTTCACCCATATCCAGAGAGCACTGAACGCAGCTGACGTTTTATCTGGACCAAACTTGACACAGAGACTCAACATGGCCAACTTTGAATACTGGGGGCATCTGGGGTGATTGGCCCATGATTTTGGGAATTGCAATTCACCCACATACTGGAGGGATTGGGGGTGGGGGAATGACCCGCCTCCACAGGGGTTGTTTACCCTGCATCCAGAGATACCGGATCAGGGTATAGGGTGGCAACCTGTGTTGGACGGGGTTACACTCCCCCTGAAGTCACAGGTCCGCAGTCTGGGAGTCCTCTTGGATTCATCGCTTACGCTTGAGTCTCAGGCGTCGGTGGTGTCTGGGAAGGCTTTTGCACAACTGAGACTCGTGCGCCAGCTGCGACCGTACCTCGCGAAGGCTGATCTGGCCGGGGTGGTCCATGCCTTCGTCACCTCTAGATTGGATTACTGTAATGCGCTCTACGTGGGGCTGCCCTTGAAAACGGCTCAGAAATTCCAACTGGTCCAACGGGCAGCGGCCAGGATGTTAACTGGGGCTGCTTACAGAGAGAGGTCAACCCTCCTGTTCAAGGAGCTCCACTGGTTGCCGTTTATTTTCTGAGCCCAATTTAAGGTGCAGGTGCTTACTTTCAAAGCCCTAAACGGCTTGGGATCATCCTACCTGCGTGACCGCATCTCCGTTTATGAACCCACACGTTCACTTCGTTCATCCGGAGAGGCCCTGCTCATGATTCCGCCTGCGTCACAGGCCCGCTTGGTGGGGACACGAGACAGGGCCTTTTCCGTGGTGGCCCCCCGACTCTGGAACACCCTCCCAAAAGATCTTAGACAGGCCCCTACATTGGCAGTCTTTAGAAAGAACTTGAAGACCTGGCTGTTCTGATGTGCCTTTCCAGATTAGGAATCTCCAATATCAAGTCCCAGAAGCACTTTAGTAGAACTAAGATTGCTGCACACCGCACACTGCACTTACTTATAATCCTACATACCTCCTGTCACATCAGCACTTTTAATCCTGTACCCATTACTCTGGCCCGGCCCAGTTTTGTAGTGTCTTGATGTATTGTTTATTGCTTGTTGTTAATATTGCTTTAACTGTTTTTAATTTGCTTTAGGTGTTGTATTGTTGTGTTGTGTTTTGAGGCCTTGGCCTTTGTAAGCCGCATCGAGTCCTTCGGGAGATGCTCGCGGGGTACAAATAAAGATAATAATAATAATAATAATAATAATAATAATAATCCAGATATATTATCAAACTTCCCAAAAGAAACAATACCTTTCTCAAGTCACCGGATCCCCAAGCTTGTGTGTGTACACACACACACACACACACACACATACATATATAGGGCCACATCTACATTTAAGCTACTGCAAGTCCAACACCACAGCTACATACCTACTAAAAATAACTTAATATCAACACACATGCACAGAAATGCAAAACTAACAGGCAAAAAACCCTAATTAGTGAACCTTTTGCTTGCTATCTGATGGCTCTGTTAGTTGATTCCCTTTAAGTGATATTATATAATCATCACACTTCTACTTTTAATAACACTCTTCTAATTCATAAATCTCACCATTGACAGATGCCTCCTGTCACTATTACAACCAAGTAATAGACATATCCCAATCTGTCCTAAAGTTGGACAAATATTTCTCCTTGATCAGCCTAGTCAATTTCTCCATCTCAGCTAATTTGTAAATCTTCCTCAGCCATTTCCCATCCTCCACCTCCTCCTCCTCCTCTCCATGTTTTTCTTTTTCATGTATTTTTCATGTATTTGGTCCCCTCTTTGATGATTTCATCTCATTATCAACATGTGTAGTTAATGTAGAATTGGATCACAGATTTACGCGGGTGGGTCAAAAAGTAATGCCTCCATCGCTCTAATTTTTATTTCTTTCACAGCTACTGGGCTATCTATGCATGATATGATAGAGGGAACCTTACTCTACAGATATAGTCTTTTCTTGTTCAGATTGGCTGGTTAGAACCATGACTCTGAAGCCCAGAGAAAGAGTCGTCATTGGATTTCAGGCAAAAGAAGGTTGTGCACCTCAGGAAATCCATAATGGCTTGATGAATGTTTATGGGGACGCTATAATGGACATCAGTAATGTATGGTGTTGGGTTAAGAAGTTTGAAAGTTTCAAATTCAATGACTTGCATTATGTTATAACAGCATTTAAATCTGGGTTATTATAGGTTTTTGGGTTGTTCTAGATGCATTCTCTCCTGACGTTTCGCCTGCATCTATGTCAGATATCCTCTTGTGAGGTTTGTTGCAAACTAGGAAAATTGGGTTTATATCTCTGTGGAAGGTCCAGGGTAGGAGAAAGAACTCTTCTTTGTTGAAGATAGGTGTGAATGTTTCAATTGGCCACTTTGATTAGTATTTGATGGCCTGACAGTTTTTAGGTGTGGCTTGTTACTGCCTGGGAGAATCCTTTGTTGAGAGGTGATTAGGTGTTTCTTGTCTGGAGTTCCCCTGTTTTTGAGTGTAGTTCTTTATTTGCTGTTGTAATTTTAGAGTTTTTTTAAATACTGGTAGCCAGATTTTGTTAATTTTCATGGTTTCTTCCCTTCTGTTGAAATTGTCCACATGCTTATGGATTTCAATGGCTTCTCTGTGTAGCCTCACATGGTAGCTGTGAGAATGGTCCAGCATTTCTGTGTTCTCAAATAATATGCTGTGTCCAGGTTGGTTCTTCAGATGCTCTGCTCTGGTTATCATCTCTTAGTCTGCAGTGCCTTTCATGTTCCTTGATTCGTGCTTGGGCAATGCCACTGCGTTTGGTGGTCCCTCTGTAGACTTGTCCACAGCTGCATGGTATACGGTAGACTCCTGCAGAGGTGAGAGGATCCCTCTTGTCCTTTGCTGAACGTAGCATTTGTTGGATTTTCTTGGTGGGTCTGTAGATAGTTTGTATGTTGTGTTTCCTCATCAGCTTCTCTCTGCGGTCAGTGGTTCCCTTGATGTATGGCAAGAACACTTTTCCTCTGGGTGGATCTTCATCTTTACTCTTGTGGCTTGTTCTTGGTCTTGCAGCTCTTCTGATGTCTGAGGTGGAATATCCATTGGCCTGTAGAGCCCAGTTGAGGTGGTTCAGTTTATCTTGAAGGAGGTGGGGTTCGCAGATTCTTTTTGCACGCTCTGCCAAGGCTTTAATGGTGCTTCTTTTTTGACTTGGGTGATGGTTGGAGTTCTTATGTAGGTATCCATCTGTGTGTGTAGGTTTTCTATAAACTGTCTGCCCCAATTGTTGATCTGGTTTGGAGATGACTAGGACATCTAGAAAAGGCAGTTTTCCTTTATTTTTATTTTTCCATTGTGAATTGGATGTTTGGATAGATGCTGTTAAGGTGGTCCAGGAACCTGTTGAGTTCTTCTCCTCCATGGCCCCAAATGATGAAGGGGGTCATCCACATATCTGAACCATCTTGTGGGCTTTTTTGTTGCTGTTTTCAGGGCTTCTTTTTCATAAAGAAATTTGCTATGACTGGGCTGAGAGGGCTCCCCATAGCTACTCCATCTTTCTGTTCTGTTTTAAATAATGGGTCACGAAGCAAAACCCTGAATTTTCCCAAAACGTTTTTGATGTCTGGGTTAAACGATGGCACAGATGTGTACAAATTGATGGTGACTTTGTTGAATGGTAGTTTTATGTAGAGGTCAGTTCAGGCTATGATATGTAACCACTTCTGCTGTTACATGTTCATTCATAACGTTTTTATGACACAGGAGGCAAAACTTTTTGACCCACCCTTGTACAATCATACAACATTCACCACCACATTTCCGTGCAGGTTTTTCTGTTTAGACATATAGGAATCCAATCGATAGACTGGATTCCTATAGACTGAAATTCCTGTCTTTTTTCCTGTACTCTTGCTGGAGGTTCAAGGTGAAGGAAAACCAATTTCTTGTGGTCTGGAAATCAACAGCTAGGCAGGCAGTGGCATTTGTTCAGTTTTGGGAGGCTTAGGATAGCAAGCTCTTGAAGGTCCTTGCCTATTGTTTATATAAAGGATTTAGTCTCAAGGATTTTGTCCCTTCAGGCTAATAATAATGCTTATTAAGTGCTTGAAAAGGTAAACACAGGAATCAAGAAGGGAGGCTGGTTATACAAAAATGATATGGAGGAGTGGTTTGCTTCTTTGAAGAGCAGACAATGCTGCATGATGTGAATACCTGGAGATGCTGAGCTCCAAAGATAATGCCAGAAGCACACAGAGAGATGAGAGACAACAGATTTCATCTAATGACGAAAATGACTTTTTTTAAAAAGCACAGCTCTGGAAGACACACAAAGAGAATGTGCTTCTTCAGAAGTGTTTGGAAGTACAACAGCAGCCATGGATATATGTACACAAGGAAGAAAGTGGAGACAAGCTGCAAAGTGAAGAATATGTGCTAGTGATTTTCGATAAGGATAAAGAAATGCCATCAGAATTAATGAATGAATGAACCTACCATAAAATAAGGGAAGGGAATAAACATAAGAAGCTCTCTTATACTGAGTGGATAAGAACAAAGTTGTTTCCCCAAATAGTCCAGTGATTGGGTTGTTGTAGGTTTTCCTCTGGTTGAGTTAGTCTGCAGTGTCTTTCATGTTCCTTGATTCGTGTTTGGGCAATGGTGCTGCGTTTGGGGGTCCCTATGTAGACTTGGGATACGGTAGACTCCTGCAGAGGGGACATAATGAGAAGACAGGAAAGTTTAGAGAAGGCAATGAGGCTGGGGAAAATGGAAAGAGAGGGGGATGATGCCTGGCTCGAGAGCAGGACGTTTGAAAAAGATATTGGAGTCCTTCTGGACAACAAGTTAAACATGAGCCAACAATGTCATGCAGCAGCAAAAAACGCCAATGGGATTTTGGCCTGCATCAATAGGAGCATAGTGTCTGTGTCCAGGGAAGTCATGCTCCCCATGCTCTATTCCGCCTTGGTCCGACCACATCTGGAATCCCACTGTGTCCAATTCTGGGCACCACAATTGAAGGGAGATATTGACTCTCAGCTGGAATGTGTCCAGAGGAGGGCAACTAAAATGATCCAGGGTCTGGAGAACAAGCCCTATGAGGAGCGGCTTAAAGAGCTGGACATGTTTAGCCTGCAGAAGAGAAGGCTGAGAAGAGATATGATAGCCATGTATAAATATGTGAGAGGAAGTCACAGGGAGGAGGGAGCAAGCTTGTTTTCTAATGCCCTGGAGACTAGGACATGGAACAATGGCTTCAAACTACAAGGAATGAGGTTCCATCTGAACATGAAGAAGAACTTCCTGACTGTGAGAGCCGTTCAGCAGTGGAACTCTCTGCCCCGGAGTTTGGTGAAGGCTCCTTCTTTGGAAGCTTTTAAACAGAGGCTGGATGGCCATCTGTCAGGAATGCATTGAATGCAATATTCCTGCTTCTTGGCAGAATGGGGTTGGACTGGATGGCCCATGAGGTCTTTTCCAACTCTATGATTTTATGAAGTCATAGGGAGGAGGGAGCAAGCTTCCTTTCTGCTGCCCTAGAGACTAGGATGCAGAACAATGGCTTCAAACTACAAGAAAGGAGATTCCATCTGAACATTAGGAAGAACCTGACTGTGAGAGCCATTTAGCAGTGGAACTCTCTGCCCCGGAGTGTGGTGAAGGCTGATATTTTAATCGTGTTATGAAGTGGCATTGTGTTGTTATTGTATATTCTTTGTATGTTAACACATGTTGTGAACCGGTCCGAATCCCTCTTTGAAGGTGAGAGGGTCGGTATATAAAACCTCAAAATAAATAAATAAATAAATTCTTTGGAAGCTTTTAAACAGAGGCTGGATGGCCATCTGTCAGGGGTGATTTGAATGCAATATTCCTGCTTCTTGGCAGAATGGGGTTGGACTGGATGGCCCATGAGGTCTCTTCCAACTCTGTGATTCTATGATTCTATGAAAAAGAAGAGGGGCCGACCAAGGGCAAGATGGATGGATGGGTGGGTGGATGGATGGATGGATGGTATCCTTGAAGGGACTGGCTTGACTTTGAAGGAACTGGGGGTGGCCACAGACAGCAAGGAGCTCTGGCCTGGGCTGGTCCAATAGGTCACGAAGAGTTGGAAGCAACGGAACGAATAAACAACAACAACAATTCATTCCTTCTTTTTTTAACCTGGTACCTGGAATTAAATTCTCAAGGTGTTTTTAGCAGCAGTTCTCATTAGCTACTTGTAAAACAACTGACTTTTCCCCCTTGTTATGTGTCATCAAGTTTTATCAATGTGCTTTTCCTCTGTTTCCTATTGCCGGTCACTTCATTGACCACAATCACCTGTTCCAATGTATCACAATGTGTCCAAACTAAGGTAGCCTCACATTAGTCATGTTTTGTTTTAGTTCAGGCAGAAATTACACTTGGATCCCTTTATTTCTCTCTTTGGCAGCCTGTAAGATTTATCCTCCAGCATTACGTTTCTGAGGACTTAGTGACACCTTGTATTCCTGTTTTAATTAATGTTTCCAAATACCCATATTTACTCTGACGGAGCCGGCATTCACTTATGCTGACATTTTAATTCTCTTTTGGGCTTTATTGATCTCCGAATGTGACGGTTAATTTCCCTCGAATGCCACCTGTTGGGAGAAAATGACTTCTTTCCTTGCTTTCAATGAGACCTTCCTGCTTTTCCAGCCCATGAAATTAGGCTTCATTTGTGCCGGATTCTTTCAGAGACACAGCTGTGTAGCTTTGCCAGTTGAGAAACTGCAAATTCCCCATTTCCCCGAAGCATCGTTTTGAAGCTGCCCAGGGACCCAAGAGAGAGAAGCATTAAGCCTTTTTAACACTCGAAAACAGGTTTTGCTAATATTCGGCGCACGCTCCATCTGCTTTTGTATTTGTCGAATGCAAATGGATTGGAGAGCAATTTGCTTGGCTGGTGTTAGTCCAGAAGCATCTAAAATAACATATGGAGAGACTGAAGTTAATTAGCAGACAGGAATGCAGTATCCAGGGGTCAAGAGTGAGGCGGTTTTGAAATCCTCCTGCTCAGAGTCCGTGACCACCTTGCTCTCCAATGTTGTTGTTCTCATTTTCGGTTTTCTCTACAGTTGGTCTGACAAACAAAAGACTGCAGCCATGTTGATCTCCCCCTCCCCCCCCCAATATATTGGCATTCACTATTGACTTCAGGGAGCATGTGCTGTCTCCCCAGACGGCCCGCATGGCATGCTGCAATGCTAAATAGCAATTCTCTGACATTTTCTGCAGAACAGGCTGTGATATTAAAGCTGAGCTGCTTTGTAGGGAGCGACATGATACCTGCTACCAATGTGTTGCCCAGTTTACCTGTCTGAACATATATCCTTCTATGAACCATCGAGGACTTTAAGATCATCTGGGGAGGCCCTGCTCTTGGTCCCACCACCATCACAGTTGTGTTTGGTAGGGACGAGAAACAGGGCCTTCTCCGTGGTGGCCCCTCAGCTGTGGAACTATCTCCCTAATGAGGTTAGATCCGCCCCCTCCCTTCTGACCTTCCACAAGAAACTTAATAATAATAATAATAATAATAATAATAATAATACACTTTATATATAACCCGCCACCATCTCCCCAATGGGGACTCGGGGCAGCCAACATGAGGCCAAGCCCAAAATAATACAACATAATAAACATACAATAAACACACAATAACAAAATACATCATAACAAAATATGAAACAACACAATAACAATACATTATAACAAAATATGACATAATAAAATCAACAATATAAAACAGCATAGTAAAACCAGACACAGAGGTCATGGTTATGGGATCAATAATTCACGGAATAGTTGTTTTACTGGGAAGACAAGATTTTATTGGACTGTACTTGGACTATGTATTGTCGAAGGCTTTCATGGCTGGAATCACTGGGTTGTTGTAGGTTTTTCAGGCTATATGGCCATGTTCTAGAAGCATTCTCTCCTGATGTTTCGCCTGCATCTACAGCAGAGGTGGTGAGGTCCTCAGAGGTTGTCGGACCTCACAACCTCTGAGGATGCTTGTCATAGATGCAGGTGAAACGTCAGGAGAGAATGCTTCTAGAACATGGCCCTATAGCCCGAAAAACCTACAACAACCTTGTACTTGGACTGTTTTGGACGATGATTTTAATATGGCGATTTTAATCTGGCAAAGTAGTTCTAATGTGTATTTTTTAACTACTTTAATGTGTATGGATGTATTCATTAGGTGTTTTATATCATGCTTGGCATTGAATTGTTGCCTGTGTGGAAGCTGTTCTGTGTCCCTCCTTGGAGGTCGAGAAGGATGGGGTATAAATGCCTGAACTGAAAATAAATAAATACCTCCTCCGTATGGGCACAGCATCTGAATTCCCTCTCCTCGCAGGCTTACCATCCAAGCTGGAGAGTTTCTCCACTTCGGGATGAATGGGCCGTGAAATTATAATTGCAGTTACACACAGGTGTCAAACTTGTGTCTCTCCAGATGTATGACCCTCCAACTCCTAGAAGCCCTAGCCAGCTTGTTCAGTGGCCAGGAATTCTGGAGGGCCACCTGTTTGATGCCACCGCAGTACAAGTATCTTCCATTACATGTAGGTCACCTTTTTAAACATTTCTTAACAGATATACATAACAACAAGTTCAGGGTTGGATCATCTTGTTGCTAGCATTGGCTAGTAGTTCAGCCACTGCTGCAGAAAGATCTTTAGCACAGAGCTTTTCAAACTGTGTGTCACAACACATTAATGCAGTGGTT
This sequence comes from Anolis sagrei, assembly GCF_037176765.1. Classification (NCBI taxonomy): domain Eukaryota; kingdom Metazoa; phylum Chordata; class Lepidosauria; order Squamata; family Anolidae; genus Anolis; species Anolis sagrei. Next base: position 6,195,863 of record NC_090023.1, read on the forward strand.
CTCAACCTGTGTGTCCCCAGATGTTTTGGCCTTCAACTCCCAAAAATCCTAACATCTGGTAAACTGGATGGGATTTCTGGACCCATACGTTGAGAATCACTGCATTAATGTGTCCACTGCTGTGTGTACGTGTGTTGCGTGTACGTTACGATAAATCTCTGAGTCTATGCAAAATGAACAAGAAATCATATATTTTATAAAATATAAATGAAAGGTTTTTATGAGTTACTAGGTGTCCCCTGCCAGGCGTTGGTTTCTAATATATGTAATTTCTTTATGCTTGTGGGTAAACAGTATTTCTTGCACTGTCTTTGTCAGTGTTGATGTGGAGAGTGTCTGGTTTGCCCACCCTGGAACATGCAACATATCATTGTCCTTCTTTAGGGGTCCTTTTCAAATCTTTGATACTATATCTCTCTGTGTGTGAATTGTATCTCTCTATCTCTATGGCTGGATGGCTCTTTGTCAGGAGGACTTTGATTACGTTTTCTTGCTTTGGTGAAGGGAGTTGGACTGGATGGCCTTAAGTATTTTCTGTTGGTCATGGGGGTTCTGTGTAGGAAGTTTGCCCCGATTCTGTCATTCATGGGGTTCAGAATGCTCTTTGATTGTAGATGAACTGTGAATCCCAGTGACTATAACTTCCAAATGTCAAGGTCTATTTTCCCCAAACTCCATCTGTGTTCATATTTGGGTGTATTGAGTGCTTGTGCCAAGTTAGGTCCAGATCCATCATTGTTTGAGTCCCCAGTGCTCTCTGAATGTAGGTGAACTACAACTCCCAAACTCAAGGTCAATGCCCTCCAAACCCTTTTAGTGTTTTCTGTTGGTTATGGGAATCCTGTGTGACACGTTTGGTTCAATGCCATAATTGAGTTCAGAATGCTCTTTGATTGTAGGTGAACTATAAATCCCAGCAACTACAACTCCCAAATGACAAAATCAAAAAATTTTGAGTGAAGGACATACATTGGGTTGTTAGGTGTATGCTGTCCAAATTTGGTGTCATTTGGCCCACTGGTTTTTGAGTTCTGTTAAGTCCACAAACGAACATTACATTTTTATTTATATAGATGTTATGTCCCCAAATATTTGTTATTACATGTATTGTTGAAGGCTTTCATGGCCGGAATCACTGGGTTGTTGTAATTTTTTTCGGGGTGTGTGGCCATGGTCCAGAAGTATTGTCTCCTGATGTTTCACCTGTATCTATTAGAGCAGTGGTTCTCAACCTGGGGTCCCCAGATGTTTTTGGCCTTCAACTCCCAGAAATCCTAACAGCTGGTAAACTGGCCGGGATTTCTGGGAGTTGTAGGCCAAAACACATGAGGACCCCAGGTTGAGGCATCTGTATTAGAGGCATCCTCAGAGGTTGTGAGGTCTCTTGGAAACTAGAAAAATGGGGTTTATATATCGGTGGTAAAATGATTGCATGAAGAACAAAACAAAAGGGAAATGCTCTGTATCCAGGTCTGTAGGTCAACGTCAGGCTAATCTCAGTCGTTCTGCCTGACAGTTCATTTCCCATCCGTCCCAAGACTGATGGTTTTTCTTGAGCTGAGTTGAAAAGGGTGCAGAAGATGGAGGGGAAGCCATGCTCAGCTGTCTAAACGTGCCCATTACCTGGCCAGGCTTCCAAAAATGCTGGATTTCTTACCTTTCTGTTCACACTTGCTTCAAAAGAATTGCCTCCTTTGCGCTTCACCCTTTCATGTTGGACCTATCAGCAGGGATTTCACAGGTGGATGATAAAGCATTTAGGGATAAACAAACATTGTCTGGAGTGGCAACAAAACCCAATTTTGAAAGTGTTTTCTCTCTTCAAAAGTAGACTCAATTAATGAGCGAGTCTTAAAGGTGGCCTTTGCAGTTCGCAGGGTGGTAGGGAGTCACCTACCCCAGGGTGGTAGGGCTGAGAGGAGATATGATAGCCATGTATAAATATGTGAGAGGAAGCCACAGGGAGGAGGGAGCAAGCTTGTTTTCTGCTTCCCTGGAGACTAGGACGCAATGGAACAATGGCTTCAAACTGCAAGAGAGGAGATTCCATCTGAACATTAGGAAGAACTTCCTGACTGTGAGAGCCGTTCAGCAGTGGAACTCTCTGCCCCGGAGTGTGGTGGAGGCTCCTTCTTTGGAAGCTTTTAAGCAGAGGCTGGATGTCCATCTGTCAGGGGTGATTTGAATGCAATATTCCTGCTTCTTGGCAGGGGGTTGGACTGGATGGCCCATGAGGTCTCTTCCAACTCTTTGATTCTATGATTCTATGAGTCGGTGCATGTTTACAAACAGTTCATTGACGGGCGTTTTCTTCAGTGGATGCAAAAGATAGAGAAAAAAGAGGTTGGATTCTATCAGGACCATATAGCTCAGCGTTTCTCAACCTGGGGGTTGGGACCCCTGGGGGGGGGGTCACCAGTGAATGTTAGGGGGGTTGCCAGAGACCACCAGAATGTACAGTATTTTCTGTTCATCATGGAGATTCTGTGTGGAAAGTTTGGCTCAATTGTATCATTGTTGGGTTTCACAATGCTCTTTGATTGTAGGTGAACTATAAATCCCAGCAACTACAACTCCCAAATGTCAAGTTCTATTTCCCCTAAACTCCATCAGTGTTCACATTTGGGCATATTGAGTATTCATGCCAAGTTTGGTCCTTATCCGTCATTGTTTCAGTTCACAGTGCTCTCTGGATGTAGGTGAACTACAACTCCAAAACCAAAGGACACTGTCCACCAAACCCTTCCAGTATTTTCTGTTGGTCATGAGGGTTCTGTGTGGGAAGTTTGGCGCAATTCTGTTTACCACCTGTGCTAAAGTGTTCAAATTTGGGCGGATTGGGTCTTTGTTCCAAGTTTGTTCAGATCTATCATGGTTTGAGTCCACAGTGCTCTCTGGATGTAGGTGAACTACAACTCCAAAACTCAAGGTCACTGCTCACTGAATCTTTCCAGTTTTTTTTCTGTTGGTCATGGGAGTTCTATGTGCCAAGTTTGACCCAATTCTTTTGTTGGTGAGATTCAGAATGCTTTTTGATTGTAGGTGAACTATAAATCTCAGAAACCACAACTCCCAAATGTCAAGGTCTATTTCCCTCAAACTCCACCAGTGTTCCCATTTGAACATATTTAGTATTCATGCCAAGTTTGGTCCAGATCCATCATGGTTTGAGTCCCGAGTGCTCTCTGGATGTAGGTGAACTACAACTCCAAAAGGGCTTGGAGGTCAATGCCCACCAAGCCCTTCCAGTATTCTCTGTTGGTCATGGGAGTTCTGGGTGCCAAGTTTGGTTCAATTCCATTGTCGATGGAGTTCAGAATTCTCTTTGATTGTAGGTGAAATATATATTCCAGCAACTACAACAATGACAAAATCAATCCCTCCCAACCCCACCAGCATTCAAATTTGGGCATATTGGGTATTTGTGCCAAATTTGGTCCAGTGAATGAAAATACATCCTGCATATCAGATATTTACATTATGATTCATAACAGTAGCAAAATAACAGTTATGGAAGTAGCAACAAAAATAATGTTATGGTTGGGCGTCACCACAACATGAGGAACTGTATTAAGTAATTGTGGCATTAGGAAGGTTGAGAAACACTGCTTTAGTGCTTTATTATCTTTTGTTTGAGAAAGAAGCGTTATGAGACTTCTTTGCCTCAAGATGCCTAACACACAGACATGAGGGTCAGCATTACAGTCTTCTACCAAAGTTAGGTAACCGTTTCTTGTGTCTATCTATCTAACTTTTTATATGAGACTAGCCATCCCCTGCCATGTGTTGCTGTGGTCCAGTCTGTGTATATGTGTTTAGTGCAGATGTTTGTGTATATATTTGTTTATATGTGTATATACATGTGTTTGTGTATATATATGTGGTTTCGCGCATGCGTTGTAATATAATTTTGGGTTTTGTTTTGTTTTTTTGCTTTTAAAGTCTCTTCTGGTGTGTTTTTCAGTGTTTTTATGAGCAATGGTCACTCGTTGGCGGGTTTGGGACCCGCCTACCTGCGTGACTGCATCTCTGTGTACGAACCCACACGATCTCTTCGTTCATCTGGAGAGGCCCTACTCACGATCCCATCTCCATCGCAAGCGTGATTGGTGGGGACGAGGGATAGTGCCTTCTCGGTGGTGGCCCCTCGACTCTGGAACTCACTCCCCAAGGACATTAGGCATGCCCCAACTTTGGCAGTCTTTAAGAGGAGCTTGAAAACGTGGTTGTTCCAGTGTGCCTTCCCAGAATAAGGAAACCCTAAGCAACATGTCCCTAATCACACTTTACTAATGATCTAGGATTGTCTGCTCGCTCCATCTCTCTCTAAATACCCATCCTAGTTATATGTCACCTTGTCATGCCCAGCATTTTAAAAATTTTAATTATTACAATTGGCCCGCTATAGAATTTTAATGCTTCGTCATGGTGTTATTGTTACTGTTTATTGCTTTGTTAATGAATTTATTTATTGTCTGTATTGTTGTTGTTGCTTTTTTACTGATGTATTTAGGCTCGGCCTCTTGTAAGCCACACCAAGTTCTTCGGGAGATGGTAGCGGGGTATAAATAAAGGATTATTATTATTATTATTATTATTATAGGTGTCTTGTATCCAAATTGGGAGTCAACTCGCCCAGTGGTTTTTGAGTTTGTTAATCCCACAAACTTGCAACAATGAAAGCAAGTTTATCCCTTTCTAAGCCCGACTAGACCATCCTTCATATTTTCTCTCCTGTTTCCTACCATAGCACACACACACACACACACAAACATACATATATAGCACTGGCTGCACTGCACTCTACTTTGCTATAGATACCAAATATTCCTACATCTACATACATCCTACATACACAAGTATGTGGACAATTTCAACAGAAAGGAGGAAACAATGAAAATGAACAAAATCTGGCTACCAGTATTTAAAAATTCTAAAATTGCAACAGCACAACAACAGAGAGGAAACAAACAAAGACATCTAATCGCCTCTCAACAAAGGTTTGCTCTAGGCACTGTCAGGCCATTATATGCTAATCAAGGTGGTCAGTTGAAACCTTCACGCCTAGCTCCAGCAGACAAGAGTCCTTTGTCTCACCGTGGTCATTCCACAGATATATAAACTCTTTTTCCTAGTTCCAACATACCTCACTACCTCCGAGGATGCTTGCCATAGATGCAGGCAAAACATCAGGAGAGAATGCCTCTAGACCATGGCCATATACCTACATAACCTACAACAAACCACATTCCTACATCTCATACTTTGGATGAGCTTTAGATGTGCATAACTGTGAAACTTGGGTTATACATTTTTTGTGAACCGCTCAGCTTCCCTCCCTGCCACCTTCACTCAGACAAAGGGAGTTAAATCTCATCTATCGGAGTGACTGCTCTGGTTGTTTTAGCGGTTGGCCTTCCAACCTCTCAGCAGAGTCAAGGAATGCAGCTGATTCCTTGCCTGTCTTCTCTAGAGTGCTCTATTGGGAAATGCTTACAGGTGAGGAAGACGGCTGTGACAAGTAGTAAAAGACTAGATGGTGAGGAATTTGCATTTCAGAAGATAAAAATAAGTACTCCAAACCCTCGGTGAAGACCTTGCACAATAAAGAAAATATTAAAGCTCTGGATTTCTCTGTTTGACTTGGCTGCCTCCCCGCTTGCATTCTGGGCTTGGCTGCTGGGCCTATAAATAGCCCAGGATCCGGTCTCCTCCACAGCCTCCTCTACAGGGCGGGATTTGCATCCAATTAGCGATTCCTTGGCATCTCCAGCATTAACTGTAACCATTTTTAATTAACCTGATTTAGTGGCAGAATGCAACACTCATGAAAATGAGAGGTTGGAAGAAATAGTTATTTATTCCAGCACAGTGGTAATGACTGCCGAAATAGATGAGTCTAATTAATGGAAAAGAAGAGGCTTTGTTATGTTTAAAGGAAAAGCAGGCTCAATAGAGGTAGATGAAATCCATGGTTTTCGGGATGGATTCTTCCTCTGGGGATTGTGGGGTTGCTTATAGGGTGGTGCAGAAGTAAGATTACAGTCAGCCCCTCCACATTAGTAGGATTGGCTTTTCTGGATTTGATTATTTACAAATTTTATTAGATATCTCTAGGTCATCTATATAAATAAAAATGTAATGTTCGTTTGTGGGATTAACATAACTCAAAAACCACTGGACGAATCGACACCAAATTTAGACCCAATACACCTATCAGGCCAACGAGTGACCATCACTCATAAAAACACAACAGAAGTGACTTTAAAAATCCAAAAAACAAAAAAATACATTACAATGCATGTGCAAAACCACATGTATACACAAACACAAATATATACACATATACACAAATATATACACATATTTTGTTGTATATTTTTAGCACATATACACAGACTGGGCCATAGCAACGTGTGGCAGGGCATGGCTAGTAGAATCATAGAATCCAAGAGTTGGAAGTGACTTGGTGGGCCATCCAGTCCAACCCCATTCTGCCAAGAAGCAGGAAAACTGCATTCAAAGCAACGCTGACAGATGGCCATCCAACCTTTGCTTAAAAGCCTAAAAGAAGGAGCCTCCACTACACTCCAGGGCAGAGAGTTCCACTGCTGAACAGCTCTCTCATTTATTTATTTATTTATTTATTTACTTTATTTATATACCGCTGTTCTCAGCCCGAGGGCGACTCACAGCGGTGTACAACATAGGAACAGCAAATACAAGGCACGATATAAAAACAATTCACAACATTATACCAAAAAACAACAACATCACTACTACAAAAACCATTCCACGTCGTCTCATCGTCCAAACCACAATCCAATATCGTTTTCCGTTATTCCGTTCCTATAATCATTACCAATCATTGCACTTCTTGTCCGAACGCCTTCTTAAACAACCAGGTCTTTAATTTCCTGCAGAATATTATTAGAGAAGGGGCCAGTCTGATGTCCACGGGAAGGGTGTTCCACAGCCGAGGAACCACCACCGAGAAGGCCCTGTCTCTCGTCCCCGCCAGCCGTGCTTGTGAAGCAGGCGGGATCGAGAGCAGGGCCTCCCCGGAAGATCTCAAAGTCCTGGTGGGTTCGTAGGTAGAGATGCGGTCAGATAGGTATCTTGGGCCGGAACCATTTAAGGCTTTATAGGCCAATGCCAGCACCTTGAATTGAGCTCTCACATAGTTAGGAAGTTCTTCCTCAAGTTCAGGTGGAATCTCCTTTCCCGTAGTTTGAAGCCATTGTTCCATTGTGTTTTAGTCTCCAGGGCAATAGAAAACAAGCTTGCTCCCTCCTCCCCATGACTTCCCCTCATATTTATCCATGGCTCTCACCATGTCTCCTCTCTGCCTTCTTTTCTGAAGGCTAAACATGCCCAGATGTTTAAGCCTCTCCTCATAGGGCTTGTTCTCCAGACCCTTGATCCTTTGAGTAGCCCTCCTCAGGACATATTCCAGCTTAGAGTCAACATCTCCCTTCAATTGTGGTGCCCAGAATTGGACACAGTGTGATTCCAGGTAAAGTGGTCTGACTAAGACAGAAGAGAGGGGGAGAATGACTTTCCTGGATCTAGGCACTAGACTCCTCTTTAAATAGGCTATAATCCCATTGGCTTTTTTGCCGCTGCATGACATTCCTGGCTCATGTTCACCTTCCTCCCAGGAGAACTCCAAGATCTTTTTCATATGAACTGCTGTCGAGCCAGGCATCGTCCCCCATTCTGTATATTTGCATTTCATTTTTTCTGCCTAAGGTCTGCAGGGTGTTGACCATAAAGTATGGCTAGAAGATGAGAGATTCCTGGAGAAGTCTTCTCTCAAGTTAAAAAAAGCATTTTTTTTATTTGTGATTTTTTACTTTCATTGGAATCCTGCGCTGCTAACCCTAATAAATATGGAGGACTGGTTGTACAAAAAGCAAACAAACGAAAAAACAAAAAAAAATGGGTTCTTGGCAGCAAGAACAGCAGATGAATCAGTCTAAAGACATGGAAGAAGATTTACACATTTGGCACCAAAACTCCCTTTCCTTGAAACAAAACCAAGCAGTTTTTTGGCCATCTGTAGATATGAAGTTCTCCATCTACACTGCGAATTTTCATCTTGCTTCTTTCCAAAAGTGAAACATACACACATGTAGATGGGATTCAAGAATGAAGACCTTAGAGCAGTGGTTCTCAACCTTCCTAATGCCATGACCCCTTAGTACAGGTCCTCATGTTGTGGTGACTCCCAACCATAACGTTATTTTCATTGCTACTTCATAACTGTCATTTTGCTACTGTTATGAATTGTAATGTAAATATCTGATATGCAGGTTGCATTTTAAGTCACTGGACCAAATTTGGCACAAATACCCAATACACGCCAAATTTGAATACTGGTGGGGTTGAGGGTGATTGATTTTGTCATTTGGTAATGCTGGAGTTACTGGGATTTATAGTTCACCTAAAATCAAAGAGCCTTCTGAACTCCATGAATGATAGAATTGAATAAAACATGGCACACAGAATTCCCATGACCAAGAGAAAATACTGGGAAGGTCTGGTGGACATTGACCTTGAGTTTTTGGAGTTGTAGTTCACCTACATCCAGAGAACTCTGTGGACTCAAGCAATGATGGATCTGGATCAAACTTGGCACAAATACTCAATATGCCCGATTGTGAACACTGGTAGAGTTTGGAGAAAATAGATCTTGACATTTGGGAGTTGTAGTTGCTGGGATTTATAGTTCACCCACAATGAAATAGCATTCTGAACCCCACCAACGATAGAATTGGACCAAACTTTCGACACAGAACTCCCATGACCAACAAAAAATACTATGCTTTCTGATAGTCTTTGGTGACCCCTCTGACATCGCCTCGCGACCCCCACAGGGGTCCCGACCCCCAGGTTGAGAAACACTGCCTTGGAGAAATGAAGATAGCATTTTATTTAATGACACAGAGCCATTGGACTGAGACCTATAAGCTGAGGATCCACCCTAAACAAGAATTAAGCCAATGTTATTTGTGTTCTTTATTTGTTCAGTCACTTCTGACGTTCATGACCTCCCGGACCAGCTCAGGCCAGTACCTCCAGCTTCATCAAGGTCAAGCCAGTCTTTTCAAGGATGCCATCCATCCATCTTGCCCTTGGTTGGCCCCTCTTCCTTTTTCCTCCCATTTTCCCCAGCATCATTCCCTTCTTTAAGCTTTCCTGCCTTCTCATGATGTGGCCAAAGGACTTCATCTTTACCTCTAATATCCTTCCCTCCAGTGAACAGCCGGGCATTATTTCCTGGAGGATGGACTGGTTGGATCTCCTTGCAGTCCAAGGCACTCTCAGAATTTTCCTCCAACACCACAGTTCCAAAACGTCTCTCTTCCTTCACTCAGCCTTCCTTATGGTCCAGTTCTCACATTCTTAGGTGACTACGGGGAACACCATGGCCTTAACTATGTGGACCTTCATTGCCAGTGTGATGTCTCTACTCTCAACTATTTTATCGAGATGGGTCATTGCTCTCCTCCCAAGAAGGATATGTCTTCTGATTTCCTGGTTGCAGTCTGCGTCTGCAGTCATTTTTACATCTAGAAATGCAAAGCCTGTCACTGCCTCCATTTTTCTCCTTCTGCTTTGCCAGTTATCAATCAGTCTGTTTGCCATCATCTTGGTTTTTGCGATGTTGAACTGCAACCCAGCTCTTGCCCTTTCTTCTTTCACCTCTTCAGCTCTTCCTTGCTTTTGGCCATCTGCACATCTAAGGTTGTTAATGTTTTTTTCCCCAGCCATTTTAACTCCAGGCTTGTATTTGTCAAGCCTCACATGTTGCATGATGTGTTCTGCATCCAAATGGAATAGGTCAGGTGAGAGTCTACAACCCTGCCGTACTCCTTTCTCAATCTTGAACCAGTCTGTTGTTCCGTGGTCTGTTCTGACTATTGCTACTTGGTTGTTGTAGGTTTTTTTCGGGCTATATGGCCATGGTCTAGAGGCATTCTCTCCTGACGTTTCTCCTGCATCTATGGCAAGCATCCTCAGAGGTAGTGAGGATGCTTGCCATAGATGCAGGCAAAACGTCAAGAGAGAATGCTTCTAGACCATGGCCATATAGCCCGAAAAAACCTACAACAACCCAGTGATTCCGGCCATGATAACCTTCGACAATATATTCTTGTGGGTTTTTTCGGGCTATAGAGCCATGTTCTAGAGGCATTTCTCCTGACGTTTCGCCTGCATCTATGCAGGCGAAACGTCAGGAGAAATGCCTCTAGAACATGGCTCTATAGCCCGAAAAAACCCACAAGAACTTAGTGATTCCAGCCATGAAAGCCTTCGACAATACATTGTTTATTGTGTCTCGCAATGATGTCCTCACATTGTTTTAGGGGATGGCTCAGAACGTTTTGTGCCTGTTTAATTTAGCTTGAACCTTACAATGGTTTTCTGCATCCAAACTGGCCTTTTCTTAAGAAGGGCTTTACCTTACTTAGGCCTCATGTCCTTCCCACAAAGTCTTTCGCCAACTCCTTGTTCTATTGTTATTTTCAGTGCCTGCAATGTGCCAAGCCTTCTCTGCAAATATTTGCTTTGTTTCTTTTTCCCAGTTTAACCCCCTTTGTCTTTTCTTTCCAGGTTACCCTGCAGGATACCCCACCGCTGCCCCAACTTACAACCCAAATATGTACCAGACCACCAGCCCCGGCTATGCCCCAGGTAAGCAGAGCTTTCGTTTCTGGAAACTGCGTAATCACGCTTGGCGCTTTGCAGAATCACATGCCATCCTTGATTGCATTTGAAGACACATATTGTGGCTGGCATGTACGTGTCTGTGTAAGTGTGCTTTTCATCAGGTGTTTCATTCTCTCAGCACCGTAACCAGCGCTGCAGTAATCAACACGCCATTAGTTTTTGCAAAATGTGCCATGGAACATTTACCAGCACGTTATAAAGTCTGTTGTCAGGCGCATTTCTCATTAAGGATTGAAGTATTTCTGCACTCACTCCGTAGTAGAACCAAGTGCACATAACAATGCTGTGCCATACCTTAAGCGTAGCTTTGCTTCATGGCTTATTACACTACGTAACACGATTTTTGTTCCTGGGTTATAAATGTCATTTCCTAATTGGTTCTATCATAACAACATGGGAAAAATTTATTGAACTGCCAAAACTTTGTTATGGCGGGATGTCGTGCAGCACATTTTCCTATAGTTTTTCAATGAATATCTCATAGAGTTCAAAAGTATATGAAAGAACGAAAATATGGTCCGCAACCTCACCATTACTGCACTGTTGTCTCAAAACCACGCGGCAACAAGAGTAACCGGACTCACGAAATCCTCTTATAGTACCAAGGCAACGGGGAAGTCAGGAGGGGAGAGGTTGACTACCCACAAAAGATTACTACTACCACATCAGCTCTAGATAGAATCATAGAATCATAGAATCAAAGAGTTGGAAGAGACCTCATGAGCCATCCAGTCCAACCCCTGCCAACAAGCAGGAATATTGCATTCAAATCACCCCTGACAGATGGCCATCCAGCCTCTGTTTAAAAGCTTCCAAAGAAGGAGCCTCCACCACGCTCCAGGGCAGAGAGTTCCACTGCTGAACGGCTCTCACAGTCAGGAAGTTCTTCCTCATGTTCAGATGGAATCTCCTTTCTTGTAGTTTTGAAGCCATTGTTTCGCGTCCTAGTCTCCAGGGAAGCAGAAAACAAGCTTGCTCCCTCCTCCCTGTGGCTTCCTCTCACATATTTATACATGGCTATCATATCTCCTCTCAGCCTTCTCTTCTTCAGGCTAAACATGTCCAGCTCCTTAAGCCGCTCCTCATAGGGCTTGTTCCCCAGACCCTTGATCATTTTAGTCGCCCTCCTCTGGACACATTCCTATTTTCCCAATCATAGAATCATAGGAATGTGTCCATAGATTATTTAATATAGCTTTTCGTTGGCAAGCAGATGGTGACTATTGGATGGCATATGTTCTGTATGAGAAATTGAGCTGAAGTGGTCTATCCAATATAATTTTCTGAATTGGCACCCCAAGTAACCAAACTGAATATAAAGTTAACCAAAAACTGATTCATGACTCTTTTGGTACTAACGTTGGAGCGTGGTCCCTGATCAAAGTGTTCTCTGGTCAAAAAAAGGTTGGGAACCACTGGTCTAAACCAACCAACCAGTTTGCTTCCGAGCACAATTTAAAGTGCTGGCTTTGGCCTATAAAGCCCTAAACGGCCCACCCCAGTTTACCTGTCTGAACACATCTCCCTCCATGATGGGAGATTAAGCTCCTCCAGGGAGGCCCTGCTCTCTGTCCCACCACAGGAACGACTGGTGGGGATGAGAGAGAGGGCCTTCTCAGTGATTGCCCCTCAACTTTGGAACTCCTTTCCTGGTGAAATTGGAGCAGCTTCTATCCTCCTGTCCTTCAGAAGAATGATAAAAGCTTGGCTGTGGGACCAAGCCTTTTAATGTTTATGTATGTACAAGGTCTGTTTATGTCCGGCACTAAATGTTTGCCATTTATATACTGTGCTTCGCCCTGATTCCCCTTAGGGCTGAGAAAAGCAGAATATATATACATCTATATAAATAAAAATGTAATGTTCGTTTGTGGGATTAACATAACTCAAAAACCACAGGACGAACTAGCACCAGATTTGGACACAATACACCTATCAGGCCAACAAGTGACCATGACTCATAAAAATTCTAAAAAAACACAGCAGAAGAGACTTAAAAAGCCACAAAAACAAAAAATACATGTGCAAAACCACATATATATATATGCAAACACACATATACCCATATATACACACTGGGCCATAGCAACGTGTGGCAGGGGATGGCTAGTGTTTTAAGTAAATAAATAAATCGACCTAATTTGTAGCAGCCATAAAAATGAAGTTTCTGGAGTAGAACAACTACTTGCAAAGTAAGGACCGCAGAATTAAACAGGAAATAACACTTTCAAACCAGGAACAGAAAATGTTTCAAGTTTCGTTACATAATGTACAATTATATCTATAGCTGATGACAAAGTTCCGACACTTCACGAAGTTTGTATCCATTTCATTTCAGGATTGCTCCTACTTTTGTCTCATAGTTCAGAATCACAACAAGTCTTTAGAAAATGGCAAATTTGGTTTACCATGTTTGAGGTTGTTAAATGCAGTTTGTTTTCCGTATTGCGTCTGGTTTCTGGGATACATAGTGTTCAGTTGAGCTTGGGTGCTTGCATTCCCAGCTGTGTTTTGACTAAAAACAGAGATAAAGAAGTGGGGACTTTGGTGACCTTGAACGGCCTCCTCAAACAAATCTCCTTGTTGCATGCTATACTTTCTTAGCCATGTTATCTTCAAATCCTCTTCCTTTGAAGACAGGTATGTCTTCTGTGGCCATGCTGAGCTCACACACTTGTTGCACTTCTCTAGGAGTTTGAGTCCCAGGTTGGTTAAACTTCCACTACAAAGTAATTCCTTTTTTGTGGTGTGAGAGTTAATTCTGCATCGATAGGAGTCTAATACCTAGATCAGAGCTTTCCAGACACTTCATGTTGGTGACACACTTCATAGACATGCATCATTTCGCAGCACAGTAATTCAGTTTTGCCAGCAATCCAGAGGTTAAATCAGCCCCTTATAAGAGATACAGGCACACGCATAAATTTTAACAACAAAATGAATGGGCACAAGACATAACATATGAAAATGTTTCTCTCTCACACACACATATACACACACATTAGCTGTGCCCGCCACGCATTGCTGTGGCCAACCTTCCCTCCCTCGTTCTCTCCTTCTTTCCCTCCTTCCTTCGCTCCCTCTTTCCTTCCCTCCTTCCCTTTTTTTCTTTCCTTCTTTCCTTCCTTCCTTCTCTACCTTTTTCCTCCCCCCTTTTTCTTTTCATCCCTCTTTTTCTCCTTTCTTCCTTCTGTACCTCTTTCCTTCCTTCCTTCGCTTTTTGCTTCTATCCATACTTCTGTATTTCCTTCTTTCCTTCCCTCCCTCTTTCTCTCCTTTCTTCCTTCTCTACCTCTTTCTTTCCTTCCCCCCTTGTCTTTTCATCCTTCTCTACCTCTTTCCTTCCTTCACTCTTTGCTTCCATGCTTCCTTCTCTCTGTCCTTCTTTCTTCTCCTCCCTCTTTCTCTCCTTTCTTCCTTCTCTACCTCTTTCCTTCCTTTCCTTTTTTTCTTACTTTCTCTTCCTTCCTTCTCCACCTCTTTCTTTCCTCCCTCCCTTTTTCTTTTCATCCTTCTTTTTCTCCTTTCTTCCTACTCTACCTCTTTCTTTCTTTCCTCCCTTTTTCTTTTCATCCTTCTTTTTCTCCTTTCTTCCTTCTCTACCTCTTTCCTTCCTTCACTCTTTGCTTCCATGCTTCCTTCTCTCTGTTCTACTTTCTTGTCCTCCCTATTTTTCTCCTTTCTTCCTTCTCTTCCTCTTCCTCTTTCCTTCCTTTCCTTTTTTCTTACTTTCTCTTCCTTCCTTCTCTACCTCTTTCTTTCCTTCCTCCCTTTTTCTTTTCATCCTTCTTTTTCTCCTTTTTTCCTTCTCTACGTCTTTCCTTCTTCACTCTTTGCTACCATGCTTCGTTCTCTCTGTCCTTCTTTCTTCTCCTCCCTCTTTCTCTTCTTTCTTTCTTTCTTTCTTTCTTTCTTTCTCTCCTTTCCTCCCTCTTCCTTCCCTTTTTTCCTGTATCGTCATTTAGCTTTATGGGGTTTTTAAGTCTTTTCCATTTTGGGGGTGGGGGGGGGTAGGTGGGGGGAATATGAGTGATGATCACTCATTGGACTGTTAAGGGTGTAGTGTCCAAATTTTGTGTCAATTCATCCAGTGGGTTTTGAGTTATGTTAATCCCACAGACGAACATTACTCACTTTCTCTCTCTCTCTCTCTCTCTCTCTATATATATATATATATGTGTGTGTGTGTGTGTGTGTGTGTGATCTGTTGCCTATTTCACTTAGACTCAGAGAGGTTTCTTGTTACCGTAAAAACCGGGATACTAGACGACTTTTTGGACATATAAATCCTTATAAAATTTTGGGGGTCGTGTAGTACGCCGGGTATAAAAATAAAATAATAAAAAAGTGGAAACCTTGGCCATGGGCTCCCCTCCCCTCCTCCTCCTCCTCCTCCTCCTCTGCCTCCTCCTGGTCCGCTGCCTTTGCACATGTTTCAGGTTTTGCGAGACGGACAGGAAGAAGGTGAGCGGCCTGACCAGCACGGAAAGCCCTCCTTCGCAGGCCACTCTCGTTCTTCCCGGGCAGGTCTCGCGAGAAGTGCCTCTTCTCCCGCGAGACAACAGTGTCTCGCGGGAGAAGAGGCACTTCTTGCGAGATCTGCCCAGGAAGAACAAGAACGGCCTGACTAGCGTGGCAGCCAGGAAGAGACAAGCGACAGGGAGCCTGACCAGGAGGCTGCCATGTGCAAAGGCAGTGGAGCAGGAGGAGGCAGAGGAGGAGCGCCGGAGGCCCTTTTTCCTGTCCAGGCTGGTGAGAAGCGCTGGACTGGGGACTCGTCTTAAGCGGCGAATATATCCCCAATACTATATTTTGACTGCTGAAATTGGGGGGGGGGGTCGTCTTATAGCCCCTGTCGTTTTATACCCCGGAATATACGGTACTTTCAGTTGACATGCCTACATACTGCAGCAGACACTCTTGTTGGAAATAGCAACCTTCTCAAGCCTTCTCTATTTGATGTTTGTCTCTTTATAATATGTCTTTTTATTTCCTGCAATGTATATCTTATTTGGTTTGCAGTTTACATACTTGAGGCAGTGGGATGGGCTGCAGATCACGTGACTATTTAGAATGCATTGTAAACATGACGGCATGTTCCTTAAGTGGCATCCTGACATTTCATTAAAAATGTGTGATTCAGACTGTGGCAGCTTTTCTTCTGCCGCTTGGTGACGTTTTCTTCATGTCCTCAGTGTGAGAGAAGCACCATTCTTTTCTTGTCTTGTCTGTTATTTTAAGAGCATGTTTCATAACTTTGGAGGTCACAGAACTGGATGCAATGAGACCCGGGAGTTTCAGGCTGGCAGTGTT
Organism: Anolis sagrei; assembly: GCF_037176765.1. Lineage (NCBI taxonomy): Eukaryota > Metazoa > Chordata > Lepidosauria > Squamata > Anolidae > Anolis > Anolis sagrei. Next base: position 6,211,913 of record NC_090023.1, read on the forward strand.
TGGATACTCTGCTCATGGGGACAGCTCTCATACATTAAGAGGGCAGATGGAGTGATATCCGAGTCTTGCTTCTAAGTAACAGTGAGAAGAAATAGGATTCATTCATTTTTTGTTCATTTATTTTGTTTATATAATAATAATAATTATTATTATTATTATTATTATTATTTATCATGTCAGGAGCAAACCAAACAAAGCAGCAAAAAAAGCCAATGGGATTTTGGCCTGCATCAATAGATGGCCATCCAGCCTCTGTTTAAAAGCTTCCAAAGAATGAACCCCCACCACACTCCTGGGCAGAGAGTTCCACTGCTGAACAGCTCTCACAGTCAGGAAGTTCTTCCTCATGTTCAGATGGAATCTCCTCTCTTGTAGTTTGAAGCCATTGTTTCACATCCTAGTCTCCAAGGAAGCAGAAAACAAGCTTGCTCCCTCCTCCTGTGGCTTCCTCTCACATATTTATACATGGCTATCATATCTCCTCTCATCCTTCTCTTCTTCAGGATAAACATGCCCAGCTCCTTAAGCCGCTCCTCATAGGGCTTGTTCTCCAGACCCTTGATCATTTTAGTCGCCCTCCTCTGGACACATTCCAGCTTGTCAATATCTCTCCTCAATTGTGGTGCCCAGAATTGGACACAATATTCCAGGTGTGGTCTAACCAAAGCGGAATAGAGCATGGGGAGCATGACTTCCCTAGATCTAGACACTATGCTCCTATTGATGCAGGCCAAAATCCCATTGGCTTTTTTTTGCCGCCACATCACATTGTTGGCTCATGTTTAACTTGTTGTCCACGAGGACTCCAAGATCTTTTTCACACATACTGCTCTCGAGCCAGGCCTCATCGTCCCCCATTCTGTCTCTTTGCATTTCGGTTTTTTTGCCTAAGTGGAGTCTTCATTTTGTTGAACTTCATTTTGTTAGTTTTGGCCCATCTCTCTAATCTGTCAAGATCGTTTTGAATCCTGCTCCTGTCCTCTGGAGTATTGGCTATCCCTCCCAATTTGGTGTTGTCTGCAAACTTGATGATCCTGCCTTCTAGCCCTTCATCTAAGTCATTAATAAAGATGTTGAACAAGACCGGGCCCAGGACGGACGCCTGCAGCACCCCACTTGTCACTTATTTCCAGGATGAAGAGGAAGCATTGGTGAGCTCTTCTCCACACTCGCTTGTTGTGGACTCCACTAGCCTAGTTTCCAACAGACCTGACAACCTCTGAGGATGCCTGCCAGAGATGCAGGCAAAACGTCAGGAGAGAATGCTTCTAGAACATGGCCATACAGCCCAAAAAAACCTACAACAACCCATTCAATTGATCAGACAAACCTAATGAAATCTGCCTGCCAGATATTCTTACCAACAATCTATGTACAAGAGAGCTCCTAGGCAAATGAAAGTTTAAAGAAATAGCTTATATTTGAATAGAAAATAGGGAAAGATTCCTTCCAGGTTTAGCATTCCCTACATTAAAAACTAATGGTATACTTGTTCCTTTCCAGAGGTTTCTTCTTTTATACGAGTAGAGTTTTGTTTTCTTTTTTTCTTTTTGGAAAGCTCTGCTTTTGCAATTTTTCATACAACTAGAGTCTACATTTTAATTTCCATGGAGGCCAGTTTTATATCCTCATTCCATTTCTATTACACCAGATAATAACACTAATACAGGCCGTCCACAATATCGACTCTCACCGAGAAGGCACGTTGCTGGAAGTTTAAGCACAACATTGGCTCTAAGTCAAGCTCAAGGTTCAATTCCCTCCACGCAGAGACTGTACAGCCTTCTCTTTCAGTTGCAGTTTTGTAAAGGATAGGCATCAGCAGAGAAAGTGGTCCATGGGAGTTACTTGGGTGGTGGCGAGAACAGATTTTCTTTTTCAGAATCACATTGTTTTCTTTCATTTCTGGTTCAGGACTTGGTTTCTATATATTACTAGTGATCCCCTGCCACGCATTGCTGTGGCCCAGTCTGGTGATCTGGAAAATAAAGTAATTAGAAAGTGTTGGTTTCCAATATAAGTAATTTCTTTATGCTTATGGGTAAACAGTATTTCTTGCTGTTTCTTTGTCAGTGTTGATTTGGAGATGGTCTGGTTTGCCTACTCTGGAACATGCAACATAGAATTGTCCTTCTTTAGGGGTCCCTTTCAAATCTATGATACTATGTGTGTGTGTGTGAATCATATCTATCTATCTATCTATCTATCTATCTATCTATATCTATGGCTGGATGGCTCTTTGTCGGGTGGGCTTTGATTATGAAAACTCTAAAATTACAACAGCAAAACAACAGAGGAAAAATAATCAGGGACATCTAATCACCTCTCAACAAAAGATTACCCCAGGCACTCCCAGGCCATCAAATGCTAATCAAGGTGGTCAGTTGAAACATTCTCACCTAGCTCCAACAGACAAGAGTTCTTTGTCTGGTCATTCCACAAATATATAAACCCATTTTCCTAGTTCCAACAGACCTCACAACCTCTGAGGATGCTTGCCATAGATGCAGGTGAAACATCAGGAGAGAATGCCTCTAGAACATGGCCATATAGTCCGAAAAAACTTACGACAACCCGGCTTTGATTACATTTTCTTGCCCTGGTGAAGGGAGTTGGACTTAATAGCCTTAAGTATAGGGGTTCTGTGTGGGAGGTTTACCCCAATTTTGTCGTTGGTGGAGTTCAGCATGCTCTTAGATTGTAGATGAACGAACTATAAATCACAGTAACTACAACTCCCAAATGTCAAGGTCTATTTTCCCCAGATTTATTTATTTATTTATTTATTTGCGACATTTATATGCCGCCCTTCTCACCCCGAAGGGGACTCAGAGCGGCTTACAAGATATATATACATACAATATATTATTAACATAGTACAATATCAGTTTTAAATATTGCTATATTGCACTATATCAATTATACTGTAATATTATTAGTAATATTACATGTAATATAAATATTCCACCAGTGTTCAAATTTGGGCATATTGGGTATCCGTGCCAAGTTTGGTCCAGATCCATGATTGTTTGAGTCCACAGTGCTCTCTGGATGTAGGTGAACTACAACTCCCAAACTCAAGGTCAATGCCCACCAAACCCTTCTAGTGTTTTCTGTTGGTCATGAGAGTCCTGTCTCCCATATTTGGTTCAATTCCATCATTGGTGGAGTTCAGAATGCTCTTTGATTGTAGATGTACTATAAATCCCAGTAACCACAACTCCCAAATGACAAAATCAATTTTTTTGAGTGATGGTCGCTCCTTGGGTTAGTAGTTGTCTTGTGGCCAAATTTGATGGCAATTTGTCCAGTGGTTTTTGAGTTACATTAATCCCACAAACAGACATTACATTTTTATTTATATAGATGTAATCTTTAGAATGTTTATTGTATTTTAATACCAACTAAAAAACAAATATTACAATAATGGGGGATAAGGGAAAAAAGGAAATTACAAGTCATTTTGGAGCTCTTTGTAGATTGGATATGTGCTGTCACGCGTTGGGCCTATAGCAATTGTCTTTTAAAACAGGACATGCTCTTTGTGCCCAGCAGGACGCTGGGGTGCCTCGGCTGAGAGGCCCTGTGGATTTTCCTAAACAAAGTCTTTGGAAACTTGGAAAGTTTAACAAAGTTCTTTATTATTGCTGAGATCTTCAACAAAACACACACATTCTTCTTAACTTGCCCACAAAGGACAGGCAGCTTGCTTCATGAACTATTTCTTTCTTTTACAAGGAAAACCCTCCGACTCCTCCCTGGGCAATCTGTTCTTAGGCTGGCGTGGGGCCCTACTCCTGGTTCCAATTTGCTTTATGGGTAACCTGAGTAGACCTTACTGGCCATTATTTGAAGCTGCAAGGCCATTCAGTGCTAATCCAGGTGGCCAAATGCAATGTTCACATATGTCTCAAGCAGACAAGAGTTCTTTCTCTCACCCAGGACATTATTCCACAGATATATAAACCCTGCTTGCCTAGTTTGCATCTGTAGTTCTCTTTTTCATATGTTCAGCAAATTTGATTTAAGTAGTGCCTTCTTGAGTTTCACTCTCATAACACACATTATTGACCCCCTTTTCCATCTTGAATAATCTTGTTGTGGTTTGAATTCCATCTGTACATCATTTTATAAAAGTTGCTTTTTTAGGTCAAATACATCTTTCAATCCATTAACCACAAATTTTCCCAACTTGGTTGTATAACCAAACTTTTGAGCTCAGAACTTGGTTTCTAAACTATGCTGGAGCATATCCAGTGCTATTGGAAATCTCTCCCCCCCCCCCCCCACCCGTTTGGAGCTGGTGCTCTGGGCCAAAAATAAGCTTTTAATTGGGAATGAGGATTTGCAGTGTATGTTCACTCTGGCTTTCGTTGTGTATCCAAGCTCTAAGGAAAGGATGGGCAAAAATCCAAGTAAATTAAAAGTCGAGAATGATTTAGCTACACATGAAAAATCTTTTGCATCATTCCTATCTTCACTTGGGCTCATTTGGCTTCTCTTTAGAATTTTCTCCATTGTTTAACGCAAACCTTTCCTATTTCTTGGTAGCACTTGCCAGAGAGGGGTGTATTACTAGGATTTTGATGGTGCTTTGAAGCCTTTCTCATGGCATCTGGGTCTCTCAGGACAGGAGTTGGGGAACCTTGGACCTTTAGATAATTTGAACTAGCAACATAATTGCAAATGGCAACTTACTTACTTACTTACTTACTTAGGCGATCCCTCGTTGTCCGAGTAGGATAATCTTCCAGGGTGGGTGCGTAGGTGACTGTGGAGCCCTCTTCTTGATCTGCATCTTCTCCTGCAGTGAAGGCATCAGTTTCCAGGTGGAAGGTGGTCCCGGTCGGAGTTGGCACGTTTGAGCCCATCTTTCAATCTCTTTTCCTGCCCACCGACATTCTCTTTTCCGTTCTTGAGTTCGGAGTAGAGCAACTGCTTTGGGAGATGGTGGTCGGGCATCTGGACAATATGGCCGGTCCAGCAGAGTTGATGGTGGAGAACCATCGTTTCAGTGCTGCTGGTCTTTGCTTCTTCCAGCACACTGACATTTGTCCACCTGTCTTCCCAAGAGATTTGCAGGATTTTTTGGAGGCAGCGCTGATGGAATCGTTCTAGGAGTTGCATGTGACGTCTGTAGACAGTCCACGTCTCGCAGGCATATAGCAGGGTTGGGAGGACAATAGCTTTATAAACAAGCACCTTGTTCTCCCTGCGGAAGTCCTGGTCTTCACACACTCTCTCCTTCATTCAGAAAAATGCTGCGCTCGCAGAGCTCAGGTGGTATTGTATTTTGGTGTCTATGTTGACTTTGGTGGAGAGGTGGCTGCCAAGGTAGTGGAAGTGGCCAACATTTTCTAATGTTACACCATCTGTATCTCTGGCATTGGAAAGGGATTGGCTGGTGACTGCTGAAACAACACTTTGGTTTTCTCAATGTTCAATGACAGGCCGAGCTTCTCGTATACTTCTGCAAAGGTGTTTAGAGTGGCTTGTAGATCTTCTTCTGAATTCAATCTTTGCAAATGGCAAAGGATTGGGGAAGTTGTAGTCCAAAACATTCACTGTCAGAGGTTATCTGTGCGCTCTTTCTAGTTAAAGTTGGCCCCATGCTTTTGTCTTGCCAGCTGTCTTTTGGGAACTCTCCTTCACGGTTAGTCATGTCATGGAATATTCATAATCATCCAGATTTCTCAGGAGGAATTACAATGAAGCGATGAACTGTGTGGGAAGTGAAATGCCAACTTGTCTGAAGGAACTTCACTGAAGGAACTTGCGATATACTCCCTGAACCACTTGCTATCGGTTTTGAGAAATCTAAGAGAACAGGTGAGGTGCCAAAGGAGCAACATCCCTCTCTGTTGCACACCAACGCACCAGATGAACAGAAAATCCTGGAATGATTTGGTGGGCATTGGAGTTATAGTTAACATACATCCCGAGAGCACTGTTTAATGATGGATATGGACCAAACTTGGCACCAATGCTCAATATGCACAAATGTAAACACTGGTGGTGTTTGGCAGAAATAGGTCTTGACATTTGGAAGTTGTAGCTGCTGGGATTTATAGTTCACCTACAATCAAACAGCATTCTGAATCCCACCAATTATAGAATTGGGACAGACTTCCCACACAGAACCCCCATGACCAACAACAAATCTTGTATTTTCTGATGGACTTTGGGGACCCTCTGGCACCCCCTCACAACCCCCCAGGGGTCCCGACCCCCAGGTTGAGAAACACTGGTCTATAAGTTTCCACCTCTGTGATTCTACCCTGTGTTTGTGCTTTGGGAGAGATAAAATAGACCTCTGTTTGGGGAGCTACAGGCCAGTGAGAAGCAGAAATAGTGCTGAAGCAGAGTGTGGGTGGTTGAATTCCATCTATTGATTTCCAAAGTCGGCAGCCAGGTTTTTGACTGCAGGTCTCCAGCTGCATGTATATTTCAGTATCCTTGTTATGTACAAACAAGGGCAATGGCTTACATATGGCTATTTAAAGAAAGCCATGCATGAAATAACTTCTTGCCAAACTGTTCCAGATTGGAGAGTTTTTGCTCTATTGAATTTCACTTAAGTAGGGTTTTATTGGCACCTCGGCCTCCTCTCTCCCCGCAGGCCCTGAGGAGGGAAGTCACCTGAAGGTCAGGCAGGATGTGAGCCAGTCTTCAGGTACACAATTTTGCAAGGGTTGTGTAGCTCCCAGATTACAAATCAAATCCTAACAGATAGGAGGAGGTGGGAAGCCTGGTTGGCAGGCATTCTTCAGGACCCCCTTCCTTTAGGAAACCTGACAACAGGAAATCCCATTGGATTGAATAATAGACTAACTAACTGTTTGTGTTAAAGTCTCCTGGTGGTGCAGCAGGTTAAACCGCTGAGCTGTGGAATTTGCTGACCAAGTGGTTTGAATCTGGGGAGCAGGGTGAGCTCCCGTTGTTAGGCCCAGCTTCTGCCAACCTAGCAGTTCGAAAACATGCAAATATGAGCAAGAAGGTAACGGTGCTCTATGCAGTCATGCTGGCCACATTGTAAGGGATCACAGGCTTAGGATGCGGGGTCCCTTTTCGAAAAAATCCACAGAGTCCAATAGGTTCAGGTAAGGCACCGTTTATTCAAGCTGATCTGCACCGTTTATTCTGCAAGATCTTCCACAGACTGCTGCTCCTTCCTCTGTTTTTGCAAACTTTTATATACCCTCAGGTAAACAGGAATATTTTTGTCATGGAAAGTACTTTGACCTTTACTCTTCCTGTCCATTAACCTCTTGGTGGAAAGTACCTTCTTGCTCCTGCAGACTTTGCACTTAACCACAAACCAACTTCCTATGTAAGCTCAAACTTTGTATAACCTCTACATGTCACATTTCTCCTTTGTTGCTAATTTCATTCAAAGCTCCTTGCTTAACTATTGCTAATTTCACTCAAAGACCCTTTCAACATGACCTTGGAGGGGTCTACGGACAATGCCGGCTCTTTGGCTTAGATATGGAGATGAGCACCAACCCCCAGAGTCGGGCACGACAAGATTTAATATCAGGGGAAACTTTTACCTTTACTAACTGTTTGTGTTACTTTATCCTGGTGTCCGAACATCCCAAAGTCTTATTGAGGAATTATTCTGTGAAGAGAGTACATACTTTATTTGCAGAATAACAACAACCACCACCACCACCCTCCTCTTTTCTGCACAGAAAATGTTTTTTCATGATTTTTTTCTTCACAACTTTTCAACAGGACATCAGGACATTTGAACAGAAAGAAAATAAAGCAGAGGGATATTAGTTTATTCTTGCACTGGGGAGAAAACTACCATAATTATTTGTTTTTGGCTGCAACTCCCATCAGTCCAAACTAGTATAACCAGTACTAAGGGAAACTGTGTTTTGCACAGCTAAAAACATCTGGAGAGGTAATGGTGTCACCTCTTTTTTGAGACTGAGGCCAGTGAGAAAGGGAATCTTTCTCCATCCAGGTGAGAGTGTTTTCACATGGAGGAAAAATCCACGGGCTTTAGCACAGCTGGTTAATCACCAGCAGCAAGAGATCTTTCCCTACCAAAGGTTGGGAGTTTGAGCCAAATCAAGGTGAGCACCCGACCTTCAGCCCACCTAAGCAGTTCAAAAACAGCTGTATTGGTGAGTAGAGAAATTAGGCACCGCTTAAGCGGGGAGGTATTTTACGGCACCATAAAAAATCTGGTGATCAAAGAAAAAGAGAAAAAGTCTGTGATCAAAAAGGCTTGTTGTCACAGGGGATGGAGCGACAGCACCCCCCTGTGGCCAGAATCGAGCATAACCTCCAGGACGCCGAAGTTGGAAAAATGCCAAGATACATACCTTGATCTGTCTGTCTGTCCGGTATGTCTAACGGGATTGAATGTTTGCCGTGCATGTGTTTTGTGATGCGCCCTGAGTCCCCTTCAGGGTGAGAAGGGTGGAATATAAATGCTGTAAATAAATAAATAAGGGCACAATAGTGAAGTGAAGCTGCTCCTATGAACTTCACCATCAGGACTCTGCTTCAGAGCAAGATCTGTCAACATGGACCCATCTGTTTTGTCCAGATTTATAGGACCAGGCTTAAGATTTAAAACAGAGATGCAGCCTTGGCAGTTCCAAGTGAAATTTTATGCATACTATATCTCAGGATTACCCAGAGTGATCTTTTGTCTGTCCAAAAATACATAGTGAACTGCTGTTCCAAAAAAAAAAAAAACAAAAAAAATTCCAGGTGAAACAGTTGAGCTTTTCAAAATATAGGTTGCAAAGCCTCTCCACTCTTTCAGCATCCAAAAATACCAGTTTTTGGAAAAGCAAAAGCCAACATCTTCATTTTTAGTTTCAGTAGGCCATACTGAAGGTCTCAGGCCAGACAAGAGACCCCTGATCTTGTTGCTGTTTTCCACCTTGAGTTAGATAAATAAAGGACAGGGTTTCCGAGGGTTTTCCGGACTTTTTGGGCATATTCCAAGAAGCATTCTCTCCTGACATTTCACCTGCATCTATGGCAGGCATACACAGATGTTGAGAGGTCTGTTGGAAACTAGGCAAGTGAGGTTTATATTCCTGTGAAATAATGTCCAGGGTGGAAGAAAGAATTCTTGTCTGTTTGAGATAGGTGTGGATGTTGCAATTGCCCAACTTCATTAGCATTTGATGGCCTAGCACAGTGGTTCTCAACCTGGGGTCCCCAGATGTTTTGGCCTTCAACTCCCAGAAATCCTAACAGCTGATAAAGTGGCTGGGATTTCTGGGAGTTGTAGGCCAAAAACATCTGGGGACCCTAGGTTGAGAACCGCTGGCCTAGCAGTTTTCAAGGACTGGCTTCATACTTCCTGAGGGAATCCTTTGTTGAGAGAAGATTCGTTGGCCCTGATTGTTTCTTGTCTGGAATTTCCCTGTTTTTTAGTGTTGTTCTTTATTTACTGTCCTGATTTTAGATACTGGTAGTCAGATAGTGTTCATTTCCATGGTTTCCTCCTTTTTGTTGAAATTTTCCACATGCTTGTGTAATTCAGTGGCTTCTCTGTGTAGCCTGACATGGTGGTTGTGAGAGTGGTCCAGCACTTCTGTGTTCTCAGATAATATCCTGTGTCCAGGTTGGTTCCTCAGGTGCTCTGCTATGGCCGACTTCTCTGGTTGAGTTAGTCTGCAGTGCCTTTCATGTTCCTTGATTCGTGTTTGTGCAATGCTGCGTTTGGTGGTCCCTATGTGGACTTGTCAACAACACAAAGTAAGCATAACTAAAATCTGCCCAACCTCCCATCTGGCCCAGAGAGCCTTTTTGTATTGAAGGCTTTGTGCACCAACTGCAGTCATAAGGCAAAATGACCACATCCTTCTTGTCTTTCCGATGGCAGGCTAAGCCAAGTTTTTGAAACAATGGACTGTCAGAATTGTGTTGTTTTAAACAGAGCTACTTTGAAGACGTTTTAAATATCTTTTTGATGGCATGCTGATCTTTTAACTTGAGGTGTGAATGGTTTTAGTACTGCAAATAATTTGCTTCTAGGTTCTTGTGGGTTTTTTCGGGCTATAGAGCCATGTTCTAGAGGCATTTCTCCTGACGTTTCGCCTGCATCTATGGCAAGCATCCTCAGAGGTGTGAGGTCTGTTGGAAGTAGGAAAAATGGATTTATATATCTGTGGAATGGCTGGGGTGGGGCAAGGAGCTCTTCCCTGCTGCACTTAGGTGTGAATGTTTAGCTGATCACCTTCATTAGCATTTGAAGGCCTGCCTGAGTCTGGGAAAATCTGTTGCTGGGAAGTGTTAATCTGTGCCTGGTTTTTTCCTCTCTGTTGTTTAGCTGTTATAATTTTAGAGTTTTTTAATACTGGTAGCCAGATTTTGTTCATTTTCATGGTCTCTTCCTTTCTGTTGAAATTGTCCACATGCTTGTGTATTTCAATGGCTTCTCTGTGTAGTCTGACATGGTGGTTGCTGGTGTGGTCCAGCATTTCTGTGTTCTCAAATAATATGCTGTGTCCAGGCTGGTTCATCAGGTGCTCTGCTATGGCTGACTTCTCTGGTTGTGTCAGTTCTCTCACACCAGAAGCGACTTGCAGTTTCTCAAGTCCCTCCTGACACAACAACCTAAAAAAAGAATGCTCTTTGATTGTAGGTGAACTATAAATCCCAGCAACTACAACTCCCAAATGTCAGGGTCTATTTCCCCCAAACGCCACCAGTGTTCACATTTGGGCATATTGAGTTTTTGTGCCAAGTTTGGTCCAGAACTATCATTGTATTGTCGAAGGCTTTCATGGCTGGAATCACTAGGTTCTTGTGGGTTTTTTTGGGCTATAGGGCCCGAAATGCCTCTAGAACATGGCCCTATAGCCCGAAAAACCCCACAAGAACCTAGAACCATCATTGTTTGAGTCCACAGTACTCTCTGGATGTAGATGAACTACAACTCCAAAACTCAAGGTCAATTCCCACTAAACCCTTCCAGTATTTTCTGTAGATCATGGGAGTTCTGCGTGACAAGTTTGGTTCAAATTCCATTGTCGGTGGAGTTCAGGATGCTCTTTGATTGTAGGTAAACTATAAATCCCAGTAACAACAACTCCCAAATGACAAAACCAATCCCCTCCCAACGCCACCAGTATTCAAATTTGGCCGTATTGGATATTTGTGCCAAATTTGGTCCAGTGAAAGAAAACACATCCTGCATATCGGATATTTACATTACGATTCATAACAGGACCAAAATGACAGTTTTGAAGAAGCAGCAAAAATAATGTGATGGTTGGGGGTCACCACAACATGAGGAACTGGATGAAGGGGTCGTGGCATTAGGAAGGTTGAGAACCACTGACTTAGAAGATGTGAGAGTGAAGCCTTCTTTTAGATGACCAAGTCGTGCTCTTGTTAGAATCATAGAGCTGGTATGTTTAGCTTGGAGAAGAGGAGTCTGAGAAGTTCCATGGTGGATATCTTTAAATATTGGAAGGGGTGTTTGGTAGAAGAGGGAGCCAGTCTCAATCCCACACTCGAAGCATTTCCCTTTATCGGCAGCATAAAGGGAAGAGAGGGCTGCCAGGCACCCACCCACCTCCCCACCCGGGCACCCAAATTGATTTTGTCAGAATGGCGAATTGCATCTTCATTCATTGTGCTCTCCACCCCGGTGCCTGTTCCCTTTGTAACACCTTCTCTTCTGTCTTCACTCAAGCGACGCTTCTGATGAAACAGGCCTGGCCTCAGACATCGTCCTCTTGTGCCACGGAGGGTACCTTTCACCTCCCAGTGGACACTGGGACCGAGAACAGGACTTTCCAAGCTTCATCAGCTGCATTCAGTAAATAGCATTTTACTTCTGGGGTTATTCATGCTTGTTTGATTTGTCTCTTTCTTTCTTTCTCTCTTTCTTTCTTTTTTTCTCTTTCATTTGGGAGCGGGTTGTTTTTGGCATTTGTTCTTTTCATTATAATTCTTTTTTTCACATTGCATCATACTGGGGGCCCCAACCAGTTGATTTTTAAGCAGGGACCCACTTCCATTTTGGGGATGGTGCTGTTCTCGGTCCTTGAAACAAATGTGCCTAAGTGCATTTGCGTTCCTACTTCACTGTTGTTGGGTACCTTTGAGTCATTTCTGACCTATGGCAACCCTACAACCTATGAACCAGTGCGTACCTTGAGATCATTTGGGGAGGCACTGCTCTCCCTCCCTCCGCCATCTTAAACTCAGTTGGTGGGGATGAGGGAGAGGGCCTTCTCGGTGGTGGCCCCATGGCTCTGGAACTCCCTCCCAAGGGAGATCAGACAGGCTCCTCCTTTGTCCTCTTTTCGGAGACAACTAAAAACCTGGATGTTCCGGTGTGCTTTTGATTAAGCAGTCCATCAGTAATTTTCCTGTCCCTACTTCAGTTCAGCACTTTATGTTGGATAATAAGGAGGGATTAAGGAAAAGCCTATTAAATATCAAATTATGTTATGATTTTACAAATTAGGCACCAAAACATCATGTTTTATAACAAATGGACAGAAAAAGCAGGTAATGTTATGTAGAAATTGCTGTATTTACGAATTTAGCACCAAAACAGACAAGGGTTCTTTCTTTCTCCCACCCTGGACATTGTTCCACAGGTAAATATACACTCCACTTCCCTCACCTGTGGATCCGGGTGGGAGGCAGACAGCATTGGATAATACAGAATGTTGGATAAGCAAAGGTTGGATAAGCAAGACTCTACTGTAATAACCTGCACTTTGAATTGGGCCCGGAAACTTGTTGGGAGCTAGTGGAACTGCTTTAGTTGGGGTGTGGTATGCTCCTTATAGCTAACCCCAGTTAGTAATCTGCAGTTTCTGACTCGTCTTCAAAAGCAGCCCCACGTAGAGTGTGTTGCAGTAGTCTATTCTGGATGTAACTAATGCACGGACCATTGTAGCCAAGTCGGGCTTTTTGAGGTATGGCTGCACTTTTAATTGTGTGAAGGCCCTCCCAGCCACCCCCGATACCTGAGTTTCAAGTGTCATTGATGAGTCCAGGAGAATTGTTTCCTTAGGGGAAGTGTAACCCTGTTGAGCACAGGTTGCCACCCTATACCCTGATCGGCCTTGCAACTTACCAGGAGGACTTGTGTCTTGTCTGGAGTTTGTTGGCCCTCATCCAGTCCATCACAACTTCCAAGCACTGGTCCAGGACCTGGGGAGCTTCCTTGGAATAGGGTGGGAAAGTGTAGTAGAGGCGGGTGTCATCTGCGTAGAGATGGCACCCAACTCCAAAACTCTGAATGACCTTGCCCATCAGTTCCATTTAGATCCGCATTTCTCTACCTGGGGGTTGGGACCCTGGGGAGGTCGCAAGAGGTTGTCAGAGGGGTCATCAAAGACCATCAGAAAACACAGAATTTTCTGTGGGTCATAGGGTTTCTGTGTGGGTAGTTTGGCCCAATTCTATCGTTGGTGGGGTTCAGAGTGCTCTTTGATTGTAGTCGAACTATACATTTCAGCAGCTACAACTCCCAAATGTCAAGGTCTATTTTCTCCAAACTCCACTAGTGTTCACATTTGGGCATCTTGAGTATTCGTGCCAAGTTTGGGCCAGATCCATCATTGCTTTAGGCCACAATGCTTTCTGGATGTAGGTGAACTACAATTCCAAAACTCAAGGTCAACTCCCACCAAACCCTTCCAGTATTTTCAGTTAGTCATGGGAGTTCTGGGTGCCATGTTTGGTTCAATTCCATTGTTGGTGGAGTTCAGAATGATCTTTGATTGTAGGTGAACTACAAAGCCCACAACTACAACTCTCAAATGAGAAAACCAGCCCCCAACCCCAACCTCACCAGTATTCAAATTTGAGCGTATTGGGTATTTGTGCCAAATTTAGTCCAGTGAATGAAAATACATCCTACATATCAGATATTTACATTATGATTCATAACCGTAGCAGAATTACAGTTATGAAGTCACAACGAAAATAATGTTATGGCTCGGGGTCACCACAACATGAAGAACTGTATTCAGGGGTCGCAGCATTAGGAAGGTTGAGAAACACTGATGTACATTAGGTTGTTGTAGGTTTTTCGGGCTACATGGCCATGTTCTAGAAGCATTCCCTCCTGACGTTTTGCTTGCATCTATGGCAGGCATCTTCAGAGGTAGTGAGGTCCTCACAACCTCTGAGGATGTCTGCCATAGATGCAGGCAAAATGTCAGGACAGAGTGCTTCTAGAATATGGCCATATAGCCAGAAAAACCTACAAAAATCCAGTGATTCCAGCCATACAAGCCTTTGACAATACACTGATGTACATGTTAAAAAGCATAGAGTCCCCACAGGTCAATGGCCAGGGGTCCGAGCAGGTGTCCCAGAGCATCACCATCTGGGTGCAATCCTCCAGGAAGGAACGGAGCCACTGCAACGGAGAGCGCAGATGAGCTTCGTCTATCAGCTCCAGCTCCTCATGCGGGGACATGAGAGAAGCCTCCTACAAAGATGGTAAAACATCAAAAAAATCCGGGCATTCCCTGGGCAATGTCCTTGCAGACAGCCAATTCTCTCACACCAGAAGCAACTTGCAGTTTCTCAAGTCGCTCCTGACACTACATAAAAATAGAGAAGTTGAATTCTGCCCTTTTCTCAAGGAGCTTTGCTTGTTGTTGTTGTTCATTCGTTCAGTCGTCTTCGACTCTTTGTGACCTCATGGACCAGCACACGCCAGAGCTCCCTGTCGGCCGTCACACCCGCAGCTCCTTCAAGGTCAGTCCAGTCACTTCAAGGATGCCATCCATCCATCTTGCCCTTCTTTGGCCCCTCTTCCTTTTACCTTCCACTTTCCCCAGCATAATTGTCTTCTCTAGGCTTTGCTGTCTCCTCATGATGTGGCCAAAGTACTTCAATTTTGTCTCTAGTCTCCTTCCCTCCAATGAGCAGCCGGGCTTTCCTTCCTGGAGGATGGACTGGTTGGATCTTCTCGCAGAAGATTGGGAAAGGCGTACGGCAAGGCTGCATACTCTCACCCAACCTATTTAACTTGTATGCAGAACACATCATGCGATGTGCGGGGCTTGATGAATGCAAAGCTGGGGTGAAAATTGCTGGAAGAAACATTAACAACCTCAGATATGCAGATGACACCACTCTGATGGCCGAAAGCGAGGAGGAGCTGAGGAGCCTTCTAATCAAGGTGAAAGAAGAAAGCGCAAAAGCTGGGTTGCAGCTAAACATCAAAAAAACCAAGATTATGGCAACAAGAATGATTGACAACTGGAAAATAGAGGGAGAAAACGTGGAGGCCGTGACAGACTTTGTATTTCTAGGCGCAAAGATGAGTGCAGATGAGTAGAGACATCAGACTGGCAACAAAGATCCGCCTAGTCAAAGCCATGGTATTCCCTGTAGTCACATCTACGGATGTGAGAGCTGGACCTTAGGGAAGGCTGAGCGAAGGAAGATCGATGCTTTTGAAGTGTGGTGCTGGAAGGAAGTTCTGAGAGTGCCTTGGACTGCGAGAAGGAGCTTTGCAGGAGCATTTTTTTTTCTATGGCGCCTTGCAGAGTGAAAATCTGAATATTTTATTTGTATGCTGCTGATCACTGAAAGACTGGGTAAATAACAGCATGTTGAAATAAGAATATTTGTTTTATTGACAGAGATTGCTCCTCTGCTTCTTTGTTGGCCATTGGGAGCCAGCTGAAAAGAAGCATCACAAACTATTATTCTGCAGCTTTGGCAACTCTCTGGTGTGGAAGCTGATGAGGAGAACTGTTTCTCTCTCAGCACTTACAATCCAAAGCGTCCCCAAAGAGAAGGCATTCTGGTTTGCTTTGAGAAGTTATGATGCAGTGCAGGAGGAGGTAAAGTGGTTTATCTCAAGGAAATTACACCCACAACGTCCATTCTGCAACAATTAAATTTCCCACTGAGCCTTGTAGCAGGTGGAGAACCCGCTACCTGGTAGTTTGAAGATCTGTATTGACGTTTCTAAGGGCTTTGCATATGATTGCAAGTTGAGTTAGGCTTGCCTCTTGGAGCTTTCAGGAAAAGAGGCTGTAAATGTGTTATCTCCCAGTGCAGATACTCATAGTATCCTTATGCATTCAAAGAAACACCAATAGAAATGTTTGTGCTCAATAATAATACTGTAATAATAGTACACTTCATTTATATCACGATGTATCTCCCTGGAGGGACTCAGTGCGGATTACAGTACACATATAAGGCAAACATTCAGTGCCTTTTACACAACGAACAATGACATACAATACACAGATAAAGTAAAGGCCTTCCCCTTTATTTTTAGTGTATGAAGATTATGCTCAACTTCTGGCCATGGGGAGGTGCTCTTGTTTCATTTTTCATACTGACGAGCCTGCTGTCCGTAGACATCTTTTTGGCAGCGTGCCTGCATGGGACGCCCTTTTACCTTCCTGCCGAGGTGGTACCTATTGATTTACTAGCATTGCATGCTCTCAAACTGACAGAAGGTAGGGCTGACAGGTGGGAGCTCACCCCGACTCACTCCGTTGAACTGCTAACATTCCGATCAGCAACTTTTCCTGAGCTAGTGGTTTTAACTGCTGTGTTACCATGGCCTCTAACCAGTCTTCCTCTGTGTGTATATGTGTCTTCAGGTTGCCTGTTAAAAGTATGGCAACCTGAACAAACACAAAACAATCTCTGTAAGGAGAAGGTATAATATCCAAAGAGCATATCGTATACAATTTTACCAAAATCCCAAGTACACAGCTCAATTCAGGGGCATAAGGCAAAAAGAAAAGGAGCAGCAACTCTCAAACATAACAGTTCTAAATCTGATATAGATCCTAATGTATATAGGCTTTAGGGATACATGTTCAATGAAAAAATAGGGATACCAAGGTGCTTGTTTATAAAGCTATTGTTCTCCCAACCCTGCTCTACGCATGCGAGACGTCACATGCAGATGTCACATGCAACTCCTGGAACAATTCCATCAGCGCTGCCTCTGGAAAATCCTGCAAATCTCTTGGGTAGACAAGCGGACAAATGTCAGCGTGCTGAAAAAACCAAAGACCAACAGCACTGAAGCGATGCTCCTCCGCCATCAACTCTGCTGGACCGGCCACGTTGTCCAGATGCCCAACCACCAGCTCCCAAAGCAGTTGCTCTACTCCGAACAAAAAACGGAATGTTGGTGGACAGGGAAAAGATGGGCTCAAAGCCAACCTTAAAAACTCTGGCATAGACACTGAGAACTGGGAAGCCCTGGCCCTTGAGCTCTCCAGCTGGAGGTCAGCTGTGACCAGCAGTGCTGCAGAATTTGAAGAGGCACAAATGGAGGGCGAAAGAGAGAAACATGCCGAGAGGATGGAGCCTCAAGCCAACCCCGACTGGGACCACCTTCTACCTGGAAACCAATGCTCTCACTGCGGGAGAACATGCAGGTCAAGAATAGGCCTCCACAGTCACCTATGGACCCACCGCCAGGACACTGATCCTGGAAGACTATCCTACTCAGACAACGAGAGATTGCCTTAGTAACTAGGTAAGTAAGTAAGTAATGAAAAAAATCTTTTAGATGAAGTTAATAGGCGGTGAGTCATGAGGCTATATGGAGAAAGTAATGAAGATGGTATATGGAGAAAGTAATGAGGCTCTCAAAAATGTCTTCATGGGTAAAATTCAAGTAAAGTCCAGTAATAATGGAGCACCGCTCTCTAGAAACGTCTTCGTAAGAAAAGTCCAAATAGCATCAACAGGGGTGCCCGGCTCTTTTGGGGAAAGAAATCCCCTTCTTCAGGAGTTGATATGATCAGCAACTCTAGACTCATATCTAAAGCAAAACATAGAGTAATAAGTATTTTCCAGCAGAATTACAGAAGGTGAGATAACCCATATGTGAAACATATACTCACGTAGTGCCTGATAGCTTTACAAGAAATGACTCTGCTTGTAGTAATTCCAACTGCGAGTAATTCTGAAGTTTCATCCACAGGTTTATAAAGAGTAAACTTAAAGGAAACAGCTAAAATTAAGTGACTCATTAAGTCCCTGAACGGAAATGGTTTTAAACTTAAAGATCCAGGAGATGGTTTTTGCCTCAACTTACACATGAGTATTTACAATACTTCCTTGGGGTTACTAGGCTTTAGGTTGATTGTTGATGCGGAGAGACTTTCCTCTCTTCTTCTGAGGAGTTAAGGGCTGTGACGGGTGGTTATCCTGCTGCAGAAAAGGATGTTGCTAGGAAGTGTCGTGTCTGTGTGTGTTGCACTCCAGAGCAGGAAACAGGGCCCTTTTGTCATTAGTACACAACACCTTGGTTTAGGAAAAATACAATCCTTTTTATTGAATGATGAATATAAAATAGATTGAAGTCCAAAGGTAAAAAAAACCCAAAATGAAACAGCAAACAGCAATGTCCAGAAAGCTTGCAGAAAATCCAAAGCAGTAATGTCCAAACAACTCTCAATAGAAATCCATGAACAGATTAGCCCCAGCTAATTCTTAACTGAAGCCAGAAATTCATTTAGAGACCAGACCACTGGAAACTGGAAAACCCAGGAGGTTTGTACTTGATACTAAACGATGCTTGGTCTGAGGAAATCCCCCACACGGGCACTCTTAAATCCCAAACACTGATTCCGGCTAACTCTAATCTTTGGTTTCAGTTGTCGGATTCTCTCGGACCTATGTAAACATTGAGCCTCCCTATGGTTCTGGCTTATCTCCGAGCTGCGGCTGTTATCATTGACCTGACGAGGCGTCAAGTTATCTTGCAAGCTCGGGCCAGGAGGAAAAGGGAGTGAATTTTCTTCTCTCAGTCTGACAGCAACTATCTCATGAGAATTAGGCTTTTCCCCTGAAGCCTCTAAATCAAAGCCTGTAGGATTTTTACTGCTCACAGTGTGTCCATCTTGAGCCTCGTCCTCATTGATCACTTCAACCTTACTATCCAAATTAGGCCCATCAACCTTAGCATCAACACTGGCATCAACATTAGGCAATACAATCAGAGATTCAGGCTCAGGGTCACACACAGGCTGAGTCCCAACAGTGTGTATGTGTATGTGTGTAAAATTTTGCCTTTCCTTTTGACTGCTGTGACAAATTTGTGCATCTATGATGTCCTGGCATACAGATCTGTGCAGTAAAACAGAAAATCCTTATCTACCACTATGGATTCAGAGCCTGGCATGAGGTGAGATCTATATGGCATTCTGTCATATGAAGAATGTAAGATGGATTCTCTTTTGTGACCATCATGCATTTAGGCTTGTCAAACTAAGACAGCGAGACCTATTGCAAGAAGAGTTGTGTCCTTGTGCTTTATGTCTGAATGGGGCCAATATCAAGGACACGTTGCTTTGCTTCAGTGTTTGGTTGATAAATGCAACCGTGAGAGGCCCTCCTCCCCACCAACCGCTGCCTTCTTCTTTTTTGAAGTCTCTCCAAGGTGACCTTGTCGTGGTTTTGCATCACAATTTTTGTCCTTCAGAGGCAAGATGGAGGGCTCTCTTTTGGTACACCTGCAAAGAGCAAGCCATTCTGATTTTTAATAGGAGCTGAACAGATGCAGCACTTTTGTCAATAATGCAAATTGGACGGTAGAGGAGACAGCGGAGGAGGTGGGAGTACAAAGGCATCTGGAAAAATCTTTATTGCACTGAGGTGACCTTTGTGGAGCATTAACAGTCTAGTCTTCATGAAGGACATCGAAGAATCCCCTTCCCCACCTACATTAGTATTTTGAACATTGTGTTTACAATAATTGATTTTTAAGCAATAGATACAGCCATGAATCTTTGGTGCTTTGTTCAGGAGGGTGGCTGCTGAGAATTTGAAAGTTAAGGTCAGAGTTTCAAATGCACTCAGGCCTGTGGGGATTTACGAGGGTTGAATGAAAAGTAATGCCTCCACCTTCGTAACTCCTCAACAGGTGGCAGTACTGGTATGCGGCAGGTACTGGCTTGTTCAGTAGACTCTCCTCTACAGTTCCATTTTGGCGGGAAGCCTTAGCATTGAATGGTTGTATTGTTAAAGTGCAAAGTATGGAACCCTCCGCAGATGTTGGTACTGGCTTGTTTAGTAGACTCTCCTCTACAGTTCCATTTTGGCGGGAAGCCTTAGCATTGAATGGTTGTGTTGTTAAAGTGCAAAGTATGGAATCCTCCGCAAATGTCGGTACTGGCTTGTTCAGTAGACTCTTCTCTACAGTTCCATTTTGGCAGGAAGCCTTAGCATTGAATGGTTGTGTTGTTAAAGTGCAAAGTATGGAACCCTGTGCAGAGGTCGGTCAATGCGACTTAAGCAACGTGCAATCATTGAATTCTTGACAGCAGAAGGTGTTTATGGTGATTGTGTTGATGTGAGTACCGTGCATCGTTGGAAGAGTAAGTTTAAAGATGTTGAGGTGGGAACATCTGACTTGCGTGACAAACAAAGAGTTGGACGTCCTGTGACAGCAACCACCGGGTTTAACAAACAAAAGGTTGACAGATTGATTCAGGATGATTGTCCTATCACTCAGAGAAAAATTTCAAGCACAATCAGCATTTCACAAGAACGTCTGGTTCACATTATTGCTTTGCTTGGCTATCGGAAGATCTGTGTACAATGAGTACTCAAAACAGTGTCGACTTCTTCCGTGATGGCTTCAGAAAACTTTTTAATTGTTTTTTTAATATCCAATTGTCTGGTGATTATGTGGAAAAGTCATTAAAGAGCACATTCTAAGGATTATTTCTGTGTTTGATTTATTAAAATATTCCCATCCAAACCCAAGTAACGAAGGTGGAGGCATTACTTTTCATTCAACCCCTTGTAGGAGAGAGAGTAAGGCAAGTGCTGTACTTAGAAGGGCATTTCATTTACTGGCTAAGAAACATACACACAAAGTTAATGACTTTGCTTGTTCTGCCAGATTCGTGTGGCTAGGGACAGAAATGCTGGAAGAGTTCCTGTTTTTAATTGCCGAGAGCATGCCGCCAACGAATCCTCTGTCCTCACATTGTGACCTTGTCACTTTGGGGAGCAAAGTGTTGTCCTTGGGGAAAGGGCCTTGTGAATGCCAGTGGTGGGTGCAGTGCTCTCACAGACACCCCTGAACCCAGGTTGTAAAAATACCCCTTGCGTGATAGTGTGTGCTGTTTAGTAAGAGTCAGAGCAAAGATACCTAATGGAAGCAGAGCATGTCGACTTCACTCAGGCAGCCTGAACTGATCGTAGGAAGGATCATGGAGAGTTTGGATTGGATTTCTGACTATTGCATTTAATGTATTGTCGAAGGCTTTCATGACCAGAATTTCATGGGCCCAGGTTTACTGTTTCATGGTAAATTTTTGTGGGAATATGATTGAGGTTTTCTGATAAATAACCAAAACATAAAAGGGAGATCAGATAAAACAGGAAGGTAGTATGGTTGGAAGTGTCTTCTAATGTTGTTTTGTTCCTGTAGTGCCTTTTTTGTCGATACTTGGAGCAGGTAACAGTCTAGGTTTGCCATCATTCATTAAAAAACTGTTTTTGAAAAATACAGCTTTTCTCCTTCACTCCCTACTTCACCTCTAAGTTTTAGTCTCTCCAGGATTCTTTGGAGCCTGAGGTGGAAGATTCGAATTCTCGTTGTCCCCAGCAGTAAAAACAAAGAAGCTAACTGGCAACAGATCAATGTTCTTCAAATCTCTTGCCCCAAAAAAGCCACTCCATTAAACCTCATAGGGTCCAACGTGCTAAGACTATTATTGATCCATGTGTTTGCTTCGCATCTTTTTCCCAGCTAAAGGACTCAATGGGGCTTACAAAAATTAAAACCGGTACAAATAAAGTCTCACACTACTAAAAACATACATCGGTTAAAATATAATTATACTGCCAATAGAGTTTAAAACCTAGTTGTTACTGTGTGCTGTCAGGTTGGCTCCAATTTATGGTAACCATGAGAGACTTCCAAGAGACCCCATTGTTAGTAGTCTTCCTCCAGTCTTGCAAACTCCTGGTACTTGTGGCTTCCTTGATTGAGCAAACCCATCTGTAATGTTGTCTTCCTCCCTACTGCCTTCCATTATGCCAAGCTTTTTCATCTTTTCCTGCAACTGGTGTTATCTTATGATATGTCCAAAATATGATAGATAGTTCAGTCATGCATCTTGTGATAGTTCATGTTTGGTTTGCTCTAGGACAGCGTTTCTCAACCTGGGGGTTTCAGAGGGGTCGCCAAAGACCATCAGAAAACATATATTTCTGATGGTCTTAGAAACCCCTTTGGCAGAGATGGCTGAAGATCTCTCTGCCTGACCTTTTCTTCCTTTTTGGAAACAGACTGTGAATCCTTGCAGCAAAAACACTCCTCCACTGTGATTGGCTGGCCTCTCGGCCGATTGGAAGACTGTTTCTAGTACTCCAAGCGGGGAGGGGAGAGCAGGCATGCTTGGCACATGGCAGCATGGTCGGCATGTGCGGGCAAGGGAGAGCATGTGAAGCTGGAGAGAGGTTCTCACCAGCAAGTCTCTTCAAGGCATGGGGGTTCTGTGTGGGAGGTCTGACCCAATTCTATCATTGGTGGGGTTCAGAATGCTCTTTGATTGTAGGTGAACTATAAATCCCAGCAACTACAACTCCCAAATGTCAAAGTCCATTTTCCCCAAACTCCGCCAGTGTTCACATTCGGGTATATTGAGTATTTGTGGCAAGTTTGGTCCAGATCCATCCACATTGCTCTCTGGATGTTGGTGAACTACAACTCCAAAACTCAAGGTCAATGACCACCAAACCCTTCTAGTATTTTCTGTTGGTCATGGGAGTTCTGCGTGCCAAGTTTGGTTCAGTTCCATTGCTAGTGGTGTTCATAATGCTCTTTGATTGTAGGTAAACTTTGATTGTGGCTGCCGGTCCATCTCCGAGCCCAATTCAAAGTGCTGGTTTTGACCTATAAAGCTCTACACGGTTCTGGCCCAGCTTACTTGTCCGAACGCATCTGCCCCTATGTCCCACCTCGTAATCTAAGATCATCTGGGGAGGCGCTGCTCTCACTCCCGTCAACAGCGCAAATGCACCTGGCGGGGATGAGAGACAGGGCCTTCTCGGCTGTGGCCCCCACCTATGGAACACTCTCCCAAATGAGGTAAGATCCCCTCCTTCCCTCCTGGCTTTTAGGAAAAAAAATAAAAACATGGCTTTGGGACTAGGCCTTTGAGCAGTAGAAACAAATCTATGCAGCATTTCAGAAAAACAATGACTAGAACGGCGATTTGATGGATGAGACTGTTTTACTGTTTTAATGATTGTTCTACTGTTTATGGATGTATTTTAATTTGATTTATGTCTAACTGTAATTGTATAATTGTAATTGTTTGTGCTGGCATTGAATTTTGCCATTGCCTATGTGGAAATCGCTTTGAGTCCCCTTCGGGGTGAGAAAAGCGGTATACAAATACTGCAAATAAATAAATAAATAAATAAATAAATAAACTATAAATCCCAGCAGCTATAACTCCCAAGTGACAAAATCAATCCCCCCACCCCTACTAGTATTCAGATTTGGGCATACCGGGTATTTTTTAGCCGCCCTGAGTCCCTCTGCGGAGATTGAGATAGGACGGGATATAAATGTCCGAAATAAATAAATAAATAAATAAATAGTGCCAAATGTGGTCCAGTGCTTGAAAATACATCTTGCATATCAGGTATTTACATGATGATTCATAACAGGAGCAAAATTACAGTTATGAAGTAGCAACAAAAAAAAAATTATGGTTGGGGGTTGCCCCAACATGAGGAACTGTATTAACAATGGCTTCAAACTACAAGAGAGGAGATTCCATCTGAACATTAGGAAGAACTTCCTGACTGTGAGAGCTGTTCAGCAGTGGAACTCTCTGCCCCGGAGTGTGGTGGAGGCTCCTTCTTTGGAAGCTTTTAAGCAGAGGCTGGATGGCCATCTGTCAGGGGTGATTTGAATGCAATATTCCTGCTTCTTGGCAGGGGGTTGGACTGGATGGCCCATGAGGTCTCTTCCAACTCTTTGATTCTATGATTCTATGATTCTAAGGGGCCGCAGCATTAGGAAGGTTGAGAAACATTACTCTAAGACAGCGTTTCTCAACCTGGGGGTTGGGTGTCAAAGGGGTCACCAAAGACCATCAGAAAACACAGTATTTTCTGTTGGTCATGGGAGTTCTATGTGGGTTTGTTGTTGTTGTTCATTCGTTCAGTCGTCTCCGACTCTTCGTGACCTCATGGACCAGCCCATGCCAGAGCTCCCTGTTGGCCGTCACCACCCCCAGCTCCTTCAAGGTCAGTCCAGTCACTTCAAGGATGCCATCCATCCATCTTGCCCTTGGTCGGCCCCTCTTCCTTTTACCTTCCACTTTCCCTAGCATAATTGTCTATAGTTTAGTCCAATTCTATTGCTGGTGAGGTTCAGAACTATCTTTGATTGTACGCAAACTATAAATGTCTGTTTTCCCCAAACTCCACCAGTTTTCACCTTTGGACATATTGAGTATTTGTGCCAAATTTGGTCCAGATCCATCATTGCCTGAGTCCACAGTGCTCTCTGAATGTAGGTGAACTATAACTTCAAAATTCAAGGTCAATGCCCCCCAAACCCTACCAGTATTTTCTGTTGGTCATGAGGGTTATGTGTGGGAAGTTTGGTTAAATACTATTATTGGTGGCGTTCAGAATGATCTTTGAATGAAGGTGAACTACAAATCCCAGCAACTACACCTTCCAAATGATAAAATCAATCTCTCCCCTAACCCCACCAGTATTCAAATATGGGTGTATTGGGTATTTGTGCCAAATTTGGTCCAGTGAATGAAAATACATTCTGCATATCAGATATTTACATTATGATTCATAACAGTAGAAAAAATACAGTTATGAAGTAGCAGCGGAAGTAATTTTATGACTGGGGGTCACAACAATATTAGGAACTGTATTAAGGGGTCACGGCAATACAAAGGTTGAGAAACATTGCTCTAGGACAGTGGTTTTCAACCTGGGGTCCCCAGATGTTTCTGGCCTACAACTCCCAGAAATCCCAGCCAGTTTACCAGCTGTTAGGATTTCTGGGAGTTGAAGGCCAGAAACATCTGGGGACCCACAGGTTGAGAACCACTGCTCTAGGACTTACTTGTTTATCCTTTTGGAGAGTTAATGGCACCCATTAACTCTTCTCTGGTACCACATTTTGAATGAATTTTGAATTGCCCAAAATCTCTTGATAGACCTTGAAGTCCCTGTCGAAGAAAGAGTCTGATCCTGTCTGCATTTCCCATCAGGATGCACCTGCATTGGACCTCTTTGCATTAGCCTATGTCTAAGCCACATACTACGTTGATACATGACAACAGAATCATCGTTGAGTCCCTAAGTGGCTTTTGCCTTTTTTTAAAACATTAAATATATGGCAACAGATGCCTTGTGAAATACCTCCCTTTTGATGCATCCAGCACTGCTCATTCCAAGGTGTTAATGGCACCTTTCTGACAATCCACAGCAGTGTTTGCAGGAAGGCTGCCCATATTCTTTTGTGACAGAAAAAGAGATCCCGCTGCCTAGCCTTCCACGATTTCTGTCATATTCTAAATCTGAAAATTGGTTTGTTAATACTCAGCCTGGTCCTGAGGTCAGTCAAAGTGAAGACAATTACAATATGTTCCTTTTCAGAGAGGATACCTATATTTGCCATCTGTTTCCTGTGCTTCTCTGTTGTTTAGACCCAATATTAGATTTTGGAATGAATTTTGTATTTGCACAGTTTATGGGTCAAGAACTGGCTGCCTTCCACATCTCCAATTAAGAGCTTTGGGACACAACTTGCCAAGTTCTTATAGTATTTATTGGCACCTATAGTGCAACCTTTGAAAGGTAATCATATTTCTGTGTGCTCTTAGGGATCAATGGGGATCCTAATTAGGGCTGGAACTGGGATCAAAGTTGGTGCTCCCAATCCATTGGTCAACTTAAGCTGGAAGAAAAGCATTATGTCAAACTGTACCAAGAAACATTCTCACTCTCTTACAGTGCTGGTTTTTTTGTGCTGTATATTAGGAGAAAGTATAGAGAAATGGGACAAAACTAACAAAATGAAGTTCAACAGTCACAAATGCAAGAGACTCCACTTAGGCAGGAAAAAGGAAATGCAAAGGACAGAATAGGGGACGATGCCTGGCTCGGGAGCAGGACGTGGGAAAAAGATCTTGGAGTCCTCGTGGGGAGGAAGGGGAACATGAGCCAGGAATGTCATGCAGCAGCTAAAAAGCCAATGGGATGTTGGCCTGCATAAATAGGAGTCTAGTGTCTAGATCCAGGGAAGTCATGCTCCCCATGCTCTATTCTGCCTTGGTCAGACCACACCTGGAATCACACTGTGTCCAATTCAGGGCACCACAATTGAAGGGAGATGTTGACTCTAAGCTGGAATGTGTCCAGAGGAGGGAGACTCAAAGGATCAAGGGTCTGGAGAACAAGTCCTATGAGGAGCAGCTTAAAGAGCTGGGCATGTTTAGCCTGCAGAAGAGAAGGCTAAGATGAGACATGATAGCCATGTATAAATAGGGGAAGTCATAGGGAGGAGGGAGCAAACTTGTTTTCTGACACAATGGAACAATGACTTCAAACTACAGGAAAGGAGATTCCACCTGAACACAAAGAACTTTCTGATTGTGAGGGCTGTTCAGCAGTAGGACTCTCTTCCCCAGAGTGTGGTGGAGGCTCCTTCTTTGGAGGCTTTTAAGAGGCTGGATGGCCATCTGTAGGGAGTGGTTTGAATTGTGGGCAATAGAGGTTGTGCCAAATGAACGAGGATGGTAGGTTGATGGTCCTCCTTCTGCACTACAACGGAGGACTCAAGGGTTCTGTTGAGTGTCGAAGGCTTTCATGGCCGGAATCACTGGGTTGTTGTAGGTTTTTCCGGGCTATATGGCCTGTTCTAGAGGCATTTTCTCTAGAGGCCTCTAGAACATGGCCATATAGCCCAGAAACAACCCAGTTCTATTGAGTGTTCCCAATCAGACCACTGTATCAGCTTAGATCCAAGACTGACCCAAGGGCAGCTATCTAATGTCTCACCTTGACCATCCTTGCTTCTTGTTTCTCAACAGGGTATACTGCTGGAACACCCTACAAGGTCCCTCCTACCCAGAGTAACAGTGCACCTCCTCCATATTCTCCATCTCCAAATCCTTACCAAACTGCTATGTACCCTATCCGAAGTGCCTATCCACAGCAGAACCTATATGCCCAGGTGTGTATATATGTCTGTCTCTATTTATGTGTCAAATTGTTCATCACACCACCCCCACCAAATGAACATGGCAGTCTGCATATTCTCATGTACAAGTTGAGGTCATGTATAAGTCAAGAATAAATTTGGGGCCCAAAATTATGGATTTTGATATGTCTCATGAATAAGTCGAGGGTGACTATATGGAGGGTGGAGAGCACCAATGCCACCTCAGAGGACCATCCGCTCTGGCCCCCACTGCTACTTCCACATCCAGGCATTCAGAAAAGGCCAGAAGGGTCATCATTATGGAGAGAGTAGAGGCTGTTGGTGCTTCTTTTAGGTTCTCCAAATCAGACTAAGTTCTCACCTTTTGACAGTCTCCTCAATGAAGGGAATGGCTCCCTTATTTACTGCCTTGGAGAAGAGAAGGCTGACTATTCCTC
Organism: Anolis sagrei; assembly: GCF_037176765.1. Taxonomy (NCBI): domain Eukaryota; kingdom Metazoa; phylum Chordata; class Lepidosauria; order Squamata; family Anolidae; genus Anolis; species Anolis sagrei. The sequence goes on from NC_090023.1 coordinate 6,239,531, forward strand.
TTACACTATTCACATTGACCCACGGATAAGTCAACTCAGTTATTTGGGGTTGGAGGCCAACTTAAATTCCTTATCTGCCTATTTTGCAAATTATTTGCAAAATATTTTCTTTTTAAATGCTACTTGATATTAACAGGATTTTTTAAAATGGCAATGAGCTTTTTAAGTGGGTTGTTGTAGGTTTTTTTTGGGCTATATGGTCATGTTCTAGAAGCATTCTCTCTTGACGTTTTGCCTGCATCTCTGGCAAGCATCCTCAGAGGCTGTGAGCCTTTTAAGATTGCATTCTTTACCTGTTTCCAATCATCAGAAGAAAATTCCAACCTTCCTTCTCTTTTCCCCCTTGCAAAACGTAGGAGGTTTCTTTTTGTTACATTGGTGTTGCACAGAGATAGAAAGTGCCTTTTGGACCCCCCCCCCCCCCCCCACTACAAATATAAACTGGGTTGCTTTGTCCTTTGACAAAGTTACCAAGATTACACTATTGGAAATTCCATAACCTATTGGAAATTCCAGTGCAACATAACCTTATTGAAAGCAGAGGATGGTTGAAGTAGAATTTGCAGTTGCAATTGCCCAAAAGATATGCACTCCCATAAAATCTCTTATTTAAAACATGTACTCAAGAGACTTCTTGGGAGGAGAGCAATGTCCAATCTCGATAAAATAGTAAAGAGTAGAGACATCACACTGGCAACAAAGATCCGCATAGTCAAAGCCATGGTATTCCCTGTAGTAACCTACGGATGTGAGAGCTGGATCTTAGGGAAGGCTGAGTGAAGGAAGAGAGACGCTTTTGAGCTGTGGTGTTGGAGGAAAGTTCTGAGAGTGCCTTGGACTGCGAGAAGATCCAACCAGTCCATCCGCCAGGAAATAAACCCCGACTGCTCACTGGAGGGAAGGAGACTAGAGACAAATTTGAAGTCCTTTGGCCACATCATGAGGAGACAGCAAAGCCTAGAGAAGACAATGATGCTGGGGAAAGTGGAAGGCAAAAGGAAGAGGGGCCGATCAAGGGCAAGATGGATGGATGGCATCCTTGAAGTGACTGGACTGACCTTGAAGGAGCTGGGGGTGGTGATGGCTGACAGGGAGCTCTGGCGTGGGCTAGTCCATGAGGTCACGAAGAGTCAGAGACGACTGAACAAATGAACAACAACAAAACTCAAGAGACAAAACAAAGTAATATCCTTTAAAAAAAATAACATGTCAAGTTTACTAACCTTTGATCATTATGGTTGCCCTTCTCTGGAAATCTTTCAGCTTGTCCATATCCTTCGTTAACTGTGATGCTCAGAATTGGACACAGTGTTATGTGGTGAATAGATGATGATGTGGTCTGAATTAAATTGAATGAAAGTGTATGTTGGGACCTATAGGGGCTAGAGATGCCATTTTAGGATTGAGGCCTGGAAAACTACAAAAGAAGAATTAATGCACTATAATTAAAAGTTGCTGAACTGCTGACATCGATGACCAGAGACAATGATTAACTCTTGGTGGAAAACAACATGTTTATATTACCAGAGACAATGATTCTTTAAGTTAAGGAAGTGTTTACAATGATTCTTTCCTAAGAAGGAAACCAATTATTAATTAAGAAGAAAATCAACATCTGTCTGGAACGGATGAGAGTCAGCAAGTTTTCGCTGAAAAACACCTGTCATTCATTTGCAACTTTTTGGAGCAACATCAGCAGGAATATTGCTATATAAGATATACTTTACTATTCAAAAACTTGTGGCAGACCAGAGGAGTCTGGTCCACCTGCCATCTTCTCCAATATTAGAAAATGTTGACCATTTCCAGTACCTTGGCAGGCACCTCTCCACAAAAGTCAACATTGACACTGAAATACAACACCACCTGTGCTCTGCAAGTACATCATTTTTCCAAATGAATCAGAGAGTATTTGAGGACTGGGACATCCGTAGGGAGACCAAAGGTGCTTGTTGATAAAGCCATTGTCCTCCCAACCCTGCTATACACCTGCAAAACGTGGACTATCTACAGACGTTACACTCAACTCCTGGAATTCCATCAGTGTTGTCTTCAAAAAATCGTGCAAGTCTCTTGGGAAGACAGGCGGACAAATGTAGCATGCTGGAAGAAGCAAAGACCATCAGCACTGAAGCGATGCTCTTATGCCATCAACTCTGCTGGACTGGCCACGTTATCTGAATGCCTGATCACCGTCCCCCAAAGCAGCTACTCTACTCCAAACGCAAGAATGGGAAATGAAATCTTGATGGACAAGAAAAGAGATTTAATGATGGGCTTAAAACCAACCTCAAAAACTGTGGCATAGACCCCGAGAATGTGGAAGCACTGGACCTTGAGTGCTCTAACTGGAGATCAGCTGTGACCAGCAGTGCTGCAGAATTCGAAGAGGCACGAATGGACGGCAAAAGGGAGAAACATGCCAAGAGGAAGGCTCGTCAAGCCAACCCCAACCGGAACTGCCTTCCACTTAGAAACCAATCTCCTCACTGCAGAAGAATATGTGGATCAAGAATAGGGCTCCACAGTCATCAAGAGGACCATCACCTTGGAGGACCATCATTCTTGAGCTACGAGGGATCACCTAAGTAAGTAAAGTCTCCGAGGGATGGAGGAAGATGGTGTATTTGCAGAATGGTAGATTTTCAGGGAACACAATCCGGCCTACGTGCAGGTCTCTTTTCCAGGAGAAGGAAGAAGACATGGTTCCGTATGTATGTATGTATGTATGTATGTATGAATGAATGTTTTGTGTGTGTGAATGCTGAAGTAAAATGTAATACCCCCTTTGTTTGTGCACCTAATGTAGCTGTACTTTCTCTGCAAAGTGCCTAATATTCTGTGTCATTGTAAATGAAATACAAGAACCTTTTAAATGCCTTTTAAAGTAGACAGTTATTCCAGGTGAGGTTTGACCAATGCAGAATAGAGTGGTGCTCTTACTTCCTTTAACGTAGACACTATACTCCTATTGAGGCAATGTGGAGTTGCTGATTTGTTAAAAAATCAAGTTTACTAAAATATGGCTCTCTTTCCTTCATTTTCCCCCTTTCCAAACAGGGAGCGTATTACACACAGCCGGTGTATGCAGCGCAGCCTCATGTCATCCATCACACCACCGTGGTCCAGCCAAACAGCATCCCGTCTGCTATTTATCCTGCCCCCGTGGCTGCCCAGAGGACTAACGGCGTGACCATGGGGATGGTAGCTGGGACCACCATGGCAATGTCAGCAGGTGAGATGGAGAGAAAGCCACAAGGGCCCTCAGTGAGACACTTTTTCCTAACATGTATCGTCTATATAAATAAAAATGTAATGTTCGTTTCTGGGATTAACATAACTCAAAAACCACTGGACAAAATGACACGAAATTTGGATACAACATCCCTAACAGATCAATGAGTGACCATCACTCATAACATCCCCTCCCCCACCAAAAAAAGTGGAACTGACTTAAAACCCCCAAAAAGCTAAATGACAAAAAGCTAAATGATGATACAGAAAAAAGGGAAGGAAGAGGGAGGGAAGGAAAGGGAGAAAGGAAGGAACAAGCAAGCAAGCAAGCAAGCAAAGGAAGGAAAGAGATAGAGAAGGAAGAAAGGAGAGAAAGAGGAAAATAAAAGGGGGTGGAAAGAAAGGGGTAGAGAAAGAAGGAAGGAGAGAAGGAATGAAAAAAGGAAAGGAAGGAAAGAGGGAGCAAAGGAAGAAGAGAAAGAAAGTGAGAAGGAGGGAGGGAAGGAAAGACAGAAGGAAGGATGGAAGCAAAAAGCTAAGGAAGGAATGAAAGAGGTAGAAAAGGAAACAGAAAAAGGAAAAGAAAAGAGGGGAAGGAAAAAAGAAAAAAGGAAGGAAGGAGAAGTGAAGGAAGGAGGGAAAGAGGTAGAGAAGGAAGAAAGGGGAGAAAAGGAAGGAAAAGAAAAAGGAAGGAAAGAGGTAGAGAAGGAAAGAAGGTGAGAAGGAAATAAGAAAAGGGAAGGAGGGAAAGAAGGAGAAAAAGAGGGAGGGAAGGTTGGCCACAGCAACGTGTGGCAGGTACAATTAGTAGAATCATAAATTTGGAAGAGATTACAAGGGTCCATCCAGTCCACTCAATCCAAGCCCTCCTGACAGATGGCCACCTAACTTCTGTTTGAAAACCTCAAGAGAAGGAGACTCCACCACAATCGCAGGCAGCATATTCCACTGTCAAACAACTCGTACCATCAGGAAGTTCTTGCTAATGTTTAGGTGGAATATCTTTTCCAACAGCTTGAATCTGCTGCTCCATGTCTGGTCTCCAGAGCAACAGAAAACAAGTTTATCCTTTCCTCAGTATGACATCCTTTTAGATATTCAAACATGGCTATCATGTCCCCTCTTAGCGTTCCTTTCTCCAAGCTTAAACTTACCCAGCTCCCTAAGCCTTTTCATATAGGGCTTGGTTTCCAAACCTTTGACCATTTTGTTTGCCCTTCTCTGGACAGACTGTCAATACCTTTTGCATTCCGGCCTGAATTCAGCTTTGAACCCAGCATCACACAAGAATTCAGTAGTACTAATTAAACAGTTTATTAAAGAAAGCAGATATAAAAAGGCAATGTCCAAAAAGCAATCGGAAAAAGGCTTTCAAAATGCAGTAGTCCAAACATCAAAGTTCTTTTCAAAAGTGAAAAGGTACATGAAAAAACCAAGAATCAAAACGTAGGCATAAATCCACTACCAGAAAAACAGGAAATTCTTCCAAAACATGAATCCATGAACATGAGCACAAGACTTCCCAAAGATCTTAGACATAGGCTTAAACGTGGAGCAAGAGCAAGACCGAAGGTGTACACAGTAACACAGTGTTGCCTGGTCTTACCCTTTCAGTAAAGAACACTTTAATTTAAGGTCCACAAGCCATGAAGTCATGCCTTTGACAATTGGTCTGTTTCAAGGATTTCTCATGGAGTTCCTGTGACCTCTGTAATCCAACTCCCTCCTCCTAGAGATGGAGTCTCCTACTCTGATTGACCTCAGGTATTTTCCCAGGGGAAAAATCTTTCCCTTCCAGCTCCTTATATTCCGTTGCCAAGAAATGACCAGGGGAAAGGTCTTCCTGTTTTCTGATGCCAAAGCATCTCCATCTCCTCCCTACGCCAAAGCTGTTTCTGTCTGATCAGGCACACACCCATTCTTCCAGACAGAATCATGATCCAAAATCTCCTCATTTCCTAACTGGAAAGCCCATCATTCCTCACAACCTCTGACTGAACAATCCCTTTGTCTTCAGCCTCTAGCTGAACCACAACAATATCAGTTGGTTGTTGTAGTTTTTTGAGGCTATATGTCTATGTTCTAGAAGCATTTCCTCCTGATGTTTCGCCTGCATCTATGGCAAGCATCCTCAGAGGTTGTGAGACCTCACTACCTCTGAGGATGCTTACCATAGATGCAGGCGAAACGTCAGGAGAGAATGCCTCTAAAACATGGCCATATAGCCCGAAAAAACCTACAACAACCCAATGATTCCAGCTATGAAAGCCTTCAACAATACACACAACAATTTCCTTCTTGAGTTTGTGGTGCCCAGAACTGGCCACAGTCTTATTCCAGATGATGTCTGATTAAAGCAGGAGAGACTGCGACTATGACTTCCCTCGTTCACACTCTACTCCTATTGCTGCAGCCTAGAATTGCATTGGCTTTTTTGCTGTCACGTCACACTGTTCAGCTTGTGGTCCACTAAGAGTCATAGATTCCATTCACGTGGTCTATTGTCAAGCCAGGTGTCACCCATTCTATGTCTATGCATTACATTTTTTCCCTGGATTATTGTCTCTTAATTGTGCAAAAAAAATGCTTGAGACCCTCAGCTGAAATAAAATGGCCTCCTTTATCTGCCAGCTCCTGCCCCGTCCCCTTCTCCCCCAGTGAAGGTCTATTTGTTTGGGTACCACACGGGTGCAGGCATGCACATGTTTGGAGGTAAGGGACTGGCTCTTTGCATGGCCTGTTCGACAGGGGTGTAGAGGGATTGCTCTCCTTTCCCATTGGTCTCTCAAGAATCACAACAAGGTTTTCTTAAAAAAAAAAAACAGCAAATACTGGGGTGTTGTTTCCAAGCTGGACCCCAAAGGCATGACCAGTCCACCCACAGGCTGTTTGCACAGTCTTCCCCCTCCCACCTGTCTCCATCAACACAGACAACGAGGGCCCCTTTCTCAGAGATCACAAGGGCCATCCCGTCCAACCCCATGCCATGCAGAAACATATACGAGGGTTGAATGAAAAGTAATGCCTCCACCTCAACAGACTCCTCAACAGGTGGCAGTACTGGTATGCGGCAGGTACTGGCTTGTTCAGTAGACTCTCCTCTACAGGTCCATTTTGACGGGAAGCCTTAGCATTGATCAGTTGTGTTGTTAAAGTGCGAAGTATGGAACCCTGCGCAGACAGTTGGTCAATGTGACTTAAGCAACATGCAGTCATTGAATTCTTGGCAGCAGAAGGTGTCACTTCAACATCTTTAAACGATGCACAGTACTCACATCAATACAATCACAATCAACAGCTTGCATTCTCTGATGAATCTCCTTTGGGGTGATACCTTCTGCTGTCAAGAATTCAATGACTGCCCATTGCTTAAGTCGTATTGATCAACCATGAGAAAAGAATTGAGAGGAATAAACATTTCTTGGCTCCATTGGATTTAATTAGAAAAATGGAATAACAATTGGTGGGTCCGAAATAAAACTGGGAAACAAATAACACAATTTGAGGAATTGATAATAAAAGAATTAAAAAGAAAAAATGGCGAGCAATTAAAAGGAACAACAAGTAAAATATATAAAATACTAATTAAGAAAAGGAAAAAAGAAAAGACTAAAATTAAGAGAATTATGGGAGGAGGAAGTAGGAACAATGATAACTGAAAAAGAATGGGAAGAGATATGGAAAGCAAGACACAAAAAAACATGTCAATTAGAATAAAATAAAATTATTACAAACTAATTTGGAAATGGTATTTAACACCGAGACGGTGTTCAGGCATATTATAAATAAAAACAATAATAAAAAATGTTGGTGAGGATGCCAAGAAATTGGAACCTACGTGCATATGTGGTGGGACTGCAAATATGTAAAAAAAAATTGGGAATTGGTTATAACAGAAATAGAAAATATCATGGATATAAAAATTAGGAGGAATCCAGTAGAAATATTACTTTTAATTAAAAAGAAGATGGGAAAGATAAGAGGGGAAAAATTAATAGACTATTAACAGCAGCTAGACTATTAATTGCAAAATATTGGAAAGGGGCAATGAAAATACAGATTAATGAATGGTATAAAGAAATCTGGAAAATGGCACCGAACGATAAGCTAACATCAAACTTAAAAGTAAAGAAGGGATTATGTAAAAAAAAAAAAAATGGCTTTGAAAGTATCTGGAGAAAATTTCTATAAAAAATTATTGGAAAAAGAAGATGGGAATTTACCTCCAAATGAAGAACTGATTTTTTGGTGGGACTTTAAGAGAAGAGGTGGCTCTGGAGAAGGGGAGCACAGGGGTGAATGTAAATAAAAGAGAAGGAAATGTATAGCATATGTCTATATAACTGTTTTTTCTCTTTTCAAATAAAAAACTAAATAAAAAAAGAATTGAATGACTGCACGTTGCTTAAGTCGCATTGACCGACCGTCTGTGCAGGTTTCCATACTTCGCACTTTAACAACAAAACTGTTCAATGCTAAGGCTTTCTGCCAAAATGGAACTGTAGAGGAGAGTCTACTGAACAAGCCAGTACCTGCCGCATACCAGTACTGTTGAGTAGTTACAAAGGTGGAGGCATTACTTTTCATACAACCCTCATAGGTAGCTCCCTAAGCCTCTCCTTGTAGGGCTTGGCTTCCAGACCTTTGACCATTTTGGTCAGCCTTTTCTGGACAGCTTCTCAATGCCCTTTGTCTTCTATGCAGTCTAGTCCCCAAGTGACTGCTCTAAGGATGCTTCGGCTTGCAAGCGGCTCATGCCAGTGAGCCAAGCCACAGGCTTCAAGGGGAATCCTGCTTCTTCTTCCTTTGGGACCCTCCTTAGTTCAGAAGCCAATGTGGGCATGTCTCCCGAGGCAAGCTGGATGTGCCAGGGCTGAGCTTCTCCCTCCCTTCTGACTCTCCTCCTTTCTCTCTTCTTGTTTCAGGCACTCTGTTGACCACTCCTCAGCACACTGCAATTGGAGCACATCCCGTCTCGGTGCCAACGTACAGGGCTCAAGGGACCCCTGCCTACAGCTATGTACCTCCCCACTGGTAATCTCATTAGCCAATCCACGTAAGTGGCACCAAATTGCTGCTAGCAGGCAAAAAGGGTCGTTTACAGGTAGATCTGCCTCGGCCAGGGCTCTGGAACTGGGGGAAGCACTCCCAAAAGAATATCTGAGTGGAAATCCAACATGCAATATTTGTTCTTACTCTTAGAACAAGGAATAAGTGGTTTCAGAAAGTAGGAACGTGTCTTTTGTAGAGTTTGGAAAAGTTGCTTTGCTGGGAGAGAACTCCTAGAAACCCCAAACCAAGCGATGTGTGCCAAAGAGGCTTTTCCAAAGTATGACTTTATAGCTGGGTAAGCCGTGTAAGTGTACAGGTTGTGCATCTCTTATCTCAAATCCAAAATACTCCAAAACTGTCCACTTTGGTGGCTGAGATAGTGATGTCTTTGCTATCTGATGGTTCAATGTACACAAACTCTTTCGTGCAGAAAATTATTTAAAATATTGGGTTGCGGTGAGTTTTCTGGGCTGTCTGGCTATGTTCCAGAAGCATTCTCTCCTGACGTTTTGCCCACATCTATGGCATGCATCCTCAGAGGTTGAGGGGTCTGTTGGAAACTAGGCAAGTGTTGTTTTTTTTTTTTTTTGGTCATGTCAGGAGTGACTTGAGAAACTGCAAGTCGCTTCTGGTGTGAGAGAATTGGCTGTCTGCAAGGACATTGCCCAGGGGACGCCCAGATGATTTGATATTTTTATCATCCTTGTGGGAGGCTTCTCTCATGTCCCCGTATGAGGAGCTGGAGCTGATAGAGGGAGCTCATCCGCCTCTACCCGGATTCAAACCTGCGACCTGTTAGTCTTCAGTCCTGCCGGCACAGGGCTTTAACCCACTGCACCACCAGGTTGATATATCTGTGGAATGATTGCCCAGGGTGGGAGAAATAACTCTTGTCTGTTAGAGGCAAGTGTGAATGTTGCAATTGGCCACCTTGATTAGCATTGAATGGCCTTGCAGCTTCAAAGTGTAGCTGGTTGCTGCCTGGGGGAATCCTTTGTTAGGAAGTGTTAGCTGGCCCTGATTTATTATTGCCTGGAATTCACCTGAGTTTTTTTTAGTGTTGTTCTTTATTTACTGCCCTGATTTTAGAGTTTTTTAAAACTTGTAGCCAGATTTTGTTCATTTTCATGGTTTCTTCCTTTTTGTTGAAATTGTTAACATGCAAGCACAGTAAATATTTATTTATTTATTTATTTATTTACAGTATTCATATTCCGCCCTTCTCACCCCGCAGGGGACCCAGGGCAGATTACAATGTACATATACATGGCAAACATTCAATGCCAAAGACACACAACAGATATAGACAAACAGACAGAGGCTATGTAACTTTTTCTGGCTGCCAGGGGAGCTGTCGCTTTCATCGTCCATCTGCGACACTGATGAGTTACTTCCGCATTCCCCGCATGCTTTTTGCTGGAGTGCTTTGTTGGAGTCTTTTTTATGGCCTCGTAAATTTTGTTTAATTAGCCTCCCCACACATAGGTGGTACCTAATTTTCCTAATTGACAGATGCAACCGTCTTTCGGGTTGCAAAGGTCGACAACAAGCTACACAATTGGTCGGAAGCTCACTCCGACCTGGGCTGGCTTCGAACTCATGACCTTGTGGTCAGAAGTGATCTTAATGCTGCTGACACTCAGACAGCTGCGCCACACTCCCAGTGCAACACTCATAAAACAGGGGAATTCCAGACAAGAATCAATCAGGGCCAGCTAACACCTCACAACAAAGTATCCCCCAGGCAGGAAGCAGCCTAGCCTTGAAGCTGCAAGGCAATTGAGTGCTAATCAAGCTTGCTAATTGCAACATTCAGACTTCCCTCCAACAGACAAGAGTTCTCTCTCCCACCCTGGACATCATTCCACAGATATATAAACCTCCCTTGTCTCATTCCTAACAGACCTCACAACTGGGTTGTTGTAGGTTTTTTTGGGGCTATATGGTCATGGTCTAGAGGCATTCTCTCCTGACGTTTCGCCTGCATCTATGGCAAGCATCCTCAGAGGTACCTCTGAGGATGCCTGCCATAGATGCAGGCGAAACGTCAGGAGAGAATGCCTCTAGACCATGGCCATATAGCCCGGAAAAAACCTACAACAACCCAGTGATTCCGGCCATGACAATAGACTTCACAACTTCTGGGGATGCCTGCCATAGATGTGGGCGATACGCCAGGAAAGAATGCTTCTGAAACATGGCCAAACAGCCTGGAAAACTCACAGCAACCCAGTGATTCTGGCCAACACAAATTTCCACATTCTTCAGAGACATCCCTACATCTTATATGGAAACAATAGGGATGTCCTCATTTACTTTGCCTGTTTTAGGTAGGCATAAATAAGCAGAATCCTATTGTATTGTCGAAGGCTTTCATGGCTGGAATCACTAGGTTCTTGTGGGTTTTTTCGGGCTATAGAGCCATGTTCTAGAGGCATTTCTCCTGACGTTTCGCCTGCATCTATGGCAAGCATCCTCAGAGGGATGCTTGCCATAGATGCAGGCGAAACGTCAGGAGAAATGCCTCTAGAACATGGCTCTATAGCCCGAAAAAACCCACAAGAACCCAGAATCCTATTCTTTCTCAGCTGAATCGTTATCACAGTATTGGCTTCATATTTGGTCCTGCAATTCAGTATCAAAAGTCTGTGTTCTTCAGCACTCCTTCCCCATTTCCTCATTGTGATCTTACTAAAAACAATTTGCTGGTAAGGCAGATGGCCATCAGGAAATGAGAGCTAGGCTGGTATAAAAAGACTTTGTCAACGCCTTTAGTCACAAGTAGACTTTCCATTCCTGTTATGTTTATGTTTTGCAAGTCTCTTGGAGCAGCCCCTAGAATCATAGAATCATAGAATCAAAGAGTTGGAAGAGACCTCGTGGGCCATCCAGCCCAACCCCATTCTGCCAAGAAGCAGGAATATTGCATTCAAATCACCCCTGACAGATGGCCATACAGCCTCTGTTTAAAAGCTTCCAAAGAAGGAGCCTCCACCACACTCCGGGGCAGAGAGTTCCACTGCTGAATGGCTCTCACAGTCAGGAAGTTCTTCCTCATGTTCAGATGGAATCTCCTCTCCTGTAGTTTGAAGCCATTGTTCCATTGCGTCCTAGTCTCCAGGGAAGCAGAAAACAAGCTTGCTCCCTCCTCCCTGTGACTTCCTCTCACATATTTATTCGTGGCTATCATATCTCCTCTCAACCTTCTCTTCTTCTACATGCCCTTGTAGACACATTGCAATCTTAGTCAGGCACAAGTGATTGCTGATAGATAGATGGATGGATGGATGGATGGATGGATAGATAGATAGATAGATAGATAGATCAATAAATAGGTAGGTAGGTAGGTAGGTAGGTAGGTAGATAGATCGATCAATAAATAGGTAGGTAGGTAGGTAGGTAGATAGATAGATAGATAGATAGATAGATAGATAGATAGATAGGAGGGTTATCCGGAAAGTAAGGTTACAAGATTTTTAAAAAAATACAAGGATTGAATCACAAGTAATGCCTCCACCTTCATTACTTGGGTTTGGATGGGAATATGTATTGTCGAAGGCTTTCATAGCCAGAATCACTGGGTTGCTGAAGATTTTTTCGGGCTGTATGGCCATGGTCTAGAGGCATTCTCTCTTGACGTTTCACCTGCATCTATGGCAAGCATCCTCACTACCTCTAAGGATGCTTGCCATAGATGCAGGCGAAACGTCAGGAGAGAATGCCTCTAGACCATGGCCATACAGCCCGAAAAAAACCTACAACAACCCTGGATGGGAATATTTTAATAATACGACAATCGTCCTGAATCAGTCTGTCAACCTTTTGCAAGTGAAACTTGGTGGTTGCTGTCACAGGATGTCCAACTCTTTGTTTGTCACGCAAGTCAAACAAAGCTAGTCAATATCTCTCTTCAATTGTGGTGCCCAGAATTGGACACAATATTCCAGATGTGGTCTAACCAAGAAGAGTCGGTGTTGTCCATAGACACCTCCAAGGTCGTGTGGCCGGTATGACATGGAGTGCCGTTACCTAACCGCCAGAGCGGTACCTATTGATCTACTCACATTTGCGTGTTTTTGAACTGCTAAGTTGGCAGAATCTGAAGTTGACAGCAGGAGATCATGCCGCTCTCCGGATTCAAACCTGCAACCTTTCAATCAACAAGTTCAGCAGCTCAGTAATTTAACCCACTGTGCCATTGGGTTGGTCTTAGGGGCTCCATATGTCAGAAACAACTTGAAGGCACACATAACAATAACTTAAAAGGCATAGTGACCTGAAAGGTGGAGATGACCAAGACAAAGGCTTCTGTTGTCAAGAGCGTTAAAACTGAGCTTTCGAGATTATCATATCAGTCAGTCATCATCATAGTCGATCCCTTGTGGCCGAGTCTGATTGTCTTCCAAGTGTAGAGTCTTGGTGATGGGTCCGTAAGTGACTGTAGAACATTATTCTGGATCCACATGGTCTTTCTTAAGCAGTGAGGTCATATGTATTGTTGAAGGCTTTCATGGCCGGAATCACTGGGTAGTTGTAGGTTTTTTCGGGCTGTATGGCCATGGTATAGAGGCATTCTCTCCTGCCGTTTCACCTGCATCTATGGCAAGCATCCTCAGGGGTAGTGTGGTCTGTGGAACTAGGAAAAGGGGTTTATATATCTGTGGAATGACCAGTGAGGCCATACATTTCCAGGTGGAAAGGGGTACACTGCTATCTGTGAAGCCTCCCTCAGACTGTATTGCGTTCCTCAAGAAATTTTACATTTCTGGATCGAGGTAGCATGCAGAAGCGTCCCACATGGACCCGTGTGGTGTTAAACAGTCCTTTGAGGCCTTTCCTTAATTGCTGCTCTCCTCGTGTGAATTGCCACTACTGACAGAGCACATCTGAAAAGCAAAATTCAAATCCTGTGAGGGTTTTAAACAGGGAGTCTCCAGAGAGAAACATTGGTTTAGCTGAAGGAGAAATCTTCATCTTGGGGAAACTTCATTCCAAGGGTTCATAGAAAAGTTGGAAGGGTCCCATGGGCCATTGAATCCCAACTCTCTGCTCGAGGCAGGATCTCCAGCAAAAACATCCCCAGTCGATTGCTGCCCAGCCTCTTTTTGAAGATGCCCAAAGTAGGAGATCTCATCGCCTTTCTGGGCAGTTGTTTCCATTTCCATTCCCTGTTCTTGTCAAGAGGTCTCTTCTAATTTATTCAAAACATACTGTAACTGTAAACAAATAAGAGCATAGTGTCTAGATCTAGGGAAGTAATGCTACCCCTCTATTCTGCTTTGGTTAGACCACACCTGGAATATTGTGTCCAATTCTGGGCACCACAATTCAAGAGAGATGTTGACAAGCTGGAATGTGTCCAGAGGAGGGCGACTAAAATGATCAAGGGTCTGGAGAACAAGCCCTATGAGGAGCGGCTTAAGGAGCTGGGCATGTTTAGCTTGAAGAAGAGAAGGCTGAGAGGGGATATGATAGCCATGTATAAATATGTGAGAGGAAGCCACAGGGAGGAGGGAGCAAGCTTGTTTTCTGCTTCCTTGGAGTCTAGGACGCGGAACAATGGCTTCAAACTACAAGAGAGGAGATTCCATTTGAACATGAGGAAGAACTTCCTGACTGTGAGAGCCGTTCAGCAGTGGAACTCTCTGCCCCGGAGTGTGGTGGAGGCTCCTTCTTTGGAAGCTTTTAAACAGGGGCTGAATGGCCATCTGTCAGGGGTGATTTGAATGCAATATTCCTGCTTCTTGGCAGGGGGTTGGACTAGATGGCCCATGAGGTCTCTTCCAACTCTTTGATTCTATGATTCTATGAATTAGACCTAGTCTTACCCTTTGGGACAGCAGACACTGAGTCTGCCCATTCCTCTCAAGAGTGTCCCTTGAGTCAGTGCCCCCCAATAATTGGCCCTTCAGATGTTTTGGACATCAGCTCCCAGAAACCATGGTTATAGACCGAGTTGGCTAGGACACCTCAGAGTTGCAGTCCAACATGTCTGAAGTCTGGAATACTGTGTCCAGTTCTAGGCACCACAAGTCAAGAAATATATTGACAATCTGGAATGTGTCCAGAAAAAGGCAGCCAAACCGATCATAAGTCTAGAAGCCAAACCGATCATAAGTCTGGAAGCCAAACTTTCTGAAGAGTAGCTTAGGTTGTTGGATATGTTTTGCTTGGAGTAGAAAAGGCTGAAAAGGACATGAGAGTCATGTTTAAATATTTGAAAGGATGTTACATTGAAGAGAGAACAAGCTTGTTTTCTGTTGCTCTAGAGCAGTGGTTCCCAACCTTTTTTGACCAAGGACCACTTTGCCCAGGGAACACTCTCCAAAAGAGTTACAAATCAGTTTTTGGTCAACTTTAGATTCGGTTTGGTTATTTGGGATGCTGATTCAGACAATTGCATTGGATAGACCACATCAGCTCTAGTTTCAGATACAGAACATATGCCATCCAGTAGTCATCACTTGCTTGTTCACAGAAAACCATATTTAATAAGCCTCGGTACTATAAGAGATTTTCACAAGACCAGTCACTCTTTTTGCAACAACGTAGTAACAGTGAGGTTGTGGACCATATTTTCGTTCTTGTGGACCACTGGTGGTCCACAGACCACAGGTTGAGAACCACTGCTCTAGAGACTGGGACACAATGGAGAAATGGATTCAAATTGCAGGGCAGGAGATTCCATGTAAACATTAGGAAAAACTTCCTGATGATGAGATCTGTTGGACAATAGAATATGCTATCTTGGATGGAGTTTCCATTTCTGGAAGCTATTGAATAGAGACTGGATGGGCATCTGTTGGGAGGGCTGGAATCCTACATGGCAGAATGTGGTTGGGCTGGATGCTACTTGTGGTCTCTTGCAACTCTGTGATTCTATGACTCCAAGTCCAACACATATGGAGGACCTGCCTGAGTTAGAATCATAGAATCCTAGAGTTGGGAGAGACCTTGTGGGCCATCCAGTACAATGCTCTGCCAAGAAGTGGGAAAATCGCATTCAAAGCACCCCTGAGTTATATCAAAGGGATCCCATGTTGTTCCTCAGTCATCTCTTCATTGAGCTGAACCTTCCCAGTTCCTATCGATTGGCTGTGCTCAGACCTACAAGAAGCACTGTCTGAATATCAAGCAAAAAGTGGGTGCTAGAAACAATATCATATGAAAGCTGACTGGCACAACCTGGGGATCACAACCAGATACAGTGAAGACATTGCGCTATGCTACTCTACTGCAGAGTATGCATGCCCAGTGTGGAACACATCTCACCACACTAAAACAGTGGATCTTAATGAGACATGCCACATTATCACAGGCTGTCTGCGCCCTACACCACTGGAGAAATTACACTGTCTAGCCGGTATTGCACCACCTGACATCTGCCAGGAAGTAGCAGCCAATAGTGAAAGGACCAAGGCAGAGAAATCTCCAGCTCATCCCCTGTTTGGGTATCAGCCAGCACTTCAACGACTTAAATCAAGAAATAGTTTTCTAAGATCTACAGAGACACTTGCTGGAACACCTCAGCAAGCGAGAGTCCAAAAGTGGCAGGCTCAAACCCAGAACCTCAATCAGTGGCTGATACCAAATGAGAGGCACACAGAAGACTGGGCGACTTGGAAGGTGCTAAACAGACTGTGCTCTGGCACCACGAGATGCAGAGCCAACCTCAAGAAATGGGGCTACAAAGTGGAATCCATGACATGCAAGTGTGGAGAGGAGCAAACCACTGACCACCTGCTGCAATGCAACCTGAGCCCTGCCACATGCAAAAGGGAGGACCTTCTTGCAGCAACACCAGAGGCACTCCAAGTGGCCAGATACTGGTCAAAGGACATTTAATCAACTTTCAAGCTTTGTGTTTTGTCTGTCTGTTTGTTTGTTTTGTTAAAATGTAATACAACTGTCAGGTGAGAGGAAACCACAGGAAGGAGGGAGCAAGTTTGTTTTCTGCATCCCTAGACTAGGACACGAAACAATGGCTTCAAACTACAAGAAAGGAGATTCCATCTGAACATGAGGAAGGACTTCCTAACTGTGAGAGCCGTTCAGCAGTGGAACTCTCTGCCCCGGAGTGTGGTGGAGGCTCCTTCTTTGGAAGCTTTTAAACAGGGGCTGGATGGCCATCTGTCAGGGGTGATTTGAATGCAATATTCCTGCTTCTTGGCAGAATGGGGTTGGACTGGATGGTCCACGAGGTCTCTTCCAACTCTTTGATTCTATGATTCTAGGTTGCTCCTGACACGATAAATAAATAAATCGATTGGCCAGAAGAGAGAACTTGATTAAGTGGGTGTGTGGGGTGAGAAATGTACCTTTGCTGAATCTTCATGATATCTTCTATTCTCTGTGGAAATGACCCTTCTCTCTCTGTTTGTCTCTCTCTTCCCTCCCTCTTCTCTTACAGATCTGGAGTCAAACATTGTATGCAACAACTCAAGTCTTACATCGGTGCTGGAGCAGCGGTCCCAAGGCACCAAGTCTGTTAGCAAGAACACACAAAGTACAAAGGGTCACTCGATGCATTCTTAAGGGTTTTCATTTTTTAAGCTTGCTTCTGTTCATCTTGGGTTTTCTTCCTTCCTTCCTTTCTCTTTCTAAAGCCATTTCCCTCCCCTTGGGCCCAAGCTCTTGCCTCCTTTTGCTTCTTCCTCCATACCATCGCCCTGGGAATGGTTTCACGCTGCTGCAGATGCTAAGCAATACTCACGCTTCTCTGTTTTGCACCTTCCGCCTCATTCCTCAGTTCAAGAGTTGCAGATGTCTTCGGATGCTGTGCATTTCATTCCTTAGAGTCCATTTTGGTTTTGCAAGCAAGGATGATTGATGTTCAGGGTTAGAAAGGGAGAAGTAGAAGAAAAAGCACAGCATTGGCAGACGTGTCTTTCCCCCCATTTCACTCCCATTCATATCATTCTACCTGTCTCTGTCTCAATATATGTTGGATTATTACGCGATATGAGAAAATGGGTGTCTTCCAGATGTTGGAAATAGATTTACAGTTCATTATCTGTGCTGAAAGGTGGGACTTGTCTCCCCTTTCTTTCTTTTTTTAGAGGAAGGGATGACACAAATCAAGCCCCTTCTGTTGTAGGAAGCAGGAGAGCTGCTCGTCATCTAGAGCTTTGGCTTGTGTGTATTTTTACATTGTGGTGTCTGTGCATATTTTACTCATACACATCACCCCATTGCAACAGGAACAAGCAAAGCCTGATGAGGGTGCATGCTAGCAGGGGATAACACATAGACAAGAGCCATTCTCTTGCTTTTATAGCAATTTAACATTTTCCCAACTTGGACGGTTTTGTGGAGGTTGAGGAGAGGCAGTTGCATTCCTTTCTGCTCTTGACTGACAACAAAAAGGAAAGATTTTTGAGCCCAAAAGATGTCAGGCTTGACCAGTTGCTTCCATAGAATGAAGGAAGGAATGCCCCTCATTTGCAAATGTCTTCTGATGACTAGTTTCATGGACAGGTCACTCTACCAATCTGCAAGTTCAATCAAAGATCTCCCCTGCATAAAATGTCCCATTTCCGATGACTTCTGAAATCTTTATAAGCTTTGGTTCCATTTAGCAGTTCACTGCACCCGGTGGTGAAGTGGATTAAAACCGCTGAGCTGTTGAGCTTGTTGACCGAAAGGTCGCTGGTTCAGATCCGGGGAGCGGGGTGAGCTCCCACTGTTAGCCCCAGCTTCTGCCAACTTAGCAGTTCAAAAACATGTAAATGTGAGTACGTCAATAGGTACTGCTCCGGTGGGAAGGTAATGGTGCTCCATGCAGTCATGCCGGCCACATGACCTTGGAGATGTCTACGGACAACGCCGGCTCTTTGGCTTTGAAATGGAGATGAGTGCCAACCTCTAGAGTCCGACACAACTGGACAATGTCAGGGGGAAACCTTTACCTTTACCTCACACTTTTTGGTTCCATAGTTTTTGCTTTCAGTGAGCATTCTTCCCATTACCCAAAAGTCACATTACTGACATACACTCCAGTTTGCTTGTGTGAAATGGTCCAAATCTGCAGGGAGACACCTGAGGAGTCAGGAGCACTTTCCTTTTGGTGCCAATGTAGATACCTTTGGATTGGTTGAAGTTACTAGGGCCCAATTAGTTTGATATACAGCCCAAGTCAGTGAGGAAGGGATGGTCTCCTATCTGGGAAGGAGGCCTTTGGGGCCAAAGACAGTGGAGGTCAAGCAGAAATGAGAGAAGACTCTATTGCAACAAGATTAGTCTTTGCAAATTTGGGACAACTCAATCTGGGGGGCTGCTAACAAGCATTAGACAAAGTGAGGTTCAGCTGACAATAGCCAGGGCTGAAAAGACTGCAGAGAAAGAGGTTTATATATTGAGACATTCTGCTGGTGCTGTAAGATCAGTCTTGCCCTAATTTCTATTGAGAGTCAATATAAAGTTGAATTAGTCCCTAGTCTCCCTTTATTGTTCCTGTAATGTCCTCTTGACAGTGTCTTTCAATGTCCACCTTCTAACAGGCAGGTGTTTCCAATTTTTTGGTGCAGTCCCCGGTTTGAATTCTTTATGCTCTCCATGTGTGTTATTTTAGGCATTGTTTGGGGTCATCTTCTTCACTTCTTGGAGTTTTCTTTGGAAGGACTTGCAGGGTTGTTGTAGGTTTTTTGGGCTGTATGGCCATGTTCTAGAAGCATTCTCTCCTGATGTTTCACCTGCATCTATGGCAGAGGTTGGGAGGACTTGCAGGGTGTTGGGCAATTGAGAAATCCAGCTGGGAGTGGAGTCTAGACTCTTGGGGAAAGGACTTGTTATAGGAGAAGTCTCCCCAGCTTTGCACCATTTGTCTTTGATGCTCTGAAGATCCTCTTTGACAGGTTCTGAACTTGGACCAATTTTGATCAGAGATGCCTGAAAAGAGTGGTAATTGGACTGCAGGGAAGACTTTCCAACACATTAGAGAGGCAACTGGCCCATCAATCAATCAGTCAGTCAAAGGTCTTTTCTAGAGAAAGGAAGGTGGAATTGAATTGCAAGAAGGATGGTAAGATGGAGCTGAAATAGCTTCTAATGGGGATACAATCTGGTACTTTCCCCATATTTTAGATAAATGGGTTGCTGGTGTCAGCATGATGCTGAAGAGATTGATTCCAACAGCGTTGGAAATAAAGATGGTGTTTGACATGGTTTTGGAGGGACCAAAGTCATCTTCAGAATAGTATCACCAGTGTGCATGTTTGATAGGGCAGGGAAGTTGAGTTTGAAAGGAAATAGCAAGGAAACAGACTGGAGAGTCCAAAAGAGCAGGTTGTCATAGGGGAAGATTGGGACCATTTTGAGAATCATGTTTATTCCAATCCTTCTTGGTTTCTTCTGGCATGGAAATTACAAATAATCATGAAAATAATTGTGGGGCATCATCATTTTGAAGAACAACATGGGTGAAATCACACACACACACACCCAAATTAGGAAAATAATTATTCTTTTTGGGTTGATGTAATTATTCTTTTGGGTACATGGCTATATGGCCATGTTCTAGAGGCATCCTCTCCTGACGTTTCACCTGCATCTATGGCAAGTATCCTCAAAGGTTGTGAGACCTCACCACCTCTGAGGATGCTTGCCATAGATGCAGGCGAAACGTCAGGAGAGAACATGGCCATATAGCCTGAAAAACCTACAACAACCCAGTGATTCCAGCTATGAAAGCCTTTGACAATTATTCTTTTTGCTGGCCTAATTCTGACCCCATAGTTTGGTTCTCATCACATTGTCCTTGAGATATGTTTAAAGGAGATCATAGAAGAGTCAGGTTTTGGAAGGTGATGGCAGGGTTGGAAAGCTGCTTACTCTTTGGACAGAGATCTGTTTTCCTATTTACTTTGGGTACATTTAGACCATTTCATTGAATTGTCAGGTTGAGAAGGAGCCACCTGAATGTTGGACCATTATTTCTAGAGCGCTTCCTGTGTGGAAAAGTGACTTTTTATTATTTACTGACCACCCAGCAGTGAGGGAAAGATGGACAGTAGAAGGTTGACTGTATGAGGACAATAGTAGTTTGCTTGTGCTATGGCTGTGTACCCTTCCCTATGTGATTGGTGTTTGGGCTTCATTTGTAGAAGGCTAAAAACCCACCAGAAAGCTGTATTCCACTCTCTGGCCTCATAAATTGCTCTGTACAGGTCACTTTCACAGGGGATGGATTTTCACAATTAAGAGAAAACCCTGCTTTCTCCTCTTCTTAGGTTGGCTGCCTTCTCTTGGAAGTACTTCCCAAATAGACCATCTCACCAAGATCACCGTAATTCAGGCTTAGGAATTGTAGCTTTGAAGTACCATATATACTCATGTATAAGCTGACATTATGTATAAGTCAAGATTTTGGAGCCAAATTTATAGATTTTGTTATTGTTATGAATAACTTTTCAATAACTTTAAATTGTGGCAGACTCCTCTGGTCTGCCACAGGTTTTGGATTGTAATAAGGTCTTTTTTATTGCAATTTTCCAGTAAGAGAAATGGTATCAGAGCTTTTACAGAACAACATTTACACAAAGAACAACATTGTACATGCAGACATACAGATTCACAAACTACAGTTATATTGGCTAACAAACAAACAAAGAAAGGGGAATTACATTTTTAATCAGCATTCACATACATATAAACATTCATTCATTCTCATGCATACATCACCATTTCACCATTCTTCCTCTGTGAAGACATCTCTTAGGCAAGACTGCTTCTTTGCAAATCTGCCAACACACAGTTCCAAAAACTCCTAAACTCCAAAATGCTTCCAAAATGTCAAAATGCATCCTCTTTCCCTGAGAACATGACTCCAAAATGCACTTCCCACTCTTCCCTTGAGAAAAGGAGGCAAAGTGTACAGACTGTGTTCCATTGCAGATCTGCCACTCCCAAATACATGGTATCTCTCTCTCGAAAATGGCAGGTGGACCAGACTGTGGTCTGCCACAAGACCAGACTATGGTTGGCCACAAGTTTTGGATTGTAGTAAGGTCTCTTATATAGCAATAATTTGCTGATGTTGTCCCAAACTTGTAAATTAATGACAGACGTTTTCTCATCCTGAAACATGTTGATTCCATCTCAGTTTCCGGGCAGATGTTGACTCTTCGTAATTTGTGTTGATAACGCAAGCAGCCTTGTTTTGACTTCCTTCTTAACACTATAAACATTTCCTTAACTTAAAAGAGCAATTTTATCTGATAAACAGATGTAAACACATTGTTTTCCCCCAAAAGTTCAGCAGTTAATCACTTGTCACAGTTCTTATCAATGTCAGCAACTTTTAATTACAGTTCAGCAAGCAGTTGGTTAGTTATTGCAGGCCTTAATCTTTCAGAATGGTGTCTTGAGCCAAATTAGGCCCCATCCATACAACTTTCATACAATTCATTCAAACTATATATCATATTTATTCATGACAATATGACCCATGGACAAGTTGAAGGTCTGCGTCAGAGATGGGAAAATACGAATGCCCCTTTCCTTATCCAGATAGTTAAAAAGACCATCAGTGGAGAGGAGGAGAGTCAGTGCTTCTTTTAGGTTCTCCTGGGATGGTCCCAAGCTCTTGCCTTCCACAAGAGCTCAGAGAAGGAGACAGTTGATCAAAGTTAAGGTACAATATTTACACTGATCCAGGTTTTTTGGGAGGGTTGATTTTTATCAAAAATGTATAGACTTATTCATGAGTATGTAGGGTAATTGGCACCCGTGTTGAAGGATGCAAGTCATTCTCAAGAACTCTATTTGTATATAGTTTGTACAAAGTGTATACTGTACTTTTAAATTTGACTGTAAAGCGTCTGGTTAGAAGAAAAGCTGGGAACTAAATGGACTGCAATGTAGGGGAGGGCAAGCATTTTGAATGGCCCCGACATCACGTATGCCGTGAAACTAGAGTCAGATGCAGAAAAGCTAGGAATGTGTTGCCTTCTTTATGTTTTTGGCTGCTGCTTCTGCACCTCTTGCTGTATCATCTTCATTCGTGTTTACATGTTGGGACGCCATTGTCATTCGTCCACCGCAATCCAACCCCTCTCTGCCTTTCCTTATCCACCTCATTGCTCTAGTTCTGTGCAGGATACTCTCACTTTGCAAACATGGGCTGTAAAGCAAGTCTTGGGGTTGGGTTGGGTTGGGTTGGGGGGGGGGATGAAGAAAACCATTAAAAGAATGCATATTAATCATTGTCCTGGCCCAGAACCACACCCGCGACCTTCGGAGGTGCCTCCCAGCCGCAACTCCAGAAAAACCGAACTGTGTGTACGAGTATTTGCTCCTGTATTTGATGAACCATGATAACCTAGTCAATTCTTCTTCTTCTTTTTTTGTTCTTTTGCAGTTCAGACATGTAATTTAAAAGACGCTTTTTACCATAAGTGTTATTTAAGGTTTTGTTTTTTAATGATTGATGTTTATTATTATTATTATTACTATTCTTCACTAGAGGAACTTTATGGTTGAACTGGTTGGAGCTACAGGGAGCACTTCAGAACACAAGTCTGCGGGCTTTCGCCAGGACCAGCTCTCCCAACCGGCAGTTGGTTGCGTTGTTGCGTTTCAATAAATCCTAAGTGGATCAAGACACAATCACCTCAACTGAGATGGCCAAGGGTTAGGAAGACCACCTTTCTGTGGCAATTGCAGGGGTGCTGTGGCTGTAATGGTGACCCATATGAGGGACAACCAAACAGGCTTGAGATGTAGCCATATTCATTGAATCGTAGAGTTGGAAGACACCACGAGGATCATATTAATCATTGAACCCTTACCATGCAGGAACACACAAAGAACTCACTCTTGTGAAGTGTCTAGATCCAGGGAAGTCATGTTATCCCTCTATTCTATTCTGCCTTGGTCAGACCACGTTATCTGGAATCACTGTGTCCAATTCTGGGCACCACAATTGAAGGGAGATGTTGACAAGCTGGAATGTGTCCAGAGAAGGGTGTCATTCCTTGAGAATGTGTCAAATGATTAAGGGTCTGGAGAACAAGTCTTACGATAAGCGGGAAGAAGAGAAAAGCCTTATGAAGAGGAGGCTGAGAGGAGACCTGATGAGGGCCATGTGTAAATGTGTGAGGAGAAGTCATACGGATGGGGAGGAGTATTGTTTTCTGCTTCCCTGGAGACTAGGACGCAATGGAACAATGGCTTCAAACTACAGGAAGGGAGGTTCTACCTGAACATCAGGAAGAACTTCCTGAGTGTGAGAGCTGTTCAGCAGTGGAACTCTCTGCCCCGGAGTGTGATAGAGGCTCCTTCTTTGGAGGCTTTGAAGCAGACACTGGATGGTCATCTGTCAGGGGTGCTTTGAATGCAATTTTCCTCCTTATTGGCAGAATGGGGTTGGACTGGATGGCCCATGAGGTCTCTTCCAACTCTAGGATTCTGTGACTGTTTAAGTGCAACCTCTTTTCCTGCCATTTGAATCCATTACTCCATATCTCCAGAGGAGCAGAAACCCAAATGTGACATCCTTTCACATATTTAAACATGGCTCTTAAGTCTTCTCTCAGCTTGACTCTCAGACCTTTAAACATTTTGGTGGTCCTTCTCTGGACACCTTTCAGCATATCCATATCCTTCCAGAATTGTTGGGCCAAGGCAGAATAAGAGTGGGACTACCTGAATAGAGTGCGGCCACCATATCCGTAGAGGATAGGATCCCAAACCTCACGTAGATATGCAAAACCATAGATAATAGTGAACCCTATTGAAGGGAGTGTATAGTATAGAGCAGGCATGGGCAAACTTGTGCCCTCCAGATGTTTTGGACTGCAATTCCCACAATTCCTAACAGCCTCAGGCCCTTTCCTTTTCCTCCTCAGCCGCTTTTGTCATGCATCAAAAGTGAAGTGGGGGAAAGACTGGATCTCCTTTGACTTTCCAGGCCAGCTGATTGATTTTGGCACCATCTTTTTTGTGGGTATTGATCCATTTCTTCGCATTCCTTGATGGCCCAGGCTTGAAGGTGCTGCAAAAGATCCTTCTGCTATACCACCTCCTCCTTTCCTTTTGATGCTGTGACAGACTAACACAGATATCGTATTGTCGAAGGCTTTCATGGCCAGAATCACTGGGTTGTTGTAGGTTTTTTCAGGCTATATGGCCATGGTCTAGAGGCATTGCAGACCATGGCCATATAGCCCGAAGAAACCTACAACAACCCAGTAACACAGATATCCTTTGGAAAAGGCCATCTTAATCTACTTGTAAACCCAGGCAACTCCTCACATTTGCTTTAGTACAAGAGGCAGTTTTCTTTGCACCTTTTTGCATGCCCTTTTTAAAAGAATGAATATGGAAACAGAACTGTAAGCTAGAGAATAACCCTTTCCAAGGAGAAATAGGGAACAAATGCACCAGCTTAAAAGACGCAATAAGGACCATAAAGTATCCACACCAGGATCAACCTCTGCCCTTTGCTTGATGGGTTTTACGGGGCCATTCTGCATCCACTGGTCAGGGTTTTATGGGGCCATTCTGGTAGGACGGGCTACATATAGCTTTGAATGTGGTTTTGACATCCTGATGCAAGAAAATGCAGTTGGGAGGATTGTGTCTGCCCTTCACTTAGTGTTTTGGGAGGCCCTTGTTTGCAGCAATGACCCACTGAGTCGCACAACATGCTTTGGATTTGGCATCTGTTCTCTGCCATGTGATCTGGAGGTGGGCAGAGATCCTTTTAATGCTTCCCAATCAGTCCCATTTGTGGCAACGTTATTTTTAGTATATCTTTCTGCTAAGGGCTTGGGTCCCATACCAGGAAGGTATCAGTGCAATTGGCTGGTCAACCTGCTTCTTACCATCCAGTTAACTGACTTCAGATACTGTGGTTCTGTCTCTTGGCTCTTCTCCCTTGCATTTCAATGTGCTAATGAGTAAATGTTATTGCAATGAATGAAATGTAAATAAAGATAAAGGGAGGAGGGAGCAAGCTTGTTTTCTGCTTCCCTGGAGACTAGGACACGGAACAATGGCTTCGAACTACAAGAGAGGAGATTCCATCTGAACATGAGGAAGAACTTCCTAACTGTGAGAGCTGTTCAACAGTGGAACTCTCTGTCCCGGAGTGTGGTGGAGGCTCCTTCTTTGGAAGCTTTTAAACAGAGGCTGGATGGCCATCTGTCAGGGGTGATTTGAATGCAATATTCCTGCTTCTTGCCAGAATGGGGTTGGACTGGATGGCCCATGAGGTCTCTTCCAACTCTTTGATTCTATGATTCTGTGATAAGAGCTGCTACTGAAGCAGAAACAACTGTCTGAAGTCATTAATCGTAAGCTAGACAGAAGCAGATTGGCCCTCGAATTGCACTGATAGAAGAATGGAAATTAAATAGATAACTACATAAAATAGCTGAGAGGGAAATACATAGGATGGAATGCCCTCTTTTAACCTCACAACTCTATGAGGTAATCCTATAGGTAGAAGAGACCCCAAGGGCCATCCAGTCCAACCCCATGCTGCCATGCAAAAAGATGCAAGAGAGCATTCTCGGCAGATGGCCACCCAGCCTCTGCTCAAAAACTCTTTCAGACTCTTTCAGTAAAGAACAATTTACTTTTTGCAATTCATAATAACATGTTTACAATTATGTGATCAGCTGCCTCGACTCACATAATGTCCTTTTATGAGGGATTTAAAATGGTCTTTCTCTGTCCATGTGGATAAACACCTTCAGCAGCTCATGAAACAAGAGCACACTCCAAACTCTCTCTCTCTCTCTCTCTCTCTCTCTGTTCTCTCCAAGCACCTGCACATCTCAAGCCTGAAAAATGTAACAGTATCCAGGAGTCCCAGGCTCAGCTATCTTCCCAGACATAGCCCAACCAATCTCTCTGCTTCTCTCCAAGCACCTGCACATCTCAAGCCTGAAAAATGTAACAGTATCCAGAAGTCCCAGGCTCAGCTATCTCCCCAGACATAGCCCAACCAATCTCTCTGCTTCTCTCCAAGCACCTGCACATCTCAAGCCTGAAAAATGTAACAGTATCCAGAAGTCCCAGGCTCAGCTTTCTCCCCAGACATAGCTCAACCAATCAGCTTCATTCATCTTATTTTACAGTTGACACACAAACACCAACTGATTTCTTACATGCTCCAACAGAAGAGACCCCAAAGGCCATCCAGTCCAACCCCATGCTGGCACGCAAGAAGACACAACAGAATCCTTCCTGGCAGATGGCCATCCAGCCTCTGCTCAAAAGCCCTTTCACACAGACTGACATGAGTACATTTACTGATTTACTTCTATCTGCCCATTTCATTTTTCCCTGCTTACATTTCTCCCTGTTGAAATTCATTTCGTTAAGCTTTGGCCCAGCTGTCCTATCCATTAAGATCATTTTGAATTCTGAGACTCCGGGGACATCTACACTGGCCATTTAATGCAGTTTCAAGCTGGTATGGAAGAAAGTGGTTTTGCTGTGCATGCGGTTGCATAGGAAATCCTGGAACCAGTTTGAGGCTCGGACGGGGATGACACAAACCACAGATGCGCACTAAGGGCTTTCTTTCGCACACTTTTGTGGGAATTCGTTGTCTGGCCACCATAGTTTGAAGCTGGCTCTGAACTGCATTAAATGGTCTGTGTAGATGGGGCCTCTGATGTGCATTACAGTTCCAACTCCCTTTGGATTCTGGGAGTTTTAATCCAATTTCAGCAAGCATTTCTTGTGCATTTCTCTTCATTTCAAGTGTTGTTTGCTTTACACAAAACACAAATAACATCCTCATCTCAAAAAAGGCAATTTTGGTTCATCTTCGAGAGCACATGGCAGAGATTTTGCTCAGTTGGGGAGGGAGGAAATAAAGCGCTTTTAGGGTTCTTTTGATTTTACAGAAATTATGAATTCTGCAGGTTTGGTGAACCTGTTTTAAATTTTTTTATTGGGACACAAATCAGCAAAAAAATAATAAATATAACGAATTAATAAGTCTTCCAAGATTGAAATCCAAGGGGGAAAGGAGCCATTGGGATGTTGCGTCGCCCGAGCCCCGCCGCCTCGACTTGTGAATATGAAGTGTGCGTTTCTGTATCACCATGATTTTGTTCCAAGGGTCAATTAGTGATCTCCTGACAGATTTAAGCCAAGAGTTTGTAACTGTATGATATTTACTGTAAGATGTAGAACATTCGATAACTATTAAAATGTTTCCAAAAAAACCCCCAACTCTCCAAAGTGCTGAATATCCCTCTTGCAGAGTGATTGTAAACAATGGCTTAAAAACATGTATAGATGCCTTTGGTCCATCGCCCTTGGAGAGCCATCTGCCTATATATACAAGTCAAAGTATGTATGTTTCTTTTTCTGATTGTTTATACCACAAAGGCTGTTGATAGGTGAAGTGGCCCTCTGTGATGTCATTGGGAAAGAAAGTGATTATATGAGAGGGAGGGAGGTGAAAAAGAAGGAAGAAGAAAGGAAGGATAGAGAGGAAGAAAGAAAAAGATGTGAAGGAAGGAAGAGAAAAGAAAGGAAAAGGCTTAAGGGGAGGGAGGGAAGGAAGGAAAGAAGGAAGGTGAAAAAGAAGGAAGAAAAAAGGGGAAGAAAAAAAGATAGGAAGGAAGGAAGAGAAAAGAAAGGAAAAGGCTTAAGGGGAGGGAGGGAAGGAAGGAAAGAAGGAAGGTGAAAAAGAAGGAAGAAAAAAGGGGAAGAAAAAAAGATAGGAAGGAAGGAAGAGAAAAGAAAGGAAAAGGCTTAAGGGGAGGGAGGGAAGGAAGGAAAGAAGGAAGGTGAAAAAGAAGGAAGAAAAAAGGGGAAGAAAAAAAGATAGGAAGGAAGGAAGATAAAATAAAGGAAAAGGCTTAAGGGGAGAGATGGAGGGAAGGACGGAAGGAAGGAAGGTGAAAAAGAAGGAAGAAGAAAGGAAGGAAAAGGGGAAGAAAAAATGTGAAGGAAGGAAGATAAAAGAAAGGAAGTGCTTAAGTGGAAGGATGGAGGGAAGGAAGGTGAAAAAGAAGGAAGAAGAAAGGAAGGAAAGGGAAAGAAAGAAAAAGATGTGAAGGAAGGAAGGGAAAGGAAAAGGCTTAAGGGGATGGAGGGAGGGGGGAGGGAGGGAGGGAAGGAAGGAAGGAAGGAAGGAAGGAAGGAAGGAAGGAAGGAAGGAAGGAAGGAAGGAGAAAGGAAAGAAAGAGGAGAAGAAAGAAAAAGATGTGAAGGAAGGAAGAGAATAGAAAGGAAAAGGCTTAAGGGGAGGGAGGGATGGAAGGAAGGAAGGAAGAAGAAAGGAAGGAAAGAGGGCAAGAAAGAAAAAGATGTGAAGGAAGAGAAAAGAAAGGAAAAGGCCTGAGGGAAGGGAGGGAAGGATGGAAGGAAGTAAGAAGAAAGGAAGGAAAGAGGGGAAGAAAGAAAAAGATGTAAAGGAAGAAGAGAAAAGAAAGGAAATGCTTAAGGGAAGCGAGGGACGGAAGGAAAGGGAGGAAGGAATGGAAGAAAATACGTTTCTTCGTGTTGTGGTGACCCCCAACCATAACATGTTCGTTACTACTTCATAACAGTCATTCTGCTATTGTTATGAATCTTAATGTAAATATCTGATGCGTAGGATATATTTTCATTCACTGGACCACATTTGGCACAAATACACAATAGGCCCAAATTTGAATACTGGTGGGGCTGGGGGGGGGGGGGGTGTTTGATTTTGTCATTTGGGAGTTGTAATTGCTGGGATTTAGAGTTCACCTACAATCAAAGAGCATTCTGAACTCCACCAATGATGGAATTGAATCGATCTTGGCACACAGAACTCCCATGACCAACAGAAAACAGTAGAAGGGTTTGGTAGTCATTGACCTTGAGTTTTGGAGTTGCAGTTCATCTACATCCTGACAGCACTGTGGACTCAAACGATGATGCATCTGGACCAAACTTGGCACAAATCCTCAATATGCCCAAATGTGAACACTGGTGGAGTTTGGGGAACATAGACCTTGACATTTGGAAGTTGTAGTGTTGGAATTTATAGGTCACCCACAATCAAAGAGCATTCTGAACCCCACCAATGATAGAATTGGGCCAAGCTTCCTACACTGAACCTCCATGACCAACTGACAATACTGTGTTTTCTGATGGTCTTTGGTGACCCTCTGAAACCCCCCTCACGACCCTCCCAGGGGTTCCTACTCCCAGGTTGATAAACGCAGACCAAGGAGATGTCTACGGACAATGCAGGCTCTTCAGCCTAGAAATTGAGAAATTCCCAGACCCGGAGATGAAAGGGGAAGCCTTTACCTTTATCTGTGTTTCGCTGTCTCTAGGCATTGAATGTTTCCTTTTGTGTTGTGTATGCTGGAATCTGCCCTGAGTCTTCTCAGGGAGATAGGGTGGATTACAATTAAATTATTATTATTATTATTATTATTATTATTATTATTATTAATGTTCGTGTTACAAATTGAAGAAACCCTGTCACAGGTGTATGGACGACAAGAAAGGACACAGAAGGCAGAGAGTAAGCAAGGACTACAGTTGAGTCAAGCCTCGAGTTGTTCCTTCAAATTTTAGTTGTTCAACCTGGAAGGAGTTAGAATTTGGACTTTTTATACTCAATTAAATTCCTTGTTAACTGTTCACCTGCGTAAATCCAACTTTGTTCCTGGTGGTCCCGCAAGGTTATATTCTGTCCCCCATGCTATTCAATATCTACATGAAACCTCTGGGAGAGGTCATCTGGAGTATTGGAGTGCGGTGACATCTCTATGCAGACGACACCCACCTCCACTACTCGTTTCCACCAGAATCCAAGGAAGCCCCTCGGATACTGGACCAGTGCTTGGCCGCTGTGACAACCTGGATGAGGATGAACAAGCTGAAGATGAATCCCGACAAGACAAAGAGGTCCTCCAGGTCAGTCATTCGTCTGATCCGGGTATTGGGTGGCAACCTGTGCTGGACGGGGTTGCACTACCCCTGAAGTCACAGGTCCACAGTTTGGGGGTCCTCATGGACTCAGCTTTGACCATGGATGCGCAGGTGTCAGCGGTGGCCGGGAGGGCCTTCGCACAATTAAAACTTGTGCGCCAACTGCAACCATACCTCATGAAGTCTGACTTGACCACCGTGGTCCACAGCTTAGTTACCTTTTAGATTGGAATACTGCATTGCACTCTACTTGGGGCTACCCTTGAAGACGGCCCAGAAACTACAACTGGTCCAATGCTTGGCAGCCAGATTAATAATGGATGAATTACAGGGAGCGGTCAACCCCACTGTTTAAGGAGCTCCACTGGCTACCGTTTATTTTTCAGTCCCAATTCAAGGTGCAGGTTATCACCTACTAAGCCCTAAATGGTTTGGGACCCGCCTACTTTCGTGACTGCATCTCCTTCCATGAATCTGCCTGATCTCTTCTATCTTTGGGGGAAGGCTCTCCACAGGCTCGTCTTACGGGAACAAGAGAGAGAGCCTTCTCCTCTGTGGCCCTTCAACTCTGAAACTCATTGCCCAGTGAGATTAGGCAAACCCCCACCTTAGCTACCTTCAAGAAGGATTTAGGAACCTGGCTTTGCCACTTTTATTGAAAAGATACATGGATTGAGAGGTTTGCCTTATTGCCGAAGGCTTTCATGGCCAGAATCACTGGGTTGTTGTAGGTTTTTTCAGGCTATATGGCCATGTTCTAGAGGCATTCTCTCCTGACGTTTTGCCTGCATCTATGGCAAGCATCCTCAGAGGTTGTGAGGCCTCACAACCTCTGAGGATGCTTGCCATAGATGCAGGCAAAACTTCAGGAGAGAATGCCTCCAGAACATGGCCATATAGCCCGAAAAAACCTACAACAACCCAGTTTGCCTTATTTGTTTGTTTGTTTGTTTGTTTACCATATTTATATACCGCCCCTCTCAGGCCGAAGGTGACTCGCGGCGGTTTACAGTTGGCAGTCAATGCCACCAAACAACATAAAATACAGTTAAAAACATTACATATAATATAAACCATATAAGAGCAATAAAAACTATAAAGTACTAGTCCTCAGCGTCTCATCACTAAAATCATTTTTCCGTCGCATCGTCCAATCGTTCCGTGGATCTCAATTAGTCTGTTACACTGCGTCTGCAGATGCCTGCTCAAACAGCCAAGTTTTGACTCTCTTTTGCAACGTTAGGAGGGAGGGGGCCGATCTAATATCCCTAGGGAGGGCGTTCCATTACCCGAGGGGCCATCACTGAGAAGGCCCTGTCTCTCATTCCCGCCAATCGCATCTGCTAAGGGGGCAGGATGGAGAGCAGGGCGATCTTAAGCGCCTAGATGGTTCATTTTTTGTTATTTTTTTGTTAAGTGTGCCAATTTAAAATTTAAAATGTTTCATAAGCACCATAGTCAAACCACCGCTCCATCTTTCAGATGTAGTCTAGTTCTGAGCCATGTATTTGCAAGAAAAAAGATCCGGCATCACCCCAAACAAAAGGCGGCTGCAGTTTTCCTCTTTGTCCTTGACTGAGCTGCAAGGCTTGCGGTTCTTGACATTTCTGAGCAATTGCTGAGCATTTGGGAGCTCAGAGGAAAGCCACAAAGATCCCTTTTTAATTTCAGTGGTTTTGTGCAGCCTTGAGTGCAGTTTCCTTACTCAACAGCTCCACCTGCTGGGCGCTCAGAGCTAATGAAGCCATGCTGCCCAACATTGGTGCTTCCAGCTCATTTTGGACTTCATCTCCCAGAATCCTTAGCCATTTATTTTTATTTATCGTGTCATCAGCAACCATTGTATTACAATTCTAACAGAGCAAAACAAACACAGAGATTAAAAAAAAAAAGAAAGAAAGAAACCACACAGATTTTGCAAATTTGGTAGTTGATTAAATGTCCTTTGACCAGTATCTGGCCACTTGGAGTGCCTCTGGTGTTGCCGCAAGAAGGTCCTCCATGGTGCATGTGGCAGGGCTCAGGGTGCATTGCAGCAGGTGGTCAGTGGTTTGTTCTTCTCCGCATTCGTATGTCGAGGATTCCACTTTGTAGCCCCATTTCTTAAGATTGGCTCTGCATCTCGTGGTGCCAGAGCGCAATCTGTTCAGCGCCTTCCAAGTCGCCCAGTCTTCTGAGTGCCCAGGGGGGAGTCTCTCATCTGGTATCACCCATGAATTGAGGTGCTGGATTTGGGCCTGCCACTTTTGGACTCTCGCTTGCTGGGGTGTTCCAGCGAGTGTCTCTGTAGATCTAAGAAAACTATGTCTTGATTTAAGTCGTTGACGTGCTGGCTGATACCCAAACAGGGGATGAGCTGGAGATATCTCTGCCTTGGTCCTTTCACTATTGGCTGCTACTTCCCGGCGGATGTCAGGTGGTGCAATACCGGCTAAGCAGTGTAATTTCTCCAGTGGTGTGGATCGCAGACACCCTGTGATAATGCGGCATGTCTCATTAAGAGCCACATCTACTGTTTTAGTGTGATGAGATGTGTTCCACACTGGGCATGCATACTCAGCAGCAGAGTAGCATAGCGCAAGGGCAGATGTCTTCACTGTGTCTGGTTGTGATCCCCAGGTTGTGCCAGTCAGCTTTCGTATGATGTTGTTTCTAGCGCCCACTTTTTGTTTGATGTTCAGGCAGTGCTTCTTGTAGGTCAGAGCACGGTCCAAAGTGACTCCCAGGTATTTGGGTGTGCTGCAATGCTCCAGTGGGATTCCTTCCCAGGTAATAATCCTCAGAGCTCGGGATGCTTGTCTGTTCTTGAGATGAAAGGCACATGTCTGTGTTTTAGATGGGTTGGGGATCAGCTGGTTTTCCCTGTAATAGGCAGTAAGAGCACCTAGAGCTTCGGAGAGCTTCTGTTCAACCATCTCAAAGCTCCCTGCTTGAGTGGTAATGGCACGATCATCAGCATAGATGAAACTCTCTGTCCCTTCTGGCAGTGGCTGGTCATTTGTGTAGATGTTGAACATGGATGGAGCAAGCACGCTTCCCTGAGGCAGGCTGTTTTTCTGTTTCCGCCATCTGCTTCTCTGGCCCTGGAGCTCAACAAAAAAGCTCCTGTTTTGTAGCAGGTTTCCTATGAGGCGGGTGAGGTGGTCGTCCTTAGCCATTGATCACACCATATAGGGCTTCTGGGAGTTGAAGCCCAAAAAGGTCAACAAAACCTACATTTCGTTTAAAACCCTCCTACTAGATACATCCTACCTCTATTCATGCCCAGCATTTATTTTTAAATTTTAAACTATTACATCTGGCCTGGCCATAGGTTTTTAAATCTTTGTGTGTTATTGTCTATATGTGAGTTATATTAATTGTATTGCTCTCGGTCTCTGGTCTCTTTAACCAAATACCAAATTTGCAAAATCTGTGTGTTTTTCCCCCCTTTTTCTTTTTAATCTCTGTGTTTGTTTTGCTCTGTTAGAATTGTGATACAATGGTTGCCGATGACATGATAAATAAATAAATAAATAAATATTGCTCTAGGTGCTCTTACTGCCTACTACAGGGAAAACCAGCTGATCCCCAATCCATCTAAAACACAGACATGTGCTTTTCGTCTCAAGAACAGACAAGCATCCCGACCTCTGCGAATTTACACTGTAAAACTAAAGTGCTTTAACAACAAGAACAACAAAAGCAACAACTGATTTTCAGGCTTCAAATTATATATTGCATTGCTTTTATTGTTATCCACCTTGGGCCTCTTTTACGAGAGATAAAGCTGGATAGAAATGACAACAACAACAACAACAAATTGTAAGTTTCCCTGAGTTCCAGATGTAGGGGAATGGTAGGGATAATTAAAGGGAATTACCTGGCCATGTTGGATGGGAGATTATGGGATCTATAATCCTAAAAAAAATATTATTCCCACAAGGTTCGATTCAATGAACTGACCCTTGGTAGAAACTAGACTATAGAAACCACCTTCCCTTATAAGGCAGGCGCATTAGACAACCTTCAGGTATCCGGGGCCATCCAAACGATGGGTATTGTAAGCCAAAAGCCAAAATCAATATCACAACAACATCTATTATAGAACTCCAATATGCTGATGATGTCATCTGTGCACATTCAGAAGATCTACAAGCTACTCTAAACATCTTTGCAGAAGCATACAAGAAGCTCAGCCTGTCATTGAACATTGAGAAAACCAATGTGCCCTTCCAGCAGTCACCAGCCAATCCCTCTCCAATGACAGAAATACAGCTTTATAGTGTAACATTAGAAAATGTTGACCATTTCCATTCCCTTTGAAGCCACCTCTCCATAAAAGTTGACATTGACACTGAAATACAACACTGCCTGAGCTCTGCAAGTGCAGCATTCTTCTGAATGAAGCAGAGAGTGTTTGAGGACCAGGACATCCATAGGGATACCAAGATGCTTGTTTATAAAGCCATTGTCCTCCCAACCCTGTTATATGCCTGAGAAATTTGGACTGTCTACAGACTTCAAACTCAACTCCTTGAATGATTCCATCAGCATTGCCTCCGAAAAATGTTAGCGTGCTGGAAGAAGCAAAGTCCACCAGCATTAAAACGATGTTCCTATGCCATCAACTCCGCTGGACCGCCACATTGTCCGAATGCTCGACCACCGTCTCCCAAAGCAGTTGCTCTACTCCGAACTCAAGAACGGAAAACAGAATGTTGGTGGGCAGGAAAAGAGATTTAGAGATGGGCTCAACGCCAACCTTAAATACTCTGGCATGGACACTGAGAACTGGGAAGACCTGGCCCTTTAACGCTCTAACTGAAGGTCAGCTGTGACCAGCAGTGCCGTCACGCCTGGGGGCTATAACTCGTAGTGAATGAGGCATGGACGTGGCATCTTTCCCCAGGGGATTGCTTCTTGCCCTCCTATAGGAAACTGGAACTCCCAAAGACCCAAAACACTGTAGATAACTTGAAATGGTATTTATTGTTCACAATGAGTTATCTTTCTCAGGCATAAGCTTGATGTTTCAACAGGGATAAAGGAAATATACTTTACAATCTCTGAAGTCCAAGGAGTTTGCAGCTGAGAAGCTTTTCCTGTTTCCTCTTTCCTCAGTGGCTGTGAATATCAGAATAAACACAACCTCAGTCCAATGGCCTATGTTGAAGGGACAAAACCTTCCTCTCGTGCCAAAAGAACTGGTTTGAAGGCGCTTGGGTCTCCTCAATGTTGTTCAGGATGATCTGGACATAAAGCATGAGTTCCAAGGGTAAAAAATCTTAGAATTGGTGCTGAGAGGTAATTTAAGCAGGGGCTTTTAGAGCCAAGTCTCTTACTCACATCCATCCGATAGGAAATCTGATGGCAGAATGAATAGAAAAAGGGAAACACTCCCCTCCTCCAGGAAGAGTTGAAGCCAAACAGTTGAGCTTGAGAAAGCAATTCAACTGGTGCAAACAACACTGATTGACAGCTATAAATAACCAATCAATCCAACTATACATAAGCAGGGTAAAAAGGCAGGATTAAGCATGATACAACAGTTTAAATCTTGCAACTAACAGTTCTACACATAGGTGGCGCCACTCGCGCCATCACACCAGCAGTTCTGTGGAATTTGAAGAGGCACGAATGGAGGGCGAAAGGGAGAAACATGCCAAGAGGAATCCCGACCGGGACGGCCTTCTACCTGGAAACAGATGCCCTCACTGCAGGAGGATATGCAGGCCAACAGGGATAAAGGAAATATACTTTATCCCAGCTACCTACGGACCCAATGCCAAGACACCACATCTGGAGGACCATCATCCGTGAGCTATGAGGGATCGCCTAAGCAAGTAAGTAAGTTTGTAAAGTACTGTAGGCCAATTGATAAGAAAAGGCCTAGTATTAACACTGCAATGGAGAGACCATAATAATAATAATAATAATAATAATAATAATAATAATACTTTATTTATACCCCACCACCATCTCCCCAAGGGACTCGGAGCAGAATACATGAGGCCAAGCCCAACAATACATCAGTAAAAACAACAAGCAATAAGCAAATAAACAATATAATTTATTTTATTATTTCTCGTGTCAGGCCATCCAGTCAATTATATTACATTTCTAACAGAACCAAACAGACAAAATACAAAATTTGCGAGTTTGGTAGTTGATTAAATGTCCTTTGACCAGTATCTGGCCACTTGGAGTGCCTCTGGTGTTGCCACAAGAAGGTCCTCCACTGTGCATGTGGCAGGGCTCAGGTTGCATTGCAGCAGGTGGTCAGTGGTTTGCTCTTCTCCACACTCGCATGTCGTGGATTCCACTTTGTGGCCCCATTTCTTGAGGTTGGCTCTGCATCTGGTGGTGCCAGAGCGCAGTCTGTTCAGCGCCTTCCAAGTCGCCCAGTCCTCTGTGTGCCCAGGGGGGAGTCTCTCATCTGGTATCAGCCATTGGTTGAGGTTCCAGGTTTGAGCCTGCCACTTTTGGATTCTCGCTTGCTGAGGTGTTCCAGCAAGTGTCTCTGTAGATCTTAGAAAACCATGTCGAGATTTAAGTCGTTGATGTGCTGGCTGATACCCAAACAGGGGATGAGCTGGAGATGTCTCTGCCTTGGTCCTTTCACTATTGGCTGCTACTTCCCGGCGGATGTCAGGTGGTGCAATACCGGCTAAGCCGTGTAATTTCTCCAGTGGTGTAGGGCGCAGACACCCCGTGATAATGCGGCATGTCTCATTAAGAGCCACATCCACTGTTGTAGCGTGGTGAGATGTGTTCCACACCGGGCATGCATACTCAGCAGCAGAGTCACATAGAGCAAGGGCAGATGTCTTCACTGTGTCTGGTTGTGATCCCCAGGTTGTGCCAGTCAGCTTTCGTATGATATTGTTTCTAGCACCCACTTTTTGCTTGATGTTCGGGCAATGCTTCTTGTAGGTAAGAGCACGGTCCAGAGTGACTCCCAGGTACTTGGGTGCGCTGCAATGCTCCAGTGGGATTCCTTCCCAGGTAATCCTCAGAGCTCAGGATGCTTCTCTGTTCTTAAGATGAAAAGCACATGTCTGTGTTTTAGATGGGTTGGGGATCAGCTGGTTTTCCCTGTAATAGGCAGTAAGAGCACCTAGAGCTTCAGAGAGCTTCTGTTCTACCATTTCAAAGCTCCCTGCTTGAGCAGTAATGGCATGATCATCAGCATAGATGAAGCTCTCTGTCCCTTCTGCACCCCTTGACTTTGCAGCAGAACTCACTTGGCCTTTTATGAGAGAGGCTGCAATGCCTCCTTTGCCCAGGAGAGGGAACCAAATCCCCATCTATTAAGAACATTTTTTTTACCCTCCAAATTCCCTTTTCTGCAAAGTCTGACTAACCCATGACAAATCCTCATGTGCCTTTGCGGTCATCAAAGTGGGACATAATAGATGCAGGATATAGCTGATGGTCTGGCCTCTTATTAGAAGACGAGAGCATGAGTAATTATTATATTTTGTTTTATGTGCAGCTAGGGATGCATCTACACTGCAGAGTTAATACAGTTTGACACCACTTCAATTTTTTTTGTCGTGTCAGGAGTGACTCCTGGTGTGAGAGAATTGGCTGTCTGCAGGGACGTTGCCCAGGGAACACCTGGATGATTTGATGTTTTTATCATCCTTGTGGTAGGCTTCTCTCATGTCCTCGCATGAGGAGCTGGAGCTGATAGAGGGAGCTCATCCACCTCTTCCCAGACTTTATGGCTCTATGCAACAGACTCCTGGAATTTTGTAGTTTCGGTTTGGCTGACTACAACACTTCTTGGCAGAGATGGCCTTGGGAAACTACAAATCCCAAAGGTTCCATAAAGGGGCGTCAAGCCACATTCATTCTACAATGTTGATGCACCCTTAGCCCTTTCCAAAGTGCAAATCCCAGGAAACCATAAGCCACAACCATGCAAGGACTAAGGGGTACATCCCAATTTGAATCCCATTATTATTATTATTATTATTATTATTATTATTATTATTATTATTTGAAACATAACAAGATAGTCCACAGCAAACAAGAACACTCTGTGGGCTGTTGTATTGGATCTTCCTGTATTGTATTGGAACTTCCTCACTGTGAGAGCCGTTCAGCAGTGGAACTCTCTGCCCCGGAGTGTGGTGGAGGCTCCTTCTTTGGAAGCTTTTAAACAGAGGCTGGATGGCCATCTGTCAGGGGTGATTTGAATGCAATATTCCTGCTTCTTGGCAGAATGGGGTTGGACTGGATGGCCCATGAGGTCTCTTCCAACTCTTTGATTCTATGATCACATATTGGACACTTCCCAAGTATTATTATTATTATTATTATTATTGCTATAATAATAATTATTGAGGCTGGGCGGCCATCTGTCAGAAGGGTTTTGTTTGTCCCAGAAGGGCTTGGAATGGATGACCCATGTGGTCTCTTTCAACTATATCATTATTATTATTGTTATTATTATTATTGCTATAATTATTATTATTGAGGCTGAATGGCCATCTGTTGGGGGGGCTTTGAATGTGTTTTTCCTGCAGGGCAGAAGAGGGTTGAATTGGATGGCCCATGCAGTCTCTTCATCATCATCATCACTATTATTATTATTATTAGGTTCTTGTGGGTTTTTTCGGGCTATAGGGCCATGTTCTAGAGGCATTTTTTCCTGACGTTTCGCCTGCATCTATGGCAAGCATCCTCAGAGGTAGGCATCC
Organism: Anolis sagrei; assembly: GCF_037176765.1. Lineage (NCBI taxonomy): Eukaryota > Metazoa > Chordata > Lepidosauria > Squamata > Anolidae > Anolis > Anolis sagrei. The sequence goes on from NC_090023.1 coordinate 6,278,389, forward strand.
ACTACCTCTGAGGATGCTTGCCATAGATGCAGGCGAAACGTCAGGAAAAAATGCCTCTAGAACATGGCCCTATAGCCTGAAAAAACCCACAAGAACCTAGTGATTCTAGCCATGAAAGCCTTCGACAATATATTATTATTATTATTATTATTATTATTATTATTATTATTATTTGAAACACAACACGATGAGTCCACAGCCGACAAGATCACTATGTTGGCTGTTGAATTGGATCACACGTCGGACACTTCCCAAGTGTCAAGGACTGTGTGATGTATTGGCGAATAATGTGTGCAGATCCCAGTAAGGTGGCCTTCTACAGCTGGCAGATGGTAATCTTGTCAGCACCAATTGTGTTTAAGTGCAGGCCAAGATCTTTAGGCACTGTACCCAGTGTGTTGATCACCACTGGGACCACCTTGATTGGTTTGTGCCAGAGTCTTTGCAGTTAGAATCATATAATCATAGAATCAAAGAGTTGGAAGAGACCTCCTGGGCCATCCAGTCCAACACCATTCTGCCAAGAAGCAGGAATATTGCATTCAAATCACCCCTGACAGATGGCCATCCAGCCTCTGTTCAATCTTTAAATCCTCATATCGTGTCAGCTTTTCCAGTTGTTTCTCTTCAATCCTGGGATTGCAACAACGACAATCCATACTTTGTATTGTCGAAGGCTTTCATGGCTGGAATCACTATGTTCTTGTGGGTTTTTTCGGGCTATAGAGCCATGTTCTAGAGGCATTTCTCCTGACGTTTCGCCTGCATCTATGGCAAGCTTCCTCAGCCCGAAAAAACCCACAAGAACCTAATCCATACTTTGTTTTTTAACACAATTGTGAGGTCAGAAGTATTGTGCTCCAAAACTCTTGTCTGTCTGAATTCAGAAGTCCTACAGTAGCTTGACATGTTCATTCTCTGTAATTTTTTCGGGCTTGTGATCCCACCAGTTCTTTGTTGCAGGCGGATGGTCTTTGTGGCACAAGTTCCAATGATTCATCTGAGCAAGGGTGTTGTGCCTCTGCTTGTACTCCGTCTGCACGATCTTCTTGCAGCAGCTGAGGATGTAATCTATTGCTTCGTCTGCTTCGTCAAGCCATGGGAGTTAAGACAGTGTCAAACTGCGTTAATTCTACAGTGTAGATGAGGCATGGGCCAACTTGGGCCCTCCAGGTGTTTTGGACTTCAACTCCCACAATGCCTAACAGCCTACCGGCTGTTAGGCATTGTGGGAGTTGAAGTCCAAAACACCTGGAGGGCCCAAGTTGGCCCATGCCTGGTGTAGATTCACTTCACTTCTCTAGATGCCTTTCCACCTATCAGCTCTTCTTTCTCCCCGCCTTAAAAGGGAGTTGTAGAGCTTTAAACCAGGATTCTGTGTCCTGAATTTCACAGCTGGCCTTGCTAAAAAGTTAACTCAGTGAAAGCTAATTTTTGCTTCTAAATAAACAAGATGGCAAGAGGGAGAGAGAGTCCTCATCCTTTATTCCCTTTGGGACTGACCTAGATTTCTATTTAAAAATCCAGGACGGCCTAGAAAGCTGGACACAAACAACACGTTTGTCCAAAGGTAATTCTTTCTTTACCTTACCTTGGGTAGGATACAAAATGTTGGGAACAGGAGGATAATCATTGTGTCCAGATCTGCAGCAAAAAAAAAAAGAGAGGGAAGGAAGAAAGGGAGGAAGAAAAGGATTGATGGAAGGATGGGAAGGAGAAAGGAAAGAGACTAGATGAGCTTTGGGGGTCTCTTCTAACTCTAGGAAGGAAGGAAGGAAAGGATGGAAGGAAGAAAAAGAAGGAGGAAGGATAAACAGAGGGAAGAAAGACACTGTGATCTGAAATTGTTATTGATTTCCATTTAAAACAAACAAACAAACAAACTTGCTTCCTGGTGATGGAAGGAAGGGAAAGAAGAAGGAAAGAGAGAAGGAAGGAATCAAGGAAGGACGAAACAGAGGAAGGGGGAAAAGGGAAGGAGGGAGAGAGGGAAGAAAGAGGGAAGGAAGGGAAGACAAAAGGGAAGGAAGGAAGGGTAGAAGGAAAAGGTGTAAGGAAGGAAAAGAAGGAGGAAGGAAAAGAGACGGGAGGGAAGGAGGAAGGAAGGGAGGAAGGAAGGAAAGGAGGAAGAGAAGGATGGATGGAAGGAAGGGAAAGAGGAAAGAAAGAGAGAAGGAAGGAAGGAATCAAGGAAGGACGAAACAGGAAGGGGAAAGAGGGAGAGAGGGAGGAAAGAGGGAAGGAAGGAAAAACAAAAGGGAAGGAAGGGTAGAAGGAAAGGATGGAAGGAAGGAAAAGAAGGAGGAAGGAAAAAGAGGGAAGGAAGAAAGGGAGGAAGAGAAGGATGGATGGATGGAAGGGAAAGAGGAAAGAAAGGGAAGGAAAGAAGGATGAAAGGGAGGGAGAGGGAAAGGGGGAAGGAAGGGAGAAAGAAGGAAGGAAGGAAAAACAAAAGGGAAGGAAGAATGGATGGAAGGCAAAGAAGGAGGAATGAGAATGAGGTAAGGAAGAAAGGGAAGAAGAAAAGGATTGATGGAAGGATGGGAAGGATAAAGGAAAGAGAAATAAGGATAGACAAAATGGAGGGAAGGAAGGAAAAAGGGGAGAGAGGGAAGAAAGGGAAGGAAGAAAGGGTGGAAAGGAAGGATGGAAGGAGAAAGAGGAGTTAAGGAGGAAGGAAAGAGAGAAGGAAGGAAAGAAAGGGTCGAAGGGAAGATGGAAGGAAGGAGGAAGAGAGAGAGAGAGAAAGAAGGAAGGACGAAGAGGTGGAAGGGAAGGAGAAAGAAGGAGGGAGAAGGCAGGAAAGACAAAAGGGAAAAGAAGGAAGGAAAGGAGAAGGGAAAAAGAGAAGGAAGAAGAAGAGGAAGAGAAGGATGGATGGATGGATGGATGGATGGATGGATGGAAGGAAAGAAGGAAGGCATGAGAGAAGGAAGGACGAAAGCGTGGAAGGGAATGAGGGAGGGAGAAGGAGGGAGGTAAGGAAGGAAGGAAGAGAGAGAAGCAGGAAGGAAAAAGAGAAGAAAGGAAGGATAGGATGGTGAGAGAGAGGAGGGCCCGAGAAAAGAGCCCAAGGGGTCGGATCTGGCCCTGGGCCTGGGTTTGCCCATACCTGGCATAGGTTTACAATAAGTCAAAGTCAGCCTGTTGGCAAAATATACAAGGAATGGTCTCATTCAAGCCTTTTTGCCATTTTGCACCTTTGAAATGCTGGTGGGCAAGCTATCAAATAAGATGAAAGGCTAAGATATATTCACACACACACACATGTACACACATACAGTATATATAGCATGGAATAGTATGGGGTATAGTATGAGTTACAGAGACCATCTATTGGGAGGGCTTTGATGAGTTACAGAAACAGGATGGCCATCTGTCGGGATGGCTTTCATGGTGTGTTCCTGCCTAGGAGAATGAGGATGGACTGGATAGTCTTTGGGGTCTCTTCCAATGCTACACACCAAACACAGGAGTGTTGCAAAGGTATGTGCATACTCTAGGTCTCATGTTGACTGATGAGCTTTGCCTTCCTGCATATAGAAGATTTCCACCCGAAGCCTTGGCTTTCCTCTCCTTCTCAAGGTCACTTTGGAGACAGCGTTGGTCAGGCGGCGATGAGGAAGGAGATGCCCAGGAGGGACGAGTGCCAGGCAAGGGAGCAAAGCAGGGAGGCTAAATATATACAGTGCCACTCGGCAAGAAAGACGTGAAGGTCCCCTTCACCTCCTGGATCGGCCAGGGAAATGGTGACGCAAGGCAAGGAGGAAATGCACAACTCCTTCCTCTTTTCCTGCTGATAGAATGATAGGGTCCTAGAGTTGCCTGAGACCCCAATTGCCATCCAGGATCACACCCAAGCTACAAACCTGATCATAGAATCATAGAATCAAAGAGTTGGAAGAGACCTCATGGGCCAAATTTCACTTTGGATGCATCTACATGGTAGAATTAATGCGGTGTAACACCACTAACTGCCATGGCTCAATGCAATGGAATCCTGGGAGATGCAGTTTGGCACTTATCATAGAATCAAAGAGTTGGAAGAGACCTCCTGGGCCATCCAGTCCAACCCCATTCTGCCAAGAAGCAGGAATATTGCATTCAAATCACCCCTGACAGATGGCCATCCAGCCTCTGCTTAAAAGCTTCCAAAGGAGCCTCCACCACACTCCGGGGCAGAGAGTTCCACTGCTGAACGGCTCTCACAGTCAGGAAGTTCTTCCTAATGTTCAGATGGAATCTCCTCTCTTGTAGTTTGAAGCCATTGTTCCGCGTCCTAGTCTCCAAGGAAGCAGAAAACAAGCTTGCTTCCTCCTCCTCCCTGTGGCTTCCTCTCACATATTTATACATGGCTATCATATCTCCTCTCAGCCTTCTCTTCTTCAGGCTAAACATGCCCAGTTCCCTAAGCCGCTCCTCATAGGGCTTGTTCTCCAGACCCTTGATCATTTTAGTCGCCCTCCTCTGGACACATTCCAGTTTGTCAATATCTCTCTTGAATTGTGGTGCCCAGAATTGGACACAATATTCCAGATGTGGTCTAACTAAAGCAGAATAGAGGGGTAGCATTACTTCCTTAGATCTAGACACTATGCTCCTCTTGATGCAGGCCAAAATCCCATTGGCGTTTTTTGCCGCCACATCACATTGTTGGCTCATGTTTAACTTGTTGTCCACGAGGACTCCAAGATCTTTTTCACACGTACTGCTCTCGAGCCAGGCGTCCCCCATTCTGTATCCTTGCATTTCATTTTTTCTGCCAAAGTGGAGTATCTTGCATTTGTCACTGTTGAACTTCATTTTGTTAGTTTTGGCCCATCTCTCTGGAAAAGATTTTCCTCTGTGAAATGTTTCTTGGGATGTATACTCTGGAACGTAGGATCCCTCTTTTCCTATCACTTTCCTGAATATATTGGCCATCCTATTGCACGGGGAAACATTCTTTGCCATTGTGTGCTTTGATCAGCCTTTCCCCACTTTCTGCTCTCCGGATACTTTGTACTGCAGTTCCCAAAACTGCCTAACCTTAGCGATTCCTTTACAAACCCCATGGGAGAGAAGAACTGAACATTGTGTCTCAGTCAGGAGATCAAAACCGAAGAGGAAGAAGAAGACGAGGGGAAGGAGGAAGTAGGGCAAGTGGAGGAAAGGGAAGAGGAAGAAGAGGAAGATGAGGGAGGGAGGGAGAGGAGGAAGAAAATGAAGATGAAGAGGAGGAAGATGAAGAAAAAGAGGAAGAGGAGGAAGAAAATGAAGAAGAGAAGGTGGAGGAAGAAGAGAAGAAGAGGAGGAAGAGGAGAAAGAAGATGATGAAGAGGAGGCGGAGGAGGAAGAGAAGGAGAAAAAGAAAGAAGAGGAGTAGGGGGAGGAGGAAGAAGAAGGGCAAGTGGAGGAAGAGGAAGAGGAAGAAGAGGAAGATGAGGAGGGAGGGAGAGGAGGAAGAAAATGAAGATGAAGAGGAGGAAGATGAAGAAAAAGAGGAAGAGGAGGAAGAAAATGAAGAAGAGAAGGTGGAGGAAGAAGAGAAGAAGAAGAGGAGGAAGAGGAGAAAGATGATGATGAAGAGGAGGCGGAGGAGGAAGAGAAGGAGAAAAAGAAAGAAGAGTAGGGGGAGGAGGAAGAAAATGAAGAAGAGGAGGTGGAGGAAGAAGAGAAGAAGAAAAGGAAGAAGAGGAAGAGGAGAAAGAAGATAATGAAGAGGATGAAGAGGAAGAAAAAGAGGGAGGAAGAAGAAGAAAAGGAGGAGGAGGTGGAGGAGGAAGAAGAGAAGAATAAAAGGAAGAAGAGGAAGAGGAGAAAGAAGATGATGAAGAGGAGGCGGAGGAGGAAGAGGAGAAAAAGAAAGAAGAGGAGGAGGGAGAGGAGGAAGGAAAAGGAGGAAGAGGAGAAAGAAGAGGAAGATGAAGAGGAGGAAGATAAAAATAGGGTGGAAGAGGAAAAGAATGAAGAAGAGGTGGAAGAAGAAGAGGAAAAAGGAAGAGGAGGAGGAAGAGAAGAAGAAGAAGAAAAGGAAGATGATGAAGAGGAAGAAAATAATGAGAAGGAAGAGAAGGAGGAAGAGGTAGAAGAAGAGGAGGAGGAGGAGGAAGAAGAAAAAGAGTTAATGGTGGGTTTGGTGGAAAGGCAAAGCTATGGGTATTAACGCATAGCTGCCAATGGATGGCTTGTAAAACAAATTGGGCAAAGCTGCTAGTCCTCAAGGATAGCCCACACTTTTCCAGCCCTCTGGATCTGCTCCCATCAAAGGCCAATATAAAGAATTCAGCCATGTTGGCTGGGGATACGTGGAGCTGGAATCCAAAAATAAACTTTTCTGCAGCCTTGCCAAATAATTAATTAATTTCTTTTCCTTTTTGGATTGATGCAAGAGCAGGGAGGATTAAAGTTGATAAGAGGGGAAAGCGAGGGATAAGCCGCATCAGGGATTAATGTAATTGCTGCAGGTTGAGCTTCCCTCAAATCTGAAATTGCTCTGAAATCTGAAATTGTCCACATAGGTGGCTCTGATGAATGCGGTTACTTCCTTGTGGTTCCTTGTTGTTCCAAAATTATTACAGATATTGTGTATAAAATTACCTTCAGAGTATATGTATACGATGCATATAAAACTTGCGTGTATTTCAGGTTTAAACTTGGATCTTATCTTCATATTGTGAAGGAAGAAGACAACCGAGGTGCATCTGTACTGTAGAATTAATGCAGTTTGACGCCACTTTAATGTGGGGTTGGGCCCTCTATTGATATTACTGTGGAATAAAGGTAAAATGTATATAAGGGAGGGGGGAAAGGAAAGGAGAAGGAAGGAAGAGGAATAGAAGAGAAGAGGAAGGGAGGAGAAGGGACGTGTAGGAGGTAAACAGGGAAGAAAGAGAGAATGAAAGGAAGGGAAGGGAGGGAAGGAAGAGAGATAAAGGAGGGAAGGGAAAAGAATAGGAGGGGAGAAGTATGAGGTAAACAGAAAAGGAAGAAGAGAAGGGGAAGGAAGAGAGACTGAAGGAAAAGAAAGGAAAGGAGGATGGAGGTAGAAAAAGAAAAAGAAAGAAAGGGGGAAAGAGGAGAAAAAGGGAGAGAAAGGAAATGAAGAAAGAGAGCAAGCAGGAAGGGAGAAAGAGAAGGGAAGAGAAAAGATGGAAGAGGAGGTGTATGAGAGAAATGAAGAAAGAAAAAGGAGGGAAGGAAGAAGAAAAAGGATGGAAAGAAAGGAAAGGACAAGAAATGAAGGAAAGAGGGAGGTGGAAAGAAAGAAAAAGAAGGAAGGGAAGGGAGAGGAAAGTGGAAAGGTATGAGGGGAGGGAAGAAAGAAAAAGAAGGGACAAAAGGGGAAAACTGAAGGGAAGAGGAAAGAATGGGAGGGAGGGAGGGAAGGAAGGAGGTGGAAAGAAAAAAAGAAGGGAGGGAAGGAAGGAAGGGAAAAGGTATGAGGGGAGGGAAGCAAATAAAGAAAAAGAAGGGAGAAAAGAGGAGAAAAACAAAGAAAAGAGGAAAGGATGGATGGATGGATGGATGGATGGAAGGAAGGAAGGAAGGAAGGAAGGAAGGAAGGAAGGGAAGGAGGGAAGTGGAAAGAAAGACAAAGAAGGGAGGGAAGGGAGAAAGGGAAAGGAAAGGGGAAAGGTATGAGGGGAGGGAAGCAAAGAAAGAAAAGAAGGGAAAAAGAAGAGAAAAATGAAGGGAAGAGGAAAGGATTGATGGATGGAAGGAAGGGAAGGAGGGAAGTGGAAAGAAAGACAAAGGAAGGGGGAAGGAAGAAAGGGAAACGAAAGTGGAAAGGTATGAGGGGAGGGAAGCAAAGAAAGAAAAAAGGGACAAAAAGAGGAGAAAAATGAAGGGAAGAGGAAAGGAAGGAAGGAAGGAAGGGAAGAAGGAAGGGAGGGGAAGGAGGGAGGTAGAAAAAAAGAAAAAGAAGGGAGGGAAGGAAAGAAGGGAAAGGAAAGGGGAAAGGTATGAGGGGAGGGAAGCAAAGAAAGAAAAGAAGGGACAAAAAGAGGAGAAAAAACAAAGGGAAGAGGAAAGGAAGGGAAGAAGGAAGGGAGGTGGAAAAAAGAAAAAGAAGGGAGGGAAAGGAAAGGTATGAGGGAAGGGAAGCAAAGAAAGAAAAGAAGGGACAAAAAGAGGAGAAAAATGAAGGGAAGAGGAAAGGAAGGGAAGAAGGGAGGGAGGGGAAGGAGAGAGGTAGAAAGAAAGAAAAAGAAAGGAGGGAAAGAAGGGAAAGGAAAGGGGAAAGGTATGAGGGGAGAGAAGCAAAGAAAAAAGAAGGGAGGAAAAGAGGAGAAAAACAAAGGGAAGAGGAAAGGAAGGAAGGAAGGGAGGGAAAATGGAAAGGTATGAGGGGAGGGAAGCAAAGAAACAAAGAAGGGACAAAAAGAGGAGAAAAACAAAGGGAAGAGGAAAGAAAGGAAGGAAGGAAGGAAGGAAGGAAGGAAGGGAAGAAGGATGGGAGGAGAAGGAGGGAGGTAGAAAGAAAGAAAAAGAAGGGAGGAAAGGAAAGAAGGGAAAGGAAAGGGGAAAGGTATGAAGGGAGAGAAGCAAAGAAAAAAGAAGGGAGAAAAGAGGAGAAAAACAAAGGGAAGAGGAAAGGAAGTAAGGGAAAGGAAAATGGAAAGGTATGAGGGGAGGGAAGCAAAGAAAGAAAAAGAAGGGACAAAAGAGGAGAAAAACAAAAGGAAGAGGAAAGGAAGGAAGGATGGAAGGGAAGGAGGGAGAGAGGTGGAAAGAAAGAAAAAGAAGGGAGGAAAGGAAGAAAGAAAGGAAAAGGAAAGGAAAGGGGAAAGGTGTGAGGGGAGGGAAGCAAAGAAAGAAAAAGGAGGGATGAAAGCAGGCAGGCAGAGACTCCTGCAACAGTTGCCCAACACTGGGTTTCTATGGTAGTATTAAAAAATAATGACAACAGTCGCTCTTCCCTCTTTGGGGACGAGTGTCGTTGGGCTTCTTCTCAAACCAATGTGCCTTTCATAGAGAAACAGTAAACCAGCCACGCTGCTTTCCAGATTGCTTTTATTGATCAATAAATACAGAAACCAAAACCAACAGACGGAGAAAGCCACCCGAGGAGGACGGCTCCTTGAAGTGATGTCCAACAGCAACAACAACAACAAAAATCCACCCCCAACAGAACACGACAAATGGTCAGTAATAAATAAATAACACAAAGGGGCAAAATCCGGGTGGGAGGGAGGGAGGCCCACGCTTTTGCCCACATAAATAACACCCCATGTAGAAAATAACAACAATACCGAGACAAAAACGCTGCGTCCGTCCGCAGACAGGGCGAGTTAAGACCACTGTAATTACAGGCTGCTCTTGGTGTAAACAAAGTGGGGAGAGGAAAGAGTTGGCATCATTCGCCTCCCAAATGCCAATGAGATCCCACTTTGTGGTCCTACGTGTCAAGGCTTCCTAGGAAGCTGATCTCTTTCATCGCTAAGACGTGGGTCTTCCAAATATACTCCGAATTCCTATCAATGGACAACCTACTAATTCCTAGCAAGTGGGGTTGGCAGATTCCTTCTTAGTGGAGAAGCCAGCCAACCATTTCAAGTCCTTCCTACACAGCCTATTTTTCTTGGTCCTGGGATTATATCCCCCTTGTGTTCTAGTCTGAACTTTAAAGGAAGTTACTAAACATCATCCCACCCAATAGCACCAGCCACCGTTCGTTCCTTTATGTAGTGTTTTAATAGAAGTTGGAAATAGAGTAGAATCCAGGTTGCTCAGGTGTGCAAATAGATGGCCAAAAGGAAGCATTGTCTCACAAAATCTGAAGTTTGCAGGACTTCACATCATTAACACCAAAATGGGGAATGGTGGACCCACCAGAGGTTGAGTTGTGGTAGGCTTTCGGGCTATATGGCCATGTTCTAGCAGCATTCTCTCCTGACGTTTCGCCTGCATCTATGGCAAGCATCCTCAAAGGAAGTGTTGTCCCACAAAATCTGAAGTTTGCAGGACTTCACGTCATTAACACCAAAATGGGGAATGGTGGACCCACCAGAGGTTGAGTTGTGGTAGGTTTTTCGGGCAATATGGCCATGTTCTAGCAGCATTCTCTCCTGACGTTTTGCCTGCATCTATGGCAAGCATCCTCAGAGGTTGTGAGGTTCTCACATGAAGCATTCTCTCCTGACGTTTCACCTGCATCTATGGCAAGCAACCTCAGAGGTTGTGAGGTTCTCACATGAAGCATTCTCTCCTGACGTTTCACCTGCATCTATGGCAAGCATCCTCAGAGGTTGTGAGGTTCTCACATGAAGCATTCTCTCCTGACGTTTCACCTGCATCTATGGCAAGCATCCTCAGAGGTTGTGAGGTTCTCACAACCTCTGAGGATGCTTGCCATAGATGCAGGTGAAACCTCAGGAGAGAATGCTTCTAAAACATGGCCATATAGCCTCAAAAACCTACAACAACCCAGTGATTCCAGCCATGAAAGCCTTCGACAATCCACCAGAGGTTGCTGGATTTCAAGTCCCATCAGCCATTGCCAGCATGGCCTACACAGAGGAACAATGGGGTTTGTAACCCAAGTCATCTGGGAGGCCAAATCACCCAACACTTTTGGATGAAGGTGTCCGTGCCCTGCCTCACCCATCCCAAATTGAGCAAAACATGGAGAGGGAAAGCCTGTGAGGTGACTAGAGTTGTCCAGTTTCTCCCGTTGTAGAACCTTAGTTTGTTTACTGAGTGGTTTAATTAGCTGGCACTCGTGTGCAGAACATATGGCCAAATACTGCTCTGCTGTTTCTTGAGGAAGAAGATGAGCTTTGGAGTGCCTTCGCTGAAGGTTTTGGAAACAGAGGCTCAATGGCTGACCTCTCTTGCCTTGGCAGAGAGAGGGATGGACTAGATGACCTTTGGTGTCCTCCCCAACTCTAGGGTCCTTTGAGTCCATTTGCAGTCAAACTAGAGAGATCAATGGTTGACCTCTCTTGCATTGGCCAAGTTAGGGCTGGACTAGATGACCTTTGGGGTCCTCCCCAACTCTAGGGTCCTTTGAGTCCATTTGCAGACAAACTAGAGAGATCAATGGTTGACTTCTCTTGCATTGGCAGAGTTAGGGCTGGACTAGATGACCTTTGGGGTCCTCCCCAACTCTAGGGTCCTTTGAGTCCATCTATGGGCAAACTAGAGAGATCAATGGTTAACCTCTCTTGCATTGGCACAGAGAGGGCTGGAGCTGGACTAGATGACCTTTGGGGTCCTCCAAAAGTCTAGGGTTCTTTGAATCCATCTATGGGCAAACTAGAGAGATCAATGGCTGACCCCTCTTGCATTGGTAGAGAGAGGGATGGACTAGATGACCTTTGGGGTTCTCCCCAACTCTAGGGTGCTTTGAATCCATTTGCAGACAAACTAGAGAGATCAATGGCTGACCCCTCTTGCATTGGTAGAGAGAGGGCTAGACTAGATGACCTTTGGGGTCCTCCCCAACTCTAGGATCCTTTGAGTCCATTTGCAGGCAAACTAGAGAGATAAATGGTTGACTTCTCTTGCATTGGCAGAGAGAGGGCTGGACTAGATGACCTTTGGGGTCTTCCAAAAGTCTAGGGTTCTTTGAATCCATCTATGGGCAAACTAGAGAGATCAATGGCTGACCTCTCTTGCATTGGCACAGAGAGGGCTGGACTAGATGACCTCTGGGGTCCTCCCCAACTCTAGGGTCCTTTGAGTCCATTTGCAGACAATCTAGAGAGATCAATGGTTGACCTCTCTTGCATTGGCAGAGAGAGGAATGGACTAGATGACCTTTGGGGTCCTCCCCAACTCTAAGGTTCTTTGAGTCCATCTATGGACAAACTAGAGAGCAGGCCTGATGCTTTCAGATCCTTCTTATGAAGGTCTTCAAGAGCATGTGGATACTTTGAATCAGAGTTGGAAGATACCCCAAAGGCCATCCAGTCCAACCCCCTTCTGTACTCAGGAAAAGCACAATCAAAGCACTCCTGACAGATGGACATCCAGCCTCTGCTTAAAAATCTACTCTCAGAGCAGATAGGACTCTGATAGGAATCCAAACTGTATCCAAATTCTCTGAGCTGGTCTGCTCTTCCTAGAATCAGAGTTGGAAGACATCCCAAAGGCCATCCTGTCCAATCCGCCCTTCTGTACTCAGGAAAAGCACAATCAAAGCACTCCTGACAGATGGACATCCAACCTCTGCTTAAAAATCTATTCTCAGAGCAGATAGGACTCTGATAGGACTCCAAACTGTATCCAAACTTTCTGAGCTGGTCTGCTCTTCCTAGAATCAGAGTTGGAAGACACCCCAAAGGCCATCCAGTCCAACCCAGGAAAAGCTCAATCAAAGCACTCCTGACAGATGGACGTCCAGCCTCTGCTTAAAAATCTACTCTCAGAGCAGATAGGACTCTGATAGGACTCCAAACTGTATCCAAACTTTCTGAGCTGGTCTGCTCTTCCTAGAATCAGAGTTGGAAGATATCCCAAAGGCCATCCAGTCCAACCCAGGAAAAGTGCAATCAAAGCACTCCTGACAGATGGACATCCAGCCTCTGCTTAAAAATCTACTCTCGGAGCAGATAAGACTCTGATAGGACTCCAAACTCTATCCAAACTTTCTGAGCTGGTCTGCTCTTCCTAGAATCAGAGTTGAAAGAGACCCCAAAGGTCATCCAGTCCAACCCCGGAAAAGCGCAATCAAAGCACTCCCGACAGATGGACATCCAGCTTCTGCTTAAAAATCTACTTTCAGAGCAGATTAGACTCTTGATAGGACTCCAAACTGTATCCAAACTTTCTGAGCTGGTCTGCTCTTCCTAGAATCAGAGTTGGAAGAGACCCTAAAGGCCATCCAGTCTAACCCAGGAAAAGTGCAATCAAAGCACTCCTGACAGATGGACATCCAGCCTCTGCTTCAAAACCTCCAGAGAAGGAGACTCCAACTTAGTTGGAGATGCTTCCTCTTGTGCAATATTTGCTATGGTGACACACTCTGACCTCCCTCGGCCACTTGAATTTTGGAAAGTATACTACCTGGATCCTAGATTCCACCTATAGAAAATATATATATAATCAAAAGTACAGAGGTCCCTTTCAAACATTAAATCTAAGAAACCCACACCAAACACAAGAGTGAGATCTGGGTCTGTGTGCATTTATGATGACACCCATAGAAAGAAAGAAAACCAAGCTCCCTCTCCTCTTCTTCCCTTCTGTAGAAAAAAGCTACCTGGCCAGGTTGGCGCTACTAGGAGAATATACCATGCCATAGAAGCATAGAGTTGGAAGAGACCCCCAAGGGCCATCCAGTCTGACCTTCCTTCGGCCAGGCAGGAAGACCCAATCCAAACCCTCCCAACAGATGGCCATCCAGCCGTGTAAACAAAAGCCCGTGCCAAGCATTCCTCCAGTTTGGCAACTCAAGGCCCCCCTATTCCCCCCCAACCCCATCCACTCCATTTCCTCCCGTATCAGTCCTTTCTCCAAGAAGGCGTGTAGAAGGTCTTTGCAATGCCAAGGGTGTCCTCCGGAGCTCGGCTCTCCAGTTGGCACGGGTGGCGTTAACAAGGGCGAGGCTTCGGGGGGCCAGCCCCACAAGGCAATCCCCCCCTTGGAAGCGGGGAAGGGGAAAATAAATCGAGGGCTCGTCCTTCACCTTCCACGATGCCCACCGTGGGCCCATGTCTCTGGTGGGCCCTTTGGCCTGGCACCTCCAATTGATCCGCTGTTCCATCGTTCTGCCTTGGTCTGGCCGAGTCAGATGATGACCTACGGGTTGGAGGGGGAAAGCCCGTTAGAAAGACTACCATGGGATACAAGAACTGCAATGAGAACTGTTTATGCCCAGAGATGCAAGGAAGCAGTGATCCCAGTGCAAGGAACCTGTGATCCTAATGAAAGGAAGCAGATATCCCAAATGCAAGGAACCAGTTATCCCAATATAAAGAACCAGTGATCCTAATGCAAGGAACCAAAGATCCCAATGCAAGGAAGCAGAGATCCCAATGCAAGGAGCCAGTGATCCCTGTGCAAGGAACCGGTGATCCCAATAAGACAAGGAACCGGTGATCCCAATTCAGCAAGGAGCCAGTGATCCCAAAACAAGGAACCAGTGATGCCAATGCTAGGAACCGGTGATCCCAATGCAAGGAACCAGTGATTCCTATGCAAGGAGCCAGTGATCCCAGTGCAAGGATCAGTTATCTCAGTTCAGCAAGGAGCCAGTGATCCCTATGCAAGAAGCCAGTGATCCCTATGCAAGGAACTGGCTATCCCAATTCAGCAAGGAGCCAGTGATCCCAATGCAAAGAACCAGTGATCCCAATGCAAGGAGCCAGTGATCCCAATGCAAGGAGCCAGTGATCCCTATGCAAGGAACCGGTTATCCCAATTCAGCAAGGAGCCAGTGATCCCAATGCAAGAAACCAATGATCCTAATGATAGGAACCTGTGATCCCAATGTAAGGAGCCGGTGATCCCAATGCAAAGAACCAGTGATCCCAATGCAAGAAACTAGTGATCCCTATGCAAGGAACCGGTGATCTCAATGCAAGAAACCGGTGATCTCAATGCAAGGAGCCAGTGATTCCAATTCAGCAAGGAGCCAGTGATCCCAATGCAAGGAACCGGTTAATCCAATGCAAGGAACCAGTGATCTCAATGCAAGGAGCCAGTGATTCCATTTCAGCAAGGAGCCAGTGATCCCAATGCAAGGAACCGGTTAATCCAATGCAAGGAACCAGTGATCTCAATGCAAGGAGCCAGTGATTCCAATTCAGCAAGGAGCCAGTGATCCCAATGCAAGGAACCGGTTAATCCAATGCAAGGAACCAGTGATCTCAATGCAAGGAGCCAGTGATTCCATTTCAGCAAGGAGCCAGTGATCCCAATGCAAGGAACCGGTTAATCCAATGCAAGGAACCAGTGATCTCAATGCAAGGAGCCAGTGATTCCAATTCAGCAAGGAGCCAGTGATCCCAATGCAAGGAACCGGTTAATCCAATGCAAGGAACCAGTGATCTCAATGCAAGAAACCGGTGATCTCAATGCAAGGAGCCAGTGATTCCAATTCAGCAAGGAGCCAGTGATCCCAATGCAAGGAACCGGTTAATCCAATGCAAGGAACCAGTGATCTCAATGCAAGGAGCCAGTGATTCCATTTCAGCAAGGAGCCAGTGATCCCAATGCAAGGAACCGGTTAATCCAATGCAAGGAACCAGTGATCTCAATGCAAGAAACCGGTGATCTCAATGCAAGGAGCCAGTGATTCCAATTCAGCAAGGAGCCAGTGATCCCAATGCAAGGAACCGGTTAATCCAATGCAAGGAACCAGTGATCTCAATGCAAGAAACCGGTGATCTCAATGCAAGGAGCCAGTGATTCCAATTCAGCAAGGAGCCAGTGATCCCAATGCAAGGAACCGGTTAATCAAATGCAAGGAACCAGTGATCTCAATGCAAGGAGCCAGTGATTCCATTTCAGCAAGGAGCCAGTGATTCCAATTCAGCAAGGAGCCAGTGATCCCAATGCAAGGAACCGGTTAATCCAATGCAAGGAACCAGTGATCTCAATGCAAGAAACCGGTGATCTCAATGCAAGGAGCCAGTGATTCCAATTCAGCAAGGAGCCAGTGATCCCTATGCAAGGAACTGGTTATCCCAATGCAAGGAGCTAGTGATCCCAATGAAAGGAACCGGTTATCCCAATGCTAGGAACCGGTTATCCCAGTGCAAGGAACCAGTGATCCCAATGAAAGGACCAGTTACCCCAATTCTGCAAGGAGCCAGTGATCCCTATGCAAGGAACCAGTTATACCAATGCAAGGAACCAGTTATACCAATGCAAGGAACCGGTTATCCTAATGCAAGGAACCAGTTATTCCAGTGCAAGGAGCCAGTTATCCCAATTCAGCAAGGAGCCAGTTATCCCAAATCAGCAAGGTGCCAGTGATCCCAATGCTAGGAATCTGTGATCCCAATGCAAGGATCTAGTGATCCCAATGTATGGAACCAGTGATCGTGATGCAAGGAACCAACGATGCCAATGCAAGGAGTCAGTGATCCCAATACTAGGAAACAGTGATCCCCAATGCAAGAAGAATGGCTGAGAAAGGTTCACAAAGTAGCAGAGATGGACAAAGTGATGAAGCTGATTAAGGGGAAACGTATGACTAGTCTTGAGAGACATAAAATTGGTAGTCTATGTTGATAGAGCATAGCTACCTGGCCTGGTTGCTATGAGTGTGCGTGTGTCAACTGCAAAATAAGATGCATGAAGCTGATTTGTTGGGCTATGCCCGGCATGGCTGAGCCTGGGACTTTGGATACTGTTACATTTTCCAGGCTTGAACTATGCAGGTGCTTGCAGAGAAGCACTGAGCAGACTGAGCAGGCTGTCTCTCATAAAAGGACATTGACCACATGATTGTAAATATGTTGTTCTGAACTAGGAAGAGTCAACTACTTGTTCTTTATTGTTCATCTGCATGGCATATTTTCTTTCCCTGGCAAGGCAGTGTGTGGCTGATCAAATGTCATTTTCATTTCGTCACATATGTCTCTCTGCAAGGAGCTGAAGGAGGCTGCATGCATGCCCAAACATTGGCAAAGCTGACTCCAAGACTGCTTTGTCTTGCTTTGGCCAAAGCCTTGCTTTTAGATTGGCCACCTTGCATTGCAACTCCTACCATAAAGGACAAAGAGCAAGCCTAGCATCCCAGGGAAAGCCCAGAAGAACCATATCCTCCAAAGTCCCAGAACACAAGAGAGAAGGAAGAGGTGACCCAGCACTCCAAAGCGACACCCGATCGGTCAGCAGAGCCTTTGTCCCGGGGAAAGTGGGCAGCTGGGTACCCAAAAACGAAAGGATTACCTTCAGATCACCAGCTTACTCTCTCCAACTCTAACAATGAATGGGCTGTCCTGGGGAAAGGAGGGATTGCATCAGGTTGCGATCAAAGGAAGGGAAGGGTCCAGATCTCTTCTACTTTGGTCACACTTTACCTGGAACAATCCTTTGCCCGGTTCTAAGCATCACAACTCAAGAAGGCTATATGCAAGCTGGAAGGTGTCCAGAGAAGGGTGACCAAAATGGTCAAACGCTTGGAAACCATGAATCCTTCCTGAGGAACCGCTTAGGGAACTGGATGTGTTTAGCTTGGAGAAGAGGAATGTGGTGGAGGCTCCTTCTTTGGAGGCTTTGAAACAGAGGCTGGATGGCCATCTGTCAGGGGTGATTTGAATGCAATATTCCTGCTTCTTGGCAGAATGGGGTTGGACTGGATGGCCCAGGAGGTCTCTTCCAACTCTAGGATTCTATGACTTCAACTCGCACAATTCCTAACAACCTATCGGCATGTTAGGAATTGTGTGAGTTGAAGTCCAAAACATCTGGAGGGAAGGCCAAAATTGGCCCATGGCTGGTCTAGACAGTATACTATTGGTGCAGCCCAGAATTGCATAGGCTTTTTGAGCTGCTGCATCACATTGTTGGCTCATGTTCCACTTGTGGTCAACTCAAGACTCCTAAACCTCTTTCACTTGGGCTGTTTTCAAGTATGTACGAGTGTCCCACTGTGGCCACCCACTCACCTCTTGCTGGCCGTCCTCCGTCGTCAACCACCTGGGCTTCCCTCCGCTGCTGACCAGCGGCTTTTGCTCTGGAGCGAGGCAAGCGTAGAGTTGCTCCGTCGGTCCTTCTCCCACGCTCTCCGAGATCGTTTTCACTTCAGGAGGGTTGGGCTTCTGCTCGGGGATGCGAGCCACACGGAACCTAGCCCAGAAAAGGACAACACAATGACATATTGTCATAATGACACATAGATGGAGGACGACCATCTTTCAGTCCCCACCTGCACAAGTAGGTGACCTCTAAATCCCAGCAACTACAACTCCCAAATCAATCCCCCCCTCCCAACCTCACCAGTATTCAAATTTGTGCATATTGGGTATTGGTGCCAAATTTGGTCCAGTGGATGAAAATCCATCCTGCATATCAGATATTTACATTACGATTCAGAACGGTAGGAAAATTACAGTTATGATGTAGCAATGAAAATAATGTTATGGTTGGGGAGTCACCACAACAAGAGGAACTATATTAAGGGGTCGCGGTTTTAGGAAGGTTAAGAACCACTGCCTTAACAGCTGTCCAACATGCATGGGCTTTATGACAGGTCCATTTCCAACATTTACTATCTATCTCTCTCTCTCTCTCTCTCTCTCTCTATCTATCTATCTATCTATCTATCTATCTATGTGTCTATCTATGTGTCTATCTGTCTATCTATCTATCTGTCTGTCTGTCTGTCTGTTTATTTACTTATTTACTTACTTTTACTTACTGTATTTATTTTCCACTCTTTTCACCTTGCAGGGGACTCGGGGCGGATTACAATGTACATATACATGGCAAACGTTCAATGCCATAGACACACGACATATAGAGACAGGCACACAGAGGCTATTTAACATTCCAGCTTTTCATGAGGGTATTGAAAAGCTGGAATGTTAAATAGCCTCTGTGTGTCTGTCTTTATATGAAAACATATATATATGTCTATATATGTTTTCATGAGGGTATTGAGCCCCTGGTGGCGCAGTGGGTTAAACCCCTGTGCCGGCAGGACTGAAGACCGACAGGTCACAGGTTCAAATCTGGGGAGAGGCGGATGAGCTCCCTCTGTAAGCTCCAGCTCCTCATGTGGACACTTGAGAAAAGCCTCCCACAAGGATGATAAAAACATCAATTCATCCGGGCGTCCCCTGGGCAACGTCCTTGCAGACGGCCAATTCTCTCACACCAGAAGCGACTTGCAGTTTCTCAAGTCACTCCTCGCACGACAAAAAAAAAAAATGAGGGTATTCTGGCCACCAGGGGAGCTGTCGATTCACCATCCATTTGTGACACTGATGAAGTACTTCCTCATTCTTTGCATGCTTGCTGGAGATTTTTATGGCCTCGTAAATTAGTTAAGCCCCTGGTGGCGCAGTGGGTTAAAGCACTGAGCTGCTGAGCTCGTTGACCTAAAGGTCGCAGGTTCGATTCCAGGGAGCGGCGTGAGCTTCCGCTGCCAGCCCTAGCTTCTGCCAACCTAGCTGTTTGAAAACATGCAAATGTGAGTAGATCAATAGGTACCGCTCCGGTGGGAAGGTAACGGCGCTCCATGCGGTCATGCTGGCCACATGACCTTGGAGGTGTCTATGGACATTGCTGGCTCTTCGGCTTAGAAATGGAGATGAGCACCACACCCCAGAGTCAGACATGACTGGACTTAATGTCAGGGGACTACCTTTACCTTTACAAATTAGTTAAATTAGCCTCCCCGCATTAGTGCTATCTAAATTTCCTACTTGACAGATGCAACTGTCTTTTGGGCTGCAAAGGTTGACAGCAAGCTACACAAATTGGTCGGAAGCTCACTCCAATCCAGGCTGGCTTCAAACTCGTGACCTTTTGGTCAGTAGTGATCTTAATGCAGCTGACTCCCAGCCAGTTGCACCAATTCTTTTGTTTTTATTCTGAAGCAGAAGCTCCCAAACCCACACAAGGCTCACCTGCCGACAGAGAGGATGGTGATTTCCCCGGGTCTTCCTGCCTTACTTCCAGGTTTGACCAGTTTGGTGGCCATGCCATTGGACGTGAGGGTGGCCTCGGCCCCGGCCTCTGTGGACGGGAGCACCTCCGGCCACTTCTTCTGGCTGCATCGGGTGCAGGAGGGTCCAGAGCGGGTGGCCAAGCCTTGGACCGTGTGCAAGTGGTGCTGGTGCCGGCAGATGTGCGGGAGCTGCGGCAGGAGGTGCAGCCTGAGGGCAGAGACAAGAAGGAAGGGGTTCAGAAAAGATCTAGGGAAGTAATGCTACCCCTCTATTCCGCTTTGGTTAGACCACACCTGGAATATTGTGTCCAATTCTGGGCACCACAATTCAAGAGAGATATTGACAAGCTGGAATGTGTCCAGAGGAGGGCGACTCAAATGATCAAGGGTCTGGAGAACAAGTCCTATGAGGAGCGGCTTAAGGAGCTGGGCATGTTTAGCCTGAAGAAGAGAAGGCTGAGAGGAGACGTGATAAGGGCCATGGACCAAGAGGGGACGGGAAGTCATCAGGCAGAGGGAGCAGACTTGTTTTCTGCTGCCCTGGATCTACAATGCAATGGCTTCAAGCTACAGGAAAGGAGATTCCACTTGAACATCAGGAAGAACTTCCTAACTATGAGAGAGAACTATTCAGCAGTGGAACTCTCTCTCTGCTCCAGAGTTCAGTGGAGGCTCCTTCTTTGGAGGCTTTGAAACAGAGGCTGGATGGCCATCTGTCAGGGGTGCTTTGAATGCAATATTCCTGCTTCTTGGCAGAATGGGGTTGGACTGGATGGCCCAGGAGGTCTCTTCCAACTCTATGATTCTATGATTCTAAGTAGGAATGCTCCGCCCACTCAATCGGAAATATGTGAGAGGAAGCCACAGGGAGGAGGAGGGAGCAAGCTTGCTTTCTGCTTCCCTGGAGACTAGGACGCAGAACAATGGCTTCAAACTACAAGAGAGGAGATTCCATCTGAACACGAGGAAGAACTTCCTGACTGTGAGAGCCGTTCAGCAGTGGAACTCTCTGCCCCGGAGTGTGGTGGAGGCTCCTTCTTTGGAAGCTTTTAAGCAGAGGCTGGAAGGCCATCTGTCAGGGGTGATTTGAATGCAATATTCCTGCTTCTTGGCAGAATGGGGTTGGACTGGATGACCCATGAGGTCTCTTCCAACTCTTTGATTCTATGATTCTATGACAGGCTGCTGGGTATTCTCTTCCAGCCATGCCGGAGAAGAAGCAAGACGCTTGTGTAACTTCTTCTGTACATAGCTTTGTTATTTTCTGTAGCTGTTAGAAAGTAACTAAATAAAAATGTGCCACTTCAAGGCTTTGAAGTTGATTGAAGACTGCACATTTGGCCATATAGCCCGAAAAAACCTACAACAACCCAGTGATTCTGGCCATGAAAGCCTTCGACAATACACTGTGCACTTTGTTTTCATTGCATGCCTCCTAGCAGTTGCTCTGAGGCCGAATTTTACTGACATCCATCTCATAGAATCCTAGAGTTGGAAGAGACCTCATGGGCCATCCAGTCCAACCCTATTCTGCAAAGAAGCAGGAAAATTGCATTCAAAGCCCCCTTGAGAGATGGTCATCCAGCCTCTCCTTGAATTGTTTTGACTGAGCACAGGGTTGTTATTCCAGGTGAGACATGAACAAAGCAGAAGAGAAGAGGACTATGACTTCCCTTGATCCAGACACTAAGACTACTATTGATACAGCCTAGGATCACATTGGCCTTTTTAGTTGACGCATCATGCTGTTGACTCACGTTCAGCTTGTGGTCTACTAAATCTCTTAGATCCTTTCACGTGGACTCTTTTCAAGCCACGTGTCACCCAACCCATCTATGCATTTCATTTTTTTTCCTGCCTAAGCATAGTAGCATACATTTCACCCCGCTGAAGTTCATTTTCGTTCATTTATTTCGTTCATCTATTAGGATGAACTAAATAAATGAACTGGCTGTTAGGAAGGCTGTTAGGAATTGTGGGAGTTGGAGTCCAAAGCACCTGGAGGGCCCAAGTTTGCCCATGCCTGATCTAGTGCAACTGCTTGGATACGTTGGAGTAGAAACACAGAATCATAGTAAACTGAAAGGAAATCTGAACAAAAAGAAAAGCCAAATATCCTACTTGTTGATGGGTTTGTAGATGGGCTGCGCAATCTGCTTGCTGTGATAGTCCTTCAGCATCTCTTCCAAGACAGCGGCGTTCTCTGTTGCCATGAAAGAAAGATGGTGGAATTCATGGGGGGAGGATTGAGAGAAAGAATGCAAGCCATTAGGAAAACAAGGACATGACCTACACTGCCATATAATGCAGTTTCACAATGCATATGAGTCTACACTGCAATTTAATTAAATCTAATGCAGTTAAATTGCTTTCCAAAACTGTGCCAATTCCAGGCACTGCTATTGAAGGGAGATGTTGACTCTAAGCTGGAATGTGTCCAGAGGAGGGCGACTCAAATGATCAAGGGTCTGGAGAACAAGCCCTATGAGGAGCGGCCTAAAGAGCTGGACATGTTTAACCTGAAGAAGAGAAGGCTGAGAGGAGTCGTGATGAGGGCCATGGACCAAGAGGGGATGGGAAGTCATCAGGCAGAGGGAGCAGACTTGTTTTCTGCTGCCCTGGAAACTAGAATGCAATGGCTTCAAGCTACAGGAAAGGAGATTCCACTTGAACATCAGGAAGAACTTCCTAACTATGAGAGACAACTATTCAGCAGTGGAACTCTCTCTCTGCTCCAGAGTTCGGTGGAGGCTCCTTCTTTGGAAGCTTTTAAACAGAGGCTGGATGGCCATCTGTCAGGGGTGCTTTGAATGCAATATCCCTGCTTCTTGGCAAAATGGGGTTGGACTGGATGACCCATGAGGTCTCTTCCAACTATGATTCTATGATTCTAAGTAGGAATGCTCCGTCCACTCAAGCGGGGGGAGTATCCCTACTTCACGGTGGCCTCCTCCTCACCACCTCCACTGCTCCAATTCCTTGGAGGATCTTTTCCTCGCCAGGCTGGGCGCCCAAACCTGGCACCCAGCCTGGCAAAGAAGGAACGCAGAGCAGAGGAGGGACGAGGGGGAAGCTGCGGAGCAACGGAGGGGCGAGGAGGAAGACACCGCTGGCCGAGGCCCTTTTCATAGAATCATAGAATCAAAGACTTGGAAGAGACCTCATGGGCCATCCAGTCCAACCCCATTCTGCCAAGAAGCAGGAATATTGAAATTCAAATCACGCCTGACAGATGGCCATCCAGCCTCTGTTTAAAAGCTTCCAAAGAAGGAGCCTCCACCACACTCCGGAGCAGAGAGTTCCACTGCTGAATGGCTCTCACAGTCAGGAAGTTCTTCCTCATGTTCAGATGGAATCTCCTCTCTTGTAGTTTGAAGCCATTGTTCCGCGTCCTAGTCTCCAGGGAAGCAGAAAACAAGCTTGCTCCCTCCTCCCTGTGGCTTCCTCTCACATATTTATACATGGCTATCATATCCCCTCTCAGCCTTCTCTTCTTCAGGCTAAACATGCCCAGCTCCTTAAGCCACTCCTCATAGGGCTTGTTCTCCAGAACCTTGATCGTTTTAGTCGCCCTCCTCTGGACACATTCCAGCTTGTCAATATCTCTCTTGAATAGTGGTGCCCAGAATTGGACACAATATTCCAGGTGTGGTCTAACCAAAGCGGAATAGAGCATGGGGAGCATGACTTCCCTGGACCTAGACACTATGCTCCTATTGATGCAGGCCAAAATCTCATTGGCTTTTTTTGCCGCCACATCACATTGTTGGCTCATGTTTAACTTGCTGTCCACGAGGACTCCAAGATCTTTTTCACACATACTGCTCTCGAGCCAGGCATCGTCCCCCATTCTGTATCTTTGCATTTCGTTTTTTCTGCCAAAGTGGAGTATCTTGCATTTGTCACTGTTGAACTTCATTTTGTTAGTTTTGGCCCATCATCTCTCTAATCTGTCAAGATCGTTTTGAATCCTGCTCCTGTCCTCTGGAGTATTGGCTCTCCCTCCCAATTTGGTGTCGTCTGCAAACTTGATGATCCTGCCTTCTAGCCCTTCATCTAAGTCATTAATAAAGTTGTTGAACAGGACCGGGCCCATTTTCACTGGAATGGAACACCTGTGATAATTGAGGGATTACTGTACAGACCGTGCACTCAAACAGAAAATACCACTTTCAAACCAGGAACAGGACATTTTCCCAATTTTGTTATATTGTGTAATCCATGGCTTGAAAATATTTCCTGCACCAAAAATAATTTCCTATAAGCCAACCTTGATTTTGCCATTTTATATGAGAAGTGTCATCTCCCTCTGTCACTCTATATCATTAAGGACTCACCTTTCTTCTCCGTGATCAGGCGCACCAAGACGCCGATGGTGTCTTCGTTGGCATCTTCGATCCTATACGCATTATTGCTCCCTGGAAGAGACAAGAGAAAGGGCGATTGAAACACTGCAAAAATTGCTCTGTTCTGCAACACAACATTAACCGATTTACTTTATCCATTCATGAAAATGCCACATTTCTCTGGAATTTCACATCTTTGAAACAGCAATATCTTTTGGCAACATTAAAAAGTATTGTCGAAGGCTTTCATGGCCAGAATCACTGGGTTGTGGTAGGTTTTTTCGGGCTATATGGCCATGTCCTAAAGGCATTCTTAAAACTTGTGCACCAGCTGCGCCCGTACCTTGGGAAGTCTGATCTGGCCACAGTGGTCCATGCTCTTGTCACATCCCGGATAGACTACTGCAACGCACTCTACGTGGGGTTGCCCTTGAAGACGGTTCGGAAGCTTCAACTTGTCCAGCGAGCGGCAGCCAGATTGCTCACTGGAGCGACATACAGAGAGCATACCACCCCTCTGCTGTGTCAGCTCCACTGGCTGCCAGTTCAGTTCCGAGCCCAATTCAAGGTGCTTGTTTTGACCTACAAAACCCTGTACGGTTCCGGTCCAGTGTATCTGTCCGAACGTATCTCCCTCTACGTCCCACCACAGAATTTAAGATCATCTGAGGGGGCCCTGCTCTCGACCCCACCGCTTTCCCAACTGATGCTGGTGGGGACAAGGAGCAGGGCCTTCTCAGTGGTGGTCCCTCACCTGTGGAACTCACTGCCGGCAGATATCAGGACATCGACATCACTCCTGTCCTTCAGGAGGAAGGTAAAGACGTGGTTGTGGGACCAGGCCTTCGGGCAATCTGCCAACTAAGTAAGGACAACCAGACCAATAGGACCGGCAGGACTGATAACTGTGGAATGAAACTCTGAACTATGAGATAGCGAATATTGACCAGCAATAAGGAGTAATTGGTTTGTATCGGTTTGTATGAAATTTTTATGGGTTTTATTGGGTATAGATATGATGTACTGTTGTTGTTTGCTATTTTGTGCTATTGTGTTTTATTATTGTTGTATGTTAACGGCATCGAATTGTGCCTTGGATATGTAAGCAGCCCTGAGTCCCCTTCGGGGTGAGAAGGGCGGGGTAAAAGCAAACCAAATAAATAAATAAATAAATAAATAAATAAATTCTCTCCTGATGTTCTGCCTGCATCTATGGCAAGCATCCTCAGAGGTAGTGAGGTGAGGATGCTTCACTACCTCTGAGGATGCTTGCCATAGATGCAGGCGAAACGTCAGGAGAGAATGCCTTTAGGACATGGCCATATAGCCCAAAAAAACCTACAACAACCCAACATTAAAAAGCTTTAGTTTTCTGGAAGCTTGGTCCCTTGGGCAGAGCTGGCTTTGGGCCGAGGACAGTTCATGCCGAAGTCACCCTATTGTATTGCCAAAGTACAGGGACTGCTGTTCGTACTCATGTAGGAAGGCTAAAGATTTTAGTTAAAATAATGAGACCCCCAAAAACTGGGTCGGCTTATCCAAGCGTCAATGTAAATGCTAATTAAGAAATGGAACATACCCTTCTCCAAGTAGAGTGGCAAAAGGTGAGAGAGTTGAGTCCATATTGAAAAACTCTCAAACAGTGTTTCTCAACCTTCCTAATGCCGCAATCTCTTGATACAGTTCCTCATATTGTGGTGATCCCTAACCACAACATTATTGTCATTGCTACTTCATAACTGTCATTTTGCTCCTGTTATGTATCGTCATGAAAATATTGGATATGCAGGATGTATTTTCATTCACTGGACCAAATTTGGCACAAATACCCAATACACACAAATTTGAATACCAGTGAGGTTGAGGGTTTGGTTTTGTCATTTAGGAGTTGCATTTGCTGGGATTTATAGCTCACTTACAATCAAACAGCATTCTGAACTCCACCAACGATGGAATTGAACCAGACTTGGCACACAAGAACTTCCTTGACAAAAAAGCCAATGGGATTTTGGCCTGCATCAATAGGAGCGTAGTGCCTAGATCTAGGGAAGTCATGCTCCCCACGCTATATTCCGCTTTGGTGAGACCACACCTGGAATATTGTGTCCAATTCTGGGCACCACAATTCAAGAGAGATATTGACAAGCTGGAATGTGTCCAGAGGAGGACGACTAAAATGATCAAGGGTCTGGAGAACAAGCCCTATGAGGAGTGGTTTAAGGAGCTGGGCATGTTTAGCCTGAAGAAGAGAAGGATGAGAGGAGATATGATAGCCATGTATAAATATGTGAGAGGAAGCCATAGGGAGGAGGAGGGAGCAAGCTTGTTTTCTGCTTCCTTGGAGACTAGGACGCAAGGGAACAATGGCTTTAAACTACAAGAGAGGAGATTCCATCTGAACATGAGGAAGAACTTCCTGACTGTGAGAGCCGTTCAGCAGTGGAACTCTCTGCCCCGGAGTGTGGTGGAGGCTCCTTCTTTGGAAGCTTTTAAACAGAGGCTGGATGGCCATCTGTCAGGGGTGATTTGAATGCAATATTCCTGCTTCTTGGCAGAATGGGGTTGGACTGGATGGCCCAGGAGGTCTCTTCCAACTCTTTGATTCTATGGTGGGCATTGACCTTGAGTTTTGGAGTTATAGTTCACCTATATCCAGAGAGCACTGTGGACTCAAACAATGATGGATCTGGACCAAACTTGGCACAAATACTCAACATGCCCAAATGTGAACACTGGTGGAATTTTGGGAAAATAGACCTTTACATTTAGGATTTGTAGTTACTGGGATTTATAGTTCACCTACAATCAAAAGGTATTCTGAACCCCAAGAAAAATAGAATTTGGGCAGATTTCCTACACAGACCTCCCATGACTCACAGGTGCCTTCCAGGTGTTTTGGACTTCAACTCCCACAATTCCTAACATCTTCTGGCCCCTTCCTTCCCCCCCCCCCCCCCCAGCCGCTTAAGGACTAGCGCTCAATGGAAGACGAAAGGGAATTTTCCTTCCCCGACAAAAAGCTGATGTTTCCTGCTTTGCACTTAAAGATCCTAAAAATATACCAGAAACACAGGAAGAACTGCTGAAGAAGGAGGAAAGCTCAGGCACCTGGCGCTTCCTTTGCCCCTTCCTGAGCAAACCAGGAGCTTCAAGGAGGATACAATTACACACAGGCAGCCCTTTGGCTTCCCATCCGCACTCGGGCCAGAACATTGCCAAATCCGCTGACTTCTTGAAACAAAACTTTTCCCACAAATGCAATGCAATGCTTCTCTTCTCATTACTTCATGGTCAACAACTTGCGAGTGTGGAAATTCACCCTTTGCTTTCAAATGTCTATTTTGCAAAGGTTGGCATTTTCTTCCAAAGTTTTGGAGCTCACCTAGTTGCTTTTGTGCCCTCCATCTACTGTGGAGGAGAGCAAAGGCACACAGGCAATGGAGTGAGGGTTTCCCTTGCAGATGTTGTCAAGGCAAGAAGGAACACAGATCAGCCATTCTCATACATATATTAAATACTGATTGGGGGGTGTGCAAAAGTTATTAATACTTTGCATGTTTTAAACTGTATATATATGTATCTGGGCTAGCTACAGTAACACCGGAGCAGCCTATTTCAGATATCCTCAGTCAGCATTACAAGGGAGACCAAGGCAAGCTGGCAGAAGGAGAAGTGGGAAGAGCCAAGTGGAGAGAGTTTTGAAAACAGACAGTTTGAGAGTCAGTTAGGAGTTGATTTTGTGTCTGAGAGGAGTAAAAGAGAGGAAGTGAAGAGTAGAGTAGGAGAGTAAAGTGTGAAGCAAAGAATTGTGGCTTTGGGGAAGCCTGAAGACTGGAGGTTTCTCAGTCTAAGTAGGCTGAAAGAAGAAACATAGCCAGTTTTCTTTAGTCAAGGGAAAGGCTAAAGGATAAGCTTGTTAATTTATTTGATCAAGGAAAGATCAAATAGGGAAGATATTCCTGTACTGAAACATTATTTAGTAACAAGAGCTTCACCTCAGTAAGATACTGTGTAACCTGGAAGAGTGAAATGTTTAACTAACCAAGTATTATTCAAAGTTCTATAAAATAAGTTACAATCTTGCAACCACATGCTTTGTACTCAATAAACCAGTTATCTTTTGTTGAAGACAGTCTCATCTCCATCCATTCTACGTCTGTATTGCCATATCTCATAGTAATACCTCATATCTCACGTTGGTGGCAGTTACCATAGATTACATATAACAATTGGCCTCTACTATACCAATTGGTGGTAGAATTCAGAGAAATAAACAATAAATCTCCCTCTACTCTCCTGTCACACGACAGCACGTGTGCTTTCTCTCCTCTCTGAATCACCTCCTCGCAGGGGGCAATTCAAATTGCACAACCAGTAGGAGGATATGGGGAACTCTTGCCTAAAAATGTTGGAAATGCAACAACCGTGAGCGCTGAAGAGGGAAGAACGCCTTGAAGTGGGCAGTAGCAATAGGGTGAGATAATCTGACTGGCCGGAAGCATCCTCCCTCTCTGTCTACCTACCCGGATCCCTCTGTGACATAAACTAATACCCCAGGGATGTTTCTCAACCTCTTATTCTTCCCAAGGGTCTCTTCTAGACCTTCCAAGGTGTAACTTCCCTATCTTAGAATGCAATATCTGCAGTAAAGCTTACTTAGTTTCTCCAAGTCATTGATGTGTTTGCTCCTTAAATCAAGATCCTATAGGGATGCCTTCTTGGCTTCCCATCCTATAAGGATGTCATCTTGGGTTTTCTGTCCCACCAGGATGTCATCTTGGCTTCCCATCCCATAAGGATGTCATCTTGGCTTCCCATCCTATAAGGATGCCATCTTGGCTTCCTGTCCCACCAGGATGCCATCTTGGCTTCCCATCCTATAAGAATGTCATATTGGCTTCCAATCCTACAAGGATGTCATCTGGGTTTCCTGTCCCACCAGGATGTCATCTTGGCTTCCCATCCTATAAGGATGTCATCTTGGCTTCCAATCCCATAAGGATGTCATCTGAGTTTTCTGTTCCACCAGGATGCCATCTTGGCTTCCCATCCTATAAGGATGTCATATTGGCTTCCAATTCTACAAGGATGTCATCTGGGTTTCCTGTCCCACCAGGATGTCATCTTGGCTTCCCACCCTATAAGGATGGGTTTCCCATCCTATAAGAATGCCATCTCGGTTTCCTGTCCCACCAGGATGCCATCTTGGCTTCCCATCCTATAAGGATGCCATCTTGGCTTCCTATCCCACCAGGATGCCACCTTGGCTTCCCATGCCATAAATATGCCACCTTGGCTTCCCATTCCACACGGATGGTATCTTGACTTTCCATTCCATAATGATGCCACCAGTAATGAGGTGACTTCCGATCCCACCAGTGCCCTGGTGGGATCTTGACTTCCCATTCCACACAAATGTCTTTTTGGCTTCCCGTCTCACAAGGATGCTATCTTGGCTTCCTATCCCACCAGGATGTCACCTTGGCTTCCCATCCTATAAGGATGCCATCTTGGCTTCCTATCCCACCAGGATGCCATCTTGGCTTCCCATGCCATAAAGATGCCACCTTGGCTTCCCATCCCTCAAAGATGCCATCTTGTTTCCCCTCCCACAAGGATGCAATCTTGACTTTCCATTCCATAACGATGTCATCAGCGACGAGGTGACTTCCCATCCCACCAGGATACCGTCTTGACTTCCCGTCCCACACAAATTCCTGTCCCATTTTGGCTTCCCATTTCACAAGGATGCTATCTTGGCTTCCCATCCAACAAGGACGCCATCTTAACTTCCCATCCCATAAGGATGCCCTTGTGGCTTCCCCTCCCTCAAGAATGCCATCTTGTTTCCCATCCCACAAGAATGCCATTATGACTTTTCATCCCATAAGGATGCCATCTTGTTTCCCATCTCACAAGAATATCACCTTGGCTTCCCATCCCACAAGGGTGCCATCTTGTCTTCCCGTCCTATAAGAATGCCACCTTGGTTTTCCATCCCACATGGCTTCCCATCCTATAAGGATGTCATCTGGGTTTCCTGTCCCACCATGATTTCCCCTTCTATAAGGGTGCCATCTTGGCTTCCCATCCCACAAGGATGCCATCTTGACTTTCCATTCCATAATGATGCCATCAGCAATGAGATGACTTCACATCCCACCAGGGTACAACCGTAACTTCCCATCCCACACAAATGCCATTTTGGCTTCCTGTCCCACAAGGATGCTATCTTGGCCTCCCATCCTATAAGGATGTCAACTTGGTTTCCCATTCTACAAGGGTGCCATCTTGGCTTCCCATTCACCAAGATGCCCTCTTTGTTGCTTACCATTCCGCTCGGACTTGGCCCCCTCCTCATCGGCGTCCTTATTGGCGGTGCAGTGGTACCCCCTTTTCATCAGGAGGTTGCAGAAGAGGATGCCCAAGAGGCCCATCACGCAGAAGACGGGGACGATGGCCAGGACTGCATACTGTGTGGCGCTCTCCTCTGCCTTCCCATCCCGGGTCCCGTTCCCTGGCATCTTCTCTTCCCGTCTCTGCACGGACTCAGCGTTGCGGGCCAGGCGCGTCAGCCACTTCTTGGACCCTGGGATTTGGGAGACAGAAGGGTTATTCCCACATGGGACAGGCTTTTGGAACGACAAAATCTTCCTATATGAGCTGAGGACACAGTTTTCTACCCTATCACCTATACAGGGAAGTTTGGTGAGATTCTAGAAGAGGATCTTGTTTTATGGCGGTAGGAGCAGGAACCTTGCCATATTTATATTCTTTCTTAGGAAAATGTGTAGATCAGACATGGGCAAACTTGGGTGTTTTGGATTCCAACTCTTACCATTCCTAACAGCTGGTAGACTATTAGGAATTGTGGGAGTTGAAGTCCAAAACATCTGGAGGGCCCAAGTCTACCTATTCCTGGTATAGATGCAGGAAATGAATAATAAAGGATATCTCCTCCATTTCTGTCCTCACCTGGACAACCTGGGATTCCTCTGTGGGCGGATGAACAAGGCCGGCAGGTGGCACTTGGGTTGGTCTCACCTTCGGGGCTGTAATACCTGCAAAGGAGAACAAAGGAGAGAAAGGGAGGTGAGTGGCCGAAGCACAAAAGAAGAATCTGAACACATCCATTCTCATAGCATGCTATATATGTCTTCAAGTTCTCTGTTATCTTATGGTGATCCTACTTGGGTTTTCATTGAAAATTGGAATCTCTTGACGCAAATCAATGCATTTATGCCAATGAAGTCAACCATTGATAGATCAAAAATATTCCACATTTTGCCATTGTATATAATGGGCACCATTGTACTATGCAATTGTATATAAAAGGATTGAGCGACCTAGGGCCCACTGTAATAAGGAAGGAAAGAAGGAAGGAAGGAGAAAACACAAAGGGAGGGAGGGAAACCCAAAGGAAAGGAGGAAGGGAGGGAAGAAGAGAGGGAGGGAGGAAAGAAAACACAAAGGGAGGGCAGGAAGAAGGAAGGAAGAAAAACACAGAGGGAGGGAGGAAAATGCAAATGGAGAGAAAGGAGGAAGGAAGGAAGGGAGAAAGAGAGGGAGGGAAGAAAGAAAACACAAAGGAAGGGAGGGAGGAAAGAAGGAAGGAAGGAAAACACAAAGGAGGGGGGGATAGGAAGGAAAGAAGGATAATACAAAGGGAGGGGGGAGGGAGGAAAACACAAAGGAAGGCAGGTAGGAAGAAGGGAGGGAGGAAGGAAAACATGGAGAGAGGGAGGAAAGAAGGAGATAAAACACAAAGGAAGGGAGGAAGGACAGAAGGAAGGAAAACACAAAGGAAGGGAGGAAGATAGGAAGGAAAGAAGAAAAATACAAAGGAAGGGGGGAAGGAGGGAGGAAGGAAAACATGGAGAGAGGGAGGAAAGAAGGACGTGAAACACAAAGGAAGGGAGGAAGGACAGAAGGAAGGAAAACACAAAGGAAGGGAGGAAGATAGGAAGGAAGGAAAATACAAAGGAAGGGGGAAGGGAGGAAGGAAAACAGGAAGGGAGGGAGATAGGAAGGAAGGAAGGAAGGAAGGAAGGAAGGAAGGAAGGAAAGAAAGAAAACACAAAGGAAGGCAGGTAGGAAGGAAGGAAAACATGGAGAGAGGGAGGAAAGAAGGAGGTAAAACACAAAGAAAGGGAGGAAGGAAAGAAGGAAGGAAGGGAAACACAAAAGAAGGGAGGGTGGAAGAGAGGAAAGAAGGAAGAAAAACACAAAGGAAGGGAGGGTGGAAAGAAGGAAGGAAAGAAGGAAACTACAAAGGGAGGAAAGAAGGAAGGGAGCTGAGTGAGGAATGAATGAATGAAGGAAGGAAAGAAAACACAATGGAAGGGAGGGAGGAAGAGAGGAAGGAAGGAAAACACAAAGGAAGGGAGGAAAAGAGGAAGGTCGGAAGGAAAACACAAAGGGAGAGAGGGAGGAAAACACACAGGGAGGAAGGGAGGGAGAAAGGAAGGAAGGAAGGAAGGAAGGAAGGAAGGAAGGAAGGAAGGAAGGAAGGAAGGAAGGGGAAAAAAGATTATGCACAATTATAACCCTCAAATATCCGTATTTTGGAGGTGGAACCGGAGAGTGCGCATTTCTACCCGTAATGCAGAGATTGACACTTGGGGAAGGAGCGAAGTGTCCCGTTGTTCACCTTTGCAAATGAAACCAGTGTGGGGAATTCGCATGAGTCAGGCTGACGGGCTCTTGACTCAGCAACGGAGCCAAAAGTGACTAAGGGACGGCACAGTCTCTCTCCTCCTTCTGGAGTGCAGAAGTTTGGTGGAGTTCGGCCAAAAGTTCAGAGTGACTCACTGAAACTCTTCCCACTTTTTCTTTCCTCACCCGTTTCCTCTCCAGAAGTGGAGATTCCGGCTGTTCCGGGTGTGCGGAAGTTACGCAACTCATAGAGCCTTTGTTTTTTTCTAACTTGTCACTGATCTGACTTGTTGTCATTGCTTTGGATGGACTCGAAACTAGTTATTGAGCAACAACTCCCAGCATTCTGCGCCTTTGGCTAGAGGGGCAGTGGCGGTTTGGGTTCATACTCTCACAAATCCTAGCCTTGCTGCTTTTTGGCCAAGGATACAGGGATACAGCCATAAGCAGAAACAAATACAAGGTTGTATTGTCGAAGGCTTTCATGGCCGGAATCACTGGGTTGTTGTAGGTTTTTTTTGGGCTATATGGCCATGGTCTAGAGGCATTCTCTCCTGACATTTTGCCTGCATCTATGGCAAGCATCTTCAGAGGTAGTGAGGTCTGGTGGAACTAGGTAAAAGGGTTTATATATCTGTGGAATGACCAGGGTGGGACAAAGGACTCTTGTCTGCTGGAGCTAGATGTGAATGTTTCAACGGAAATACAAGGTTTCTGTATCCACAGCAAATACATTCCCAGATTTCACATGGCAGGAGAGGCAAGGCGATGGCAATGAGAAGGGGCAGTGGCCGCTGCTCTTTCAATAATTGGTCTGGGTTGAATGCAAGGTGAGACCTAGAAGTCTCTCCTCCCGTTGCTAAATGCTCGCCTACAGTTTGAACTTATTGCAATGGTAGAAATTTGAGGAGCGATGGCACACATTGCTGGAAGTGACGAAGCTTGAGGACCGATGGCACACATTGCTGGAAGTGACCAGTCTTATCTATAGAGCAATTAGGGACAAAGGGAACCATGTGGTACAAGACAACTCGTGTCTGTTTCCTAGATTTAAGTAACTTGTGGAGGTCACTTCCGCCTTCTTCCCAAAAACTCTGTAACTTTATTCCCCTTTATTCCACACAGACGTGAGAGTCAGCATTGGGGACTCTTCCACCAAAGTTAGGTAAACTTTCTCTTGCCTATCTCCTTTTTTACCTGTGGGGTATTACCTGCAACAAGAAATACAAATTGTCACCTTTCCTAAACCTAGAACTCAGACTTGGCATTCCAACATTGCTTGGAGAACTATTTCTTTCTTTAACAAGGAAAACCCTTTTTTAACCTCTCCCAGGCTGTCTACTATCTAAGCTTTGCTGATGTGGGTTCTACTACCGGATCCAAACTGCTTCTTGGGCGCCGAGTAGACCTACCAGTCAAGGCTTGTAGATTCTCCAGCTGGAGTTCTTTGGGTCTCTAAAGCTGTTTCCCCCCGGATGCTGTAAGGCGGAGAGGCTGTAAGCTCCCAGCCAAAGCTTTGGGAATTTCCCCCCAGAAATTCCCCGGAAATTCTTAAGAAATGAAGCTTTTCTGCTGGTGAAGCTGGTCCATGTCCTATAGCTTAGTTTCCTTCTGTAAGACTAACTAAAAATGGCTCCCTCTCCTCCCCAGATCCCTGAGAAAAGGGGCAGAATGACTACTTGGAGTGTCTCCTTGCCTTTTCCCGCCATAAGCGATACCTATTGCTCTACTCATATTTGCATGTTTTTGAATTGCTAGGTTGGCAGGAGCTAGGGCTAACAGTGGGAGCTCAACTTGTCCTGCAGATTCAAACTGCCAATCTTCAGATCAGCAATTCAGCAGCGTATTGGTTTCACCCATTGTGCCAACGCGGCCCCTGAGAAATATTCCTACATATTTCACCTGTCCTCATTTGGGATGCTCTCCAAAAGAAAACAGCCCTGTGTAAAGTTAAGCACAACCAAACTTCAGGTGCTAAAACTCGACATCTGTGCAACACTTGATTCCATGTGTTCTGTCACGTGCTGGGCCTGTAAAAATTGTCTTTTGAATAGGACGTGCACTTTGTGCCCAGCGGGAAGCCAGGGCGCCTCGAAAGAGAGGCCCTCAGGGATTTTCCTGTACAATAGTCTTCGAGGCTTGAAAGGTTTAACAAAGTCCTTTATTATTGAACAAATTAAACAAATACTTCCCAGATCTTCAATGAGTCAAACAAATGCTTCTTAACCTGTCTGCAATGGACAGGCACCTTGCTTGGAGAACTATTTCTTTCTTTTTTTTAACCTCTCCCAGGCTGTCTATTATCTAAGCTTTGCTGATGTGGGTTCTACTACCGGATCCAAACTGCTTCTTGGGCGCCGAGTAGACCTACCAGTCAAGGCTTGTAGATTCTCCAGCTGGAGTTCTTTGGGTCTGTAAAGCTGTTTTCCCCCTGATGCTGTAAGACGGAGAGGCTGTAAGCTCCCAGCCAAAGCTTTGGGACTTTCCCCCCAGAAATTCCCCGGAAATTCTTAAGAAATGAAGCTTTTCTGCTGGTGAAGCTGGTCCATGTCTTATAGCTTAGTTTCCTTCTGTAAGACTAACTAAAAATGGCTCCCTCTCCTCCCCAGATCCCTGAGAAAAGGGGCAGAATGACTGCTTGGAGTGTCTCCTTGCCTTTTCCCGCCATAAGCGATACCTATTGCTCTACTCATATTTGCATGTTTTTGAATTGCTAGGTTGGCAGGAGCTAGGGCTAACAGTGGGAGCTCAACTTGTCCTGCAGATTCAAACTGCCAATCTTCAGATCAGCAATTCAGCAGCGTATTGGTTTCACCCATTGTGCCAACGCGGCCCCTGAGAAATATTCCTACATATTTCACCTGTCCTCATTTGGGATGCTCTCCAAAAGAAAACAGCCCTGTGTAAAGTTAAGCACAACCAAACTTCAGGTGCTAAAACTCGACATCTGTGCAACACTTGATTCCATGTGTTCTGTCACGTGCTGGGACTGTAAAAATTGTCTTTTGAATAGGACGTGCACTTTGTGCCCAGCGGGAAGCCATGGCGCCTCGAAAGAGAGGCCCTCAAGGATTTTCCTGTACAATAGTCTTAGAGGCTTGAAAGGTTTAACAAAGTCCTTTATTATTGAACAAATTAAACAAATACTTCCCAGATCTTCAATGAGTCAAACAAATGCTTCTTAACCTGTCTGCAATGGACAGCCATCTTGCTTGGAGAACTATTTCTTTCTTTAACAAGGAAAACCCTTTTTTAACCTCTCCCAGGCTGTCTACTATCTAAGCTTTGCTGATGTGGGTTCTACTACCGGATCCAAACTGCTTCTTGGGCGCCGAGTAGACCTACCAGTCAAGGCTTGTAAATTCTCCAGCTGGAGTTCTTTGAGTCTGTAAAGCTGTTTTCCCCCGGATGCTGTAAGGCGGAGAGGCTGTAAGCTCCCAGACAAAGCTTTGGGACTTTCCCCCCAGAAATTCCCCGGAAATTCTTAAGAAATGAAGCTTTTCTGCAGGTGAAGCTGGTCCACGTCCTATAGCTTAGTTTCCTCTGTACGACTGAACTAAAAATGGCTCCCTCTCCTCCCCAGATCCCTGGGAAAAGAGGCAGAACCAAACACAACAATGATAGAGAGGTGGCTAGCCCTATAACTGCAAACCAAGGGAAGTCACCTTTTTGCAAAACCCCTGAAACCTTGGAATGCATGCAAACATTAAATAGAAAGAAAATGAAGTTGGAGCTCCTGGTACAACCGTACCAGCACACCATGTCTAGTGGACATATAGAGTGATGGTGCCATAGTGGCAATGGAAACAGTAAGTCGTGTTACCCTGGCATGCAGTCCCCGCACAAAGTGTCTGCCACAGCTGTCCCGGAGCTGGCCTGGACCCTCTTCTTGCCCTCGCAGCGGGAATGGGGCTGGCAGCGGTCCAACCCAAAGCCCGGAGAGTAGGCACCTGCTGGACAAGGCTTGCAGACCATCCCCAGGCCGAACCCAGAGCCACATTTCTGTGGGGGAAAGCAACAAAAAGTCAGGGTGAGTCACACGTCCCACAGAGCCGGAGGATGTTTTGAGATGTTTATTGGCATGGGCCAACTTTAGCCCTCGAGGTGTTTTGGACTTCAACTCACACAACTCAGAACAGTCCACAGGAAGTGGGTCAGGGGAAATCTTTAATGAACGTAGTGTTATCAGCTGGTGTAACATTAGAAAATGTTGATCATTTCCGCTACCTTGGCAGCCACCTCTCCACCAAAGTCAACATCGACACCGAAATACAACACCGCCTGAGCTCTGTGTGCGCAGCATTTTCCCGAATGAAGCAGAGAGTGTTTGAGGACCGGGACATCCGTAGGGATACCAAGATGCTTGTTTATAGAGCTATTGTCCTCCCAACCCTGCTATATGCCTGTGAGATGTGGACTGTCTACAGACGTCACATGCAACTCCTGGAACGATTCCATCAGCGCTGCCTCCGGAAAATCGTGCAAATCTCTTGGGAAGACAGGTGGACAAACGTCAGCGTGCTGGAAGAAGCAAAGACCTCCAGCATTGAAGTGATGGTCCTCCACCATCAACTCCGCTGGACCGGCCACGTTGTCCGGATGCCCGACCACCGTCTCCCAAAGCAGTTGCTCTACTCCGAACTCAAGAACGGAAAACAGAATATTGGTGGACAGGAAAAGAGATTTAAAGATGGGCTCAAAGCCAACCTTAAAAACTCTGGCATAGACACTGAGAACTGGGAAGCCCTGGCCCTTGACCGCTCCTGCTGGAGGTCAGCTGTGACCAGCAGTGCTGCAGAATTTGAAGAGGCACGAATGGAGGGTGAAAGGGAGAAGCGTGCCAAGAGGATGTCAACCCCGACCGAGACCGCCTTCCACCTGGAAAGCAATGCCCTCACTGCGGAAGAAGATGCAGAGCAAGAATAGGGCTCCACAGCCACATACGGACACACAAGAACACTGGAAGACAATCATCCTCGGAAAGCGAAGGATCGCCTAAGTAAGTATCAACTTGGATTTGCCTTGGAGCCAGATTGGCAGCAGTGTTGTTGCCTCCAAGAGGAGGGCTTTCCATTCAAGCACTGAGATGATCCATCACTGATATGCCTAACCCACAAGGTGGGTCTCCTCATAGAGAGATAAAGCGGGTACTAACAACAACAACATCTAGAATTCTTGCGGGTCAGTTTGCTTACTCTATCTGGTTCTTCTCCCGGCGGACATCCTTCACAAGGGACGCAATGGCCTTCGGCGTTTCGGTACTCTTCTGCCCCGCAGCCTTGTGCCCAGACCCCATTCCAGCAAAAGGCCTAAAATAAGAGGAAACAGGGTTGTAAAAATGGAACTTTTTTGTTGCTTTATGCTGTTCGAAAGAAGAGGTAACATTGCAATCCATTTGGATCTCCAAGACAATCTGTTGCAACTTGGAATGGAGGCTGAATCTAATGAGTCATGGGTGGCAATATGCCCGGACTTGCAGATTTTTGGGAACACTACTCCTCTGAACTCCAGGCAGTAAGGACACAATTGCAAGATGATGAGAACTGTAGTCCTGCCATATCTACAGATTGCTCGCCTTGAGTCGTTGGAACCCGCCTTGAGTCGCCGATTCAAGTCCTAGGCCCAAGCAATCCAAAATCGGCATCCTTAGCAACTGCATTCACCCAGTACTCATATACCATCAGTCCCAGAGACAACAGAAGCTTTTGACAAGCTTCTCTTTAGGTTCTTGTGGGTTTTTTCGGGCTATAGGGCCATGTTCTAGAGGCATTTCTCCTGACGTTTCGCCTGCATCTATGGCAAGCATCCTCAGAGGTCTGTTGGAATTAGGACAATGGGTTTATATATCTGTGGTATGGCTGGGGTGGGGCAAGGAGCTCTTCCCTGCTGGAGCTAGGTGTGAATGTTTCAACTGATCACCTTCATTAGCATTTGAAGGCCTGGCTCAGCCTGGAAAAATCTTTTGTTGAGAGGTGTTAAGATGTGCCTGGATGCAGGCGAAACGTCAGGAGAAATGCCTCTAGAACATGGCCCTATAGCCCGAAAAACCCACAAGAACCTAGTGATTCCAGCCATGAAAGCCTTCGACAATACATTAAGCTTCTCTTTGTATACTGAGAAAAGCAGTATACAGTATACAGTAAATAAATAAATAAATATCCACATCCACAGACAGGGTGGGTCAATACCAGAGATAATTTAAAGGATTGGGGAGAACGTTTGGCATCCTTTTGCTGCTGTATTTAAAAAAAAACACCACACCGGAACATTGACTTGAAATAAAGTGGCAGCTGTCATGGTCACTTAAATGGCAGGCCAGCTGTGATTGACCTTACTCATAGTTAGTGGAAATAAGCCAACTTCAAACCACAAGTGACCAGGAATGCATCTACATTGCCAGTTTTAAGCATGTCTTGTGTTTTGTCTCTATTCTTATGGATTTTATGGAAATATGTTTTAAGATGTGAAGTCTTGGCTCTGCCTTTCCTCTGCTTTATTTCCCCTTGTTTATAGATGCCTTCCTTTGTATTCGTTTTTAGGTGGAGCAAGCATTACCCCCCCCCCCCCCCCCCGAGGCCAGCCTTAGTTGGTCTATTCCATTTGCATGTACAGAGATATCTTGCTAGACTTGTCTGGTAATCCTAGGCCCAAGCAATCCAAAATAGGTATCCTTAGCACCTGCATTCAGCCAGTATTCATATGCCATCAGTCCCAGAGACAACAGAAGCTTTTGACCAGCTTAAAGCTTCACAAGGAAGGAGACTGAGACAGTTTATGAGCACCGGCTTGTAAACCATCACTTTGCACCAGAGGCAGGAGACTTTCAAAGACTCCAGAGAGATGACTGCAACCACAAAAATCTCTTTTTGTAATGTATTGTTTAAATCTATCTTATAATAGTCTCAGGTGGAGTTAACCCTTCGTTCATCTTGTTTTCAGTAAATTCATTTGGTTGTCTTTTCATCTTGCCTAAAGTGCCTCTGTGTGTTAAGGGTCTTAATCTTAACAGAAGGTATACAGATAGCCCCCGAGTAAAGGAAAAACACAATCAAAACACCCCCAAAAGATGGCCATCAGACTTTGTAATAATAATAATAATAATAGTAGTAGTAGTAGTAGTAGTAGTAGCAGCAGCAGCAGTAATAGGAGCAGCCATCCAGCCCAACCCCTTCTGCCAGTGCAGGAAGAGCACAATCAAAGCACCCCCAACAGATGGCCATCAGCCTTTGTAATAGTGGTAGTAGTAATAGGAGTAGCCAGCCATCCAGCCCAACCCAACCCACTTCTGCTAGTGCAGGAACAGCACAATCAAAGTACCCCCAACAGATGGCCATCAGCCTTTGTAATAGTAGTAGTAGTAGTAGTAGTAATAGGAGCAGCCAGCCACCCCATCCCCTTCTGCCATGCAGGAAGAGCACAATCAAAGCACCCCCAACAGATGGCCATCAGCCTTTGTAATACTACTACTACTAGTAGTAATAATAGGAACAGCCATCTAGCCCAACCTCCTTCTGCCAGTGCTGAAAGAGCACAATCAAAGCAGCCCCAACAGATGGTCATTAGCCTTTGTAATAGTAGTAGTAGTAATAGGAGTAGCCAGCCATCCAGCCCAACCCAACCCACTTCTGCTAGTGCAGGAACAGCACAATCAAAGTACCCCCAACAGATGGCCATCAGCCTTTGTAATAGTAGTAGTAGTAGTAGTAGTAATAGGAGCAGCCAGCCACCCCATCCCCTTCTGCCATGCAGGAAGAGCACAATCAAAGCACCCCCAACAGATGGCCATCAGCCTTTGTAATACTACTACTACTAGTAGTAATAATAGGAACAGCCATCCAGCCCAACTCCCTTCTGACATGCTGGAAGAGCACAACCAAAGCACTCCTTGAACAATGGGAGGGAAACTACAATTCCCAGGATTACATAGCATTGAAGTATGGGCAATGAATGGGAGGTGACACCCCCAAATTGGAGCTCCAGATGCATCCCCTGAAGCAGCTTCCCCTTTGGCTTTGGCTCAGCACGAAGATGCCTGCTTAGCCATGCTCCATAAATCTTATTCCATAGCCAAGAAATGGGAAGAACTGTCTCAAACCCAGATAAAGATGACAAAGCAACAGTTTTGTGCAATGACCATATCATTGGCGAGCAAAACTGTTATTTTTAGACCACAGCAAGTCTTGCCATTACGGTCCTCTTGGCTTCCCCTAAGATTTCTCCCTCTTCGTTGGCTGGGATTTCATTTATTTGGGGGGGGGGGGGGGGAGAACGAGAGAAGACTTTAGCCCCGGGTGTCCTAAGTGATATTTAAGTGCAACGATGTTCATATTGCCACACTGGAAAAAGAAGGAATCATTCGCTCTTGGGTTCAC
The DNA here is from genome assembly GCF_037176765.1 of Anolis sagrei. Taxonomy (NCBI): domain Eukaryota; kingdom Metazoa; phylum Chordata; class Lepidosauria; order Squamata; family Anolidae; genus Anolis; species Anolis sagrei. The sequence goes on from NC_090023.1 coordinate 6,319,317, forward strand.
TTAAGGTGACCATCTCCGCCTGTAATTTCCAAACTGTCTGCCAAGAAATGTTTCCGAACAAGGAGATAACAGAGGGAGCCCTGAGGAAGATTTGGACACTTCTGCAGACAGAAAGCAGATGCCGGCAAAGGACCCAATGTATGATTTACATGATTGTTTGGGACATGGAAAGTTGCAATGTGTCTGTGTTAGTGACTGAGCAGTGATGTAGAGTCAAAGCTTATAGAATATATAGTGGAGACAATGATACAGGATGAGCATCCCTAAGCTGTATGTCCACAGCTAACTAAGCCACTCATCAGGAGGCTTGGTTTGCAAACCTTTGATCCTTTTGGTGGCCCTTCTCTGGACCCCTTCCAACTTGTCAATACTCATCTTGAATGGCTTTGCACAGAACTGGATACATAGAATCATAGAATCAAAGAGTTAGAAGAGACCTCATGGGCCATCCAGTCCAACCCCCTGCCAAGAAGCAGGAATATTGCATTCAAATCATCCCTGACAGATGGCCATCCAGCCCCTGGAATACAGTATTATTCCAGGTTAAGAGTTCTGGCTAAAGCAGAAGAATCCTAGAATCCTAGAGTTGGAAGAGATCTCATGGGCCATCTAGTCCAACCCCCTGCCTGTGGCTGCATCTGAACATTGCATGTACATACATATCTATTTATGTGGCCATAACCCCAAAATCGGGTGGATTTTTCACCAGTATTTTAAGTTGGACATAGAAGAATATATGTGCCACATTTAGCCAAGATCAATCAAGCCATGTAGGAGCCTTTGAGGTACAAACTTACAAACATATTTTCACATAATATGCAGATATAGATATAAATCTGCTTTCAGTATGGTCTTTGTTTCCCTATCTCTGCACTGCCCTCCTGTGGATGGTTCTGAGCATTGCATGCACATACATATCCATATACTTATTTATGTGGCCCTAGCCTCAAAATTGGGTGGATTTTTCAACTGAAACCTCACCAGTAATTTAAGTTGGACATGTAAGAATATATGTGCCAAGTTTGGCCAAGATCTATCAAGCCATGTGGAATCCTTTGAGGTACAAACTTACAAACGTATTTTCACATACATAAATCTGCTTTTTGTATGGTCTTTGTTTTTCTATCTCTATACTGCCATCCTGTGGCTGCATCCGAGCATTGCATGTACATACATATTTATTTATGTGGCCCTAGACCCAAAATTGGGTGGATTTTTCAAATGAAACGCCACCAGTATTTTAAGTGGGACATGTAAGAATATATGTGCCAAGTTTGGCCAAGATCTATTAAGCCATGTAGGAGCCTTTGAGGTACAAACATATGTACATAGATATAGACATACATTTGCTTTGTGTACGGTCTTTGTTTCCCTATCTCTCCACTGCCCTCCTGTGGCCCCATCTGAGCATTGCATGTACATACATATCTATTTACTTATTTGTGTGGTCCTAGCCCCAAAATGAGGTGTATTTTTCAACTTAAACCCCACCAGTATTTTAAGTGGAACATTGAAGAATATATGTGCCAAGTTTGGCCAAGATCTATTAATCCATGTAGGAGCCTTTGAGATACAAACATATCTGTGTGTGTGTGTGTGTGTGTGTGTGTGTGTGTGTGTATATATATATATATATATATATCTGTTGTCTTTGTTTCTCTCTCTCTCCACTGCCCTCCTGTGGCTGCATCTGAGCATTGCATGTACATACACATCTATTTACTTATTTATGTGGCCCTAGCCCCAAAATGGGGTGGATTTTTCAACTGAAACCCCACCAGTATTTTAAGTTGGACATGGAAGAATATATATGCCAAGTTTGGCCAAGATCTATTACGCCATGTAGGAGGCTTTGAAGTACAAACATATGTACATAGATATAGATATACATCTGCTTTGTGTACGGTCTTCGTTTCCCTATCTCTCCACTGCCCTCCTGTGGCCCCATCTGAGCATTGCATGTACATATATATGTATTTACTTATTTATGTGGCCTAGCCCCAAAATGAGGTGGATTTTCAACTGAAACCTCACCAGTATTTTAAGTTGGACATGGAAGAATATATATGCCAAGTTTGGCCAAGATCTATTACGCCATGTAGGAGCCTTTGAGGTACAAACATATGTACATAGATATAGACATACATCTGCTTTGTGTAAGGTCTTTGTTTCCCTATCTCTCCACTGCCCTCCTGTGGCCCCATCTGAGCATTGCATGTACATATATATGTATTTACTTATGTGGCCCTAGCCCCAAAATGGGGTGGATTTTTCAACTGAAACCCCACCAGTATTTTAAGTTGGACATGGAAGAATATATGTGCCAAGTTTGGCCAAGATCTATTAAGCAATGTAGGAGCCTTTGAGGTACAAACATATGTACATAGATATAGACATACATCTGCTTTGTGTACAGTGTTTGTTTCCCTATCTCTCTACTGCCCTCCTGTGGCCCCATCTGAGCATTGCATGTACATATATATGTATTTACTTATGTGGCCCTAGCCCCAAAATGGGGTGGATTTTTCAACTGAAACCCCACCAGTATTTTAAGTGGGACATGGAAGAATATATGTGCCAAGTTTGGCCAAGATCTATTAAGCCATGTAGGAGCCTTTGAGATACAAACATATGTACATCTGTTGTGTATGGTCTTTGTTTCCCTATCTCTCCACTGCCCTCCTGTGGCCGCATCTGAGCATTGCATGTACATATATATGTATTTACTTATGTGGCCCTAGCCCCAAAATGGGGTGGATTTTTAAACTGAAACCCCACCAGTATTTTAAGTTGGACATGTAAGAATATATGTGCCAAGTTTGGCCAAGATCTATTAAGCAATGTAGGAGCCTTTGAGGTACAAACATATGTACATAGATATAGATATACATCTGCTTTGTGTATAGAAAACACTCAGGGTAAAGGATTCATAGATTTTTCCCTATTTAATAAGATAATGGATACTTACCATTAAGAGGCCAATGATGGAATAGAGATTCAGGGTCCTCTTCATCTTGCAGCAGCCCAATTTCAAAGCAGCTGGAAAGACAAGGAAAAAAGAAGTTGCCTTATTAGCGAGGGAGGTTCAGCTGACCCGGCATCTCTCGTCCAAACCCTTCTCCCATTGAGTCCTTGCTTTTGAATCCTCTGCTTTTCCTTCCATCCCACAGACGTTCCAGGAACAGCGCTGTTTATTTCTGCAAATTACGGCCAATTGCAGAGGAAACCTATCAGCTATGATTAAGTCCGAGAGAAAGGATATGAAGAGGAAGGCAAAGGCTTCCTCTCCGGTGGGAGGCATCCCGCTTCCCCTTCTGTGTTTATTTATATGGGGTCGGATGCTTTCGGAAATCACACAAAGCGTCGGATATTTTCCACGCTTCTTCCGACTTTAAAAACACAACAACAATAGATACTCGGCCGGAACAAGGAACGTAAGAAACCAAACCAGAGGGCGAGAGGGAGGAAATTGTATTGTTTTCTAATGCTGTGAGCCACTTGATCAAGAGATAAAAGTGGGGTGTGTGTATGTGTGTGTGTGTGTACCCACATACACACAATATTCATCTATATAAATAAAAATGTAATGTTCGTTTGTGGGATTAACATGACTCAAAAACCACTGGACAAATTGACACGAAATTTGGACACAAGACACACCTATCAGGCCCACATATGACCATCACTCATAAAAACACTGAAAAATAGAGCAGAAGAAAAAGAAACCCCAAAAATACATTACAATGCATGCGCAAAACCACATATGTACACAAACACACACATATTTTGGACACAAGACACCTATCAAGCCAACATGTGACCATCACTCATAAAAACACTGAAAAACACAGCAGAAGGGGGGGGGAACCCCCAAAATACATTACAACGCATGTGCAAAACCACATATGTACGCAAACACATATATATATTGGACACAAGACACCTATCAAGCCAACATGTGACCATCACTCATAAAAACACTGGAAAATACAGCAGAAGGGAAACAAATCCCAAAAATACATTACAGCGCATGTGCAAAACCACATATGTACACAAACACACATATATTTTGGACACAAGACACCTATCAAGCCAACATGTGACCATCACTCATAAAAACACTGAAAAATACAGCAGAAGGGAAACAAATCCCAAAATACATCACAACGCATGCACAAAACCACATATACACACATATATGCACATATAAAACACATACACAGAAAGAAGGAAGGAAGGAAGGAAGGAAGGAAGGAAGGAAGGAAGGAAGGAAGGAAGGAAGGTTGGTTAGACCACACCTGGAATATTGTGTCCAATTCTGGGCACCACAATTCAAGAGAGATATTGACAAGCTGGAATGTGTCCAGAGGAGGGTGACTAAAATGATCAAGGGTCTGGAGAACAAGCCCTATGAGGAGTGGCTTAAAGAGCTGGGCATGTTTAGCCTGAAGAAGAGAAGGCTGAGAGGAGATATGATAGCCATGTATAAATATGTGAGAGAAAGCCACAGGGAGGAGGGAGCAAGCTTGTTTTCTGCTGGAGACTAGGACGCAATGGAGCCATGGCTTCAAACTACAAGAGAGGAGATTCCATCTGAACATGAGGAAGAACTTCCTGACTGTGAGAGCCGTTTAGCAGTGGAACTCTCTGCCCCGGAGTGTGGTGGAAGCTCCTTCTTTGGAAGCTTTTAAACATAGGCTGGATGGCCATCTGTCAGGGGTGATTTGAATGCAATATTCCTGCTTCTTGGCAGAATGGGGTTGGACTGGATGGCCCATGAGGTCTCTTCCAACTCTTTGATTCTATGATTCTATGAGATGAAATTATTTTGCTGTCAAGTTCCATGCCGGAGAAGTGAAGAAACCCTTCCAGATTTTAGTCTGAACTTCAACAGAGCTGTATTGTCCCCTGAGCTCATTGTAAGGATTGGATTGAGAACCGTGTGCCATTAAAACAAACCCCAGTCGTCGCAGTCATTGTAAAGCTCGACCCAAGAGAGGCTAATGAAATGCTGGGGATTCAATTATCTCGATCGATTCGTTCCCTGGAGAGTCCCAATCCATCACGCTCCTAACACCACGGCTTTGGATTTCCAACCTTGGAGGAGGGCCAAGCACTGGCTTTCTTTCCTGTTATACCTTGGCATCGGCTTTTTGCATTTCAATCAATGATAAAAGTAGGATACATATCAATCATAAAGGAGTTAGAGATTCTCTTTGCATAGAGGTGGCCTGGACTCTGTTGCCTGGAGGCATCCTCTGTTTGGGAGGTTTTAACTGGCCCTTGTTTGTTTGTTTGCTGTCTGGAGTTCCCTTCTTTATTTATTTACTGTCTTGATTCTGGTGTTTTTATTATTAATGCGGATCACCAGATTTTGTTCCTTTTTCATGGTTTCCCCCTTTGTCTTGAAATTGTCCACATGCTCATTGTGGATTTCAATGGCTTCTCTGTACTGACTGATATAATCCAGGGAAGTCATGCTACCCCTCTATTCTGCCTTGGTTAGACCACATTTGGAATACTGTGTCCAATTCTGGGCACCACAATTGAAGGGAGATGTTGACAAGCTGGAATGTGCCCAGAGGAGGGTGACTAAAATGATCAAGGGTCTGGAGAACAAGCCCTATGAGGAGCGGCTTAGGGAACTGGGCATGTTTAGCCTGAAGAAGAGAAGGCTGAGAGGAGACATGATAGCCATGTATAAATACCTGAGAGGAAGCCACAGGGAGGAGGGAGCAAGCTTGTTTTCTGCTTCCTTGGAGACTAGGATGCAGAACAATGGCTTCAAACTACAAGAAAGGAGATTCCACCTGAATATTAGGAAGAACTTCCTGTGAGATCTGTTCAGCAGTGGAACTCTCTGCCCTGCAGTGTGGTGGAGGCTCCTTCTTTGGAAGCTTTTAAACAGAGGCTGGATGGCCATCTGTCAGGGGTGATTTGAATGCAATATTCCTGCTTCTGGGCAGAATGGGGTTGGACTGGATGGCCCAGGAGGTCTCTTCTAACTCTGTGATTCTATGATTCTTTGCTGTATTAAAAGCAGCTGGACATCAGCAGGTGATGCTTTTCTGGACGCTAAGGAAAAGCTTCCTCTTCCAATGCCGGAATATGGAGAGACTTTAGAAGTCCTTGGAGGAAACCAAGGCTGTTTTCTGCCTTCTTCGCCAGCTGGCAAAGCCAATCTGGTCTTCTCTGCCTTCAAGCAGTTTCAGAAAAACAAGGCTTGCTGAATCCTCTCTTTATCCTGGGAAAATAAGTCCTTTAAGTGGTCATTTTAGTTTCTGCTCAGTGGGCTTATTGCTCAGGGTATTTTTAAAGCACCCTTAATTGGATTTTTAAAGTATGATTACCAAAGAAATAGAGAGAGAGGGAGGAAAGAAGGGAAGAAGGAAGGAAGGAATGACAAAGACATTCATAGTGTATGAACGTGGATTTGGCATGTACGGTTTCCTGTTTTGGGAAGGAGGTGGTATATAAATCAAGGCTACCATGATGATACATTGCAACATGTGGAATCATAGAATCATAGAATTGGAAGAGACCTCTTGGGCCATCCAGTCCAACCCCATTCTGCCAAGAAGCAGGACAATCACCTTCAAAGCACCCCTCACAGATGGCCATCCAGCCTCTGTTTAAAAGCTTCCAAAGAAGGAGCCTCCACCTCACTCCGGGGCAGAGAGTTCCACTGCTGAACGGCTCTCACAGCCAGGAAGTTTTTCCTCACGTTCAGATGGAATCTCCTTTCTTGTAGTTTGAAGCCATTGTTCCATTGCGTCCTAGTCTCCAAGGAAGCAGAAAACAAGCTTGCTCCCTCCTCCCTGTGGCTTCCTCTCACATATTTATACATGGCTATCATATCTCCTCTCAGCCTTCTCTTCTTCAGGCTAAACATGCCCAGCTCCTTAAGCCGCTCCTCATAGGGCTTGTTCTCCAGACCCCTGATCATTAAACATGGAAAACAAGGGTTGCCAAAGACCATCTGAAAACACAGTATTTTGAGTTGTCCATGGGGTTTCTGTGTGGGAAGTTTGGCTCAATTATCTCATTGGTGGGGTGAGAATGCTCTTTGATTGTAAGTGAACTATACATCCCAGCAACTCTAACTTCCAAATGTCAAGGTCTATTTTACCCAAGCTCCACCAGTGTTAACATTTGGGCATACTGGGTATGCGTGCCAAGTTTGATCCAGATCCATCATTGTTTGAGTCCACAATACTCTCTGGATGTAGGTGAACTACAACTCCAAAACTCAAGGTCAATGCCCACCAAATCCTTCCAGTATTTTCTGTTGGGTCACTGGAATTCTGTGTGCCAAGTTTGGTTCAATTCCATCATTGGTGGAGTTCAGGATGCTCTTTGATTGCAGGTGCACTATAAATCCCAGCAACTACAACTCCCAAATGGCAAAAATAAATTCCTCTCCCCTAGGCTGAACCACTTCAAACATGATGTTGGAAAAACCAGGCATTATCTCTCACAGCCCCTCTTCGTTAGTCTTAGAGTAATTGGGGATTTTGGATATAATAGAAGAATAAGAAGGAAGTCGAGTGGATGAGGAACGTAAAGACGAGTCTCTCACCTGTTAAGAATTCTGTGCAAAAGACCAAGAAAAAGCAGAATACGCGAGGTGGTTAAAATACCCAATAAGCAAACACCGTCCAGCCAGGTGACCCAGGAGAATTGGTCCTTTTCCAGCTAGTGGTTCCTAACAGCCTTGAGCTTTAATTACTTTCTGCAACCTTGGCAAATTGGATGCAAATGGCTCCAAATTAATTACACTTCCAGCACGCTTAGAGGAGGAGAAATTCAGGAACGGAGGAGAAATCACTCCTCATTTAAGAGATGAATGTAAAATGCATATTGGAGATGCAACCCAAGTCTAAACATGACATTCATTTAAGTTTCGTATATACCTTATATGCATTCCTTTAGGGTAATATTATAGACTAGCTGTACCCGCCACACATTCTGTGGCCAATCTTCCCTCCCTCTTTCTCTCCTTTTTCCCCCCTTCCTTCCTTCCTTCCTTCCTTCCTTCCTTCCTTCCTTCCTTCCTTCTCTACCCCTTTCCTTCCTTCCCCTCCCTTTTTCTTTCTCTCCGTCCTTCCTTCCCTCCCTCTTTCCTTTTCTCCTTCCTTCCTTTCTTCTCTACCTCTTTCTTTCCTTCCACTCCCCTTTTCTTTCTCTCCTTCCTTCCCTCCCTCTTTCCTTTTCTCCTTCCTTCCTTCCTTCTCTACCTCTTCCTTTCCTTCCGCTCCCTTTTTCATTCTCTCCTTCCTTCCTTCCCTCCCTCTTTCCTTTTCTCCTTCCTTCCTTCCTTCTTTACCTCTTCCCTTCCTTCCCCTCCCTTTTTCTTTCTCTCCTTCCTTCCTTCCTTCCCTCCCTCTTTCCTTTTCTCCTTCCTTCCTTCTTTACCTCTTCCCTTCCTTCCCCTCCCTTTTTCTTTCTCTCCTTCCTTCCTTCCCTCCCTCTTTCCTTTTCTCCTTCCTTCCTTCCTTCTCTACATCTTCCCTTCCTTCCCCTCCCTTTTCTTTCTCTCCTTCCTTCCTTCCTTCCTTCCTTCCTTCCTTCCCTCCCTTCCTCCATCTTTCCTTTTCTCCTTCCTTCCTTCTCTACCTCTTTCTTTCCTTCCCCTCCCTTTTCCTTTCTCTCCTTCCTTCCTTCCTTCCTTCCTTCCTTCCTTCCTTCCTTCCTTCCTTCCCTCCCTCCCTCCCTTCCTCCATCTTTCCTTTTCTCCTTCCTTCCTTCTCTACCTCTTTCTTTCCTTCCCCTCCCTTTTTCTTTCTCTCCTTCCTTCCTTCATTCCTTCCTTCCTTCCTTCCCTCCCTCCGTCTTTCCCTTTCTCCTTCCTTCCTTCTCTACCTCTTTCTTTCCTTCCCCTCCCTCCCTCCCTCCCTCCCTCCCTCCCTCCCTCCCTCCCTCCCTCCCTTCCTTCCTTCCTTCCTTTCCTCCCTCCCTCCCTTCCTCCGTCTTTCCTTTTCTCATTCCTTCCTTCTCTACCTCTTTCTTTCCTTCCCCTCCCTTTTTCTTTCTCTCCTTTCTGCCTTCTCTACCTATTCTTGGACTGTAACTCCCAGCAGTCCTCCTGATCGATCTGTCTACCTACTATCTACCTCTAGCTAATCTACTATCTTATCTGTCTGGAGGATTGCTGGGAGTTGCAGTCCAGGAATAGGAAATGTGTATGGATTGGGATGCTCTCAAAGTAATCCAAGGAGAGGCAAGCTTGCAGCTTGGAAGAAGTGTGTGCTGGTACGGCTATACCAGGAGTTCCAACTTTATTTTCTTTCTGTTATCTGTTTGCAGTCATAGGGCAGGCCTCCTGTCCATCGTAATTAAGCTTTGGTTCCAGCCCTTGTTCTGGGCTCTGGGAGGGAAAGGAGCCATTTTTTGGGCAGTCTCACACAAGGTAGCTAAGCTATAGGACGTAGACCAGCTCGTCCCGTAGAAAAGCTTCTTTTCTCAATAACATCCGGGGAAACAGAAACAGAAATTCCAGGGAAAAGGTCCTCTCAGCCTCACAGCTATCAGAGGAAAAACAGCCCTGAAGTTTCAAAGAATTCCCTGAAGGAGGACAGCACTACAGATCCACGGAACTCCATCTAAAATATCTACAAGCCTCAGCTGGTAGGTCTACTCGATACCCAGACGCATTTGGAATCGGTAGTAGGACCCACACCGATGAGGCATAGGTAGTAAACAGCCTGGGAGAGGTTAAATAGGGTTTTTCCTACAGGGAAAGTACAGTTAATTAAAGTCAGGTACCAGTCCATTGAGGACTAGACTAAGAAAGCCTTGAAGTGTTGTTTGAACCATTGAAGATTTGTTGTTTGTTCCATAATAAAGACTTTGTTGTATCATTAAAGACTCTAAAGACCATCACTTCAGAAAAATCCCTGAGAACCTCTCTTTGAGGCACCCCTGGCTTCCCACTGGGCTTAAAGTATACGTCCCATAGAAAAGACAGCTGTTACAGGCCCAGCGCGCGACAGAACAAAGTGCATTTGGAGCATTGTCCTTCCCTAAAGGGCCTGGTCTAGAGGATGCTGGGAGCTGTCATTTTTGCGCATGTGGTGTATTGTCATTTAGCTTTTGGGGTTTTTTAAGTATTTTCTGCTGGTTTTTTTTTGGGAGGGGTTTATGAGTGATGGTCACTCATTGGTCTGTTAGGGGTGTAGTGTCCAAATTTCGTGTCGATTTGTCCAGTGGTTTTTGAGTTACGTTAACCCCACAAACAAACACTACATTTTTATTTATATAGACTAGATGTCTTCTGCCACACGTTGCTGTGGCCCACATGAGGGTTCTGTGTGGGAGGTTTGGCCCAATTCTATCATTGGTGGGGTTCAGAATGCTCTGTCATTGTAGGTGAACTATAAATCCCAGCAGCTACAACTCCCAAATGTCAAGATTCTATTTTCCCCAAACTTCACCAGTGTTGACATTTGGGCATATGGAGTATTCGTGTAGAGTTTGGTCCAGATCCATCATTGTTTGTGTCCACAGTGATCTCTGGATGTAGGTGAACTACAACTCCAAAACCAAAGGACACTGCCCACCAAACTCTTCCAGTATTTTCTGTTGGTCATGGGAGAACTGTGTGGGAAATTTGGTTCAATTCCATCGTTTATGGAGTTCAGAATGCTCTTTGATTGTAGGTGAACTATACATCCCAGCAACTACAACTCCCAAATGACAAAATCAAAATTTTCTGAGTGAAGGACATACATTGGGTTGTTAGGTGTCTTGTGTCCAAATTTGGTGTCAATTTGGTGGTTTTTGAGTTATGTTAACCCCACAAACACACACAACATTTTTAATTATATAGATTATTACTATTAATATTAATTTTGTATTTCCTAATTGATCAGGAAACAAAGGTGTCACACTGTCAGTCACCCCATGTGGATAAGAGAAGCTTTTGGAGCATTTTGGCTTCAAATAAGGGATGTTTGATTTGTATTAAATTCCTTTGTTAGACAACATTAGATTCCTACAGCTATTCTGCTTACAGTCACATCTGGAATGTGTCCAGAGGAGGGCGACTAAAATGATCAAGGGTCTGGAGAACAAGCCCTATGAGGAGCGGCTTAGGGAACTGGGCATGTTTAGCCTGAAGAAGAGAAGGCTGAGAGGAGATATGATAGCCATGTATAAATATGTGAGAGGAAGCCACAGGGAGGAGGGAGCAAGCTTGTTTTCTGCTTCCTTGGAGACTAGGACACAATGGAACAATGGCTTCAAACTACAAGAGAGGAGATTCCATCTGAACATGAGGAAGAACTTCCTGACTGTGAGAGCCGTTCAGCAGTGGAACTCTCTGCCCCGGAGTGTGGTGGAGGCTCCTTCTTTGGAAGCTTTTAAGCAGAGGCTGGATGGCCATTTGTCAGGGGTGATTTGAATGCAATATTCCTGCTTCTTGGCAGGGGGTTGGACTGGATGGCCCATGAGGTCTCTTCCAACTCTTTGATTCTATGATTCTATGATTCTATAAGGTTCGATTTAATGAACTGACCCTTGGTACAAACTAGACTATAGAAACCATCTTTCTTTATAAGGCAGGTGCATTAGACAACCTTCAGGTATCCGGGGCCATCCAAATGATGGGTATTGTAGGCCAATACCCATGATGGGTATTGTAAGCCAAAAGTCAAAACCAATATCACAACAACATCTATTATAGAACTCCAGTATGCTGATGATAATGTCATCTGTGCACATTCAGAAGATGATCTACAACAGTGGTTCTCAACCTGGGGTCTCCAGATGTTTTTGGCCTACAACTCCCATAAATCCCAGATTCAGATTCCATCTGAACATTAGGAAGAACTTCCTGACTGTGAGAGCCGTTCAGCAGTGGAACTCTCTGCCCCGGAGTGTGGTGGAGGCTCCTTCTTTGGAAGCTTTTAAGCAGAGGCTGGATGGCCATTTGTCAGGGGTGATTTGAATGCAATATTCCTGCTTCTTGGCAGAATGGGGTTGGACTGGATGGCCCATGAGGTCTCTTCCAACTCTTTGATTCTATGATTCTATGATCTACACATTTCAAATTCATTTTGCTGGGAATGACATTTTGCTGTACTTTTATCCTCATACTTTGAATATCCTCATACTTTGAATGGGCAAACTTGGACCCTCCGGTAGGCTGTTAGGAATTGTCGAAGTTCAAAACACCTGAAGAGCCCAAGTTTGCCCATGCCTGCCTTAGAAAGAAGGAAGGATTGAAGGAACAGAGCAACCCCCTGGGATGTTGTTACTTCACTGTCAACACACCTGGGCTCTCCCAACAGAACACAATCTTAAGGAAAGAACGCTGCCTGGCCAGGGACCGCCTGTCAGAAGCCTGCTCCTCAACTCACCATAGATGCCTTTAATTAGGACAGAGCCTGCAAAGCTCCTGATTAGGTCCTTGTCAGAATAAACCCCTTCTTTGCAAGCCAGGAAGAGAGTGCTCACTTCACCTGCGCAGGACTGCCTTCCTTGCCAAGGATGCAGAGAATATTGGTAGAGATGGGAGGGCAAGGAAAGGGCACCAATTTAAAACTCCCCTTGTGCTGGTACGGCTGCACCAAAAGCTCCAGCTTCCTCACCTCTGAGGAAGCTTGCCATAGATGCAGGCGAAACGTCAGGAGAAATGCCTCTAGAACATGGCCATATAGCCCGAAAAAACCCACAAGAACTGAGTGATTCCGGCCATGAAAGCCTTCGACAATACATTCCTTTTCTTTCTTTGAGTGTTTGCATGTATTCCAAAGTTCCATGCATTTTGCAATAAGGTGGCTTCCCTTGGTTTGCAATTATAGGGCCAATGACCCATCAATCATTGTTAAGTTTTGGTTCTGCCCCTTTCCCCAGGGCTCTGGGAGGAGAGGGAGCCATTTTAGGCCAGCCTTGCATTGGAAAGCTTAGCTACAGGACGTGGATTAGCTCCACCTGTAGAGAAGGTTCGTTTCTCTCAGCATCCGGGGGAAAACAGTTCCAAAGGACTCCAGCTGGAGAATCTACAAAGCCTTGACTGGTAGGTCTACTCGGGACCCAAGAAGCAGTTTGGAGCCGGGAGTAGAGCCCACACCAGCAAAGTTTAGAAAGTAGACTACCTCCATAGGATTATAGTGTCTTCATCATCATAGTCCCTGGCAGAAGGGGGTTGGACTGGATGGCCCTTGGGGTCTCTTCCAACACTGTGTTTCTACATCATTCTATACAGCTCCCAAAATCCTCAATCAACCAGCCTCGTTGCCCATTGTCTGGGGAATTCTAGAAGTTGTAATCCCCACAAGTCAATTCAAGTTCTAAGAGGGAGGAATATTTCAAAACACCCCCAACAGACCACTCCACTGAGCAGCCCCTTCCCCCCATTTGATGCCCAGCTGTGGCATTTCTCAATCCGCTCCTCTGCGCTGGCTTCTTTGCCATCCAAAGCCAAGGGAGGAAACACAGACGTCTCTTTTGTTGTGTCCGCAGGAGGCAAAGTGCGTGCCAAGGGAGAATGTGTGGGTTCCCCCACCCTATTGTTCCCAAGCAAGAAAGTCTCCCTTGTCAGAAAAACGTCAACAGGGATTGGCACATCATTGGAAAGGAGCCAGAACACATGCAGTGGAGATCCCTGGTCCTTCTAATGGATGTAAAGCTAAACAATGCTCAGAAGTATAGTGGATTCAACACCTTGGTAGATAAAGGTTTACAAGAAACAATCTGACAAGAAGAACTGAGATCATAGAATCATAGAATCCTAGAGTTGGAAGAGACCTCCTGGGCCATCCAGTCCAACCCCATTCTGCCAAGAAGCAGGAATATTGCATTCAAAGCACCCCCGACAGATGGCCATTCGGCCTCTGTTTAAAAGACTCCAGAGAAGAAGCCTCCACCACACTCTGGAGCAGAGAAATGAACATAAGAAATCCAGAAAAGAAGGGGAAAATGAGATAATACAAAAAGATAGTGGGGTGACTTTCATGTAACCATGTTTCTTTGAATGGTTATCTGTGAAACCCACATATATGGTAGTTTGCTGAGCATGCACAACCAACTACCATATGTGCAATTTCACAGAGACCATGAAGGAGAAATAAGTTCAACCATCAGATTTGAAACTAAGTGATCGCTCCTCCCTTTGTTGTAGAGGACATAATGACCTTTTAATACTTTAAGTATTTTTTTCGTGTCAGGAGCAACTGGAGAAACTGCAAAATGCTTCAAAATGCTCATTGATTCTAGGTGAACTACGGTTGAGTCCGTGGATACAGAATCCATGGATATGGAGGTCCAAGTGCCTCGGAAGGGTTGTTGGGGAGGGGGAAGAAACTTTTTTCATGCAAACAACTGAAGCCCTGGTCTTCTATTATTATTATTATTATTATTATTATTATTATTATAGGTATGATTGAGTCCGTGGATATGGAATCCATGGATATGGAGGTCCAAGTGCCTTGGAAGGGTTGTGGCGGCGGGGGGGGGGGGGGACCTGTTTCATGCAAGCAACTGAAGCTCTGGTCATCTATTATTATTATTATTATTATTATTATTATTTGTATGGTTGAGTCCATGGATACGGAATCTATGGATATGGAGGTCCAAGTGCTTCGGACGGGTTGTGGGGTGGGGGGTTGGGGGGAGAAACCTGTTTCATGCAAACAACTGAAGCCCTGGTCTATTATTATTATTATTATTATTATTATTAGTATGGTTGAGTCCGTGGATACAGAATCCATGGATATGGAGATCCAAGTGCCTTGGAAGGGTTGCGGGGGGGAGGGGGGAGAGAAAAACCTGTTTCATGCAAACAAGTGAAGCTCTGGTCATCTATTATTATATTATTATTATTATTATTATTATATGTATGATTGAGTCCGTGGATACAGAATCCATGGATATGGAGATCCAGAGAAACCTCTTTCATGCAAACAACTGAAGCCCTGTTTTTTTTATTTTTATTTTTATTATTATTATTATTATTATTATTATTATTATATGTATGATTGAGTCCGTGGATACAGAATCCATGGATATGGAGATCCGGAGAAACCTCTTTCATGCAAACAACTGAAGCCCTGGTTTATTATTATTATTATTATTATTATTATTATTATTATTAATATTATTGCTACTACTAGTAGTGGTACTCTTATCATCATCATCCCAGTCGTTCCCCCAAAATTGGGACTCCGCGGGTGCATCAGCATTGTAGAATGAATGCAGCTTGGCATCACTTTAGGTGCCATATCTCAATGCTATGGAGTGCTGGGAGTTGTAGTTTCACAAGTTCTGTAGCCTTTTCTCTGCCAAGGAGTGCTGGGGCCTCTCCAAACCACAATCCTCGCAAGCATTCCCCTTCACACAGTCACCAACCACCACGGTTGTGCCAATTGCCAGCTTGGCACTGGAGATCCGTCGGCACAGACGGTTCCTCCCAGAAAGCAACCACTCATCATTGCAGAAGAAGGGGGAAAACATGCTGACTTGTCGAAAGTAGGTTATTTTAGTGGAGCAGCCTGAAACATGTTGCAGTTGCTGGGATTTATAGTTCACCTAGAATCAATGAGCATTTTGAACCCCACCAATGACAGAATTGGGCCAGACTTCCCATGCAGAACCCCCATGATCATTAGTATAAATAGAAATACCGTGTTTTCTGATAGTTTTGGCGACCTTTCTGACACCCCTCTTCTCTCCCCAGGGGGAGAAACGCTTCTCTCCCCAGGTTGTGAAACGCTGAGATAGATGCACCGTTTAGATTCGTCCAATTCCCAACCCACCTAACATCTGCATTGTCCAGCCCAGATGTTGCTCACTTCCTTGAGAGAATATCACAGCCTTCCTGAAATCAATGCATTGGAAGGCAACAAGGCAGCGCTGCGTGTTGCAGAGAAAGGAAGGCAACCCAGGGCGGTTGCTATGCTGTTTGGCGACATCGGGCCCCTTGATGCTCACTTGCGCAGAAGCACGGCTGTGCCGCCGAAAGGGACTTCGCGTTCCAGTCAAGTAACAGAGCTTTCTGGTAAAGCAGAACTAATGATTGCAGGCTGCTGCTCGAAAGCAGGCTCCAACAGCCTGACAGGGGAATATTTTATCCTTATTCGCTTATTACTTCTATTTATATCCCAACCATACACACACACACACACACACACTAGCTTGGGGGCCCCACACTGACCGGGTTATTTGAGAAAGGCATTGTCTGCCGAGGTTGGTCTTTATCAGTTATTTATGTGGCTTGCAGTGGTCTCAGGAAGTAAGTGAAGGTACTGCAAGTCCCATCGTCCATGGTTCATCCTCCTCTAAACTGCACCAGGATGTAGAGTGGGTCATGGGGGCTCTGTGTGCCAAGTTTGGTTTTGATCAGTCATTGGATGTGGGTCGCAGCAGTCTTTTGAAGTGGGTGGAGGTACTTCAAGTCCCATCATCCATGGTTCATCCTCCTCTAAACTGCACCAGGATGTAGAGTGGGTCATGGGGGCTCTGTGTGCCAAGTTTGGTCTTGATCAGTCATTGGATGAGGGTCGCAGCAGTCTTGGGAAGTGGGTGGAAGTACTTCAAGTCCCATCATCAGTGGTCCGTCTTCCTTCAGACTGCACCAGAATGTAGAGTCGGTCATGGGGGCTCTGTGTGCCAAGTTTGGTCTTGATCAGTCATTGGATGTGGGTCGCAGCAGTCTTGGGAAGTGGGTGGATGTACTTCAAGTCCCATCATCCATGGTCCATCCTCTTCCAAAGTGCACCAGGATGTAGAGTGGGTCATGGGTCTGTGTGTGCCAAGTTTGGTCTTGATCAGTCATTGGATGAGGGTCACAGTGATCTCAGGAATGAGTAGAGTTACTTCGTCCCATCACCCATGGTCCATTCTTCTTCAAACTGCACCAAGATGTAGAGAGGGTCATGGGGGGCTGTGTGTCAAGTTTGGTCTTTATTGGTCATTGGATGAGGGTCACAATCATTTCAGGATGTGAGTGAAGGTACTCCAAGTCCCATCATCCATGGTCCATCCTCCTCCAAAATGCACCGGGATGTAGAGTGGGTCATGGGGGCTCTGTGTGCCAAGTTTGGTCTTGATCAGTCATTGGATGAGGGTCGCAGCAGTCTTGGGAAGTGAGTGGAGATACTTCAAATCCTATCACCCATGGTCCGTCCTCCTTCTATGTAACCTTGAGAAAAGTGAGATAATATTTGCTCTTGCTGGGAACAGAAGGGAGTAACTAGTCTCAGCAAGAGAGAAGAGATAAGCAGATGTGAAGAGACTTTCGTTTTGACTAGTTCCTGAATTGTAGCTCGCTGTAGTAAGACGTGTCTCTTGATTGTGCTTAGTAAAACTTAGTTTCTTTTGTAACTAAAAGCCTGCAGAGTCCTTATTTTGCAACACGGTGTCTGCTGATCTAGCAATCCTTCTGCTGTGCACCGCCAAACTCTGACAAAATTGCACCAGGATGTAGAGTGGGTAATGGAGGCTCTGTGTACCAAGTTCGGTCTTTGTTATGGACTGTGGTGGTCTATGGGAACTGAAGAGTTTGAAAGTACTACAAATCCCATCATCTGTCCTCCCCCCAAACCTCACCAGGATGTAAAGGGGATCATGGGAGTTATGTGTGTCAAGTCTGGTCTTGATCAGTCATTGGATGAGGGTCGCAGCGGTCTCAGGATGTGAGTGAAGGTACTCCAAGTCCCATCATCCATAGTCCATCCTCCTCCAAAGTGCACCAGGATGTAGAGTGGGTTATGGGGGCTGTGTGTGCCAAGTTTGGTCTTGGTCAGTCATTGGATGAGGGTCACAGCGGTCTCGGGAAGTGAATGGAGGTACTTCAAGTCCCATCATCCATGGTCCGCCCTCCTCTGAAGTGTAGTAGGATGTAGAATGGGTCAGAGAGAGAGAGAGAGAGGAGGTACTTCAAGTCCCATCATCCATGGTCCGCCCTCCTCCGAAGTGTAGTAGGATGCAGAGGAGGTACTTCAAGTCCCATCATCCATGGTCCTCCCTCCTCCGAAGTGTAGTAGGATGCAGAATGGGTCAGAGAGAGAGAGAGAGAGAGGAGGTACTTCAAGTCCCATCATCCATGGTCCGCCCTCCTCCAAAGTGTAGTAGGATGCAGAGGAGGTACTTCAAGTCCCATCATCCATGGTCCGCCCTCCTCCGAAGTGTAGTAGGATGCAGAATGAGTCAGAGAGAGAGGGAGGAGGTACTTCAAGTCCCATCATCCATGGTCCGCCCTCCTCCGAAGTGTAGTAGGATGCAGAATGGGTCAGAGAGAGAGAGAGGAGGTACTTCAAGTCCCATCATCCATGGTCTGCCCTCCTCCGAAGTGTAGTAGGATGCAGAATGGGTCAGAGAGAGAGAGAGAGAGAGACAACACCCAGGATGGATAACGAGCGCATCCATGATGTGCCATTGCATATGCGATATTCGTTATGGATCAAAATAATAAATCTTGGCAGCCAAGCGACTGCTAATAAATCAACCAAGATGCGTTCAGATCTCAAAGGGAATTTGTATAAGAGAGATTTAATATGCCTATTTGCTTCTCTTTTGCAAAAGAACAACACAAACAATAAGGACTCCGGCGATCTGTCTTCACGAGGACAACGATCTGGTGCTTTTTTCTCCTCTTAATTACACTATGTTTATCATCCTGTATTCTTATTATTACTATGCTTCTCTTAACAAGACTCAGATAATGACTGTGTTGCTCCTTGCGCAGTTTTTCTATTGTATCATTCGGTATTGTGTTTGGTAGGATGGGTGTCTCACATTCCGAAAATAAACACAACACAATCAGCCAGTGTTTTTTTCCTCTGAACTAGATACACAAACACACAAAGATATATTCACATACAGGGAGAGGGAGAGACTCTAACAATGTAATGAATCCGCAGCAGAGACTATGAGTCATCAATGTCCTGCTGAACACGGAGATCCAGAGACTCAGCTGGCACCAACTTAGGGTGCATCTACACTGTAGAGTTAATGCAGTTTGATACCACTTGTGTTGCCATGGCTCAGTGCTATGGGGTCATAGGAGATGCAGTTTAAACCTGATCTTCCATAAGACTGAACCATTGCTGTGCTGGTACGGCTGTACCAGGAGCTTCTATGAAAAAAATGTATAGTATCACAAAGGACGACCACCTCACCCGCCTCATAGGAAACCTGCTACAAAACAGGAGCTTTTTTGTTGAGTTCCAGGGCCAGAGAAGCAGGTGGCGGAAACAGAAGAACGGCCTGCCTCAGGGGAGTGTACTTGCTCCATCCATGTTTAACATCTACACAGATGACCAGCCACTGCCAGAAGGGACAGAGAGTTTCATCTATGCTGATGACCATGCCATCACCGCTCAAGCAGGGAGCTTTGAGATGGTAGAACAGAAGCTCTCCGAAGCTCTAGGTGCTCTTACTGCCTACAACAGGGAAAACCAGCTGATCCCTAATCCATCTAAAACACAGACATGTGCCTTTCATCTCAAGAACAGACAAGCATCCCGAACTCTGAGGATTACCCACTGGAGCATTGCAGCGCGCCCACATACCTGGGAGTCACTCTGGACCGTGCTCTTACCTACAAGAAGCACTGCCTGAACATCAAGCAAAAAGTGGGTGCTAGAAACAATATCATACGAAAGCTGACTGGCACAACCTGGGGATCACAACCAGACACAGTGAAGACATCTGCCCTTGCGCTGTGCTACTCTGCTGCTGAGTGTGCATGCCCAGTGTGGAACACATCTCACCACGCTAAAATAGTGGATGTGGCTCTGAATGAGACATGCCGCATTATCACGGGGTGTCTGCGCCCTACACCACTGGAGAAATTACACTGCTCAGCCGGCATTGCACCACCTGACATCCGCCAGGAAGAAGCAGCCAATAGTGAAAGGACCAAGGCAGAGACATCTCCAGCTCATCCCCTGTTTGGGTATCAGCCAGCACGTCAACGACTTAAATCTAGAAATAGTTTTCTAAGATCTACAGAGACACTCGCTGGAACACCTCAGCAAATGAGAATCCAAAAGTAGCAGGCCCAAACCCAGCACTTCAACCAATGGCTGATACCAAATGAGAAACTCCCCCCTGGGCACACAGAAGACTGGGCGACTTGGAAGGCGCTGAACAGACTGCGCTCTGGCACCACGAGATGGGGCTACAAAGTGGAATCCTCGACATGCGAGTGTGGAGAAGAGCAAACCACTGACCACCTGCTGCAATGCAACCTGAGCCCTGCCACATGCACCATGGAGGACCTTCTTGCAGCAACACCAGAAGCACTCCAAGTGGCCAGATACTGGTCAAAGGACATTTAACCAACCAAACTCACAAGTTTTGTATTTGTCTGTTTGTTTGCTTTGTTCTGTTAGAAATGTAATATAATCGACTGGTTGCTCTGACACGACAAATAAAAAATAAATAACCAGGAGCTTCAGCTTCATTTTCTTTCTATTGAGTGTTTGCATATATTCCAAGGTTCCGTGCATTTTGCAGTAAGGTGGCTTCCCTTGGTTTGCAATTATAGGGCCAATGACCTGTCTATCATTGTTAAGTTTTGGTTCCGCCCCTTTTTCCAGGGCTCTGAGACGGAAAGGCAACCATTTTTAGTTCAGTCTTATAGTGGAAAGCTTAGCTACAGGACGTGGATCAGCTCCATCTGTAGACAAACTTCGTTTCTCACAGCATCCGGGGGAAACAGCTCCACATCTTTCGTGGAAAAGATCCAAAGGAACTCCAGCTGGAGAATCTACAAAGCCTTGGCTGGTAGGTCTACTCGGGTAACCAGAAGCAATTGGAGCCGGGAGTAGAGCCCACACCAGCAAGCATAGAAAGTAGATTGCCTGGGAGGGGTTAAAAAGGGTTTTCCTCTTAAAAGAAAAGAAAAGCCTGTCCATTTGGGCAAGTTAAGAAGCAATTTTTTGACTTGTTGAAGATCTGAGAAGTGTTTGTTTAAATTGTTGAAGATCTAAGCAATAATAAAGGACTTTGTTAAACTTTCCAAGCATTTAAAGACTTTTGTATAGGAAAATCCTTAGGGCCTCTCAGCCGAGGCACCCCGGCTTCCCGCTGGGCACAAAGAGCACGTCCTGTTCAAAAGACAATTATTATAGGCCCAGCACGTGACAGCACAATTGCACTCAAAGTGATGTCAAACTACATTCATTCTACAGAGTAGATGCACCCTATGACGGCGTCGCTTTAGTTTTGCCATAAGTAACTTCCAAGCGCACTACAGACACCACAACATTGCCATGAAAGCCCACCACTTCACACCGGGCAGAGTTTTTGGGATTATACGTTCATCCTTTTTTTTTCAGATGTGGCAGACTCTGAGCGTAAATATGGATTTGAGAACTGATCTTTTAATGCTCTGCTGTATCTTCGCAGAGGAGTCATGCTACTACAATACTTTTCATTGCATAGGTTGGTAATCTATTGGGAGGTTCTGATAAGTTTTTGGCAGAAGTTACTTGCATGAAATACAACAGTCTCCAAGGAGATTCTGATGGGGATTTGGGGGCATTTGGGGTGTTGCAAGAAAGGAAGGAAGGAAGGAAGGAAGGAAGGAAGGAAGGAAGGAAGGAAAGAAGGAAGGAAAGAAAGAGGGATGGAGGGAGAGAGGAAGGAAGGAAGGAGAAGGAAAAAGGAGGAAGGAAAAGAAGGAAGGAATGAAGAAAAGAGAAGAAAAAAGAAGAAAGTGAGGGAGGGAGGGAAGAAGGAAGGAAGGAAAAAAGGAAAGGAAGAAGGAAAGGAAGGAAGGGAGAAGGAAAATGAAGGAAGGAAAGAAGAAAAGGAAGAAAAGAAGGAAGGAAAGGGAAGGGAAGGAAAGGAAGAAAAGAAGGAAGGAAGTAAAAAGAAGGAAGGAAGAAAAGAGAAGTAAAAAGAAAGGGAGGGAGGGAGGAAAAAAGAGAAGGGAAAAGAAGAGGGAGGGAAGAAGAAAGGGAGTAAAACAGAAGGAAGCAGGGAGAAAAAAGGAAGGAAGGAAAAAGAAGGACGGGAGGAAGGAAGAAAGGAAGGAAGGAAGGAAGAAAAGAAGGAAGGGAAGGGAAGAAAGGAAGAAAAGATGGAAAGGAAGGGAAGGAAAGAAAGGAAGGAAGGGAAGGAAAGAAAGGAAGAAAAGAAGGAAGTAAAAAGAAGGAAGGAAGGAAGAAAAGAGAAGGAAAAAGAAGAAAGGAAGGGAGGGAGGAATGGAGGAAGAAAAGAAAAGGAAAAAGGGAGGGAGGGAGGGAAGAAGGAAGGGAGTAAAAAGAAGGAAGCAAGGAGGAAAAAAGGAAGGAAGGTAAGAGAAGGAAAAAGAAGGATGGAAGGGAGGGGGAAGGAAGAAAAGGAAAGGAAAAAGAAGGGAGGGAGGGAAGAAGGAAGGAAGAAAAAAGAAGTAAAAAGAAAAAAGGAAGGAAGGGAAAATTTCAAGATCCCTATTTCATAGATAATATGCTTGCTAGCCAGGATTATCTGAAGCCCTGAAACTTTATAGCCAAGGCGTGAGTCATAAACACTTAGATGTCTTCATTTTGCGCTCTCTTTCTTGTATACCTTGCCTTTCCCATTCACTCTGTGCAACATACATATGGGGAAACATGTGCCCACAAGGCTTCAAGAACTGGTTTTGGCGAGTTCACGAAGCAGAAAATAGGATGGCTTCACTCCCGCGATGCAAACAGAGAAGGGACACATGCTCAACAGTGTTTGGTAAAGCTCTTTCTTGCTTTTAACCTAATCATATATACGGTATGTGCGCATCTAATAAAACTCTCTCCCTTGTTGCATGGATGGAGGAGAAGTACAACAGAAAAGGGAGTTGATTTCGTGGCTCTGGTCCTTCAGACTTAGAAAAAGAATGGTTGTCTCTCCAGAGAGGCAGAAACAGCATTGTTACTTCTTACATCTGGGTGAAGAAAAGACCATTGTCCATGAATGCACGGGGGCCGGAGAGTCAACCCCCTCACGCTGAGAAATTGCCCAGAGAGATTGTCTTTTAGAAAAAGGAAGGACGACAACGAGTTTCCATTGCAGTCATTTTAGCCGAATGGTTGGCAAACACGTCCTCGGCCGTGGGTTTCACTCTTCGTAAGGAAACCACCACTCCAGAAGGGTCCGATTTGGCGACCCAAAAACGCATTTATTGGTTAGGGAATTTCTGAGTCCACAATATTATAGTAGGTTATTAGAAAACATGGTATTGAATGTTTGCCATTTATATGTGCATTGTAATCCGCCCTGAGTTCCCTGCGGAGTGAGAAGGGCGGAAATCCAACCCTCACTGATGTGGGCTCCACTACCGGGCCGAACTGCTTCTCAGACGCCGAGTGGACCTACCAGCAAGACAGTGGATGTTCTCCAGCTGGAGTTCTTTAGTCTTTAAGGCTGTTTTCTTGGAGTTCTTAAAGCTGTTCTCCCCTGGATTTATAAATAAATTATACCATGTCAATAGAAATAGTCACTACATGCCGTACAATTTCTTGCAGGTGAAAATGTCTGTATGATCTTACTGACCCCAATTACTGAGAAGCATTGAAGGACAAGCTGGAATGTGTCCAGAGAAGGACGACTCAAATGATCAAGGGTCTGGAGAACAAGCCCTATGAGGAGCGGCTTAAGGAGCTGGGCATGTTTAGCCCGAAGAAGAGAAGGTGTTCTGTTGCCGCTGGGCCTGTAGTTAGTTGACTTTAAGAATAGGATGTATAACCTTTGCCCAGCGGGAAGCCAGGGGCCCCAAGGAGAAGTTCTCAGGGGCTTCCTCTACAAAGAATCTTCAGATGGCTTGAGGAATACAACAAAGTCTTTTATTAATGAAATCAAACAGGAACTGCAAGGCTTTCTTGATAAAGTATTGGTTCTCTCAATCTTGTCCACAGGGGACAGGCATTATCTTCAATAACTTTTCTTTAAAGGAAAATTCCCCCTTTTTAACTTCTCCCTTTTGTTGTTGTTCGTTCGTTCAGTCGTCTCCGACTCTTCGTGACCTCATGGACCAGCCTATGCCAGAGCTTCCTGTTGGCCGTCACCACCCCCAGCTTCTTCAAGGTCAGTCCAGTCACTTCAAGGATGCCATCCATCCATCTTGCCCTTGGTCGGCTCCTCACTGACTCCCAGGCTGACTGAAATCCAACCCTCACTGATGCGTGCTCCGCTACCGGGTCGAACGGCTTCTCAGACACCGAGTGGACCTACCAGCAAGGCCGTGGATGTTCTCAAGCTAGGAGTTCTTTAGTCTTTAAGGCTGTTTTCCTGGAGTTCTTAAAGCTGTTCTCCCCTGGATTGCTTAAGGCTGTGGGAATGCTTCCCTGGCGTTCTTTCCCTGGAGATTCTTAAAGGTTGAAGCCTTTGTACAGGGGAAGTTACACACATCCTATACATTGGCTAACCTAGCTTAGACTAACTAACAAAATGGCTCACCTCCCTCCAAAGCCCAAAAAGGGGGTGGGACTAGGGAACCTAATAATAATGGACAGGTGGCCTGCCCTATAACTGTAAACTTTAACAGGAAGCCACCCCCTGAAGAATCCCAGGGCTTAGCTTAATGCAAAGCAATGCAATGCAATGCAAAGCAAATGAAGTGGGAGCTTCTGGTACAGCTGTACCTGCACAGAAGGCTAAGAGGAGATATGATAGCCATGTCTAAATATGTGAGAGGAAGCCACAGGGAGGAGGGAGCAAGCTTGTTTTCTGCTTCCTTGGAGACTAGGATGCAATGGAACAATGGCTTCAAACTACAAGAGAGGAGATTTCATCTGAACATGAGGAAGAGCGTCCTGACTGTGAGAGCCGTTCAGCAGTGGAACTCTCTACTCCGGAGTGTGGTGGAGGCTCCTTTTTTGGAAGCTTTTAAACAGAGGCTGGATGGCCATCTGTCAGGGGTGATTTGAATGCAATATTCCTGCTTCTTGGCAGAATGGGGTTGGACTGGATGGCCCATGAGGTCTCTTCCAACTCTTTGATTCTATAAGGAGACATTGGTTTTTGAGTTTTTTGAGAGATGTGCACACAGAGATGCCAGAAGCCCTTGGAAAACTCACAAGCACAGCAGATCTCTACTAGAAGGGAGAGAAATGACACATGGGATCTTTGTCACTGTTCTCCAAAGACTCATCAGCTGGGCATGAAGCAGCTTATTTAGCGCTTAGTTATCTCCTCTGGCCAGAAGAAGCCTTGAGACGGCTTCCGAGGGCCAAAAGCAGAAGCCAAATGACAGGCAGCAAAGTGACGGAAACATGAAAAGGCCATGAGATGCTTAAAGGAGCAAAGGGAAGAAGATGGAGAGGGCTGGATCCAAATTGGAGCTGGTCTTCATCTCCAATGGCAACTTCTTCAAGGACAGGCTTGGTGGAAACACTCTGGGCCAGCCCAGTATGGAAGCACAGAATCTTAGTGTTTGAAGGTTGACAGGGGGTAGGGAAAAGGCAGAACTACTTAATGCCTTCTTTGCCTCGGTCTTCTCACAAAAAGAAAGTCATCTTCAACCTCAGCAAGATGGAGTGGATGAGGGATTAGAGGACATCCAACCCCAAATTGGGAAACAAGTCGTCCAGGAATACCTGGCCGCTCTCAATGAGTTCAAGTCCCTTTTCAGGGCCAGATCAACTACACCCAAGCGTATTGAAGGAACTAGTGGAAGTCATTTCGGAACCATTGGCAACCATCTTTGAGAGTTCTTGGAGAACGGGAGAAGTTCCAGTAGATTGGAGGAGGGCCACTGTGGTCCCAATCTTCAAGAAGGGAAAAAAGGATGACCCAAACAATGTCCAATGTCCGGTCAGCCTCACATCGATACCGGGCAAGATTCTGGAAAAGATTGTTAAGGAAGCGGTCTGCAAACACTTAGAAACAAATGCGGTCATTGCTAATAGTCAACATGGATTTATCAAAAACAAGTCATGCCAGGCTAATCTGATCTCTTTCTTCGATACAGCTACAAGCTGGGTAGATGCAGGGAATGCTGTGGATGGAGCGCACCTGGATTTCAGTACGGCCTTCTTTGACAAGGTCCCCCATGGCAAGGAAACTAGTCCAATGTGGGCTAGGCAAAACTACGGTGAGGTGGATCTGTAATTGGTTAAGTGGACGAACACAGAGAGTGCTCACTAATGCTTCCTCTTCATCTTGGAAAGAAGTGACAAGTGGAGTGCCGCAGGGTTCCGTCCTGGGCCCGGTCCTGTTCAATATCTTTATTAATGACTTAGATGAAGGGCTAGAAGGCATGATCATCAAGTTTGCAGACGACACCAAATTGGGAGGGAGAGCCAATAGTCCAGAGGACAGGAGCAGAATTCAAAACGATCTTGACAGATTAGAGAGATGGGCCAAAACTAACAAAATGAAGTTCAACAGTGACAAATGCAAGATACTCCACTTTGGCAGAAAAAATGAAATGCAAAGATACAGAATGGGTGACGCCTGGCTCGAGAGCAGTACGTGTGAAAAAGATCTTGGAGTCCTCGTGGACAACAAGTTAAACATGAGCCAGGAATGTGATGTGGCGGCAAAAGAAGCCAATGGGATTTTGGCCTGCATCAATAGGAGCATAGTGTCTAGATCTAAGGAAGTAATGCTACCCCTCTATTCTGCTTTGGTTAGACCACATCTGGAATATTGTGTCCAATTCTGGGCACCACAATTCAAGAGAGATATTGACAAGCTGGAATGTGTCCAGAGGAGGGCGACTAAAATGATCAAGGGTCTGGAGAACAAGCCCTATGAGGAGCGGCTTAGGGAACTGGGCATGTTTAGCCTGAAGAAGAGAAGGCTGAGAGGAGATATGATAGCCATGTATAAATATGTGAGAGGAAGCCACAGGGAGGAGGGAGCAAGCTTGTTTTCTGCTTCCTTGGAGACTAGGACGCGGAACAATGGCTTCAAACTACAAGAAAGGAGATTCCATCTGAACATGAGGAAGAACTTCCTGACTGTGAGAGCCGTTCAGCAGTGGAACTCTCTGCCCCGGAGTGTGGTGGAGGCTCCTTCTTTGGAAGCTTTTAAGCAGAGGCTGGATGGTCATTTGTCAGGAGTGATTTGAATGCAATATTCCTGCTTCTTGGCAGAATGGGGTTGGACTGGATGGCCCATGAGGTCTCTTCCAACTCTTTGAGTCTATGATTCTATGATTCTATGTCCATTAATCCTATTTGGCATCACTTTATGGGATCCTGGGAGTTTTCGTTTCTTGGGGCCTTTAAACATCTCTGTCCAAGAGTCCTGCTGCTTCACCAAACTACAACTCTCAAGATTCCATAGCACTCAGCCACTGCCATTAACTTGACATTGAACTGTATCAATTCTACAGTGTAGAATGGTCCTTAACACTGGAGCAAAGGGTGAAAAAACATGGTGTATGTGTGTATGAGAGAGAGGGGGGGAGAGACTTTCAACAAATTACCAGATTAACAGCCACTGCTGGGAAATAATGAACATTTCTGAGTCAGAGACGGCTTGGTTGTCAAGCGGACTTGATTTCCCCCCAAGGAGATCATTAACTCTCCTATGCTGAAGGTTTAAGCCTTTATAAGGGATTTATTTTTAAACTTTAGGCAAGAAAAGGAGACGAGACTTTTCCACCCTTCCCAGCAGGGTTTCTGAAATAAAGCATGCGCAACTCAACTACCTCCATTGCCCTTCACGCAAACACATGCACAGGTTCTGAGAACATGAGCCAACAATGTGATGTGGCGGCAAAAAAAGCCAATGGGATTTGGGTCTGCATCAATAGGAGCCTAGTGTCTAGATCTAGGGAAGTAATGCTCACCATGCTCTATTGTGCTTTGGTTAGAACACACCTGGAATATTGTGTCCAATTTTGGGCACTACAATTGAAGGGATATATTGACAAGCTGGAATGTGTCCAGAGGAGGACGACTCAAAGGATCAAGGGTCTGGAGAACAAGCCCTATGAGGAGCGGCTTGGGGAGCTGGGCATGTTTAGCCTGAAGAAGAGAAGGCTGAGAGGAGATATGATAGCCATGTATAAATATGTGAGAGGAAGCCACAGGGAGGAGGGAGCAAGCTTGTTTTCTGCTTCCCTGGAGACTAGGACGCGGAACAATGGCTTCAAACTACAAGAAAGGAGATTCCATCTGAACATGAGGAAGAACTTCCTGACTGTGAGAGCCGTCCAGCAGTGGAACTCTCTGCCCCGGAGTGTGGTGGAGGCTCCTTCTTTGGAAGCTTTTAAACAGAGGCTGGATGTCCATCTGTCAGGGGTGATTTGAATGCAATATTCCTGCTTCTTGGCAGAATGGGGTTGGACTGGATGGCCCATGAGGTCTCTTCCAACTCTAGGATTCTATGATTCTAAGCCTTGGGTCCAAGGAGTTTTGCAACTGAGAAGCTTTCCAAGTTCCCTCTTTTCTCAATGGCTGTGAATGCCGGAGCAACCCACAACCCCAGTCCAAATGGCCTACATTTGAAGACACAAAGTCTTCCTCTGGTGCCAAAGGACTGGTTTGAAGGCGCTGGAGACTCTTCAGCGTCGTCCCAGAAGATCTGGGCATGAAGTGTGAGTCGCAAGGGTAAAAACCTGAGAATTGGTGATGAGAGATAGCTTAAACAAGGGCTTTAGAGCCAAATCTTTTTCATGTCCGTCTATAAAGCTGTCTGATGGTAGAATGAAGAAGGAAACACTGTCCTGCTCTCTAGGAAGAGGTGGGGTCAAACAATTGAGCAGGAGGAGCAATTCAACTGGTGCAAACAACACTGATTGACAGCTATCAATAACTAATCAATCCAACTATACATTTACAGGGTAAACAAGCACGTTGGGGCATGTTTGTTGTTGTTGTTCATTTGTTCAGTCGTCTCCGACTCTTCGTGACCTCATGGACCAGCCCACGCCAGAGCTCCCTGTCGGCCATCACCACCCCCAGCTCCTTCAATGTCAGTCCAGTCACTTCAAGGATGCCATCCATCCATCTTGCCCTTGGTCGGCCCCTCTTCCTTTTGCCTTCCACTGGGGCATGTTACATCAGACTGGCAACAAAGATCCGCCTAGTCAAAGCCATGGTATTCCCTGTAGTAACCTACGGATGTGAGAGCTGGACCTTAGGGAAGGCTGAGCGAAGGAAGAGAGATGCTTTTGAGCTGTGGTGTTGGAGGAAAGTGCTGAGAGTGCCTTGGATTGCGAGAAGATCCAACCAGTCCATCCTCCAGGAAAGAAAGCCCGACTGCTCACTGGAGGGAAAGATACTAGAGACAAAGTTGAAGTACTTTGGCCACATCATGAGGAGACAGGAAAGCCTAGAGAAGGGAATGATGCTGGGGAAAGTGGAAGGCAAAAGGAAGAGGGGCCGACCAAGGGCAAGATGGATGGATGGCATCCTTGAAGTGACTGGACTGACCTTGAGAGAGCTGGGGGTGGTAACGGCCGACAGGGAGCTCTGGCGTGGGCTGGTCCATGAGGTCACGAAGAGTCGGAGACGACTGAACGAATGAACAACGGGGCATGTTACACTGGGGCATGTTACACAGTTCAAACCTTTGCAAATTAAAGTTCTACATACAGGTGGCACTACTAGAACTTCCTGACTGTGAGAGCCGTTCAGCAGTGGAACTCTCTGCCCCGGAGTGTGGTGGAGGCTCCTTCTTTGGAAGCTTTTAAACAGAGGCTGGATGGCTATCTGTCAGGGGTGCTTTGAATGCAATATTCCTGCTTCTTGGCAGAATGGGGTTGGACTGGATGGCCCATGAGGTCTCTTCCAACTCTTTGATTCTATGATTCTAGAACTGGGTTGCACTTGATGGCCCTTGTGATCTCTTCCAAGTGTATGATTCAAAATGAGAACTCCAAGAGGACTCCCATGATCCAGGTCCATGGAATGACTCAGATGAGTCAAAGCTTTCTGATCTAGGAGGGGTTTTCCTTTGAAAGAATGAAGGGAGGAAAGAAACCTTTTTCCTCTCTCTCTGCCGCAGGGAGATACTACACCCAGCTAATCCTCCGTTCCTCTTCCTGCACAGCCCTCTTTCCTCTTGTGTGGCCACATTCCTGGGCCTGGTTTGAGACACAATGGATCTTCAGAGTCCCAGTGACAAGTCTTTGAATCAGCAAGGTTCTAGCACACCTCTGAGGCATCGGCATCATCGTCTCCTCCGCCTCCACCGCAATTCCCATGGAAATGTGATGGAACCATTCACCCATGAAGCGAAAGGCACTGCAGACTAATTCACCCAGAGAAGTCAGCTATAGCAGAGCACGTGAGGAACCAACCTGGACACAGAACAGTATTGGAGGACATAGAAATGCTGAACCACTCTGACTGCCATCATGTCAGATGACACGGGGAAGACATTGAAATCCATAAGAAGTATGTGGACAATTACAACAAAAAGGAGGAAACCATGAAAAATATACCTGGGAGTCACTCTGGACCGTTCTCTGACCTACAAGAAGCACTGCCTGAACATCAAGCAAAAATGGGTGCTAGAAACAATATCATACGAAAGCTGACTGGCACAACCTGGGGATCACAACCAGACACAGTGAAGACATCTGCCCTTGTGCTGTGCTACTCTGTTGCTGAGTACGCATGCCCAGTGTGGAACACATCTCACCACGCTAAAACAGTGGATGTGGCTCTTAATGAGACATGCCGCATGATCACGGGGTGTCTGCACCCTACACCACTGGAGAAATTACACTGCTTAGCTGGTATTGCGCCACCTGACATCCGCCAGGAAGTAGCAGCCAATAGTGAAAGGACCAAAGCAGAGACATCTCCAGCTCATCCCCTGTTTGGGTATCAGCCAGCACGTCAATGACTTAAATCTAGAAATAGTTTTCTAAGATCTACAGAGACACTCGCCGGAACACCTCAGCAAGCAAGAGTCCAAAAGTGGCAGGCTCAAACCCAGAACCTCAACCAATGGCTGATACCAAATGAGACTCCCCCCTGGGCACACAGAAGACTGGGCAACTTGGAAGGCGCTGAACAGAC
Source organism: Anolis sagrei (assembly GCF_037176765.1). NCBI lineage: Eukaryota > Metazoa > Chordata > Lepidosauria > Squamata > Anolidae > Anolis > Anolis sagrei. The sequence goes on from NC_090023.1 coordinate 6,350,207, forward strand.
TGCGCTCTGGCACCACGAGATGCAGAGCCAACCTCAAGAAATGGGGCAACAAAGTGGAATCCACGACATGCGAGTGTGGAGAAGAGCAAACCACTGACCACCTGCTGCAATGCACCCTGAGCCCTGCCACATGCACAATGGAGGACCTTCTTGCAGCAACACCGGAGGCACTTCAAGGGGCCAGATACTGGTCAAAGGACATTTAATCAACTACCAAGCTTGCAAATTTTGTGTTTCGTCTGTTTGTTTGTTTTGTTCTGTTAGAAATGTAATACAATTGATTGGTTGCCCTGACACGACAAATAAATATCATGAAAATGAACAAAATCTGGCTCCCAGTATTGAAAAACACCAGAATCAAGACGGTAAAAAGGAACACCACTCAGAAGGAGGAGAACTCTAGATAACAAGCAGTTTAAAAGATCTTGGAGTCCTCATGGACAACAAGTTAAACATGAGCCAACAATGTGATGTGGCGGCAAAAAAGCCAATGGGATTTTGGCCTGCATCAAGAGGAGCATAGGGTCTAGGTCCAGGGAAGTCATGCTCCCCATGCTCTATTCTGCTTTGGTTAGACCACACCTGGAATATTGTGTCCAATTCTGGGCACCACAATTGGAGAGAGATATTGACAAATTGGAATGTGTCCAGAGGAGGGAGACTCAAAGGATCAAGGGTCTGGAGAACAAGCCTTATGAGGAGCGGCTTAAGGAGCTGGGCATGTTTAGCCTGAAGAAGAGAAGGATGAGAGGAGATATGATGAGAGCCATGTATAAATATGTGAGAGGAAGCCACAGGGAAGAGGAAGCAAGCTTTTTTTCTGCTTCCCTGGAGACTAGGACGCAATGGAACCATGGCCTCAAACTACAAGAGAGGAGATTCCATCTGAACATGAGGAAGAACTTCCTGACTGTGGGAGCCGTTCAGCAGTGGAACTCTCTGCCCTGGAGTGTGGTGGAGGCTCCTTCTTTGGAAGCTTTTAAACAGAGGCTGGATGGCCATCTGTCAGGGGTGCTTTGAGTGCAATATTCCTGCTTCTTGGCGGAATGGGGTTGGACTGGATGGCCCATGAGGTCTCTTCCAACTCTAGGATTCTAAGGATAAATGCAAGATGCTGGTTTACCATTGCTATTATTTCTGCTACTTCTACGAATAGCAAGACTGAGAAATGGAGCAAAATACGGAACATATTCAGGGCTGAGCATGACCTATTTTTATTTCATGCGCTCCTGTGTTCTAGCCATTTGGGCGACTTAGGTTACCGTCCCTGTCTCCATTTAAATTAAATTATTTTTTTCCCTTTAGCAGCATTTCTCAACCAGGTGGGCTGTATAAATATCTCCCTTCCCCTATTTTCCTCGCTGCTGCTTTGTTGGTGGATTTTTTTGCCATCACGCAAGTGTCAAATTCATGCAAGAGAAAAGGAATTCTGGGCTTTAGCTCAACAGTTATCATTGCTACTCAAGGCATGCATTAATGCAGTTTGGCGTTGAATTGAAACACTGTGGTATACTCTAATCCAGTAGTTCTCAACCTACCTAATGCCGCGACCCCTTAATACAGTTCCTTATATTGTGGTGACCCCCAACCATCACATTATTTTTGTTGCTTCTTCTTAACTGTAATTTTGATATGGTTCTGAATCGTAATGTAAATATCTGATATGCAGGATGGATTTTCATTCACTGGACCAAATTTGGCCCAAATACCCGATACGCCCAAATTTGAACACTGGTGGAGTTGCGGGGGACTGATATTGTCATTTGGGAGTTGTAGTTGCTGGGATTTCTAGTTCACCTACAATCAGAGAGCTTTCTGAACTCCACCAACGATGGAATTGAATCAGACCTGGCCACACAGAAATCCCATGACCAACAGAAAATACTGGAAGGGTTTGATGGTCAATGAACTTGAGTTTTGGAGTTGTAGTTCACCTACATCCAGAGAGCACTGTGGACTTAAACAATGATGGATCTGGACCTGCTAGTTCACCTGCTATCAAAGAGCATTCTGAACTCTACCAATGATGGAATTGAAAATGGCTTGGTGGGCATTGTCCTTGAGTTTGGGAGTTGTCGTTTACCTAAATCCAGAGAGCACTGTGGACTCAAACAATGTTCAATCTGGACCAAACTTGGCACGAACACTTAATATGTCCAAATGTGGACTCTGGTGGAGTTTGGGGGAAATAGACCTTGACATTTGGGAGTTGTAGTTGCTGGGATTTATAGTTCACCTACAATCACAGAGCATTCTGAACCCCACCAATGATGGAATTAGGCCAAACTTCCCACAGAGAACCCCCATGATCAACAGAAAATATTGTATATTCTGATGATCTTCGGGGACCCCTCTGACAGCCCCTCGCGACCCCCCCAGGGGTCCCGACCCCCAGGTTGAGAAACACTGCTCTAATCACCTCAGATCAAAAATGACTTGAAGGCACAAAAACAGTAACTTGTGAAAGGGTCTTCATTGCAGCCTTTCCAAGAAACCATCCACATGGATAAATTAATGCAGTTTTGACACTACTTTAACAAGCATCTCTCAAAGCTTTAACTTTCTCGGCCAAAGAGTGCCGGTGCCTCACCAAACTACAATGCCCAGGGTTCCATAAGAATCATAGTGATTAAACTGGTGTCAAACTTGGAGATGGAATCCAAGTCTAGACACCAAAAATCATTTAAATACCTCTTAGAACAGCGGTTCTCGACCTGGGGGTCGCGACCCCTCAGGGGGTCGTTTGACCATTTTCTGGGGGTCGCGAAGCCGCATTGGCTGACCATGCCCCCTCCAAAATGGCAGCCGACCCCTTGAGCCACTGGCACTCCCATGCGCGAAGCCATCCGCCTGTCCCTCATCTCCTTCTGATGGCAGAAGGAGGCGAGCAACGGGTGAGTGGCTCCGTGGGCACCCCTCACCTGTGTCACTCTCACGCCGTCAGGCACAGGTACGGAGCAGGCGAGGGCCTTTTGACACAAAGCCTTGCACCAGGCGATCCTTGCCTGTGTTGCTCTCCCGCCGGCAGGCAGGGGTGCAGAGCAGGCGAGGGCTCTTCGTTGCAGGTGAACTATAAATCCCAGCAAGTGCATCTCCCAAATGTCAAGGTCTATTTTCCCCAAACTCCACCAGTGTTCACATTGGGGCATATTGAGTATCAGTGCCAAGTTTGGTCCAGATCCATCATTGTTTGAGTCTGCAATGCTCTCTGGATGCAGGTGAACTACAACTCCAAAACTCAAGGACAGTGCTCACCAAACCCTTCCAGTATTTTCGTTGGTTGTGGGAGTTCTGTGTGCCAAGTTTGGTTCAATTCCATCACTGGTGGAGTTCAGAATGATCTTTGATTGTTGGTGAACTATAAATCCCAGCAACTACAACTCCCAAATGACATAATCAATTTTCCCTCCAACCCCACCAGTATTCAAATTTGGGCATATTGGGTAACATAAGGTAAAAGTTTTCCCCTAACATTAAGTCCAGTTGTGTCCAACTCTGGGAGTTGGTGCTCAATTTTTAGGCCAAAGAGCCAGTGTTGTCCATAGACACCTCCAAGGTCATGTGGCTGACGGCTGTTAAGGGGTATTTGTGCCAAATTTGGTCCAGTGAATGAAAATACATCCTGCATTTCAGATTTTTACATTATGATTCATAACAATAACACAATTACAATATGGAAGTAGCAATAATACTAATTTTGTGGTTGGGGGTCACCACAACATGAGGCACTGTATTAAGGGGTCGCGGCATTAGGAAGGTTGAGAACTACTGCCTTAGAAACACAGCCTGGAGGTAATCTGAGCCTTGACACATTCAATTGTTTTGTGGAAGAAGCAACGTTAGCATGCTTTGCACCTATCAGAAAGCAAAGGCATCACTGCCTCAGCCACCCATGTGGGAAATTTGGCAGCATTTCGGATTCTGGATGAGCTGAAAAAGGCCACCCTACTCGGATCTGCACACATTGTTTGCCAATACATCACAGTCCTAGACACTTGGGAAGGGTCCGACATGTGATCCAATACAAAACCCAGAATAGTGATCTTGTTTGCTGTGTACTATTGTTGTATATCAAATAATCTTTATTTATACCCCATCCTCTCTCCCCGAAGGGACTCAGGGAGGCTTACAGCAATTCATAGATACAGAAAATAATATAAACAGTAAACAAAAACCAACAGTAAACAATTATCACTGCATAAAATTACATATTAATATTAATGCAGACTTTCCCATAGAGTTTCATCTATGCTGATGATCGTGCCATTACTGCTCAAGCAGGGAGCTTTGAGATGGTTGAACAGAAGCTTTCTGAAGCTCTAGATGCTCTTACTGTCTATTACAGGGAAAACCAGCTGATCCCCAACCCATCTAAAACACAGACATGTGCCTTTCATCTCAAGAACAGACAAGCATCCCGAGCTCTGAGGATGACCTGGGAAGGAAGGAATCCCACTGGAGCATTGCAGCGCACCCAAATACCTGGGAGTCACTCTGGACCACGCTCTTACCTACAAGAAGCACTACCCGAACATCAAGCAAAAAGTGGGTGCTAGAAACAATATCATATGAAAGCTGACTGGCACAACCTGGGGATCACAACCAGACACAGTGAAGACATCTGCCCTTGCGCTGTGCTACTCTGCTGCTGAGTATGCATTCCCAGTGTGGAACACATCTCACCACACTAAAACAGTGGATGTGGCTCTTAATGAGACATGCCGCATTATCATGGGGTGTCTGCACCCTAAACCACTGGAGAAATTACACTGCTTAACTGGTATCGCACCACCTGACATCCGCCAGGAAGTAGCAGCCAATAGTGAAAGGACCAAGGCAGAGACATCTCCAGCTCACCCCTGTTTGGGTATCAGCCAGCATGTCAACAACTTAAATCTAGAAATAGTTTTCTAAGAAACTGGAACACCTCAGCAAGCAAGAGTCCAAAAGTGGCAGGCTCAAACCCAGACCCTCAACTGATGGTTGATACTAAATGAGAGACTCCCCCCTGGGCACACAGAAAACTGGGCAACTTGGAAGGCGCTGAACAGACTGTGCTCGGGCACCACGAGATGCAGAGCCAACCTCAAGAAATAGGGCTACAAAGTGGAATCCTTGACATGCGAGTGTGGAGAAGAGCAAACCACTGACCACCTGCTGCAATGCAACCTGAGCACAATGGAGGACCTTCTTGCGGCAACACCAGAGGCACTCCAAGTGGCCAGATACTGCTCAAAGGACATTTAATCAACTACCAAACTTGCAAATTTTGTATTTTGTCTGTCTGTTTGTTTTGTTCTGTTAGAAATGTAATACAATTGACTGGTTGCCCTGACACGACAAATTAATTAATGCAGCCTTAATCTTCCCTTTCCCAAGTTATGAGAAGGTGATATTCTGCTATACGTTAGTGCTAAAAGTTAATCAATCAATATATCTTAAACTTCTATGGAAGCTGACCTCAATCTTTTTACTCCCAAGTCAAGAAAATGGGTCAATCCATTCCTTATCTTGCCTAAAAGAGAAGCACAGACAGAAATACCCAAGGCTACGCTTCCCTCTAGAAAACACAGCTGTGCTGGTCAGCAGCTGTGCAAAGAAATGAGTCCAGATTGATTTACTTGCTTGACTATGGCCTCCCGCTGCATCGCATGTGGCTCCCGTCCAAAGTGCCCTCATAAGAGCGCCTAGTATCCATTGTTCTCCTCGGCACAGGTTCCTTTTGTTTGGAGGGAGAGGGACCCCCTTCCCCGGTTCTGACCCTTCTCTGAAGCATCTTTGTTGCAAAAATGGGGAAGCAGATGAGACACACGCAGAAGGGGGGAAGGCGCACGCTGGCAGAGACGTGAGGCACATCATCAGTGCATCCTTTTGCCAGAAGAGTGCCCAAGTAGGTCACAGGGACACACACACTGTCATAACAGAGGAAAACAGGGCAGCTGCGAGGAAGGCTGAGCAACGTTAGCAAACGGGGAGCGAGTGCAAATCCAGGCCTCTTGATTGCAAGGAATGGCTTGAACACATCAACGCGCGTATTGACCTCCTCCGAACCATGGAAGCTGGGCATAAAGATGCACTGGAGCTTTTTAAACTTTTCATGTTGGTGACACGCTTCTTAGGCATGCATCCTTCCACAACATGGGTGAATTGTTGCATCCCAGTTCAAAAAACGAGACCATAAGATTAAATCCACCACACTGGACTGTAGGAAAAGCAATCCTTGTTTATTGATGAAAAATTGGTTACAAAAGAAAGGTAAATGCAAAGTCAAAAAGCCACAGAAAAACACAGCAGTCAGTAGAATCTCTGAACTTGAGCAAAAATTCAAAAGCCACAATACAAGAACCAGGAATCTGTTAGCCTTTTGCTAACCATGAACTTGATAAATACAAGCCTCTGGGATTACTGGCCATGGAACACAGGAATTCTGCCAAGGCACAGCCACAGTCCCAAACATTGCTTGATCTAAAGAGGCACCCGGCAGGAGGCCTCTTAAACCAAAGAAGCTATTCTTTGAAACGCCCCTTGACTTTGACGTCTGGGCCTGTCTCTCCTGTAAACGATGTGACCTTCGTAGACACTGGGAAATATTTCTGTCTCTAACTATCTGTTCTCTTCGGTCCTCATGAAAAACCCCAGGTGGAGAGATATCACTGCTAGTGATATCACGGCTAACTTCCAAAACATTTTCCTCCAGCTGTTGAGATTCATTTTCATCCCCGCTGACCTCTTCATCAACAACAGATTCCACACTGTCAGGATCAGGGAGAGCTTGCTCAGTTGGAAAAACTATCAGAGAATCCGGTTCACACAGATCAGGATCAGGCTGAACCCAACATGAATGGCCATTCAGGGGTGCTGTTGTATGTCAGCCTATTCAGCCTTTGATTGTGTCTGATGTTCATGATGGGAATGATGTTCTTGATGGTGGGCCTCAATCTCTTGGCACTGGGGATGAGGGTTTGCTTGGGCCTGAGCAAAGCTCAGACGAGGGGCCTGAGCTGTCTCAGGAAGATCCATAAGGCCACATTCTTGGGAGAGGCTCTTCACAGCTTTTCTCAGAACAACTGTCTGAAAATGATCTGTCAGGTACAGAAGTTAATGAGGGAGAAGATAATGAAAGCTTGGACAGAAAGCTGTGGACAAGTCTACATAGGGACCACCAAACGCAGCATTGCCCAAACACGAATCCAGGAACATGAAAGGCACTGCAGACTACTTCAACCAGAGAAATCAGCCATAGCAGAGCACCTGATGAACCAACCTGGACACAGCATTCTATTGGAGAACACAGAAATGCTGGACCACACCAACAACCACCATGTCAGACTACACAGAGAAGCCATTGAAATCCATAAAAAACATGCGGACAATTTCAACAGAAAGGAGGAAACCATGAAAATGAACAAAATCTGGCTACCAGTATTTAAAAACTCTATAATTACAACAGCACAATAACAGAGAGGAAACAAACAAGGACATCTAATCACCTCTCAACAAAAGTTTGCTCCAGGCACTGTCAGGCCATTGTATGGTAATCAAGGTGGTCAGTTGAAACATTCACACCCAGCTCCAGCAGACAAGAGTCCTTTGTCTCACCCTGGTCATTTCACAGATATATAAACCCATTTTCCTAGTTCCAACAGACCTCACTACCTCTGAGGATGCTTGCCATAGATGCAGGCGAAACGTCAGGAGAGAATGCCTCTAGACCATGGCCATATAGCCCAAAAAAAACCTACAACAACCCAGTGTCTCAGGAAGATTCATAAGGCTACATTCTTGGGAGAGGCTCTTCACAGCTTTTCTCAGAACAACTGTCTGAAAATGATTTGTCAGGTACAGAAGTTAATGAGGGAGAAGATAATGAAAGCTTGGACAGAAAGCTAAGACAAAGTCTTCAGAGACTGAGATGATCAGTTCGTCTGCAGCAAAAGAGAGACAATGAACCTTTATCTGGTGGGAAGGTGAAGAGAAATACTTTCCTTTCAGTTTTGGGATCTGAGAAAGCTTTATAATGATTCATGGGAGAGAGTTGCCTCAGTCGGGTCAACGTTGTTATTTTATCACGGTCTTGCTTTCAAGTGCTCTGAGTTTCATATCCCAAGTTTTTGCCAATCTTAAGACTTGTCTATGAGATTTTCCTGCTGTCTAGTTTCATGGATTTTTATGTACTCATGGATCTTGTTTTCATTTGAAAATGGACTATTTTATAGATTGGATCTTTACTGTTTTTGATATTTTTTACTGCTTTGCCTACCTACATACAGGTCTCGGCAGTGGTCAGGAGAGCTGTTGCACAATGAAAACTTGTGTGCCAGCTGCGCCCGTACCTTGGGAAGTCTGACTTGGCCACGTTGGTCCACGCTCTGGTTATATCCCGTATAGACTACTGCAACGCTCTCTACGTGGGGTTGCCTCTGAAGACTGCCCGGAAGCTTCAACTAGTCCAACGAGCGGCAGCCAGATTACTAACAGGAGCGGGGTACAGGGAGCATACTACTCCTCTGCTGCGTCAGCTCCACTGGTTACCAATTAGCTTCCGAGCACAATTCAAAGTGCTAGTGTTGACCTATAAATCCCTAAATGACTCCGGCCCAGTTTACCTGTCTGAAGGTTGTTAAGATCTTCTGGAGGGGCCATGCTCTCGGTCCCACCTCCTTCACAATCGCGCCTGGTGGGGACGAGGGACAGGGCCTTCTCGGTGGTGGCCCCTCGGCTCTGGAACTCTCTACCGTTGGAGATTAGATCTGCCCCTTCCCTCTTCACTTTCAGAAAGCTGGTAAAATCTTGGCTTTGGAATATAGCATTTGCAGAATGATGATTGAGTCAATAACGGCTGACCACACTGGAGGATGGTAATGAATTTGTGATTTTACTCTGACGACCTGGCTTTTGTAATTGTATGATCTGTATTTTAATGTATTTTTGTATTAATGCTCTCCTCTATGGAGAACTGACCTGAAGGCATTTGTGAATCCTCCAGTGTAGTTCTATGGCTAATCTTTGGTAGAAGTTGACCTCAGAGCTGGACCAGAGGAGCCAGAGATTCTTAGAGAAAGCACTTCTCTAGGTGTTTGTGGGTCCTCCAACTTAATTCTGTGGTCAATGGTCAACCTACAGTGGAAGTTGACCTTAAAGTCACACTGGAAAACATGGGGATCTTGGAGTATCTAGTTTGGCAAGGCACCATCACGCTTGAATCATGTAGGGATGCCTTCTCTGCCAAAGTGTAGATGCACCTCAAATGCTCATGTTGGCTGGCGATTCTGGGAGTTAAAGTCCAAGAAAGCAAACCTTCCAAGATCTAGGCAAAGTGATATGCAAACCAGCATGCTGCTTCCCACAACCCTGAACCAAATGGCTGGAACTAAGGCTGTTTGGCATCACTTTAGCCTCCATGGCTCAATACTACGGGGTTATGAGAGCTATGGTTTGATGTTGTACCAGCACTCTTCAGCAGAGAAGGCTAAAGACTTCCCTGGCAGTTCATCAATAGGAGCATAGTGTCTAGATCTAGGGAAGTAATGCTCCCCATGCTCTATTCTGCTTTGGTTAGACCACACCTGGAATATTGTGTCCCATTCTGGGGACCCACAGGTTGAGAACCACTGGTCTAGATCCAGGAAAGTCATGCTCCCCATGCTCTATTCTGCTTTGGTTAGACCACACTTGGAATATTGTGTCCAATTCTGGGCACCACAATTCAGGAGAGATCTTGACAAGCTGGAATGTGTCCAGAGGAGGGAGACTCAAATGATCAAGGGTCTGGAGAACAAGCCCTATGAGGAGCGGCTTAAGGAGCTGGGCATGTTTAGCCTGAAGAAGAGAAGGCTGAGAAGGCTGATAGCCATGGATAAATATGTGAGAGGAAGCCACAGGGAGGAGGTAAGTACCTGTTTGTTTTCATCAATAAAGAACTTTGTTGGATTTACTTTAAGCCTCTACAGAACTTTGTTTTGGGGGAATCTAAGGGCCTTTAATCTGAGGCACCCCTGGCATCCCGTTGGGCACATAAAATTTATGTCCTGTCTACAGTCTAATGCACAGGCCCAGCGTGCGACAGCACAGTGACCCCTCTGAAACTCCCTTGCGAACCCCCCAGGTTGAGAAACGCTGCCCTAAATCCTCTGCTCAAGGATGCTGGGAGTTGCCAAAGTTGTCTGCTTCTGAATGATTTATGCAGAGAAGCCCAGCTGGAGACAGACGTCAGGAAGAAAGGTATGGGCCTTACTGGTCTTCAATCTATTCATTAGCCCGTGTTGCTTCCTTTCCGTAGGAAATGAGCCCTCCTTGCCCCTCTTGAACAGCAACAAAATCAAATTGCAGGTACTGGGAAGGGGGGGAAAGGAGCAGACAATATATTACAGACCGTAATTTGGGCAAATTGCAAGTCTCAAGGGCTCCAATTACACAGGGCTTTGCATTTCTCAAAGAGACTGCAAAGGGCAAGGAAGGGGGAGAGGCGGGGAGACACCTGTAAGGTTCAAAACCCCTCCGAGGAGGAGATATAAATAGATAGTGCTTCGCAATGAGCACCTGGGGAGAAGCAGGAGTCAGCTTTTCTGGGACGGAAAGGAGACAGGTTAGAGGCGTACAGCATTCGGTTTGGGCACAGCTCCCAATTTGGATGCAATAGTTAAGAGTACATTTGAAAAGACGAAGCTGAGACTGAGAGAGCAGAGTGCAACTTTATGCTGAGGTTGTGCACCAGTTCCTTGTTAGTAAATGGCAAAGATGCACAAGCAATTCGTGCTGCATCAGCAATGCACAGGATTCAGGTATACGCCCTATTGTGCATTTCATAGAATCTGGAAGGGACCCCAAGGGCCATCCAGTCCAACCTCAATCAAATATTATTTGTGACATGCAATCTCCTTGAATTGCTTTGTCCAGAACTGAACACAGCTTTCATAGTATCATAGAATCATAGAATTGAAAGAAACCTCATGGGCCATCCAGTCCAACCCCATTCTGCCAAGAAGCTGGAATATTGCATTCAAAGCACCCCAACAGATGGCCATTCAGCCTCTGTTTAAAAGCTTCCAAAGAAGGAGCCTCCACCACACTCCGGAGCAGAGGCTTCATCTAAGTCATCAATAAAGATGTTGAACAGGACCGGGCTCAGGCAGAACCCTGCTGATGGCACTCCGCCCATCACTTCTTTCCAGGATGAAGAGGAAGCATTAGTGAGCATCCTCTGGGTTCGTCCATTTAACCAATTACAGATCCACCTCACCATAGTTGAATGGTGTTAACGACACTGTAGACCAGGCATGGGCAAACTTTGGTCTTCCAGGTGTTAGGAATTGTGGGAGTTGGCGTCCAAAACACCTGGAGGGCCAAAGTTTGCCCATATCTTCTGTAGAATGAGCGCAGTTTGGCACCACTTTAACTGTTATGGCTGAATACTTTGGAATTCTGGGTGTGCTGGTACGGCTGTACCAGGAGCTCCAACTTCCTTTTCTTTCTTTGAGTATTTGCATGTGTTCCAAAGTTCCATGCATTTTGCAATAAGGCGGCTTCCCTTGGTTTGCAGCCACCTGCCTATCATCGTTGGGTTTTTTAGTTCCGCCCCTTTCCCCAGGGTTCAGGAAGGAAAGGGAGCCATTTTAGCTCAGTCTTACAGTTGAAAGCTTAGCTACAGGACGTGAATCAGCTCCACCTGTAGAGAAGCTTCGTTTCTTACGAAATTCCGGGGGGAAACAGTTCCAAAGGACTCCAGCTGGAGAATCTACAAAGCCTTGACTGGTAGGTCTACTCGGGACCCAAGAAGCAGTTTGGAGCCGGGAGTAGAGCCCAAACCAACAAGGTTTAGAAAGTAGATTGCCCAAGGAGGGGTTAAAAAGAAAAGAAACAGTTCACGAAGCCAGTTGCTTGTCCCTTGTAGACAAGATTAAGAAAGCCACCAGTTGATTCAAAGCCTTGAAGCATTTGTTTAATTTGTTGAAGATCTAAGAAGTATTTGATTGTTTGTTGAAGACTTAAGCAATAATAAAGGACTTTGTTAAACCTTTCAAGCTTCTAAAGACTCTGTATAGGGAAATCCTTAGGGCCTCTCACTTGAGGCACCCCGGCTTCCCGCTGGGCACAAAGAGCATGTCCTGTTCAAAAGCCAACTGCTATAGGCCCAGCGCGTGACAGCACACTGTGAGTTGTAGTTTTGTGGCACTTTAAACTTCTAGGATGGTGCATCACCAAAGTCTAACTCCCACGACTCTCTAGCAATGAGTTATGGCAGTTATAGGAGTGTGAAACTGCATTCATTCTACAATGTAGATGCACCCAATGTCAAAAGTTATTTTGGGACAAAGAGAGAGGCATTGTAGAAAGCTAACTGGAAGAAAATCAAAGTTTGGTGCTGAGTGAGAAGCCATGGATGGGTAAAATGACCAAAACATAGGTCTTGGGCCAAATCCGTGTCAGTGATGACATCGGACGCACAGCAAGGCAAGGAACACGATCATCACTGTCACCTTTAGGCTATAAACTACTTTATTTACATGCCATCTTATCACGGGGTGTCTGTGCCCTACACCACTGGAGAAACTACACTGTTTAGCCGGTATTGCACCACCTGACATCCGCCAGGAAGTAGCAGCCAATAGTGAAAGGTCCAAGGCAGAGACATCTCCAGCTCATCCCCTGTTTGGGCATCAGCCAGCACGCCAACACCTTAAATCAAGAAATGGTTTTCTAAGATCTACAGAGATACTCACAGGATCACCTCAGCAAGCGAGAGTCCAAAAATGGCAGGCTAAACCCAGCACCTCAATCCATGGCTGATACCAAATGAGAGGCTCCCCCCTGGGCACACAGAAGATTAGGAGATGCTAAAATGATAATATATAACTACACCACTGGAGAAATTACACTGTCTAGCTGGTATTGCACCACTTGACATCCGCCTGGAAGTAGCAGCCAATAGTGAAAGGACCAAGGCAGAGACTTCTCCAGCTCATCCCCTGTTTGGGTATCAGTCAGCAAGCCAAGGACTTAAATTAAGAAATAGTTTTCTAAGATCTACAGAGACACTCGCTGGAACACCTCAGCAAGCGAGAGTCCAAAAGTGGCAGGCTCAGCCCCAGAACCTTAATCAATGGCTGATTCCAAATGAGAGACTCCCCCCTGGGCACACAGAAGACTAGGTGACTTGGAAGGCGCTGAACAGACTGCGCTCTGGCACCACGAGATGCAGAGCCAACCTTCAGAAATGGGGCTACAAAGTGGAGTCCACGACATGCAAGTGTGGAGAAGAGCCAACCACTGACCACCTACTGCAGTGCAGCCTGAGCCCTGCCACATGCACCATGGAGGACCTTCTTGTAGCAACACCAGAGGCACTCCAAGTGGCCAAATACAGGTCAAAGGACATTTAATAGAATGCCAAGTCTTTAAACTTTGTGTTTTCTCAAATACATTGGTTTGCTCCTGACACGACAAATAAATAAATAAACCATATCCGCAGAACAGTCCTCCAGCAATGCCCCTAACAACCAAATGACCCCAGTTGACATTTGAGACTGGCAGAGAAAGAGGAATTAATCTGATATAAGAAGAATTTCAAAATCAAACAACAACTCTGAATGTGCTTACATGGACCCTTCAAGGACAAATGGGTGACCAGATAATTGCTTGGTTTCCAAGACTTGGAGGAGGAGGAGGAGGCAGCCGGCAGAGCGGCTGGTGCTGCATTGCAGATAAACCAGGAGATACCATCTCACCTCAAGCAGCATTGCAGCCAAAGGGAGACATTCCTGAGAACTGCTACACCAGGCATAGGCAAGCTTGGGCCCTCCAGGTGTTTTGGACTGCAACTCCCACAATTGGAGGGCCCAAGTTTGCCCATGCCTGCTGTATAGATCTCAACTGGATTTCAGTGTACCTGGATTTCAGGAATGCCTTCGACAAGGTCCCCCATGACCTTCTGGCAAGGAAACTAGTCCAATGTTGGCTAGGCAAAACTACGGTGAGGTGGATCTGGAATGGGTTAAATGGACGAACCCAGAGGGTGATTCTCCCCAATGCTTCCTCTTCATCCTGGAAAGAAGTGACAAGTGGAGTGCCACAAGCAGGGTTCCGTCCTGGGCCCGGTCCTGATCAACATCTTTATTAATGACTTAGATGAAGGGTTAGAAGGTGTGATCATCAAGTTTGCAGATGACACCAAATTGGGAGGGATAGCCAATACTCCAGAGGACAGGAGCAGGATTCGAAACCATCTTGATAGATTAGAGAGATGATGGGCCAAAACTAACAAAATGAAGTTCAACAGTGACAAATGCAAGATACTCCACTTTGGCAGGAAAAACGAAATGCAAAGATACAGATATGACTGACTGTGAGAGCCGTTCAGCAGTGGAACTCTCTGCCCCAGAGTGTGGTGGAGGCTCCTTCTTTGGAAGCTTTTAAGCAGAGGCTGGATGGCCATTTGTCAGGGGTGATTTGAATGCAATGTTCCTGCTTCTTGGCAGAATGGGGTTGGACTGGATGGCCCATGAGGTCTCTTCCAACTCTTTGATTCTATGATTCTATGATATGGGGACAATGCCTGGCTCAAGAGCAGGACGTGTGAAAAAGATCTTGGAGTCCTCGTGGGGAAGAAGGAGAGCATGAGCCAACAATGTGATGTGACGGCAAAAAAGCCAATGGGATTTTGGCCTGCATCAATAGGAGCATAGTGTCTAGATCTAGGGAAGTCATGCTCCCCATGCTCTATTCCGCTTTGGTCAGACCACACCTGGAATATTGTGTCCAATTCTGAGCACCACAATTGAAGAGAGATATTGACAAACTGGAATGTGTCCAGAGGAGTGCGACTCAAAGAATCAAGGGTCTGGAGAACAAGCCCTGTGAGGAGCGGCTTAAGGAGCTGGGCATATTTAGCCTGAAGAAGAGAAGGCTGAGAGGAGATATGATAGCCATGTATAAATATGTGAGATGAAGCCACAGGGAGGAGGGAGCAAGCTTGTTTTCTGCTTCCTTGGAGATTAGTACAAGGAATAATGGCTTCAAACTACAAGAGAGGAGATTGCATCTGAACATGAGGAAGAACTTCCTGACTGTGAGAGCCGTTCAGCAGTGGAACTCTCTGCCCCGGAGTGTGGTGGAGGCTCCTTCTTTGGAAGCTTTTAAGCATGGGCTGGATGGCCATCTGTCAGGGGTGATTTGAATGCAATATTCCCGCTTCTTGGCAGAATGGGGTTGGACTGGATGGCCCAGGAGGTCTCTTCCAACTCTTTGATTCCATGATTCTCTTGGTTCATTCCGCTACTTTGGCTGTCTGGCACAAAGCGAGAAATTGAGAAAATGAGAGGCTGTATCCGAAGGGAAGTGGGTGGGGGGAAAGGCCTTTGTGAAGTGGTTTTGGGAAGAAATGCTTAGTTTTGCAAGCCGCTAAATTACAGGGCCCGCAATGTTTTTCTCTTCCTGGAAACACGTTGCAAAAACCAATGGAGAAAATGTGTCAGGGCTTTCCTCCCTCTCCAAGAATCCAAATTATGCACCGAGGAAATGCAAACTCTGTTACGGTGGCCTTACAATCATCATCCTTATTATTATCATAGGTGTGTCACTATAGTGTGGGGATAAGAATGGCCATGAAACAGGTTTGCTTTAGGATTTCATAAAGATCGAAAGAGACCAACATCTTCGCTTGTAGAAAGCTAGCATATCGACGTTCCCTTACTCACTAGATTTCTATGTGCAGGGATTTGTTTGTTCATATATTTTTGGCTAAAAAGGAGAGGAAGGTTTTTGGTGGTAGAAAGACAAGAGTGGGGCTCATTCACTCCTGGCATTTTTGGACTTCATATCCCAGCATTCATCCCCATTGCGTATGCTGGCTAAAGCAGCTGGGATTTGTAGTCCCCAAATACTTTGGGGAAAACTTTGTCTGTCTACGTATAATACATGACCAAGAATAATGATGGAAATTATTGACTAGATGGGTAGAACACCTGATTCTTCCTAGCATTGCTGAACTACAGATCCCATCATTCCTCACCATGGACAATACTGGTGAAGTTTAGTGGTTGTCTAACAGTAACTGGAGGGCCAGAGGATTCCCACTTTGTGAGTTACTACCATAGCAACTTTCTTGGAACGTGAAACTTGACTACAGATCCCATCATTCCTTACTATGGGCTAGATTGGTGAGGTTTAGTGACAGTCTGACAGTTCTTGGAGGGCCACAGAATTCCCACTTCATGTGTTACTTCTATAGCAACTTTCTTGGAAGGTGATACAGGACTACAGATCCCATCATTCCTCACCATGGGCTATCTTGGTGAGGGTTAGTGACAGTCTGACAATTCTTGGAGGGCCACAGAATTCCCACTTCATAAGTTACTTCTATAGACACTTTCTTGGAAGGTGATACTGTACAACAGATCCCATCATTCCTCACCATGGGCTAGATTGTTGAGGGTTAGTGACAGTCTGACCATTCTTGGAGGACGACAGAATTCCCACTTCATGTGTTACTTCTATAGCAACTTTCTTGGAAGGTGATACTGGACTACAGATCCCATCATTCCTTACTATGGGCTAGATTGGTGAGGGTTAGTGACAGTCTGACAATATTTGGATGGCCACAGAATTCCCACTTCATGTATTACTTCTATAGCAACTTTCTTGGAATGTGATATCTGGGCTACAGATCCCATCATTCCTCACCATGGGCTAGATTGGTGAGGGTTAGTGACAGTCTGACAATACAGAATTCCCACTTCATATGTTACTTCTATAGCGACTTTCTTGGAATGTGTTGGACGACACCTCCCATCATCCTGGACATCAGGATGGGAGTTGTAGTCCGACACACTGGGAGGATTTTTACCAACAGATTGCCTCCAGTTATAGGACTTTCCGGCAGTCATGTCCTTGTGATTCGAAAGTCTGGTGAGTCTGTAGCAAAGCCTGCAGTGACTTGATCTGGGAGTGACATCCGTTTCCTTTTGCGCAATCCCACTACAACCTTTGTTTTGGCTTTCATTCTAGGCTCTCGTGCCTTGAATCTCTCATTTGCATCTGCTTATCTTCTCACTTGTGTAATCCTCACTTGCTGGCTGGGATGGTGGTTACAGGAAAGGCAACTCGGGCCGTTCCGAATGTCTTGCGTGCCGGGAAAGGCTTAGATTCACACAAATGTAGACCTAGAAGGGATCCCAAAGGCCATCTAGTCCAGACCCATTCTGCCATGCAGGAACATGTAAGGGTGGGTCACAATGTAATGCCTCCATCGCTCTAACTTTTATTTATTTGGGTTGTTGTAGGCTTTTTTCGGGCTATACGGCCATGTTCAAGAGGCATTTCTCTCCTGACGTTTTGCCTGCATCTATGGCAAGCATCCTCAGAGGTAGTTAGGTCTGTTGGAACTAGGAAAAAGGGTTTATATATCTGTGGATTGACCAGGGTGGGACAAAGAACTCTTTTCTGCTGGAGCTAGGTGTGAATGTTTCAAAGGAGATTCCATCTGAACATGAGGAAGAACTTCCTGACTGTGAGAGCCGTTCAGCAGTGGAACTCTCTGCCCCGGAGTGTGGTGGAGGCTCCTTCTTTGAAAGCTTTTAAACAGAGGCTGAATGGCCATCCTGTCAGGGGTGATTTGAATGCAATATTCCTGCTTCTTGGCAGAATGGGGTTGGACTGGATGGCCCATGAGGTCTCTTCCAGCTCTTTGATCCTTTGATTCTATTATTCTAACTGACCACCTTGATTAGCATTTGATGGTCTGGCAGTTGTTTGGTGTGGCTTGTTGGTGCCTGGGGCAATCTTTTGTTGAGAGGTGATTAGATGTCCCTGATTATTACCTCTCTGTTTTTTTGCTGTTGTAATTTTAGAGGTTTTTTAAAATACTGGTAGCCAGATTTTGTTCATTTTCATGGTTTCCTCCTTTCTGTTGAGTTTGTCCACATGTCTGTGTATTTCAATGGCTTCTCTGTGTCATCTGACATGGTGGTTGTGAGAGTGGTCCAGCATTTTTGTGTTCTCACAAAATCTGCTGTGTCCAGGTTGGTTCCTCAGGTGCTCTGCTATGGCTGACTTCTCTGGTTGAAGTAGTCTGCAGTGCCTTTCATGTTCCTTGATGGGCGCTGCTACTGCGTTTGGTGGTCCCTCTGTAGACTTGTCCACAGCTGCATGGTACACAGTAGACTCCTGCAGAGGTGAGAGGATCCCTCTTGTCCTTTGCTGAACGTAGCATTTGTTGGGTTTTCTTGGTGGGTCTGTAGATAGTTTGTATGTTGTGTTTCCTCATCAGCTTCCCTCTGCGGTCAGTGGTTCCCTTGATGTCTGGCAAGAACACTTTTCCTCTGGGTGGGTCTCTGTCTTGACTCTCGTGGCTTGTTCTCGGTTGTCTTGCAGCTCTTCTGATGTCTGAGGTGGAGTCTCCATTGGCCTGGAGAGCCCAGTTGAGGTGGTTCAGTTCACCTTGGAGGAGGTGGGGTTCACAGACATCTAAGCCCAACCAATACATTGGAAAAGAGTTGATCTTCTTCCCATTACTGTCCAGATTTCACAACATACATAGAAATGGAGAATGTAATGGCACAGACCATCCTAATTTCAGTATTCAACGACTTATCTCTATACTTCAGGATCTTCTCTCCTTCATAGTTTCCCTTCCAAGTCCTCATCTTCTTCCAATGTCCTAACTTTAATCATCACTGAGCCAAAGATAGGAAATCTTGAGTGATTTTTAAGGTCTTCATCATCTGCTTTAAAGTTATGCCAAACTTCGGTGTTCATGATTTTTGTTTCCTTACTGTTCAATTGTAAACCTGTTGTGCATTTTCTTTATATGGGTTGCTTTAGTAATAATCTTTTACTGCAAATAGAGGGCTGACTATATAGCTTTGTAACATGAAGCCGTCCTTACTACAGGATTTGTTTCTCTAGGCCTAAAAATAATGTGAGCCAGACTTAACACACACACACACACACACACACAAGCTGTACCCGCCACATGTTGCCGTGGCCAACCTTCCCTCCCTCTTTCTCTCCTTCTTTCCCTCTTTCTTTCCTTCCTTCTCTACCAGTTTCCTTCATCCCTTTTTCTTTTTTTCTATCTTTCTCTCCTTTCTTCCTTCTATGCCTCTTTCCTTCCTTCCTTTGCTTTTTGCTTCCATCCTTCCTTCTGTCTTTTCTTCCCTCCCTCCCTCCCTTTTTCTCTTCTTCCTTCACTCCCTCTTTCCTTCATTTCCTTCTCTCGTTCCTTCCTTCTCTACCTCTTTTGTTCCTCCCTTTTTCTTTTCCTTCCCTTTCTCTCCTTTCTTCCTTCCATGCCTCTTTCCTTCCTTCCTTTGCTTTTTGCTTCCATCTTTCCTTCTGTCTTTCCTTCCCTCCCTCTTTCTCTTCTTCCTTCCCTCCCTCTTTCCTTCCTTTCCTTTTTTTCTTTCCTTCCTTCTTTTTCTACCCCTTTCTTTCAATCCTCCTTTTCTTTTCCTCTTTCTCTCCTTTCTTTCTTCTCTATCTCTTTTCTTCCTTCCTTCACTCTTTGCTTCCATGCTTCCTTCTCTCCTTTTCCTTCCTTCTCTCCTTCCTTCCTCCCTTTTTCTTTTGCTTCCCTTTCTCTCCTTTCTTCCTTCCATGCCTCTTTCCTTCATTCTCTCCTTCCTTCCCTTCCTTCTCTCCTTCCTTCCTTCCTTCTCTCCTTCCTTTCCTTCCTTCTCTCCTTCCTTCCTTCCCTTCTCTCCTTCCTTCCCTTCCTTCCTTGTTTCCTTACTTCTTTCTTTGTTTCCTTCCTTCTTTCTTTTTCTCCTTCCTTCTTTCTTTTTCTCCTTCCTTCTTTCTTTCCCTCCCTCTTCCTTCTTTTTCTGTATGAGTGATGGTCACTCGTTGGTATGTTACGGGTATAGTGTCCTAATTTCGTGTCATTTCGTCCAGTACTTTTTGAATTATGTTAATCCCACAAACGAACATTACACAAACACACAAATATATATTCTTCTTTTGCACACAGTCAGGTCCTTGTTCCAAATTTGTTAGCAGCGGCCACTGATGGAAGCCAAGAGTCTCCAGGTGGAAAGAAACCTGTATTTACCCAAATCCTCCCCAGAAACATTACTTATAACATTATTGGTTGGGCCGAAGAGTCCCATTCAATCCACTGCTGAATGTTGTGTTGGTGTAAAACAAGAATTAAGGATTCAGCTGTTTGTTGATCTATTTTAATGAGGCTGATCAGCTCCATTTGGACAATAGCTGACATCTCCCCATGGCTTGCATTGTTTGCTAAGCTCAGTCTTTGATGTTTTGCTAGAAATGCTGCAACTGCAAAACGATGTGCTCGGATATTATGGCTGCACCCAGTGCCAGACGCAGAGAACATCCTCTTCAACAACAGACACACTCTGACTACATCCAGTAGAAGTCACATTGATTCAGATAAGGGTTACTATGTAAACATTAGATAATATTGCTCATGCACGCTTCATCTTTGTCTGCATATCTCTGAGGTTCTCTAAATGTGAGAGTAGATTGGAATAAAGGCAGCATTGGGCTAGGTCAAGGATGTCACACTGATGTTTATTATGGGCAGCATCAGTCTTATTATGATGGCCTTCAAAGGACCATTGAATCCATGGATGGACAATCCATGGATACAGAGGAGCAATGGGGCTTTGACGCCACAGCGGGTTAAACCGCTGAGCTGCTGAACTTGCTGACCAGAAGGCTGGTGGTTTGAATCTGCGAAAAAGGATGAGCTCCCAATGTTAGCCCCAGCTTCTGCCAATCTAGCAGTTCAAAAACATGCAAATGTGAGTAGATCACTATGTACCACCCTGACGGGAGGGTAATGGCACTCCATGCAGTCATGGACAATGCTAGCTCTTCGGCTTACAAATGGAGGTGAGCACCTGCCGCCTCGAGTCAGATACGACTAGACGTAACGTCAAGGGGAATCCTTTACCTTTTACAGAGGACCAACTATGTATTTTTTTTTTTAACATAGTGGTTGGCGCTCTTTAGTTTTACCCAGTTTGCACATACAGCTGGTATTTAATGACACCTCCAATACCTTCTGATGACCCACCATGCAGACTGTTGATAATAGAATCATAGAAACAAAGAGTTGGAAGAGACCTCATGGACCATCCATGGAAGCTTTTAAACAGGGGCTGGATGGTCATCTGCCAGGGGTGATTTGAATGCAATATTCCTGCTTCTTGGCAGAATGGGGTTGGACTGGATGGCCCATGAGGTCTCTTCCAACTCTAGGATTCTATGATTCCATGATTCTATTATATGTATATACAATACACAGACAGACAGAACAGGAGGCAATTTGTTTCAGCTGTTTTTGGTTCCATGGAAGGTTGGGTGCTGTTGCTCTATCCACTATGATGAAGAGCTGTCAGGACTTCCTCCTTCCTTTTGGTCACCCAGCATTGTCTGATCTTCTTTCTTTATGGCATCGTGAAACACCTTCCCTGCTTTTTAGTGGTACCTAATTTCTCTAATTACAGCTAACTCTGTTCTCAAATTCCTTAGGTAAACAATGAGCTAGGCTGACACTTGGCAGCTCACGCCAACCTGGGGTTTTGAACATGCAACCTTTTGGTTGATAGATCTTATAATTGCTGATGATTGTGGTGCAGCTGTCTGAGTGTCAGCTGCATTAAGATCACTTCTGACCAAAAGGTCATGAGTTCGAAGCCAGCCCAGGCCGGAGTGAGCTTCCGACCAATTGTGTAGCTTGTTGTCGACCTTTGCAACCCGAAAGACAGTTGCATCTGTCAAGTAGGAAAATTAGGTACCACCTATGTGTGGGGAGGCTGGACAATGAAGGCAACAGCTCCCCTGGCGGCCAGAAAAAAGTTAAATAGCCTCTGACTGTCTGTCTATATCTGTTGTGTGTCTTTGGCATGGAATGTTTTCCATATATGTGTACATTCTAATCCGCCCTGAGTCCCCTGCGGGGTGAGAAGGGTGGACTATAAATGTTGTAAATAAATAAAATAATTGGGTTGTTGTAGGTTTTTTCAGGTTATATGGCCATGGTCTAGAAGCATTCTCTCCTGACATTTCACCTGCATCTATGGCAAGCATCCTCAGAGGTAGTGAGGTCTGTTGGAACTAGGAAAAAGGGTTTATATATCTGTGAAATGACCTGGGTGAGACAAAAGACTCTTGTCTGCTGGAGCTAGGTGTGAGTGTTTCAACTGACCACCTTGATTAGCATATAATGGCTTGAGGATGCTTGCCATAGATGCAGGCGAAACGTCAGGAGAGAATGCCTCCAGACCATGGCCATATAGCCCGAAAGAACCTACAACAACCCAGTGATTCCGGCCATGAAAGCCTTCGGCAATACAAATAAAATAATAAATTTACCAGCTGTGCTAAATCTCCGGCCGATGTCTCCTCTCAGCCTTCTCTTGTCCAGCTATCATGTCTCTCTCAGCCTTCTCTTCTTCAGGCTAAACATGCCCAGCTCCTTAAGCCGCTCCTCATAGGGCTTGTTATTGAGACCCTTGATCATTTTAGTCACCCTCCTCTGGACACATTCCAGCTTGTCAATATCTCTCTGCAATTGTGGTACTCAAAAGTGGACATAATATTCCAGGTCTAACCAAACCTGCAATACTGTGCATAGTTGGCACTCCGTATCCACGGATTCTACTATCAGAATGAGACAGGATCTCTGCCCCGGAGTGTGGTGGAGGCTCCTTCTTTGGAAGCTTTTAAGCAGAGACTGGATGGCCATCTGTCAGGGGTGATTTGAATGCAATATTCCTGCTTCTTGGCAGCAGGGGGTTGGACTGGATGGCCCATGAGGTCTCTTCCAACTCTTTGATTCTATGATTCTATGATTCTAGGGTGTGGATGCCTTGGTGCGAACCCTAGGGTATGGATGTCTAATCTCTAAGCCTTGGTGTGAACTCAAGCTCTCAGGTTCTTTCCGAATTCCCTCTTTTCTTGTGATTTAGGGAGATAGAAGAGGCCTGCGAGTCTCCTTCACACTCAGCTGCCCTCATATTCCTAAGCGCCTATTTGAGTCTGGACAGTCTCACTCTGTCACC
Organism: Anolis sagrei; assembly: GCF_037176765.1. NCBI lineage: Eukaryota > Metazoa > Chordata > Lepidosauria > Squamata > Anolidae > Anolis > Anolis sagrei. The sequence goes on from NC_090023.1 coordinate 6,373,234, forward strand.
ATTCGGAGCGGCCACTTCCAATCGTTGCTAAAAATACCAAGCCGCATGGACAAAAAAGCGCAACCCCAGAAATATTCAAACAGTCACAGGCTTTGGCTGTCAAGTTGCCCACTTCCCTCCCCAATAAAGCTCCGGCGTTTTAAATAACTGCGCAGCCAGCGAGGCCAAATGCGGCCGAGGGGAAGAAAACAAACAAACCCAGCTTTCTCCCTGTAGTGGATCCATAGAATCAAAGAGTTGGAAGAGACCTCATGGGCCATCCAGTCCAACCCCATTCTGCCAAGAAGCAGGAATATTGCATTCAAATCACCCCTGACAAATGGCCATCCAGCCTCTGCTTAAAAGCTTCCAAAGAAGGAGCCTCCACCACACTCCGGGGCAGAGAGTTCCACTGCTGAACGGCTCTCACAGTCAGGAAGTTCTTCCTCATGTTCAGATGGAATCTCCTCTCATGTAGTTTGAAGCCATGGTTCCATTGTGTCCTAGTCTCCAAGGAAGCAGAAAACAAGCTTGCTCCCTCCTCCCTGTGGCTTTCTCTCACATATTTATACATGGCTCTCATCATGTCTCCTCTCAGCCTTCCCTTCTTCAGGCTAAACATGCCCAGCTCCTTAAGCCGCTCCTCATAGGGCTTGTTCTCCAGACCCTGGATCTGCTCCCTCCTCCCTGTGGCTTCCTCTCACATATTTATACATGGCTCTCATCATGTCTCCTCTCAGCCTTCCCTTCTTCAGGCTAAACATGCCCAGCTCCTTAAGCCGCTCCTCATAGGGCTTGTTCTCCAGACCCTGGATCATTTGAGTCGCCCTCTTTCTCTGGACACATTCCAGCTTGTCAATATCTCTCTTGAATTGTGGTGCCCAGAATTGGACACAATATTCCAGGTGCGGTCTAACCAAAGCAGAATAGAGCATGGGGAGCATGACTTCCCTAGATCTTGACACTAGACTCCTCTTGATGCAGGCCAAAATCCCATTGGCTTTTTTTGCTGCCACATCACATTGTTGGCTCATGTTTAACTTGTTGTCCACGAGGACTCCCAAGATCTTTTTCACACGTCCTGCTCTCGAGCCAGGCATTGTCCCCCATTCTGTATCTTTGCATTTCGTTTTTCCTGCCCAAGTGGAGTATCTTGCATTTGTCCCTGTTGAACTTCATTTTGTTAGTTTTGGCCCATCATCTCTCTAATCTGTCAAGATTGTTTTGAATCCTGCTCCTGTCCTCTGGAGTCTTGGCTCTCCCTCCCAATTTGGTGCCATCCCAATGGAAACACTGTCGATTATGGAATGAATGCAGTATGATAGCATTTTAAGTGCTATGACTCAATACTATGCAGTGATAGGATCTGTAATTTGGTGAAGCACCAGCACCCTTTGGCAGAGAAGGCTAAAGACCTTGCAAAACTACAACTCTTGGGATTCCATAGCACTGAGCCACGGCAGTTCAGGTGACATCAAGTTGTCGTTTTGAATGGTCTTTCTCTACTAAATCGTGTTGGAGCCTCAGCAAACTTTAACTCATAGGATTCCATAGCATTCAGCCAGGGAAGTTCAACTGGTGTCAAACTCTACGGTGTACGAGGATTGAATGAAAAGTAATGCCTCCACCTTCGTTACTTGGGTTTGGGTGGGAATATTTCAATAAATCAAACGCAGAAATAATCCTTAGAATGTGCTCTTTAAGGGAAGTTCAACTGGTGTCAAACTGCATTAATTCTACAGTGTACAACGGTTGAATGAAAAGTAATGCCTCCACCTTTGTTTAATTGGGTTTGGGTGGGAATATTTCAATAAATCAAACGCAGAAATAATCCTTAGAATGTGCTCTTTAAGGGAAGTTCAACTGGTGTCAAACTGCATTAATTCTACAGTGTACAACGGTTGAATGAAAAGTAATGCCTCCACCTTCGTTACTTGGGTTTGGATGGGAATATTTCAATAAATCAAATGCAGAAAAAATCCTTAGAATGTGCTCTTTAAGGGAAGTTCAAGTGGTGTCAAACTGCATTAATTCTACAGTGTACAAGGGTTGAATGAAAAGTAATGCCTCCACCTTCGTTACTTGGGTTTGGATGGGAATATTTTAATAAATCAAACACAGAAATAATCCTTAGAATGTGCTCTTTAATTACCACATAATCACCAAGACAATTGGATACATTTCTGTTAATGATGAACAAGTTTTCTGAAGCCGTCACAGAAGAAGTCGACACTCTGTTTCCGCAACCAGCATCTCACAGTTCTCTCAACATCTTCATCAGAAGCAATAATGTGACCTGTATGTTCTTGTGAAATGCCGATTATGCTTGAAATTTCTCTCTGAGTGATACAACAATCGTCCAGAATTAATCTGTCAACCTTTTGCTTGTGAAACTTGGTGGTTGCTGTCACAGGACATCCAACTCTTTGTCACGCAAGTCTGATGTTCCCACCCTAACATCTTCAAACTTACTCGCCCAATGGTGCACAATACTCACATCCACACAATCACCATCAACAGCTTGCATTCTCTGATGAATCTCCTTTGGGGTGACACCTTCTGCTATCGGTCAATTGCTTAAGTCGCATTAACCGACCGTCTGCGTAGGGTTCCAAACTTTGCACTTTAACAACACAAGCAGTCAATGCTAAGGCTTCTCACCAAAATGGAACTGTAGAGGAGAGTCTCCTGAACAAGCCAGTACCTACCACATACCAGTACTGGCATCTGTTGAGAAGTTACGAAGGTGGAGGCATTACTTTTCATTCAACCCTCGTATAAAGAATGATTATATTTTAATAAAATTTACATGGATTATTGCAGAGATATTGCATTATTTTTCCACATAATCACCATTCAGTTGAATACATTTTGTCATCCGTAGGATGACTTTTTGATGCCTGTGTCACAGAAGTTTCCCTCTGCCTTTTTCAGCCAGTTTGTCACTTCAATTTTCTCCTCCTTCTGCTGTCAAGAATTCAATGACTGCATGTTGCTTAAGTCACATTAACTGACCGTTTGCATAGGGTTCCATACTTCGCACTTTAACAACACAACCGTTCAATGCTAAGGCTTCCCGCCAAAATAGAACTGTAGAGGAGAGTCTACTGAACAAGCCAGTACCTGCCACATACCAGTACTGCCAGTTATTGAGGAGTTACAAAGGTGGAGGCATTACTTTTCATTCAACCCTCGTACATGCACTCTATAAGAATCAGGATGGATTCTTAGGGCCCGTCCAGACAGGCCCTATCTCCCAGAATCTGATTCCAGGTTTTCTGCTTTAAACTGGATTATATGAGGAGAGTCTACTGAACAAGCCAGTACTTACCACATACCAATATTGCCATCTGTTGAGGAGTTACGAAGGTGGAGGCATTACTTTTCATTCAACCCTCATACATGCATTCTATAAGAATCAGCATGGATTCGTAAGGCCCGTCCAGACAGGCCCTATATCCCAGAATCTGATCCCAGGTTTTCTGCTTTAAACTGGATTATATGAGTCCACACTGCCAGATAATCTGGGATAAACAGAAAAACTGGGATCAGATCCTGTGATATTTGGAAAGGTCCTTATAAACTACAACTCTGATTTGATTCCTTACTTGGCTACAGAAAACCATTGGATGACTTCCATGTAGACAAACTCTTCAGCAGCTCATGAAGCAAGAGCACACTCCTGTCTCTCTAATGCGCTCCTATCTTCATCTCTCTCTGCACCTGCCATAGCTCAAGCCTGAACAAAATGTAACAGTATCCCAAAGTCCCAGGCTCAGCCTGCTCCCCAGGCATTGCCCAATCAATCAGCTTCATGCATCTTATTTTACACAGTTGACACATACACACATTAACGGATTCCTTGCATTCTCTCCTGATGTTTCGCCCACATCTATTCTGAGAAGGGCAGAGTATAAATATAGGAAATAAATAATAATAAATAAACAAATATAAGTCAAGCATCCTCAGAGGTTGTGAGGTTTGTTGGAAACTAGGCAAGTGGGGTTTATATACCTGTGGAATGTCCAGGGTGGGACCTCACAACCTCTGAGGGTGCTTGCCATAGATGTGGGGGAGAAACTTCAGGAGAGAATGCTTCTCTAATATGGCCATACAGCCTGGAAAACTCACAGCAACCCGTCTGTCAGCTCCAACTTCCCATGCGGGGACATGAGAGAAACGTCCCACAGGATGGTAACAACGTCTCTGGGCAACACCTCAGAGACCCTTGTGCCGACTGAACTGCTGACCTGAAGGTCGGTGGTTCGAATTTGAGAGGCGGGGTGAGCTCCCGTCTGTCAGCTCCAGCTTCCCATGCAGGGACATGAGAAAAACCTCCCACAGGATGGTAACACATCTGGCCATCCCCTGGGCAACATTCCCACAGATGGCCAATTCTCTCACACCAGAAGCGACTTGCAGTTTCTCAAATCGCTCCTGACACGAAAAAAACAAAACAAATGCTATGCAATCCTGGGAGTTATAGTTGTGAAGGCACCAAAACTATTTAGCAAGAGAAAGACCATAGAATCAAAGAGTAGGAAGAGACCTCGTGGGCCATCCAGTCCAACCCCTTGCCAAGAAGCAGGAATATTGCATTCAAAGCACCCCTGACAGATGGCCATCCAGCCTCTGTTTAAAAGCTTCCAAAGAAGGAGCCTCCACCACACTCCGGGGCAGAGAGTTCCACTGCTGAACTCTCTGGAAGCTGGATTTTATGTCCAATGCTACTTTTTTTCAATTTGGAATAATCCCAAATGTAGTTTTGACACTCCGGGGCAGAGAGTTCCACTGCTGAACAGCTCTCACAGTCAGGAAGTTCTTCCTCATGTTCAGATGGAAAACTACAACTTCCTTAGCATTAAAGGGATGTCAAACTGTGTTAATTCTATAGTGTAGATGCACCTGTAGAAATCTATCCCTCTTCTTTCTGTGTTATTTCTGCCTCTGGCATGGATTTTGTCTTTGAAAGAAGTCATGCCCAGTAACAGGGTTATCTGTATTAATTTCCACCAATTAGTGAAATACTAATAGTGAACTCTTGCACTTTTTGTGCATCACGCAATTAAGAACCCAGAGAAGGTGCATTTTGCTTATGGGGCGAACCATGCATGACCCATACTTTCAAGCTGCATTTTTAAATAAACACAGGTTAGAAAAATGCATGAAAGCGAATGTGCTCATTTATATGGCGCACACATCGCGCATAAGAGGAATATTTTAGCACAGAGGAGGCAACACTGGGCCCTTTTGTGTTTCGAAAGTGTTATCATAAATCTCACTCCATGCTCTCAAGTAGAGCTGCTGAATATAAATGACACATTATGGAAATGCTGGGGCTTTTCTATGAATTCTGAACTTTGCATTTCCAGGTACTAAATGATGAAGGTACCGCAGTCCAAGGGCGCATCTAGACCAGGGTTCCTCAACCTGGGGGTTTCAGAAGGGTCTCCAAAGACCATCAGAAAACACATATTTCTGATGGTCTTAGGAATCCCTTTGGCAGTCTTTTGGGTTCACAGTGCTCTCCGGATGTAGGTGAACTACATCTCCCCTAAATCACTGTCAATTCATGCAAAATCCCTCCAGTATTTTCTGTTTGTTGTGGGAAGTTTGGCCCAATTCTATCATTGATGTGGTTCACAATGCTCTTTGATTAAAGGTGAACTATAAATCCCAGCAACTACAATTCCCAAATGTCAAGGTCTATTTTCCTCAAAGTCCACCAGTGTTCACATTTGGGCATATTGAGTATTCATGCCAAGTTTGGTCCAGATCCATCATTGTTTGAGTCCACAATGTTCTCTTGATGTAGGTGAACAACAACTCCAAAACTCAAAGTCAATGCCCACCAAACGCTTCCCATATTTTCTGTTGGACATTGGAGTTCTTGTGTGCCAAGTTTGGTTCAATTCCATCATTGGTGAAGTTCAGAATGCTCTTAGATTGTAGGTAAACTATACATCCCTGCAAGTACAACTATCAAATGTTAAGGTCCACTTTCCCAAAACTCCACCAGTGTTCACATTTCAACAGATTGAGTATTCATGCCAAGTTTGGTCCAGATCCATCACTGTTTGAGTCAACAGTGCTCTCTGTATGTAGGTGAACTACAACTCCAAAAATCAAGATCAATACCCACCAAACATTGGGATTACAAAGTCCCAAACAAGTTATTGTTGTGTATACAAAAGAATAGCATCTTACAATGTACAAGTCAACACAAGGGGAATGTCACGAACTGTAGAATCAATGCAGTTTGGCACCACATTAGCAGCAAAGGCTCAATACTATGGGATCCTGGGAGTTGTAATTTTACAAGATCTGTAGCCAATGAGTGTTGGGGGATTGTGGGAGTGGGAATCCATAAAGATAAACCTTCTCCAAACCTAGAAGAACTCCTTAACCAGGTAAAAGAAAGTTACCATGATATACAAGATGTAGGGCTAGATGTCCTTTGGGGAGCCCTTTTCCAACTCTTATTATGATTCTGATTCCATTCTACATACTCTGTGCCCCATATTTCCAAGTACTAATCTGTAGATGGCTGGTTTGCCATAGGGAGTTTGAGTATTATTAGGCTAGGGGTGTGTCTACACTGTAGATTTGATGCAGTTTAATACCAAGGTTGAATGCAATGGGAATCCTAGGACTTGCAATTTTGCAAAACCTTGATCTTCCTTTGCCAGAGAGTGCAAACTACAACTCCCAGGATCCCATAGCATTCAGGCATATTATTATTTTGGGTGGGGGGATATATCCAGCTATAGGCCTCTACCTTCAGTTGGAGGGCATTTACAGCCAAGGTGCCCTTAAATCCCTATTACAAAGGTAAGGGGAAAAGAAGACTTCCAAAAATGCTAAGATTTGCATAAACAAACAGGAAAGGCTGCCTAGAACACAGGCGTTGAGGCAGAACACGCATCTTGCATGCATTCACATGTACACAGAGTACACGTGTCTAACTAAATCTGCCCAAAAACCAGACAAAGAAAGAAAAAGGCTGCCTAGGACACAATAAGCAATGCATTGAGGCAGAACACGCATCTTACACGCATTCACACGTACATGGAATACACGTGTCTAACTAAATCTTCCAAAAACCAAAGAAAATTGAGATAAAGTCTAGCTAGACCATAATGAGCAATGCACTGAGGTAGAACACGCATCTTGCACACATTCACACATACACGTGTCTAACTAAATCTGCTCAACAAGGAGACAAAAACGGCCAAGAACACAATGAGAAAGGCATTGAGGCTGAACACGCATTTTGCACGCATTCACACACAGAGTACACGTGTCTAAATCTGCCCAAAAAGGAGACAAAAGCTAGCTAGGACACAATGAGCAAGGCATTGAGGCTGAACACGCATCTAGCACGCTTTCACACGTACACAGAATACACGTGTCTAAATCTGCTAAAACTAAAAGTATGAAAAAGGAGACAAAGGCTAGCTAGGACACAATGAGAATTGCATTGAGGCTGAACACGCATCTTGCACGCATTCACACGTACACGGAATACACGTGTCTAAACTAAGTCTGCCCAAAAACTAAAGGAAAAAGGACACAAAGGCTAGCTAGGACACAATGGGCAAGGCATTGAGGCTGAACACGCATCTTGCACGCATTCACACATACACGGAGTATACGTGTCTAAATCTACTGAAATACCAGACGAATGCAAAAAAGGACAGAAAGGCTGCCTAGGACACAATGAGAGTGGCATTGAGGCAGAACACGCATCTTGCACGTATTCACACGTACAGGGAATACACGTGTCTTAACTAAATCTGCCCAAAAACCAGACAAAGGAAGAAAAAGGTGACAAAGATGTCTCTTCCTCCTCCTTTAGGCCTTCAATCCCTACTTTTGTTACCTATTAGAGTAGACCTATTGGCTATATGGCATTTACACTCGTGTAAATACTTATTATTCAGTTATTAGAGTAGACGCATTGACCCGATGGTGTTTACTCGAGTGTAACCCTCCCCAATTCTCTATTGGGGGGGGAAATAACCAGACAGAGGTTGTTTTAAGGCGGATCCATGCCACTTTGGGTCAAAATAGAGCTCAAATCAAAATGGGTTGCGTCCTTACCTGGGAAAAGAAGCGGGATCAGGTGCCCAGGTGTATCCCAAATGCGGTGTCTACAAAGGATCCTCAAAATCCGGCTGGAAAATCACTGATATGGGAGTAATTCATTAATTCTGTTCTCCCTGCTTTGCCCTTTCCTTCCAGAATGAATGAATGAAGCCTTCAGCGCCGGTGGGAAAAAAAGTAGCCGCTTGCTGCGGAAGCCACGCCCCTTCGAACGCGCATCACAATAGACTCGGCCACGCCCACTTCTGCGCGTCACCACTTTGGCCACGCCTACATTCCAAAGCTTGGTCCCGCCTTCATTGATTCCAGTGGACTTCTAGGACATTGAATGGAGGGATGAGTTCAGCTCCATAGCGGCCCCTGGCGGTATATGTTCGAATTGCACCTTTTAGGATTATAATATTATTATGGATGGATTTTGAATCCCAGATGTCTAGGGGGAGGAATTTATTTATTTTATTTACTTATTTACAACTTATTTATTCACCAACTCTTGAAGAATGGGAAACCCAACCTTGCCACCAAAGTAGGAAAGAAACCAATAGCCAGACAACCAGAGATTGAGAACAACAACCTCCATGAACCCTTTACATCTACTGAATTGGACATGGCTCTCAACAAATGTAAGAATGGCAAAGCAGCTGGCTTGGATGATCTACAGATGGAACAAATCAAGAACTTTGGTCCAAAAGCAAGGCGCTGGCTGCTGGAGCTGATGAACAACTGCACTGCATCCTGTCAGATCCCCAAAATCTGGAGGAAAGCAAGAGTCATCGCCATCTTGAAGCCAGGCAAAGACCGTAATGACCCAAAAAGCTACAGACCAATCTCCCTGTTGTGCCACCTCTACAAAGTTCTGGAGAGACTTATTTTGCATAGAATTATGGAAAATATAGACCCCTGTCTGATCCCACAGCAAGCTGGCTTCAGAAAAGGCAAAAGCTGCACATCGCAAGTGCTGAACCTGACCCAGCACATAGAAGATGGCTTTGAAAGGCAGCAGATCACAGGAGCTGTCTTCATAGACTTGTCAGCAGCCTATGATACTGTGAACCACCGCCTCCTCCTGAGAAAAATGTATAATATCACAAAGGACTACCACCTCACCCGCCTGATAGGAAACCTGCTACAAAACAGGAGCTTTTTTGTTGAGTTCCAGGGCCAGAGAAGCAGATGGCGGAAACAGAAGAACGGCCTGCCTCAGGGGAGCGTGCTTGCTCCATCCATGTTCAACATCTACACAAATGACCAGCCACTGCCAGAAGGGACAGAGAGTTTCATCTATGCTGACGATCGTGCCATTACTGCTCAAGCAGGGAGCTTTGAGATGGTAGAACAGAAGCTCTCCGAAGCTCTAGGTGCTCTTACTGCCTATTACAGGGAAAACCATCTGATCCCTAATCCATCTAAAACACAGACATGCGCCTTTCACCTTAAGAACAGACAAGCATCCCGAGCTCTGAGGATTACCTGGGAAGGAATCCCACTGGAGCATTGCAGCGCACCCAAATACCTGGGAGTCACTTTGGACCGTGCTCTGACCTACAAGAAGCACTGCCTGAACATCAAACAAAAAGTGGGCGCTAGAAACAACATCATACGAAAGCTGACTGGCACAACCTGGGGATCACAACCAGACACAGTGAAGACATCTGCCCTTGCGCTATGCTACTCTGCTGCTGAGTATGCATGCCCAGTGTGGAACACATCTCATCACACTAAAACAGTGGATGTGGCTCTTAGAGACATGCCGCATTATCACGGGGTGTCTGCGACCCACACCACTGGAGAAATTACACTGCTTAGCCGGTATTGCACCACCTGACATCCGCCGGGAAGTAGCAGCCAATAGTGAAAGGACCAAGGCAGAGACATCTCCAGCTCATCCCCTGTTTGGGTATCAGCCAGCACGTCAACGACTTAAATCAAGACATAGTTTTCTTAGAACTACAGAGACACTCGCTGGAACACCCCAGCAAGCGAGAGTCCAAAAGTGGCAGGCCCAAACCCAGCACCTCAATTCATGGGTGATACCAGATGAGAGACTCCCCCCTGGGCACTCAGAAGACTGGGCGACTTGGAAGGCGCTGAACAGATTGCGCTCTGGCACCACGAGATGCAGAGCCAATCTTAAGAAATGGGGCTACAGGGTGGAATCCTCGGCATGCGAGTGCGGAGAAGAACAAACCACTGACCACCTGCTGCAATGCACCCTGAGCCCTGCCACATGCACGATGGAGGACCTTCTTGCGGCAACCCCAGAGGCACTCCAAGTGGCCAGATACTGGTCAAAGGACATTTAACCAAATACCAAATTTACAAAATCTGTGTGGTTTTTTTTTCTTTTTTTTTTTCTTTTTCATTTTAATCTCTGTGTTTGTTTTGCTCTGTTAGAATTGTAAAACAGTGGTTGCTGATGACACGATAAAAAAAAAACTTATTTACAGTATTTATATTCTGCCCTTCTCACCCCAAAGAGGACTCAGGGCAGATTACAATGCACATATAATAACAACAACAACAAGAACACTTTATTTATATTCTGCCCTTTTCACCCCGAAGGGGACGCAGGGCAGATTACAATGCACATAATAATAATAATAATAATAATAATAACGACAACACTTTATTTATATTCTGCCCTTCTCACCCCGAAGGGGACGCAAGGCAGATTACAATGCACATAATAATAATAATAATAATAATCATAATATTTTATTTTTATTTATCATGTCATCCGCAACCAGAACATTGTATTACATTTCTAACAGAACAAAACAAACAAACAGATTAAAAAAACCCACAAATTTTGCAAGCTTGGTAGTTGATTAAATGTCCTTTGACCAGTATCTGGCCACTTGGGGTGCCTCTGGTGTTGCCGCAAGAAGGTCCTCCATTGTGCATGTGGCAGGGCTCAGGTTGCGTTGCATTGCAGTAGGTGGTCAGTGGTTTGCTCTTCTCCACACTCGCATGTTGAGGATTTGTAGCCCCATTCTTTAAGGTTGGCTCTGCATCTCGTGGTGCCAGAGCGCAGTCTGTTCAGCGCCTTCCAAGTCGCCCAGTTTTCTGTGTGCCCAGGGGGGAGTCTCTCATTTGGTATCAGCCATTGATTGAGGTTCTGGGTTTGAGCCTGCCACTTTTGGACTCTCGCTTGCTGAGGTGTTCCAGCGAGTGTCTCTGTAGATCTAAGAAAACTATTTCTAGATTTAAGTCGTTGACGTGCTGGCTGATACCCAAACAGGGGATGAGCTGGAGATGTCTCTGCCTTGGTCCTTTCACTATTGGCTGCTACTTCCCGGCGGATGTCAGGTGGTGCAATACCGGCTAAGCAGTGTAATTTCTCCAGTGGTGAAGGGCGCAGACACCCCGTGATAATGCGGCATGTCTCACTAAGAGCCATATCTACTGTTTTAGCGTGGTGAGATGTGTTCCACGCTGGGCATGCATACTCAGCAGCAGAGTAGCAGAGTAATCTTTTCAGTTTTGAGGTCTTGATAGCGGCTGTGTTTTTCCTCAATGCGACTGTTATTATTATTATTATTATTATTATTATTATTATTATTATTATTATTTGTTCCATGCTTTTTCTCCCTAACCGTAACCCCCACCCCATTAACAAGAAAGCCATCTTCCTTGAGCGTCTCCACTTGCTCATTTCACAAACATGTTTGCCACCCGTCCGTTATCTAACCACTAAGCCCAGGTACATAACAAAAAACATGCCAAAAGGTAAGCAGACACGCTAAGGAGGCAACAGCGCAAACAAACCTCAGGACATTAAGGCAAAACAACAGCAACACAAAGGCACCAAAGAGGCTGGGCTCTTAATGGTCAAACCCACAATGGTTTGTGTCTCAAGTCCCTTCTGAGTCAGCAACTTGGCCGGCCCTCCATTGTTTGAGACTGAGATGCTTTTGAAAATAAAAACATCCATCTTCTATACTTATATTAAGCCAGGTGCCCTCTCCCAGTTTGGGTGTGAATCGTAAAATCTCTCTCTGATTGCATCTACATTGCAGAATTCATGCAGTTTGACACCACTTTAACTGCCTTTAACTTGCAGATCTCTTGGGAAGACAAGCCAACAAATGTCAGTGTGTTGGAAGAAGCAAAGACCACCAGCATTGAAGCGATGGTCCTCTGCCATCAACTCCGCTGGACCGGCCACGTTCTCCGGATGCCCGACCACCGTCTCCCAAAACAGTTGCTCTATTCCAAACTCAAGAATGGAAAACAGAATGTTGGTGGGCAGGAAACGAGATTGAAAGATGGGCTCAAAGTCAACCTTAAAACTTCTAGCATAGATACTGAGAATTGGGCAGCCCTGCCCCTTGAGCGCTCCAGCTGGAGGTCAGCTGTGACCAACAGTGCTGCAGAATTTGAAGAGGCACGAATGGAGGGCAAACGAGAGAAATGTGCCAAGAGGAATGTGTGTCAAGCCAACCCCAACCAGGACCGCCTTCCACCTCAAAACCCTCACTGTGGGAGAAGATGCAGGTCAAGAATAGGGCTCCACAGTCACCTACGGACCCACCGCCAGTACACCGATCTTTCAAGACAATCCTACTCGGATAACAAAGGATCGCTTAAGTAAGTAAGTAAGTAAGTAAGGCTGTTGTGGCCCTCAGTGAAAATATATTTGACACCTGCTCTAGGTAGATAGCCCCTTGTCTTGGTGAAGGCTTTCATGGCTGGGATCACTGGGTTACTGTGAGGTTTTTTTTGGGCTGGATAGCCATGTTCTTGCAGCATTCTCTCCCGACTTTTGCCGTTGGCAGTGAAGCAAGTGGAGTGTCCAGGGTGGGAGAAAGAACCCTGCCTGTTTAAAGCAAGTGTGAATGTTGCAATTGGCAAGCTTGCTTAGCATTGAGTAGCCATGAAGTCAATCAGTGACAGTATCTGCATAGAGATAGCCTGGCCTATGTTGCCTGGAGGCATCCTCTGTATACTGTGCAGTTGTGGAGAAATCTATATAGGGGCCACCAAATGTCAATCAGTGAGGGTATCTGCATAGAGGTATCCTGGCCCGTGTTGCCCGGAGGCATCCTCTGTATACCGTGCAGTCATGGAGAAGTCTACATAGGGGTCACCAAATGCATCAATGCCAAGACATGAATCAAGGAACATGAAAGGCACAGCAGACTAATCCAACCAGAGAAGTCAGCTGCAGCAGAGCACTTGATGAACTAACTGGACACAGAATATTATTTGAAAACGCAGAAATGCTGGACCACTCTCACAACCACTATGTCAGACTACACAGAAAATCCACAGAAATCCACATGGACATGGACAATGTCAACAGAAAGGTGGAAACTCTTAACATAAACAAAGTCTGGTTACCAGTATTAAAAAAATACAGAATCAAGACAGTAAATAAGGAACATCTCTCAGAAACAGGGGAACTCCAGACAGCAAACAACCAAGTGCCAGTTAACACCTCCCAAGCAGAGGGTGCCTCCAGGCAAGAAAGGCAAGGCTACTTCTATGCAAATATCTTCACTGATTGACTTTCCAGTTTCATGGCTACTCAATGCTTGCTCATGGCAACATCCAAACTTTCTGTAAACAGACAAGGATTCTTTCCCTGGACTTTCCACAGATATATATACACCCCACTTGCTTCACTGCCAACTGAACCTCTGAAGATATTTTTTTTTTGGTCGTGTCAGGAGCGACTTGAGAAACTGCAAGTTGCTTCTGGTGTGAGAGAATTTGCCATCTGCAAGGAAGTTGCCTAGGGGATGCCCGGCTGTTTTGATGTTTTATCATCCTTGTGGGAGGCTTCTCTCATGTCACCGCATGAGGAGCTGGAGATGACAGAGGGAGCTCATCCGTGCTCTCCCCGGATTCGAACCTGTGACCTGTTGGTCTTCAGTCCTGCCGGCACAGGGGTTTAACCCACTGCGCCACCGGGGGCTCTGAAGATGCCAGCCACAGATGGAGGTGAAATGTCAGGAGGGAATGCTGCTGGGACATGGCCACACAGCCTGAAAAACTCACAGCAACCTAGACGGCCCCTTGCTTTTCTATATACAAATGTAGTTCTTTCAAAAAAAGTCATTTGTATCCTTTCAAGCTTGACTGTGTTCCTGCCCTTGATGGAGATCCTTCGCTCTACTACTAAGCTAAGAAGCTTCTGATCTGCTAAACTGCTGCTATTGCTACTTTACATTGTAAATGCTTTTTTCCTTTTTTGAAATGACCCAACAGGTTCATGTTGAGCTTGTGATCTACTAAGACTCCTAGATCCCTTTCACATAGAGTGTTTTCAAACCCATCTCCTAACACAGTGTTTCTCAACCTTCCTAAAGCCGCGACCCCTTAGTACAGTTCCTCCTGTTGTGGTGACCTCCAACCATAACATTTTCATTGCTACTTCATAACTGTAATTTTGCTACTGTTACAAATCGCAATGTAAATATCTGATATGCAGGATGAATTTTCATTCATTGGACCAAATTTGGCACAAACATCCGATATGCCCAAATTTGAATACTGATGGGGTTTGTGGGGGGATTGATTTTGTCATTTGGGAGTTGTAGTTCCTGGGGTTTATAGTTCACCTACAATCAAAGAGCATTCTGGACTCCACCAACAATGGAATTGAACCAAACTTGGCACACAGAACTCCCACGACCAAAGAAAATACTGGAAAGGTTTGGTGGGCATTGACCTTGAGTTTGGGAATTGTAGTTCACCTACATCCAGAGAGCATTGTGGACTCAAACAATGATGGATCTGGACCAAACTTGGCACATAAATTCAATATGCCCAAATTTGAACACTGGTGGAGTTTGGGGAAAATAGACCTTGACAATTGGGAGTTGTATTTGCTGGGATTTATTGTTCACCTACAATCAAAGATCTGCATAGTTAAAGCAATGGTATTCCCCGTAGTCACCTACGGATGTGAGAGCTGGACCTTAGGGAAGGCTGAGCGAAGGAAGAGAGATGCTTTTGAGCTGTGGTGTTGGAGGAAAGTTCTGAGAGTGCCTTGGACTGCGAGAGGATCCAACTAGTCCACCCTCCAGGAAATAAAGCCCGGCTGCTCACTGGAGGGAAGGAGACTAGAGACCAAGTGGAAGTCCTTTGGCCACATCATGAGGAGACAGCAAAGCCTGGAGAAGACAATGATGCTGGGGAAAGTGGAAGGCAAAAGGAAGAGGGGCCGACCAAGGGCAAGATGGATGGATGGCATCCTTGAAGTGACTGGACTGACCTTGAAGGAGCTGGGGGTGGTGACGGTCCACAGGGAACTCTGGCATGGACTGGTCCATGAAGTCACGAAGAGTTGGAAACAACTGAAGGAATGAACAACAACAAACAATCAAAGAGCATTATGAACTCCAACACTGGTTGAGTTTGGGGAAAATAGACCTTGACAATTGGGAGTTGCACTTACTGGGATTTATAGTTCACCTACAATCAAACGGCATTCTGAACTCCAAGAATGATGGAACTGAACGAGACTTGGCACACAGAATTCCCATGACCAACTGAAAATACTGGAAGGATTTGGTGGGCTTTGACCTTCTGTTTGGGAGTTGTAGTTCACTTACATACAGAGAGCACCATGGACTCACACAATGATAGATCTGGACCAAACTTGCACAAACACTCAATATGCCCAAATTTGAACACTGGTGGAGTTTTGGGAAAATAGACTTGATATTTGAGAATTATAGTTGCTGGGATTTATAGTTCATCTACAAAGAGAATTCTGAACCCCACCAACGATAGAATTGGGTCAAACTTCCCACACAGAACTCTCATGACCAATAGAAAATACTATGTTTTGAACAGAAAATACTGGGGGACATGAGAGAAGCCTCCTCGCAGGATTGCAAGACATCCCCTGGGCAATGTCTTCGTAGACGGCTGATTCTCTCACTCCAGAAGCGTCTGTTTGTTTGTTTTGTTAAAAATGTAATACAACTGTCTGGTTGCTCCTGACATGATAAATAAAATAAATAACAGAAAATACTGTGTTCGGCAACCCCTTCTGACACCGCTCCTGGCCCCCAGGTTGAGAAACGCTGCTCTATCTGTGTATTTCATTTCTATTGCCAAAGTGTTGTAATGTACATTTCTCCCAGTTGGAAGTTCATTTTGCCAGTTTTGGCCCGGCTCTCTAATCTGTTAGTCCGTTTGGATTCCGATCCTGTCTCCTGGGTCTTCTAGGGATTTCCTTTTACTCAGGACTTTAGGATGAATCAGGGCTGTGAAGGAGGGCCCTTGTTTTGTTTTCGGGTGTCTTTGCTTGTCAACAGAAAGCAGCGCTATCCCACAAACACCAAACAATTAGGCTCAAACATCCCTCCAGACGAGGCTATTAAAACTTTGCCAAATTGTTTTCGCCCTTAGCCGTGGTGGCGGCAACAAAGGTGTTTTGATTCATTTGAAGGTGTTGACAGGTTTGATATGCCAATGGCAGGCTTTATTATTATTATTTTTAGCGGGTAGATACCTGGACAGACATGCCAGCTGCTTGAGAAAGCGGTTTTGTGCAAAACACTTGCCAACTTTGCAAACTGGCATTTAACGGGCAGACTGGCATCATTAGCCTCTTGCTGCGGGAGCATCGCTTGTTTTGCCAGATTTTTGTATATGGTTGCTTCTGTTCTTTGCTAAATTAGGAAAACGCTGGTCTGTTGCAATAATAATAATGATGATGATGCCGCCTGGACAGGCATACTTCCCTCTTGAGAAAGTGGTTTTGTGCAAAACATTGCTAACTAACTTTGCAACTGGCATTTAAGTGGCGGACTGGCATCATTAGCTTCTTGCTGCGGGAGGGCTGTTTGTTTTGCCAGATCAATATAGAGTTGCTCTTGTTCTTTCCCATCAGAAAACATTCTGAAATAACAACAACAACAAAAACCCATGCAGTTTGTTTTAGAAAGATATACAGGTGGCCTCACTGTGCCAATAGCTCATATTGCAATGTGTCCATATCGAACCAAAATAGTCCAAGCTTCATGCAATGGTGAAAATAATTTAAAAAGCTGGAATTTCTAGGTGCCAGATCTCCTTATCTACCTGGGTGCAAAGTATGCATTAGATCAGGATTTCTCAACCTGGGGGTTGGGACCCCTGGGGAGGTTGCGAGGGGGTTTCAGAGGGGTTGCCAAAGGCCACCAGAAAACACATTGCTGGGATTTATAGTTCACCTACAATCAAAGAGCATTCTGAACTCCACCAAGGATGGAATTGAACCAAACTTGGCACACAGAACTCCCATTGGTCCAATTCTATCATTGGTGGTGTTCAGAATGCTCTTTGATTGTAGGTAAACTATAAATCCCAGGAACTAAAACTATCAAATGTCGAGTGTATTTTCCCCAAACTCCACCAGTGCTCACATTTGGGCATATTGAGTATTCATGCCAAGTCTGGTCCCGATCCATGATTGTTTGAGCCCACAGTGCTCTGTGGATGTAGGTGAACTACAACTCTCAAACTCAACGCCTACCAAATCCTTCTAGTGTTTTCTCTTGGTCATGGGAGTTCTGTGTGCCAAGTTTGGGTCAATTCCACAGTTGGGGGAGTTCAGAATGCTCTTCGATTGTAGGTGAAGTATACATCCCAGCAACTACAACTCCCAAATGAAAAAAATCAATTTTTGA
Organism: Anolis sagrei; assembly: GCF_037176765.1. Classification (NCBI taxonomy): domain Eukaryota; kingdom Metazoa; phylum Chordata; class Lepidosauria; order Squamata; family Anolidae; genus Anolis; species Anolis sagrei. The sequence continues at coordinate 6,390,948 of NC_090023.1, forward strand.
GTGATGGTCACTCGTTGGCCTAATAGGTGTCTTATGTCCAAAGTTGGTGTCACTTTGTTCAGTAGTTTTTAAGTTATGTTAATCCCACAAACGAACATTACATATTTATTTATATAGACTAGCCGTCCCCTGCCACGCGTTACTGTGGCCCAGTCTGTGTATATGTGTTTTGTGTGTGTGTTTATGTGTGTGTGTATATTTGTGTATAGGTGTATTTATGTGGTTATGTGCATACGTTGTAATGTAATGAATTTTTTGTTTTATTTTTTGGCTTTTAAGTCTTTTCCGTTTTTTTGTTTTTATGAGTGATGGTCACTTGTTGGCCTGAGAGGTGTATTGTGTCCAAATTTGGTGTCAATTTGTCCAGTTGTTTTTGAGTTATGTTAATCCCACAAACTAACATTACATTTTTATTTATATAGTAGCTGTACCTACCGTGTTGCTGTGGCCAATCTTCCTTCCCTCTTTGTCTCCTTCTTTCCTTCACTCCCTCTTTCCTTCCTTCCTTTTCTTCTTTCCTTCTCCCTTCCTTCCTTCTCTACCTCTTTCCTTCCTTCCCCCTTTTTCTTTCTCTTCCTCTTTTCTTCCTTCTCTACCTCTTTCCTCCCTTCCTTTTCTTCTTTCCTTCTCCCTTCCTTTTCTTCTTTCCTTCTCCCTTCCTTCCTTCTCTACCTCTTTCCTTCCTTCCCCCTTTTTCTTTCTCTTCCTCTTTTCTTCCTTCTCTACCTCTTTCCTTCCTTCCTTTGCTTTTTGTTTCCATCCCTCCTTCCCTCTTTCCTTCCTTCCCTCTTTCCGTCCTTCCTTCACTCCCTCTTTCCTTCCTTCTCTACCTCTTTCCTTCCTTCCCCCTTTTCCTTTTCCTTCTGCTTTCTCTTCTTCCTTCCTTCTATATCGCTTTCCTTCCTTCCCCCTTTTTTCCTTCTGTTTTCTCTCCTTCCTTCCTTCTCTATCGCTTTCCTTCCTTCCCCCTTTTTCCTTCTGCTTTCTCTCCTTCCTTCCTTCTCTGCCGCTTTCCTTCCCTCCCCCCTTTGCTTTTCCTTCTGCTTTTTCTCCTTCCTTTCTTCTCTGCCTCTTTCCTTCCTTCGCCCCTTTTCTTTTCCTTCTGCTTTCTCTCCTTCCTTCCTTCTCTACCGCTTTCCTTCCTTCCCCCTTTTTCTTTTCCTTCTGCTTTCTCTCCTTCCTTCCTTCTCTATCGCTTTCCTTCCGTCCCTTTTTCTTCCTTCTGTTTTCTCTCCTTCCTTACTTCTCTACCGCTTTCCTTCCCTCCCCTTTTTCTTTTCCTTCTGCTTTCTCTCCTTCCTTCCTTCCTTCCTTCCTTCCTTCTCTACCTCTTTCCTTCCTTCACCCTTTGCTTCCATGCTTCCTTCTCTCTTTCCTTCCTTCCTTTTCTTCTTTCCTTCTCCCTTCCTTTTCTTCTTTCCTTCTCCCTTCCTTCCTTCTCTACCTCTTTCCTTCCTTCCCCCTTTTTCTTTCTCTTCCTCTTTTCTTCCTTCTCTACCTCTTTCCTTCCTTCCTTTGCTTTTTGTTTCCATCCCTCCTTCCCTCTTTCCTTCCTTCCCTCTTTCCGTCCTTCCTTCACTCCCTCTTTCCTTCCTTCTCTACCTCTTTCCTTCCTTCCCCCTTTTCCTTTTCCTTCTGCTTTCTCTTCTTCCTTCCTTCTATATCGCTTTCCTTCCTTCCCCCTTTTTTCCTTCTGTTTTCTCTCCTTCCTTCCTTCTCTATCGCTTTCCTTCCTTCCCCCTTTTTCCTTCTGCTTTCTCTCCTTCCTTCTCTACCGCTTTCCTTCCCTCCCCCCTTTGCTTTTCCTTCTGCTTTTTCTCCTTCCTTTCTTCTCTGCCTCTTTCCTTCCTTCGCCCCTTTTCTTTTCCTTCTGCTTTCTCTCCTTCCTTCCTTCTCTACCGCTTTCCTTCCTTCCCCCTTTTTCTTTTCCTTCTGCTTTCTCTCCTTCCTTCCTTCTCTATCGCTTTCCTTCCGTCCCTTTTTCTTCCTTCTGTTTTCTCTCCTTCCTTACTTCTCTACCGCTTTCCTTCCCTCCCCTTTTTCTTTTCCTTCTGCTTTCTCTCCTTCCTTCCTTCCTTCCTTCCTTCCTTCCTTCCTTCCTTCTCTACCTCTTTCCTTCCTTCCTTCACCCTTTGCTTCCATGCTTCCTTCTCTCTTTCCTTCCTTCCTTCTTTCTTTCTTTCCCTCTCTCTGTCTTTCTCTCTTTCTCCCCCCCCCTTCCTTCCTTCCCTCCCTCTTCCTTCTCTTTTTTCTGTACCATCATTTCGCTTTTCATCATTTAGCTTTTTTGGGTTTTAAAGCCCTTTCTGCTGGGTTTTTTTTTGGGGGGGGGGGGTTATGAGTGATGGTCATTCGTTGGTGTGTTAGGAGTATAGTGTCCAGATTTCGTGTCAATTCGTCCAGTGGTTTTTAAGTTATGTTAATCCGACAAACGAACTTACATTTTTATTTATATAGAAGATTATTTTGGGGTCTTTTTTTGGAGAGATAAAAGTGGTGCATAAATAACAACAACAAAAACAACAACAGCACTGTCAGCACTGTTTGCTGCTTTCAGTTGCTTTTGAGAGAGAAAGACGCATATTGTGACGATGTGTAAGTTTTATTCCTTTGGTTATGTGTAATTTAAACAGTAGTTTAGGGATGGTAAGTATGTAGGATTGTGTTTGGTTGGAGATGGTGGCTTGGCGTTAGCTGAGTTGCCATAGCAACAGGGGCGGAGCCAACTGCCTCTTCAGGAGGCAGCTGTTTTAAAAAGTCAGTCAGTACGCCAGTGAACTACTGAGAGGACTGAGTCTCTGGGTGGAGATTCAGGGAATGTGTCTGTAGCCAGTGTGCTATAGGAAAGACTGGATCTCAGGGTGGAGATTCAGGGAATCAATTGGTGACCAAAGTGGTTGCAGAGAAGGACCCGGTAGTGAGAGAGCTACAGGGGGTTGTTGATTCTGAATTAAGAATCAAGGTTTGGCTGGGTTTAAGCCTGTTGTACCTGCTGTGAAACGTTTTGAAGTCTGTCCCTGAGATTACTCATGAAACCTTTCCAATGTAACCATCAAGATTTGTGCCTCTTTTGAAGAAACAGTTAAACATGTTATACTCCTGTTAAAATAAACTTGTTACTGTTCTCCTCAAGCCTTGCCTGATACAGTTTCTCCTAAGTTGAACAGCCTGCAATAGTAAAGTCAGCCAGAAACAGTAAATGCTACGCTATCCACTGAATATGACCTTCTGTAATTAACAGTCCCTTTATAAAATAGTTCCTAGGCTGATATTGATCGTTGCCCGGCTTCCCTCATAGATTAGGTGGCAGTGGGTGTTTTACCACTCGCACCTTCACATTTGGTGGCATTCGGTGGTGTACAGAAGTTGATTATAAATTGTATGATTTTAACTGTATTTGTGTTTAGATTGGCTGCACTAATGCTGGAGCGGCCTAACTGAGAGGAGTGCGTTGCCATGGAGACGATGCAGTAGAGAGAGAAGTGGGAGGAGCTTAGAGGGGAGAGTTTGAAAAACGACAGTTTATGTTCAGTGAGGGTTTAGGTTCAGAGGAGTGAACAGTCATGAGTTAGGTTTTAGGTTCCGAGGAGTGAGGAGTTAGGGTTTAGCAGTGAGGAGTTAGAGTGAGGAGTTGAGAGAGAAGGAGAGGAAAAGGTGGCTGAGTGACTTGTGAAGCAAAGTTTCGAGGCTTTGGAAAGCCGGGTCTGGCTATTGAAAGTTTCTCTGGCTAGGGTAGCCGAAAGGGGGAAACATAGCCGGAATTCTTTAGTCCAAGGAGAGGCTAAAGAATAGCTTATTTAGAATTTGATCTAGGAAGGATCAAATAAGGGAAATATCCCTGTATTGATACTTTGTCCGAAGCAAGCGCTCTATGTCGAGAAGATACTGTATAACCTGAAAGAGTGTAACATTCATCTAACCAAGCATTATTCTGAGTTCCATAAGAAAAGTTACAACTTGCAACCACACGCTTTGTGCTCAATAAACTTGTTAACTTTTGTTTGAAGACTGCCTCACCTCCATTAATTCTGCGTCCAGTGTGCCATATCTCCCAATAATACCTCACATCACACATTGGTGGCACCATTAAGAGTAATAAATAATAAATCATCCCTCCTCTCTCCTAATTCGTTACAGGTGGCATTAAAACGATCTCCTTCATACATATAAATAAACGTAAATAAATAATAATAAAATACAAAACACTCAGAAAAAAGTCCGGATTCTGACACCAGTGATTTTTAATGACTAAGAACCCACAGTGACGGAAAAATAGAAAAAAAAATCAAACCAAAATCCAAGAATCATCATTGTAACATTTCCCTGGAATCGGCAAAAAAATTGGCAAAGGAATGCACTTTTTTTGTTTTGTTTTTCTCCTCCTTCTTCCTCCGTTTCTCATCTTTAATGCAACGTTTAATAGTTATTATAACTTAAGCGGTGAGGGGCACCTTCGCCGGCGTGCCCTTGATACCTTAAACAAGTATATAAAAATATGCCATTAAATTCATATCGACAATCGGAAGGACTCAAGGGCGTTATGTACAGAGGGAAGCGATATATACCAATATGTACAGAAAGCCATCCGCGGCCAAGGAGGTCAGTCGAAGCCCAAAGGGGAGAAAGAGAGCCCAACGTGGGGGAAAACCCAATAGAGATTGGCTACGTCTTTTTGCCAAGACAGTCACAGGGCCATATATATAGATTCGGAATGACTTCCATCATTACATCAGCAGTTGGCATTTGTTGACGGTGTCGGAGACGCATCTGACATTCGTATCTTGGCTTCCGCTTGGCGTCAGGTTTCAATTCTCTTTGCAATGAACAAGACCTCTGAGCATGCGCAGAGTGCTTTCTCATCACGGTTTCAAAATACGGGAAAAAAATAACCCAACTCATTCCTATAAATAGGATGAAGGAGCAGACCTTGTGATGCTGCGTCAGCAGCTATTTGTTGACGATGTCGAGGACGCATTTGACAAAGTGGCGTCAGGTTTTAATTCAGGAATCTTTACAACATCATGATGATAGTGGGTTGTTGTCGGTTTTTTCGGGCTATCTGGCCATGGTCTAGAGACATTCTCTCCTGACGTTTTGCCTGCATCTATGGCAAGCACCCTCAGAGGTTGTGAGGTCTATTGGAATTAGGAAAAAGGGTTTATATATCTGTGGGGGTGGTGACGGCCGACAGGGAGCTCTGGCGTGGGCTGGTCCATGAGGTCACGAAGAGTCGGAGACGACTGAACGAATGAACAAAAATATCTGTGGAATGACCAGGGTGGGACAAAGAACTCTTGTCTGCTGGAGCTAGGTGTGAATGTTTCAACTGACCACCTTGATTAGCATCTAATGGCGTGACAAGGCAACACTATAGAATCATAGAATCAAAGAGTTGGAAGAGACCTCATGGGCCACCCTGCTTAAGAAGCAGGAATATTGCATTCAAATCACCCCTGACAGATGGCCATCCAACCTCTGTTTAAAAGCTTCCAAAGAAGGAGCCTCTACCACACTCCAGGACAGAGTTCCACTGCTGAACAGCTCTCACAGTCAGAAAGTTCTTCCTCATGTTCAGGTGGAATCTCCTTCAAAACACCCCCGACAGATGGACATCCATTCATGTCTAGAATCATAGAATCAAAGAGTTGGAAGAGACCTCATGGGCCATCCAGTCCAACCCCATTCTGCCAAGAAGCAGGAATATTGCATTCAATTCACTCCTGACAGATGGCCATCCAGCCTCTGTTTAACAGCTTCCAAAGAAGGAGCCTCCACTACACTCCGGGGCAGAGTTCCATTGCTGAACGGCTCTCACAGTCAGGACGTTCTTCCTAATGTTCAGGTGGAATCTCCTTCAAAACACCCCCGACAGATGGACATCCATCCATGTCTAGAATCATATAATCAAAGAGTTGGAAGAGACCTCATGGGCCATCCAGTCCAACCCCATTCTGCCAAGAAGCAGGAATATTGCATTCAAATCACCCCTGACAGATGACCATCCAGCCTCTGTTTGAAAGCCTCCAAAGAAGGAGCCTCTACCACACTCCGGGGCAGAGAGTTCCACTGCTGAACGGCTCTCACAGTCAGGAAGTTCTTCCTAATGTTCAGGTGGAATCTCCTTCAAAACACCCCCGACAGATTGACATCCATCCATGTCTAGAATCATATAATCAAAGAGTTGGAAGAGACCTCATGGGCCATCCAGTCCAACCCCATTCTGCCAAGAAGCAGGAATATTGCATTCAAATCACCCCTGACAGATGGCCATCCAGCCTCTGTTTGAAAGCCTCCAAAAAAGCAGCCTCCACCACACTCCGGGGCAGAGAGTTCCACTGCTGAACAGCTCTCACAGTCAGGAAGTTCTTCCTCATGTTCAGATGAGTTTGAAGCCATGAATATAGATATGATATGAATGATATGAATATGAAAAATCTGTGAACCCCACCTCCTTCAAGATGAACTGAACCACCTCAACTGGGCTCTACAGGCCAATGGAGACTCCACCTCAAACATCAGAAGAGCCCCAAGACTGAGAAGAAGCCAAGAGAGTCAAGACCAAGTTCCACCCAGAGGAAAAGTGTTCTTGCCATACATCAAGGGAACCACTGACCGCATTGGGAAGCTGATGAAGGAACACAACATGCAAACTATCTACAGACCCACCAAGGAAATCCAACCAATGCTCCTTTCAGCAAAGGACAAGAGGGATCCTCTCACTTCTGCAGGAGTCTCTCGTGTACCATGCAGCTGTGGACAAGTCTACAGAGGGACCACCAAACGCAGCAGCATTGCCCAAACACGCATCAAGGAACATGAAAGGCACTGCAGACTACTTCAACCAGAGAAGTCAGCCATAGCAGAGCACCTGAGGAACCAGCCTGGACACAGCATTATATTTGAGAACACAGAAATGCTGGACCACTCTCACAACCACCATGTCAGACTACACAGAAAAGCCACTGAAATCCACAAGCATGTGGACAATTTCAACAGAAAGGAAGAGACCATGAAAATGAACAAAATCTGGCTACCAGTATTAAAAAAAAAACTCTAAAATTACAGAGAAGAAACAAACAAGGACATCTAATCACCTCTCAACAAAAGTTCGCTCCAGGCACTGTTAGGCCATTATATGCTAATCAAGGTGGTCAGTTGAAACATTCACACCTAGCTCCAGCAGACAAGAGTCCTTTGTCCCACTCTGGTCATTCCACAGATATATAAACCCTTTTTCCTACTTCCAACAGACCTCACTACCTCCGAGGATGCTTACCATAGATGCAGGAGAAACGTCAGGAGAGAATGCCTCTAGAACATGGCCATATTGCAAAAAAAAACACCCTACAACAACCCAGTGATTCCGGCCATGAAAGCCTTCGACAATACATCATGATGATAAATAAGGTCTCTGAGCATGCACACAAAACCCATCTTGCCATATTAAAAACCCTGTAAAATTCATGGAGCCACCATATAAGCCAAGCATGGGCAAACTTGGGCCCTCCAGGTGTTTTGGACTACAACTCCCACAATTCCTAACAGCCGGTAGGCTGTTAGGAATTGTGGGAGTTGTAGTCCAAAACACCTGGAGGGCCCAAGTTTGCCCATGCCTGATATGAACAGTTGACTTGAAGGCACACATACAAGCGTCAGGTATTTTGGGATTGCGAATCTCACCATGATGTGAACCTCCATGAGCTCTAACACTGTGATTATGAGTCTAAGAGAATTCTAACTAAAACTACATATCCCAAGATCCCATGGGACGGTATCTAATGGCTCTAATTATGCAGTGTATGCACAACTGTTCTAACTATCTCTAAACACACATTCATTCCGTGGATTACCAGCATTAGATTGGACCTACACTGTAGAATTAATGCAGTTTGATGCCACTTGGACCGCTGGGGATCAATGTTATGGAATCCTGGGAGGTATAGTTTGACAAGGACTTTATTTTGGGTTGGGCTTTAGCACAGCTGGTAAATCACCAGCAATAACATCTACTAACCGAAAGGTTGATAGTTCGAATCCCTGGGTTGGCGTGAGCTCCCGACTGTCAGCCCAGCTCACTGTTTACCTAAACAGTTCGAAAACAGGTTAGGGCTGGAAGTAGAGAAATTAGGTACTTCCAAAAAGAAGCGGGGAAGGTATTTTACAACACCACAAAAGGTAGCAATAAGCTCTACTAACCGAAAGGTTGCCAGTTCGAATCCCCGGGTCGGCGTGAGCTCCCGACTGTCAGCCCAGCTCACTGTTTACCTAAGCAGTTCGAAAACAGCTTAGGGCTGGAAGTAGAAAAATTAGGTACTTCCAAAAAGAAGCGGGGAAGGTATTTTACACCACAAAAGGTAGCAATAAGCTCTACTAACCAAAAGGTTGCCAGTTTGAATCCCCGGGTCGGCATGAGCTCCCGACTGTCAGCCCAGCTCACTGTTTACCCAAGCAGTTCGAAAACAGGGCTGGAAGTAGATAAATTAGGTACTTACAACACCATAAAAAATAGCAATAAGCTCTACTAACTGAAAGGTTGCCAGTTCAAATCCCTGGGTTGGCGTGAGCTTGTGACTGTCAGCCCAGCTCACTGTTTACCTAAGCAGTTTGAAAGCAGCTTAGAGCTGGAAGTAGAGAAATTAGGTACTTCCAAAAAGAAGCGGGGAAGGTATTTTACGACACTGTTTACCCAAGCAGTTTGAAAACAGGGCTGGAAGTAGATAAATTAGGTACTTACAACACCATAAAAGATAGCAATAAGCTCTACTAACTGAAAGGTTGCCAGTTCAAATCCCTGGGTCGGCGTGAGCTCCTGACTGTCAGCCCAGCTAACTGTTTACCTAAGCAGTTCAAAAACTGCTTAGGGCTGGAAGTAGAGAAATTAGGTACTTCCAAAAAGAAGCGGGGAAGGTATTTTACAACACCATAAAAGATAGCAATATGCTCTACTAACCGAAAGGTTGCCAGTTCGAATCCCCGGGTCGGCGTGAGCTCCCAACTGTCAGCCCAGCTCACTGTTTACCTAAGAAGTTCCAAAACAGCTTAGGGCTGGAAGTAGAGAAATTAGGTACTTCCAAAAAGAAGCGGGGAAGGTATTTTACAACACCATAAAAGATAGCAATAAGCTCTACTAACCGAAAGGTTGCCCGGGTCGGCGTGAGCTCCCGACTGTCAGCCCAGCTCACTGTTTACCTAAGCAGTTCGAAAACAGCTTAGGGCTGGAAGTAGAAAAATTAGGTACTCCCAAAAAGAAGCGGGGAAGGTATTTTACGACACCATACAAGATCAGAAAATGAGACCAAAAGGAAGGAGGAAGTCCTGATGGCTCTTCGTCATAGAGAATGGAGTGACAGCACCCCCCTGTGGTTGGATTCGAGCACAACTTTCCAGGTGCCAAAAAGTCAGATATTGACATAACATACCTCCTTTCTGTTCTGATCTATTTCTATCCTGTGTGTCCAAAACGGTATTGAATGTTTGCTGTGTATGTGTACTGTGATCCGCCCTGAGTCCCTTTGGGGAGATAGGGCGGAATATAAATAATAATAATAATAATAATTATTATTATTATTATTATTATTTTGCCTTTCTCTGCCCAAGAGTGCCGTATCCTCACCAAACAACAAATTGCATGATTCGGTAGCATTGAGCCATAGCAGTTAAAAGTGGCATCGAACTGCATTAATTCTATAGCGAAGATGCATCCCAGGATAGTTCTAGCTAAAATAAATTTGTCTTAAAAGTGCTGCCAGGCTTCCTCCTTCTTTTCCTTTGGTATTACAATAAATTCACTTTTTGGAAAAAAAATGGCTTTCAGCATCAACAGTAACTTCTAGCTTGGCATACCCTGTTTGTTGCAGTTCTCTTCCCTACAAAGTGAGAAGAGAGCATTTGGATTTAAATAGATTTCTTTTCCTATTGTCTTGTTGTTCGAGGGAAGGAAAAGCAAGAAAGCCAAGGCCACAGAGATGAGAAAGATGCCTACCTTTCGGTCACACCGGTCTCTTAGTTGGCCTCCATGCAAAACAGAAACTTCCCAGTATCTTGATTCCCCCCCCCCCCCCCCCACGTTTCACATCCCTCTAAGAGACTGCAAATGCAATTCAAACCCCAAAACCAGACCAAAAATAGATCTGCAAATGCTGGAGTTCTTTTGATCAGACTCCTGGGTCACAAAACCCGAAAAACCGAGCTGGCTGGATAATATCGCTCACCTGCTTCTTCTGTACAAGAGTCTTGCAGATACGGACTCAAAGCTCCACTGCCATCATCCCTACAGATCTAATGGGTGCTTTACCATTGTGCCCCCCACCCCTCGAGAGCATACCCACCTAACTTTATTGAGTATATTTTGGGGCTTCCTTTTGAAAGTACAGGAGGGTAGATTTCAACCGAACATTACACTGGGAGTGTAAAGTTTCCTGAACAGGTGGCAAGGTCTCTTCCTCTAGACATCTCCAAAAATAGTCAGGATACTATGGATGCTTTAACTGGGGATCCTGCAGTGAGCAGAGGTTTGGATGGCCTTTGGAGGCCCCTTCCAACTCTAGGATCCTATGAATGTACGCAAACACCAAGAATTTGCCTTTTGGGGGTGGAGATGGAGACTGTAAGAGAGTGTGCTATGGTGCAAAACAAAGAAAGGGACTTTTTAAATGTATTGTGGTCTATTGGAAAAGAATAATAAAGGAAACAAATAAAATGATCCACAACAAAGTAAGAAAAAAAAATCCAGGGATGTGCCTATTAGATTAGAACAACTAGAAAGAGAAATCTGTCTCTACAGCTTTGTGTCTACATGCATGGCAATTGCCAAAGATTGGAAAGGGGAGAAAACATTAAGCATTACAAATTGGAAGGATAAACTGTGGGATAGTTAAAGCAATGGTATTCTCCGTAGCAAACTACGGATATGAGAGCTGGGCCTTAGGGAAGGCTGAGCGAAGGAAGAGAGATGCTTTGGAACTGTGGTGTTGGAGGAAAGTTCTGAGAGTGCCTTGGACTGCGAGAAGATCCAACCAGTCCATCCTCCAGGAAATAAAGCCCGGCTGCTCATTGGAGGGAAGGAGACTAGAGACAAAGTTGAAGTGCTTTGGCCACATCAGGAGAAGAAAAGAAAGCTTAGAGAAGGCAGTGATGCTGGGGAAAATGGAAGGCAAAAGGAAGAGGGGCCGACCAAGGGCAAGATGGATGGATGGCATCTTTGAAGTGACTGGATTGACCTTGAAGGAGTTGGGGGTGGTGACGGCCGACAGGGAGCTCTGGCGTGGGCTGGTCCATGAAGTCACAAAGAGTCTGAAATGACTGAATGAATGAACAACAACAATGGGATTATGCACAGATGGCTAAGATTTCTAGCCATTTGAAATATGAAAATCATGAAATATTTGAAAGAAACTGGAAGCTGGCCTTAGCATACTTGACAAGAGAGTTAAAGGAAAAAAAACAGGAGGAATTTATTGAATTAGAAGTACAGAGGGTTAAACAAGGTGTGCATAAACTCTGTGGGGATCAGTGGCGGAAGCCAAGGTGGTGGGTAGCACTGGGGGTGGGTTAAGTGGTAACTGTACTGTGGGTGGCAAGTTGTCTATGTATGTGTATGTGTATATGTCTGCATTGTATATGGTCGATATATTACCTTGTTAAAATTTAAAAATAAAAATAAAAATAAGAGAGTGTGCTATGGGAGGAAACAAAGCCAGAAGTTCCTGAAGTAAGGGAGAGATGGTGGTACGTGGAAGAATGATGATGGGTAGGTTGGTTTAATGAAGAACATCTGGGAAACCTGGAGGAATGTGTGAAGAGAAGGTGAGGCTGGGGAAAAACTTTTGATATCTGACTGCCTGACATTCATTTAGTAGTGGAGTTTGTGTTTTTGTTGGAACCGCTGAATATAGCTGTTAGTTTTCCAAAGCTTTTCTGGGCTTTGTCAAGGGCTTTCAGGTTCCCCTGCCAAGGGAAATGGTCACAGAGACAGAGACTTTGCCACCTCTCCAGGAAATTAGTTGTACCCACATTTTGACTGCAAGTATAAGCATCCCCAGCCAGCACAGTCAATGGTAAGTGCTAATAGAAGTTGCAGTTGCATGCTAACATTTCTTCTCTTGATATAGACACCGTGACATTTGTGAACGTGTCTTAAACTGTTAGCGCAACTAAGCAACAAGATGCATCTCTCCTCTAGTTTTCATTTTTGGAATCCAAAGGATGGTCATGTTTACTTCAGGTCAGATCCATCCCCGTACTTTCCAAGTGAGAACCCTATTCAAAACAAAAGCAAAAGTGTCTTGCTCTCAATATTTTGGATATTTTCTTGAAAACTGGGGATGGTAGAAGTAATTTAAAAGAGTGGAAATAAGGATGCCTTCAGGAAGGATTTTGGAAATATTTTCAGAAAAATGAAGTGCATTAAGGACAACCACGAGGAAAGTTATATTCAAATGAAGACTATTTACACCAGTGGTTCCCATCCTGTGGGTCCCCAGATGCTTTGGTCTACAAATCCCAAAAACCCAGCCAGTTTACCAGCTGTTTCTGGAAGTTGAAGGCCAAAACATCTGGGAACCAACGGGTTGGGAATGACCGATTTACACAAAAGGTGAGAACTTCTGGTATTGGTAGATAATAACCTGGGGTTGTCTGACAATTTGGGCAGATGGAAGCAGTCGACCAAACATGCAAGATCCTTCTCAACTAGCAAATGGTACAAGGTAGACTTCTTGCAAGAGAAGAGGTTGGCTAGCAAACCCACTTACTTGACTTCTAGAGACCAGCAGCCATTAAGCATATGATCCTACCCACAATAACTGGGAGTAAACAACACTGAAGCTGGGGCTACCTACTGAGCAAATAAGTATGGTATTGCTAGGTATTTGCTGATGGAGAAGAACCAAGTCTACCTTGGGTTGTTGTAGGTTTTTCTGGGCTATATGGCTATGTTCTGGAGGCAATTTTTCTCCTGACGTTTCGCCTGCATCTATGGCAAGCATCCTCAGAGGTAGTGAGGTCTGTTGGAAGTAGGAGAAATGAGTTTATATATCTGTGGAATGACCAGGGTGAGACAAAGGACTTTTTTCTGCTGGCGCTAGCTGTGAATGTTTCAGCTGATCACCTTGATTAGCATTCAATGGCTTGGAAGTGCCTGGGGGAATCTTTTGTTGAGAGTGATTTTATGTGCCTGTTTGTTTCCCCTCTGTTGTTTTGCTGTTGTAATTTTTGAGTTTTTTAATACCCATTTCTCCTACTTCCAACAGACCTCACTACCTCTGAGGATGCTTGCCATAGATGCAGGCGAAACATCAGGAGAAAAATTGCCTCCAGAACATGGCCATATAGCCCGGAAAAACCTACAACAACCCAGTGATTCCGGCCATGAAAGCCTTTGACAATACACAAGTCTACCTCGTCCAGCAAAACTGTCATCCCTCCGATGAGTAGCAGGGATTAAGCCATACCCCAAAATGGGGTCCCCAGGGAAAGTGACTTAGTTTCCCATCACCTCTTAGAATAGAAATGTTTTCACCTGAATCCCTATCTCCAGAAGCAACCTATGATATCAATAGTGATCTCACTTCAGTTTGTGTTAGAAAGATTTTGCTGCCTTTCTGCTTTCAAGTTGATCAGTTTCTTAATTCATACCAGGAAAAGGCAAACCCAATGAGATCTTTTCTCTGTTCCCAATCCCCCTGAAGGGCAAGATGGATGGATGGCATCCTTGAAGTGACTGGATTGACCTTGAAGGAGCTGGGGGTGGTGACGGCTGACAGGGAGCTCCTTCAAGGTCCTTCAAGGTCAATCCAGTCACTTCAAGGATGCCATCCATCATGAAGTCATGAAGTCATGAAGAGTCGGAAAGGACTGAACGAATGAACAACAATCCCCCTGAAAGACCTCTTTTTCAATTTGGAAAAAATAGGAAAATTATGGGCTACTAACAGTCCCCTCTTGGGCAGGGTAATTTGTACAGCCAAGAAGGTGGGACGTCTCCGCAGCCGTTTTGAAGCAAGGCAACCTCTTACCAGCCACTGGCAGTGGGTTTTTCAAGACAAGGAAACATAAATACTGTACAAGGAGACTCAAAGGACAGATTTCCACCCACATCCTGGGACAACATGGAGCGGGGCAATCCTGGCCTTAAAAAAGCATCACGGTGAGGACTTGGCCCCGGGGAGCATGTTCTGAACTGGTTGCAAATCTGCTCAATATTGCACAATTCCTCTGTCTAGAGACCCTCATTTTTGTCTTTTTCACAGAATCCAAAAAAGTAACCTCCTTCCACCCACAACTTTTTTTTTGCCCTACATGCTCACACACACACACATACATACATACATTTTAGCCGGTGACTGTCGTCAGCGTCATGATAGGATACTGCCCTACATACAGAACCGTCTTTAATATCAATGTATAGTAACAAGCCCTGTGCTCAACATGCACACATAACCATTTGTGATGCAAGGTCCGCAACCCTTCTCCGGCTCCCTGTTCCTCGCTTGCTCCAAAAATGGCACAAAACTATCTCCTCCCCTTTCGGCACAATTCCTCACCCCCCAGTCAACAATAAATAAAGGTTATTTATACATATATTTTAAAAAGACACACACACACACACATACACACACATATACCCCCAAGTTGTCCATATGCTGGTGACATGGGAGCAAATCCATTTGGGTTGTTGAGGCGACGGTGCAGCTGACTCTTGTGAGGATTATTACGAAGGTAACTGTGTGCTGTTTGGAATATAATGGTGACCTTGAGCTGAATATTTCGACATCCGTATCCAGTTGGGAAGTGCAAGGGGCAGGAAAAATAATAGTAAACGTTCCTACTTATATTGGGAACAGACTACTGTGGAGTCTCATTTGTCCGAGCCAACTTCCGGACTCCGAGGATCAAAATGGAAATGCCAAAATCCCCAAACGCTCTCGGGTTTGGTTTGGGGGTTCCTTACCAAGCAATGCACACAAAGCAGTCAATCCCATCCAAAGTAAGGCTGGGGTCTTGCACTGTTCTCTTTCTCTCTCTCTCTCTCCAGGTTGGGAATAGATTGCTGTGGAAATCTTGTTTGTACTCTGAGGATCAAAATGGAGATACCGAAACACCCAAACGCTCCTGGCTATTCACACAAAGCACTCGATCGTGTCCTAAGCAAGGCTGGGGCCCTCCGTTGTTTCTCTCTCTTTCTCTCTCTCTTCCGGAGTGCCTAGTTGATGCCCACCTGTGCTTTCCACACGCGTGACAATGGCAGTGGGCACAAGGCGTGCATGATGTAGGCAAGGGAAGAGGCTGCACAGCATCCGTCTCAAAAGGTCTCTCTCCCCCCGTGTGGTGGATCCCGGAGACATTCAAGACGGGCGATGAGACACGGCTGAGAGAGCGGTGGACAGCAAGGATACACGGGACCGGAGCGTTCCCCTTCTCTCCCTTTCTCCTGTGGGAGCGACCCACTCAGACCCTCCAGAGGAGGAGGTGGTTCGTGCTGTCGTCTCGGCCCACCGTCTCGCTGCTGTTGGTGAGCCTGAAGTCCTCGTAGCCGTCTCCGCCACTGATCACCAGCATCTTGGACTTGGACGGTCGGTGCCTCACGGAGTCCCGCTTCTCCAAGTCATTGGACTTTTCTGTACCTGGGCAGCGGAGAGACAGCAAAGGGCTTGTGTTAGAATCATAGAATCAAAGAGTTGGAAGAGACCTCATGGGCCATCCAGTCCAACCCCCTGCCAAGAAGCAGGAATATTGCATTCAAATCACCCCTGACAGATGGCCATCCAGCCTCTGCTTAAAAGCTTCCAAAGAAGGAGCCTCCACCACACTCCGGGGCAGAGAGTTCCACTGCTGAACGGCTCTCACAGTCAGGAAGTTCTTCCTAATGTTCAGATGGAATCTCCTCTCTTGTAGTTTGAAGCCATTGTTCCGCGTCCTAGTCTCCAAGGAAGCAGAAAACAAGCTTGCTCCCTCCTCCCTGTGGCTTCCTCTCACATATTTATACATGGCTATCATGTCTCCTCTCAGCCTTCTCTTCTTCAGGCTAAACATGCCCAGTTCCCTAAGCCGCTCCTCATAGGGCTTGTTCTCCAGACCCTTGATCATTTTAGTCGCCCTCCTCTGGACACATTCCAGCTTGTCAATATCTCTCTTGAATTGTGGTGCCCAGAATTGGACACAATATTCCAGGTGTGGTCTAACCAAGGCAGAATAGAGGGGTAGCATTACTTCCTTAGATCTAGACACTATGCTCCTATTGATGCATTAGACTAATCTATGTGCATTAGACTAATCTATGGGTTGTTGTAGGTTTTTTGGGCTATATGGCCATGTTCTAGAACAGTGGTTCTCAACTTTCCTAAGGTGGTGACCCCTTAATACAGTTTATTTATCTATTTATTATTTAGCAATTTTGTATACCGGTCTTCTCCCCTCTATCGGGGGACTCGGGACGGTTTCCAACAATAATATCACAAAACAATCATTAAAAATGTCATATAACGTATTCACATTAAAACGTTAAAACAGCAAAATGCAATCACATAATAACAAGGGTCAGTCGTCATAGTGAATTCGTTGTCCGTCATTCATCGTCATCCATCCGACCACAGAAATATCACAGAAATATGGAGCCCCCGGTGGCACAGTGGGTTAAACTCTTGTGCCGGCAGGACTGAAGCCCGACAGGTTGCAGGTTCAAATCCGGGGAGAGGCGGATGAGCTCCCTCTGTCAGCTCCAGCTCCTTATGCGGGGACATGAGAGAAGCCTCCCACAAGGATGGTAAAAACATCAAAACATCCGGGCGTCCCCTGGGCAACGTCCTTGCAGATGGCCAATTCTCTCACACCAGAGGCGACTTGCAGTTTCTCAAGTCGCTTCTGACATGACAAAAAACAACAACATATTGATTCACTCGTTGAAAGCCAAACCCCATAGCCAGGTTTTCACCCGTTTTCTGAACGACAGAATGGAGGGGGCAGTTCTGGTCTCCAGTGGGAGAGAGTTCCAGAGTCGATGGGCCACCACAGAGAAGGCCCTGTCCCTCATCCCCACCAGACGCACTTGAGAGGCGGGTGGGACCGAGAGCAGGGCCCCTCCAGACAATCTTAACAACCTAGATGGTTCATAGGGGAGAATACGTTCGGACAGGTAAACTGTGCCGGAGTCATTTAGGGCTTTATAGGTCAACACCAGCACTTTGATTTTGAGTTGCTCCTGTTGTGGTGACCCCCAATCATAAAATTATTTTACTTGCTACTTCTTAATTGTAATTTTGCTGCTGTTATGAATTGTAATGTAAATATCTGATATGCAGGATGTATTTTTATTCACTGGACCAAATTTGGCACAAATACCCCATATGCCCAAATTTGAATACTGATGGGGTTGGGGAGGACTGATTTTGTCATTTGCTGAGATTTATAGTTCACCTACAATCAAAGAGCATTCTGAACTCCACCAACAATGGAATTGAACCAAACTTGGAACACAGAACTTCCATGACCAACAGCAAATACTGGAAGGGTTTAGTGGGCGTTGACCTTGATTTTTGGAGTTGTAGTTCACCTACATCCAGAGAGCATTGTGGGCTCAAACAATGATGGATCTAAACCAAATTTGGCGCAAATGCTCAATATGCCCAAATGTGAACACTGGTGGAGTTTGGAGAAAACAGACTCGACATTTGGGAGTTGTAGTTGCCGGGATTTATAGTTCACCTACAATCAAAGATCTGCATAGTTAAAGCAATGGTATTCCCCGTAGTCACCTACGGATGTGACAGCTGGACCATAGGGAAGGCTGAGTGAACGAATGCTCAATATGCCCAAATGTGAACACTGGTGGAGTTTGGAGAAAACAGACTTGACATTTGGGAGTTGTAGTTGCTGGGATTTATAGTTCAACTACAATCAAAAGCATTCAGACCCCCACCAACAACAGAATTGGTCCAAACTTCCCACACAGAACTCCCACGACCAACCGAAAATACTGTGTTTTCTGATGATCTTTGGAGACCCCTCTGACGCCCCCTCGTCACCCCCCACAGGGGTCCCGACCCCCAGGTTGAGAAACACTGTTCTAGAAGCATTCTCTCCTGACGTTTCGCCTGCATCTATGGCAAGCATTACTAAAATGATTTTAGTAATGAGACACTGAGGACTTGTGTTTTATGGTTTTTATTGCTTCTACTGCTTTTATGTGGTATTATATCATATAATACCACATGTTAATGTTTTTAATTCTATTTTATGTGTTGGTGACATCGATTGCCGATTGTAAACTGCCTCGAGTCGCCTTCGGGCTGAGAGAGGCGGTATATAAGTGTGGTAAATAAATAAGCATCCTTAGAGGTTGTGAGGATCTCACAACCTCTGAGGATACTTGCCACAGATGCAGGTGAAACATCAGGAGAGAATGCTTCTAGAACATGGCCATATAGCCCAAAAAACCTACAACAACCCAGTGATTCCGGCCAAGAAAGCCTTCAACAAGACTAATCTACAATCTAAAAGTAGATTTATTGTCGAAGGCTTTCATGGCCGGAATCACCGGGTTGTTGTAGGTTTTTTCGGGGTATATGGCCATGGTCTAGAGGCATTCTCTCCTGACGTTTTGCCTGCATCTACAAATGTTTGCTCTAGGCAATTATATGCTAATCAAGGTGGTCAGTTGAAACATTCACGCCTAGCTCCAGCAGACAAGAGTCCTTTGTCCCACCCTGGACATTCCACAGATATATAAACCCTTTGTCCTAGTTCTAACAGACCTCACTACCTCTGAGGATGCTTGCCATAGATGCAGGCGAAACGTCAGGAGAGAATGCCTCTAGACCATGGCCATATACCCCGAAAAAACCTACAACCCAGTAAAAGTAGATTGTAAGTATATTGTTTTAATGTTTATTGTTTTTAACTATTATAATTATTGGTGTTTTGTGCCAATTGGAAGCCGCCCTGTGTCTCCCCCAGGGATAAAAGTTTTCGAAATAAATAATAAATAATCTATGTTTGGATCTATAAAATCCCAACTTTTCTAGTTCTTTACATCAACTGTAAAGAGAATCCTTCCACTCTCCGCACTAAACTCAAAGATTATGAACACTGTGCAGGATTCACTCAGAAAGGGAATCTGATCAGAAACAAAACTTCCCATGCAACCAAAGTCTGCCTTAAAATTTTCTCCAAACCTGTCTGGGAATGCAACACCTACCACCTTCTGTCATCCTGTCTATGTCTTCTTTATGCCAACCTACCTGGATCTCTTGGCAAGGGGAAGAGGACGTCAAAGCCTTCAGGCAGCTCGATGGACGTGAGGAAGCGGACATGCCCTGTGTGTCCTTGGGAAAGGCCCACTGGCAATGGGGGAGTTTTCAAGGAAGTGGCATTGGCGGTGATGGAGAGGGTCAGCACCACTCCGGCGCTGGTTCCAATCCAGAGGAGGTCCTTGCAGGCCAAGAGAGCGGTGATGCGCAAGCAGGCGGCCTTGTGCTGGCGAATGATGGCATCCGACCCTGTGATTTGTAAGAGGAGAGAGAGCTCACTGACTGCATCCTTGTATGGCATTACATGGTACCATTTGGCTTTGTTTATACCCTGCTTTCTCTCCAAAACTGTCACTCAAAGAGACTGACTAAATGAAAATACACTCCAAATCTGGAAATTTTTGCCATCAGCTATTGGATTCTGTTCTCAAGGTGGCAGCTTATTTGTCTCCACTCTCTCAGATCCTCTGTCTCTCACTTGTCTCTCAGACCTCTGTCCCACATTTGTCTCCCAGACCTTATATCCCTTTTTTGTCTCTTGGATTGTCTGTCCCTCATTTGTCTCTCGGATCCTCTGTCTCTCATTTGTCTCTCATATCCTCTGTCTCTCATTTATCAGATCCACTGTTCCTCTGTCTCTCATTTGTCTCTCGAATCCTCTGTCTCTCATTTATCAGATCCACTGTTCCTCTGTCTCTCATTGTCTCTCGGATCCTCTGTCTCTCACTTGTCTCTCGAATCCTCTGTCTCTCATTTATCAGATCCACTGTTCCTCTGTCTCTCATTTGTCTCTCGAATCCTCTGTCTCTCATTTATCAGATCCACTGTTCCTCTGTCTCTCATTGTCTCTCGGATCCTCTGTCTCTCACTTGTCTCTCGAATCCTCTGTCTCTCATTTATCAGATCAACTGTTCCTCTGTCTCTCATTTGTCTCTCGAATCCTCTGTCTCTCATTTATCAGATCCACTGTTCCTCTGTCTCTCAGATCCTCTGTCTCTCATTTATCAGATCCACTCTTCCTCTGTCTCTCATTTGTCTCTCGGATCCTCTGTCTCTCACTTGTCTCTCGGATCTTCTGTCCCTAATTTGTCCCTTGGATGATCTGTCTCTCATTTATCAGATCCTCTGTTCCTCTGTCTCTCATTTGTCTCTCATATCCTCTGTCTCTCATTTGTCTCTCAGATCTCCTGTCTCTAATTTGTCCCTCGGATACTCTGTCTCTCACTTGTTTCTCGGATCCTCTGTTCCTATGTCTCTCATTTGTCTCTCAGATCATCTGTCTCTCATTTGTCTCTGGTATACTCTGTCTCTCACTTGTCTCTCAGATCTTCTGTATCTTATTTGTCTCTCGGATCTTCTGTCTCTCGTTTGTCTCTCAGATCATCTGTCTTTCATTTGTCTCTCGTATCCTCTGTCTCTCACTTGTCTCTTGGATCTTCTGTCTCTCGTTTGTCTCTCGGATCCTCTGTCTCTCACTTGTCTCTCAGATCATCTGTCATTTGTCTCTCGGATCCTCTGTCACACACTTGTCTCTCGGGTCTTCTGTTTCTAATTTGTCTCTCGGATACTCTGTCTCTCACTTGTCTCTCGGATCCTCTGTTCCTATGTCTCTCATTTATCTCTCAGATCATCTGTCTCTCATTTGTCTCTTGGATCTTCTGTCTCTAATTTGTCCCTTGGATACTCTATCTCTCACTTGTCTCTCGGATCCTCTGTCTCTCATTTGTCTCTCGAATCCTCTGTCTCTCATGTATCAGATCATCTGTTCCTCTGTCTCTCATTTGTCTCTCGAATCCTCAGTCTCTCTCAATTCTCATGTTAAGACTGAGATCTGAGAGATGAACAAACAGGAGTGCTGCTACTGCTACCTTGAAGGCAAAAATGGACAGTTGGTGGCAAAAAAAATGTTTTGGAAATTTTCAGATATTGGACTGTGGGAAAAGGGAAGTTAAACTTCTATGGACAAGTCTTACACCGTGACTGAGTTGATAACTGCAGGAGGACATCTCTATAGCGCTATAACGTGGCTAAAATGAAGTGATTGGAATATGATTGGAATGGCTCCTAGATTGTGATACAGATCTTTGTGTTATGTTTTTAACAGTTTATTTAATATATTGATATAGAATCATAGAATCCAAGAGTTGGAAGAGACCTCATGGGCCATCCAGTCCAACCCCATTCTGCCAAGAAGCAGGAATATTGCATTCAAATCAGCCCTGACAGATGGCCATCCAGCCTCTGTTTAAAAGCCTCCAAAGAAGGAGCCTCCGCCACACTTCGGGGCAGAGAGTTCCACTGCTGAACGGCTCTCACAGTCAGGAAGTTCTTCCTCATGTTCAGATGGAATCTCCTCTCTTGTATTTTGAACATGATTCCAAGGCTGAATTAATGCCATTGTCTCACACAAAAAGGCTTTGGCACTCAGAAGGGGTGACAACAAGAATTGTGTTACGAATAACAATGAATAAAACTATAAGCTTATAGAAGATTTCTACGTCAGTGTTCTCAATATAGCAAATGGCATCACCTCTCCTGGGACGGTTCAGAAGGTGACATGTCACAAAGTACAGGAATGCTACATCACTATTTAATTTTATTCGGACTATCATCTTGAAGCCTCTCCCAGCATTGTGTACTTTGACGTCTGTCTTCTTGCTTCTTTTCAGAGTATCAGTTTTGTACTCAACTTTCCCCAAAGACACAAAAAGCTCAACGAAGATAAGAAAGGTCCATCCAAAGTAGGTTCGGCTGGATCAAAGATGCCCAAAGATGATTAGGGGTGAGTCTACATTGTGGAATTAATACCCATTAACACCACTTTAAATTCAGTGTTATGACTCTTGGGAGTTGTAGTTTTATGAGAACTTTAGCCTTCTCTGCCAAAGAGTGCTGCTGCTTCACCAAACTACAACTCCCAGTAATCCATAGAATTGAGCGATAGCAGTTAAAAGTGGTGTCAAACCACATTATAATTCTGTGTAGATGCACCCTTAGTGGTGATTGGGACCCAAGTCACCTTCGCTTATGTGCTGTCGCACGCTGGGCCTGTACATAAGACTACAGACAGGACATACATTCTGTGTGCCCAACGGGATGCCAGGGCTGCCTCGGATTAAAGGCCTTTGGATTTCCTTAAACAGAGTCTTTATATTGCTTAAAGGTTCAACAAAGTTCTTTATTATTGAAATCAAACAGGTACTTCAATGCTTTCTTAACAGACTATTGGCTCTCAATCTTGTCCACAGGGAACAGGCACTATCTTCATAGGTTAGCTGGTGCTAACCTACTTCATAGCTGGTGCTAACCTACAAAGCCCTAAACGGTTCCGGCCCAAAATACCTTGAGTACCGCATCTCGGCCTACGAGCCCACGAGGACCTTGAGATCATCCGGGGAGGCCCTTCTCTCGGTCCCGCCTGCCTCACAGGCACGCTTGGCGGGGACTAGAGAGCGGGCCTTCTCGGTGGTGGCCCCCCGGCTGTGGAACTCCCTCCCTGCTGAAATTAGACAGGCGCCGTCCCTCATGGCCTTTCGTAGGGGCCTAAAAACCTGGCTCTTTGAAAAGGCCTTTAATTAAGTGCTATGTTTTTGGTATGACCACCGGAATGGACTATGACGATGAGATGGACTACGACCCAAACAAGACGAAGCGGATTTTTAGTTTAATTAGTTATGTGTTAGTAAGACGTGCGTTATGTTCCTGATGATTGTAACTGTTGTCTTTATGTTCTATGTTTTGTACACCGCCACGAGTCGCCTCCGGGCTGAGAGTGGCGGTTAACAAATGCAAATAATAAAATAAATAAATAAATAAATAACTGCATTTTAACTAATGGGGAAATCCTTAACCTCTAATCTGGGCAGTCTGTCTTTGCCTCTGTTGGCGTGGAGCCCCTGCACCCGGTACCAACTGCCTCTGGCTTCCGCGAGTGACCCTTACCAAGCAGAGCTTTGTAGACTTCCAGGGGAAAAGAAGGAGTTCGGGTTTCAGTGATGGCTGGCTGAAGCGCTGTGGGACTGGATTCCCTCAGCAAAGAAGCTGTGGCTGTATAACCTCAGCCAAGCTATGGGGCCTTTTCTCCCTGGCCAAGCTATGGGGCTGTATCTCCCCGGCCACTCTGTAGGGCTGTATATCTCCCCAGCCAAGCTGTAGAAGACGAAGCTTTCTACAGGAGCTCCTGGTTTTATGTCCCGTATGAAAGGCTTCTCTGTGTGGACTGACCCAAAATGGCTCCTATTCACTCCAAAACCCAAAAAGGGGGCGGGACTAGGAAACCTAATGATAATTGGTCATAGATGCAATAAATGCAAATCAGGGAAAGCCAGCTAACTGCAAATGCACAGAACCCCAAAATACATGCAACACTCAACAAATGGAAAGGGAGGTTGGCGCTCCTGGTACGGCCGTACCAGAATAGCTTATATCCAGCACTCTATCCAGTGTAGACTAACTCCCAGGTCCGAGCACAAACGTTATTCTGAATAGGCAGGAAAGCTCCAAAAGAGAACAGCATTTTCCTAAAAGTATCACAAGTAGGAAATTTAGGTACCACTTATGTGGGGAGGCTAATTCACGACGCCATAAAAATCTCCAGCAAGCATGCAAAGAATGAGGAAGTACTTCATCAATGTCGCAAATGGATGGTGAAGCGACAGCTCCCCTGGTGGACAGAATACCCTCATGAAAAAGCTGGAATGTTAAATAGCCTCTCTGTGTCTGTCTGTATATGTTGTGTGTCTATGGCATTGAATGTTCGCCATGTATACGTACATCCACCCTGAGTCCCCTGTGGGGTGAGTAGGGTGGAATATAAATATTTTAAATAAATAAATAAATAGAATTTTGCTCAGGTTGGTTTCTTTGCATGCAAAAAAGAATTCCTAGTATTATATTAACACTTGAACTCAGAACTAGTTTCATGCATTGGCGATGGTGTTCCCGTCCTTACCTGCCAACATCTTGTGGACCGGCGGAGTGATGTCCACTTCAGCCAACTGGTCATAGCTGACCGAGTGGTACAGCCTCACCTGGGCACTGCCTTGGAGAGTGACCCAGACTCCAACGCTGGAGCTGACCAGGCAGGTGACGCTGCGGTTGGTGTCCTGCCCAACCTGGAAGGTGTGCTGCGGGAGAAGGAGACCAAGATCATAAAATCATAGAATCACAGAGTTGGAAGAGACCTCATGGGCTATCCAGTCCAACCCCATTCTGCCAAGTAGCAGAAAAATTGCATTCAAAGCACCCCCGACAGATGGCCATCCAGCCTCTGTTTAAAAGCTTCCAAAGAAGGAGCCTCCACCACACTCCAAGGCAGAGAGTTCCACTGCTGAATGGCTCTCACAGTCAGGAAGTTCTTCCTCATGTTCAAATGGAATCTCCTCCCTTGTAGTTTGAAGCCATTGTTCCATTGCGTCCTAGTCTCCAGGGAAGAAGAAAACAAGCTTGCTCCCTCTTCCCTATAACTTCTCCTCACATCCTGATCCATGGCCCTCATCATATCTTCTCTCAGCCTTCTCTTCTTCCGGCTAAACATGCCCAGCTCCTTTAGCCGCTCCTCATAGGGCTTGTTCTCCAGACCTTTTATCATTTTAGTCGCTCTCCTCTGGACACATTCCAGCTTGTCAATATCTCTCTTGAATTGTGGTGCCCAGAATTGGACACAATATTCCAGGTGTGGTCTAACCAAAGCAGAATAGAGCATGGGGAACATTACTTCCTTAGATCTAGACACTATGCTCCTATTGATGCAGGCCACAATCCCATTGGCTTTTTTTGCTGCCACATCACATTGTTGGCTCATGTTTAACTTGTTGTCCACAAGGACTCCAAGATCTTTTTCACACGTCCTGCTCTCGAGCCAGGCATTGCCCCCCATTCTGTATCTTTGCATTTCATTTTTCCTGCCTAAGTGGAGTATCTTGCATTTGTCACTGTTGAACTTCTCGACACTGTTGAACTGCTCTCGAGCCATGCGTCCCCCATTCTCTATCTTGATGATGCCTTTTTGGAGAGCCAAGCGAGAAACAAGTCGTTGGTACCTTTAGGGCAGGCCTGGGCAAACTTTGACCCTCCAGGTGTTTTGGACTTCAACTCTCACAATTCCTAGCAGCCACAATTCTCTTTCTGTCCCTTTGATACCGTATATACTCGAGTATAAGCCGACCCGAATATAAGCCGAGGGGCCTAATTTTACCACAAAAAACTGGGAAATCTGATTGACTCAAGTATAAGCCAAGGGTGGGAAATGCAGCAGCTACCGGTAAATTTCAAAATAAAAATAGATACCAATAGCATTACATGAATTGAGGCATCAAGAGGTTAAATGTTTTTGAATATTTACATAATACTGAAATGTAAGGTAAGACTCCCCAACTCTGATTAAACAATTATTCTAACCTTCTTCATTGTAAATGGGCTTAAGTATCCTTCCAATAATAATAAAGAGAGGAAAATCATAAATGTTATAATAATAATAGAGT
Source organism: Anolis sagrei (assembly GCF_037176765.1). Classification (NCBI taxonomy): domain Eukaryota; kingdom Metazoa; phylum Chordata; class Lepidosauria; order Squamata; family Anolidae; genus Anolis; species Anolis sagrei. The sequence goes on from NC_090023.1 coordinate 6,416,674, forward strand.
AAAATAATGGAAACATAATAACAACAGTAATAATAGAGTAATAATAATAAATGTAATAATAATAGAGTAAAATGATAAATGTAGTAATAATAAATGTAATAATAATAATAGAGTAAAATGATAAATGTAGTAATATTAGAGTAAAATAATAAATGTAATAAGAATAATAGAGTAAAATAATAAATGTAATAATAACAGAGTAAAATGATAAATGTAGTAATAATAATAGAGTAAAATGTTAAATGTAAATAATAGAGTAAAATAATAAATGTAATAATAATAATAATAATAATAATAATAGAGTAAAATAATAAATGTATAATAATAATAATAATAATAATAATAATAATAAACAGTAAAATAATATATAACCTTGACTCGAGTATAAGCCGAGGCGGACTTTTTCAGCCTACAAAAAGGGATGAAGAAACTAGGCTTATACTCGAGTATATACGGTAATTGGATTTTGAAAAAATTGGCTTGTTGTGGAATCAAGGATTGGGAATAAAGTTTCAGTTAAGACCCCTTTTCTCCATGATAATAACTCTTCCAGGAGTGGATTTCCCTTCTGAGTGGGAGATTTCAACCTATCTAAGAGAGTGTGTCAGACCTAGGGGATGCCAGCCTCTGCTCCTACCTCCTGCTGCAGGATGGATGTGTTGAGGATGATGACTCTGTTCTGGCATCCGCACCACAGCTTCCCGCTCACAGCCACCATCTTGGTCACAGGGCTCCCGGGAGAGCCCAGCGAGAGGGACTTGGAGTTCTGAGCATCCCAAAAACGCCCTGCAATGGATATGGGAAGAAGGTGAGAGATGGAAACAAACATCCTATCATAATATCCCCAGCCTTAGAAACATACAATCCTGGAGTTGGAGGAGACCACCCAGGCCATCTAGTCCAACCCCCTTCCATGCAAGAAAAGCACAATCAAAGCACTCCTGACAGATGGGCATCCAGCCTCTGTCTAAAAGCCTCCAAGGAAGAGCTTTAACTGGACTTCGAGGCACAGAGTTCCACTGCTGAACAGCTCTTCTTACAATGTGTTGTTGAAGGATTTTATAGAATCATAGAAACAAAGAGTTGGAAGAGACCTCATGGGCCATCCAGTCCAACCCCCTGCCAAGAAGCAGGAATATTGCATTCAAATCACCCTTGACAGATGGCCATCCAGCCTCTGTTTAAAAGCCTCCAAAGAAAGAGTCTCCACCACACTCCGGGGCAGAGAGTTCCACTGCTGAATGGCTCTCACAGGAAGTTCTTCCTAAAGTTCAGATGGAATCTCCTTTCTTGTAGTTTGAAGCCTTTGTTCCACTGCGTCCGAGTCTCCAGGGAAGTAGAATGCTCCTCCTTATGGCTTCCTCTCATATATTTATACATGGCTATCCTGTCTCCTCTCAGCCTCCTCTTCTTCTCTTCATGCCCAGCTCTTTAAGCCACTCCTCATAGGGCTTTAACTGGACTTCGAGGCACAGAGTTCCATTGCTGAACAGCTCTTCTTACAATGTGTTGTTGGAGGATTTTATGGCTGGGATCACTGGGTTGCTGTGAGTTTTTTGGGCTGTATGGCGATGTTCTAGCAGCATTCTCTACTGATGTTTCACCTACATCTGTGGCTGGCATCTTCAGAAGTTCTGTTGGTAATGAAGCAAGTGGAGTGTGTGTGTGTGTGTATATATGTGTGTGTGTGTGTGTGTGTGTCTATCTATCTATCTATCTATCTATCTATCTATCTATCCAGCTAGCTAGCTAGCTAGCTAGCTGTGGAGTGTCCAGAGTGGGAGAAAGAAACTTTGTCTTTTAAAGCAAGTGTGAATGTTGCAATTAGTAAGCTTGAATAGCATTGAGTAGCCAAGAAGCTGCAGAGTCAATCAGTGAGGGTATCTGCATAGAGGTAGCCTGAAGGCATCCTCTGTTTGGGAGGTGTTAACTGGCTGCTCAATGCTCTTCAAGCTTGCTAACTGCAGCATTAAACAGACAAGGGTTCTTTCTCCCGCCGTGGACATTGCAAAGAAATACAAACACTCCACTTGCCTCAGCTCCAACAGACCTCTGAAGAGTCCACCCACAGATGCAGGTGAAACATAAGGAGAGAATGCAGCTGGAACATGGCCATTTGTTGTTTATTCGTTCAGTCGTTTCCGACTCTTTGTGACCTCCTGGACCAGCCCAGGCCAGAGCTCCCGTCACCACCCCCAACTCCTTCAGAGTCAAGCCAGTCCCTTCAAGAATACCATCCATCCACCTTGCCCTTGGTCAGCCCCTCTTCCTTTTTCCTTCCATTTTCCCCAGCATCATTGTCTTCTCCAAGCTTTCCTGTCTTCTCATGATGTGGCCAAAGGACTTCATCTTTGCCTCTCATATCCTTCCCTCCAATGAGCAGTCGGGCTTTATTTCCTGAAATATGGACTGGTTGGATCTTCTGGCAGTCCAAGGCACTCTCAGAATTGTCCTTCAGCACCAACGTTCACAAGCATCGATCTTCCTTTGCTCAGACTTCCTTATGGTCCAGCTCTCACATCCGTAGGTTACTACAGGGAATACCATGGCTTTGACTAGGCGGATCTTCGTTGCCTCTGTGATGTCTCTTCTTTTCACTACTTTATCAAGATTGGACATTGCTCTCCTCCCAAGAAGGAAACATCTCCTGATTTCCTGGCTTCAGTCTGCATTTGCAGTAATCTTTGCACCTAGAAATACAATATCTGTCACAGCCTCCACCTTTTCTCTCTCTATTTCCCAGTTGTCAACCATTCTTGTTGCCATAATCTTGGTTTTTTTTAATGTTTGCGCTTTCTTTTTTCACCTTGGTTAGGAGGCTCCTCAGCTCCTCCTCACTTTCAGCCATCAAAGTGGTGTCATCTGCATATCTAAGGTTGTTAATGTTTTTTTTCCAGCAATTTTTACCCCAGGCTTGCATTGGTCAAGCCCCGCACATCGCATGATGTGTTCGCATGATGAATAGGTTGGGTGAGAAACAGAAATAGATGTTTTTCTGAAACTCTCTGCCTTTCTCCATTATCCAGCATCCTGATATTGGCAATTGGGTCTCTCGTTCCTCTGTCTTTTTTAAACCCACTTTGTACATCTGGCCATAGAGTCTGAAAAGCTCTTCTTACAGCCAGGAAGTTCCTTTCCTATCATTTGTACTCATGGCTCCATTGAGTCTTTAAGTAGTTTTACAGTCAAACACTTTACCTGCTTCTCTTTGGTAGGCGATGAGCTCTCCGTTGGCCAGAGACACAAACACCTGGTTATCAAGATACCTGTGGGAAAGAGATGGCTCTGTAATATCAGTTGGAACAAGCAAAGTGACACTAGATGTTGTTCGAGGAGAAGGTGGAACAAGGGCTTCCCTGACAATGTCACAACTCCTCAACTCCCATGATTTTTGGGAGACACCAAAAGTTCCAAATTACTATGGTTTTTTGAAATGAGGTGTTTCCTCACCACCTCTTTTAATGGGCTGTTTCCATTGTGTAAAGAGACATGGAAATGTGAAAATATTTTCCACATTCCTACAGTAAAACAGGCATTGGATCCCCCTGGAAAGGAAACCCGAACATGTGTTGCCTTCAAGTTGTCTACTAAGCTATGGTGCACAATTGTATATATTTTCTTGGTTTTACTAGTAAATGGTCGAGCAAGGAACACAGTATTTCATCCTATGGATTCTGCAACTCCAGCAAATATATATTTTCAGCCATATGGACTGGAAACTGGCTTTCAAACAACAATGGAAGTCAATCACAGAATCATAGAATCAAAGAGTTGGAAGAGACCTCATGGGCCATCCAGTCCAACCCCATTCTGCCAAGAAGCAGGAATATTGCATTCAAATCACCCCTGACAGATGGCCATCCAGCCTGTTTAAAAGCTTCCAAAGAAGGAGCCTCCACCACACTCCGGGGCAGAGAGTTCCACTGCTGAACTCTCTGGAAGCTGGATTTTATGTCCAATGCTACTTTTTTTTCAATTTGGAATAATCCCAAATGTAGTTTTTACACTTACAGGATACATGTCACGGAGGCCGAGTGCTGCATCTTCATGCTGTTCTTCCTGTTGCGGATATTATCTGAAGACTGGTAGACGTGGATGCTGAAACCCAAAGGGAAGGAAGGAAAGAAGACGTGAGATCCTTCAAATGGTTCAAAGGCAATGAATAGACACAAATTGCTGTGGCAAACTAGCATAACCTGCGGGAGAACTAGAATTTCCTGGCTTCCTCAACTGCGGCTCAACAAAGTTAGCCATGGTGGCGCAATGGGTAAAACCCTTGTTCAGCATGTAGTCAACTAAGGCTCCAAGATCCCTTTCATGTGGATTGTTGTCACTCATTCTCTATCTATACATTTCCCTTTTTCTGCCTAAGTGCCAATTCAGTTTGCATCCCATTTTGTGTTTGCTATTTACGCAGAAGACAGAGGTTGTTCCTAGGGCAGCCAGGTCTGAATCCACCCACCATCCGTCTTCGGTGCCCAGCCACATGGAGCTCTGATAGGCCTCGGGGTCGGTGCTCAGCAGGTCCTCCAGGCTTCCTCTGGTGAAGGACCCTCGGCTCGACCGCCGCATCGCCCGGCCGTCCATGGGGCTCTCGCTGTTCCGGTTCTGGGCGCAAGCGGAGCTGAGCGGAAGGAAGGCTCCGGGGTCTTGCTCTTCTTCAGAGCTGGTCGTTTCCGCTGTCGCATCTTTAGAGCTCGGGATCTCCTCATCTGGAAAACAAAAGGAGAGGCAAACATCAGTTGAGGTTGGTTTTCAACATCCGCAGGGATACCAAGGTGCTTGTTTATAAAGCTATTGTCCTCCCAATCCTGCTATATGCCTGCGAGACGTGGACTGTCTACAGACATCACATGCAACTCATGCAATTCCATCAGCGCTGCCTCCGGAAAATCCTGCAAATCTCTTGGGAAGACAGGCGGACAAACGTCAGCATGCTGAAAGAAGCAAAGACCACCAGCATTGAAGCAATGGTCCTCCGCCATCAACTCCGCTGGTCCGGCCACGTTGTCCGGATGCCCGACCACCGTTTCCCAAAGCAGTTGCTCTATTCCAAACTCAAGAACAGAAAATGGAATGCTGGAGGACAGGGAAGGAGATTTAAAGATGGGTTCAAAGCCAACCTTAAAAACTCTGGCATAGACATTGAGAACTGGGAAGCCCAGGCCCCTGAGAGCTCCAGTTGGAGGTCAGCTGTGACCAGCAGTGCTGTAGAAGTTGAAGAGGCACGAATGGAGGCCGAAAGAGAAAAACGTGCCAAGAGGAAGGCGCATCAAACCAACCCTGACCGGGACCGCCTTCTACCTGGAAACCAATGCCCTCTCACTGCAGGAGAAGATACAGATCAAGAATAGGGCTACAGAGTCACTTACAGATCCACCACCAGAACACTACACTTGGAGGACCATCATACTTGGACTACGAGGGATTGCCTAAGTAAGTAAGGTTTTCAACATCATGGAAGTGCCATGGTTGGGAATATTCTACCCCGAACATAGCATTGAATGAAATGCAAAATAATCACAGGATGTCTTAAACCTTCACCTGTTGATAAACTCTACAAACTAGCTGGCATTGCTTCTGCAAGTGAAACAAATGGTAGAAGAAGAGAAACATGCCTTGGCAGATTATGTGAAAGGCAGTCAAGAACCAACATTGAGGGAAGTCAATAGTAGTAAACTGCTTTAAGTGCAAAAGACAAAGAGCTGATGAGAAAACTGGCCAAAGAAGGCTCTCTCTCCATGGACAGTTCCTGGGAAAAATCAAGAGCCAAATTGACAAAGAAAAAACATGGCTGTGGCTCACAAATGGAACTCTGAAAAAGGAGACAAAAGAGGGCCTGATTCTGGCAGCCCAAGAACAAGACATTAAAACCAAGGCCATCAAAGCCAGAATTGAAAAGTCGACAACAGATCCCAAGTGTAGACTCTGCAAGGAAGCAGATGAAACAATAGATCCCATCCTCAGCTGCTGCAAGAAGATCGCGCAGAAAGACTCCAAGCAGAGGCACAACACCCTTGCTCAGATGAATCATGAGCACTTGTGCCACAAACACCATCTGCCTGCGACAAAGAACTGGTGGGATCACAAGCCGGAAAGAGTTACAGAGAACTCCTCTGGGACTTCCGGATTCAGACAGACAGAGTTCTGGAGCATAATACTCCTGACCTCACGATCGTGTTAAAAAACAAAGTATGGATCATCGCTGTCGCAATCCCAGGCGACAGAAGGATTGAAGAGAAACAACTGGAAAAGCTGACACAATATGAGGATTTAAAAATCAAACTGCAAAGACTCTGGCACAAGCCAGTCAAGGTGGTCCCAGTGATGATTGGCACACTGGGTGCAACACCTAAAGACCTTGGCCTGCACTTAAATACAATTGGTGCTGACAAAATTACCATCTGCCAGCTGCAGAAGGCCACCTTACTGGGATCTGCACAAATTATTTGCCGATACATCACACAGTCGTAGACACTTGGGAAGTGGCTGACGTGTGATCCAATACAACAGCCAGCAGAGTGTCTGCTGTGGACTCATTGTGCTGGTACGGCTGTACCAGGAGCTCGAACTTTATTTTCTTTCTGTTATCTGTTTGCAGTCATAGGGCAGGCCTCCTGTCCATCATAATTAAGCTTTGGTTCCGCCCCTTGTTTAGGGCTCTGGGAGGGAAAGGAGCCATTTTTGGGCAGTCTCACATAAGGAAGCTAAACTATAGGACGTAGAGCAGCTCGTCCCGTAGAAAAGCTTATTTTCTCAAGAACATCTGGGGAAACAGAAACAGAAATTCCAGGGAAAAGGTCCCAAGGCTCTGAGAGCTCACAGCCTCACAGCAATCAGAGGGGAAACAACCCAGTGGTTTTCAAGGAATTCTCTGAGAGAGGACAGCACCACAGATCCACAGAACTCCATCTGAAATATCAACAAGCCTCGGCTGGTAGGTCTACTCGATACCCAGACGCATTTGGAATTGGTAGTAGGTCCCACACCGATGAGGCATAGATAGTAAACAGCCTGGGAGAGGTTAAAAAGGGTTTTTTTCCTACAGAGAAAGTACAGTTAATTAAAGTCAGACTAAGAAAGCCTTGAAGTGTTGTTTGAACCATTGAAGATTTGTTGTTTGTTCCATAATAAAGACTTTGTTGTATCATTAAAGACTCTAAAGACCATCACTTCAGAAAAATCCCTGAAAACCTCTCTTTGAGGCCCCCTGGCTTCCCGCTGGGCTTAAAGTATACGTCCTATAGAAAAGTACAGCTGTTACAGGCCCAGCGCAGGACAGAACACTCATCTTGTTGTGTTTCAAATATAATAATAATAATAATAATAATAATAATAATAATAATAACGATCTGTCAACTGCAAAAGGCCACCTGACTTGCATCTGCGCGCATCATTAAAAAATATATCACAGTCCTAGATGCTTGGGAAGTGTTTGACTTGTGATATTGTGATACAAAATCCAGCATATAGATCTCGTTTGCTGTGACATACTGTGCTTTTGTGTAAATAATAATAATAATAATAATAATAATAATAATTTCTCTTAATAAGTTGTTATTTTAATTGGAATCTTGATGGTATGTTTTTGACTGCCTTTGGTGTTTCACTGCATCTGTTTGTGGTAATCTAAACTGCACACCAACTTGCTCCATTTTGACTCCTTACTCAAAAATAAAAGATAAAATAAATAATAATAATATTTGGTCACGGCGTTCCACTGTGTATGGAAGGTGTCATATAATTCTGTGTAAAATACAACAGTTACTCTTAACCTGGCGAGCTGAATAAGCAACAGCGGCTACTGAATAAACCATCTCTGAACATTTACAGCTTAGCCATAAATGTTTAGTTTCTTAGGAACTAAAAGCTAATTACAGCATGTGTTTAAATATTTCTACACCGCCTTCCTACAAACTTGGTTCCTATTTGGAAAGTCCTTGGCTCTTCCAGACTCCAAGACCTGCTGCTTATCTGGCGAATGGAAACAGATGAAACTTCCAAGACTAACAATTTACTTTTTAAATATATTGCAACCTCCTCTATACAAAAATACTGGGTTGTGTCAGCTTTAAAAAAACTAAACACGTACTTATTTATGTTTCTCAACTTTCCTTATGCCATGACCCCTTAGTACAGTTCCTCATGTTGTGGTGACCCCCAAAATTAAAATTATTTTCGTTACTACTTCATAACTGGAATTTTGCTACTGTTATGAATCGCCATGTAAATATCGGATATGCAGGATGTATTTTCATTCACTGGACCAAATTTGGCACAAATGCCCAATACGCCAAAGCTGGTGGGGTTGGGAGGAATTGATATCGTCATTTGGGAGTTGTAGTTTCTGGGATTTATAGTTCACCTACAATCAAAAAGCATTCTGAGCTCCACCAATGATGGAATTGAACCAAACCTGGCACACAAAACTCTCATGACCAACAGAAAATACTGGAAGGGTTTGGTGGCCATTGGCCTTGACTTTTGGAGTTGTAGTTCACCTGCATCCAATGATGGAATTGAATCAAACTTGGCACACAGAACTCCCATTGCCAACAGAGAGTATTGGACAGGTTGGGTGGGCATTGTCCTTGAGTTCTGGAGTTGTAGTTCACCTACATCAAGAGAGCACTGTGGACTCAAGCAGTAATGGATCTGGACCAAACTTGGAACGAATACTCAATATGCCCAAATGTGAACACTGATGGAGTTTAGGAAAAACAGACCTTGACATTTGGGAGTTGTAGTTGCTGGAATCTATAGTTCACCTACAATCAAAGAGAATTCTGAACTCCACCAACAATAGAATTGAACCAAACTTGGCACACAGGACTCCCATGACTAACAGAAAATCCTGGAAGGGTTTGGTGGGCATTGACCTTGACTTTTGGAGTTGTAGTTCACCTACATCCAGAGAGCACAGTGGACTCAAACAATAATGGATCTGCACAAAATTCGACATGAATACTCAATATGCCCAAATGTGAACACTGGTGGAGTTTAGGAAAAACAGACCTTGACATTTGGGAGTTGTCATTGCTGGGATTTATAGTTCACCTACTATCAAAGAGCATTCTGAACTCCACCAATGATGGAATTGAACCAAACTTGACACACAAGAACTCCCATAACATTGTCCTTGAGTTCTGGAGTTGTAGTTCACCTACATCCAGAGAGCACTGTGGACTCAAACAATGATGGATTTGGACCAAACTTGGCACATATATTCCATATGCCCAAATATGGTGTCTGGGGGAAATAGACCTTGACATTTGGGAGTTGTAACTGTTGGGATTTATAGTTCACCTACCATCAAAGAGCATTCTGAACTCCACCAATGATGGAATTGAACCAAACTTGGAACACAAGAACTCCCATAACCAACAGAAAATACTGGAAGGGTTTGGTGGGCATTGACCTTGAGTTTTGGAGTTGTAGTTCACCTGCATCCAATGATGGAATCGAACAAAACTTGGCACACAGAACTCCCATTGCCAACAGAGAGTATTGGACAAGTTTGGTGGGCATTGTCCTTGAGTTCTGGAGTTGTAGTTCACCTGCATCCAGAGAGTGCTGTGGACTCAAACAATGAAGGATCTGGACCAAACTTGGCACATATACTCCATATGCCCAAATGTGAACACTGGTGGAGTTTAGGCAAAACAGACCTTCACATTTGGGAGTTGTCGTTGCTGGGATTTATAGTTCACCTACAATCAAAGAGCATTCTGAACTCCACCAATGATGGAATTGAACCAAACTTAGCACACAGAACTCCCATTGCCAACAGAGAGTATTGGACAGGTTTGGTGGGCATTGTCCTTGAGTTTTGGAGTTGTAGTTCACCTACATCCAGAGAGTGTTGTGGACTCAAACAATGAGGGATTTGGACCAAACTTGGCACAGATCCTCAATATGTCCAAATACGAGCACTGGTGGAGTCTGGGGAAAAAAGACCTTGACATTTGGGAGTTGTGGTTGCTGGAATTTATAGTTCACCTACTATCAAAGAGCATTCTGAACCCCACCAACGATAGAAATGGGCAAAACGTCCCACACAGGATCCTTATGACCAGCAGCAAATACTGTGTTTTCTGATGGTCTTTGGCAACCCCTCTGACACTCCCTCGCGACCACCCAAGGGTCCCGACCCCCAGGTTAAGAAATGCTGGTTTAGGTTGTAAGGACTGAGGCAAACCAGTTTTTTTTAAGAAATAAAAAATTTCAACTGGCTGCTTCTGGAGACATTTATTTAGATGAGGGAGACATTTTTGGCATTCCATGCGGTTTCCGGAGAAAATGGGAGATAGTAATGGGATATTATTAACATCCAGAATAGCTTCTGTTGCATATTTCTGTCCTGAAAGATACAGATTTGGGTCTAGAATGGAGAGGTATTTGGCCACAAATAGCAAAGCTTTCAACGAGTTACAGGCCCTTCGTACAACTCAGGATTCATCTATAGCAGGCATGGGCCAACTGTGGCCCTCCAGGTGTTTTGGACTTCAACTCCCACAATTCCGGAATTGTGAGAGTTGAAGTCCAAAACACCTGGAGGGCCAAAGTTGACCCATGCCTGTTATAGTGGGAAAGGTGGCATATACATCAAGGGATTGACCAGGACTCACTTCCAAAGCTGGAGGAGATGGTGGAATGGCTGGCTTGGCTCTGGAGGGTCCCAGAAGGGCTGGGTGAGGACTCGTCGTCGGTATCATCGCTGTCAAAAGGCACCAGGTCCCGATTGGTGCTGTCCATTGGCTCCGAAAGCTCCAAGGAAGACCCCGAGATGGAGATATGCAGGCACTGCTGAGGACCAGGCTCCTCCAGGTTGGCCACCTGGACCGGTTCTGAGGATGGACTGGTCAGAGACGTGGGACGCTCTCTGGGGGGTCAAAACAAAGTGGAAATCATAGAATCATAGAATAATAGAGTTGGAAGAGACCACATGGGTCATCTAGTCCAACCCCTTGCCATGCAGTAAAAGTACCATGAAAGCACCTCTGATAGATCACCATCCATCTATGATACTTCATCAATGGCAAGCTATTTAACATCAGCAGACTAAAAGCCAAAACCAAGGTCACAAGAACATCTGTTACAGAACTCCAATATGCTGACGACAACGTCGTCTGTGCACATTCAGAAGACCTACAAGCCACTCTAAACACCTTTACAGAAGCATACGAGAAGCTTGGCCTGTCACCGAACATTGAGAAAACCGAAGTGCTCTTCCAGCAGCCAACAACCAATCCCTCTCCAATGCCAGAAATACAGCTTAATGGTGTAACATTAAAAAATGTTGACCATTTTGGCTCCCTTGGCAGCCACCTCTCCACCAAAGTCAACATTGACACTGAAATGTAACACCGCCTGAGCTCTGTCTGAATGAAGCAGAGAGTGTTTGAGGACTGGGACATCCGTAGGGAGACAAAGATGCTTGTTTATAAAGCCATTGTCCTCCCAACCCTGCTTACTTACTTAGGTGATCCCTCATTGGGCAAGTAGGATAGTCTTCCATGATCAGTATTCTTGTGGATCCGTAGGTGACTATGGAGCCCTATTCTTGATCTGCATCTTCTCCCGCAGTGAAGGCATTGGTTTCCAGGTGGAAGGCGGTCTCAGTCGGGGTTGGCTTGACGTGCCTTCCTCTTGGCACATTTCTCTCTTTCACCCTCCATTCGTGCCTCTTCAAATTCTGCAGCACTGCTGGTCACAGCTGACCTCCAGCTAGAGTGCTCAAGGGCCAGGGTTTCAAAGAGGCATGAATGGAGGGCGAAAAGGAGAAACGTGCCAAGAGGAAGGTGCATCAAGCCAACCCTGAGCAGGACAGCCTTCTGATGTCCTCACCGCAGAAGAACATGTGGGTCAAGAATAGGCCTCCACATCACCTACGGACCCACCGCCAAGACACATCTGGAAGACCATCATCCTCGAGCTACGAGGGATTACCTAAATAAGTAAGTAAGTAAAAGCTTCCAAGGAAAGCAGTCAGCAAAGAGGGCTGATCCTCACCAAACTGTCTCACGATTACATAATTTAGCACAGTATTGCAATAATGTACAAATTGTGAAAACCTAATAAGATAATATGAAAAAATCCATTATCTTAGTGGGTTGTTGTAGGTTTTTTCAGGCTGTATGGCCATCTAGAGGCATTCTCTCTTGACGTTTCGCCTGGCCGTTTTTCAGGCTGTATGGCCATGGTCTAGAGGCTTTCCTGGCCAGAATCACTGGGTTGTTGTAGGTTTTTTCGGGTTGTATGGCCATGTTCTAGAAGCATTCTCTCTTGACGTTTCGCCTGCATCTATGGCAAGCATCCTCAGAAGTAGTGACAGACCTCTCTACCTCTGAGGATGCTTGCCATAGATGCAGGCGAAATTTCAGGAGAGAATGCTTCTAGAACATGGCCATACAACCCGAAAAAACCTACAACAACCCAGTGATTCCGGCCATGAAAGCTTTCGACAATACATTATCTTAGTTATTTTACTATGGAAGGGCTTTCCACGGAGAGGCCTATTTATTTCACTTGGAACAGCGTAGATCAGGCCTGGGCAAACGTCGTCCCTCCAGTTGTTTTGGACTTCAACCGGCTGTTAGGAATTGTGGGAGTTGAAGTCCAAAACACCTGGAGGGAGGGCCAACGTTTGCCCATGCCAGGTGTAGATGCCCTGTTCCAAGTGAAATCATACCAGCAGGAATGAATCAATCAAATATATTCCTTGGGATCTACCTGCTCCCACCTTGATTGCTTCTCAGCCAGGTATGGAGTGGTTGTGCCGATCAGGGGATGCATCTACACCAGGGGTCCTCAAACATTTTAAACCAGGGGCCAGTTCACTGTCCCTCAGACCGTTGGAGGGCCGGACTATAGTTCTAGCCCTCTTCAGGCAGTAATTCCAGGAGCAGAGAATGGGAAACCTTCCTATTTCTAGTCTGAACAAAATCTGGCTACCAGTATTTAAAAAAACTCTAAAATTATAACTGTAAATAAAGAACAACACTCAAACACAGGGGAACTCCAGACAAGAAACAACCAGGGCCAGCTAATCACCTCTCAACAAAGGATTCTCCCTAAATACTGTCAGGCTAAGAAATGGTAATCAAGGTGGCCAACTGAAACATTCCTACCTACCTCCAACAGACAAGAGTTCTTTCTCCCACCCTGGATCTTCCACAATTTTTCCTCTGACATGAAGTCCAGTCGTGTCTGACTCTGGGGTGTGGTGCTCATCTGCATTTCTAAATCGAAGAGCCAGCGTTGTCCGTAGACACCTCCAAGGTCATGTGGCCAGCATGACTGCATGGAGCGCCGGGGCTAGCCTCCCTTGGCTGGCTCACGCTGCCCATCGGGCCTGACGGATAGCGGGAATCTGCCAAGGGAGGAGTAGCCCCGCGCGGCCTACTCGTGCGTAAAGCACCTCGCGAGGTGATTTACACGTGAGTAGGCCACGCGGAGCAGCTGCCCTTGGCCAGCCAAGGGAGGGCCACTGTGTGGGGGGGGGGCGCTCCTCCTCCGCAGGCCGGATAAGTGCCCTTGGCGGGCCGAAAGTGGCCCGCGGGCCGTAGTTTGGGGACCCCTGATCTACACTAATGCAGTTTGACACCATTTGAACTTCCATGTCTCAATGCTACGGAATAATGGTGCCCAGGTGGTGTCAAACTACGTTAATTCCACAGTGTGGATGCTTCCAGGGACCTGCAGTTTCGATAAGCGTCTCCTTTCCTCACCTGTAGGTCCTCTTGAGTCCTGGCACGGAGGCGATGCAGAGGATCCTGGCGGAGCAGACGGCGATGCACGCCTCGACGATGGGCTCCTTCCGGATGCTGAGGAGGCAGACCTGCCCCACGTAGCCGTCGCTGTTGCAGACCCAGACTTCGTAGGCATTTTCAGGGCTGCTGTGGCTGGGAGAGGCACAGGAGAACTGCAAGAGAGAGAGAACACAACAGAAGGGCCGGGATCAAAACATGCTCGGCTTCTATTGCTCTAGAGACTTCCAATATGGCAATATCCTATTTATGGCCTGATCAATAGGAGCCAAGTGTCTAGATCCAGGGAAGTCATGCCCCCCCCCCCCCCCACTTGGTCAGACCACACCTGGAATCACACTGGGTCCAATTCTGGGCACCGCAATTAAAGCGAGATGTTGACAAGTTGGAATGTGTCCAGAAGAGGGAGACTAAAATGCTCACAGGAAGAGAGATCTCCATTTATAACCAATGGCAAAATTACTTATCTATTCCTAAAAGGACCAACGGTCTGGAGAACAAGCCCTATGAGGAGCGGCTTAAAGAGGAGCGGCATGTTTAGCCTGCAGAAGAGAAGGCTGAGAGGAGATATGATAGCCATGTATAAATATGTGAGAGGAAGCCACAGGGAGGAGGGAGCAAGCTTGTTTTCTGCTTCCTTGGAGACGAGGACGCAATGGAACAATAGTTTCAAACTACAAGCGAGGAGATTCCATCTGAACATGAGGAAGAACTTCCTGACTGTGAGAGCCGTTCAGCAGTGGAACTCTCTGCCCCAGAGTGTGGTGGAGGCTCCTTCTTTGGAAGCTTTTAAGCAGAGGCTGGATGGCCATCTGTCAGGGGTGATTTGAATGCAATATTCCTGCTTCTTGGCAGGGGGTTGGACTGGATGGCCCAGGAGGTCTCTTCCAACTCTTTGATTCTATGATTCTATGATTCTATGAATGTGTCCAGAAGAGGGAGACTAAAATGCTCACAGGAAGAGAGATCTCCATTTATAACCAATGGCAAAATTACTTATCTATTCCTAAATGGACCACTGCCCAGAGAACAAGCCCTATGAGGAGCGGCTTAAAGAGCTGGGCATGTTTAGCTTGCAGAAGAGAAGATTGAGAGAAGACATGGTAGCCATGTATAAATATGTGAAGTGAAGTCATAGGGAGGAGGGAGCGAACTTGTTTTCTGCTGCCCTGGAGACAAGGACGCAATGGAGCCATGGGTTCAAACTAAAGAACCAATGAACGAAATCACACCAAATTTGGCAACAAAACATCTCACTACACAAGGAGTGACCATCACTCAAAATTTTATGATTTCGTCATTTGGGAGTTGTAGTTGCTGGGATTTATAGTACACCTACAATCAAAGAGCATTCTGAACTCCACCAATGATGGAATTGAACCAAACTTGGCACACAGAACTCCCATGACCAACAAAAAATACTAGAAGGGTCTGGTAGGCATTGACCTTGAGTTTGGGAGTTGTAGTTCACCTACATACAGAGAGCACTGTGGACTCAAACAATGATGGATTTGGACCAAACTTGGCACATATACTCCATATGTCCAAATATGAACACTGGTGGAGTCTGGGGGAAATAGACCTTGACATTTGGGAATTGTAATTGCTGGGATTTATAGTTCACCTACTATCAAAGAGCATTCTGAACCTCACGAACGAGAGAATTGGGGCAAACTTCCCACACTGAACCCTCATGACCAACTGAAAATACTTAAGGCCATCCAGTCCAACTCCCTTCACCAGGGCAAGAAAACATAATCAAAGCCCTCCTGACAGAGAGCCATGAAGCCATAGATATAGATCAATATATATGATTCACACAGAGAGAGCTATAGTATCATAGATTTGAAAGGGACCCCTTGGGAAGTCAGATCTGGCCACAGTGGTCCACGCTCTTGTCACATCCCGGTTGGATTACTGCAACGCACTCTACGTGGGGTTGCCTTTGAAGACTGCTCGGAAACTACAATTAGTCCAGCGAGAAGCAGCCAGATTGCTCACCGGGGCGTCATACAGGGAGCATACCACCCCCCTGTTATGCCAGCTCCACTGGCTGCCGATCCAATTCCGAGCACAATTCAAAGTGCTGGTTTTAACCTACAAAACCCTATACGGTTCCGGCCCAGTGTATTTGTCCGAACGGATCTCCCTCTACGTCCCACCTCGGAGTTTAAGATCATCTGGGGAGGCCCTGCTCTCGACCCCGCCTCTATCTCAAGCGAGGCTGGCGGGGACGAGGAGCAGGGCCTTCTCGGTGGTGGCCCCTCACCTATGGAACTCACTCCCCGGGGAGATCAGATCAGCGACCTCCCTTCTGTCGTTCAGAAAAAAACTGAAGACCTGGATCTGGGACCAAGCTTTTGGACATTCTGGCAGCTAAAATAAGGACCCATTGATGAGCAGGAATTGTTGGAATGAATGGACATTTCGGAACTCTGAATTTCACTGTGCATGAAATTGTTTTTATTATATTATGTAGTGATATGTTTTAATGCTGCTAAATGTTTATACTGTTTTATATATACTGTTTTATATATGACAGGCATCGAATTTGTGCCTCTGTTTGTAAGCCGCCCTGAATCCCCCCTCGGGGGTGAGAAGGGCGGGGTATAAGTAACTGCAATAAATAAATAAATAAATAAATAAAAAATTAAAAAGGACAATTATATGTTGCATGTTCCAAAGTAGGCAAACCAGACAATCTCCACATCAACACTGACAAAGAAACAAGATGTACTGCTTACCCACAATCACAAAGACATTACATATATTAGAAATCAACACCTTCTCAATATTTTCCAGATCACCAGACTGGGCCACAGCAACGTGTGACAGGGGACGGCTAGTAAATAATAAATAAATAGAGACTAAGACACAATGGAGAAATGTTTCCAAACTACAGGCAGCTCCCAAGTTACAGATAAGATCTGTTTTATTTTTTGAATAATGTTGTTGTAATGTATTTTGTATGTTGTATGTTGTTGGCATCGAATTGTTGCCGTTGTAAGCCGCCTTGAGTTGAGAAGGACAGGATAGAAATGTTGGAAATGAATAAATAAATAATAAAATTTTAGAATATTCATCTAAGAAAATATTGATGATTCCAACCGGGTTCCTATGTGAGAGGAAGCCACAGGGAGGAGGGAGCAATCTGGTTTTCTGCTTCCTTGGAGACTAGGACGCGGAACAATGGCTTCAAACTACAAGAGAGGAGATTCCATCTGAACATTAGGAAGAACTTCCTGACTGTGAGAGCCGTTCAGCAGTGGAACTCTCTGCCCCGGAGTGTGGTGGAGGCTCCTTCTTTGGAAGCTTTTAAGCAGAGGCTGGATGGCCATTTGTCAGGGGTGATTTGAATGCAATATTCCTGCTTCTTGGCAGAATGGGGTGGGACTGGATGGCCCATGGGGTCTCTTCCAACTCTTTGATTCTATGATTCTATGATTCAAGCACAATGAAGTTAAATGGCAAAGTGCCATGTGGGTTATTTGTTATACATCTGGCCATGGGAACAAATGTTTTGCTCAGGGTTGAATTAGCAGCTCAAAACAAACAGTGGACTATGTGAACAGGATTGGGAAAAGGGAGACCTACTTGCATCCCGCTCCTCGTCTTCATGATGGGAATGGCCTTCAGGAACTCAGGGTCCAGGCAGTTTTTGTTGGAAGCTGGTTAGGGAAAACAACAAACAAACAATCAAGGAAGTCATGTTTTAATAATGGCGATAATTATTCCTTTTTAACTTCCGGACTTGCGTTTTAGTTGCATCATGTAAAGCAGTGGTTCTCAACCTTCACAATGCCGTGACCTTTTAATACAATTCCTCATGTTGTGGTGACCCCCAACCATAAAATTATTTTTTTGTTGCTACTTCGTAACTGTAATTTTGCTACTGTTATGAATCAGCCCCTTCGCTGCTGGCGTTTCGAAAGAAGGTTAAAACCTGGCTCTTTGAGCAAGCGTTTGGCTAATCAGCGCAATCAAACATAGGATGACGGTAAATTGAACATAGGAATGGCACAAGGATTATGAGACTGGATTTTGCTTTGTGATCGAGGCATTATGAATGATTAATGACAACTGGAACGGAATATAGACTACGAGATTGGTTATGATTCTATGATAAGACGAAGCGGATTATTTTAGTGTAATTTAAATGATAATGTATTAGTGATTTGTTGTTCTTTGCCGTTGTAGTTGACTGTAAAATATGCTTTTTATATGTTGTACACCGCCGCGAGTCGCCCTAGGGCTGAGAGCGGCGGTTAACAAATGCACCAAATAAATAAATAAATAAATAAATAAATTGTGTATTTTGTTATTGTGTATGATGTGTTTTAATTGTTATTGTTGTGTTAATTTACATTGTGTAAACCGCATTGAGTCGCCTAATTAGGTTGAGAAACGCGGTATAGAAATAAAGCAAATAAATAAATAAATAAATAATAAATAATAAATAATGTAAATATCTGATATGCAGGATGTATTGTCATTCACTGGACCAAATCTGGCACAAATACCCGATCACCCAAATTTGAATACTGGTCGGGTTGGTGGAGGATTGATTTTGTCATTTGGGATGTACAGGTCACCTACACTCAAAGAGCATTTTGAACTCCACCAGTGATGGAATTGAACCAAACTTCGCACACAGGACTCTCATGACCACCGGAAAATACTAGAAGGGCTTGGTGGGCATTGTCCTTGAGTTTTGGACTTGTAGTTCACCTACATCCAGAGAGGACTGTGGACTCAAACAATGATGGATTTGGACCAAACTTGGCATGGATATTCAATATGCCCAAATGTGAACACTGGTGGAGTTTGGGGGAAAATAGACCTTGGCATTTGGGAATTGTAATTGCTGGGATTTATAGTTCACCTGCAATCAAAGAGCACTCTGAACCCCACCAACAATAGAATTGGGCTGAACTTCCCACACAGGACCCCCATGATCAACAGAAAATACTATGTTTTCTGGTGGCCTTTGGTGACCCTTCTGACACCCGCTCACGACCCCCCAGGGGTCCCAACCCCCAGGTTTTATTTATTTATTTATTTGTTTGTTTGTTATTCGAACTTATATGCCGCCACTCCCCTGGGGCTTGGAGCGGCTTACAAGAATGACTAAAATCTAATACAATTTAAAAACAATGTAAAACAATTTAAAAACAGCAATATCAACAATCAAAGGTGGAGGAAATGCTGATGTAAAGATTTTGTAATGAGATTCCAGTGGATGTTGACTATAGAAGAGGCATGGGGAAACTCTGGCCCTCCATGTGTTATGGAATCCAACTCCCACAATGGGAGTTGAAGTCCAAAACACCTGGAGGGCCAACATTTGCCCATGCCTCTTCTATAGAATTTTATTATTAGTATTTACTTGTAGTGGTACTATAAATATTTTTTCCATTGTCTTTGTTATCTTTTCCCAGAAGGGGATTTGATTACCTTTGGGCATTCCCACCACATATGTTGGGTTGGACAAGATGACTTTTGGGGATCCCTGTAACAGAAACTTTAGAGGCTCGTTTCTCCGTCATTATTATGGCTATCATGGTGAAATTTGGTACACTGATAGTGTAAGGGAAAATAGCCTAGGGAATGCAGTCCCTCACTCCGGGAACTTGCCAGGACACTATGGACCACAGAAGCCCAAACAGTTAGAGCAAAACACAGGCTTATTTCTACTGATCCGTGAGAAAGGTGGACAGACAGCATAAATAGAGTAATGCCAATCCCAAGCTGCCGCGCCCTAACGGCACAGCTGAGAAGCTTATGTAGCCTCCGGCAATCATTTAGCAATCATGTTCCAGTAATCATGTAGCAACCACGTACTCTGTGGTCGGCCTGTTCCAGTAAACATGTAGCAATCATGTACCCTGTAGTTGGCCACCGTGTACCTTGTGGTCAGCCTGAAGCAATCATGGAGCAAGCATGCCTTGGTCCATCATGCTGTTTGTCACCGGAGTTATACCATCATCAAATATGGCATGTCTGCCCCAGGTACCTACTTTATCCTCAAATACAATATGCATGCAGCATGTATGCCTGAAGCACACAGTATCTCCAATATGTCATTCCCTCTCATTAGGATACATTTACAATTGTATGTCCTCAGAACATTTCACTCAACCACTGATTTTTGGGAATTTTAAAAAAAGTTTTTGCAAGTAAAACTTGTTTAAAAAAAAATCCCAAAAGAAGTAGGTACAGGTAAAGCTTTCCCCTTGACATTAAGTCTATGGTGTCTGACTCTGGAGGGTGGTGCTCATCTCCATTTCTAAGCTAAAGAGCTGGCGTTGTCCGTAGAGACCTCCAAGGTCATGTAGCCAGCATGACTGAATGCAGTGTCATTACCATCCTGCAAGTGGTATCTATTGATCTACTCACGTTTGCATGTTTTCAAACTGCTAGGTTGTCAGGAGCTCGGCCTAACAGTGGGAGCTCACCTCGCTCCCCAGATTCAAACTACCAACCTTTCGATCAGCAAGTTCAGCTGTTCAGTGGTTTAACACACTGTGCACCCACGGCGACAGAACATGACAGAATAAATTCTGCAGCACTGCTGGTCACAGCTGACCTCCAGCTAGAGTGCTCAAGGGCCAGGGTTTCAAAGAGGCATGAATGGAGGGCGAAAAGGAGAAACGTGCCAAGAGGAAGGTGCATCAAGCCAACCCTGAGCAGGACATCATCCCTGGAAAGTCTTAGAATGCTCATCCACTGATTTTTGTGACCCCACCCCCCAATTTAAGCACCTTGGGTGAGTCACACTCTCTCAGCCTCAGATAATTAAAAAACTATTTTTCTCTGACTATCAGGAAGACACATTTACGACTGTAAGCTTGTAGAATTTTTAATTTCAAGATCCCCCCCCCCCCCCCCCAATTATAGCTTTTTGAGCTGGGTTGGACTAGATGGTCTTTGGGTGTCCCTGTAGGGAACACTTTAGAGCAGGGATTCTCAAATTTTTTGAACAGAGGGCCAGGTCACAGTCCCTCAAACTGTTGGAGGGCCAGATTATAATTTGAAGGAAAAAAAACATGAGTGAATTCCTCTGCACACTGCACATACCTTATTTGTAGTGCAGAAAACACTTTAAAACAATACAATAATTAAAATGAAGAAAAATTTTAAGAAATATAAATTAGTATTTCAATGGGAAGTGCTGACCTGCTTTTGGCTGATGAGATAGGATTACTGTTGTGTGCTTTCAAGTTGTTTCAGACTTTGGTTGACTCTGAGCGAGGGCCGGCTAAATGACCTTGGAGGGCTGTATCCGGCCCCCGGGCCTTAGTGTGAGGACCCCTGCTTTAGAGGCTCATTTTTCCATCATGTTTATGGCTATCAGGATGAAACTTGGCACACTTGTAGGACACATTTACACCTGTAAGTCTGCCAAGACATTTTGCTCATCCATTGATTTATTGGAATTTTTAAAAAGTTTTTACAGATAATTTGCAGGGGGAAAAACCCAGGGAATTCTGTTTTGCACACTCCTACTCCAAGGGTTAGAAGGCAGGATCATCAAGTTTGCAGACGACACCAAATTGGGAGGGATAGCCAATACTCCAGAGGACAGGATTCAAAACGATCTTGACAGATTAGAGAGATGATTGGCCAAAACTAACAAAATGAAGTTCAACAGGGACAAATGCAAGATACTCCACTTTGGCAGGAAAAACAAAATGCAAAGATACAGAATGAGGGACAATGCCTGGCTCGAGAGCAGTACGTGTGAAAAAGATCTTGGAGTCCTCGTGGACAACAAGTTAAACATGAGCCAACAATGTGATGTGGCAGCAAAAAAAGCCAATGGGATTTTGGCCTGCATCAAGAGGAGCATAGTGTCTAGATCTAAGGAAGTCATGCTACCCCTCTATTCTGCTTTGGTTAGACCACATCTGGAATATTGTGTCCAATTCTGGGCACCACAATTCAAGAGAGATATTGACAAGCTGGAATGTGTCCAGAGGAGGGCGATTAAAATGATAAAAGGTCTGGAGAACAAGCCCTATGAGGAGCGGCTTAAGGAGCTGGGCATGTTTAGCCTGAAGAAGAGAAGGCTGAGAGGAGATATGATAGCCATGTATAAATATGTGAGAGGAAGCCACAGGGAGGAGGAGGGAGCAAGCTTGTTTTCTGCTTCCCTGGAGACTAGGACACGGAACAATGGCTTCAAACTACAAGAGAGGAGATTCCATCTGAACATGAGGAAGAACTTCCTGACTGTGAGAGCCGTTCAGCAGTGGAACTCTCTGCCCTGGAGTGTGGTGGAGGCTCCTTCTTTGGAAGCTTTGAAACAGAGGCTGGATGGCCATCTGTCAGGGGTGATTTGAATGCAATATTCCTGCTTCTTGGCAGAATGGGGTTGGACTGGATGGCCCATGAGGTCTCTTCCAACTCTTTGATTCTATGATTCTATGAAATGGGCTACCTAGTTTCTTCTTAGTGTCCTCAAAGGCCTGCTCGAAGCTGTGGCGCGCATCAGGGTTGGGGAACTCAAAGATGTAGGACTCAGTGCCGTCTGCCTTGGTGGCCGTCAGCTCCATCTTGTTCGGCGGGAAGGACATGGTGAAGGACAGCGACTGCTTCTCGGCCAGCTCTCGGTGGATGGATGCCATCAGGTCCTTCAGCACGTCATCCAAGCCCTATGGATTGTGCAATCAGAAAGGCATTGCTTGAGGGGAGAAATGTGGGTGTTGTTGCTACAAAACAGGCATGGACCAACTTCAGACCTCTAGGTGTTTGGGACTTCAACTCAAGCTGAAAAGTCAATCAGTGAGGTTATCTGCATAGAGGTTTTTCAGGGCTATATGGCCATGGTCTAGAGGCATTCTCTCCTGACGTATTGCCTGCATCTATGGCAAGCATCCTAGAGGTAGTGAGGTCTGTTGGGACTAGGAAAAAGGGTTTATATATTTGTGGAATAACCAGGGTGGGACAAAGGACTCTTGTCTGCTGGAGCTAGGTGTGAATGTTTCAACTGACCACCTTGATTAGCATATAATGGCCTGACAGTGCCTGGAGCGCACTTTTGTTGAGAGGTGATTAGATGTCCTTGTTTGTTTCCTCTCTGTTTTGCTGTTGTAATTTTAGAGTTTTTTAATAATGGTAGCCAGATTTTGTTCATTTTCATGGTTTCCTTAAAAAACTCTAAAATTACAACAGCACAACAACAGAGAGGAAACAAACAAGGACATCTAATCACCTCTCAACAAAAGTTTGCTCTAGGCACTGCCAGGCCAGCAAATGCTAATCAAGGTGGTCAGTTGAAACATTCACACCTAGCTCCAGCAGACAAGAGTCCTTTGTCTCACCCTGGTCATTCCACAGGTATATAAACCCATTTTCCTAGTTCCAACAGAACTCGCAATCTCTGAGGATGCTTGCCATAGATGCAGGTGAAACGTCAGGAGAGAATGCCTCTAGACCATGGCCATATAGCCCGAAAAAACCTACAACAACCCATAAACATAATAATAAAAAATAATATTGTCAAAGGCTTTCATGGCTGGAATCACTGGGTTGTGGTGAGTTTTTCGGGTCGTATGGCCATGTTACAGCAGCATTTTCTGCTAACATTTCTCCTGCATCTGTGGCTGGTATCATCAGAGGTTCACAGATGCAGCCAAAATGTTAGGAGCGAATACTGCTGGAAGATGGCCATACAGCCCAAAAAACTCACAGCAACCCAATAATAATAATAATAATAATAATAATAATAATAATTTGGGAGGAGATTTCACAGTCCAGAGTAAGACTTGATTTGCATGTTCTCCACACTAGCTTTCCAATGTTGGTGGGATACATAAGAGGGCCTCGGTCGAAGATATTCTTACCTGATGGGGAAAACTGAGCGTTTCGGAAAGCTTGCTGACTTGCCCAAGGGTGCTGAGGTCTTCGTCCAAACGGCAAATGGCCTTCTGGATGCTTTCACGATTGGTGGACTGAGAGGCCCCTAAAGCCAGCAGAAACCAAAGAGATGCATCAGAGATTAGGAGTCTTGCAAGTTAGTAAGCTATGTTCTACTGAAAATAAAAAGAATTGTATTTTTTGCAAGGGAAATGCGTGAAACGCCAGAAATCTGTTTAGTTTCAAAATACAAAATTCGGATAGGTTCCATTTTGTTTCATAAGTGTTTTGAAAAATTTGGAAGGGCTCATTTTGTTTCGAATCTGAAATTCCGAAATTATTCAGTTTCATTATTCTGCCCATTTGTGGGCATGGGAAAAATTCCGGAGCTCATTTCTCCGTCATTTTTATAGCTATCAAGATGAAGCTTGCTATACTTGTAGGACACATTTATGACTGTAAACCCCCCAAGTTTCAGAACTTTTTGCCCATCCACTGACTTTTGGGAAATTTGTATTTTTTTTTTTACAAATTTGTAATATTATTACAAATAACATTAAAAAAAACTATGGGAGGTATCCTCCTGAATTTCTCTACATGGACACAACATAACCAAGGCATATTTCCCCCAAAGTTTCAGAAGGATTCATACATCCACTAAATTTTAGAAAATTTTAAAAGTTTTTTTTAAAAAACATTTTTTAAAAATTAGGGACCAGTGACCACCTGAACAGGGGTCATTTGACCAAGGACCACTCTCCAACATTAGTACCAAAAGGGTTAAGAATCAGTTTTTCATCCACTTTAGATTTGGTTTGTTTATTTGGGGTTTCTGGGTTGTTGTAGGTTTTTTTGGGCTATATGGCCATGTTCTAGAAGCATTCTCTCCTGACATTTCGCCTGCATCTATGGCAAGCATCCTCAGAGGTAGTGAGGATGCTTGCCATAGATGCAGGCGAAACGTAGGACACATTTACCACTGTTAGCCTGCCAAGTTTCTGAATGTTTCACTCATCCACTGATTTTTAGGAATTTTTAAATTTTTTACAAATAACATTTTTTTTAAAAAACTACAGAAGGGATCTCTTTGACTTTTTGGACAATGAGGTAATATATTTAGGGCATCATTCCTCCCAAGTTTCAGAACATTTTGCTCACTCACTGATTTTTAAAGAATTTTTGAATTTTTTCTCTCTTTCCTATACTAATTTATTTGGCACTGAAGGTTTCATAAAATATTTTGATTTGGGGCCAGAGGAAGACAATGCCCATGCCAATTGGCCTGCCAAAAGGAGGTCATTTGCAACTATAGTGCCTATGTCATGGATAAAAATGCTCTGTCCCATGTATTGTCGAAGGCTTTCAAGGGCCGGAATCACTGGGTTGTTGTAGGTTTTTCCGGGTTATGTGGCCATGTTCTAGAGGCATTCCCTCCTGACGTTTCACCTGCATCTATGGCAAGCATCCTCAGAGATAGTAAGGTATGTTGGAACTAGGAAAATGGGTTTATATATCTGTGGAATGACCAGGGTGGGACAAAGGACTCTTGTCTGCTGGAGCTAGGTGTGAATGTTTCAACTGACCACTTTAATTAGCATTTGATTGCTTGGCAGTGCCTGGGGGAATCTTTTGTTGAGAGGTGATTAGATGTGCGTGATTGTTTACTCTCTGTTGTTTTGCTGTTGTAATTTTAGAGTTTTTTTAAATATTGGTAGCCTGATTTTGTTCGTTTTCATGGTTTCCTCCTGCTAATTAAGGTGGTGAGTTGAAATATTGACACCTAGCTCCAGCAGACAAGAGTCCTTTGTCCCACCCTGGTCATTCCACAGATATATAAACCCTTTTTCCTAGTTCCAACAGACCTCACTACCTCTGAGGATGCTTGCCATAGATGCAGGCGAAACGTCAGGAGAGAATGCCTCTAGAACATGGCCATATAACCTGGAAAAACCTACAACAACCCAGCTCTGTCCCATGTACCCACACACTATATTATTCTCGCTAATGGGACACAAAGGAAGTTTTCGGCAGCAGATGTCTGTTCTCACACAAATATATGTAAGGAAAGACGTTTTCCTTCACGTATCAAAGTCCAAAACAATTCAGTTATGCAAAGGACATCCTTTCAAGGTGCAAGTTTGGCACTTGGGCTGCATATTTGCCATGACCAGTTGAGGCAGGTCTTAATTTAAAGCGAAATATCAACTTTTTGATTGATAACAACAGTGGAAACAGCAACAAACCTTTCACAATGTCGACATCTTCCAAGGGTAACTTCCAGAGCAATTTGTACTTGCTGGCTGTGTCTATAACACTGGCGGCTGTGTAACTGGAGAGAAAATAAGAGAAACAAGAAAACAAAAATTGAAACATGATAGATTGCAATACTTGATGTGACCAGTAGGTGGCCTGGTTGGCCCATTTTTAGAAGGGAAATGTACCCTGCAAAATAATAACAAAGACTTGGGATGAATATTGAAGACAGTCAAAGCAGAAAGTGCAAAGACTGGTGTACAGCTGGACACCATTTAGAGCAGGCATAGGCAAGCTTTGGCCCTCTGGGTGTTTTGGACTTCCACTCCCACAATTCCTAACAGCCTACTGGCTGTTAGGAATTGTAGGAGTGAAAGTCCAAAACACCCAGAGGGCCAAAGTTTGCCCAGACCTGGTTTAGATCATGGGTTTTGTAATAGTTCACTTACAGACTCATGGAACTTCGGCGCAGGGACCCCGACTTGCGCTTCAAAGTGGTGCAGACCAAAAGGTCTGTGAAGAGGAAAAGGGAACGGTCTTTCTTCCCACCAATGGCTTTCTGTAACGAGACAGAGACACCGTCAACAAATAAAAATTATTATTCTTTCTTCTTATTATTATAGTATCAATGTCTACTGGGATCAGAGGATGTCAGGTTCTGGATCACGCAGAGCTCTTTCATCTGATAAAACATCCAAGCACCTGATTCCCACCTGTAGGGATTAAATGGTTTTTATGTGTTTAAATTGTGTTAGTATTTTCTGAGATTCAAACTCATGACCCAGTGAATCTATGAATCGATTTGTTCACAAACATAGCCATTCATCCATGAATCTGTGAATCTATCTATCCGTTCATTAATCTATAAATCTATCTATGTATGAATGTATCCATCCATCCATCCATCCATCCATGAATCTATCTGTCTAGCCATCCATAAAACTATGAACCTACCTACCTACCTACCTACCTACCTATCCAACCATTAATCTAGCTATCTATTCATCCATCCATATGTGAATCTATCTATCCATCCATTAATCTATAAATCTATCTCTCTATGCATGCATGCATGCATGCATGCATGCATGCATGCATCCATCCATCCATCCATCCATCCATGAATCTGTGAATCTATCTGTTTAGCCATCCATAAAACTATGAATCTACCTACCTACCTACCTACCTACTTACCCATCCATCAATTAATCTAGCTATTTATTCATCCATCCATATGTGAATCTATCTATCCGTCCATTAATCTATAAATCTACCTATCTATGAATGCATCTATCCATCCATCCATCCATGAATCTGTCTAGCCATCCATAAAACTATGAATCTACCTACCTACCTATCCATCAATTAATCTAGCTATCTATTCATCCATCCATATGTGAATCTATCTATCCATCCATGAATCTATAAATCTATCTATCTATGAATGCATCCATCCATGAATCTGTGAATCTGTCTAGCCATCCATAAAACTATGAATCTATCTATCTATCTATCTATCTATTCATCAATTAATCTATCTATTCATCCATCCATATGTGAATCTATCTATCAATCCATTAATCTATGAATCTACCTATCTATGAATGCATCTATCCATCCATCCATCTGTGAATCTGTGAATCTATCTGTCTAGCCATCCATAAAACTATGAATCTATCTACCTACCTACCTACCTACCTATCCATCCATCAATTAATCTATCTATCTATTCATCCATCCATATGTGAATCTATCTATCCATCCATTAATCTATAAATCTATCTATCTATGAATGCATCTATCCATCCATCCATCCATCCATCCATCCATCCATCCATCCATGAATCTGTGAATCTGTCTAGCCATCCATAAAACTATGAATCTATATCTATCTATCTATCTATCTATCTACCTACCTACCTATCCATCTATCCATCCATCAATTAATCTATCTATCTATTCATCCATCCCTATGTGAATCTATCTATTAATCCATTAATCTATGAATCTATCTATCTATGAATGTATCTATGTATCCATCCATCCATGAATCTGTCTCTGCATCCATGAATCTATGAATCTATCAATCTATCCACCCATCCATTTATGAACCTTTCTGTCTATCCATCCATTAATCTATGTATCCATCCATCCTTCTGTGAATCTGTGAATTTATCTGTCTGTCCATCCATTAATCTATAAATCAATCGGTATCTTTCTATGAATGTATCATCTTTCCATCCATCCATGAATCTGTGCATCCATCTATCCATCTATCTATCTATCTATCTATCTATCTATCTATCTATCTATCTATCCATTAGTCTATGATTCAATTGGTATCTATCTTTCTATGTATGTATCCATCCATCCATCCGTGAATCTGTGCATCTATCTATCTGTCCATCCTTCCATTTTATATGAATAAATTGGTATCTATCTTTCTATGAATGTATCACCTATTTATCTATCCATTCATCCATGAATCCCCGAATCTATCTCTATCCATCCATTAATTTATGAATCTATCTATGAATGTATCTATCCATCCATCTATCCATACATGAATCTAAGTCTGTCATGCCATCCATCCATCTACCTACATACCCATCTATCCATCCATTAATCTATGCATCTATGAATCCATCAATCAATCCATCCATCCATCTATATGTGAATCTATCTATCCACCAATCCATTAATCTATGAATGAATGAATGAATGAATGAATCTATCTATCTATCTATCTATCTATCTATCTATCTATGAATGTATCTATGTATCTATCCATTCATTAATCTATGAATCTATCTATGAATCATACTCTTTCACTGTGGAGGTGGAGAGCGAAAAACTTGATTCATTCTGTTATTGATTCGCATTTTGAAGCAAAGCAGAAATTGGACTTAGTACTTGGTGCACAATCGGTCATACAAGCTGTTTTATTTTTGTAGTAATCCAAACTGAAGATTA
Organism: Anolis sagrei; assembly: GCF_037176765.1. Classification (NCBI taxonomy): domain Eukaryota; kingdom Metazoa; phylum Chordata; class Lepidosauria; order Squamata; family Anolidae; genus Anolis; species Anolis sagrei. Next base: position 6,445,527 of record NC_090023.1, read on the forward strand.
GGAAGAAACTGAGTACTTGATTGTACTTTGTTTTTTAAACAAATCTATGAATCTATCTGTACGTCCATCCATCTACGAATCTATTCATCCATCCATCCATGAATCTATCCATCCATCCATCTATCCACCCGTGAATCTGTGAATCTATCTGTCCATCTATCCATCTATCCATCCATCTATCTGTGAATCTATCTGTCCATCCATCCATCCATCCACCCATCCATCCATCCGTGAATCTGTGAATCTATCTGTCCATCTATCCATCTATCCATCCATCCATCTGTGAATCTGTAAATCTATCTGTCCATCTGTCCATCCATCCATCCATCCATCCATCCATCCATCCATCCATCCGTGAATCTATCTGTCCATCTATCCATCCATCCATCCATCCATCCATCCATCCATCCATCTGTGAATCTGTGAATCTATCTGTCCATCCATCCATCCATCCATCTGTGAATCTGTGAATCTATCTGTCCATCCATCCATCCATCCATCCATCCATCCGTGAATCTATCTGTTCATCTATCCACCCATCCACCCTCCCATTAATCTATGAATCAATCAATCAATCAGTCTAACTTTCTATGAATGTATCTATCTATCTATCTATCTATCTATCTATCTATCTATCTATCTATCCATCTGCCTCTCTCCCTCCTTCTCTCCTTGAGTTTCCTTGTGAAACGGAGATGGCTTATGTACTTTTTAATGGTGTGTGTGTGTGTGTGTCATAGGATGCACAGCTGGCTCTCCACATTTGTAGATTTGCTAATTCACAGACTGGATTAAAAGGCTGCTTTAGGAATCTCTAGCTCCTCCCGTGTAATGTTATGGTCAGTTTCCCGGAGAAGTTGATGACAGCATAAATCAACAAAGAAGAGGGGAGGACAAGTAAAATCCTGTTGAAATTCCTTCATCCATGGGCACCACCTCCCAGTTTTCTACCTGGCAACTCTATGCCCTCCTTCTTGCTGCTGTTCCTTTTCTATTGCCGTGAATATGTTTGTTTGTTATTATTATTTATTATATTTATATTCTGTTTTTTTCTTCCATAGCTGACAGTTACCCTTGTACTTGTACCGGTTCTCTCCCAATAATAATTTGGATCATTTCACCCTATTATGGCACCTCAGTTGCGTGAGCAACCTCCCTTTGGTGTGGAAATCTATTGCAATTTCCTTACATAATATGTAGCTTCATTCCCTGCCGCTGGGGAGCTAAGGAACACCACTCGTTCATTACTCCGTTGTATAATTAAGGTAATAAACCTTGCTCATCACCCTAGGGAGTGCTTCCTTTATTTAAATAGATCCAAATTAAACACACTTAATTCGACTAAGAATCCACACAAGGGATGGGAAGGAGGGGAGCATTAAAGGATCACACGTTTAAAAATGATGGTTGCGTGAATGAATTTCGACCGCATGTGGCCAAACGGCAAGATTATAGCACTTTGAACCTCTTTAATTGTCATGGAACACTGCCATATAAACTAGTATCTGGATATAGACTATCTGATTTGAACTGGATTATATGGCCGTGTAACACATGCATATACAATGGCTCCACCAAGACTGAAAAATCAACTAATTTGAAGACCACTGTGAAGTTATTGAATGAATTACAATGGAGTTTTTGCTGGGCCCAATAGTTTTAAGGCTAGTCTTTCTTTCTAATTATTACAAGGGAACTCTAGTCTAAGGTTGGATCTGGACTCTCATATAATTCAGGATCCGAGCCCAGATTATCTGCTTCGAACTGGATTAAAGGAGTCCACACTGCTATAGAATCCGGATTATCAAATCAAATAGATTATCCGCTTTGAACTGGATTATAGGAGTCTACAATAATCCAGATTATCAAATCAAATAAACCAGATTATCTGCTTTGAACTGGATTATAGGAGTCGACACTGCCATATAATCCAGGTTATCAAATCAAATAGACCCGATTATCTGCTTTGAACTTGATTATAGGAGTCTATACTACCATATAATCCAGATTCTCAAAACAAATAAACCATATTATCTGCTTAGAACTTGATTATAGGAGTCTACACTGCCATATAATCCAGATTATCCAATCAAACAAGACAGATTATCTGCTTTGAACTGGATTATAGGAGTCGACACTGCCATATAATCCAGATTATGAAATCAAAAAATCCAGATTATCTGCTTTGAACTGGATTATAGGAGTCTACACTGCCATGACTTAAATTGGCCAATGTTTGACTGTTTGAATGTTTTTATATTGTTTTTATTTAAATTGTTTATTTATGCCTTTGGTTGTGGGCAGCATGGTGTGCCGGTTGTTAGCCGCCCTGAGTCCCTCTGCGGAGGTCGAGATAGGATGGGATACAAATGTCCGGAATAAATAAATAACAATAAATAAATAAATTCTGCAAAATTGTATAAAAATACAATTAAATACAATTAAATTATGCAGATTTGCTCTATTTGCATAATTGCCAAGGATGGCAGGATTCAAGGATGCAGACAGAACGTAGAGCAACTCTGGCACGGCATTTCCTTCCTACTTCCTTTGCGCTGCCGGAATTACCAATTCAGATTATGCATTTATTTAAATTATTCATTAATTATTCAAAAAGTATTGATCTAAGGCCCCTTTGATCACCACTTCCCCCAGGCTACGTATAGTAAACAAAAGCATGAAAACTAAAACCTTAAATAAACAAGCAAAACCATTTAAAACTCTTTAAAGATCCTCACTACCTCTGAGGATGCTTGCCATAGATGCAGGCGAAATGTCAGGAGAGAATGCCTCTAGGCCATGGCCATATAGCCCGGAAAAACCTACAACAACCCAGTGATTCCGGCCATGAAAGCCTTCGACAATACATTATATTTTATTGTTTTACTCTATGTATGCCCTGCTGTGGCATAAAAGGGTAAAATAAAAACATTGCTCTCCGAAAGAGTTTTGGTTTCCATCAACTACAATGTCCCGTATTAGGACAAAATAAGAAAATGGGTATTTGTTGCAAAATGTAAACAGAAGCTTCACATTTCTTCACTTGTATGTGAAAGGAAGACCACAGGATGAAACAGTACTGAAGTCAAATACAAGCTGTCCCTGGGTTGAAAACATCCAACTTACAAACCACTCACAGTCAAGAACCCCTAGCTATGCTATCCAAAGCATGTGTGCGTGTGTGTGCATTTGTGTGTGTGTGTTCTTGGTAGTGTTCTAAGCCTCCTGAATAGCAGCTCCAATGTGGCTGAAGAGGTCCTCTCACAAATCTCACAACAACAAACCAGGGATGAGCTTACAGCACTGCCTAGTCTGGAAGAAGTCAGCAATGGCATCAGCCAACAAAAAAATAACAAAGCCAGCAGACCTGATGGGATCCCTGCTGAAATCCTTAAAGAGGAATGCCCGACCACCGTCTCCCAAAGCAGTTCATAGAACCATAGAATCAAAGAGTTGGAAAAGACCTCGTGGGCCATCCAGTCCAACCCCATTCTGCCAAGAAGCAGGAATATTGCATTCAAATCACCCCTGACAGATGGCCATCCAGCCTCTGTTTAAAAGCTTCCAAAGAAGAGCCTCCACCACACTCCTGGACAGAGAGTTCCACTGCTGAACGGCTCTCACAGTCAGGAAGTTCTTCCTCATGTTCAGATGGAATCTCCTTTCTTGTAGTTTGAAGCCATTGTTTCGCGTCCTAGTCTCCAGGGAAGCAGAAAAGTTGCTCTATTCCGAACTCAAGAACGGAAAACAGAATGTTGGAGGACAGGAAAAGAGATTTAAATATGGGCTCAAAGCCAACCTTAAAAACTCTGGCATAGACACTGAGAACTGGGAAGCCCTGGCCCTTGAGTGCTCCAGTTGGAGGTCAGCTGTGACCAGCAGTGCTGTAGAATTTGAAGAGGCACGAATGGAGGATGAAAGAGGGAAACGTGACAAGAGGAAGGCATGTCAAGCCAACCCCGACCAGGACCGCCTTCCATCTGGAAACCAATGTCCTCACTGTGGGAGAAGATGCAGATCAAGAATAGGGCTCCACAGACACCTACGGACCCACCATCAGAACACCGACCTTGGAGGACCATCATCCTCAGACTATGAGGATGAGACTATGAGGATTGATTTCTTTGTAAAGTGTCTTTTGTACTGTACACCGCCGCGAGTCGCCCTAGGGCTGAGAGCGGCGGTTAATAAATGCAAGAAATAAATAAATAAATAAATAAATGAGGGATCGCCTAAGTAAGTAAGTAAGTAAGTAAGTAAAGTAAGTGTGTGTATGTACACACACACACATATGCATTCATGCCTCCATTCGTCCTCCATTCATGCTTCTTCAGATTCCACAGCACTGCTGGTCACAGCTGACCTCCACCTAGAATGCTCAAGGGTCTTCTCAGTTCTTGGTATCTATGCCACAGTTTTTAAGGTTGGCTTTGAGCCCATCTTTAAATCTCTTTTCCTGTCCACCAACATTCCGTTTTCCGTTCTTGAGTTCGGAGTAGAGTAACTGTTTTGGGAGACGGTGATTGGGCATTCGGCAACATGGCCAATCCAGTGGAGTTGATGGCAGAGGACCATCACTTCAATGCTGGTGGTCTTTGCTTCTTCCAGCATGCTGACATTTTTCCGCCTGTCTTCCCAAGAGATTTGCAGGATTTTTCGGAGGCAATGCTGACGGAATCATTCCAGGAGTTGCGTGTGACATCTATAGATAGTCCACGTTTCACAAGTGTATAGCAGAGTTGGGAGGACAATATATTTATAAACATGCACCTTGGTATCCCTACGGATGTCCCAGTCCTCAAACACTCTCTGCTTCATTCGGAAAAATGCTGCACTTGCAGAGCTCAGGCGGTGTTCTATTTCACTGTCAATGTTGACTTTTGTGGAGATCAGAGGTTATATCTCATCTACTACTGAGATGCCCCAAACCATGGTCTCTACAGAGGTGCCATGCCCATGCCAGAGATGCCCACTTTGAGAAGGACTACTGACTTACCACTTCCACCACCATCTCCTGGCGCAGGAACCTCCGTAGTGGGGCCTGGAGCTGCAGAGAGAAGGCATTACATCTGTTAGAGAGGTCACCAAGTGCTCAAGAGAGACCAAGGAACTCATGTCAAAATTGCTATGGAGGAGGAAGGCTAGATGGTGGCAGTGCAGGGACAATAATCTGGTCTCCTATAAGAGCAAGGATCTTATAAGAAATTTCAGAAGGCTAGAATCAAAGAATCACAGAGTTGGAAGAGACCTCGTGGGCCATCCAGTCCTACCCCTTTCTGCCAAGAAGCAGGAACATCACATTCAAAGCACCACCGACAGATGCCAATCCAGCCTCTGTTTCAAAGCCTCCAATGAAGGAGACTCCATCACACCCCGGGACAGAGAGTTCCACTGCTGAACAGCTCTCACTGTTAGGAAGTTCTTTCTAATGTTCAGGTGGAATCTCCTTTCCTGTAATTTGAAGCCATTGCTCCATTGCGTCCTAGTCTTCAGGGCAGCAGAAAACAAGTCCGATCCCTCCTCCCTAGGACTTCCCCTCACATCTTGATCCCTGGCTTTCATCATGTCACCCTAAACATGTCCAGCTCTTTAAGCCGTTCCTCATAAGACTTGTTCTGACCATTTATCATTTTAGGAATAGGTAAGTAATTTTGCATTGGTTATAAATGGAGATCGAGTGGAGCGGGTGGCCAGTTTTAGGGTGCTATTGCTAAGGAAGACCTGCGGCGTTGGTGAAGAGGGCCCAGCAGAGACTGTACTGCCTTGGATTTTAAGGAACCACCAACTGTATGGTAAACTCCTGGTGACTTTTTCCTGCTGTGCTCTAGAGAGTGTCCTCACCGACTGCATTTATGCATGGTCTGGTAACTGCACAGTGACAGATAGGAAGGTGCTCTGAATGGTCACCACTTTTGCACAGAGAAGCATTGGTTGCCCTCTTTCTTCCCTCTTTGAAATAACTTTACAGGTCCCGCAGCCTTAAGAAAGCTCAGAGCATTCTTGTGGATCTATCTCACACGGAATATTACCATCTGGTCCTGGAGCTTTAACTATATTAAACTCCATGGCTTTGCACTGATGTGGCATTGGGGGTTGTGCAATGGTTTTTTTTTTTGTTTTTTGTTTTGTCGTGTCAGGAGTGTCCTGTTGTGAGAGAATTGGCCATCTGCAAGGACGTTGCCCAAGGGACGCCTGGATGATTTTGATGTGCAATGGTGATGGGAGTGTGGAGGGATGAGTATGTTGTTTTTGTGATGTGTGCCAGGGAAAGCATTTCATTAATGGTACAATGTACAATAACAACAGTTCTTCTATTCTATTCTATTATTCTAGATGAGACATTGGCTGGAGGTGACCTCTGGCCATGGCATCTCAGCCTATACAGGCAGACTGAGTTACAAACATCCAACTTACAACTGACTCCTAGTTAAAGATTGGGCTGAGACAACAGCAAGTAGAATCAGAGAATCATAGAGTTGGAAGAGACCTCATGGGCCATCCAGTCCAACCCCTGCCAAGAAGCAGGAATATTGCATTCAAAGCACCCCTGACAGATGGCCATCCAGCCTCTGTTTAAAAGCTTCCAAAGAAGGAGCCTCCACCACACTCCGGGGCAGAGAGTTCCACTGCTGAACGGCTCTCACAGTCAGGAAGTTCTTCCTCATGTTCAGATGGATAAATCTACCCCTTGGAAGGGAAATTCATTCCTGAAAGAGTTATTATCATGGGAAAGGGTGAAACTTTCTAAATAAGGTTGAACACTGTGAAAGCCACCCACTGCATGGCTACCAGACTCCTCCCAGTCGAGTCAAATCAAGGAAAAGCTTCATGAGAACCACCATTCCTCTTAACGTTCCCCAGCAACAGCAAGAGCATCCCTCTGGGCAGCTAAACTAGGAAACCCCAATTGGATGGCCCCCCCACTAGGATCTTCCTCCAGGGGCAAAGCAAGCATGGGCAACTTGGAAATCCCTGAACAGACTCAGAAGTGGAGTGGGCAGACTAAAAGACAACCTGACAAAATGGCACTACCTAAAAGAATCCTCCACTTTATATGACTGTGGAGCAGAACAGACAACTCTGTATGCTTGTTCGCTATGTCCTGCCTCATGTACAGAGGAAGAATTGTAGGAGGCTACAGACAACGCAGTTGCTGTTGCCCAATTTTGGTCAAAAGATATTTAGACACTTGTACTCCTTTTATTTTTATCGGTTTTATACTAAAATATGCAATGTGGTGCAATGGGTTAAAGCACTGAGCTGCTGAGCTTGTTGACTGAAAGGTTGCAGGTTCGATTCTGAGGAGCGCCGTGAGCTTCCACTGTCAGCCCTAGCTTCTGCCAACCTTGCAGTTCGAAAACATGCAAATGTGAGTAGATCAATAGGTACCACTCCGGCGGGAAGGTAAGGGTGCTCCTTGCAGTCATGCTGGCCACATGACCTTGGAGGTGTCTATGGACAACGCCAGCTCTTCAGCTTAGAAATGGAGATGAGCACCATACCCCAGAGTCAGACATGACTGGACTTAATGTCAGGGGACAACCTTTACCTATGCAATGCTTTTGATACTAAATAAATAAATAAACAAATAACTGAAACTTTCTCACAGACCTTTAGATTCACAACAAGCCAAATTTTCCAAATTCCAATTATCACAAGGAGAGGGGTTCGGACAGCAAAACAACCTCTCTTGTTTGGAACTTGGGGATAGCCTGTGTATATATATATTGGTGTGTTTATTGTATATTGATGTGCTTTGACTATGTTGTACCCTTCCTTGAGCTGTTACGGAAGCCAGGTAACAAATGAATAATAGTAGCAGCAGGAGCAGTAATAATAATAATGATAATGATAACAACAACACCAATAGTAATCATAACCATCCATCACCTGAGGATTAAGGTCTGTTGGAGAGACCTTTGTGTTCCATCGCTGGGAGGAAGACACTTTATGAGGATGTACGCATCCCTCTCCCAGAAGGCCCACCTGGAACCAATACGCTTATCATTTTGCTACCAAGTCAGAACACAGCTTTTCACAAGAGTTTCTGTAAGTTTAATTGCTTTCCTCCAAATTTTCCATGCACAATTTTATCAAATGCACCGGGACTGTGGCGCAGCTGGCTGGGCGTCAGCTGCATTAAGATCACTACTGACTGAAAGGTCATATGTTCAAAGCTAGCCCGGATCGGAGTGAGCTTCTGACCATTTGTGTAGCTTGCTGATGACCTTTGCAGCTTGAAACACAGTTGCATCTGTTAAGTCGGAAATTTAGGTACTGCCCAGGCCTGTAGCGAGGGTGTGGTTTTAGGGGTTCAACCCCCCGCGAAATGTTTCAGATATTTTTAAAAAACCTGGTTTACTCATGAATTTTAACTGGTTAACCAAATCCCCATGCTAAGTCTAAGAGATGCAAAAAATTAAGAGTCTCTCCAGAACTGCAAGCACTATCTCAAGCAAATATTGACAATTTATTCACACTGTCATTACTTGCAGCCATAGCCGATGTAGTGAAGCAACCAAGTTGGGTGTGTTTGTGTTGAATGCTCCCATTAAGGAGGCCAGACTTGGTGGAGGTGGTTGACAGGGGCGGAGCTGCAGGCTATTGAAGGCTGTTCTGCCTCCTGCTGTGCTCTTTGCTTCAGCGTGAGCTAGGAGGCTGGTTTCAACCCCTCCCCCCCCCCGTGAAATTTTCAACCCCCTCCCCTGCAAAATTTTCAACCCCTCCCGAATTTTTTTTCTGGCTACGGCCCTGGTACCGCCTATGTGGGGATGCTAATTTAACTAATTCACGATGCCATAAAAATCTCCAGCAGCATGCAAAAGAATGAGGAAGTACTCCATCAGTGTCACAAGTGGACGGTGAAGTGACAGCTCCCCTGGTGGCCGGAATTCGGAGCATACCCTCATGAAGCTGGAAAGTTAAAAAGACTCTGTGTGTCTGTCTTTATATGTTGTGTGTCTATGGCATTGAATGCTTGCCATGTATATGTACATTGTAATCCGCCCTGAGTCCTCTGCGGGGTGAGATAGGCAGAATATAAATACTGTAAATAAATAAATAAACAAATAAATAATGGCTTAATATGTTCCTAGTTTGTTTTCAAAGAATCAATATGGTGGAGCGGTTTAAGTCTCAGGCTCTGGAACCACTGTTTGGCCATGGAAACCCAGTGGATCACTCTGGGCAAGTGGCTCTCCCTTCCAAAGACCCTTTCAAAGCAAAACAGGTTCTAGGATATCAAGGCAATGTGTAGAGAAGGGCCGAGCCTATGTAGTTGTGGGAAGGTGACCTAAAGAGGTTGGTCATCCTAACAAAGAGATGGAAGAGTATGCCTCTTTCCAATTCCTAGGGAGATCCTTCTTCCTCAGAACTGCCTTCCATCTTTGACAAATCTGCCTTAACGACAAGGACTGTACAACTTTATTGCAATAGCCCTTGGCTGTCCATCTGCTTCCAGACAGAATTCAATGAGCTGGTGATGACTAATGAAGGAAACAGGTCCAGATTATCTGAACAACAATATTTTCCCATATGGACCTCTTTTGAGATCTTTGGGGGAGTCCCTTCCCTTCGTCCCACCACCGTCACACATTCTCACACATTTCCAGGCAGTTTTGAGGAAACTTACGTCTTCCATTCCCTCGATGTGGGACTCAATTTCCTGCACGATCCGGGCGTTCCTCTCCACCTCCTCCGCGCTCTTCATCCCTTTGTTGATCCTCTCGGCCACCTGCTTGATGCTCCTCTGGGCTTCTAGTAAGAAGGGATGGTCAGGGTGCTCTTCTGGGGTGTGTTTCAGGAGGTCCTGATGGCAGGGAAAAGGGAAAAAACAGCCATAATTATGGAACACTATATTGGTTCCTGGTTTAAAAAAGTCATTCCCTAATTGGTTCTATCATAAAACATGGGAAAAGTGCACTAAATAGCAAAAACTTTGTCTTTGCAGGACATCCTGCAACACATATTTGCTGTATGTATTGTCAAAGGCTTTCATGGCCAGAATCACTGGGTTGTTGTAGGTTTTTCAGGCTGTTTGGCCATGTTCTAGAAGCATTCTCTCCTGATGTTTCTCCTGCATCTATAGTAAGCATCCTCAGAGGTTGTGAGGTCTTTGCTATAGTTTTTCTTTGAATACATCTTTGCTATAGTTTTTCAATGAATAGCTGATTGAGTCCCAACCAATTCAACCTATTTTGTGGCAGATACAAAAACGAAGTTTCTGGAGTAGAACAACTATTTTCAAAGTAAGGAAATAATTAATAAACAGGAAATAATACCTTCCAACTAGGAACATTTTTTTTTCAAATTTTGTTACCTAGTGATTTGTGTGTCATGGGATCACAAAGAGGCAATGTGAAATCGTGGTTTGGGGGTTTGACCAGGACTCTAGGAGACCAAGGTTTGAACTTCTGTTTGTCCAAAGCAACCTATTGTTTTTCCTTAGGTAAGTAATACTTTCTGAGCGTCAGAGGAAGGAAATGGCAAGTCTTTTATGACTAAAGCTATCCAAGATAACACAGTATTGCTATTATTAATATATTTATTTATACCCCACTTTATCTCCCCCAAAGGGGAGAAGTTCACCTTAGAAATTGGAGATACAATGGAATGGTGTGTCCTAACTTTAGCATTCAATGACGTATTTTTTACTTTTCAGGCTCTTGCCTCTAAATACCAGAGACAAAGTAGGTCAAGTTGCTTTGAGTCTTCTTTGGGAGAGATAAAGCAGGCTATAAATATAACAACAACAACAACAACAACAACAGTGCCTAAAGACCTTGGCCTGCACTTAAACACAATCGGTGTTGACAAAATTACCATCTGCCAGCTGCAAAAGGCCACCTTACTGGGATCTGCACGCATTATTTGCCGATACATCACATAGTCCTAGACACTTGGGAAGGGTCCAATGTGTGATCCAATATACCAACAAGCAGAATGATCTTGTTTGCTTTGTACTAATCTTTTTGTGTTTCAAATAACAACAACAACAATAATAATCATAATCATAATCATCATCATCGTGTGACATGTGTATGAGGAGAAAGGAAGGAGAGAGGGAGGGAGGAAAGACGGAATGGAAGGGAGGGAGGAAATAAGGAAGGAAGGAAAGAAGGAAATGAGAGAGGGAGGAAGGAAGGAAAGAAAGGAAGAAATAAGGAAGGAAGGAAGGAAAGAAGGAAGGAAGGAAGGAAGGAAGAGAAGGAGAAATGAAGGAAGGGAGGAAAGAAGGAATGAAGGAAGGAGAGAAGGAAGGAAAGAAGGAAATGAGAGAGAGAGGGAGGAAAGAAAGGAAGAAAGAAGGAAGGAAAGAAGGAAAGGAGAGAGGGAGGAAGGAAGGAAGGAAGGAAGGAAGGAAGGAAGGAAGGAAAAAAGGAAGAAATAAGGGAGGAAAGAAGGAATGAAGGAAGGAGAGAAGGAATGGAAGAAAGGAAATAAGGAAAGAAGGAAAGAAGGAAAGGAGAGAGGGAGGAAGGAATGAAAGAAAGGAAGAAAGAAGGAAGGAAGGAAGGAAGGAAGGAAGGGAGGGAGGGAGAAAGGGAGAAATGAAGGCAGGAAGGAAGGGAGGGAGGGAGGAAAGAAGGAAAGAAGGGAGGGAGGGAGGGAGGGAAGGAGGAAAGGGGAGGAAAGAAGAAAGGAAGGAAGGAAAGAACGAAGGAAAGGAGGCAATAAGGAAAGAAGGAAGGAAGGAAGGAAGGAAGGGAGGGAGGAAGGGTGAGCGGAATGAGGGGAAGGGTAAAAGAAAGAAAAATTAGGATGAAAGGAAGAGAAAGGAAAGGAGAAAGAAGAGAAAGTAGACAGCAGTCTCAATGACAATGACTATGAACTATGTCACATAGTTCTGGTAAATACTATGTATGGTTGTAAAAGCTGGACAGTGAAGGAAACTGATTAGGCAGGGAATCGACTCATTTGAAATGCACTGGAGGAAAGTTTTGCAAATAGGACAGAGAAATAAATGGGTTCTAGAGCAGTGGTGCATTATTTTGGGCACCATTTAGAGCAGGCATGGGCAAACCTGGGCCCTCCAGGTGTTTTGGACTTCAACTCCCACAATTCCTAACAGCCGGTAGGCTGTTAGGAATTGTGGGAGTTGAAGTCCAAAACAGGTGAAGGGCCCAGGTTTGCCCATGCTTGTGTTAGAAGCTGCCTTCCATCAGAAGAGTTCCAGGCGAGATCTCTGGAAGCACAAGGCAGGCAGCTGCGTGGGGCCAGCCACTTTCCCATAACCGCCTTTCCAGGCTATTCATCACGGTGAAAGCAAATAAAACTGGCTGGTTAATTGGCCAGCAGTCAGGGAAGGATGGCTGAGCTCCCGAGTAATTGGTGGTAATTTAGTGCCAGCCCGGTGGTACATGCAAACATCCATCAGGGCTGGAGGAGGCACGGATGAGGCTTCCGAGTGGGTGGCTTGTTCCTTCTGTCCGTGCCGTTTGCAAAAGGAGGCTGCAGCAGCCAGAAAGGGGGGAAATAGACAGGGGGATGAGCAAATTCCCAGGAACCTCACCAATTGCTCATGGTTTAAGACATGCCCAAAATTTTTCTTGCATACTTAAGTCTCCGGGCAGAATATGTCTTTGATTAGTCATTTGGGTAGCCATCTCTCTCCTTATATACATGGATCTAAAGCTCAAGAAATAGATAGATAGATAGATAGATAGATAGATAGAGACAGAAGGTCTAAAACTCCCTCTCTCTCTACTTGTGGTTCTAAAGCCAGATATAGAATCATAGAATCATAGAATCAAAGAGTTGGAGGAGACCTCATGGTCCATCCAGTCCAACCCCATTCTGCCAAGAAGCAGGAATATTGCATTCAAATCACCCCTGACAGATGGCCATCCAGCCCCTGTTTAAAAGCTTCCAAAGAAGGAGCCTCCACCACACTCCGGGGCAGAGAGTTCCACTGCTGAACAGCTCTCACAGTCAGGAAGTTCTTCCTCGTGTTCAGATGGAATCTCCTCTCTTGTAGTTTGAAGCCATTGTTCTGCGTCCTAGTCTGCAGGGAAGCAGAAAACAAGCTTGCTCCCTCCTCCCTGTGGCTTCCTCTCACATATTTATACATGGCTCTCATCATTTCTCCTCTCAGCCTTCTCTTCTTCAGGCTAAACATGCCCAGCTCTTTAAGCCGCTCCTCATAGGGCTTGTTCTCCAGATCCTTGATCATTTTAGTCGCCCTCCTCTGGACACATTCCAGCTTGTCAATATCTCTCTTGAATTGTGGTGCCCAGAATTGGACACAATATTTCAGGTGTGGTCTAACCAGAGCAGAATAGAGGGGTAGCATGACTTCCCTAGATAGATAGATAGATAGATAGATAGATAGATAGATAGATAGAGAAGGTCTAAAGCTCTCTCTCTCTCTACTTGTGGTTCTAAAGCCCAATATATATATTTATATGTATATGTAAGTGTCAAAATATATATGTTTGTTTGCACCACGAAGGCTATTGCTAGGTGAAGTGGCCCTCTGTGATGTCAGAGGGGGGAAAGGTGACATGTAAATAAGGGAAAGGAAGGGAAGGAAGAGAAAAAGAAGGGAAAGAGGGAAAGAAAGGAAAGGAGATGGAAGGGAGAGGGGAGAAAGAAAAAGAAGGTAAGGAAGGATATGACTTTTAATTTGGGATGTGGCTTTTTAACTTTGGACATGGCTTTAAACTTTGTTTTATTGTTTTAATGCTATAATTGTGTTTTATTAACTTTTATGATGATTTATTTCCTGATTGGTTTGTTTATGCTGTCTATTTGTTTGTTTATCATGTTGTTAGCTGCCCTGAGTTCCTATGGAGAGATGGAGTGGGATACAAATAGAGCTCTGATTGACTGATTGAAGGAAGGAAGAGGAAGGAAAGGAAAGGAGAGAAGAGAGAAAGTAATCGGGCCCCATTGACACCCAGGTAACACCAGAGGTAGATATATTATATTTATATTGCAAGATATATAGAGAGCTCAAGGTACATGCATACATATCACAAACTATATAAAGAGCACAAGATCTAGATAAATAGATGTAGACAGACAGATAGACAGCAAAACATATGTATCTATCATCCATCTATCTATCTATGTATCCATCCATCCATCCATCCATCTTTCCATCCATCCATCTTTTAATTTATGCTTAATATATACTAATTTTAATCCAATTTATTTAGTTAGTATTGTATGTTTTAAGGCACTATATAAGTGCTATTTGTAAGCCGCCTTGAGTCCCTCTTGTGGTTGAGAAAGGTGGAATATAAATAAATAAATTCCATCCATCTTTCCATCTATCTTATCCATCCATCTTTCCACCCACCCATCCATCTTTCCATTCATCCATATTTCCATCCATCTTTCCATCCGTCCATCCATCTTTCCACCCATCCATCCATCCATCCATCCATCCATATTTCCATCTATCCATCCATCTTTCTGTTCACCAATCTTTCCATCCATCCATCCATCCATCCATCTTTTCATTCCATCCATCGATCTTTCCATCCATCTTTTCATTCCATCCATCCATCTTTCCATCCATCCATCCATCTTTTAATTTATGCTTAATATGTATTCATTTTAATCTAATTTATTTTAAAGTTAATATTGTGTGTTTTAAAGCACTATACAAGCGCCATTTGTAAGCTGCCTTGAGTCCCTCTTGGGGAAGAAAAATGTGGGATATAAATAAATAAAATTTTCCATCTATCTTTCCATCCATCCATCCAACCAACTTTCCATCCATCCATTCATTTTTCCATTACTCTTTCTTTCCTTCCTTCCGTCCATCCACCCACCCACCCACCCACCCATCTTTCCATTCATCCATTCATCTTTCCATCCATCCATCCATCCATCCATCCAACCATCTTTTCATTCCATCCATTCATCTTTTCATTCCATCCATCCATCTTTTCATCCATCTATCCATCCATCCATCTTTTCATCCATCCGCCCATCTTTCCATCCATCCACCCATCCATCCATCCATCTTTCCATCCATCCATTTTCCATTCATCCATTCATCTTTGCATCCCTCCATCCATCCATTTATCCCTCTTTCTATCCATCCATCTTTTCATTCCATTCATCCATCTTTTCATTCCATCCATACATCTATCTTTCCATCCATCTTTCCATCCATCCATCCATCTTTCCATCCATCCATCCATCCATCCATCCATCCATCCATCCATCCTTTTCACCCACCCATCTTTCCATCCATCCATCTTTCCATCCATTCATCCATCTTTCCATCCATCCATCCATCCATCCATCCATCCATCTTTTCATCCATCTTTTCATCCATCCACACACCTTTCCATCCATTCATTCATCTTCCCATCCATCCATCTTTCCATTCATTTATCCATCTTGTGTGTTAGACCCACAATTCTGGGGTCTGTCTCTTGCTCAGCAAACCTTTCTGCTTGTAAACCTTAGCAGCCTCTTTCTCCCCCACTTAATTCACCCATTTTAAGAGATATTACTTTGGTCACATCCCTGTGTTGCTTCCAATGTCAAGAATTTGGTGGTTGTTTGACATTTACTGGCAACTCTTAATATTTAAGGAGGCCCACAGGGAAATGTTAGGGGACTCTGACATTTACTGGCAACTGTAAAGAAGAAGGAGGATAAAGTCTACGTCAGCATCCTGTTTGCAACACTTTTTTCTGGGAAGCCCATAAAGATGGCATATGGGCACGGGACGATTGCCAGTGTGCAAAAGTAGGATGCATCTGGTCAAGAAGTTATGACCATTGGCTGCGCATACAACAAGCTGGCAATATAGTTGGCCTTTGTCATGACTCCATAAGAGTCATGCCATAAACATCTCCATTGAGGACACAGATCTGTTGGACATAAGAGCGAGCTATAGAGCTTTGTATGTATACTGCTTTGCTAGATGTTTATGTGATACCGCAAGTGTCGAAGTGTGAGAAATGCAGTAAAAATATCCCACTTGCAATCAACAGAGGCACAGACAGCAAAACAAACACTGAAGGAGTGTTAGCCCTTCCCTATTCTATCCAAAGCTATATAAATAAAAATGTAATGTTCAATGTATCGTCGAAGGCTTTCATGGCCGGAATCACTGAGTTGTTGTAGATTTCTTCGGGCTATATGGCCATGTTCTAGAGGCATTCTCTCCTGACGTTTCGCCTGCATCTATGGCAAGCATCCTCAGAGGTTGTGAGGTCTGTTGGAACTAGGAAAAGGGGTTTATATATCTGTGGAATGACCAGGGTGGGACAAAGGACTCTTGTCTGCTGGAGCTAGGTGTGAATGTTTCAACTGACCACCTTGATTAGCATATAATGACCTTTTTTAATGAGTTTTTTTAATGGTAGCCAGATTTTGTTCATTTTCATGGTTTCCTCCTTTCTGTTGAAATTGTCCACATGCTTGTGTATTTCAATGGCTTCTCTGTGTAGCCTGACATGGTGGTTGTGAGAGTGGTCCAGCATTTCTGTGTTCTCAAATAATATGCTGTGTCCAGGCTGGTTCATCAGGTGCTCTGCTATGGCTGACTTCTCTGGTTGAAGGAGTCTGCAGTGCCTTTCATGTTCCTTGATGCGTGTTTGGGCAATGCTGCGTTTGGTGGTCCCTCTGTAGACCTGTCCACAGCTGCATGGTATACGGTAGACTCCTGCAGAGGTGAGAGGATCCCTCTTGTCCTTTGCTGAACATAGCATTTGTTGGATTTTCTTGGTGGGTCTGTAAGTGGTTTGTATGTTGTGTTTCCTCATCAGCTTCCCTCTGCGGTCAGTGGTTCCCTTGATGTATGGCAGGAACACTTTCCCTCTGGGTGGATCTTCGTATTGACTCTCATGGCTTCTTCTCGGTTGTCTTGCAGCTCTTCTGATGTCTGAGGTGGAGTATCCATTGGCCTGGAGAGCCCAGTTGAGGTGGTTCAGTTCATCTTGGAGGAGGTGGGCTGCGCAGATTCTTTTGGCACGGTCTGCCAAGGCTTTAATGGTGCTTCTTTTTTGACTTGGGTGATGGTTGGCGTTTTTATGTAGATATCTATCTGTGTGTGTGGGTTTTCTGTAAACGGTGTGACCCAATTGTTGATCTGGAATGTAATGTTCGTTTCTAGTTCACCTACAATCAAAGAGCACTCAGAACTCCACCAATGATGGAATTGAACCAAACTTGCCACACAGAACTCCCATGACCAACAGAAAATACTGGAAGAGTTTGGTGGTCATGGACCTTGAGTTCTGGAGTTGTAGTTCACCTACATCCAGAGAGAACTGTGGACTCAAACAAATGGCATGGCCTGACTTACCAGGCCGTGGAGGTTGCGGTGTGGGGTGTTCCCCCCCCCCCGCCATTTGGCCTGAGGGGGGCTTCTTCTTCCCAGAAGCCCCCTCTCCCAGCGGGAAAGTTCCCGCTGTTTTGATAAGGTGGCCCTATCAGCTGCCGGCCACGCCTCCTGGCAGGAGAGCCCACAGCTGGCCTCTCCTCCCTCGTGGGCACCCTACTTAAGGCTGCCCTTGTGCCCACCATCAGCACTGGGCCGGCAGCAGCTGACTGGGCCGGCAGCAGCTGATAGGAGAGGAGGAACAGCAGCGGAGGCAGAAGCAGCAGCGGCAGCGACAGCAGGAACAGCAGAGGCAGCGACTTCACCAGGCATTCTTGCAGCAAAACGGTTGGACTACTTACCTTTGCTTCCCTGCCCCAGCTGGGCGCCGGCGGCGCCCACCTCCCCGCCTCGCGCACCCTCCTGCTCCAGGCTTGGCACCGGCCTGCTTCCGGTGCGGCCGCCGGGCTTGCGGCCTGCCGCCGCCCCCCCCCCCCTGCTCAGCAGGGGGGGAGGCCTTTCTCAGGCACCCTGGAGCCTGCCTCAGGGCAGGCCCGAGCGCCCCGTGGGCCCTCGCCCGGCTCGCCGCGGGACCGGAAGTGGCTGCGGCCTACTTCCGGTGCGGCCGCCGGGCTTGCGGCCTGCCGCCGCCCCCCCCCCCTGCTCAGCAGGGGGGGAGGCCTTCCTGGCACCATCCAGCCTGCCTCAGGGCAGGCCCGAGCGCCCCGTGGGCCCTCGCCCGGCCGCGCCGCGGGACCGGAAGTGGCTGCGGCCTACTTCCGGTGCGGCCGCCGGGCTTGCGGCCTGCCGCCGCCCCCCCCCCCCTGCTCAGCAGGGGGGGAGGCCTCCCTGGCATCATCTAGCCTGCCTCAGGGCAGGCCCGAGCGCCCCTTGGGCCCTCGCCCGGCCGCGCCGCGGGACCGGAAGTGGCTGCGGCCTACTTCCGGTGCGGCCGCCGGGCTTGCGGCCTGCCGCCGCCCCCCCCCCCCCCTGCTCAGCAGGGGGGGAGGCCTTCCTGGCACCATCCAGCCTGCCTCAGGGCAGGCCCGAGCGCCCCGTGGGCCCTCGCCCGGCCGCGCCGCGGGACCGGAAGTGGCTGCGGCCTACTTCCGGTGCGGCTGCCGGGCTTGCGGCCTGCCGCCGCCCCCCCCCCCTGCTCAGCAGGGGGGGAGGCCTCCCTGGATCCATCTAGCCTGCCTCAGGGCAGGCCCGAGCGCCCCGTGGGCCCTCGCCCGGCCGCGCCGCGGGACCGGAAGTGGCTGCGGCCTACTTCCGGTCCGGCCGCCGGGCTTGCGGCCTGCCGCCGCCCCCCCCCCTGCTCAGCAGGGGGGGAGGCCTTCCTGGCACCATCACCCTCGGCCCCGGGCAGCGCCCCCCCCCCCTACCTCCCGGGCCTGCCCACCCCCGGGAGGGTGTGCCCCCCGGGGTGCGGCTCCTCCCTGCAGCCCGCCAGCAGCCCTCCGGGGGCCGCGCGCCCGCACCAGAAGTGCATGCAGCCTACTTCCGGCGCAGGCCCGCCCGTGGCCTCTGGCCGCGCCCCTGCCCCCCCCCCCCCGGGGGTTCAGGCCCCCGGGGGGTTCAGCCGAGATCCGTCATTCCCAGAAGTCCCGTAGAGGGAATTGCATAGGCTCTGCCTCATCTCCTTCCCATCTGGCAAGAAGCCGGTTGGCTCCACTCTTGGTTATCCGCTATTGAGAGCATCAGGGAGACTCAGTTGAATCTCTGTTGGATTCAGCGGGAGTTGGGTTCGGTGCAACCCCCCCCCCCCCTTTTTATAGAGGATCAGCTGGCCGGCACTAGGTGGTCTTCCCACCATACCGGGCATAGGTAGGAGAGTCCGGATTGACTCACTCCCAATATGCTCCCATGTGCCCCCCTTTGCTCGCATAGCCCGTACTATGCCTGTCGCTCCATCCCCCCCCCTTTTCCTGAATTTTCTGTTGGTCATGAGAGCACCCCTGGTTCAACTCCATCCTTCATGGGGTTCACATGCTACGTGAGTGTAGGTGAGCTTAATCCCTAAAGCAGCGTCTTTTTATGCAGTTCTCTCACTTAGGGCTTCATCCACATGGCTCCACAGAGGAAGTCGGCCAGGAAGGCAGCGGAAACCTGGACAGCGGCGTTGAATCCAGTCCGTGGCAACAGGAGAAGCAGTAATAATGCCCCCGCGGGAGAGCAGCCGGAGCCAGCCCAACCATCGCCCAGCCAGGCCTCGTCCACGCGCACGGCCAACCAGGAGGCCAGCGTGTTGGAAGGGATATCCCAAAACATGGAGGGGATCTCCCAGAACATTGCCACCATTGTGGACAGGCTGGGTAAGCTGGAATCCAAAGTTTATTCCCACCCAGGCACGGCATCAGCTTCCCCCCACGAAAGGGAGCACCAGCGAGAAAAGAGGAGGAGGCCTAGGGAAAGCGACGAAAGCAACTCAGCCGAGTTGGAGCCCAGCGACCAGGCATCCTGTGTAGAAATATCCATATCCAGCGACGAGGGGGAGGAGGTCTCGCCAGGACCCTGCCGCTGCAGTCTCAGGAGCAAACCAAAACCTAAGAGGTGCAGGTCGTCAAAATGCTGTCGCCACTACTCATCCGACAGCGACTCTTCGGAGGGTGAGTATGCCCTAGCAGACTCGGTGGACAGGGAGAATTATTGGAGGACGGAGGCCCTCGTGCCGGGCCTCCCTGAGTGGGCTCTCAAGTGCAGGTCCGAGACAGGTGCCATCTCTGACCCTCCTTGTAGGGCGTGGGAGCGGGGCAAGCCCTCCTCCCCAGCCCTCCCCCCCGTTTTTCAGGACAACGAGGACCCCCCCGGCACCCACCTCTCCCCTCGCCTCAGGAGTAAGATCCTGAAAGGCTACTATGTCGACATTTTCACCCTGCTGAAGCCCCAAGGGGAGGAGGGCCGGGAACCCCCTTCCAAGGGCAGGCATCAGAAGAGGGACAGGAGCAGGCCAGCCGAGCGGACTTTCGCCAACTGGGTGGCTGGTTATACAGAGTTTGCGGGAGTGGTGACAGCGGCTTTTCCCGAGCGGGGGTGGCACCTGCTCAATCATCAGAAGCACGTCTCTAGGGCCAGAGAACTAGCGGGCGACGCGGCAGCCATTGCCTATGACTCAGCCTTCAGAAAGAGGGCATCCCAGAGTGCCAGAGCCAGATGGGACCTTATCAATCACGATATCTGGCTCACCGAGGTGGGGCCCAGCATCAAGGGTAAGCCAGGGTCAGGAAGGTCAGACAGGGCCTGGGGAAGGCGTGACTCCAAGAGGGCCATCTGCTGGGAGTTCAACATGGGGAAGTGCCAGCGGGCACGTTGCCGTTTCGAGCACGTCTGTGAGTATTGCTCGGGAGGGCACACCAAGATGACTTGCAGCAAGCAGCCGGGCACCTTGCAGCCCTTTCGATCAGGCCGGGCTGGCGCACAGCCCGGCAACAGGAAGGAGCCTGGAGGGGCCAACGCAGGACAGGGTAAGTGAATCTCTTCCCAGTCCCTTTGCCCTAGCCAGCACCCCCGTTTGTCTCCCACCCATGGTTCCCTGGCTCAGGGCTTATCCCGACAGGGCTGCCGCGTCCCTCCTCGAGGAGGGTTTCTCTTCCGGTTTCCGCATCCCGGCTATGGGACCTAGGAGGTCCTACACCTCAGGCAACTTAAAATCGGCGGCCCAGATGCCTGAGGTGCTTAGTGGCAAGATCGCTAAGGAGCTTGCCGCAGGCAGAATTGCTGGTCCTTTCCTCGCCCCCCCTCTGGATAATTTCAGGGTCTCCCCTCTGGGAGTGGTCCCCAAGAAGGCCCCAGGCGAATTCCGGCTCATCCACCACCTCTCATACCCTAGAGGGGCCTCTGTTAACGACGCCATCCCTCCCGAGCTCTGCTCAGTAAAGTACGCCTCCTTCGACCATGCGGTCAGCTTGGTGCAGGCCAAGGGACCTGGGGCCCTTATGGCAAAATGTGACATCCAGTCGGCTTTCCGGCTCCTCCCTGTCCACCCAGATGATTTCAACCTTCTGGGATTCAAATTCAATGGCCTGTGGTACTTCGACAAGGCCATGCCCATGGGCTGCGCAATCAGTTGCGCAGCTTTTGAGACCTTTAGCTCCTTCTTGGAATGGGTAGCCAGGACCATTTCCCAATCCAGCTCCATCACTCACTACTTGGACGACTTCCTTTTTGTGGGAAAGCAGGGTGGCGGTGAGTGCGCTCGCCTGCTCAGCACGTTCATGGCCTTGGCTAAGGTATTTGGCATCCCCTTAGCTCAGGAAAAAACCGAGGGACCCTCCACATCCATAGTCTTCCTAGGGATCCAGCTGGATTCCGTCAGGGGTCTATCTTGCTTGCCAGCGGACAAGCTCTCTGCCCTCCGGGCCCGCATCGAAGAGGCAGCTGCAAAAAGGAAGGTAACATTGAGGGAGCTGCAGGCCCTCCTGGGCCACCTCAACTTCGCCTGTAAGGTGGTGTCCCCCGGTAGACCCTTCTGCGCTCGGCTGGCGCGGGCTACGGCTGGGGCACGTGCACCCCACCACAGGATCCGAGTGACCCAAGGTATGCGCGAAGATCTCAGGGTGTGGATCCAGTTTCTGCGGAGGTACAATGGGGTTTCCATGTGGCAGACCAGGTGGGAGCTGGGGAGTGAGTTGCAGGTCCAGTCAGACGCGTCAGGGAGCATTGGTTTTGGGGTTTTCCTGCAGGGTCATTGGTGCGCAGCCAAATGGCCAGACAGCTGGAAAAAAGGTAACCTGCTTAGGGATCTAACATTCCTTGAATTCTTCCCTATCTTGGTGGCAGTGCGAATATGGACCAACTTATTTAGAAACAAGAGGGTGCGCTTCTGGTGTGACAACCAGGCGGTGGTCCGGGTGGTCAACCGGCAGTCCTCCAAGTCGGCCAGGGTCATGCGATTAGTCAGGCTTTTTGTATTAACATGTTTGGAAGCTAACATCACCTTTTCAGCAAGGTACATTCCAGGGGTGAACAACGAGATAGCCGATGCGTTATCCCGTTTCCAGGAGGACAGGTTTCGCTCTCTAGCTCCAGGTGCAGACCTGCTGCCCGCCAGCTTCCCCCTAGACCTGTGGACCCTTGGAGACGGGAGGCTTGGGCAGGACTGATGGATTCCATCGCACCGGCTACGCAGAAGGCATACCGAGCGGCTATAGTGAAATTCAACAGGTTCAGGCTGGAGGTCGGATACGGCGGCAGATGGCCAGTTTCGGAGGACGAGGTTCTGCACTTCCTCATACACCAGAGGAGAAACAGGGTGACTGCGCACGCAATGCGTCTCCAGCTGGCGGGGATCGCCTTCTTTAGCAAGGCAGCCGGGTGCGGTGACCCCTGCCAGTCATTCAGAATCAGGAAGCTCCTCAGGAGTTGGACTAAGCAAGCGCCCAGGCAGCAGGACACCAGGCGCCCCTTGTCGTACAAGATCCTCAGTCAGATCATCCCAGCACTCAAGAGGATCTGCTCATCTTGCTACGAGGTGAAGTTATTCACTGCAGCCTTTACAACGGCTTTCTTTGGGGCCCTTCGCCTGGGGGAGGTGGTGGCTAACTCTAAGAGGGACCTCTCAGACAGGGCCCTGCAGCTCAGGGATGTGTCCATCCAGGCCAAGGTCCTGGCCCTCAGGGTACGCAAATCCAAAACAGACCAGGGGGGAAAGGGGGTCACCCTGTCCATCCAAGGCTTGGATCCAGGGCAACTTTGCCCTGTGAGGGCTCTTGCTAGGTTCCTAAGAACTCGCGACCCATCCCCGGGCTTCCTTTTCATCCACCGGGATGGGAGCCCACTCACCCGCTTTCAATTCATGGCTGTTTTCCGGGCGGCCCTTCGGCACCTGGGCCTTCCCCAAGCGGAATTCGGTGGGCACTCCTTTAGAATTGGGGCAGCTACCGTAGCGGCCAATGGTGGTGTCCCCGTTGACGTTATCAAGGCCATGGGGCGCTGGAAATCCTCTGCCTATTCTTCCTATATCAGGCCGGGCCTTCTCCTCGAAGGAACCCGCCCTGCCGGTTGTTCTTTTTCTTGCACCCACAGAGCAAGCAAGCGCAAGAAAGGAGATGTGAAAGGCTCGCGGAGCAGCCGTGTCCAGCAGCGGCCAGGGGCCAGCACGCGGAGGAGGCAAGCTGAGGCATGGAAGGGCAGATAACAAGAGATTTGGGCATTCTGCCTACCCCTGCATTGTCAACTATGAAGGCGCGCTGAACGGACACGGAGCCAGCATAGGACTGTACTAGGGAGGGTTGAGCTCGGGGGAGTGTTTTTCCCCTTTATTGGAAGCAGCAACCAGGGTTGGCGGCAAAGGGGAGTGGGGTCCACCCCCCTTTTTGTGGCGTGGGCATGGGCCCTGGATCCGGTTTGGTATCCCCCCCTCAGCGGTGAAGGGGGAACGCCTGGTGTCTCAGGGGTGCCGAGTGCATTGGGCCCGGTATTGTGCCGGTGGCACCCCTGTGTGGCTTGCGGTATCGGACAGCAGTGGGCTGCCCGATCTTGATCCAGGACCCATGCATGGCTGCCAACCCTTGTTCCTGTTATCAATAAATGAGTTGTGGCCATTATTTATCCCAATACCTTGTGTGAGTGGTTTTTCTTGGGTTGGCGGGGGGAGGTGTATCGCCCGTGCACACGCAAATGGCATGGCCTGACTTACCAGGCCGTGGAGGTTGCGGTGTGGGGTGTTCCCCCCCCCCCGCCATTTGGCCTGAGGGGGGCTTCTTCTTCCCAGAAGCCCCCTCTCCCAGCGGGAAAGTTCCCGCTGTTTTGATAAGGTGGCCCTATCAGCTGCCGGCCACGCCTCCTGGCAGGAGAGCCCACAGCTGGCCTCTCCTCCCTCGTGGGCACCCTACTTAAGGCTGCCCTTGTGCCCACCATCAGCACTGGGCCGGCAGCAGCTGATCCACCCACCCACCCTGCATGGTTCCGGGAACTGTTTGTTGTTAGTTTGTTTTGTCAGTTGTCACAGTTACCTGTTCTTGCTGTTGTTCATGCGTTTCGTCACAACTCTGGTTGGCGTGGGCATGGGCCCTGGATCCGGTTTGGTATCCCCCCCTCAGCGGTGAAGGGGGAACGCCTGGTGTCTCAGGGGTGCCGAGTGCATTGGGCCCGGTATTGTGCCGGTGGCACCCCTGTGTGGCTTGCGGTATCGGACAGCAGTGGGCTGCCCGATCTTGATCCAGGACCCATGCATGGCTGCCAACCCTTGTTCCTGTTATCAATAAATGAGTTGTGGCCATTATTTATCCCAATACCTTGTGTGAGTGGTTTTTCTTGGGTTGGCGGGGGGAGGTGTATCGCCCGTGCACACGCAACGATAGATCTGGACTAAACTTGGCATGAATACTCAATATGCCCAAATGTCAACACTGGTGGAGTTTGGGAAAATCAGACCTTGAAATTTGGGAGTTGTAGTTGCTGGGATTTATAGTTCACCTACAATCAAAGAGCATTCAGAACCTCACCAATGATATAACTGGGCCAAACTTCCCGCACAGAACCCCCATGGCCAACAAAAAATACTGTGTTGTTGTAGGTTTTTTCGGGCTATATGGCCATGGTCTAGAGGCATTCTCTCCTGACGTTTCGCCAGGAGGGAATGCCTCTAGACCATGGCCATATAGCCCGAAAAAACCTACAACAACACAGTGATTCCGGCCATGAAAGCCTTCGACAATACAAAAAATACTGTGTTTTCTGATGGTCTTTGGAGACCCCTCAAACACACCGCTCGTGACCTCCACAGGGTTCCCAATCTCAAGATTGAGAAACACTGTTCTAAGTCCTCCAGGATGAAAATATAGTTAGTTTCCCATATAGATTTTCCCCAGAGGATCGAAAGATTTCTAGAGAGTTGGTAGGTTTTTCACACATTCTGAATTGGTCCATTTATTTGTGTGGAATAAAGAAGTAAATAATCTTTTCTGCTTTGTTCCCCTGATTGAAAACCAGATAGAAAGATAGATAGATAGATAGATAGATAGATAGATAGATAGATAGATAGTGCATTTCCATCAACAGTCTGGAAGATAATGTACTGTATAAGTTCCATTCAAAAAATCCAATTATTATGAATGCCTTTGTCATCCCGAACCTCTTGACACAAGCATTCCTGTCATTTCCCACTCAGCCTGCTCAAAACTGAAGAGCTTCCAGTAAATGTTTGTTTGTTTGTTGTTTATATCATCTCCAAGGATACGTATGATGCTCCACCAAATGCACAGGTCTATGCCCTAAGCGGTTTGCAATCTAGAATCCATTCCAGTGTGAGAAACAGAGCCAAGGCAAGGATAAAGCAAAGAGAAATAATCACGACTGAAGGAAAAGACAACATATACTATAGCTGGGTTGTTGTAGGTTTTTTCGGGCTATATGGACGTGGACATGTTCTATATGGCTATATGGACATGTTCTAGAAGCATTCTCTCCTGACGTTCACCTGCATCTATGGCAAGCAACCTCTGAGAATGCTTGCCATAGATGCAGGTGAAACGTCAGGAGAGAATGCTTCCAGAACATGGCCATATAGCCCGAAAAACCTACAACAACCCAGTGATTCTAGCCATGAAAGCCTTTGACAATACATTATACTATAGTTGGTGTAATTTCTAATTTTTACAAGCAAATGCCAACTGAAACAGATAGACGATTAGTATCTGCTGAAACAGTAAAATGCATTGCTGAGCCAGGCTCTAGCACAGCTGGTAAATCACCAGCAGTGATAAAATCTACCAATCAAAAGTTTGCCAGTTTGAAGCCCCAGGTCAGCATGAGCTCCCGACTGTCAGCCTACCTTACTGTTTACCTATGCAGTTTGAAAACAGCTTGAGCTGTAAGTAGAGAAATTAGGTACCGCTAAAACAAACAGGAGAGGTATTTTAAGATACCATAAAGAAAAAGATCTGAAAATGCTTGGCGACCAAAAGGCAAGAGGAGGGCGACTAAAATGATCAAGGGTCTGGAGAACAAGCCCTATGAGGAGCGGCTTAGGGAACTGGGCATGTTTAGCCTGAAGAAGAGAAGTGCTGAGAGGAGATATGATAGCCATGTATAAATATGTGAGAGGAAGCCACAGAGAGGAGGGAGCAAGCTTGTTTTCTGCTTCCTTGGAGACTAGGACGTGGAGCAATGGCTTCAAACTACAAGAGAGAAGATTCCATCTGAACATGAGGAAGAACTTCCTGACTGTGAGAGCCGTTCAGCAGTGGAACTCTCTGCCCCGGAGTGTGGTGGAGGCTCCTTCTTTGGAAGCTTTTAAGCAGAGGCTGGATGGCCATCTGTCAGGGGTGCTTTGAATGCAATATTCCTGCTTCTTGGCAGAATGGGGTTGGACTGGATGGCCCATGAGGTCTCTTCCAACTCTTTGATTCTATGATTCTATGATTCTATGATTCTTTTCAGAGCCACAAATTTGACTGGAAATGGATTGGCAAGATGATATATATGAGGATACCGTTTTATTGTTTTATCAATGGGTTTGTAGACTGAGTATTGTTTTAATGACTGTTATGATAATTTCGTTATAATTAATTGCTATTGTTCTAACTCTGTATGTATTTACGGTTTTATACTGTGTTATTGATTTGCGGCATCGAATTGCTGCCATTGTTAGCCGCTCTTAGTCCATCCCCCTAGCCTGGGGGTTGAGAAGGGTGGGGTTAAAATGTTGTAAAAATATAAATAAAATAAAATAAATAAATAAGGAGGAAGTCCTGATGGCTCTTCATTATAGAGGATGGAACGACAGCACCCCCTGTGGCTGGATTCGAGCACAACCTCCAAAGGTGCCAAAAAGCTGGATGTTGACACAACATACCTCCTTTTCTGTTCTGTTGGTCTCTGTCCTGTCTATCCAAAATGGCTCTGAATGTTTGCTATGTGTGTGTACTTTATATTATTATTATTATTATTATTATTATTATTGGTATGCAAATAAAGCTTATATTGGGTTGTTGTGAGTTTTTTGGCCTGTATGGCGATGTTGCAGAAGCATTCTCTCCTGACATTTCGCCTGCATCTATGGCAGGCATCCTCAGAGGTTGTGAGGTCTGTTGGAAACTAGGAAAATGGGGTTTATATATCTGTGGAATGTCCAGGGTGGGAGAAAGAACTCTTGTCTGTTGGAGGGAGGTGTGAATGTTGCAAAGCTTATGTTGGAAGTAAGCAGGCAACAGCTACAAGCTAAAGAGCCAGGTTGCTGCTTCAATGTGCAAAAGCGCTGCCATAGGCCTAATGCCAAAGGTAGGCTGTGAGCTCAATGATGCTTGAAATGGAGCATTTATTGCCCCATCAACTCTGTTTGCACAAATAGAAGTTTTGGGCATTTGTATTCAAGACTGTAATGCAAAGCAGAGAAACATGGTGGGAGAAGGCCTTCTGCCTCCATTCTGCAGATGTATCTAAATCTGTGGATTGGCATGCCTTCATATGAACATATGAACACACATAATTTTTAAAAAATCTTTTGAGATATGTATCTTTTACATTTATTGATTGGCTTTCTTCCATACTAATGGGAAAGCATGGCAAATGGTGACTGCAATAAATTCCTTCCGGGATCGTAGATTCCTAGAGTTGGAGTAGACTTCGTGGGCCATCCAGTCCAACCTCTTTCTGCTAAGAAGCAGGAAAATTGCCTTCAAAACACGCCCAACAGATGGCCATCCAGCCTCTGTTTCAATGCCTCCAAAGAAGGAGCCTCCACCACACTCTGGGGCAGAGAGTTCCACTGCTGAACGGCTCTCACAGTCAGGAAGTTCTTCCTCATGTTCAGATGGAATCTCCTCTCTTGTAGTTTGAAGCCATTGTTCCGCATCCTAGTTTCCAGGGAAGCAGAAAGGAAGCTTGCTCCCTCCTCCTCCCTGTGGCTTCCTCTCACATATTTATACATGGCTACCATATCTCCTCTCAGCCTTCTCTTCTCTGTGGCTGTTCATTCCGGGGTCGATTAGAAGAAGTGATCTGGGTAATTGGTAGGAAGAATAAGGCCGTATTAGACAATGTGTGGGGCTGAGTTAGAACTGGTCATTTTCAAAGGCTTGTTGAAACCAACAGGTCTTCAAGCTCTTACGAAAGGAGGGGAGGGATGGGACCTGTCTTATTTCCCTTGGAAGGGCGTTCCAGAGATGGGGGGCCACCACTGAGAAGGCCCTCTCTCTCGTCCCCACCAACCGCGCTTGAGACGATAGTGGGACCAAGAGGAGGGCCTCCCCAGAAGATCTTAGAGCAGTGGTTCTCAACCTACCTAATGTTGTGACCCCTTAATACAGTTCCTCATGTTGTGGGGACCCCCAACCATAACATTATTTTTGTTGCTACTTCATAACTGTAATTTCGCTACTGTTATGAATCATAATGTAAATATCTGGTATGCAAGATGGATTTTCATTCACTGGACCAAATTTGGCACAAATACCCAATACACCCAAATTTGAATACTGGTGGAGTTGGAGTACATTGATGTTGTCATTTGGGAGTTGTAGTTGCTGGGATTTATAGTTTGCTTACCATCAAAGAGCTTTCAGAACTCCACCAACGATGGAATTGAATCAGACCTGGTCACACAGAAATCCCATGACCAACAGAAAATGCTTGAACAGCTTGGTGGCCATTGACCTTGAGTTTGGGAGTTGTAGTTCAGCTATATCCAGAGAGCACTGTGGACTCAAACAATGATCAATCTGGACCAAACTTGGCACGAACACTCAATATGTCCAAATGTGGACACTGGTGGAGTTTGGGGAAAATAGACCTTGACATTTGGGAGTTGTAGTTGCTGGGATTTATAGTTCACTTACAATCAAAGAACCCCACCAATGATAGAATTAGGCCAAACTTCCCACACAGAACCCCCATGACCAACAGAAAATATTGTATATTCTGATGGTCTTCGGGGACCCCTCTGACACCCCCTTGCGACCCCCCCAGGGGTCCCGACCCCCAGGTTGAGAAACACTGTCTTAGAGCTTGTGCCGGTTCATAGAAGGAGACACGATCGTGGAGATAGGCGGGGCCCAAACCGTTTAGGGCTTTATAGGTCATGACCTGCATCTTGAATTTGGCTTCACAACTTATCAGCAGCCAATGAAGCTGTTTTAATAGGGGTGTTGTATGCTCCCTATAGTTTGCTCCAGTAAGGAGCCTGGCTGCCACCCATTGTACCAGTTCAAACTTCCGGGCCGTCTTCAAGGGCAGCCCCACGTAGAGCGCATTGCAATAACTAACTCCAAGGAAGCCCCTTGAGTGCTAGATGAGTGCCTGACTGCTGTGGCTGTCTGGATGAGGACGAACAAGCTGAAGATTAACCCTGACAAGACAGAGGTCCTCCTGGTCGATCGTAAACCAGACTGAGGTATAGGGTGGCAACCTGTGCTGGACGGGAATGCACTCCCTCTGAAGTTGCAGGTCCACAGTTTGGGGGTCCTCCTGGATTCTTCACTCACGCTTGAGGCTCAGGCGTCGGTGGTGGCTGGGAGGGCTCGTGCGCCAACTGCGACCGTATCTCAGGAAGGCAGATCTGGCTAAAGTGGTCCATGTCTTAGTCACCTCTAGACTGGATTACTGCAATGCACTCTACGTGGGGCTGCCCTTGAAAACGGCCTGGAAATTTCAGATGATCCAATGGGTGGCAGCCAGGTTGTTAACTGGGGCTCCTTACAGGGAACGGTCATCCCTCCTGTTCAAGGAGCTCCACTGGCTGCCATTCATCTACCGGACCCAATTCAAGGTGCAGGTTCTTACCTTCAAAGCCCTGAACAGTTTGGGACCCGCCTATCTGCGTGACCGCATCTCTGTATACAAACCCACACGATCTCTTCGTTCATCTGGAGAGGCCCTGCTCTCAATCCCGCCAGCATCGCAGGCGCGATTGGTGGGGACGAGAGAGAGGGCCTTTTTGGTGGTAGCCCCTCGACTCTGGAAATCACTCCCTAAGGACATCAGGCAGGCCCCTACCCTGGCATTCTTCAGGAGGAGCTTGAAGACGTGGCTGTTCCAGTGTGCCTTCCCGGAATAATGATCCCATAGCACTTTGTCCTCCAAAGTACTTTACACTTTTTAGATCTGCTCGTATGCCCTTCCACAAACACCAGTATCACCTTTTGTCCATGTCCCAGCATTATTTCCAATTTTAACTCTACAATTGGCCTTCCCACTGTTTTTAATTGTGTGTTGTCTTATTGATAATGTTGTGCATTTCATTGTCTATGTTTTTTAATTGCTTGTATTGTTGTTATTATTGCTTGTATTGTTGTGTTTGGGCTCGGTCTCATGTAAGCCGCACCAAGTCCCTTGGGGAGATGGTAGCGGGGTACAAATAAAGTGTTGTTGTTGTTGTTGTTATTATTATTATTATTATTATTATTAATAGTAATAATAATAGTCCAGTTTGGATGTAACCAAGGTGTGGATCACCCTGGCCAAGTCAGACTTCATGAGGTGTTGTGAGTCAGGTTTGTGTTCCTGTTTGAAAACATCTTTTGAACTGTTTGCACTGACTTTTAAAGTGCCTCATTTAGTTTGTTTTGCATTAAAATACTACTATTTTGCACCTCAGCTGCTGTTTAAGACATTCTGTGTTCTGTGGGTCACGACAATGAGGTATGGTCACAGCTGGCGCACAAGTTTGAGTTGTGCAAAGGCCCTCCCGGCCACCGTTGACACCTGAGCATCAAGCGACAGCGTTGAGTCCAGGAGGACCTCCAAGCTACGGAGGTTGAATAGTGTAATCAAATCTGCAAATGCCAAACCTGCAAATATACTTGGTCAACTGCAGGCTTTGCTCTGTCACAAAACAACACCAAAAAAGGTCAGTTGTGTTTGACTCACCTTGACCAGGAGCTCGTAGCGTGGGATGCGCTGCACCGGCTTGATCATGAGGTCCGAGAGGGCCTGCTTCTCTTTGTTTTCCCTCATGCTTTGCTGAAGAAAGAAGAAGGAAAGGTGAATGCAAAATGATCTCTCCATAAGAGATATACAAAGAGGTTTCGGAGGCATATGAGGAAGAACAGCTGAAACATTGGTATTAACTTGCAGGACCATTACAGTGGCTTGATGTTTATGATTGCAGTTCTACCACTCAGTTCTGGATGATGGATGATGGCAGTTGCAGTCCAACATGTTTGAAAGCTGTTGATTGGGAAGACTGATATATGTGACTGATAGGGAAATATAGACGACCTTAGGGCAAGAAGGAAACCTATTAACTAGGATAATGACACTACAAAATCAAGTTTATGGTCATTTGAAGAGAATGAAAGAATAACGGATGGATGAAGATTTCATGAAAGCCTTCTAAAAGTCCTGGGAATAAGCATCTAAGTACAAGGACTCTTGTTTATCATGAAATTTCAAGGACTTTATGCTTCATCCTGGGTCTAATATAACCCATTTTGAGCCAGGCTTTAGAAAAGCAGGTTATACCACCAGCTGCTGTAAATCTTATCAGTTGAAAGCTGCCACATCAGGGTGAGCTCCTAGCCTTTAACCCAGCTTCCGTCAGCCTAGCGGTTCGAAAGTAAATGTGAGTAGATAAATAGGTATCTACTGGGGGAGATCATCCGGAGTTTCGGACTGAGGTATTATCTCTACACAGATGATGTCCAAATCTGTCACTCCTTCTCACCTGTCACCAAGGAGGCTGTCCAGACCTTGAACCGGTGTTTGGCGGCTGTGTCGGACTGGATGAGAGCTAACAAATTGAAATTGAATCCAGACAAGACAGAGGTCCTACTGGTCAGTCGTAAGGCCGAACAGGGCATAGGGTTACAGCCTGTACTGGATGGGGTTACACTCCCCCTGAAGACGCAGGTTCACAGCTTGGGAGTGATCCTGGATTCATCACTGAGCCTGGAACCTCAGGTCTCGGCGGTGGCCAGGAGAGCTTTTGCACAATTAAAACTTGTGCGCCAGTTGCGCCCGTACCTTGGGAAGTCTGATCTGGCCACAGTGGTCCATGCTCTTGTTACATCCCAAATAGATTACTGCAACGCACTCTACGTGGGGTTGCCTTTGAAGACTGTTTGGAAACTTCAATTAGTCCAGCGGGCGGCGGCCAGATTACTCACCGGAGCGTCATACAGGGAGCATACCACCCCTCTGTTATGTCAGCTCCACTGGCTGCCGATCCAGTTCCGAGCACAATTCAAAGTGCTGGTTTTGACCTACAAAACCCTATACAGCTCCGGCCCAGCATACCTGTCCAAACACATCTCCCTGTACGTCCTGCTTCAGAGTTTAAGATCTTCTGGGGAGACCCTGCTCTCGGCCCCACCTCTATCACAAGTGAGACTGGTGGGGACGAGGAGCAGGGCCTTTTCAGTGGCCCCTCGCCTGTGGAACTCACTTCCCCGGGAAATCAGATCATCGACATCCCTCCTCTCTTTCAGAAGGAAACTAAAAACATGGATATGGGACCAGGCCTTTGGGTAATCTGGCAGATAGACAAAGGACAATGACGACTAGAATTGATAGGATCTGACAATGTGGAATGAATTTATGGATTCTGAGCTGGCGAACATTGAACATTAGATTGGTTTTATTGATTGTGATATATAACTTGATTGTTTTATAATTGCTTTAGATACATGTTTTATTTTATTGTTGTTGTTGGCATCGAATTGTGCCTTTTGTAAGCCGCCCTGAGTCCCCCCCCAGGGGTTGAGAAGGGCGGGGTAGAAATGCACTAAATAAATAAATGAATAAATAGGTATCACTTAAAAGCAGGGAGGTATTCTGAGGCCCATGAGGAATGCTGGGAATTCACTCAAAAAGGAGGAAAGTTGCAAACAAAGCTCTTTGGCAGGGAGATGGAGCGATAGCACCCCCCTGTGGCCAGAACTGAGCATAAAGCCTCCAAGATGCTGAAAGATGGGAAAAGCTGACACACACCTTTATCTATGTATAATTGTTTGTCTATGTATAAAAACAATATTGAATTTTTGCTGTATGTGTATGTTCTGTGGTTCACCCTGACATCAAACTGCATTCATTCCACAGTATAGATGCACCATGAGTTGCCTCTATAATTTGACAGGTTGTCCTGACACGACAAATAAATAGTTGCCTCTTATTTTCACCAACACAGCCGGAAGAGCCGAGCTCCTATCTTACCTCCAGAAACTTCATAAAGGCTGGCTTGGCTTCCTTGGCAATCCTCACGGCGTCTTTGGCATTGAGGAAGTTATCTATGTAGGCGGAGTAAATGTGCACCAGGATGTCCTTGGAAAACTGGAGGATGGAAGGAAGGAGAGAAAGATGAAACAAATGTAGGCAAATGTCTTGCTATGTAAGAGAGGAAAATAGAAAGTTACATCATCGGCAAGAGAGATCCCTCCCAGTCCAGGCACCTGGGAAATGACATTTATAGGCCATTTAATCAGGAGGGCAGGGCTTGAAAAATTAGTACTGATTTCTGTCCAAGTTTTGAAAAATAAATATGGCAGGCAGCTACAAGTGGGGCTATTATTTACCACTCTTATAATATGTTTATGACCAAAAATGGTTGGGAACAGCTGGATTAATAACAAGGTCTGGATCTGGTTTCAAGGGCTGGATGGTGTTTGCACTTCTCTGTAATGTGCATATGCAGATCATCGGAGCACCTGTTCCTCAATCAGTTTCACAATCAGTTTCACACCGCAGAGCACTGATATGCATTAAGGACCCTATATCGGAGCATCCCTCGGCTGAGCATCCCTCGGCTGGGCTTTAACCACCAGCTGCAGAAAATCTTGCCACTTGAAAGGTTGGCAGTTCCTAGCCGTCAGTCCACCTAGCAGGTCGAAAACAGCAACGTGAGTAGATAAATAGGTACCGCTTTAAGCAGTGAAGCAATAAAAGGCGCCCATAAGGACATGCGCTTACGAACAACAAAAAGCTCCTCAGCATGGAAGATGGAGTGACAGCACTACCCTGTAGTCAGAGTTGAGCACCACCCCCAGATGTCGGAGATGGGAAAAGATGGGGAAAGCCTATACCTCTGTTTATGTATTGTCTGTCCTTGTCAGTTGTATACTGGCACTGAATGTTTGCCATATATGTATACTGTAATACGCCCTGAGTCCCCTCGGGGAGACAGAGTGGAAGATAAAGGATGCTGTTATCATCATCATCATCATCCCCCGGTGGTGCAGTGGGTTAAAGCACTGAGCTGCTGAACTTGCTGACTGAAAGGTTGCAGGTTCGGATTCAGGGAGCAGTGTGAGCTCCCACTGTTAGCCCCAGCTTCTGCCAAACTTGCAGTTTGAAAGCATGCAAGTGTAGTTTGAAGCAATTTTTTTACGTCCTGCTTCCTTGGAGACTAGGACGCAATGGAACAATGGCTTCAAACTACAAGAGAGGAGATTCCATCTGAACATGAGGAAGAACTTCCTGACTGTGAGAGCCGTTCAGCAGTGGAACTCTCTGCCCCGGAGTGTGGTGGAGGCTCCTTCTTTGGAAGAAGCTGGATGGCCATCTGTCGGGGGTGATTTAAATGCAATATTCCTGCTTCTTGGCAGGATGGGGTAGGACTGGATGGCCCATGAGGTCTCTTCCAACTCTTTGATTCTATGATTCTAAGTAGATCAATAGGTACCACTCCAGCGGGAAGGTAACGGCGCTCCATGAAGTCCTGCTGGCCACATGACCCTGGACGTGTCTATGGACAACATCGGCTCTTTGGCTTAGAGATGGAGATGAGCATCAACCCCCAGACACAACTGGACTTAGGGGGAAACCTTTACCTGTACTATTCTGGTTTAAAGCCCTTCAAGCACACTGCAGCTGGAATTAGACTTGGAATTGCACTGGAAGTTGATTACACTACGTAACAAAATTTGAAACAAATGTATGTTCCTGTTTTGAAAGTATTATTTGCTGTTCAATTGTGTAGTATTTACTTCAAAAGTAGTTGCTATCCTCCAGAAACTTTGTTTTTGTGGCTGCCACAAAATATATTGAATTGGTTCAGACTCAATGAGACATTCATTGAAAAACTATAACAAAATGTGCTGCAGGATGTCCTGAAAAAACCAAGTTCTGGAAGTTTAATAAATGTTTTCTATTTTTTTAATGATAGAACCAATTAGGAAATGACACTTATAACCCAGGAAAAAAACTGTGTTACATTATTTATTTATCGTGTCAGGAGCAAAGCAAACAGTTGTATTGCATTTTTTAACAAACAAACATACAAACACAAAGTTTGCAAGCTTGGTAGTTGATTCAATGTCCTTTGACCAGCATCTGGCCACTTGGAGTGCCTCTGGTGTTACTATAAGAAGGTCCTCCATTGTGCATGCGGCAGGGCTCAGGGTGCATTGCAGCAGGTGGTCTGTGGTTTGCTCTTCTCCGCACTCGCATGTCGTGGATTCCACTTTGTGGCCCCATTTCTTGAGGTTGGCTCTGCATCTTGTGGTGCCAGAACACAGTCTGTTCAGCACCTTCCAAGTTGCCCAGTTTTCTGTGTGCCCGGGGGGAGTCTCTCATTTGGGTATCAGCCATTGGTTGAGGTTCTGGGTTTGAACCTGCCACTTTTGGACTCTCGCTTGCTGAGGTGTTCCAGCGAGTGTCTCTGTAGATCTTAGAAAACTATTTCTTGATTTAAGTCATTGATGTGCTGGCTGATACCCAAACAGGGGATGAGCTGGAGATGTCTCTGCCTTGGTCCTTTCACTATTGGCTGCTACTTCCCGGCGGATGTCAAGTGGTGCGAAACCGGCTAAACAGTGTAATTTCTCCAGTGGTGTAAGGCGCAGACACCCCGTGATAATGCGGCATGTCTCATTAAGGGCCACATCCACTGTTTTAGTGTGGTGAGATGTGTTCCACACTGGGCATGCATACTTGGCAGCAGATTAGCAAAGCGCAAGGGCAGATGTCTTCACTGTGTCTGGTTGTGATCCCCAGGTTATGCCAGTCAGCTTTGGTATGATATTGTTTCTAGCGCCCACTTTTTGCTTGATATTCAGGCAGTGCTTCTTGTAGGTCAGAATACAGTCCAGAGTGACTCCTAGGTATTTGGGTGCACTCCAGTGGGATTCCTACTGTGTTACATAATGTTATAGGATTGGATGGGAGAACCTAGAGCAGGCATGGGCAAACTTCGGCCTTCTCGGTGTTTTGGACTTCAACTCCCAC
This sequence comes from Anolis sagrei, assembly GCF_037176765.1. Lineage (NCBI taxonomy): Eukaryota > Metazoa > Chordata > Lepidosauria > Squamata > Anolidae > Anolis > Anolis sagrei. Next base: position 6,481,915 of record NC_090023.1, read on the forward strand.
AATTCCTAAATCCTATTCTCTCTAGTTTCATTTAACTAGAGAGAATAGTTAAATGAAAAATCTGCAAATAATCAAGCCTGCAAATGTAAAACCTGCAAAACCTGTGCTCTGCTCTATGGCAACCCTTTCTTTTCCGGCAAGGAGGATGTGCCTGGCATGCTAAGTGCCTCCCCCAGAAAACCTCCTTCCTTCCTCGCTGCTTGTTGTTGTGCTCTCCGGCTCCCTGTTTTCAAGCGGCGGCATCTGTTCCGTGCCCTTTCCAAGAAACGTACTTTCAAGGGAAAACGGATGGGAGGGAGAAGCTGATAGATCGTGCTCACGGGCTTCTGGGGATTGATGACAGTGAAGGAAGACGGCCATCTCTCCAGGCACAAGGCTCTTGGATTCGGTCCCAAGCCTCCCCCGCAGATCTCCTTGGCCTGTGCATTTGCAACGGAGGGCTGCATCATGCATACGGAAAGCCCTTGTGTGCTGTTACAATTGCACTGCAGCATGCCGCGCGTTATGAAGGTAGAGAGCTGGGTCAAAACTAACCAGGGAGAGATGTACAGTGCTAAACTTAAGCAGGAAAAGAATGCACCGATACACCACTGGAGAAATCACACAGTTTAGTCGGTATTGCACCACCTGATATCTGCTGGGAAGTAGCAACCAATAGTGAAAGGACCAAGGCAGAGACATCTCCAGCTCATCCCTTGTTTGGGTATCAGCCAGCACGTCAATGACTTAAATCATGACATAGTTTTCTAAGATCTACAGAGACACTTGCTGGAACACCTCAGCAAGCGAGAGTCCAAAAGTGGCAGGCTCAAACCCAGAACCTCAATCACCTGAATTGAAAACTGTATATGTGAAAGGGATCTAGGAGTCTTAGGAGATGACTAGCTGAACAGGTGTCAACACTGTGATGCAGCAGCTTAAAAAGCCAATGTGATTCTAGGATACATCCATTGGAGTATAGTGTCTAGATCAGGGGTTCTCAAACTTTTTAAACAGAGGGCCAGGTCACAATCCCTCAAACTGTTGCGAGAGCTGGATTGTTGTTGTTGTTCATTCGTTCAGTCGTCTCCAACTCTTCGTGACCTCATGGACCAGCCCACGCCAGAGCTCCCTGTCAGCCGTCACCACCCCCAGTCCAGTCACTTCAAGGTCAGTCCAGTCACTTCAAGGATGCCATCCATCCATCTTGCCCTTGGTCGCCCCCTCTTCCTTTTGCCTTCCACTCTCCCCAGCATCATTGTCTTCTCTAGGCTTTGCTATCTCCTCATGATGTGGCCAAAGTACTTCAACTTTGCTGTTGTCTATGTTCCTCTATTGAATAGTTAATGCTATCTTCCCAATGTTTAGGTTGGGGGTCCTCAAAGTACTTCAACTTTAGGTTCTTGTGGGTTTTTTCGGGCTATAGAGCCATGTTCTAGAGGCATTTCTCCTGACGTTTCGCCTGCATCTATGGCAAGCATCCTCAGAGGCAAGCATCCTCTACCTCTGAGGATGCTTGCCATAGATGCAGGCGAAACGTCAGGAGAAATGCCTCTAGAACATGGCTCTATAGCCCGAAAAAACCCACAAGAACCTAGTGATTCCAGCCATGAAAGCCTTCGACAATACTTCAACTTTGTCTCTAGCATCCTTCCCTCCAGTGAGCAGTTGGGCTTTATTTCCTGGAGGATGGACTGGTTGGATCTTCTCGCAGTCCAAGGCACTCTCAGCACTTTCCTCCAACACCACAGCTCAAAAGCATCGATCCTCCTTCGCTCAGCCTTCCCTAAGGTCCAGCTCTCACATCCGTAGGTGACTACAGGGAATACCATGGCTTTGACTAGGCAATGGATCTTGGTTGCCAGTCTGATGTCTCTACTCTTTACTATTTTATCAAGACTGGACATTGCTCTCCTCCCAAGAAGGAAGCGTCTCCTGATTTCCTGGCCACAGTCTGCATCTGCAGTCATCTTTGCGCCTAGAAATACAAAGTCTGTCACGGCCTCTACGTTTTCTCCCTCTATTTCCCAGTTGTCAATCATTCTTGTTGCCATAATCTTGGTTTTTTTTATGTTTAGCTGCAACCCGGCTTTTGCGCAAGGGTGGTAAAACATCAAAACATCCGGATGTTTCCTTGGCAACATCCTTGCAGATGGCCAATTCTCTCACACCAGAAGTGACTTGCCATTTCTCAACAAAAAAAAAAAAAACAGATTTTGGGAGATTTGTGTACAACTCCCCATTTGGCTATGAGAACCCAATGGGTGACCTTGGGCAAGGCACACTCTCTCAACCTTAGAAGAAGGCGATGGTGAACCTCTTTGGAAGAAATCTTGCTAAGAAAAACCCAGAAGTGACTTGAAAGCACACGACAACAACAGCAATGCCTTGCTGTGTACCTATGAGATGCACTTTGATTGGATTTCCTTGAAAAGCAATTGATTCTTGGAAATTAGAACATTTGGAGCAGGGAGAACAGGTAGAAGGAAAGGTCGCGTATAGTCCACGGAGGCTGCCTGGTCTCAGATGCAAACATGTGACAGAATATAAACTGGGTCAACAAATCCCCCGCTTTTCTCCTTTTTTCCTCTGGTAATTACCAGCCATCATAACAGCCAGAGCACGTGCATGCAAGCTAGGAAAGCCACGTTCCTACCTGTAAACCCCGTGTTGCTCCCCTCCCACGTGTGGCTTTTTTGGGCTGTTTTGTGCAACAGATACATTACACAGGTACAGTTCCACATGTGTCACCCTTTCACATGGCCCTCAGTCCTACTAGTGTTCCCGACTGGACGAGAGTCATTGAATCAACTGGGTTTTACGCCCAGGAGGAGTCACCACACAAGAAGGGATTAAATGCTTTGGTTCTTGAATACGGCACAATAACTATTCAACAGTGCATTCAATGCCCCAGGATTGCGGAAACAACCACTGCGCTGTTCTCATTACATCAAAGGACAATAAGTAGGCACAATGGGAAATACATAATACTATGTAAGATGATTTTTGTTCCGGGGTTATAAATATCATTTCCTAATTGATTCTATCATAAAAGCATCCATAAAAACATGGGAAATGTTTATTAAGCTGCAAAAACTTTGTTTCTACGGGACAACCTGCAGCACTTGTTGTTGTTCATTTGTTCAGTCGCTTCCGACTCTTCATGACCTCATGGACCAGCCCACGCCAGAGCTCCCTGTCAGCCGTCACCACCCCCAGCTCCTTCAAGGTCAAACCAATCACTTCAAGCCTGCCATCCATCCACCTTGCCCTTGGTCAGCCCCTCTTCCTTTTTCCTTCCATTTCCCCAGCATCACTGTCTTCTCTAAGCTTTCCTGTCTTCTCATGATGTGGCCAAAGGACTTCATCTTTGCCTCTATGAGGAGCGGCTTAGGGAACTGGGCATGTTTAGCCTGAAGAAGAGAAGGCTGAGAGGAGATATGATAGCCATGTATAAATATGTGAGAGGAAGCCACAGGGAGGAGGAGGGAGCAAGCTTGTTTTCTGCTTCCTTGGAGACTAGGACGCGGAACAATGGCTTCAAACTACAAGAGAGGAGATTCCATCTGAACATTAGGAAGAACTTCCTGACTGTGAGATCCGTTCAGAAGTGGAACTCTCTGCCCTGGAGTGTGGTGGAGGCTCCTTCTTTGGAAGCTTTTAAGCAGAGGCTGGATGGCCATTTGTTAGGGGTGATTTGAATGCAATATTCCTGCTTCTTGGCAGGGGGTTGGACTGGATGGCCCATGAGGTCTCTTCCAACTCTTTGATTCTATGATTCTATGATTCTATGATTCTTATATCTTTCCCTCCAGTGAGCAGTCGGGCTTTATTTCCTGAAGTATGGACTGGCTGGATCTTCTTGCGGTTCAAGGAACTCTCAGAACATTCCTCCAATGACACAGTTCAAAAGCATCTATCTTCCTTCACTCAGCCTTCCCTATGGTCCAGCTCTCACATCCGTAGGTGACTATGGGGAATATCATTGCTTTAACTATGCGGATCTTCGTTGCCAGTTTGATGTCTCTACTCTTCACTATTTTATCGAGATTGGTCATTGCTCTCCTCCCAAGTAAGTGTCTTCTGATTTCCTGGCTGCAGTCTGCGTCTGGAGTAATCATTGTAGAAATACAAAGTCTATCACTGCCTCCATGTTTTCTCCCTCTATTTGCCAGTTATGAATTAGTCTTGTTGCCATAATCTTGGTTTTTTGATGTTTAGCTGCAACCCAGCTTTTGCCCTTTTTTCTTTCACCTTGGTTAGAAGGCTCCTCAGCTCCTCCTCGCTTTCAGCCATCAAAGTGGTATCATCTGCATATCTGAGGTTGTTAATGTTTCTTCCAACAATTCTAACCCCAGTCTTGCATTTGTCAAACCCCACACATTGCATGTTGTGTTCTGTATGTTGAACAGGTTGGGTGAGAGGATGCAGCCTTGCCGTACGCCTTTCCCAATCTTGAACCAGTCTGTTGTTCCATGGTCAGTTCTGACTGTTGCTACTTGGTCCTTGTACAGATTCCTCAGGAGAGAGGGAAGGGGGCTTGGGATGCCCATACCACCAAGAACTTGCCACAATTTATTTTGATCCACACAGTCAAAGCCTTTAGAATAGTCAATAAAACAGAAATAGATGTTTTTCTGAAACTCCCAGCCTTTCTCTATTATCCAGCATCCGGATATTGGCAGTCTGGTCTCTGGTTCCTTGCCTTTTCTGAACCCAACTTGTCCATTTGGCAGCTCTCTCTCCATGTATTGTTGGAGTCTTTCTTGCAGGATCATGAGCATTACCTTACTGGCATGAGAAATAAGGGCCACCTGTAGCACATTTTGCTATAATTTTTTCAATGAATATCTCACTGTTGTAGATCAGCCAAAGACTGATAATTTAACCGAGGATTCAGAGGGGATTGTGGACTTTCCTGTGTCGCAAAGTGATGGGCTCCCAAGTCTGGGAAATTTAGTTCTGGGAAATGATGTTTCTCTCTGTGAGAAAAAGGGCAGGCCGAGAAGTCAGAAGTAGCAATAAAAGGAATTGCGTGAAGAGATGAGTGATAAGGAGGGTTCCCAGGAGAAACCACCTGTAGTTACAGAGATTTAAAAAGTCTCAATTTACAAATCATAGCCAAAAATACAGTATGCCGAGCTGAGAAAATACATGGGTGTGAGCTCCTGCTGTCAGCCACAGCTTCTGCCAACCTAGCAGTTCGAAAACATGCAAATGTGAGTAGATCAATAGCTACCGCTCCGGTAGGAAGGTAATGGTGCTCCATGCAGTCATGCCAGCCACATGACCTTGGAGGTGTCTAAGGACTTTGCTGGCTCTTCGGCTTAGAAATGGAGATGAGCACCAACCCCCAGAATCAGATATGTCTGGGCTTTATGTCAGGGGAAAACCTTTACTTATATAATCAATCACCCAATGTTGGAATTCTGCAATAGGAGGCAATGGCACCACAACTGGGAAGTACGTATTCTCAATTTGCTTCTACGTATTCTCAATTTGCTTCTGACACGATAAAGAACTATCACATTGTTGGCTCATGTTCAGCTTGTAGTCCACTAAGACTCCTAGATCCCTTTCACATGGACTGTTTCCAAGCCAGGTCTCATAGAATCATAAAATTGGAAGAGACCTCATGGGCCATCCAGTCCAGCCCCCTGACAAGAAGCAAGACAATCATGTTCAAAGCACCCCTGACAGATGGCCATCCAGCCTCTGTTTAAAAGCCTCCATAGAAGGAGCTTCCACCACACTTCAGGGCAGAGAGTTCCACTGCTGAACAGCTCTCACAGTCAAAAAGTTATTTCTAATGTTCAGGTGGAATCTCCTTTCCTGTAGTTTGAAGCTATTGCTCCATTGCGCCCTAGTCTCCGGGGCAGCAGAAAACAAGCTTGCTCCCTCCTCCCTATGACTTCCCTTCACATATTTATACATGACTATCATGTCTCCTCCCAGCCCTCTCTTTGGCAGGCTAAACATGCCCAGCTCTTTAAGCCGCTCCTCATAAGGCTTGTTCCCCAGACCCTTGATCATTTTAGTCGTCCTCCTCTGGACACATTCCAGCTTGTCAACATCTCCCTTCAATTGTGATGCCCAGAATTGGACACAATATTCCAGGTGTGGTCTAACCAATGCAAAATAGAGCATGGGGAGCATGACTTCCCTAGATCTAGACACTATGCTCCTATTGATGCAGGCCACAATCCCATTGGCTTTTTTTAGCTGCAGCATCACATGGTTGCTAGAAGGCAGGATCATCAAGTTTGCAGACGACACCAAATTGGGAGGGATAGCCAATGCTCCAGAGGACAGGAGCAGGATTCAAAACGATCTTGACAGATTAGAGAGATGGGCCAAAACTAACAAAATGAAGTTCAACAGTGACAAATGCAAGATACTCCACTTTGGCAGAAAAAATGAAATGCAAAGATACAGAATGGGGGACAATGCCTGGCTCGAGAGCAGTACATGTGAAAAAGATCTTGGAGTCCTCGTGGACAACAAGTTAAACATGAGCCAACAATGTGATGTGGCGGCAAAAAAAGCCAATGGGATTTTGGCCTGCATCAAGAGGAGCCTAGTGTCTAGATCTAGGGAAGTCATGCTACCCCTCTATTCCGCTTTGGTTAGACCACACCTGGAATATTGTGTCCAATTCTGGGCACCACAATTCAAGAGAGATATTGACAAGCTGGAATGTGTCCAGAGGAGGGCGACTAAAATGATCAAGGGTCTGGAGAACAAGCCCTATGAGGAGTGGCTTAGGGAACTGGGCATGTTTAGCCTGAAGAAGAGAAGGCTGAGAGGAGATATGATAGCCATGTATAAATATGTGAGAGGAAGCCACAGGGAGGAGGGAGCAAGCTTGTTTTCTGCTTCCTTGGAGACTAGGACGCGGAACAATGGCTTCAAACTACAAGAGAGGAGATTCCATCTGAACATGAGGAAGAACTTCCTGACTGTGAGAGCCATTCAGCAGTGGAACTCTCTGCCCCGGAGTGTGGTGGAGGCTCCTTCTTTGGAAGCTTTTAATCAGAGGCTGGATGGCCATCTGTCAGGGGTGATTTGAATGCAACATTCCTGCTTCTTGGCAGAATGGGGTTGGACTGGATGGCCCAGGAGGTCTCTTCCAACTCTTTGATTCTATGATTCTATGTTGGCTCATGTTTAACTTGTTCAACAAGGACTCCATGCTATATCTGTGCACTTCATTTTTGTGTACATTTCTCCCTGTTTGGATCCATTTGGCTCATTCTTTCCTCTCTCCTCCCTTATCTTTTTTCCACCAGCCTAGAGCTATGAGCCCACGAGGCTCTGGAAGAGGCACATTGCATGCGCACGGGGTCCAGACAGCTGTACTCACAGATTGTACCAGGATGTCTCCCACTTTCTGCTTCTCATGCCAGTTCTGCACGCACTCCGAGATCTGATCCAGGAACTCTTCGTGATGCTCCAAAAGCTCAGGAATCTGGTCAAAGATCTCATCCACCAAGGAAGGGTCACAGAGGATGGAGTTTTCTGGCTGTTTCAGAGGCTTCATATAGCCCTGCAAGGAGGAAAACATCTATATAAATAAACATGTAATGTTTGTTTACTCAAAAACCAGTGGGCCAATTGACACCGAATTTGGACAGCATACACCTAACAACCCATTGTATGTCCTTCACTCAAAAAAAAATTATTTTGTCATTTGGGAGTTGTAGTTGCTGGGATTTATAGTTCACCTACAATCAAAGAGCGTTCTGAACTCCACCAATTATGGCATTGAACCAAATGTGGCACACAGGACTCCCATGACCAACAGAAAACGCTAGAAGGGTTTGGTGGGCATTGACCTTGAGTTTGGGAGTTGTAGTTTACCTACATCCTTACCTACAATCAAGGAGAATTCTGAACTCCACCAATGATGGAATTGGGCCAAACTTAGCACACAGGGCTCCCATGACCAACAGAAAACACTAGAAGGGTTTGGTGGGCATTGACCCTGAGTTTGGGAATTATAGTTCACTCTCATCCAGAGAGCACTGTGGACTCAAACAATGATGGATCTGGACCAAACTTAGAACGAATACTCAATAAGCCCAAATATAAACACAGATGGATTTTGAGGGAACTAGACTTTGACATTTGAGAGTTTAGTTGCTGGGATTTATAGTTCACCTACAATCAAAGAGCGTTCTGAACTCCACCAATTATGGCATTGAACCAGATGTGGAACATAGGACTCCCATGACCAACAGAAAACAATTGAAGGGTTTGGTGGGCATTGACCTTGAGTTTGGGAATTATAGTTCACCCACATCCAGAGAGCACTGTGGACTCAAACAATGATGGATCTGGACCAAACTCTACACGAATACTCAATATGCCCAAATGTGAACACTGGTGGAGTTTGGGGAAAATAGAATATTGACATTTGGGAGTTGTAGTTGCTGGGGTTTATAGTTCACCTACAATCAAAGAGCATTCTGAACTCCACCAATCATGGCATTGAATTAAATGTGGCACACAGGACTCCCATGACCAACAGAAAATACTAGAAGGGTTTGGTGGGCATTGACCTTGAGTTTGGGAATTATAGTTCACTCACATCCAGAGAGCACTGTGGACTCAAGCAATGATGGATCTGGACCAAACTTGACACAAATATTCCATATGCCCAAATATGAACACAGATGGAGTTTGGATGAAATAGACCTTGACATTTGGGATTTGTAGTTACTCAGAATCAAAGAGCATTCTGAACTCCACCAATGATGGAATTGAACCAAACATGGCATGCAGAACTTCCATGACCAACAGAACACACTGGAAGGCTTTGGTGGGCATTGACCTTGAGTTTGGGAGTTGTAGTTCACCTACATCCAGAGAGCACTGTGGACTCAAACAATTATGGATCTGGACCAAACTTGACACAAAAATTCCATATGCCTAAATATGAACACAGATGGAATTTGGACCTTGACATTTGGGATTTGTAGTTACTGGGATTTAGAGTTCACTACAATTAAAGAGCATTCTGAACCCCACCAACGATATAAATGGGCCAAACCTCCCATCCCCATGACCTACAGTAAATACTTAAAGCCATCCAGTCAAACTCCCTTCACCAGGGCAAGAAAACGTAATCGAAGCCCTCCTGACAAAGAGTCATCCAACTATATATAGGATTCACACACAGAGAGATATAGTATCATAGATTTGAAAAGAACTCCCAAAGAAGGACAATGATATTTTGCATGTTCCAGAGGAGGCAAACCAGACATATCAACACTGGCAAAGAAACAGCAAGAAATACTATTTACACACAAGTATAAAAACATTACATATATTAGAAACCAACACTTTCTCATTACTTTACATTCCAGATCAACAGACTGGGCCACAGCAACGTGTGGCAGGGGACGGCTAGTATAACATAAAATCCAATTAGCTACAGATCTTGCCTTTTAAAATACAATATCACTATATAAAATACAATATATCAAACTAACATTTAGATTAGGTACAATTAATTGAGCCAAGAGCATCTCCCACAGCAATAAGCAGCAATATCAGAAATCAGATATAAACAATATTTTTGCCAGTTGCTTGAGAGTTCAGGCTGATTGAGTTTCAGTTAACTGAGAGTCTACTGTACACATTGCATATTTTAAATTGGTTTTTCTCCTTGAATCTCAAGGAAGAGATAAATATATATACAAACATACACATACATTAAAAAAAAAAAACACGTTTGGATTGTGGAGCTGCCCAGCTGGAATCCAGGAACCGGGGCTTGCCAACACTATGATGTCATCACTTGGCTTCAAGCCCTACTACTGAGCATGCCCAGAAGCAGTGGACTGTGGGAATATCTTTAGTTGCCATAGAAACCAGCAGGGATGGAGGCAGTGGGGAATTGCATCTGCCAGGGAAACGGGTGGCTGGGATGAGCAGGCATCGTGCGGGGAAAGGGTGGAAAGCGCGGCCATCGGCTTCTGTTTTATTTATTTCACCCTCACTCCAGGCTTTTATTTCCACTCTGAGAGTTGCCAACAAAATTATAAATACAATTAGAGAAATAATTTCCCCCCCCCAAAAAATCAGCCCTAATTGGAAATGATTGGGAGAAGAAGTAGTCTGCATTTTGGATTTTTCTATCACATTTTGGAATATTTGCATCTATATATTGAGATAACTTGGAGATGTAGCATGCAACACATCTGCCTTCCTGGCAGATGGCCATCCAGTCCACCCCCATTCTGGTATACAGGAAACATAATCAGAGCCCTCCCGACAGATGGCCATCCAGTCCAACCCCATCCTGCCATTCAGGAAGACATACTCAGAGCCCTCCCAACAGATGGTCATCAAGTCCAACCCCATTCTGGTATACAGAAGAACACAATCAAAGCCCTTCTGACCGATGACCATCCAATCCAATTTTGGTATACAGGAAGACACACTCAAAGCCCTCCCAACAGATGGCCATCCAGTCCAACCCTATTGTGTACAAAAGAACACAATCAAAGCCCTCTCAACAGAAGGCCATCAAGTCCAACCCCATCCTGCCATTCAAAGCCCTTCTGACAGATGGCCATCCAGTTCAACCCCATTCTGGTATACAGAAGAACACAATCAAAGCCCTCCTGACATGGCCATCCAGTTCAACCCCATCCTGCTATTTAGGAAGACACATTCAAAGCCCTTCTGACAGATGGCCATCCAGTTCAACCCCATTCTGGTATACAGAAGAACACAATCAAAGCCCTCCAGACATGGCTATCCAGTTCAACCCCATTCTGGTATACAGGAAGATGCAATTAAAGCCCTCCCAACAGACGACCATTCAGTCCAACCCCATTCTTGTATACAGGAAGATGCAAACAAAGCCCTCCCAACAGACAGCCATCCAGTCTAATTCCATTCTGCTATACAGGAAGACACAATCAAAGCCTTCCCAACAGATGGACACCAAGTCCAACCCCATCCTGCCATTCAGGAAGACACAATCAAAGCCCTCCCAACAGACGGCCATCCAGTCCAACCTCATTCTGTATACAGGAATTCATAATCAAAGCACAGCATCAACCGATCAACAGACAGCCATTCAGTCCAATTCCATTCTGCTATACAGGAAGAACCAATCAAAGCCCTCCCAACAGATGGCCATCAAGTTCAACCCCATCCTGCCATTCAGGAAGACACACACAAAGCCCTCCTGACAGATGGCCATCCAATCCAACCCCATTCTGGTATACAGAAGAACACAATCAAGGTCCTCCTGACAGATGGCCATCCAGTCCAACCCCATTCTGGAATACAGAAGAACACAATCAAAGCCCTCCTGACAGATGGCCATCCAGTCCAACCCCATTCTGGAATACAGAAGAACACAATCAAAGCCCTCCTGACAGATGACCATCCAGTCCAAACCCATTCTAGTATACAGGAAGACACAATCAAAACCCTTATAACAGACATCCAGTCAAACCTCATTCTGGTATACAGGAAGACGCAATCAAAGCCCTCCCAAAAGACGGCCATCCAGTCCAGTTCCATTCTGCTATACTAGAAGACACAATCAAAGCCCTCCTGACAGATAGCCATCCGGTCCAACCCCATTCTGGTATACAGGAAGACACAATCAAAGCCGTATATAGCAGTTTGGCACCACTTTAACAGCCTATAGAATGTTGGGATTTATAGTCCACTGAAGGGAAAGGGAAAATATCTCACCAAACCACAAATCCCAGGATTCCACAGCATGAAGCCATGACAGCTAATGTGGCATCAAACTGCTCTAATCTTGCAGTGTGGATAATGGTTCAGTGGCGATAATGAACATTGGAACGCAGTCTTAGAGATCTGGTTCCTGTTCTGAAAATGGAAAGTGCTCTTACGTGATGAAAAGCAAGTTTGCGTGGAATTAAATCACTGCCTGAGTTGACGTTTCACAGCAAAATTCCCTTTTGAAGCTGCCAAAAAGACCTGGCGTCTACACCTCCTCTTTCACTTTGAAAACAAGAGGACAATGGGATGTTAATTGGGAAGGACAAAGGGAGTGCTTCCAGTCCTTTTGCAAAGCTTAGAGAGCGGAGGCTTTCTTTCCCAGAAGGACAGGGAAGCCAATTAGGGGTTTAAAATATATATTTATAATCTTTAATTTGGCACGAGGACTTTCTTGGAAGGACTTCTGACTTCTTCGCACCTTTGAGGAAAAAGGAGAGCTTTATTTCAAGTCATAATTGAATAATTACGGCCAATTTATCAGGGGACGTGGAGGACGTGTCACCGAGAAGCAATCTGATTTGATGAATTGTCGAAGGCTTTCATGGCCAGAATCACTAGGTTCTTGTGGGTTTTTTCGGGCTATAGGGCCATGTTCTATAGGCATTTCTCCTGACGTTTCGCCTGCATCTATGGCAAGCATCCTCAGCATCCATTAAAGCCTTGGCAGACCGTGCAAAAAGAATCTGCGAAGCCCACCTCCTCCAAGATGAACTGAACCACCTCAACTGGGCTCTCCAGGCCAATGGATACTCCACCTCAGACATCAGAAGAGCTGCAAGACCACTTAGAAGAAGCCACGAGAGTCAAGATGAAGATCCACCCAGAGGAAAAGTGTTCTTGCCAGACATCAAGGGAACCACTGATCGCATAGGGAAGCTGATGAGGAAACACAACATACAAACAATCTACAAACCCACCAAGAAAATCCAACAAATGCTCAGTTCAGCAAAGGACAAGAGGGATCCTCTCACCTCTGCAGGAGTCTACCGTATACCATGCAGCTGTGGACAAGTCCACATAGGGACTACCAAACACAGCATTGCCCAAACACGAATCAAGGAACATGAAAGGCACTGCAGACTCCTTCAACCAGAGAAGTCAGCCATAGCAGAGCATCTGATGAACCAGCCTGGACACAGCATATTATTTGAGAACACAGAAATGCTGGACCACACCAACAACCACCATGTCAGACTACACAGAGAAGCCATTGAAATCCACAAGCATGTGGACAATTTCAACAGAAAGGAAGAGACCATGAAAATGAACAAAATCTGGCTACCAGTATTAAAATACTCTAAAATTATAACAGCAAAACAGCAGAGAGGAAACAACCAGGCACATCTTAACACCTCTCAACAGGGTATTTTCCCAGGCTCAGCCAAGCCTTCAAATGCTAATGAAGGTGATCAGAAGGTGAAGCTCCAGCAGGGAAGAGCTCTTTGCCCCACCCCTGTCATTCCACAGATATATAAACCAATTGTCCTAATTCCAACAGACCTCACTACCTCTGAGGATGCTTGCCATAGATGCAGGCCAAACGTCAGGAGAAATGCCTCTAGAACATGGCCCTATAGCCCAAAAAACCCACAAGAACCTAATCTGATTTGACTTGGCTTTTTTGCACTTGAACATTCTCCGTATCTCTGCAAAGCTGCAAAAGTGAGGCAGGAGCAGCTCAATTGTTTGCTTGTTTTCAACGTAACCCTCCAAGAACTACCGACTGTTCTATCGCGGGCTCGACCTGTAAAGAATTGTCTTTAGAACACGACGTGCAACCTTTGCCCAGCGGGAAGCCAGGGGGCTCAAGGAGAAGTTCTCAGAGGGTTTTCACCACAAATAGTCTTTAGATCAGTGTTTCTCAACCTGGGGGTCGGGACCCCTGAGGGGGTCATGAGGGGGTTTCAGAGGGGTCGCCAAAGACCATCAGAAAACACGTATTTCTGATGGTCTTAGGAACCCTTTTGGCAGAGAAGGCTGAAGATCTCTCTGCCTGTCCTCATCCTTGTTGGTGTTGGTGAATGACAACCCGCAACCCCACCAGTAGTCAATGTTGGCCATGTCGGTAGTGAGCCAAGTTTGGTGCAGATCCATTTTGGGCTGGGTTCAGAGTGCTCTTTGATTATAGGTGAACTATAAATCCCAGCAATTACAACTCCCAAATGTCAAGGTCTATTTTCCCCAAACTCCACCAGTGTTCACATTTGGGCATATTGAATATTCATGCCAAGTTTGGTCCAGATCCATCACTGTTTGAGTCCACAGTGCTCTCTGGATGTAGGTGAACTACAACTCCCAAACTCAAGGTCAATGCCCACCAAACCCTTCCAGTGCTTTGTCTTGGTCTTGGGAGTTCTGTGTGCCAAATTTGGCTTGATTCTTTTGTTGGTGGAGTTCAGAATGCTCTTTGATTATAGGTTAACTATAAATCCCAGCAACTACAACTCCCAAATGACAAAATGAATCCCCCCCAAAGAAGGAGCCTCCACCACACTCCGGGGCAGAGAGTTCCACTGCTGAACGGCTCTCACAGTCAGGAAGTTCTTCCTAATGTTCAGATGGAATCTCCTCTCTTGTAGTCGAGGCATTAGTAAACAACAATGTTACAAAAAAAAAGCCCCCAGCCTAGCGACAAACCTTGAATACTTATGTTATACTAGCCGTCCCCTGCCACACGTTGCTGTGGCCCAGTCTGTTGATCTGGAATGTAAAGTAATGAGAAAGTGTTGGTTTCTAATATATGTAATGTTTTTATACTTGTGTGTAAATAGTATTTCTTGCTGTTTCTTTGCCAGTGTTGATATGTCTGGTTTGCCTCCTCTGGAACATGCAAAATATCACTGTCCTTCTTTGGGGGTCCCTTTCAAATCTATGATACTATATCTCTCTGTGTGTGAATCATATATATCTATAGTTGGATGGCTCTTTGTCAGGAGGGCTTCGATTACATTTTCTTGCCCTGGTGAAGGGAGTTTGACTGGATGGCTTTAAGTATTTACTGTAGATCATGGGGATGGGAAGTTTGGCCCAATTCTGTCGTTGGTGGGTTTCAGAATGCTCTTTAATTGTAGTGAACTCTAAATCCCAGTAACTACAAATCCCAAATGTCAAGGTCTATTTCCTCCAAATTCCATCTGTGTTCATATTTAGGCATATGGAATTTTTGTGTCAAGTTTGGTCCAGATCCATCATTGTTTGACTCCACAGTGCTCTCTGGAGGTAGGGGAACTACAACTCCCAAACTCAAGGTCAATGCCCACCAAACCCTTCCAGTGCTTTGTCTTGGTCTTGGGAGTTCTGTGTGCCAAATTTGGCTTGATTCTTTTGTTGGTGGAGTTCAGAATGCTCTTTGATTATAGGTTAACTATAAATCCCAGCAACTACAACTCCCAAATGACAAAATGAATCCCCCCCACCCCACCAGTTTTCAAATTCGGGCATATTGGCTACTTGTGTCAAATATGGTCCAGTGAATGAGAATATATCCTGCATATCAGATATTTATGTCATGATTCATAACAGGAGCAAAATTAGAGTTACGAAGTACCAATGGAAATAATATTGTGGTTGGGGGTCACCAACACATGAGGAACTGCATTAAGGGGTCACGGCATTAGGAAGCTTGAGAACCACTGCTTTAGATGGCTTGTGAAGTACAGCAAAGTCCATTATTAATGAACAATCAAACAGAAACTTCTCTCCGTCTTCAGTAAAGTTAAGCAAATGATTCCAAGCTTTTAGGCAACTGGTGACTTCCTAATCTTGCCCACAAAGGACAGGCAACTGTCTTCAATAACTTCTTCTTTACTTTAAATGGAAAATCCCCTTTTTAACTTCTCCCAGGCTGACTGTTATCTAACCCTTACTGATGTGGGCTCCGCTACCGGATCGAACTGCGTCTCGAAGCACCGAGTGGACCTACCAGTAAAGGCTTAGATACTCTCCAGCTGGAGTTCTTTGGTCTTTCAAACTGTCCACCCTCCGAAATTCCTCAAAGCTTTAGGACTGCTTCCCTGGAAATCTTTGGGTGTTCTTAAGACTGTTCTCCCCCGGAAGGTCTTAAGGGTTGAAGCTTTTGTACAGGGGAAGCTTACACACGTCCTGCACATTAGCTTTCCTTGCTGAGACTAACTAAAAAATGGCTCCCTTCCCTTCCCAATTGCCCTGAGCAAGGGGCGGGACCAAAACTTAACGATGATGGACAGGTGACTTGCCCTATGACTGCAACCAAAGGAAGCCACCTATCTGCAGAGTCCTTGAAACCTGGGACTGCAAACAAACATTTAATACAAAGCAAATAAAGTTGGAGCTCCTGGTACAGCTGTACCAGAACAATCGACTAATCTCGCTCTTATGTCATTTGGATAAAATATATGAGAGGATGCTATTAAGTTGACTAGGCCCTGTTATTGAACTCCAGCTTATTGTACAACGTGAAGGTTTCAGAACAAGGAAAAATTGTACAGCTCAAATTCTTAACTTGACCGAATATATCGAGGAAGGATATGAGAAAGACTGCATCACGGGAACAGTTTTTCTGGACCTTACAGCAGCCTACGACACAGTGCAATGTAAGAAATTGCTGCATAAAGTCTACCTTATCACCCAGGACCATTTTACAAAAACCGCAGCTTCTATGTGGCATTTCAGGGCCAGAAAAGTACGGTAGATGGAGGAGGGAAAAGAATGATCTACCTCAAGGCAGCGTTCTTGCACTGATCTTGTTTAGCATCTTTACTACTGATCAGCCACAGCCACCAGTCACAAAGACCTTTATATTCTGGGTTGTTGAAGGTTTTTCAGACTATATGGCCATGTTCTAGAAGCATTCTCTCCTGATGTTTTGCCCACATCTATGGCAGGCATCCTCAGAGGTTGTGAGGTCTGTTGGAACTAGAAAAATGGGGTTTATATTTCTGTGGAATAATGTCTAGGGTGGAAGAAAGAACTCTTGTCTGTCAGAAACATGTGTGAATGTTTCAATTGGCCACCTTGATTAGCATTTCGTGGCCTCGCAGTTTTTAGGTGTAGCAGGCGAAACGTCAGGAGAGAATGCCTCTAGACAGTGGCGGCCCTAGGTAATTTTCAACAGTAAGCAAACAGTATTCCCCCCCCCCCCCACAACCTATCATTGATATATATTTTCTGTTCGTTGTGGGAGTTCTGTGTGCCATATTTGGTTCCATTCCATCATTGGTGGAGTTCAGAATGCTCTTTGATTGTAGGTGAACTATACATCCCAGTACCTACACTTGCCGCACTTGCTCCCTTGCCTGGCTCGCTTTGGGTCCGGAGGCGTGCCTGAAGATCCCGGCGTGTGCACCAAAAGTCACCTCTTCTCCTGACTTTCTCCTCAGGCATTGGGACCGAGAGAGAGAGAGAGAGAGAGAGAGAGAGAGGTGGAGATGCCCACCTTTCCTGAAGGCAGGCGCAAAAACAAAGGAGGGAGCGGAGGTGGGAGATACCTCCAGCCAGAGGGGCTCTCTCTCTCTCTCTCTCTCTCTCTCTCTCTCGTGGTCCCAATTGCTGAAGAGAAAGTCAGAAGAAGAGGTGACTTTTGGTGCGCATGCTGGGGTCTTCAGACATGCCTCCGGACCTAAAGCGGGCCAGGCAAGGGAGCAAGTGCAGCGTGTAGTTACTGGCAGAGGCGGCCCTAGGTAATTTTCAACGGTAAGCAAACAGTATTTTGGCGCCCCCCCCCCCCCCCACCAATCATTGATATATATTTTCTGTTTGTCGTGGGAGTTCTGTGTGCCATATTTGGTCCAATTCCATCATTGGTGGAGTTCAGAATGCTCTTTGATTGTAGGTGAACTATACATCCCAGTAACTACATTTGCCGCACTTGCGCCCTTGCCTGGCCCGCTTTGGGTCCGGAGGCATGCCTGAAGACCCTGGCGTGTGCAGCAAAAGTCACCTCTTCTCCTGACTTTCTCCTCAGCCATTGGGACCAAGACAGAGAGAGAGAATAGAGAGAGAGAGAGGTGGAGATGCCCACCTTTCCTGAAGGTAGGCCCAAAAACAAAGGAGGGAGCGGAGGTGGGAGATACCTCCAGCCGGAGGGGCTCTCTCTCTCTCTCTCTCTCTCTTGGTCCCAATGGCTGAAGAGAAAGTCAGGAGAAGAGTCGACTTTTGGTGCGCACGCTGGGGTCTTCAGACACGCCTCCGAACCCAAAGCGGGCCAGGTGCGGCGGCTCAGCCCCTTGGCCCACCCGCAGATTGGGGAGAGGAGAGGAGGCGGGTGGAGCGCCGGGGTATTGGGAAAGGGAGCCGGTCATGGGGAAGGGATTGAACGCGGAGAACAATTGAGCGCCGGCTCTGCTTGCGCACCCGGTGGCTGGGTGCAACAGGAACGAGAGGGGCTAGGCGAGGCTCAAGAGCTCGGCCCCTTTGGGAAGAGGATCGCCCGGCAGCGAGGCAAGAAAGCCGAGGCTCCCCCTGGACTGCTAGGGCTGTTGTGAGCTGAGGGGGCGCTCCTCAAGTGGCGGTCAAGGGGCATTTACAGAGGCACCCCTGGCAAAAAAAAGTGTTCTGCAACCGCTTACTTCGCGTAATGGAAGAGCCGCCCCTGCCTCTAGAACATGGCCATATAGCCCGAAAAAACCTACAACCCAGTAATTCTGGCCATGAAAGCCTTCGACAATACATTGCATTAATTTGATAGTGTAGATACACCTTTAATCTCTGTGCTGTAGTTTAAAAAACCTCACTAATTGGACTCCAGTCCCAGTCTGTGCAAATTACTGCTCTTGGTTTAAATTCTAAATTGTTTAAATGGATTTTGCTTGTGATCCCATGATCCAGGGCAGAATATAAATATTTTAATGTGGAGAGGCAGGTGGCCTCTGCTGCGAGAAGGGAAGCCTATCCATCGCCTTCGCTCCATGCATTTGTCTAATCCCCAATTAAAGCCATCCACGTTGGCAGCCATTACTACGTCTTGCGGTAGCAAATCCCCCCATTTAAATATACAAAAGGTGGAAAACTGCTTAGAATCATAGAATTATATTCAATGCATTCTTGCCTGATTGTTAACATGTTATTTCAGAGAAGAATTAGCATCCCATAAAATCTCTGTACTTCCCTTTATAAATTGGACCATCTCTTCATCTGTATATAACCTGTTTTAATTACAAAATTTTATGTACACTTTTATCATAAACCGATCTCCTTAAAATAAGAAGAAGCATAGAATTATAGAGCTGGGAGGAACCACAAAGGCCATCTAGTCTGACCTCCCTTCATGTGGGAATATACAATTAGGTGCTCTTCCATTCTTTAAACAAGGGCGCAGCTAGTTAGTAGCCAACTGCATTAAATCACTACTGACGGAGAGGTCATGAGTTTGAAGCCAGCCCAGATCCGAGTGAGCTCCTGACCATTAATAGTCTAGCTTACTGTTGACCTATGCAGCCCGAAAGACAGTTGCATCTGTCAAGGAGAAATGTAGGTACCGCTTATAGAATCATAGAATCAAAGAGTTGGAAGAGACCTCATGGGCCATCCAGTCCAAACCCATTCTGCCAAGAAGCAGGAATATTGCATTCAAATCACCCCTGACAGATGGCCATCCAGCCTCTGTTTAAAAGCTTCCAGAGAAGGAGCCTCCACCACACTCCGGGGCAGAGAGTTCCACTGCTGAACGGCTCTCACAGTCAGGAAGTTCTTCCTCATGTTCAGATGCGGGGAGGCTAATTTAACTAATTTATGATGCCATAAAACCTTCCAGCAGCATGTATAAGAATGAGGAAGTACTCCATCAAGGTGTTACAAGTGGACAGTGGAGCGGCAGCTCCCCCTGTGGCCGGAATCAAGCATATCCTCATGAAGCCGGAAAGCTGGAATGTTAAATTGCCTCTGTGTCTGTCTATATATATTGTATGTCTAATAGCATTGAATGTTTGCCATGTATGTATGCATTGTGATCCGCCCTGAGTCCCCTCCAGGGTGAGAAGGGCTGAATATAAATACTGTAAATAAAGACCTTCAAAGAATTCCGGATTGTGGACTTTGGAAACAGTTTCTTCCAAAGTCCAAGAGCTCTTAAAGGTCAGTTCTAAAATTTGAATGTAGTTTGAATCCATTGGTTCTCTTCATTTTCCCTGCATTGAATATCTGACAATTCCATTCCATTTTCCCCACGACAAGCATGCAGGTATACCTTCATCAACATAACATGGATCTACACTGCCATATAATCCAGTTCAAAACAGAAAATCTGGATTTTATACAGCAGTGTAGATAGGGCCATAGAGTGAATGCACCCCCACTGTAAAATGGCACTGTAAAATAGTGCCATGGCTCTATGCTATGGAATCCTGGGATTTGTAGTTGACTGCGGCAACAGAGATATGATGGCCATGGATCAAGATGTGAGGGGAAGTCATAGGGAGGAGGGGGCTAACGTTTTCTGCTGCCCTAGAGACTAGGATGCAATGAACAATGGGTTCCAACTACAGGAAAGGAAGGAGATTCCATCTGAACATGAGGAAGAACCTCCCGACTGTGAGAGCTGTTCAGCAGTGGAACTCTCTGCCCTGGACTGTGGTGGAGGCTCCTTCTAGGGAGGGTTTTAAACAGAGGCTGGATGGCCATCTGTCAGGGGTGCTTTGAATGCGATTTTCCTGCTTCTAGGCAGAATGGGGTTGGACTGGATAGCCCATGAGGTCTCTTCCAACTCTGTGATTCTATGAATTAATGCAGTCTGACACCACATGGCTCAGTGCTGTGGGATCATGGAATTCATAGTTTGGTGCGGCATCACCCCTCTTTGTCAGAGAAGGCTAAAGACCTTGTGGAACTATAACTCCCAGGATCCCATAGCAAAGGACCTTATAGAACTACAACTCCCAGGACTGCATAGCACTGAGCTAGGACTATTAAAGCGGTGTCAGACTGAATTAATCCTGCAGTGTAGACGCATCCAAGGCCTGCCAAAATGAGGAGAGAAACCTTCCCTATATGGCGAGTCTAGTGGTGCTTTTTTGACGTTGAAGCATAACAAAAGACAAATTGAATTACGCTTGGTGTGCAAAGAAAAAAGTCTTAGAAAGAACATTTTAATCCAATCTGTGAATAATAATCACATCTGCAAAAGATGAGACCGCAAATGTTGAGGGATGACTGTATATTTACGCCAGCCATCTTGACATTTTTGGATAGGAAACAGAGGGGGAAGAAAGGCTGGGCTGCATCTTGCATTTACATTTTTTTTTGTCGTGTCAGGAGCGACTTGAGAAACTTCAAGTCGCTTCTGTTGTGAGAAAATTGGCCGTCTGCAAGGACGTTGCCCAGGGGACACCCAGATGTTTTTGATGTTTTATCATCCTTGTGGGAAGCTTCTCTCATGTCTCTGCATGACCAGCTGGAGCTGACAGAGGGAGCTCATCCGCCTCTCCCCGGATTCGAACCTGCGACCTATCGGTCTTCAGTCCTGCCGGCACAGGGGTTTAACCCACTGCACCACCGGGGGCTCTGCATTTACACTGCAGAGTTAACACAGTTTGACACCACTTTAACTGCCAAGGCTCATTGCTATGTAATCATGGGGTCAAAATGCACACATGTGTTTTAATATATACACACAAAAATAGAATCATAAAACTACAACTATTCCCTGTATTGGTTTTTCATCCAATCCGTTGCAGATTGTGGATTCTGGGACTTGTAGTCCAAACAATAATGCAGACTGGATGACCTCTAGGGTCCCTTCAAACTGTACGATTCCATGATTTTATCCAGCTGCACTGTTTACAATAAGGAGAATTTTATTTTCAGCCTTCTCCCTAATTATCCCGTTCACGGGACTTGTGTTTTTCACAGCCGCCACTTCGAGTTAATGCTTTTGCGGAGAAATGCGCCACGAACGCTAGTTGTCCAATCAGACCCCGGGATGTGAAGCACTCCAAGGGAAAGGGTTGAGAACAAAGGGCATCCAAGGTCGGAGCGAGGAAGAGAACAGGGAGGAGAAGCAGGAGAGGGCAGAAGATATGGCAGGCAAGGAGGAATTACACAGAGCTGTGTTGCAATGGGCAAGAAATGAGAAAGAGTCTAGAATAGTTTCTCAATTTGGAGGTCGGGACCCCTGGGGGGGTCACAAGGGGGAGTGACAGAGGGGTCGCCAAAGACCATCAGAAAACACAGTATTTTCTGTTGGTCATGGGGATTCTGTGTGCCAAGTTTGGTTCAATTCCATCATTGGTAGAGTTCAAAATGCTCTTTGATTGTAGGTGAACTATAAATACCCGCAACTACAACTCCCAAATGTCAAAGTCTATTTTCCCCAAACTCCACCAGTGTTGCATTTGGGTATATTGGGCATATGCTTACCTGCATCAGGGTCCGGAGAGACTCCACGTAGGACTGCTCAGTATCCAAGAGAGTCATGATAACATGTTTCCGCATATCCTGCAACAAAAGGAAGAAAGGACAACGGCTTGTGAGAAACAGCGTTTTGAAATATAACCCTGGCATGTCTGTGCATAAATCAATCTCTCGAAAGGTAAACAATGCAGGTATGCCCAGGCTAAGCAAGTAGATATACTCCTAAGCATTTATTCTTTAGTCAACATTTGATACCAGAGCCAGACATGCCGCATTATCACAGGGTGTCTGCGCCCCACACCACTGGAGAAATTACACTGCTTAGCCGGTATTGCACCACCTGACATCCGCCGGGAAGTAGCAGCCAATAGTGAAAGGACCAAGACAGAGACATCTCCAGCTCATCCCCTGTTTGGGTATCAGCCAGCACGTCAACGACTTAAATCTAGACATAGTTTTCTTAGATCTACAGAGACACTCGCTGGAACACCCCAGCAAGCGAGAGTCCAAAAGTGGCAGGCTCAAACCCAGCACCTCAATCCATGGGTGATACCAGGTGAGAGACTACCCCTGGGCACTCAGAAGACTGAGCGACTTGGAAGGCACTGAACAGACTGCACTCTGGCACCACGAGATGCAGAGCCAACCTTCAGAAATGGGGCTACAGGGTGGAATCCTCGGCATGTGAGTGCGGAGAAGAGCAAACCACTGACCACCTGCTGCAATGCACCCTGAGCCCTGCCACATGCACGATGGAGGACCTTCTTGCGGCAACACCAGAGGCACTCCAAGTGGCCAGGACATTGAACCAACTACCAAATTTGCAAAATCTGTGTTTTTTTTTTCTTTTTCTTTTTAATCTGTGTGTTTGCTTTGCTCTGCTAGAACTGTAATACAATGGTATGGTTGCTGATGACATGATAAATAAAATAAATAAACCAGAGGCAGAAATTAACATGGAAATAATAAATCCTGGTCTCATCATCCCCACCAGCCGCATCTGTGAGGAAGGCGGGACCGAGAGCAGGGCCTCCCCAGAAGATCTTAACGTCCTAGATGGTTCATAAGGAGAGATACGTTCGGATAGGTAAGTTGGACTGAAACCATGTAGGGCTTTATAGGCTAAAGCCAGCACTTTGACTTGTGCCCAGAAGCAAACTGGCAGCCAGTGGAGCTGGTGCAACAGAGGAGTTGTATTGTCGAAGGCTTTCATGGCCGGAATCACTGGGTTGTTGTAGGTTTTTCCGGGCTATATGGCCATGTTCTAGAGGCATTTTCTCCTGACATTTCGCCTGCATCTATGGTAAGGGCTGAGAGGAGCAGTATACAAGCGAAGTAAATAAATAAATAAATAAATAAATAAGCATCCTCAGAGGTAGTGAGGTCTGTTGGAAGTAGGAAAAGGAGGAGTTGTGTGCTCCTTGACCGCCACTCCTATTAGCAACCTGGTTGCCGCTTGTTGGACCATTTGCGGCATCTGAACAGTCTTCAAAGGCAACCCCACGAAGAGTGCATTGCAGTAGTCTATACGGGATGTAACCAGAGCATGGACTACCATGGCCAATGGCAACATTGACATGTGCCTAAAGCAGACAAGTCCTTTCTCCCACCTTGGACATTATTCCACAGATATATAAATCCCACTTCCCTAGTTTCCAACAAACCTCTCAACTGCAGACTACTTCAACCAGAGAAGTCAGCCATAGCAGAGCACCTGATGAACCAGCCTGGACGCAGCATATTATTTGAGAACACAGAAATGCTGGACCACACCAACAACCACCATGTCAGACTACACAGAGAAGCCACTGAAATCCACAAGCATGTGGACAATTTCAACAGAAAGGAAGAGACCATGAAAATGAACAAAATCTGGCTACCAGTATTAAAAAAACTCTAAAATTACAACAGCAAAACAGCAGAGAGGAAACAACCAGGCACATCTTAACACCTCTCAACAAAAGATTTCCCCAGGCTCAGCCAGGCCTTCAAATGCTAATGAAGGTGGTCAGTTGAAACATTCACACCTAGCTCCAGCAGAGAAGAGGTCTTTGCCCCACCCCAGCCATTCCACAGATATATAAACCCATTGTCCTAATTCCAACAGACCTCACTACCTCTGAGGATGCTTGCCATAGATGCAGGTGAAACGTCAGGAAAAAATGCCTCTAGAACATGGCCCTATAGCCCGAAAAAAACCCACAAGAACCTAGTAAACCTCTCAACCTCTGAGGATGCTTGCCATAGATGTGGATCGAACGTCAGGAGAGAATGCTTCTGAACATGGCCACAACAACCCAGTAAATAAAAACACTTGGAGTGTTCTAGGTGTCGCTTAAAGGCATCTTCCAAAGGCATCCAAAGTTGCTTCTACACTGCAGAATGAATGCACTTTAATTGTCATGGCTCAATGATGTGGAATCATGGAATTTGTATTTTGGTTCAGCAGAGAAGTCTAAAGACCTTCTGGAACTACAACTCCCAGGATCCTGTAGCATTGAGCCATGACTGTTAAAATGATGTCAAAGTGCATTCATTCTAAAGTGGATATCGAAGGCTAATAGAAGAACTTCTTGCAATAGTTTGGGAGGAAAAATCACTTTTTTTTTGAATTACACATCAATATGTTCAGGGGAATTTCTGGTTTGTTTGTCTTCATAATTGACAACATTCCTTCCTTCCTTCCTTCCTTCCTTCCTTCCTTTCTTCCTTCTGTCCTTCCTTCCTTTTTTCCTTCCTTCTATCCATCCATCTTCTCTCCTTCCTTTCCCTTTCGCCTCCTCCTCGTTCCCTTTCCACTTTGGTTGCTTTCCCAAAAGACGCCACGCGCTAATCAAATCTATCTTTTAGCAGAATTAAAACATGCGACCGCAATCCATTTGCAGGGCAGGAAGACAACCATGAAATCGCAGTGCCGCCAGAGAGGCGGACTCTAAGAATAAACCTCGGAGAAACCAGATCGGATCTGGGGTCGACCTCCGAAGCTGAGTCCCTACGGCTCCAACCGTATCCCATCATTCTTGCCTGACTGAGACCCAAACAAAGCCACAGCAAAGGAACTATTGGATATTAGACTAAGGATGCTTAAGTGGCTGAAGGGGAAAAGGAAGGGGCCAGAGGCTGTTAGGAATGATGGGAGTTGAAGTCCAAAACACCTGGAGGACCCAAGTTGGCCCATGTCTAATCTACACTGTTGAACCCATCTGAACGGCACATGTCTGTCTAAAACACAGACATGTGCCTTTCATCTCAAGAACAGAGAAGCATCCTGAGCTCTGAAGATCACCTGGGAAGGAATCCCACTGGAGCATTGCAGCGCACCCAAATACCTGGGAGTCACTCTGGACCGTGCTCTGACCTACAAGAAGCACTGCCTGAACATCAAGCAAAAAGTGGGTGCTAGAAATAATATCATACGAAAGCTGACTGGCACAACCTGGGGATCACAACCAGACACAGTGAAGACATCTGCCCTTGCGCTGTGCTACTCTGCTGCTGAGTATGCATACCCAGAGTGGAACACATCTCACCACACTAAAACAGTGGATGTGGCTCTTAATGAGACATGCCGCATTATCACGGGATGTCTGCGCCCTACACCACTGGAGAAATTACACTGTCTAGCCGGTATCGCACCACCTGACATCCACCGGGAAGTAGCAGCCAATAGTGAAAGGACCAAGGCAGTCACATCTCCAGCTCATCCCCTGTTTGGGTATCAGCCAGTACGTCAATGACTTAAATCCAGACATAGTTTTCTAAGATCTACAGAGACACTTGCTGGAACACCTCAGCAAGCGAAAGTCCAAAAGTGGCAGGCTCAAACCCAGAACCTCAACCAATGGCTGATACCAAATGAGAGACACCCCCCTGGGCACACAGAGGACTGGGAAGGCGCTGAACAGACTGCGCTCTGGCACCACGAGATACAGAGCCAACCTCAAGAAATGGGGCCACAAAGTGGAATCCACGACATGCGAGTGTGGAGAGGAGCAAACCACAGACTACCTGCTGCAATGCAACTTGAGCCCAGCCACATGCACAATGGAGGACCTTCTTGCAGCAACACCAGAGGCACTCCAAGTAGCCAGATACTGGTCAAAGGCCATTTAATCAACTACCAAACTCATACATTTTGTATTTTCTCTGTTTGTTTGCTTTGTTCTGTTAGAAATGTAATATAATTGACTGGCTGCCTTGACACGAGAAATAAAACTGTTGAACCTATGCAGCTTGATACCACTTTGCAATGCAATGCAAAGTTAAGATCTGCCTTTTGGTGAGGCACTCTTTGGCACAGAAGGCCAAACTGCAATCTACAAATCCCATTATTCCATAGGTTTCAGCCATGGCAGTTAAAATGGTGTCAAACTGCATTATTTTTCCAGCATAAATACACTTACTCTCTGCTCAATTCGCTGCCTCTGGTTTGCATGCCCTCCCTTGCGACTCCCTTTGCCCGTCCCATGAGCGTAACCATTGTTTATCTTAGCCATTAAATCAATTAACTAGCTCTTAATCGAGTTAGCGAGTAATACAAAAATCAATTCAACCCAGGATTAATGTGCAGGGAAAGAGCTTCACCGTTTCCCCTTTTTGGCAGCGACAAGGAGTTCAGTAAATCCGTTACAATCTGAGATGATGAGATGTACCGAACATGATTCAGATTTCCTTCTTTGTCTTTGGGGTGACACCCAAGCCACAATGAGAGATGGATAAGAAATAATAATAATAATAATTATTATTATTATTATTCGGTTCTTGTGGTTTTTTTCGGGCTATATGGCCATGTTCTAGAGGCATTTTCTCCTGACGTTTCGCCTGCATCTATGGCAAGCATCCTCAGAGGTAGTGAGGTACCTCCCTACCTCTGAGGATGCTTGCCATAGATGCAGGCGAAATGTCAGGAGAAAATGCCTCTAGAACATGGCCATATAGCCTGAAAAAACCCACAAGAACCTAGTGATTCCAGCCATGAAAGCCTTCGACAATACATTATTATTATTATTTGAAACACAACAAGATGAGTCCACAACAGACACTCTGCTGGCTGTTGTATTGGATCACACGTTGTTGTGCAATGCAACTGTTTGGTCTGCCCCTGACACGATACACGCTGTTGTTGTTGTTGTTATTACGGAACCCTCTTTGGGCAAGTCACACTCTCACAGCCTCGGAGGAAGGCAATGATACCAAAACCTCCCTTGAATTAAACCTTGCCTAGAAAACCCTGCAACAGGTTCACCTTGGGGTTATTACAGATCGGAAACAACTTAAAGATACCCAACGACAAAATGTATTATCACAATTTGAGCAAAATAACTTGTTATTATATAATGACACATTTTCCCTGGTTTCCCGGAGGAATGCATCCACACTGTAGAATTAATGCAGTTTGGCACCACTTTAACCTCTATGGCAGTGATTCTCAACCTGGGGTCCCCAGATGTTTTTGGCCTTCAACTCCCAGAAATCCTAACAGCTGGTAAACTGGCTGGGATTTCTGGGAGTTGTAGGCCAAAAACATCTGGGGACCCCAGGTTGAGAACCATTGCTCTATGGGACAACGCTATGGATTCCTGGGAGTTGTAGTTGGGTGAGGAACCTGCACTGTTCGCCAGAGAAGGCTAAATAACTTGTCAAACTATAGAATCCATGTCAGTTAAAGCAGTGTCATAGAATCATTGAATCATTGAGTTGGAAGAGACCCAGGATTAATTTGCAGGGAAAGCGCTTCACTGTTCCAGGCCTGGAAACACCTATGACCACCGTACCACCCAAGAGTCCAGGAATATAAGCATATGGTTGTTTGTAAAACACATAAAAAAGCATATAAAAAGCAGAAATAAAAAAGGAAGATATATAGAATCATAGAATCATAGTTGGAAGAGACCTCATGGGCCATCCAGTCCAACCCCCTGCCAAGAAGCAGGAATATTGCATTCAAAGCACCCCTGACAGATGGCCATCCAGCCTCTGTTTAAAAGCCTCAAAAGAAGGAGCCTCCACCACACTTTGGGGCAGAGAGTTCCACTGCTGAACGGCTCTCACAGTCAGGAAGTTCTTCCTAATATTCAGATGGAATCTCCTTTCTTGTAGGTTGAAGCCATTGTTCCGCGTCTTAGTCTCCAGGGAAGCAGAAAACAAGCTTGCTCCCTCCTCCCTGTGGCTTCCTCTCACATATTTATATAATCCAAAAAGGGTTAGCAACAGGGGATAACCAAATAATAATCCAAATGTCTCATAAAGTTCCAGAAGTGACAAGGTCCTAGAACAATCAGAAATTGCAGGCACAGCCTAAGTCCATTAACAAAAGGGTGTAACTAGTAAAACTCGACATGAGTACATGAACAGGAACATAGAAACTTCTAGGAGTAAAATCCAAAACCAAGGCTTGACTTGAACTGAGTTTCTCACTCTAACACATTGTTGCCTGAACCGCCCTTAAGGTAAACAACTTGTTTAGTACGAAAGCATTACGTCTCCTGTGAATTTTCTCCCCAATTTTCCCATGTAATCTCTCAGCTTGGTGCAATCTATTTTTGGCTCTGATTTGTAAACAAAGACTTTTGTTGATCTCTCCTGGGAACCACCTGTAGCTCTTCACCCAATTACTTATCTGCTGTGTCTACTTCTGGCTCCTCAGATTGGCCTTGAGGCCCTGCACTTTCCGAGCCAGTTTTCTCATAGAGAGAAACATCATTTCCCAGACCTGAATTTCCCAGACTTGATCCCCCATCACTTTGTGCCACAGGAAAGCCCACAATCCTCTCTAAATCATCAGTTAAACTATCAACCTTTGGCTAATCTACAACAGGCATCCAATGACATACACAGATCGATAGCTTGAATAGCACTATGTGACAAAATTTGAAAAATCTTCCTGGTTTGAAAGTGTTATTTCCTGTTTAATTGTTTGGTCTTTCATAGAATCATAGAATCATGGAATCAAAGAGTTGGAAGAGACCTCATGGGCCATCCAGTCCAACCCCATTCTGCCAAGAAGCAGGAATATTGCATTCAAATCACCCCTGACAGATGGCCATCCAGCCTCTGTTTAAAAGCTTCCAAAGAAGGAGCCTCCACCACACTCCGGGACAGAGAGTTCCACTGCTGAACGGCTCTCACAGTCAGGAAGTTCTTCCTCATGTTCAGATGGAATCTCCTCTCTTGTAGTTTGAAGCCATTGTTCCATTGTGTCCCAGTCTCCAAAGAAGCAGAAAACAAGCTTGTTCCCTCCTCCCTGTGACCTCCTCTCACGTATTTATACATGGCTATCATATCTCCTCTCAGCCTTCCCTTCAGGCTAAACACGCCCAGCTCCTTAAGCCCCTCCTCATAGGGCTTGTTCTCCAGACCCTTGATCATTTTAGTCGCCCTCCTCTGGACACATTCCAGCTTGTCAATATCTCTCTTAAATTGTGGTGCCCAGAATTGGACACAATATTCCAGGTGTGGTCTAACCAAAGTGGAATAGAGGGGTAGCATTACTTCCCTGGACCTAGACACTATGCTCCTATTGATGCAGGCCAAAATCCCATTGGCTTTTTTTGCCGCCACATCACATTCCTGGCTCATGTTTAACTCGTTGTCCACGAGGATTCCAAGATCTTTTTCACACGTACTGCTCTCAAGCCAGGCATTGTTCCCCATTCCGTATCTTTGCATTTTGTTTTTCCTGCCAAAGTGGAGTATCTTGCATTTGTCCCTGTTGAACTTCATTTTGTTCATTTTGGCCCATTTCTCTAATCTGTCAAGATCGTTTTGAGTCCTGCTCCTGTCCTCTGGAGTATTGGCTATCCCTCCCAATTTAGTGTCGTCTGCAAACTTGATGATCCTGCCTTCTAACCCTTCATCTAAGTCATTAATCAAGATCCTGAAGACGACCGGGCCCAGGACGCAACCCTGCTGATGGCACTCCACTCGTCACTTCTCTCCAGGATGAAGAGGAAGCACTGGTGAGAACCCTCTGGGTTCGTCCATTTAACCAATTCCAGATCCACCTCTTTACTTGGGAAGTAGTTGTTCTACTCCAGAAACTTAGATTTTGTGGCTGCCACAAACCAGGTTGAATTGGTTGAGACTTGATGAGATATTTGTTGAAAAACTATAGCAAAATGTGCTGCAGGATGTTCCTCTCGCAGAGACAAAGTGTTTGCACTTTAATAAACTTCTCCCATATTTTTATGATAGAGCCAATTAGGAAATGACATTTATAACCCAGGAACAAACTACATGTTACATAGTATAGTCTATGAATTTTTTTTCCATGGAAAGACCTGACACCTGGAACGGTCAAGGTTCTGACCTTCAAGTGACCAGCAGACCTCCGTCCTCATCCTCAGTCTTTTCCATCTCCAATAAATAAATAAATAAGCGATTCGCACCAGCTGCTGTGACTGTCCCAGTCTCATAAATAACACTGGGACATCAGCCACAATTGACACTTTTGGCCCAGACTGGAGAACAGGGTGTTTTATTAGCAATGGCGTAAATCCCAGGCTTAAGGCCATGCGTTGAAAGGGATGAAGGACGAGGACGCAAGGCAAGCGCCTGCCTCCTTCCATCACAATCTGTCTTCCAGTGAAGGCTAAGTGTCCTTATGAAAAGGAGAGAGGAGGTATCATGTGAACATGAGCTAAGAGTGTGATGCGACAGCTCAAAAAGCCAATGGGATTCTAGGCTGCATTGATAGGAATATTGTGTTGGGATGGAGGGGAGTCCTGGTCGTACTCTCTTCTACTTTGGCCAGACCTCACCTGGAATAAATCCAGTTCTGGGCAAAGCTGTTGTAATTCAGCCTGTGATTGTGTCTGATGTCAATGGGGATGAGTGTTTTCCTGGGCCTGAGTCAAGCCAGTCAGGCCCAGGCCTTGCTGAGAGGCGTGAGGTTTCTCCTGTAGTTTCCCAAGGTCAAATTCCTGGAAGAGGCTCACAGCAGTCTTTCTCTGAGAAACTGTCATAGAATCATAGAATCATAGAATCCAAGAGTTGGAAGAGACCTCATGGGCCATCCAGTCCAACCCCATTCTGCCAAGAAGCAGGAATATTGCATTCAAATCACCCCTGACAAATGGCCATCCAGCCTCTGCTTAAAAGCTTCCAAAGAAGGAGCCTCCACCACACTCCGGGGCAGAGAGTTCCACTGCTGAACGGCTCTCACAGTCAGGAAGTTCTTCCTCATGTTCAGATGGAATCTCCTCTCTTGTAGTTTGAAGCCACTGTTCCGCATCCTAGTCTCCAAGGAAGCAGAAAACAAGCTTGCTCCCTCCTCCCTGTGGCTTCCTCTCACATATTTATACATGGCTATCATATCTCCTCTCAGCCTTCTCTTCTTCAGGCTAAACATGCCCAGTTCCCTAAGCCGCTCCTCATAGGGCTTGTTCTCCAGACCCTTGATCATTTTAGTCGCCCTCCTCTGGACACATTCCAGCTTGTCAATATCTCTCTGAGAATATGTCTTCTGAGAATGGTTTGTTAGGTGCATAATTTAATGAGTTTGAAGATAGAAGACAAGACTTTTATAAACTACTAGCTGTCCCCTGCCACACATTGCTGTGGCCCAGTCTGGTGATCTGGAAATGAAGTAATGAGAATGTGTTGGTTTCTAATATATGCAATGTCTTTATTCTTGAGGGTAAACATTATTTCTTGTTGTTTCTTTGCCAGTGTTGACGTGGAGATTGTCTGGTTTGCCTACTCTGGAACATGTAACATATCATTGTCCTTCTTTAGGGATCCCTTTGAAATCTTTGATACTGCATATACATATATGTGTGTGTGTGAATGGCTGGATGGTCCTTTGTCAGGAGGGCTTTGTTTTGTTGCCCTGGTGAAGGGAGCTAGACTGGATGGCCTTAAGGCAGCATTTCTCAACCTGAGAAGTCAATACACCAAGGTGGGGGGGGGGGTCACCAGGGGGGGATGTCAGAAGGATCACCAAAGATCACCAGGAAACACAGTATTTCCTGTTGATCATGGGGGCTTTGTGTGGGATGTTTGGCCCAATTCCATCGTTGGTGAGGTTTGGAATGCTCCTTGATTGTAGGTGAACTATAAATCCCAGTAACTACAACTCCCAAATGTCAAGGTCTATTTCCCCCAAACTCCATCTGTGTTTATATTTGGGCATATTGAATATTCATGCAAAATTTGGTCCAGATCCATCATTGTTTGAGTCCACAGTGCTCTCTGGATATAGGTGAACTACAACTCCCAAACTCAAGGTCAATGCCCTCCAGTATTTTCTGTTGGTCATGGGAGTTCTGTGTACCAACCTAAACCTTGGGAAGATAGCATTAACTATTCAATAGAGGAATATAGACAACATATATAGAGGAATATAGACAAGCGGCCTTCGATACCGTCGACCACGGTATCTTTCTGGGGCGCCTTGCGGAAATGGGTCTTGGGGGCACTGCTTTGCAGTGGCTCCAGTCATTCCTGGAGGGCCGCACCCTGAAGGTGTTATTGGGGGACTCCTGTTCTACACCACAACCTTTGACTTGTGGGGTTCCACAGGGTTCCATACTGTCCCCCATGCTGTTTAATATCTACATGAAGCCGCTGGGTGAGATCATCCGGAGTTTCGGGGTGCGGTGTCATCTGTACGCAGATGATGTCCAGCTCTGTCACTCCTTCCCACCTGCTACTAAGGAGGCTGTCGAGGTCCTGAACCGGTGCCTGGCCGCTGTAACGGTCTGGATGAGGGCGAACAAACTGAAATTAAATCCAGACAAGACAGAGGTACTCCTGGTCAGTCGCAAGGCCGAACGGGGTATAGGGTTACAGCCTGTGCTGGACGGGGTCGCACTCCCCTTGAAGGCGCAGGTTCGCAGCTTGGGTGTGACCCTGGATTCATCGTTGAGCCTGGACCCCCAGGTTTCAGCGGTGACCAGGGGAGCATTTGCACAGCTTAGGCTCGTGCGCCAGCTGCGCCCGTACCTCGGGAAGTCTGACTTGGCCATGGTGGTACACGCTCTGGTCACATCCCGCCTTGACTACTGCAACGCTCTCTACGTGGGGCTGCCCTTGAAGACGGCCCGGAAGCTTCAGCTAGTCCAGCGCGCGGCAGCCATGTTACTAACAGGAGCGGGACGCAGGGAGCATACAACGCCCTTGTTCCAGCTCCACTGGCTGCCGATCTGCTACCGGGCCCAATTTAAGGTGCTGGTGTTATCCTACAAAGCCCTAAACGGTTCCGGCCCAAAATACCTTTCTGACCGCATCTCGGCCTATGAGCCCACGAGGGCCTTGAGATCGTCTGGGGAGGCCCTTCTCTCGATCCCGCCTGCCTCACAGGCACGCCTGGCGGGGACGAGAGAGAGGGCCTTCTCGGTGGTGGCCCCCCGGCTGTGGAACACCCTCCCTGTTGACATCAGACAGGCGCCCTCCCTTATGTCTTTCCGTAAGAGCCTAAAGACATGGCTATTTGAGAAGGCATTTAACTGAGTGCTACATTAACTGGTAATGACAACTGGAACGGTATATGGATTACGAGATTGGTTATGATTCTACAATAAGACGGAGCGGATTATTTTAGTGTAATTATATTATTGTGTACTAGTGATATGTTGATTTTTCGTTAATGCTTTATTGTAAATTGTTTTTTATATGTTGTACACCGCCGTGAGTCGCCCTAGGGCTGAGAACGGCGGTCAACAAATGCAGCAAATAAATAAATAAATAAAATAAACATCAACAACAACAACAACAACCAACTATAGTCTGGCCCCACAACAGCCTGAGGGACCACCACTGTTTAAAAACTTTGAGGACCCCTGACCTAAACATTGGGAAGAACTTCCCCATAGTATTAACTATTCAATAGAGGAATATAGACGACAACAACAACAGCAACAGCAGCAACAACAACCAAATATAGTCTGGCCTCACAATGGTCTGAGGGACCACCTCTGTTTAAAAACTTTGAGGACCCCCAACCTAAACATTGGGAAGATAGCATTAACTATTCAATAGAGGAACATAGACATCAGCAACAACAACAATAACAACAACCAATTATATTCTGGACTCACAACAGACTGAGGGACCACCTCTGTTAAAAACTTTGAGGACCCTTGACCTAAACATTGGGAAGATAGCATTAACTATTCAATAGAGGAATATAGAAGTTTTTCAATAGAGGCCATCTATTAGGAGTGCTTTGATTGTGTACTTCTGAATGGGGCTGGACTGGATGGCCCTCGGGGTCTCTTCCAACTCTATGATTCTAACACCCCCTACTTGTTTAGTTAGCGGTGATTAATCCCGACTGATTGAGCTGTTATCATCTTCCCAGAATAGCTGTTTGCTGTGGGTTAGGTACACTTGTGCTCCTGCCTAGCATCTGACGTCCTCCCCAAACAGACAATAGCAGGAGAATCTGTATCTCGCTGCTGCAATGAGCCAAGTGGGTGGAATGTATTAGCAGTGGCAGAAGAGAATGACTGTCTCTTCTCTTCCCAGGTTCAAAAGTGCAGGTGGTTGCAGTGTGTCGTTATTAAGAGCAGCGCTGGGGCTTCTGTGCCCATCCCCACAGCATAAAAGTCATGGATAGATCATTGAGAGGTGAATGGCAACGTTGCACAATTGAATATACACCCAACATCTTGATCAATTACTTGGTTATCAGAATAGAGTTTTCCGGGCTGTCTAGCCATGTTCAGGAAGCATTCTCTCCTGACTTCTTGCAGCAGCTGAGGATGTGAACCATTGCTTCATCTGCTTCCTTGCAGAGTTTATACTTGGGATCTGTCGTTGACTTTTCAATTCTGGCTTTGATGGCATTGGTTCTAATAGCTTGTTCTTGGGCTGCCAGAATCAGGCCCTCCTTTCTCTCCTTTTTCAGAGTTCCATTTGTGAGCCACAGCCATGTTTTTTGGGTTGTTGTAGGTTTTTCCGGGCTATATGGCCATGTTCTAGAGGCATTTTCTCCTGACGTTTTGCCTGCATCTATGGCAAGCATCCTCAGAGGTAGTGAGGTCTGTTGGAAGTAGGAAAATGGGCTTATATATCTGTGGAATGACCAGGGTAGGACAAAGGACTCTTGTCTGCTGGAGCTAGGTGTGAATGTTTCAACTGACCACCTTGATTAGCATTTAATGGCTTGGAAGTGCCTGGGGGGAATCTTTTGTTGAGAGTGATTTGATGTGCCTGATTGTTTACTCTCTGTTGTTTTGCTGCTGTAATTTTTGAGTTTTTTTAATACTGGTAGCCAGATTTTGTTCATTTTTGTGGTTTCTTCCTTTCTGTTGAAATTGTCATGTTTTTTCTTTGTCAATTTGGCTCTCATTATTATTATTATTATTATTATTATTATTATTATTATTATTTTAAACATCAAATAGATTCTGTAGAGGAATGCATGCTAAGACATCAATAGGAGTCTGGCCTAAAATGTTGCAATCTATTATGAAATTAAAACAGGCCTGTCTAGTCCACATTCTGGTCTCTTCCAGAATGACTCCATAGTCACAGTATTATTATTATTATTATTATTATTATTATTATTATTATTATTATCATCAAAGTTTTGGCAGAAATTGAACACAGAATCATAGAATCATAGAGTTGGAAGAGACCTCATGGGCCATCCAGTCCAACCCCATTCTGCCAAGAAGCAGGAGTATTGTATTCAAAGCACCCCTGACAGATGGCCATCCAGCCTCTGTTTAAAAGCTTCCAAAGAAGGAGCCTCCACCACACTCCGGGGCAGAGAGTTCCACTGCTGAACGGCTCTCACAGTCAGGAAGTTCTTCCTCATGTTCAGATGGAATCTCCTCTCTTGTAGTTTGAAGCCATTGTTCCAATGTGTCTTAGTCTCCAGGGAAGCAGAGAACAAGCTTGCTCCCTCCTCCCTTTAGGTTCTGGAACAATTGTTCCAGGAGCTCCAATTTTATTTGTTTTGAATTAAATGTTGGTTTGCAATCCCAGGCTTGGGATTTTGCAGCAGGGTGGCTTCCTGTTATAGTTTGCAATCATAGGGCAAGCTACCTGTCTATTATAGTTAAGATCCCTGGTCCCACCCCTCTCTGGTTTTTTGGAGGAAAGGGGCCATTTTTCAGTTAGTCTATGCAGAGGATGTATACAGACGTCCTCCTGTACAAAGGCTTTGTCCCTTAAGACTTTCCGGGGGAGAACAGTCTTGAGAGCCTCTGAAGATTCCCAAAGGTTCCAGGGAAACAGCCTTACAGCCCTGAGGAATTCCGGAGGGGATAACAGCTCTAACCATCAAAGCAGCTAAGTGATTACAAGCCTTTTGATAGGTTCACTTGGTGTTGAGACGTAGTTCAGCCCGGTAGTGGATTCAAGTCAGTCAGGTTTAGGTTCACAGCAGCCTGGGAGGAGCTAGAAAGGGGAATTTTCCTTTTGAGCAAAGTTTTTGAAGATAGTGCCTGTTACCTGTAAACAAGATCGCAAGAGCTAAATGACTGTCAAGAAAGCTTACAATTCCTGTTCGTTCATTAATAAAGAACTGTTATATGTAAGCTCAAGCCTCATAATGACTGCTTAATAAGGGGAATTTCTCTAAAGGCTTGTTTTCGGGGGCCCTGGCTTCCCACTGGATCCAAGCCATACATCCTTTCTTAAAGGCACTTTATTTGAGGTCCAGTGGCGACAGAATACTCTAGATCCTCATTCTGGAGGATCTAGAGATTCCTAGAGAGAGAACATTTTAAATCATAGAGTGCAGAGTCAAATCTGAAAAAGTCAACTGCACAGATCGGAATGACTGACTGCAGTACGTCAGCTCTTCCAAAGGCCCTATGCTTTCTTCCTGCACCACTGATATGGTGATCATGTTCAACAGGAAGCCTGGATCGCTTTGCATATCATGTTATGGAGACTGCAGCACCAGCTCATTCACCTTGCGCTCGGATTGACAGGAGCGCATAGAAATGCCACGGAATGATGCCACGCAGAGCACTGCTTGCGGTGGAAACACCACCCGAGATGCATCTCCGAGGAATGAGATTTCTAGCTCAACCTCTGGAGCCAGGCAGCTGCTGGAAGGCTCCCTTAATGGCCAATTAAAGCCTTCCACGGCGGCACACTTCCCACGGGGTTAATTGGCCATAATGACGGGACTGAGTCCATTAAGGAGCGCAAACCATCAGGAAGCGGGCCTGTTGCTGTTTTCAGCACTGGAGTCAGCAAAATGGAAATGAGGGTCTATACTCTAGAGAGGCATGGGCAAACTTTGGCCCTCCAGGTGTTTTGGTTTTCAACTCCCACAATTCCTAACAGGCCCTTTCCTTTTCCTCTTCAGCCGCTTAAGGAAAAGAAAGAGAAGGGAAGGAAAAGCACGGAAGGAGGAGGGAAGGTGCATATGAGGGAAAAATAAGGGAAGAAGGAAAGAATGGAAGAAAAGAGGGGGAGTCAAGATGTAGGTGGGAAAGGTAGGAAGAAAGAGCTGCAAAAATAATGCAAACCTGGGAAACATTAGGTAAATATGCTGGCATATATGTGCATACATACATGACTGCATGTGTATATGCATATAGTTTAATATATGCATGTTTGTATTTTCAAAAATTATGCTTCTTAAGAGATGACATGTTTCAGGTTCGGAGAATTTGCTGTATGTTGGTATATGCACGTATATCTAATCTATATATGTGTATGTGTATATGTTTGAGCAAAAACACACATATATAGATATACATCTATATTTATATGTGTGTGTGAATGTATATATGTATATATGTGTGTGTGTGTGTGTATATATATATATATGTGTATATATATATATATATATATATATATATATGTAAAATAAGTATTAAAACCTTCTAAGACTATGATGTGTGTATGTAAGTGTGTATGTTCACACATACACACATATGCGTTCACTAGGGCTGGGCGGTTTCATTTCGTTAATTCGTAATTCGTTAAAAATTCGTTATTTTTTTGTTAACGAAGCGATAATGAACCATTCTGGAGCAACTTAAAAACGAAACGAATTTTTCAATTCGTTTCGTAAATGCTTCGTATTTTGTTATGTATTCGTTTCGTTATTGGTTTGAGGTCGTTTCGTTATTATTTCCGCATGTCTGGGGCAAGTTTTATAGTTGTTTTTTGTTTAATTAGCGAAAAAAAATTATAATATCACACCAACAGTCAACAACAGAGGGAGAGGGAAGCTTCAGAAGTTTTTTTAGCGTATTGCGCGATCGCGGCCGCCATTAACGAATCGATTCGTTATTGTTTCGTTATTGTTTCGTTATTGTTTTGTAATTTTTTTACCATTTACGAAATTTCGTAAATATCGAACTTTTTTAAAGGAAAATTTTGGAATTCTTTTAAATATCAAAACGCAAAAAACCCCAAAAAACGAATCGATTTTAGAAACAAATTTTTCCATTGTTACCCAGGCCTAACGTTCACACACATATATACATAAACACATGCGCATGCACACACACACACATATATTAAACCATTTATTGAAGTAGGTTGCATAATCAAAGACTCCATAGATGCTAATGAGAAGGTTGAAAACCCATAGTTAAACATTAATGCATGTAATGTCAAGGTAACCTACATGTATGTATGTATGCTGGTTTGTTATGTTAGGTCAGTGATTCTCAACCTGTGGATCCCCAAATGTTTTGTCCTTCAATTCCCAGCAATCCTAACAACTGGTAAACTGGCTGGGATTTCTGGGAGTTTATTATTTATTTATTTATTTATTTAGAGCATTTTTACCCTGCCCTTCTCAAGTCCCCAAGGGGGGACTCAGAGTGGCTAACATAGGCAGCAATTCGATGCCACAATAACAAATCACCAGTATAAAATGTAAATACATAAAAAGTTAAAAACAGTATAACAATTAGTTATATCATCACACAATCACATAATCATATATCCGTTTCCAAATTATCGTAACAGTCATCAAGACCCAGTTCCATGTTCAAAGTGCTGCTACACCCACTAGCCAAAGACCTGGTTCCATAACCACAATTTTATTTTTTTCCTGAAGGAAAGGAGGGTGTCTAAACCTGATCAGGTGGTGGTCAGTCCATGGCAATGGAGCGATGGTCAGCTCCTTCACACCGCCACCTTCTTCCCATCCCTGGCAGAAAACCAGATCTAATGTGTGCCCAGCACTGTGGGTGGCACCAAATACTAATTGAGACAGGCCCATGGTTGCCATGGCGGCCATAAAGTCCTGAGCCGCTCCTGACAGAGTGGTGTCAGCATGAACATGAAGTCTCCCAACACTATGAGCCGTTGAAACTCCAACGCCAGGCCTGAGACCACTCCGGCTAGCTCAGGTAGGGAGACTGTAGTGCAGCGGGGTGGACGGTACACTAACAGACTCCTTATCCTGTCTTGGTCTCCAACCTTCAGGTAGACACATTCAAAAGTGGTTGACTGTGGGATGGGGCACCTGGTTAGGGGGTGGAATACTTATAGACTATTGCAACCCCTCCTCCCCACTCTCCAGGTCTTGATTGGTGCTGTACGGAATAGCCTGGTGGACAGAGCTGGGAGAGATTGACCCCCCCCCCCCCAGGTGAGTTGTAGGCCAAAACACCTAGGGAACCCACAGGTTGAGAACCACTGGTTTAGGTATACATTGCTTTCCATGCATGTTACATTACGGTTATGTCTAGGTTGTTAAGATCGTCTGGAGGGGGCCTGCTCTCGATCCCACCGGCCTCTCAGGCGCGTCTGGTGGGGACGAGGGACAGGGCCTTCTTGGTGGTGGCCTCTCGACTCTGGAACTCTCTCCCACTGGAGATCAGAACTGCCCCCTCCATTCTGTCGTTCAGAAAACGGGTGAAAACCTGGCTATGGGGTTTGGCTTTCGATGAGTGAATCAATGAGTGATCGGATAGATGACGATGAATGATGGACAACAAATTCACTATGACGACTGACTATTGTTATTATGTGATTGTATTTTGCTATTATAACATTTTAATTGAATATGTTATATGATGTTTTTAATGATTGCTTTGTGATTTTATTGTTGGAAACCGGCCCGAGTCCCCCGATAGAGGGAAGAAGACAGGTATACAAAATTGCTAAATAACAAACAAACAAATAAATAAATATGTTATATTACGTTGCTTTCGTTGTAATATATGTTTGTGTCTTATACAAAGCATGATAATTTTCTGTAGAACTTATATAATCAACTCGAAACAAATAATGTCAATGGCCAAAGGATTATTTATTTATTTATTTATTTACTCTATTTGTATACCGCTCTTCTCAGCCAATTAGGCGACTCAGAGCGGTTAACAACAAGTAGCGGCAAAAAATTCAATACAAACATCGTACAGCCATTTAAAAGACAGTTAACACAATAATACAATAAGCAAGTAACATCAATAGTAGCATGTGTATATAGAGTCACCATATATATATATATATATATTTTAAAAAGTGGGCTTTTGTTGTAAAACCACATGCTTGCCCTATTCTTAACCTACTTGGGGAATTGTTATGTTTGGTAATCATAAAGCAATCAAGGAAATATATCTCGGACTCAGATTCCGGAGTTGTAGGGGCTCCCCCTCCGCTTGCCGTCCCCTTGGGCAGAAATGCCCACTTCCTCTCCATCCGCTGAGGTTGCAGAGATGTGGATCTCTGGGCCTCGAAATGCTGATTAATCCTTCCTCAAAAGCCTCCCTATTTGCTGCAAAAAAATGCCACGGGCAGCCAAAGGCCACGGGCTAATTATACATTATGGAGCAGACCAGATTCCCTCGTTGCATTGCCCTGATCTAATAAAACTCCTTTCATGTCCAGGCTGACCTCCAGCCACAAAGGCCACGCAAGCTTTCGCTCAAGGAAAACACATTTCTCTAGAACTAAATGGCTTTCTGTAGTCAGAACCATAGTCTTTGGATGACTCTACATTGTAAAACAGGCATGGGCAAACTTGGGCCCTCCGGGTGTTTTGGACTTCAACTCCCACAATTCCTAACAGCCGATAGGCTGTTAGGAATTGTGGGAGTTGAAGTCCAAAACAACCGGAGGGCCCAAGTTTGCCCATGCCTGTTATACAAGGACAGAATGCGACTTACAAAAGAGAGAGAAAACGTTAATCAAGACACATATGTTCAAACACCTACACAAAGCCGAGACTAAGAATAGTAATGACAAATGTGAAGTCCTTATAAAGATATGACTTAGAAACAAATAATAAAAGCAACAGAGATCCAGAAATAAAAGCTGCCCTTTGTGAAATAACCAATTCTCAAAAACAACCAGGATGGAAAGGTATTCACTATTACTAAAAAGATGGCAAACAAAGTTGCAAATGTCATATGTTAGGATCTCCTTCCAAAAAGGTGGTAAGATGGCCAAGGTCACAACAACATCTGTTATAGAACTCCAATATGCTGATGACAATGTCATCTGTGTGCACTCAGAAGATCTACAAGCCACTCTAAACACCTTTGCAGAAGCATAAAACATGCAGGGAACAAAACCAACCTCTGTACATGGCATTCATTGACCTTGCAAAGGCATTCAACACAGTGAATCACGGCACTCTCTGGACCATCCTCCAAAAAATTGGGTGCCCTAACATATTTGTGGACATCCTGCGGCTCCTCCATGATGGCATGATGGCAAGAGTCTTGGACAGCAATGGTTCGCAAAGTGACCCCTTTAAGGTGGAATCAGGTGTCAAACTAGGGATGTGTTATTGCCCCAAGATTATTTTCCATCTTCATTGCTATGATACTTCACCTTGCTGATGGGAAGCTTCCCATCAGAGTGGAAATCATCTATTGGACAGATGGCAAGCTGTTTAACCTCAGCAGACTGAAAGCCAAAACCAAGGTCACAACAACATTTGTTATAGAACTCCAGTATGCTGATGACAATGTCGTCTGTGCACATTCCGAAGAAAACCTTCAAGCCACTCTAAACATCTTCACAGAAGCATACAAGAGCCTCGGCCAGTCAATGA
Organism: Anolis sagrei; assembly: GCF_037176765.1. NCBI lineage: Eukaryota > Metazoa > Chordata > Lepidosauria > Squamata > Anolidae > Anolis > Anolis sagrei. Next base: position 6,523,928 of record NC_090023.1, read on the forward strand.
ACATCGAGAAAAACAAAGTGCTGTTCCAGAAGTCACCAGCCAATCCCTCTCCAATGCCAGAAATACAGCTTAATGGTGCAACATTAGATAATGTTGACCATTTCCGCTCCCTTGGCAGCCACCTTTCCACAAAAGTCAACATTGACACTGAAACACAACACCGCCTGAGCTCTGCGAGTGCAGCATTTTTCTGAATGAAGCAGAGAGTGTTTGAGGACCGGGAATCCGTAGGGAGACTAAGGTGCTTGTTTATAAAGCCATTGTCTTCCCAACCTCACTATATGCCTGTGAGACGTGGACTGTCTACAGACGTCACATGCAGCTTCTGGAACGATTCCATCAGCATTGCCTCCGAAAATCCTGCAAATCTCTTGGGAAGACAGGCAGGAAAATGCCAGCATGCTGGAAGAAGCAAAGACCACCAGCATTGAAGCAATGCTCCTCCGCCATCAACTCCGCTGGACCGGATACGTTGTCTGGATGCCCAACCACCATCTCCCAAAGCAGTTGCTCTACTCCGAACTCAAGAATGGAAAATGGAATATTGGTGGGCAGAAAAAGAGATTTAATGATGGGCTCAAAGCCAACCTTAAAAACTCTGGCATAGACACTGCTTGTTTTCTGCTTCCATGGAGACTAGGACGCGGAACAATGGCTTCAAACTACAAGAGAGGAGATTCCATCTGAACATGAGGAAGAACTTCCTGGCTGTGAGAGACATTCATCAGTGGAACTCTCTGCTCAGAGTGTGGTGGAGGCTCCTTCTTTGGAAGCTTTTAAACAGAGGCTGGATGGCCATCTGTCAGGGGTGATTTGAATGCAATATTCCTGCTTCTTGGCAGAATGGGGTTGGACTGGATGGCCCATGAGGTCTCTTCCAACTCTTTGAGTCTATGATTCTATGAACCCAACATTCCTCTGGCGACCAACAATATTCTTATGGGAAGCTGCCAGCCAAGCCTAATAATGTCCACCGCTTGACCTTTAGTAACTTATAGAAGAGTTAAGTAAATGAGCTGAAAACCCATTGTTGGTGTTGGATGGCAGGATGTAGCATTCTCATGCTAATTCCCAATGGGCGCTTCAAAATCAAGGTTGTGCATCATGCCTGCCACCAGTAAAGCTAAAATTAATACATCCTTCGCTTTGTCCTTTCTGGAATCCCTGGCCAAAGACCAAGGGCTGAATTGGCCCCAGGAAAACAAAGCCCCGAAATGAAATCCCTCAATCAGGGTTTGCCAGGAATCCCACATCCCTAGCAGAAGCAGAAAGGAAGAAAACCCTGGAGCTTCATCAACAGGAATCGTTGGGCATTGTTCACTCCCTTGCTTCTAACATAATTTGGGAATAATTCAATGCAAATATTCATATGGCAAATGCCCTGTAATTTTAGCATCACGCTCAAGATTGCAACACTCCAAAACTCCTATTTTTTTCCAAGTCCACAGACATCAAAACAGCAACTGCACTCAACAAGATGACTCTTCGGGCAAGAAAAATCGAAAGTAGTATTGATTTGGGAAGAATAGCAAAGGAAGGCGTTCTTTTGCTTCTTCTTAGGAGAGCTTTACAGGAGGTAATCATTTGAACAGGTTGCGATAAGATGAGAGTATGGAAGTAAATCGGATTTAAAATTAAAGGAAATAGGTTTGTATATATGTCCTGAAAGGCCACCATTGTGTAAATCTCAGCTCTGGATTTAGCAAAGCAAAATCCATTTTCCCAGATAAATTCAAACAAAATCATTCCCATACCCATTTTTTTTTTTTAAAAAAAATACGATTTTTCTCTCCCAAAGAGACAATAGAGGTTTCCATATCTCAGTGTGGGTCACTAATGTAGAAACAGTCACACCTAGCTCCAACAGACAGGAGTCCTTTGTCCCACCCTGGTCATTCCACAGATATATATACCCATATTCCCAGTTCCAACAGACCTCACAACCTGTGAGGATGCTTGCCATAGATGCAGGCGAAATATCAGGAGAGAACGCCTCTAGGACATGGCAATATAGCCCAAAAAAACCTACAACAACCCAGCCATAGCAGAGCACCTGATGAGCCAACCTGGACACAGCATATTATTTGAGAACAGAGAAATGCTGGACCACTCTCACAACCACCATGTCAGACTACACAGAGAAGCCACTGAAATCCACAAGCATGTGGACAATTTCAACAGAAAAGAGGAAACCATGAAAATGAACAAAATCTGGCTAACAGTATTGAAAAAAAACTCTAAAATTACAACAGCAAAACAACAGAGAGGAAACAATCAGGCACATCTAATCACCTCTCAACAAAAGATTCCCCCAGACACTTCCAAGCCATTAAATACTAATCAAGGTGGTCAGTTGAAACATTCACACCTAGCTCCAGCAGACAAAAGTTCTTTGTCCCACCCTGGTCTTTCTATAGATATATATACCCACTTTCCTAGCTCCAACAGACCTCACTACCTCTGAGGATGCTTGCGATAGATGCAGGCGAAATGTCAGGAGAGAATGCCTCTAGAACATGGCCATATAGCCCGAAAAAACCTACAACAACCCAGTTCTTCTTGTTTATTTATACCCATTTTATCTCTCCTGAAGGGTGCTTTAGTCCAAACTTTGAAAGGAGCTTTCCACAGGTTTATCTACACTGCGGAATTAATGCAGTTTGACACCACTTTAACAGCCATGGCTCAATGCTATGGAATCATGGGAGATGTAGTTCTTTAGCTTTCTGCATCTTCCAGGCATCCATAGCATTAAGCCATGGCAGTTTGACACATTTAACGTGGTGTCAAACTGCATTTATTCTACGATATAAATGCATCCATATTGCTGAAAGTATTCTGGAAGGAGGTATTATTATTATTATTAAACTTTATTTATACCTTGCTACCATCTCCCCAAGGGACTCAGTGCGGCTTACATGAGGCCGAGCCCACAATACATCAATACAAGCAATAACAACAATACAAGCAATTAAAATATATCACATACACAATAGCATAAACATTAACAATAGCACAACACACACAAGCACAAAAGCACAACTCTGGAAGGAGGTAATTATTCAACACCTTGAGCAGATTCTTGGAAGTTCAGACAAAAAGCCGGAACAGGTTCACCACCCCTCTGTTACGGTAGCAATTAGCTTCCATTGCAAAGATAAACAACAACAAGAACAAATGTACAGTAGAGTCTCCCTTATCCAACATAAATGGGCCGGCAGAATGTTGGATAAGCGAAATTTTTGGATAATAGGGAGGGATTCGGGAAAATCCTATTAAATTACGTTATGATTTTACAAATTAAGCACGAAAACATCATGCTTTAAAACAAATGGACAGAAGACGCAGTTCAATACATGGTAACGTTCTGTAGTAATTAATGTATTTATGAATTTAGCACCAAAAACATTGCAATGTATTGAAACGGCTGTGGATCTGGGCGGGAGGCAGACTGCGTTGGATAGAATCATAGAATCATAGAGTTGGAAGAGACCTCATGGGCCATTCAGTCCAACCCCATTCTGCCAAGAAGCAGGAATATTGCATTCAAATCACCCCTGACAGATGGCCATCCAGCCTCTGTTTAAAAGCCTCCAAAGAAGGAGCCTCCACCACACTCCGGGGCAGAGAGTTCCACTGCTGAACAGCTCTCACAGTCAGGAAGTTCTTCCTCATGTTCAGATGGAATCTCCTTTCTTGTCGTTTGAAGCCATTGTTCCTTGTCCTAATCTCCATGGAAGCAATAAACAAACTTGCTCCCTCCTCCCTGTGGCTTCCTCTCACATATTTATTAATAGCTATCATATCTCCTCTCAGCCTTCTCTTCTTCAGGCTAAACATGCCCAGCTCCTTAAGCCGCTCCTCAAGCCGCTCCTCATAGGGCTTGTTCTCCAGACCCTTGATCATTTTAGTTGCCCTCCTCTGGACACATTCCAGCTTGTCAATATCACAATGTGTAATGATGTGTGTAACTTTGTAATTGTTGTATTGTTAATATGTTGTTGTAATTGCCTTTTTGTAAATTGCCTTTTATATGTGTTGTACACCGCCATGAGTCGCCCTAAAGGGCTGAGAATGGCGGTTAACAAATGCATCAAATAAATAAATAAATAAATAAATGTATTGCTGGAAAATTACATATACACATACATAGTGTGTATATGAGTGTGTGTATGCACACATACACACACATATACAAATATGACAATTAAAAAGACACTGTTAAAATCCACAAAGCAAACATTAAATCAAGATTAAACACCGAAAAATAAAAATAAAACCAGATGACATCACTGAACATATCCAGGAGTGCAAGAATTAACATTAGCCAGTGCTTTGTGAAAACAGACCTTCTATCATCACGCATCAAATGCCTGAATAAATAGTAAAAAAACACCTTTGTTTAAACATTCACACCTAGCTCCAGCAGACAAGAGTCCTTTGTCCCACCCTGGTCATTCCACAGATATATAAACCCATTTTCCTACTTCCAACAGACCTCACTACCTCTGAGGATGCTTGCCATAGATGCAAGTGAAATGTCAGGAGAAAATGCCTCTAGAACATGGCCATATAGCCCGGAAAAACCTACAACAACCCAGTGATTCTGGCCATGAAAGCTTTCGACAATACATAAAACTTTGTTTATTTACAAAAGGAATCCTAAGCAACATGTCCCTAATCACACTTTACTAATGATCTAGGATTGTCTGCTCGCTCCATTTCTCTCCAAATACCCATCCTAGTCATATGTCACCTTGTCATGCCCAGTATTTTAAAATTTTAATTATTACATTTGGCCCTGCCATAGGTTTTTAATGCGTCATGGTGTTATTGTTATTGTTTATTGCTTTGTTTATGAGTTTTTATTGTCTGTATTGCTGTGTTGTTTTATTGATGTAATCAGGCTCGGCCTTTTGTAAGCTGCACCGAGTCTTCCAGGAGATGGCAGCGGGGTATAAATAAAGGTTTATTATTATTATTATTATTATTATTATTATTATTATTAAAGGATGTTGGGGAGGGTGTCAGTTTGGCTTATCTGGGAAGGAAGCTCAGAGCCAAGAAGATCCCATCTCCAAAGCTTCTGCCAAATGGTGGGATGTTAAAAAGGCTCTCCCAAGATCTCAAAGCATGGCTTGCATCATAAGGGAGAATGTGTTCCTTCGTATAACCTGGACCTGAACGTTACTCAGGAATCTCTCACTCATGTGGGAGAAAGCCCAACAGGTGGGCACTTGTAGCCGGAGAGCCGCAGGGATGCCTCCTGCCTGGAAAACATGACGATGCCCACATTTGTATGGCCTGAATGGCTGCCACTTCCCTGGGATGACAGTGATGCCCTTTCCAGCTCCAAAAGCCAATGGTTGGAAGGATAATCCTCACCCTCTGAAACATGCATGGAGGTGCCTCTCCGGAAACATGTCCACCCCTGTGGGTTCTCCATGTGTCAACAGTGCATGGGAAATGGCTGTTGCAGCTGGAAGATGGTGACGTGTCATGGGATCGTCCTCCAAAGAATGGCGTGCAGCATGCCCCCCGAAAGGAATAACAGAATCACAAAGTTGGAGAAGAACCTAAGGGCCATCCAGTCCAACCTCATTCCGCCACACTCACGTTCAAGTTGTGGTTTACTAAGATCTAGATCTAGGGAAGTCATGCTCCCCATGCTCTATTCCGCTTTGGTTAGACCACACCTGGAATATTGTGTCCAATTCTGGGCACCACAATTCAAGAGAGATGTTGACAAGCTGGAATGTGTCCAGAGGAGGACGACTAAAATGATCAAGGGTCTGGAGAACAAGCCCTATGAGGAGCGGCTTAAGGAGCTGGGCATGTTTAGCCTGAAGAAGAGAAGGCTGAGAGGAGATATGATAGCCATGTATAAATATGTGAGAGGAAGCCACAGGGAGGAGGGAGCAAGCTTGTTTTCTGCTTCCTTGGAGACTAGGACAAGGAACAATGGCTTCAAACTATAAGAAAGGAGATTCCATCTGAACATGAGGAAGAACTTCCTGACTGTGAGAGCCGTTCAGCAGTGGAACTCTCTGCCCCGGAGTGTGGTGGAGGCTCCTTCTTTGGAAGCTTTTAAACAGAGGCTGGATGGCCATCTGTCAGGGGTGATTTGAATGCAATATTCCTGCTTCTTGGCAGAATGGGGTTGGACTGGATGACCCATGAGGTCTCTTCCAACTCTTTGATTCTATGATTCTATGTTTTATTCTCTATTCCTTGTTTTTTTGTGTTAGTAGCGACTTGAGAAACTGCAAGTTGCTTCTGGTGTGAGAGAATTGGCTGTCTGCAAGGATGTTGCCCAGGAGACACCCAGATGTTTTGATGTTTTACCATCCTTGTGGGAGGCTCCTCTCATGCCCCGGCATGGGGAGCTGGAGCTGACAAAGGGAGCTCAACCCACTCTTCTCGGATTCAAACCTCCGACCTGTTGGTCTTCAGTCCTGCTGGCACAAGGGTTTAACCTACTGCACCACTGGGGGCTCCTACATTCCTTGTTGCCCTTTTCTAAGCCCTTTCCAACTTGTCTGCAATCCTTCCTAGAACTAGAACCCAGAACTGGAGTAATAGAAGCCTAGATTCAGAAGAGCCCCAAAGAGGCCATCTAGTCCAACCATATCCTGCCATGCAGGGAGACACAATCAATGCACTCCCCTCGAGGAGGACAGCAAGGTATAAATAAAGTAAATAATAACAAATAAAACACTCCTGACAGATAGCCATCCAGCTTCTGCTTTGATACTGTCAGAGGAGGAGATCTCACTGGACTCCAAGGTGGCATATTCCACGTTCTACTGTCAAACAACTCTTAACAGCTCTTCCTATGATCTCTTTTGTTGTATTTTGAATCCCTGGCTTCATTGTGTCCTACCAACTGTTAGGAATTGTGGGAGTTGAAGTTCAAAACACCCGAATGGCCCAAGTTTGCTCTTGCCTGCTCTAGAGAAACAAAAAACACATTTCTCCTTTCCTCAAAACAACATCCTTTCAAAGATGGCTATCATGTTCCATCTCCAAGAGAGATATTGACAAGATGGAATGTGTCCAGAGGAGGGCGACTAAAATGATCAAGGGTCTGGAGAACAAGCCCTATGAGGAGCGGCTTAAGGAGCTGGGCATGTTTAGCCGGAAGAAGAGAAGGCTGAGAGGAGACATGGTAGCCATGTATAAATATGTGAGAGGAAGCCACAGGGAGGAGGGAGCAAGCTTGTTTTCTGCTTCCCTGGAGACTAGGACGCAATGGAACAATGGCTTCAAACTACAAGAGAGGAGATTCCATCTGAACATTAGGAAGAACTTCCTGACTGTGAGAGCCGTTCAGCAGTGGAACTCTCTGCCCCGGAGTGTGGTGGAGGCTCCTTCTTTAGAAGCTTTTAAACAGAGGCTGGATGGCCATCTGTCAAGGGTGATTTGAATGCAATATTCCTGCTTCTTGGCAGAATGGGGTTGGACTGGATGGCCCATGAGGTCTCTTCCAACTCTTTGATTCTTTGATTCTATGATTCTATGATCCACCTTTTCTCCTCCAAGTTAAACTAAGCCATTTCTCATCGGGATTCATGGCTTCCAAACCTATGACCATTTCAGTGACCCTTCTCTGGACACCTTTCAGCTTGTCCATGTACTTCTTGAACCGTGATATCTGGACACAGTGCTATTATTCTAGGTGAAGTCTGACCAAAGCAGAACAGAGTGGGGCCATGATTTCAATTGATCTAGACCAGGCATGGGCAAACCTTAGCCCTCCAGGTGTTTTGGACTTCAACTCCCACAATTCCTAACAGCCTCAGGCCCCTTCCAGAAAAGGAAAGGGCCTGAGGCTATTAGGAGACATGGGAGTTGAAGTCCAAATCACCTGGACGGCTGAAATTTGGCCATGCCTGGTCTAGACACTCTATTTCTATTGATGCAATGACCTTATAAGCTGCCATATCACACTCTCTTGACTCATGCTTGACTTGTGATTTACTTTCACATGTACCACCCTCAAGCCAGGTCATGATGCCTCTCTATTTGGCTTTGGTTAGACCTCACCTGGAATACTATGTCCACCTCTGGGCACCACAATTTAAGAGAGATATTGACATGCTGGAAGGTGTCCAGAGGAAGGTAGACCATGAATAATCCCTCTGAGGAGCGTCTTAAAGATCTGGGCGTGTTTAGCCTCAGAAGAGAAGATTGAGACATGAGAGCCATGTATAAATATCTGAAAGGGTGTCATAAGGAAGAGACAGCTGGCTTCTTTTCTGCTGCCCTCCAAACAAGGACTCAGTGAAGCCATGGGTTCAAATTACTTATTCCTCTTGAACATTAGGAATAATTTCCTCACTGTAAGGGCTGTTCAGCAGTGGAACTCTCTGCCTCGGAGTGTAATGGAAGCTCCTTCTTTGGAGGCTTTTAAACGGAGGCTGGATGGCCATCTGTCAGGGGTGCTTTGATGGTGCTTTTCCTGCATGGCCAGGGGGTTGGACTAGATGGCCCATGGGGTCTTTTCCAACTCTATTATTCTATGACTTGAATGGATAGACATTCGACTCCTGTGGATACAGCCTGGAATGGTACTGGCCTTTTTAGCTGCCGCATGACACCCTTGACACACTCATGTTCAAGTTGTGGTTTACTAAGACTAGATTTCCTAAGACTTTCACATGTACTGTTTTCAAGCCAGATGTTGCCCATCTTATGTTCTGATTGTGCTCTTCCCGCATGGCAGATGGGGGTTGGACTAGATGGCCCATGGGGTCTCTTCCAACTCTATTATTCTATGACTTCAATGGATAGACATTCGACTCCTGTGGATACAGCCTGGAACGGTACTGGCCTTTTTAGCTACTGCATCACACTCTTGACACACTCACGTTTAAGACTAGGGACCCTTCCAGACAGGCCCTATATCTCAGGAACTGATCCCAGGTTTTCTGTTTATCCCAGATTATCTGGCAGTGGAGACTCATATAATCAGGTCTAAACCTGGGATCAGATCCTGGAATATACAGCCTGTCTGGAAGGGCCCTAGATTTCCGAAGACTTTCATTTGTACTCTTTGCAAGCCACTCTGTATCTGTGCATTTCATTGACAGCACAGTGCAGCATTCATTAAGGTTGTGTTTCTCTACTTGGGGGTCGGGACCCCTGTGGGGGTCACAAAGGGGGCATTAGAGGGGTCACCAAAGACCGCAAGAAAACACAGTATTTTCTGTTGGTCATGGGGGTCCTGTGTAGGAAGCTTGGCCCCATTCTATCATTTGGCCCAGATTCATCATCGTTTGATTTTTGCTCTTTGATTGCTTTTTGATTGTGGGTGAACTATAAATCCCGGAGCAGTAGATGCAGTGGGTTAAACTGCTGAGCTGCTAAAACTTGTTGACTGGAAGGTTGCTAGCTCGAATCCAGGGAACAGCGTGAGCTTACCCTGTCAGCCCCAGCTTCTGTCAACCTAGCAGTTTGAAAACGTGCAAATGTGAGTAGATCAATAGGTACTGCTCTGGCGGGAAGGTAACAGCGCTCCTTGCAGTCATGCCAAGGGCCACATAACCTTGAAGGTGTCTCTTCGGCTTAGAAATGGAGATGAACACAAACCCCCAGAGTTGGACCCGACTGGACTTAATGTCAGGGGAAAACCTTTACCTTTACTTATAAATCCCAGCAACTACAACTCCCAAATGTTAAGGTCTATTTTCCCCACAGCCCATCAGCATTCAAGCTTGAGTGTATCTGGTATTTGTGCCAAATTTGGTACAGTAGTGAAAATGCATCCTGCATATCAGATATTTATATTATGATTCAGAACAGTAGCGAAATGACAGTTACGAAGTAGCAACGAAAATAATGTTATGGTTGGGGGTCACCACACCATGAGGAACTGTATCAAGGGGTCATGGCATGAGAAGGTTGAGGACCACTGCATTAGGCCTTCAAAATGGGATAAGCAAAGCTCTTATGGATGCAGCCTAGAATTATAAGCTCCCCATAATGCTCCTCATTCATGTCCCTCTTGGCCTCCTCTTCTCCAAGCTAAACCTCCCCAGCTCTCTAAGGACGCTCCTCAGAGGGACTGCTGGCTTCCAGACCTTTGTCCATCTTGGTGGCCCTTCTCTGGACACCTTATTCATGTCCCTCTCGGCCTCTTCTCCAAGCTAAACCTCCCCAGCTCCCTATGGCTGTTCCTCAGAGGGATAGCTGGCTTCCAGACAAAGGAATCTTGTAGGGATTGCTGGCTTCCAGACCTTTGGCCACCTTGGTGGCCCTTCTCTGGACACCTTATTCATGTCCCTCTCAGCCTCTTCTTCACCAAGCTAAACCTCCCCAGCTCCCTATAGCTGCTCCTTAGAGGGACTGCTGGCTTCCAGACCTTTGTCCATCTTGGTGGCCCTTCTCTGGACACCTTATTCATGTCCCTCTTGGCTTCTTCTCCAAGCTAAACCTCTCCAGCTCCTTACGACCACTCCTCAGAGGGATTGCTGGCTTCCAGACCTTTGTCCATCTTGGTGGCCCTTCTCTGGACACCTTATTCATGTCCCTCTTGGCCTCTTCTTCTCCAAGCTAAACCTCCCCAGCTCCCTATGGCTCTTCTCAGAGGGATTGCTGGCTTCCAGACCTTTGTCCATCTTGGTGGCCCTCCCTGGACACCTTATTTATGTCCCTCTCGGCCTCGTCTTCTCCAAGCTAAACCTCCCCAGCTCTCTAAGGACGCTCCTCAGAGGGACTGCTGGCTTCCAGACCTTTGTCCATCTTGGTGGCCCTTCTCTGAACACTTTATTCATGTCCCTCTCAGCCTCTTCTTCTCCAAGCTGAACCTCCCCAGCTCCCTATGGCTACTCCTCAGAGGGATTGCTGGCTTCCAGACCTTTAGCCACCTTGGTGCCCTTCTCTGGACACCTTATTCATGTCCCTCTTGGCCTCTTCTTTTCCAAGCTAAACCTCCCCAGCTCCCTATGGCTGTTCCTCAGAGTGATAGCTGGCTTCCAGACCTTTGTCCATCTTGGTGGCCCTTCTCTGGACACCTTATTCATGTCCCTTCTCCAAGCTAAACCTCCGCAGCTCCCTACCGCCCCTCCTCAATGGGATTGCAGGCTTCCAGACCTTTGGCCACCTTGCTGGCCCTTCTCTGGACACCGTATGCATGTCCCTCTTGGCCTCTTCTTCTCCAAGCTAAACCTCCCCAGCTCTCTAAGGACGCTCCTCAGAGGGATTGTTGGCTTCCAGACATTTGTCCATCTTGGTGGCCCTTCTCTGGACACCTTATTTATGTCCCTTCACCAAGCTAAACCTCCCCAGCTCCCTACAGCCACTCTTGAGAGGGATTGCTGGCTTCCAAACCTTTGGCCATCTTGGTGGCCCTTCCCTGGACACATTCATGTCACCCTCGGCCTCTTCTTCTCCAAGCTAAACCTCCCCAGCTCCCTATGGCTGTTCCTCAGAGGGACAGCTGGCTTCCAGACCTTTAGCTACCTTGGTGGCCCTTCTCTGGACATCTTATGACATGAGCATCATCCTTCCCTCTCCCACCCTTGATTCCTTCCTTCCCCACATCACCTCGGTGCCCCCATTCTGGGTGGGGCTGCTCCGGTTGCTGCTATTTTTCTCCAGGTTCTCCTCCGAGGCCCCTCCGGCCGAAGACGAGGGGTGGAGGTTGGTGTCGCCGGCGTCCCCCAATTCTCGCATCTCTTCCAATGCGATGGTGAACTGGGCAAGTGTCCTGACCATTTGCAGCATACGGTCCCTGGGGTGGGTGGGCCGCCCGTCTGATCAACGGCACCGATTCACCCGAGGAAAGAAAAAAAATCAGATCCAAAGAAGGAGAGATCTCTCTCTCCTCGCTCTGTGTGTTCACACACAATGGAAGGAGAATCTCTTATATATAGATAAAGAATCCCTCTATCGATGCAATTTCTGAAGGGGTGTGAATAGATCCTCCTCCTCCTCCGGCTGCCTTCTCTTGCCGCTTTTGTCCTTCAGCGCCTCTCCCAGGCTCTTCTTTCCACATCTATATACCGTATATATATTAATAAGCAAGAGGGTGATTATTCCCTAGCAGGTGTAACGGCCCCTTTTGCATCGCCGCGGCGGTCGTGCACAGAGCAGGCGAAAGCAATCGTCGCCAGAGCGCAAAGGAGGGGAAAAGCATCTGAACAGAGAGAAAGAGAGAAAAATAGAGTAGACGGAGGCTGCGCATTGTCGTGGAAACGGCACACACAGTGGCACCTGCCTTGGGGACCAGATCTAAAGGGGGATTGAAATCAGAATATGGAAAATACTCTTTCGACCCTGGAAAATACACAACAAGGAGAAGGGAAGCGGGGATGATTTCTCACACGGCTAAAATTGCATGCAGATCATTTGATCTATTATACCATCATTGCAATCAGTCATCCAATAGAGTAGCCTTCCTAAACCTAGCCCCTTCTAACCAGTATGTAGAACTACAAGTCCCAGCATCCTCATCTAGTATACACATCCCACTCTGAGCATGCATTCTGCACCCATGGATGCCTTTTACAGATGGAAAATGTTCACAAAATTGCAAAAAGCAACCCTTTTGTTTTGCCATTTTATCTAAGAGATGTCATAGACTTCGCTGGCATCTTGGAGTCAGGCTTCCCAAACCAGGCCCCTCGCAATATGTGAGACTACAGAACCCATAATCTCCATTCCTCTCTCTTCATGTATCCTGCAGAAAGGGAAGCCACAATCTAGAGCAGACATGAGCAAACTTCGGCCCTCCTGGTGTTTTGGACTTAAGCTGAGGAAAGGGTGTTTGATGCAATAAGAATTGTGGGAGTTGATGTCCAAACCACTTGGAGGGCCAAAGTTTGCTCATGCCTGATTATATTGACAGTATTTACTAGCTTGGGTATCCGGCGGTGCCCGGGTTATTTGAAAATGCATTGTTTGTTTTGGGGTATCAAGTCATATTAATTAGTAACACAATTTATTGAAGAGAGATGTTGACAAGCTGGAATGTGTCCAGAGGAAGGCGACTAAAATGATCAAGGGTCTGGAGAACAAGCCCTATGAGGAGCGGCTTAAGGAGCTGGGCATGTTTAGTCTGAAGAAGAGAAGGCTGAGAGGAGATATGATAGCCATGTATAAATATGTGAGAGGAAGCCACAGGGAGGAGGGAGCAAGCTTCCTGGAGACTAGGACGCGGAACAATGGCTTCAAACTACAAGAAAGGAGATTCCGTCTGAACATGAGGAAGAAGTTCCTGACTGTGAGAGCCGTTCAGCAGTGGAACTCTCTGCCCCGGAGTGTGGTGGAGGCTCTTCTTTGGAGGTTTTTAAACAGAGGCTAGATGACCATCTGTCAGGGATGCTTTGAATGCAATATTCTTGGCAGAATGGGGTTGGACTGGATGGCCATGAGGTCTCTTCCAACTCTATGATTATATGATTCTATGATTAGAAAAAAGCCAGTCTTTGATTGTGTTTCATATGAATGCTCCCATTAGAAAATACAGATCGATGTGGGTGAACTACAATTCCCAGAATCATGGGTCAATCCTCCCCAAACCAGGCCTGTGTGCACAACTGGCCATGTTGAGTCTGCGTGCCATGTTTGATCCAGATCCAAGATTTGCTGGGTTCAGTGCTCTCTGGAGAAAGGTGAACTACAACTCCCAAAATCAAGGTCAGTTCCCACAAACCCTTGCAGTATGTTCATCATTGGTTGGGTTCACAGTGTCCTCTGGATGTAAGTGAACATATAAATTAAGATCAAACGCCCCCAAACCTGGTCATGGAGGTTCTGTGTGCCAAATGTGGCCCTGGCCCATTGTCGGGGGGGGTCAAAGTGCTGTGTATTGATGCAGAGTGAACTACAACTTCCATCCTGTGGAGTCAGTCCTCCAAAACTTCTGTTCAGTTGCTGAACCTCGAGGCATTCTCTCCTGACGTTTTGCCTGCATCTATGGCAAGCATCCTCAGAGGTAGTGAGGTCAGCTGTGACTACCTCACTACCTCTGAGGATGCTTGCCATAGATGCAGGCGAAACGTCAGGAGAGAATGCCTCTAGAACATGGCCATATAGCCTGAAAAATCCTACAACAACCCAGTGATTCTGGCCATGAAAGCCTTCAACAATATATTCAGCATTTCTTGGGGGAAATAAATTGTGTTAGACTGGGTGAAGAATTGTGATGATAGGCAGGTATGGCCACTATGATGTAGGTGTGGGTATAGTTGTGGATTCTTTGCACCAAAACTTTGGTGTTGAATTCCTCTACCTTCTGGCTCTGCAACTCCTCCACAAAGGCATGCGCATATATATATATATATATATATATATATATATATATATATATTGTATTACTAATGCCAATTTTTGCTGTAACTGGCACTTGCCTTGCACCCACCTAAAGTGGGAGGGCAGGAGGCAGCCACAACCGGCTGACTTACCTAATGCATAGCTCCGTCTCTTAGTTGCTATGCTACCTTGGCCCCGCGCTGGAGCAGACAGCATGAGGCATGGCTGCAAAGCCCTTCAGGTGCTTCCAAAAAGCCACTTGTTAGCCTTTCAAAGGCATCTTTTTCCATCCTACTCTCCAGCTGCTTTCAAGGTGGGAGAAAGCACAATTGCACCCATTCTTGGCACTGCGGATGTCAATAGTCTTGCCATTGTACCTCTGCTGCGAAAACGCCCCTAAGGTTTTAAATAAAACCCAGGCAAACTCCCCAAACGCCCACGGTTTGGATCTTAAATTGGGTGGAAATCAGCCCTCATTCTTCACAAGCTATTGAGGACAGAGAGGCTGAACAAACCTTCATTTCTTGGCTCCGCTTAACAGCTGTGAAACAGGTGAGGGCAAGCAGGATTGGCATTACAAACAATCTACAAACCCACCAAGAAAATCCAACAAATGTTACGTTCAGCAAAGGACAAGAGGGATCCTCTCACCTCTGCAGGAGTCTACCGTATACTGTGGACAAGTCTACATAGGGACCACCAAACGCAGCAGCATTGCCCAGACACGCATCAAGGAACATGAAAGGCACTGCAGACTCCTTCAACCAGAGAGGTCAGCCATAGTAGAGCACCTGATGAACCAACCTGGACACAGCATATTATTTGAGAACACAGAAATGCTGGACCACACCAACAACCACCATGTCAGACTACACAGAGAAGCCATTGAAATCCACAAGCAGGTGGACAATTTCAACAGAAAGGAAGAGACCATGAAAATGAACAAAATCTGGCTACCAGTATTTAAAAACTCTAAAATTATAACAGCTAAACAACACAGAGGAAAAAACCAGGCACATCTTAACACCTCCCAGCAACAGATTTTCCCAGGCTCAGGCAGGCCTTCAAATGCTAATGAAGGTGATCAGCTAAACATTCACACCTAACTGCAGCAGGGAAGAGCTCCTTGCCCCACCCCAGCCATTCCACAGATATATAAACCCATTGTCCTAATTCCAACAGACCTCACTACCTCTGAGGATGCTTGCCATAGATGCAGGCGAAACGTCAGGAGAAATGCCTCTAGAACATGGCTCTATAGCCCGAAAAAACCCACAAGAACCTAGTGATTCCAGCCATGAAAGCCTTCGACAATACAGGATTGGCATTGCATGCGCACAGTAGAATTAATACAGTTCAGTACTATTTTCAAAGCAAGGGCTCAATGCGATTGAATTGTAAGAGTTGCAGTTTTACAAGGCCTTCTCTGTCAAAGATAAAGAATGAGGTACACATGGCCCGAGAGCAGTACGTGTGAAAAAGATCTTGAGGTCATCGTAGACAAGTTAAACATGAGCCAACAATGTGATGCGGCGGCAAAAAAAGCCAATGGGATTTTGGCCTGCATCAAGAGGAACCTAGTGTCTAGGTCCAGGGAAGTAATGCTCCCCATGCTCTATTCCGCTTTGGTTAGACCACACCTGGAATATTGTGTCCAATTCTGGGCACCACAATTGAAGAGAGATATTGGCAAGCTGGAATGTGTCCAGAGGAGGGCGACTCAAATGATCAAGGGTCTGGAGAACAAGCCCTATGAGGAGTGTCTTAAGTAATAGGTCATGGAAAGTACTCTCTTTCTGGCCCCTCTCCCTTGACCTTTTGATGGAAAGTAACTTCTTGTACCTGCAGACTCTGCACTTAACCACAACCTTTGAACTTAACCACAACACAACTGCCGACCTCTACATGTCACATCCTGTTTCTTAAAAACATTTTCTTCCCTGTTGCTCCTTTTCTACAGAGAAAAGGTATGTTTGAACTTAACCACAACACAACTTCTGACCTCTACATGTCACATCTTGTTTCTTAAAAACATTTTCTTCCCTGTTGCTCCTTTTCTACAAAGAAAGGGTATGTTTCTCTTTTGCTGTTAATTTCATTGAAAGCCCCTTGCTTAGCATTTGCAAATTTCACTCAAAGACCCTTTCACTATGAGGAGCGGCTTAAAGAGGTGGGCATGTTTAGCCTGAAGAAGAGAAGGCTGAGAGGAGATATGATAGTCATGTATAAATATGTGAGAGGAAGCCACAGGGAGGAGGGAGCAAGCTTGTTTTCTGCTTCCTTGGAGACTAGGACGCGAAACAATGGCTTCAAACTACAAGAAAGGAGATTCCATCTGAACATGAGGAAGAACTTCCTGACTGTGAGAGCCGTTCAGCAGTGGAACTCTCTGCCCCGGAGTGTGGTGGAGGCTCCTTCTTTGGAAGCTTTTAAACAGAGGCTGGATGGCCATCTGTCAGGGGTTATTTGAATGCAATATTCCTGCTTCTTGCCTGGGGGTTGGACTGGATGTCCCATGAGGTCTCTTCCAACTTTATGATTCTATGATTCTATGACTGGCACATCCTGGGGATCACAACTAGACACGGTGAAGGCACCTGCCCTTGCGCTTTGCTACTCTGCTGCTGAGAACACATGCCCAATATGATAGTGCTTTAACTGCATAGTATGGAAGGTCCCCAGACAATTGAAAACAGGACTAAGGATGAGTAATACATTGCAAAGATTGTGGATGTACTTACACCAAGAATAGGAAAAGCAAAATTTCATCCCTTTTTATGTCTTATAGGTCCACCTGTAGATATATCCCATTTAAGATGCAAGGGGTGCATCTACACTGTAGAATTCATGCCGTTTGGGACCACCTGGCTGCCATGCATCTACAGTGTAGATGCACCACTTGTGCCTCTAAATGGGATATATTTGCAAGTTAACCTGTAAGACACAAAAGGGAGTCCAATTGGGGTTTTTTTTGCAATGCTTGTGGGGGGGGGGGACACATTTCCACCTGTACTAGCCCCCCTCTTAGAAACCCCAGCCTGCTCCTGCTTCGTTAATTAATCCTCATTAGATCCTGGCAGGTTTCTATGGCAACTTGGAGTGGCAACCTTTCTTTCCGCAGGTTGCTTCCAAGACCAGTAAATTTCCTCTTTTGGAGGCTTGAAAATGGAAGAGCTTATATGAGGGGGGGGGGATCTATACAGCATATTTAATGCAGTTTGATACCACTTTAACTGTCATAGAATCATAGAATCAAAGAATTGGAAGAGACCTCTTGGGCCATCCAGTCCAACCCCCTGCCAAGAAGCAGGAATATTGCATTCAAATCACCCCTGACAGATGGCCATCCAGCCTCTGCTTAAAAGCTTCCAGAGAAGGAGCCTCCACCACACTCCGGGGCAGAGAGTTCCACTGCTGAACGGCTCTCACAGTCATGGCTTAAGGCTAGTGCCTTAATAAGCTACAGACCCCAGGAATCTAGAGCAATGAGCCAGGGCAGTTAAAGTGGTGTTGAACTGCATTAATACCACAGTGCAGATGGGTCCCTGGGTATTTATTATTATTTATTATTTATTTACTGTATTTGTATACTGCCCTTCTCAGCCTGCAGGCGACTCAAGGCACACTATGAGTCCGCCTTGAGTTGCCTGCGGGCTGAGAAAGGCGGTATACAAGTACTATGTTATGTTATGTCCATTCACTATGGAATCTTGGGAGTTGTAGTTCGAGGCACTAGGCTTTTCCGACTGAGAATTCTCAATGCCAGGCTCTAAAGTGCAGATCCCAGGATTCCATAGGATGCAGCTATGACTCTTAAAGGGAAACCACAGCACTATAGTTAGCCGTCCACATTTGCAAGTTCAGCTGCTCACACAGGACTCATTAAATCTTGAGAGTTGTAGTTTATTTATTTATTTGCAGCTTTTATATTCCACCCTTCTCACCCCACAGGGGACTCAGGGCGGATTACAGTGTACACATATATGGCAAACATTCAATGCCAATTTTTGACATACAAACATATACAGACATACACAGAGGCTATTTAACTTTTTCTGGCCGCCAGGGAAGCTGTCGCTTTCATCGTCCATCTGCGACACAGATGAAATACTTCCACATTCCCCGCATGCTTTTTGCTGGAGTGCTTGGTGGTACCTAATTTTCCTACTTGACAGATGCAACTGTCTTTCGGGTTGCAAAGGTCGACAACAGGCTACACACAATTGGTTGGAAACCCACTCCAACCCGGGCTGGCTTCGAACTCGTGACCTTTTGGTCAGAGTGATCTTAATGCAGCTGACACTCAGCCAGCTGCACCACAATCCCGATTCGGCAACATCTTACGAGCTCCTCCTTTATAAAAATATCTTTCACTGCTATCTCACCCAGAGTTTTATCATGTTATGTTATGCATTTGGCCCGCCCTCTGTGTTTGATTTTTTGTTATGTTTTTCCACACTGTTTATTTTACTTGAATGTTTTATTTATTTCATTGTGATGTTATTTCTTCTTGATCTGTATTTTATTTTGCTGTAATGTACCGTCAGGCTTTGACCTCATGTATGTTGTTCTGAGTCCCCTTTGGGGAGATGGTGGTGGGGTATAAATAAAGATTATTATTATTATTATTATTGACACAAAAGCACAGTGTGTCACAGCAAACGAGATCTATATTCTGGATTTCGTATCACAAAATCACAAGTCAAATACTTCCCAAGCGTCTAGGACTGTGGGATGTATTTCCGAATGATGCGCACAGATCCAAGTCAGGTGGCCTTTTGCAGGTGACAGATCGTGAATTTGTCAATGTTTATTGTTTCCAAATACCAGCTGAGATCCTTCGGCATGGCACCCAGTGCACCAATGATCACTGGGACCATCTGTACTGGTTTATGCCAGAGCCTTTGCAGTTCGATTTTGAGGTCTTGATAGCGGCTGAGTTTTTCCTGTTGTTTTTCCTCAATGCAACTGTCACCTGGAATGGCGACATCAATAATCCAGACTTTTTTCTTTTCCACAATTGTGATGTCTGGTGTATTGTGTTGCAAAACTTTGTCAGTCTGGATTTGAAAGTCCCACAGGATTTTTGCATGTTCATTTTCCATGACCTTTGCGGGTTTATGATCCCATCAATTCTTTACTGCTGGCAGGTGGTCCTTGTGACATAAGTTCCAGTGAATCATTTGGGCCACAGAGTTGTGTCTTTGTTTGTAGCCCATCTGTGCGATTTTCTTGCAGCAGTTGAGGATATGGTCCATGGTGTCATCAGCATCCTTGCACAGTCTGCATTTTGGGACATCTGCTGATTTTTCAATGCTGGCCTTAATTGCATTGGTTCTGATGGCTTGCTCCTGGGCTGCAAGAATCAGGCCTTCTTCTGTCTCCTTCACGGTTCCATTCGTGAGCCATCACCAGGTCTTCTCCTTGTCAACTTTTCCTTCAATCTTCTCAAGGAACTGCCCATGCCATGCTTTGTTGTGCCAGCCGTCAGCTCTGGTTTGGAGTGCAGTTTTCTTGTACTGACTCTTTGTCTGCTGTGCTTTGAGAAGTTTCAGATTATTGACTTCAGTTAAAGCAGGTTCTTGTCTTTCCTTCACATATCCTGCCAGGGCATTGTGTTTTTCTTCTTTAACTGCTTGTTTGACTTGTAAAAGTCCTCTGCCCCCAGACTTTCTAGGCAGATAGAGCTGGTCAACATCACTGTGAGGATGTAATGAATTATGAATGGTCATGAGTCACTGCGAGGATATAATGAATCATCATCATCATCATCTTCAGCCTCCTCTGCCAAAGTGTGCTAGTGCCTCCCCAAACTGCAAATCCCAGGATTCCCCAGCACTTAGCCATGGCAATTAAAAGTGGTATGAATCCGCTCTAATTCTACAGTGTAGATGAACCTGAATTCTCACAACTAGCACGAGACCATGGAAAGCTGTCATTCCAAAAAAGGAACTTTTCCAAGGCCCCAATTTTTTCAATACCTTGCTTTTCTTTGAATCTCTATTAAGGGAGAAAGCAGAGTATACGTAGTAGTATAGTAGTAGTAGTAGTGGATGATGACGACAGTGACCATGATTCCATCCCCATTTCCAACCACAACAAACTCCGAATCCTATTTGCTCCAGTAGGTGGAAGTAAAGGAAAAGGAATAGGAGGCACATGGAATCCCTTATAGATACAGATGAAGTGGTTTCCTTCACACAAACAAGCAGAGAGGGGAGAAAAAGATTATGCAAGGGATTTCAGGGTTGCCAACAGAGTAGGTGTATCTGATGACGGGATATGACGTTGCTATGGATGGAGTATTATGGACTGCGTGCTTGGTAGAATCATACTGTTGGAAGGGGCTTTAAAGGTCATCTAGTCCCACCTGCTGCGATTAGAATATAGAATCATAAAATCTAAGAGTTGGAAGACACCTCCTGGGCCATCCAGTCCAACCCCATTCTGCCAAGAAGCAGGAATATTGCATTCAAATCACCCCTGACAGATGGCCATCCAGCCTCTGTTTAAAAGCTTCCAAAGAAGGAGCCTCCACCACACTCCGGGGCAGAGAGTTCCACTGCTGAACGGCTCTCACAGTCAGGAAGTTCTTCCTCATGTTCAGATCGAATCTCCTCTCTTGTAGTTTGAAGCCATAGCTCCATTGCGTCCTAGTCTCCAAGGAAGCAGAAAACAAGCTTGCTCCCTCTTCCCTGTGACTTCCTCTCACATATTTATTCATGACTATCACGTCTCCTCTCAGCCTTCTCTTCTTCAGGCTAAACATGCCCAGCTCCTTAAGCCGCTCCTCATAGGGCTTGTTCTCCAGACCCTTGATCATTTGAGTCACCCTCCTCTGGATATATTCCAGCTTGTCAATATCTCTCTTGAATTGTGGTGCCCAGAATTGGACACAATATTCCAGGTGTGGTCTAACCAAAGCAGAATAGAGCATGGGGAGCATGACTTCCCTAGATCTACACACTAGGCTCCTCTTGATGCAGGCCAAAGTCCCATTGATTCCCTAACCTATTTTCACCATTTTTTCCATGCTTTTAAGGCAGTGGTTCTCAACCTTCCTAATGCCGCAGCCCCTTAATACAGTTCCTCATGTTGTGGTGACCCCCAACCATACAATTATTTTCGTTGCTACTTCATAACTGTAATTTTGCTACTGTTATGAATCACAATGTAAATATCAGATATCTGATTTTATCATTTTTGAGTTATAGTTGCTGGGATTTGTAGTTAACCTACATTCAAAGGGGGCTTTTCCCATTGCCTTGAAGGGACGCAAAAATCCCTCCAGCCTTGCACACTCTTCTCGCCCACACATGCGCACCACACTGCCATGGGTCGAGCATGCCTGTTCTCCCCTCTCTGCTTAGAGTCTTAGAAACAGCCCGCCCCTTGGCTGAGAGGCTGGCCAATCACAGGAGGAGGAGGACTTTTGGTGGGCACATTTGCTGACACAATAGACTCTAATTTGAATGCTGGTGTGGTTTGGGGAGGGGGTTGATTTTGTGATTTGGGAGTGGTAGTTGCTGGGATTTATAGTTAGAACAAACCAAAGCAATCACGTATCCCTGAAGCCTGTATATATTGGGATCTATCAGTCTTACAACTGTTATGTTTGAGAGCGGTTGCTGCTTTTCACCTTCCACTGTATTGAACTGTATACTGGAAATTATATACTATATGCTCTTTGGATGCTATACTTTCTCCTTACATAGATTCCTTTTGTTTGTTCTGACACCCAACAAATATTCTGGGACAGTATATAGGGATTTATAGTTCACCTACAATCAAAAAGCATTCTGAACGCCACCAACAATGGAATTGAACCAAACTTGTCACACAAAACTCCTATGGCCAGCAGAAAATACTGGAAGGGTTAGGTAGGCATTGACCTTGAGTTTTGGAGTTGTAGTTCAACTACATCCAGAGAGCACTGTGGACTCAATCAATGATAGATCTGGACCAAACTTGGCACAAATACTCAATATGCCCAAATGTGAACACTGGTGGAGTTTGGGGAAAATAGACCTTGACATTTGGGAGTTGTAGTTACTGGGACTTATAGTTCACCTACAGTCAAAGAGCATTCCGAACATCACCAACAATAGACTTGGGCAAATTTCCCACCCAGAACATCCATGCCTTGGAGAGATTCACTGGCGTGAGCCTCCCTCCATCCTCGCATGCTCTCCCTTGCCCACACATACGCACCAAGCATGCCTACTTGGAGTCTCAGAAACAGCCCCCCCCCCCTTGGCTGAGAGGCTGGCCAATCAGTGCGGAGGGGGGCTTTTCGTGGGAGGATTCGCTCTCTGTTTCCAAAAAAGAAAAAAAAAGGACAGGCAGAGAAATCTTCAGCATTCTCTGTCAAAGAGGTTCCTAAGACCATCAGAAATATGTGTTTTCTGATGGTTTTTGGCGATCCCTCTGAAACCCCCTTGCAACTTCCTCAAGGGTCCTGACCCCTAGATTGAGAAATGCTGTTATAAGACATTTTGCACTATTTTTCAAGCACAAAAGTTGCAAAGGAGTAAGGCAACCTCTGTTGCAACTTTGCATACAATGTCAACTACAAATCCTAGGATTCCATAGCATGGAGCCATAGTAGTTAAACTGCGGTGAAACTGCAAACATGTTTGGTGGGGATGAGAGGCAGGGCCTTCTCAGTGGTGGCCCCTCGGCTATGGAACGCCCTTCTCGGGGACATTAGATCAGCCCCCTCCCTCTTAACATTTCAGAAAAGAGTCAAGACTTGGTTGTTTGAGCAAGCGTGTTGAAAAAGCAAGGTAAAGGCATAGGAATTAGAACAACTTGATGACGAGATGGGACAATGTTTTTACTAAGAGACGCAAATGATCTATGTTTTAATATTGTTGTTATGGTCGTCTGTGCGCATTCAGAAGAAGATCTACAAGCCACTCTAAACACCTTCGCAGAAGCATACACGAAGCTTGGCCTGTCACTGAACATCGAGAAAACCAAAGTGCTGTTCCAGAAGTCACCAGCCATCCCTCTCCAATGCCAGAGATACAACTTAATGGTGTAACATTAGAAAATGTTGACCATTTCCGCTCCGTTGGCAGCCACCTCTCCACCAAAGTCAACATCGATACCAAAATACAACACCGCCTGAGATCTGTGAGTGCAGCATTTTCCCGAATGAAGCAGAGAGTGTTTGAGGACCGGGACATCCGTAGGGAGACCAAGGTGCTTGTCTATAAAGCTATTGTCCTCCCAACCCTGCTCTATGCCTGCGAAACGTGGACTGTCTACAGACGTCACATGCAACTCCTGGAACGATTCCATCAGCACTGCCTCCGGAAAATCCTGCAAATCTCTTGGGAAGACAAGCGGACAAACGTCAGTGTGCTGGAAGAAGCAAAAACCACCAGCATTGAAGCGATGGTCCTCTGCCATCAACTCCGCTGGACCGGCCACGTTGTCCGGATGCCTGACCACCATCTCCCAAAGCAGTTGCTCTACTCTGAACTTAAGAATGGAAAACGAAACGTTGGGGTACAGGAAAAGACATTTAAAGATGGGCTCAAAGCCAATCTTAAAACTCTGGCATAGACACTGAGAACTGGGAAGCCCTGGCCCTTGACCACTCCAGCTGGAGGTCAGCTGTGACCAGAAGTGCTGCAGAATTCGAGGAGGCACGAGTGGAGGGTGAAAGAGAGAAACGTGCCAAGAGGAAGGTGCATCAAGCCAACCCCGACCGGGACCGCCTTCCACCTGGAAACCGATGCCTTCACTGTGGGAGAAGATGCGGGTCAAGAATAGGGCTCCACAGCCACCTACGAATCCACAAGGAAACCCATCATGGAAGACCATCTTACTCGTCCAACGAGGGATTGCCTAAGTAAGTAAGTAAGTAAGTATGGTTTTATATTATGTGTTGCTGTTTTTAAATGTTTTATAGTGTTTTTGGGCATCGAATCATTGCCATTGTAAACCGCTCTGAGTCGCCTGAGGGCTGAGAAGGGCGGTATACAAATACAGTAAATAAATAAATACTAAATTAATTCTAGAGTGTAGATCTTTTGAGGTCATGTGATTGGTTCGGAAAGCAAACTACTCTTCATGTAATTTATGCAAAACATCAACTAGCACGTTAAGAAAGGTGTGGTGATACTAGAGATCCAGGCATGGCAAAAAATATTGGTGACTTCATCTCAAATTATTATTTCCTCTAACAATTCTAATGTTCTGTTTTATCAGTTTGCACATTTCCAGCAGGTGGCAATATTTGCAGTTTCTATGCCTGTCTTCATTGTGCAGGAAGGGGGCTGGGAGAAAGCAGATAACTCCTTGTCATCACAATATTGCAAAGTGTGCCATCCGCTTCTGCAGAAGGCATTGGCACTGCTAACAATCTCTAGTGCTAAACTCTGAAACCTTGTTACCAGTTCAGTTCTCATCTACATTGTAGCACTAATGCAGTTTGACCTCACTTGAGCTGCCATGGCGCAATGCTCTGGGATCCAAGGATTTGGAGAATGGTGATGCCCCAGCACTCTTTGGCAGGGGAGGCTAAAGACCTTGCAAAACTACAGCTCCCAGGGTTTCCCACCACAGCAGTCAAAGTGCATTTATTCTACAGTGCAGAAGGACTCCTAGAGTCCCAAAAAACTACTACTACTACTACTACTACTACTGCTACTGCTACTACTACTACTGTTACTACTACTACTACTTCTACTATTACTACTACTCCTACTACTACTACTACTACTAATAATAATAATACACTTTGTATCCCCTGGTGGCGCAGTGGGTTAAACGTTCAGAAGAAGTGGGTTGTTGTAGGTTTTTTCGAGCTATATGGCCATGTTCTAGAGGCATTCTCTCCTGACGTTTCGCCTGCATCTATGGCAAGCATCCTCAGAGGTAGTGAGGTCTGTTGGAACTAGGAAAATGGGTTTATATATCTGTGGAAAGACCAGGGTGGGACAAAGAACTCTTGTCTGCTGGAGCTAGGTGTGAATGTTTCAACTGACCACCTTGATTAGCATTTGACGGCCTGGCAGTGCCTGGAGCAATCATTTATTGAGAGGTGATTAGGTGTCCAATCAGGAATACAATACATTCAGAAGACGACCTACAAGCCACTCTAAACACCTTTGCAGAAGCATACGAGAAGCTCGGCTAGTCATTGAACATCGAGGAAACCTAGTGCTCTTCCAGCAGTCACCAGCCAATTCCCCTCCAATGCCAGAAATACAGCTTAAATGTGTAATGTTAGAAAATGTTGACACTTTCCGCTCCCTTGGCAGCCATCTCTCCACAAATGTCAACACTGACACTGAAATACAACACTGCCTGAGCTCTGCGAGTGCAGCATTCTTCCAAATGAAGCAGAGAGTGTTTGAGGACTGGGACATCCGTAGGGATACCAAGGGGCTTGTTTATAAAGCTATTGTCCTCCCAACCCTGCGATATGTCTGAGAAACGTGGACTGTGTATAGATATCACATGCAACTCCTGGAACAATTCCATCAGCATTGCCTCTGAAAAACCCTGCAAATCTCTTGGGTAGACAAGTGGACAAACGTCAGTGTGCTGGAAGAAGAAAAGGCCACCAGCATTGAAATGATGGTCCTCCGCCATCAACTCTGCTGGACCGGCCACGTTGTCTGGATGCCTGATCACCATCTCTCAAAGCAGTTGCTCTACTCTGAACTCAAGAACAGAAAACGAAATGCTGGTGGGCAGGAAAAGAGATTTAAAGACGGGCTCAAAGCCAACCTCAAAAACTCTGGCATAGACACTGAGAACTGGGAAGCCCTGGCCCTTGAGCGCTCCATTACTCTTTGACTGAGAAGGCCAAAGAACTTGCACAACTACACCTCCCATGATTCCACTGCATTGAGCCTTGGCAGTTAAAGTGGTGCCAAACTGCATTAATTCAACTCCTGAGTCAGGAAAATGTCGTAAACCTCTAGCCATCAAGGGATTCTGTTCACCTGGTGCACAGTGTGCAATTGCACAAGTGGGGCTTGATCTGTGGTGTTGCTCTCTTGCAAAAGTCAAAGCGTAAAGAACGGAGAATACATCCTCCAGCTGTGCAGGCATCCATTCAACGTCCCACACACCAGCAGGGACTGTGTTCAGTGAACCACTAAGGCAGCACTCTCAGGTTTGTGCAACAGGGGTTGAGCAACGCTGAGCATGGGGTGACCTTCGTGCAACCTCTGAGAAAGCCAGATTAAAGTCTGATAGCATCTCTGTATCCCAGGAGAAATTAAAGCGCCTCCAGCTGCCATAGAAAGGACCATGAAATCTGGTCCAGGTGAGTTACCTGGGGGGAAAGAGTCTTCCACAGAATTGTAGAGTTGGAAGGGACCCTCAAAGGCCATCCAGTCCAACCCCTGCCAAGCAGGAAAATACAATCCAAGTGCTCCTGATAGTGGCCATCCAGCTTCTACATTTTTCCCCAAAATTCATTTTTACTTAGACAAATTAGTACAAAACCTACATACAAGTCTACAAAGAAAATAACGAATAAAACCAAAGTTTCTTAAAGTAAGTGAGACTCTGCTCAAAAGCCTCCAGAGAAGGAGACTCCATTGGACTTCAAGGAAGAATGTTCCACAGAGAAACAGCTGTTACTCTCAGGAAATTCTTCATAAGGTTTAGAATAGAGTCTATCTCCCTGCCATTTGAATCCATTGCTCCAATGTGTCCTGATCAATAAAGTAGCAGAAAACAAGCTTTTGCCTTCCTTAATGTGATATCCTTTCA
This sequence comes from Anolis sagrei, assembly GCF_037176765.1. Classification (NCBI taxonomy): domain Eukaryota; kingdom Metazoa; phylum Chordata; class Lepidosauria; order Squamata; family Anolidae; genus Anolis; species Anolis sagrei. The sequence continues at coordinate 6,550,928 of NC_090023.1, forward strand.
GATATTATTATTATTATCATTATCATTTTACTGACACAAAAAAACAGTATGTCACCGCAAACGAGATCTATATGCTGGATTTAATATCAAATTATTATTATTATTATTATTATTATTATTATTATTATTATTATTATTATATGCAGAACAAGATTAGTACACAGCAAACAAGATCACTATGCTGGCTTTTGTATTGGATCACACGTTGGACACATCGGGCAATTATTATTATTTGTGTCGTCGAAGGCTTTCATGGCCAGAATCACTGGGTTGTTGTGAGTTTTATGGGCTGTATAACCATGTTCCAGAAGCATTCTCTCCTGATGTTTTGCCCACATCTATGGCAGGCATCCTCAGAGGTTGTGAGATCTGTTAGAAACTAGGCAAGTGAGGGTTATACATTTGTGGAATAATGTCCAGGGTGGGAGAAAGAACCCTTGTCTGTTTGAGGCTGGGGAGAATGTTGCAATTGGCCATCTTGATTAGCATCTAATGACCTTGCAGCTTCAAAGATCTTGGAGTCCTCGTGGACAACAAGTTAAACACGAGCCAACAATGTGATGTGGTGGCAAAAAAAGCCAATGGGATTTTGGCCTGCACCAAGAGGAGCATAGTGTCTAGATCTAGGGAAGTAATGCTCCCCATGCTCTATTCTGCTTTGGTTAGACCACACCTGGAATATTGGGTCCAATTCTGGGCACCACAATTCAAGAGAGATATTGACAAGCTGGAATGTGTCCAGAGGAGGGTGACTAAAATGATCAAGAGTCTGGAGAACAAGCCCTATGAGGAGCGGCTTAAGGAGCTGGGCATGTTTAGCCTGAAGAAGAGAAGGCTGAGAGGAGATATGATGAGAGCCATGTATAAATATGTGAGAGGAAGCCACAGGGAGGAGGGAGCAACCTTGTTTTCTGCTTCCTTGGAGACTAGGACGCGGAACAACGGCTTCAAACTACAAGAGAGAAGATTCCATCTGAACATGAGGAAGAACTTCCTGACTGTGAGAGCCGTTCAGCAGTGGAACTCTCTGCCCCGGAGTGTGGTGGAGGCTCCTACTTTAGAAGCTTTTAAACAGAGGCTGGATGGCCATCTGTCAGGGGTGATTTGAATGCAATATTCCTGCTTCTTGGCAGAATGGGGTTGGACTGGATGGCCCAGGAGGTCTCTTCCAACTCTTTGATTCTATGATTCTATGATTCTAAGACTGGCTGATTCCTGCCTAAAATGAGGACAGTAAATAAAAAGCAAAACTCAAAAAACAAGGGAATTCCAGACAGGAAACAACCAGGGCTAACACCTCCCAACAAAATATCCACCAGGCAGCAACCAGGCAGGCTTTGAAGCAGACAGGCCCTGAGGATGCCTGTCACAGATGTGGGTGAAATGTCAGGAGAGAATGCTTCTGGAACACGGCCAGAGAGCCCCAAAAACTCACAGCAACCCTATCATCATCATCATCACCATCACCATCATTATCACCATCATCATCATCATCATCTTTATCATTATTAATTATAACTTATACCATTATTTGAGTCTTGAATAATAATAATAATAATAATAATAATAATAATAATAATGTAATTAGTTAAATAGATTAATATTACCTGCCTAGCACAAAACAGTTAAAATACATCTATATGAATAAAAATGTAATATCCGTTTGTGGGATTAACATAACTCAAAAACCATTGGACAAATTGACACCAAATTTGGACACAATACACCTAACAACCCAATGTATGTCCTTCACTCAAAAAATTGATGTTGTAATTTGGGAGTTGTAGTGGCTGGGATTTATTGTACACCCACAATCAAAGAGCATTCTGAACTCCACCAATGATGGAATTGAACCACTCTTGGGACAAAGAACTCCCATGATCAACAGAAAACACCAAAACGGTTTCGTGGGCATTGACCTTGAGTTTGGGAGTTCTAGTTAATAATATTAATGTATTTTCACAAGAAAGGTATTGACAAACTGGAACATGTCCTCTGAACTGTGGGGCCAGAACTGGACACAGATTGTCTGGCAGTGTAGATTCACATAATCCAGTTCAAAGCAGATAATGTGGTCTATTTGATTTGATAATCTGGATGATATGGTTTTCAAAGAGAAGACAAAGGACTATATCTGTAAAACAGGACACATGACCACCCTAGAAGCACATGCTTGCCTTTGGGAAGTGAAGAACCCACATAAAGGGTCATCTAAAGGCAACTATGGCATCTCTACAGCATGGCAGAGGAGTAGGAACCTCTCTGGAGGTCATCTTTAACTTCCATGACTCAGTGGTATGGAATCAAGAGACTTGTAGCTTGTTAAAGGAACCACCACTCTTGGGCAAAGAAGGTTAAAGACCTGGTAAAACTAAGGCTCCCAGGATTCCATAGCATTGAGCCAGAACAGGTGAAGTTGGATCAAACTACATTAATTCTGTAGTGTAGATCAGACATGGGCAAACTTTGGTTCTCCCTCCAGGTGTTTTGGACTTCAGCTCCCACAATTCCTAACAGCCTACTGGCTGTTAGGAATTGTGGGAGTTGAAGTCCAAAACACCTGGAGGAAGGACCAACATTTGCCCATGTCTGGTGTAGATGCTCCTATGAGCTACCTCGGGGGCCAGATGTTCTGATCGCAAGACACAGTGCACCAAAACCAGCTATCTATGCCAGAGATGTGGCCCTTTGAGCCACCCAGATGTTTTGGACTACACAACCCACTTAATTCCTTTATCTTTGGCCATGCTGGGACACATCCAACGTATTTGGAAGACCAAAGATACATGGCATGTGGTCACCGGTAGTGTTGAATCCCTACAAGCAGTTCTACTTGGAGGCCTTCTACCAATCTTCCTTGGCCAGGTTCTTGAGTGATCCAATGACATCGAGTTTTCCCCATGAATGACGTTAGAATGGGTTGATCCCTTGCGTCATTCCAAGATGCTCACGCCAACGCCAGAACATGGAAACTTGGAGCCAGGCTGTGGGCAGACAGCTTCCTGCAGAGCATGATCAAAGGCAACCTTCTGGCTCCTTCGCAGAGAGACTTCTGGCCAGGTTTTGCACTCCACATCCTATGGAGCGGACCTCTCAAGATGATGGATTGATCCAACTGGGTACAGCTAGGAAAGGCATGTAGCCTCTGGCACTAAGAGGTCTCATCCGGCCCAAAGAAGGACGGCCAGATTGCTAATTAGGGTTGGCTATGGAGAGCGCAGTCTTCTTGCCAGTCTGTTTCTCAAAGTTCTGGCTATAACTTAGAAACCCTCACAAAGCTCTGGCTTGAGCTCTAAGGTCTTCCCGAGTTGTGAGACTTTTTCTCACAGTCTCTTCAGCTTCTCAAGTTTGTTTGTTTGGGATGCAAGAGATGACCTTCTAAGGGCTTAAAAACGTATATCACAGTAAGACAAAATGACTTTATGTACCCAATTTCGAAAAATGTCCAATGTATATGGCATTCAAACTCTCTCCCTAGGGAGACTCAAGGAGCATCCATATTGTAGGATTAATGCCGTTTGACGCTACTTTAAGAGCCATAGCATGGAATTCCGAGAGTTGTAGTTTTGCAAGGTCTTTAGCCTTCTCTACCAAAGAGAGTGATGTTGCCTCTCCAAACTACAACTCCTGGAACTCCATAACAAGTTCACAGCTTGGATTCATCACTGAGCCTGGAACCCCAGGTTTCGGCAGTGACAAGGGGAACATTTGCACAGTTAAAACTTGTGTGCCAGCTGCACCCGTACCTTGGGAAGTCTGACTTGGCCATGGTGGTCCACGCTCTGGTTACATCCCAGATAGACTACTGCAACACGCTCTACATGGGGTGGCCTTTGAAGACTGTTCGGAAGCTTCAAGTGGCCCAATGGGCAGCAGCCAGGTTACTAACGGGAGTGGCGCTCAGGGAGCACACAACTCCTCTGTTACGTCAGCTCCACTGGCTGCTAATTTGCTAGCAGGCGCAATTCAAAGTGCTGGCTTTAGCCTATAAAGCCTTAAATGGTTCCGGCCCAGCATACCTGTCCGAATGTATCTCCTCCTATGAACCATCTAGGACAATGGTTCTCAACCTGGGGTCCCCAGATGTTTTTGGCCTTCAGCTCCCAGAAATCCTAACAGCTGGTACACTGGCTGGGATTTCTGCGAGTTGTTTTCTGAGAACCACTGATCTAGGAGCTTGTCTAGGGAGGTCCTGCTCTCGATCCCACCTGCATCGCAAGTGCGATTGGCGGGGATGAGGGACAGGGCCTTCTCGGTGGTGGCCCCTCCGGCTATGGAATTCCCTCCCCAGTGATATTAGATCGTCTCCCTCCCTCCCGACTTTCCGAAAGAAGGTGAAAACCTGTCTCTTTGAGCAAGCTTTTGAGAATACAGCAGAATAGATAACATGAAACTATGATAAACTTGGAACGGCTAGACAATATTATTGGAAATCGATTTTATCAGGATGGCATTGGAGACTGTATGTTTTATTGGATTTATATGTGTTTTTATATTGTTATGTGGATTGTTTTAATCACTCTTTTATGAATATATGGCATTGAATTGTGCCAACCTGTAACCCGCCTTGAGTCGCTGTACGGCTGAGAAAGGCGGACTATAAATATAGTGAACAAATAAATAAATAGCACTGAGCCATGGCAATTAAAATGGTATCAAACTACATTCATTCTATAGTGTAGATGCAACCCAAAACAGCTCTCTCCTTGATGTCCTTCCATGATGTCCTTGTATGCGAGACTAACATCCATGGTTTCATTTATCCGCTTCTGATGAAATGTGTTCTTTCCAGGCATTTTCTAGGTCCTACAGTGCGACTCTATGAGTCCATCTACAATGCAGAATTGTTGTAAATAGCAATCTTTTCTGTTGAAATTGTCCACATGCTTGTGTATTTCATGTCAGACTACACAGAGAAGCCATTGAAATCCACAAGCATGTGGACAATTTCAACAGAAAGGAAGAGACCATGAAAATGAACAAAATCTGGCTACCAGTATTAAAAAAAAACCTCTAAAATTACAACAGCACAATAACAGAGAGGAAACAAACAAGGACATCTAATCACCTCTCAACAAAAGATTGCTCCAGGCACTGTCAGGCCATCAAATGCTAATAAAGGTGGTCAGCTGAAACATTCACACCTAGCTCCAACAGACAAGGGTCCTTTGTCCCACCCTGGTCATTCCACAGATATATAAACCCTTTTTCTTAGTTCCAACAAACCTCACTACCTCTGAGGATGCTTACCATAGATGCCGGCGAAACGTCAAGTGAGAATGCCTCTAGACCATGGCCATATAGCCCGAAAAAACCTACAACAACCCAGTGATTCCAGCCATGAAAACCTTTGACAATACAGTGCTGTAGAATTTGAAGAGGCAGAATGAAGGGCAAAAGAGAGAAACGTCCCAAGAGGAAGGCACGTCAAGCCAACCCCGACTGGGACCGCCTTCCACCTGGAAACCGATGCCCTCACTGTGGGAGAACATGCAGGTCAAGAATAGGGCTCCATAGCCACCGCCAGGACACTGAACTTGGAAGACAATCTTACTCAGACAAAGTAAAAGTAAAGTAATATCAACGTGCATTGTAGATGCAATCACAGAGTAGGTTTTGTAATGTCTGTATTTGTCCATAGAATATTTTCCCAGTTATAGTAAATATAAATTTCGAACTGCAATTAATTCTTTCCATTAGGAAGCAGCAAAGCTATCTAAGCTCCCTGGCATGCTGAAATTACTTTTCGGTGGCTCTGTTGGCTCTCCTTTTAAGATTTTTCTCCCTTCCTCTGGTTTATAATCTAAATAACAGAGAGGAAGTGTTTGCTGAAAGTATTTACAAGTTTTGCAATGAAAATACATCCAAGCAAAGCCCTGGATTGGACCAAATTCAACATTTACACCCGTAAAGGGCGATTTATGGAGCCCGGTACCCGCATCATAGAGGGAGCAAATTTCACAATATTTATGCTGCATATAAAATTAACGTGGCATTTTTAAAAACTGGTGTAACTTAGATAAACATCCTACAGTCATCCCTCCATTTTTTTTTCAGTTTTGACTTCCGCAGATTTGATTATATATGGATTTGATTTAAAATGTTCTCTCTAGGAATCTCTAGATGAGTGTTTCTAAACCTGGTGGTCAAGACCCCTGGGGGGGTCGTGAGGGGGTGTCAGAGGGGTCGCCAAAGACCATCAGAAAATACAGTATTTTCTGTTGCTCATGCAAGTTCTGTCTGGGAAGTTTGGCCCAATTCTATCCTTGGTGGGGTTCAGAATGCTCTTTCATTGTAGGTGAACTATAAATCCCAGCAACTGCAACTCCCAAATGTCAAGGTCTATTTCCCCCAAACTCCACCAGTATTCACATTTGGGCATATTGAGTATTCGTGCCAAGTTTGGTCCAGCTCCATCATTGTTTGAATCCACAGTGCTCTCTGAATGTAGGTGAACTACAACTCCCAAATTCAAGGTCAATGCTCACCAAACTCTTCCAATATTTTCTCTTGGTCATGGGAGTTCTGTGTGCCAAGGTGGTTTAATTCCATCGTTGGTGGAGTTCAGAATGCTCTTTGATTGTAGGTGAACTATAAATCCCCCCCAACCCCACCAGTATTCAAATTTGGGCGTATCAGGTATTTGTACCAAATCTAGTCTACTGAATGAAAATACATTCTGAGTATCAGATATTTACATTACGATTCATAACAGTAGCAAAATTATAGTTATGAGTAGCAACGGAAATAATTTTATGGTTAGGGGTCACAATTAAGGGGTCGCGCAATTAGGGAAGTTGAGAAACACTGCTCTAGATCCTCAAATGCAATTCTGTTTCCAGACATGCTCCCCCTGCTCTATTCTGCCTTGGTTAGACCACACCTGGAATCACACTTTGTCCAATTCTGGGAACCACAATTGAATTTTATTTATTTATTTACCGTATTTATATTCCGCCCTTCTCACCCCGCAGGGGACTCAGGGCGGATTACAGTAAACACATATATGACAAACATTCAATGCCAATTTTTGACATACAAACATATACAGACATACACAGAGGCTATTTAACTTTTTCTGGCTGCAAGGGGAGCTGTCGCTTTCATTGTCCATCTGCGACACTGATGATGCACTTCCGCATTCCCCACATGCTTTTGCTGGAGTCTTTTTTTTGGCCTCATAAATTAGTTAATTTAGCCTCCCCACACAAGGTGGTACCCAATTTTCCTACTTGACAGATGCAACTGTCTTTCGGGTTGCAAAGGTCAACAACAAGCTACACAATTGGTTGGAAACTCTAACCCAGGCTGGCTTCGAACTCATGACCTTTTGATCAGAGTGATCTTAATGCAGCTGACACTCAGCCAGCTGCGCCACAATCCCATGTAGAGATATTGACAAGGGAGATATCGACAAGCTGGAATGTGTCCAGAGGAGGGCGACTAAAATGATCAAGGGTCTGGAGAACAAGCCCTATGAGGAGCGGCTTAAGGAGCTGGGCATGTTTAGCCTGAAGAAGAGAAGGCTGAGAGGAGATATGATAGCCATGTATAAATATGTGAGAGGAAGCCACAGGGAGGAGGGAGCAAGCTTGTTTTCTGCTTCCTTGGAGACTAGGACGCAATGGAGCTCTGGCTTCAAACTACAAGAAAGGAGAGATTCCACCTGAACATGAGGAAGAACTTCCTGACTGTGAAAGCCATTCAGCAGTGGAACTCTCTGCCCTGACAGATGGACATCCAGCCTCTGTTTAAAAGCTTCCAAAGAAGGAGCCTCCACCACACTCCGGGGCAGAGAGTTCCACTGCTGAACGGCTCTCATAGTCAGGAAGTTCTTCCTCATGTTCAGATGGAATCTCCTTTCTTGTAGTTTGAAGCCATAGCTCCATTGCATCCTAGTCTCCAGGGAAGCAGAAAACAAGCTTGCTCCCTCCTCCCTGTGGCTTCCTCTCACATATTTATACATGGCTATCATAGCTCCTCTCAGCCTTCTCTTCTTCAGGCTAAACATGTCCAGCTCCTTAAGCCGCTCCTCATAGGGCTTGTTCATGGGGATCAATTACCTCGCAACTTTTGGCACAAGTTCCAAAATGTGGGCCTTTTATTGCTCACTCTGGGAAGATCTATGATCCTTCATGTCTGTTTTTAGCCTTCCCTTAAAGAGATTCAGTGCTTATATATTAAAAGTGATTCAGTTCTTAATGAATAAGGATCGTTTCTTGCACAACCTGCGATGACTCCCACAAATATTTCCAACTAATCTTTGGGGCAAAACACATACAAAACTAAACAGAACAGCATGTCCCTGGGATTTCCTCAAAAACAGGCTCTGCTGGATCATAATTTTTGAGTTTCTTCCCAATACTCCAAACGGTGAGACCCTGGGTTTCGGGTTTCTTTTTGAACATAAAGGGTTTTCTACATATGTGTTTTGCCTTATGTTTGCTTTCATTGATTTAGAAATTGTTCAGTTTCAAGGAAAAGGTGGGATATAACTGACTTAAGAGCCAGAGCCAAAACAGAAGCAACAAAAACACACAAGAATAACAGTTCAACCCCTAGGTACATGCATACAGAAAAGAGGAATATCCCATGTCCATGCAAAAGGAAATCCATTCCAGGTTTTACTTTGAGCTTCAAAGGTATTAATCACAGTGCTGAGCCTACAGGACTTTGGGTAAAATCCCAAGGAAAACCTGGAGTGGACTTCCATGGGAATCCTGAGCTGTTATGGTCCAACAACTAGAATTTTTCCTAGTTCCAACAGACCTCAATACCTCTGAGGATGCTTGCCATAGATGCAGGCGAAACATCAGGAGAAAATGCCTCTAGACCATGGCCATATAGCCCTAAAAAACCTACAACCCACAACTAGAATTTCTTTAGCATCCAATGACCAATGATGGTACTGCACGGAAATGTTACTTTTTAAGATACTACAACTACCAGCATCCTTTGGACACCAATCTCATTGTTTTGAAAGTCCTGCCAGAGAATGTAATGTGAATGTTTGGGTTCTTGCTTCTGGACTGTTGTTGTTGCAGGATCAAAATTGGTGGTGCAACATATACATACATATAGATGCATCCACACTGTAAAATGAATGCAGTTTGATATGGTGGAGGCTGCTTCTTTGGAAGCTTTTAAACAGAGGCTGGATGGCCATCTGTCAGGGGTGATTTGAATGCAATATTCCTGCTTCTTGGCAGAATGGGGTTGGACCGGACGGCCCATGAGATCTCTTCCAACTCTTTGATTCTATGATTCTATGATATGTCCAGAGGAGGGCGACTAAAATGATCAAGGGTCTGGAGAACAAGCCCTATGAGGAGCGGCTTAAAGAGCTGGGCATGTTTAGCCTTAAGAAGGCTGAGAGGAGACAAGATAGCCATGTATAAATATGTGAGAGGAAGCCACAGGGAGGAGGGAGCAAGCTTGTTTTCTGTTTCCTTGGAGACTAGGATGCAATGGAGCAATGGCTTCAAACTACAAGAGAGGAGATTCCATCTGAACATGAGGAAGAACTTCCTGACTGTGAGAGCTGTTCAGCTGTGGAACTCTCTGCCCCGGAGTGTTGTAGAGGCTCCTTCTTTGGAAGCTTTTAAACAGAGGCTGAGTGGCCATCTGTCGGGGGTGCTTTGAATGGAATTTTCCTGCTTCTTGGCAGAATGGGGTTGGACTGGATGGCTCATGAGGTCTCCTCCAACTCTATGATTCTATGATACCACTTTTAATGCCCTGGCAAAATATGTCATCTTTAGGGATTTTCTAGGTATTTAACTGCCCTGGTTTGATGCTATGGAATCCAGGGAGTGATAGTTTGGTGACACAGCAACACTTTTTGGCAGAGGAAGCTAAAGACCTTGTAAAACTACAACTCCCAGGATCCAGTAGCAAAGAGCCATGGCTGTTAAACTGGTGTTGCATTGCATACAGGATCCAAGGAAAAGGGGATGGGATGCAAAACTCATTTTGAACTGACTGTGGAAGCAGAGAAAAAGCCGAAGGGATTCTGAAGCAGGAAATTTCCAAATTGGAAACTTCTTCCACCTGCAAGATTAGTCATGGAAATCCAGGCACATTTCCTCTGAAGCACATCAGGGTGACCTCAGCACGGCAGGCTGACTTCAAAGTAGATGTGCATTACGTGGAAAGATGGACTCTAAATACTTGGATAAAACCAAGAGTTGAGGCAAAAGCCCTACTGAGTATTCCTTGCCTAAAGGTGCATCTATATCGGGCATGGTGGACAAAGAAGGCTGACGAAATCCAACACTTGGCAGATACCAATGATGCTCAGGGAGTTATAGAACTCCAGTATGCTGATGACAATGTCGTCTGTGCGCATTCAGAAGAAGACCTACAAGCCACTCTAAACGCCTTCACAAAAGAATACATTAATTCTACAGTGGATATACATGCATAGTCTAATGGTAGGGCCAGCTGTGTATAGGACCACTGAAGACGAAGCCAATTTCAATGTCTGTCAGCGACTTTTGCCAAACACAAACCAAAGACTTTGAATCATCCAGAACTACCATATTTATTTAACCTGTAGGTACTATAATATAGAATCATAGAATCAAAGAGTTGGAAGAGACCTCCTGGGCCGTCCAGTCCAACCCCATTCTGCCAAGAAGCAGGAATATTGCATTCAAATCACCCCTGACAGATGGCCATCCAGCCTCTGTTTAAAAGCTTCCAAACAAGGAGACTCTACCACACTCCAGGGCAGAGAGTTCCACTGCTGAACGGCTCTCACAGTCAGGAAGTTCTTCCTCATGTTCAGATGGATATATAACCAGTTTCCAGGGAAAAAAGTGGATGGTGATAATGATGATGACAATTATTGGTGCTGAGGTTGGTTACAACAACATCTGTTATAGAACTCCAATATGCTGATGACAATGTCGTCTGTGCGCATTCAGAAGAAGACCTACAAGCCACTCTAAACACCTTTGCAGAAGCATACGAGAAGCTCGGCCTGTCATTGAACATCGAGAAAACCAAAGTGCTCTTCCAGCAGACACCAGCCAATCCCTCTCCAATGCCAGAAATACAAATTAATGGTGTAACATTAGAAAGTGTTGACCATTTCCGCTCCCTTGGCAGCCACCTCTCCACAAAAGTCCAAAGTGCTCTTCCAGCAGGCACCAGCCAATCCGATTGCAATGCCAGAAATACAGCTAATGGTGTAACATTAGAAAATGTGGACCATTTCCACTCCCTTGGCAGCCACCTCTCCACCAAAGTTAATATTGACACCAAAATACAACACTGCCTGAGCTCTGCAAGTGCAGCATTCTTCTGAACGAAGCAGAGAGTGTTTGAGGACCGGACATCTGTAGGGATACCAAGGTGCTTGTTCATAAAGCTGTTGACCTCCCAACCCTGTTATACACCTGCGAGACGTGGACTATCTACAGATATCACATGCAACTTCTGGAATGATTCCATCAGCGCTGCCTCTGGAAAATCCTGCAAATCTCTTGGGAAGACAGGCGGAGAAATGTCAGCGTGCTGGAAGAAGCAAAGACCACCAACATGGAAGCAATGGTCCTCCGCCATCAACTCCACTGGTCTGGCCACGTTGTCCGGATGCCCGACCACCGTCTCCCAAAGCAGTTGCTCTACTCTGAACTCAAGAACGGAAAATGGAATGTTGGTGGGCAGGAAAAGAGATTTAAAGATGGGCTCAAAGCCAACCTCAAAAACTCTGGCATAGACACTGAGAACTGGGAAGCCCTGGACCTTGAGCGCTCTGCGAGTGCAGCATTTTTCTGAATGAAGCAGAGAGTGTTTGAGGACCGGGACATCCGTAGGGATACCAAGGTGCTGGTCTACAAAGCTATTGTCCTCTCAACCCTGCTATATGCCTGCGAAACATGGACTGTCTACAGACGTCACATGAAACTCCTGGAACGATTCCATCAGCGCTGCCTCCGGAAAATCCTTCAAATCTCTTGGGAAGACAAGCGGACAAATGTCAGCGTGCTGGAAGAAGCAAAGACACCCACCTCTGCCATCAACTCTACTGGACCGGCCACGTTGTCCGTATGCCCGACCACCGTCTCCCAAAGCAGTTGCTCTACTCCGAACTCAAGAATGGAAAACAGAATGTTGGTGGGCAGGAAAAGAGATTTAAAGATGGGCTCAAAGCCAACCTTAAAAACTCTGGCATAGACACTGAGAACTGGGAAGCCCTGGACCTTGAGCGCTCCAGCTGGAGGTCAGCTGTGACCAGCAGTGCTGTAGGATTTGAAGAGGCACGAATAGAGGGCGAAAGAGAGAAATGTGCCAAGTGGAAGGCGCCAACCCTGACCAGGACCGCCTTCCACCTGGAAACCAATGCCCTCACTGTGGGAGAAGATGCAGATCAGTCACCTATGGACCCACCAGAATACTGATCCTGGAAGACTATCCTACTCGGCCAATGAGAGATCGCCTAAGTAAGTAAGTCCCTTATTTATCCCTATGTCTTTCTCCTATTTTCTCTAAATATTTCCCTTACTTTCCCTATGTATTCCCTCTATGTATTTTCCCTACTTTCCCTATGTATTTTCCCCTAAGTATTTCCCCTACTTTCCCTACATATTTCTCTCTATGTATTTTCCCCACTTTCCCTAAGTAATTTCCCCTATGTATTTCCCTCTTCCCCCTATATCTTTCTCCAACTTTCCCTAAATATTTCCCTTACTTCCCTTCTATTTATTTCTCCCTACATATTTTCCCTATGTAGTTCCCCTACTTTCCCTATGTATTTCCCCTACTTTCCCTAGGTATTTTCCCCTATGTATTTTCCATTTCCCCCATGTATTTCCCTTTTCCCTCTATATCTACTTTCCCTAAACATTTCCCTTACTTCCCTTCTATTTATTTCTCCCTACATATTTTCCCCTATGTATTTCCGCTATTTTTCCTACGTATTTTCCCCTACATATTTTCCCTATGTATTTCCCCTACTTTCCCTATGTATTTCCCTTATTTCTCTCTATGTCTTTCCCCTACTTTTCCTAAATATTTCCCTTTCTTCCCCTATGTATTTCCCCCTATATACTTCCCCTAATTACCCTATGTATTTTCCCCTATGTATTTCCCCTACTTTCCCTTCATATTTCCCTCTACATAGTTCCCCTACTTTCCCTAAGTATTTTACTCTATGTATTTTCCATTTTCCCCTATGTATGTCCCCCTTTCCCTATGTATTTCCCTCCCCCCCCCATATCTTTCTCCTACTTTCCCTAAATATTTCCCTAACTTCCCCTCTATTTATTTCTCTCTACTTATTTTCCCTATGTAGTTACCCTACTTTTCCTATGTATTTTCCCCTATGTAGTTCCCCGACTTTTCCTATGTATTTCCCCTACTTTTCCTGCATATTTTCACCTACGCATTTTTCCCTATGTATTTCCCCTACTTTCCCTATGCATTTCCCTTATTTTTCTCTATGTCTTTCCCCTACTTTCCCTATGCATTTCCCTTACTTTTCCTATGTATTTCCCTCTATATATTTCCCCTAATTATCCTATGTATTTTCCCCTATGTATTCCCCCCTATGTATTCCCCCCATATATACAAACAAATGGTAATCTAACAAGGGGGTGCATCTACACTGTAGAATTAATGCAGTTTGGAACCACTTTAACTGCCATGGCTCAAACCTAGGGCATCAAAAGAAGTTGTGTTTTAAGAGGCACTTTTCTGCTTACGATTGCTAGTGGTTGACTAAACTACAATTCCCAGGATCCCATAGCATTGAGTCATGGCAGATTAAAGTGGCGTCAAACTGAATTAATTCTACAATGTAGATGCACCCAGGGTGGCTATGTAAGTCATCAAAGCAAACCAGCACCAGACTCTTGTTAATCCCAGATCATAAATCATGACCAACAGCAAGAAAAATAACATTTCCCACCCCCTCTTCTTCTGTCTCACCCTTTCTTTTCTTTTCTTTTTTCTCTCCTCCTTTCACCAATCTCACTCAAGGAGGAAATTCTTGTAGTGTTTGGCCACTCTCATCATGCCGACCTATTTTTAGTCCCAGCCTAAAATATGGATGGGGGTTATTTATAGGAACATTCTTGTGCAAACACCTTGAAGCATAAGCACATGGACACCGCATCGCACAAAAATGCATCCTGCAAAATCTACAACTAGTTGAGATATATATATATATATATATATATATATATATATATATATATATATCTGTATCTAAAAAAATAAATGAAAATATCCCAGACGCGTTTCCCTTCTCTGCCTCCAGACAGGCGAACAGGGGATCTGCATTCCTGCCGACTCATAAATAGCCCTTTCCCTTGATCCACCGAAGGCAGGCTCAGATGCTTTTTGGCCTCCATTATCCTGGAATGCATGACATTGGCATGGCCCACCTCCCATGAAAGGTCGAAAGAATCCAGAAAAGAAAAATGGAATGAAAGATTGAGAGAGAGAGAGAAATATCTGGTGGCTGGGGGAAGATGAGAATTTAAGGCCTCTCTCGGGAGCCTGCCAGGGAATTACAAAACCAAAGGTTTTTGCAAGAGAGGAGACATCAACAATGACCGAAAGGGCTTCAAAACAACCGAAGCTGGCTATCTTTACCTGGGAGCAATAATAACAATAACCACAATAATAACATGTTCCTCTAGAACAGGGGTCCTCAAACTTTTTAAACAGAGAGCCAGGTCACAGTCTTTCAAACTGTTGGGGGGCCGGATTATAATTTGAAAAAAACATGAATTCCTATGCACACTGCACATATCTTATTTGTAGTGCAAAAACACTTTAAACAATACAATAATTATTGGCTTCAAACTACAAGAGAGGCGATTCCATCTGAACATTGGGAAGAACTTCCTGACTGTGAGAGCCGTTCAGCAGTGGAACTCTCTGCCTCGGAGTGTGGTGGAGGCTCCTTCTTTGGAAGCTTTTAAGCAGAGGCTGGATGGCCATCTGTCAGGGGTGATTTGAATGCAATATTCCTGCTTCTTGGCAGAATGGGGTTGGACTGGATGGCCCATGAGGTCTCTTCCAACTCTTTGATTCTATGATTCTAATTAAAATTAAGAACAAATTTAACAAATATAAACTTTTTAGTATTTCAATGGGAAGTGTGGACCTACTTTTGCTGATGAGATAGGGTTGTTGTTGTGTGTTTTCAAGTCATTTCAGTTGATCCTGTGTGAGGGCCGGGTAAATTACCTTGCAGGGCCGCATCCGGCCCCTGGGTCTTATTTGAGGACCCCTGCTCTAGAACATGGCCATGTCATAGAATCATAGAATCATAGATCAAAGAGTTGGAAGAGACCTCCTGGGCCATCCAGTCCAACCCCATTCTGCCAAGTAGCAGGAATATTGCATTCAAATCACCCCTGACAGATGGCCATCCAGCCTCTGTTTAAAAGCTTCCAAAGAAGGAGCCTCCACCACACTCCAGGGCAGAGAGTTCCACTGCTGAACGGCTCTCACAGTCAGGAAGTTCTTCCTCATGTTCAGATGGAATCTCCTCTCTTGTAGTTTGAAGCCATTGTTCCATTGCGTCCTAGTCTCCAAGGAAGCAGAAAACAAGCTCACTCCTCTCTGTGCCTTCCTCTCACATATTTATACATGGCTATCATATCTCCTCTCAGCCTTCTCTTCTTCAGGCTAAACATGCCTAGCTCCTTAAGCTGCTCCTCATAGGGCTTGTTCTCCAGACCCTTGATCATTTGAGTCACCCTCCTCTGGACACATTCCAGCTTGTCAATATCTCTCTTGAATTGTGGTGCCCAGAATTGGACACAATATTCCAGGTGTGGTCTAATGTTGGACACTTCCCAAGTGTCTAGGACGGTGTGATGTATTGGCGAATAGTGCATGCAGATCCCAGTACTGTGGTCTTCTGGTAATTTTGTCAGCGCTGATCCAGGGAAGTCATGCTCCCCATGCACTATTCCGCCTTGGTTAGTCCACACCTGGAATATTGTGTCCCATTCTGGGCACCACAATTCAAGAGAGATATTGACAAGCTGGATTGTGTCCAGAGGAGGTAGTTTTGCAATTAATGCAGTTTTGACTCTACCTTCACTGCCATGACTCAAAGCTATGGAATCCCGGGAGTTGTAGTTTTCCAAGGGATGCCTCTACACTGTAGAACTAATGCAGATTGATTCGACTTTCGCTGCCAAGGCTCAATATCATACAATCATGGGAGCTGTAGGTTACACTGTAGAACTAATGCAGTTCGATGCCACTTTCACTGCCATGACTCAATGCTATGGAATCCTGGGAGTTGAAGTTTTACAAGGGATGAACCTACTGTGCACTGTAGAACTAATGCACATTGATTCTACTTTCGCTGCCAAGGTTCAAGATCATGCAATCGTGGGAGCTGTAGTTTTGTAAGGTCCTTAGCCATCTCTGCCAAAGCGTGCTGGTGCCAAACCAACCTAAAACTAGATGCATCCCTTGTAAAACTACAACTCCCAGGATTCTATAGCATTGAGCCATGGCAGTGATATAGATGCACCCTATGTTTCAATTTTGGCTGCAGTTTCCTTGGGACAAGGACCTTGCTTGCTTTTGTTACATCGCTTTTTCAAACTAAAACTCCCAGGATCCTTGAAAACCTATGGGAGTTATAGTATACACATGCAAGCATACAAAAAAGAGAGGCTGTTGCAGAACTTATGTAAGCCAAGATCGCAACCAGGCCCTTAATAACCATTAAAATAATAACAGCGTTGAAAAGCTCATGGGCTTTGGATAATCTATATATAGTCAATAAAAGAGGGGCCCGCACGTCCCTCAAAACATTTCCACTTCCTGAACCTACAATGTTCACATTTACAGCTCTCTGATTTGTGGGCGCAACTGGAGAAAAAGCTTATTATTAGATGTTTTCTGCGGTATTTCACTGCAGGGTTTTTGGTTTTTGTTTTAAAGCGAGGGCCTTTCACCCACAACCAGACTTTGGATTCCAGCAGCTCCTTTTGTAGGACGGCTATTTATACACATTCCTCCCTTGTGCAGATTCTCGTGCAATGATTCAAGATGATGGACTTGGAACATGGGATGGAAGGCCTGCTGATGGATTTCAACATGGATTTATCAAAAACATGTCATGCCAGACTAATCTGATCTCTTTTTTCGATAGAGTTACAAGCTGGGTGGATGCGGGGAATGCCGTGGATGGAGCGTACCTGGATTTCAGGAAGGCCTTCTTTGACAAGGTCCCCCATGACCTTCTGGCAAGGAAACTAGTCCAATGTGGGCTAGGCAAAACTACGGTGAGGTGGATCTGGAATTGGTTAAATGGACGAACACAGAGAGTGATTCTCCCCAATGCTTCCTCTTCATCCTGGAAAGAAGTGACGAGTGGAGTGCCATCAGCAGGGTTCCGTCCTGGGCCCGGTCCTGGTCAGGATCTTTATTAATGACTTGGATGAAGGGCTAGAAGGCACGATCATCAAGTTTGCAGATGACACCAAATTGGGAGGGAGAGCCAAGACTCCAGAGGACAGGAGCAGAATTCAAAACAATCTTGACAGATTAGAGAGATGATTGGCCAAAACTAACACAGTGAAGTTCAACAGGGACAAATGCAAGAGACTCCACTTTGGCACGAAAAACAAAATGCAAAGATACAGAATAGGGGACAGTGCCTGGCTCGAGAGCAGTACGTGTGGAAAAGATCTTGGAGTCCTCATGGATAGCAAGTTAAACATGAGCCAACAATGTCATGTGGTGGCAAAAAAAGCCAATAGGATTTTGGCCTGCATCAAGAGGAGCATAGTGTCTAGATCTAGGGAAGTCATGCTCCCCGTGCTCTATTCTGCTTTGGAATATTGTGTCCAATTCTGGGCACCACAGTTCAAGAGAGATATTGACAAGCTGGAATGTGTCCAGAGGAGGGAGACCAAAATGGTCAAGGGTCTGGAGAACAAGCCCTATGAAGAGTGGCTTAAAGAGCTGGGCATTGTTACCCTGAAGAAGAGAAGGCTGAGAAGAGACACGATAGCCATGTACAAATATGTGATGGGAAGTCCCAGGGATGAGGGAGCAAGCTTGTTTTCTGCTTCCTTGGAGACTAGGATGCGAAACAGTGGCTTCAAACTACAAGAAAGGAGATTCCATCTGAACCTGAGGAAGAACTTCCTGACTGTGAGAGCCGTTCAGCAGTGGAACTCTCTGCCCTGGACTGTGGTGGAGGCTCCTTCTTTTGAGGCTCTTAAACAGAGGCTGGATGGCCATCTGTCAGGGGTGATTTGAATGCAATAGTCCTGCTTCTTGGCAGGGGGTTGGACTGGATGGACCATGAGGTCTCTTCCAACTCTACGATTCTATGATTATATGTTTCAACAGATGGCAGTACTGTTATGCGGCAGGTACTGGCTTGTTCAGGAGACTCTCCTCCACAGTTCCATTTTGGCGGGAAGCCTTAGCATTGAATGGTTGTGTTGTTACAGTGCGAAGTATGGAACCCTGCACAGATGGTCGGTCACTGAAGGTGTCACCTCAACATCTTTAAACTTACTCACCCAATGACGCAGAGTACTCACATCAACACAATCACCATAAACAGCTTACATTCTCTGAGGAATCTTCTTTGGGGTGACACCTTCTGCTGTCAAAAATTCAATGCATTGACCGTCCGTTTCCGCAGGGTTCTATACTTTGCACTTTAACAACACAACCGTTCAATGCTAAGCCAACATGATCCCTTGCATTCTCTCACTGAAGTACACAGATCTTGCTGTAGGTTAAGAAACGTCTACATGGCAATGTCAATATGGCAGAGATGCGCAATATTCAAATAAAACTGATTTACATCTTTACAGAGAGTGCAATTGTTTTTGTGTGCCTTTGAGTCTTTCCCATCTTATGGTAACTCTAAAGTGGGGCTGAGAATGTGTAATTTGGTGAGGCATTATCTCTCTTTTGCAGAAAAGGCTTTGTAAAACCACAATTCCCAGTATTCCATTGTATTGAGTTATGCAAATTAAATCAAGTCTCAAACTGCATTAGCTTTATAGTGCGGACACAGCCCTGCTAGCAAATACATTGGTTCAGCATTCTCCCAAATACCAGATTCCAAATCCCAAACCCGCAACAGGACCTCGAGTGCCAAGAAATGGTTATTTGCTCATCTGTAATTACTATTTTCAAATTGAAGAAGAGCGGTGGGCCAGCTTGGTCTCTCAGAATGCCCAAAGTATCTTTGCGGGTGGCTTTGACAATTTAAAACGTATTTAGTTGCTTTGGGTTTTGTGTAATTTGCATCTCATTTGCATCGAGGGGGGTAATGCCAAACCACATTCTGCTGGCCCTTTTTCTTTTGCTTTCCATTGTTCCTATAATTACGTAAAAAGAGATGTTTTGCTCAAGAAAATATCACAAACGCCTGACCTCTGGGCCTCTCGAATTCTGAACACTTTATTTAGACAGTGCCTGAAAATTTGGTGCTGGATGCAGTTAGTTAACCGCCGAAGTCACATATTTGAATTTTCTTGCAAGAAGGAAGTGGGCATTTCAAGGGAAAAGACAAAGCAAATAGGAAGGAAAACTCAGCCATTCCTTATGAAGGCCAAAAACTGGATGATAATGATGATAAAGTGGTGATTGGTACACTAATGCAGTGCCTAAAGACCTTGGCCTGCACTTAAAAACAATCGGCGCTGACAAAATTCCCATCTGCCAGCTGCAGAAGGCCACCTTACTGGGATCTGCACACATCATTCGCCGATACATCACACAGTCCTAGACACCTGGGAAGTGTCCGACGTGTGATCCAATACAACAGCCAGCAGAGTGATCTTGTTTGCTGTGGACTCATCTTGTTGTGTTTCAAATAATAATGCACTTTATTTATATTCTGCTCTATCTCTCTGAGGGGACTCAGAGCGGATTACTACATACACAGATAGGCAAACATTCAATGTCTTTAATACAATGGAGTAAGAAAGACATACAAATATAAAGAACAAAGGTAAAGGCTTCCCCTTACATTTCCGACTTTCTGGTCATGGGAGGTGCCCTTGTTCCGTTTCCAAGCCAAGGAGCCTGTTGTCCATAGACACCTCCTGGTCGTGTTGCCGGCATGGTTGCATGGGCACCTTTATTTTTCCCCCGCCAAAGCAGTACCTATTGATCTACTCTAATTTGCATGTTTTCAAACTGCTAGGTTGACAGAAGCTAGGGCTAACAGTGAGAGCTCATCCTAACCCACAATTTTGCCAACATTTAAGTCAGCAGATTCAATGGTTTAACCCACTGTGCCACTGTCAGAACCTGTTAACAAGTGGTCCAAATAAAGTAAACAACATATATGCATTTAACTTTTGTGTGTCAATTAAGATACAAATATGTGTGTGTTTGCGTGTGTCAAATATGTCTGTTTGTATGCATGTATGTTCCAGAATGGCGCCTACATGGCTTGATGGATCGGAATCAAACTCAATACACAAATGAATCATGAGCAAACAGAATACTTGGAGGGGATGACTTTTTTTTCGTGTCAGGAGAGACTTGAGAAACTGCAAGTCGCTTATGGTGTGAGAGAATTGGCCGTCTGCAAGGATGTTGCCCAGGGGACGCCCAGATGTTTTGATGTTTTATCATCCTTGTGGGAGGCTTCTCTCATGTCCCCGCATGAGGAGCTGGAGCTGATAGAGGGAGCTCATCCACGCTCTCCCCGGATTCGAACCTGCGACCTGCCGGCAAGGGGATGACTGATAAAGGGTGATGGGAGTTGTAGTCCAGCCACATCTGCAGTCCCTTAAACTGTAAAGCTAATAATGTTTTTTCCCCTAATAAATACCAGTAGCATAGAAAATGTATACCTGGGCAATGGCAGGTTAAAAACTAGAAAACAACAACAAAAACAAGAACAGAAACACAACTACTACTACTTACTACTATTATAACACTAGAAGTTAAACTAGTCTCAAACCGCATTAATTCGACTGTGCAGATGTACTGTAAGACCCCAGGCAGAGACAATCCACCTCCCATTTGGAGGAACAGTTTGGAAGGGAGGGCAGAACATTTCCAGCTCCGAAAATTGCCTCTTGGCACCAAACTCTGCTGTTCCTTTCCCTCCGAATGTTATTACTCCACACATGGTTTCGTTTTAGGACCGATCTTCCGCTGAGCCCAAGTACCATTGGAACTCGGAGGAGAAAGGCTTTCTATTTACAGAGACAAACAACTGCAGCAAGGCAAGATGCTCCTCTGGCCGTTCACGGTTGAAGGATCAGAACAGCCGTTTCTGTAAACACGGGCCACTCTGATTCAGAAATGAATAAAATACTAATTACCAAGGGGGGGAAAGGGAGTAATACGAAATAGAAGAATATCACTGGTGACCTTGGTTGCCAAAGTTCAGTTCAAAGCAATTGCATGGTTGGGGTTTTTTGCAGCTTTGTTCTTTTTCTCCATGATGGTGGAACAGAAATAAAACTCTCCAAATGCAAACGATGCTAGCTATACTATGCAGATCTCACAACCTCTGAGGATGCTTGCCATAGATGCAGGCGAAACGTCAGAAGAGAATGCTTCTAGAACATGGCCATATAGCTCGAAAAACCTACAACAACCCAGTGATTCCAGCCATGAAAGCCTTCATAGAATCATAGAATCAAAGAGTTGGAAGAGACCTCCTGGGCCATCCAGTCCAACCCCATTCTGCCAAGAAGCAGGAATATTGCATTCAAATCACCCCTGACAGATGGCCACCCAGCCTCTGTTTAAAAGCTTCCAAAGAAGGAGCCTCCACCAAGGAGCCTTCGACAATACATAGGCTAGGTATTATTTAACAATATATATTTATTATTAAACCATATATATATATATATATATATATATATATATAATATCATTTGAAACATAACAAGATTAGTATACAGCAAAAAAGATCATTCTGCTGGCAGTTGTATTGGATCACATGTCGGACATTTCCCAAGTGTGATGTTTTGGCAAATAATGCGTGCAGATCCCAGTAGGGTGCTCTTTTGCAGCTGGCAGATGGCAATCTTGTCAGCACCGATTGTATTTAAGTGCAGGACCAGGTCTTTAGGCACTGCACCCAGTGTGCCGATCACCACTGGGACCACCTTGACCGGCTTGTGCCAGAGTCTTTACAGTTCAATCTTTAAATCCTCATATCGTGTCAGGTTTTCCAGTTGCTTCTCTTCAATCATGCTGTCGCCTGGGATTGCGACATCGACAATCCATACTTCGTTTTTTCACACAATAGTGAGGTCAGGAGTATTATGCTCCAAAACTCTGTCTGTCTGAATCCGGAAGTCGCAGAGGAGTTTGGCGTGTTCATTTTCTCTAACTTTTTCCGGCTTGTGATCCCACCAGTTCTTTGTCGCAGGTGGATGGTCTTTGTGGTACAAGTTCCAATGAATCATCTGAGCAATGGTGTTGTGCCTCTGCTTGTAGTCTGTCTGCACGATCTTCTTGCAACAGCTGAGGATGTGATCTATTGTTTAATCTGTTTCCTTGCAGAGTCTACACTTGGGATCTGTCGTCAACTTTTCAATTCTGGCTTTGATGGCATTGGTTCGTGTTATTGGGCTGCCAAAATCAGGCCTTCCTTTGTCTCCTTTTTCAAAGTTCCATTTGTGAGCCACAGCCATGCTTTTTCTTTGTCAATTTGGCTCTCAATTTTCTCTAGGAACTGTCCATGGAGAGCCTTCTTTTGCCAGTTTCCTCTTCTGTTCTGCGTTGTGTTTCTCCAGTATTTACTCTTTGTCTTTTGCTCTTGAAGCAGTTTTGACTTCCCTCAATGTTGGCTTCCATTCACATAATCTGCCAGTCCATGTTTCTCTTCTTCTACCATTTGTTTCACTTGCAGGAGGCCTCTTTTTGCCTCCTGATTTTCCGGGCAGGTAAAGTCTGTTAACATCACTACACAGGTGTAATTAGTAGTGGATTGTCATCAGTTTTCTTTTTCTATCCAGATCATCCAGTTCACAATTCCAGCAAACCAGTACAGGTGGTCCCAGTGGTCATTGGCACACTGGGTGCCATGCCAAAAGATCTTGGCCAGCATTTGGAAACAATAAACATTGACAAAATCACGATCTGTCAACTGCAAAAGGCCACCTTACTTGGACATGCGCGCATCATTCAAAAATACATCACACAGTCCTAGACACTTGAGAAGTGTTCGACTTGTGATTTTGTGATACGAAATCCAGCATATAGATCTCGTTTGTTGTGACATACTGTACTTTTGGGTCAGTATGGGTGATGATGATGCACTTGTGACATACTGTACTTTTGGGTCAGTATGGGTGATGATGATGCACTTTTGGGTGAGTGCATCATCATCATCATCATCATCATCTCTGGCACAAGCCAGTCAAGGTGGTCCCAGTGGTGATCGGCACACTGGGTGCAGTGCCTAAAGACCTTGGCCTGCACTTAAACACAATTGGTGCTGACAAAATTACCATCTGCCAGCTGCAAAAGGCCACCTCACTGGGATGTACACGCATTATTTGCCAATACATCACACAGTCCTAGACACTTGGGAAGTGTCTGACGTGTGATCCAATACAACAGCCAGCAGAGTGACCTTGTTTGCTGTGGACTCATCTTGTTGTGTTTCGAATAAATAATAATAGTAATCACTTTGTAATACTATTTCTGTTCCTGGGTTATAAATGTCATTTCCTAATGGGTTCTATCATGAAGACATGGGAAACGTGTATTAAACGGCACCAACTTTGCTTCTCTCGGAGGGACATCCTGGTCTAGCACATTGTTCTAGTTTTTCAATGACTATCTCACACAGCCTCAAGAGGGGGAGGGAGGAAGTCAGGCCGTTATCTAATGATTGCGCCTTGCTGGGATGTGAGTGCAAATCCACATCCATTTAAGGAGCTTCTAGGTTTTTTCTTTCTTTCTCTTTCTCTCTCCTTCTCCAAAGAGTCAAGAGGAAAAGAATGACACATTCCCTTAACTCGCTCATTGCCAATCTCTTTGCCAAAGAGACACCAGTATTCATACAAAACCAGGACTTGCTGGGGTTTTTTTAGTTTTAGCCATCCCGTTCAGCTTTTCTGATCACATATGAGCTTGGGTTCAAGATGTTGATGACGTCGTCTGTGCGCATTCAGAAGAAGACCTACAAGCCACTCCAAACACCTTTGCAGAAGCATACGAGAAGCTTGGCTTGTCATTGAACATCGAGAAAACCAAAGTGCTCTTCCAGCAGTCACCAGCCAATCCCTCTCCTATGCCAGAGATACAGCTTAATGGTGTAACATTAGACAATGTTGACCCTTTCCGCTCCCTTGGAAGCCACCTCTCCACAAAAGTCCAAAGTGCTCTTCCAGCAGTCACCAGCCAATCCCTCTCCAATCCCATAGATACAGCTTAATGGTGTAACATTAGAAAATGTTGACCATTTCTGCTCCTTTGGCAGCCACCTCTCCACAAAAGTCAACATTGACAGCGAAATACAACACTGCCTGAGCTCTGTGAGTGCAGCATTTTTCCGAATGAAACAGAGAGTGTTTGAGGACCGGGACATCCGTAGGAAGACCAAGGTGCTTGTTTATAAAGCTATTGTCCTCCCAACCCTGCTATACGCCTGCGAAACATGGACTGTCTACAGACGTCACATGCAACTCCTGGAACGATTCCATCAGTGCTGCCTCCGAAAAATTCTACAAATCTCTTGGGAAGACAGGCAGACAAAGGTCAGCGTGCTGGAAGAAGCAAAGACCACCAGCACTGAAGCAATGGTCCTCCGCCATCAACTCCACTGGACCGGCCATGTTGTTCGGATGCCCGACCAAAGCAATTGCTCTACTCCAAACTTAAGAACGGAAAACGGAATGTTGGTGGGCAGGAAAAGAGACCTCACTACCTCTGAGGATGCTTGCCACAGGTGCAGCTGAAACGTCAGGAGAGAATGCCTCTAGACCATGGCCATATAGCCCGAAAAAACCTACAACAACCCTTGCTAGTTAACTTAATTCATTTGATTCACCTTGATTAACTTGAGTAACTTCAGGTTTGTTGCGTCCCCAGACATTTCGTTATTACAATTTTAATATTTATCTGTATCTCTTTGATAATGGCAGAGGACCATCACTTCAATGCTGATTTTCTTTGCTTCTTCCAGAACGCTGAAATTTGTCTGCCTGTATTCCCAAAAGATTTGCAGGATTTGTTGGAGACAGCACTGAGGGAATCGTTCCAGGAGTTGTGTGTAACATCTATAGATCACGTTTCACAGGTGTATAACAGGGTTGGGAGGACAATAGCTTTATAAGCAAGCCCCTTGGTCTCCCTACGGATGTCCTGGTCCTCAAACACTCTCTGCTTCATTTGGAAAAATGCTGCACTCGCAGAGCTCAGGCGGTGTTGCATTTCGGTGTCGATGTTGACTTTTGTGGAGAGGTGGCTGCCAAGGGAGCAGAAATGGTCAACACTGTCTAATGTTACGCCATTAAGCTGTATTTCTGGCATTGGAGAGGGGTTGGCTGGTGACTGCTGGAAGAGCACTTTGGTTTTTTGATGTTCAATGACAGGCCAAGCTTCTCGTATGCTTTTGCGAGATTCATTGAAAGCTATAGCAAAATGTGCTACAGAATGTCTCACCAAATCAAAGTTTTGCAATTTCATACACTTGTTCCCCATGATTTTATGATAGAACCAATTAGGAAACAATATTGATAACCCAGGAACAAAGATGTTAGATGTTGTTGTTGTTGTTGTTGTTACCATTGTATAAACGACTGTTAATGGGTTATCTCCCGATGGCAAATGACAAGCAATACAACCCCAAGCAGAGAAGGAAGCATTGCTTTTCAGTCTTGTTTAGACGGCAAGCAGAAGCCAAAGCCTCCTGGCCGGGCTCCACACAGGGAGGGTGGCATTTGCTCAAGAAGGCTCCCTGCCGCACTTCCAGCTGTCAGCGAGGTGCCCACGCAACACAAGGAAAAGGGTGATCAATTGCACATCGAGGCCCAGGCAGTGTTTCTGGACGAGAATCAACATGTCTGCACCTGTTTTGCACTTCATCAGCTTTTCAAACCAGACACTAGAGAGGATGCAGAGGACTTGTTCGTTAGAGAGAAGAAAAGAAGTTGATGTACACAAGCAATGGGTTTGCAATGACCTCCACCATCACTCTATCCCTGCCCCCAGAGGCTGCAAAAAAATCCATTTTTGGATTGCAACTCCCAGAATCCCTCTTCCCCCAGGTTGTATATATAGGATGGTGATCCTTGGCTTGATCCCCACCTATCTTAGTGATTGCATCTTCCTCTATGAATCGGTGCAAACTTTAAGATCTTCCAGGGATACCCTCCTTTTGCTCCCACCACCGTCACAAGCACGGTTGGTGGGGACGAGAGAGGGAGCCTTCTTGGTGGTGGCTCCCTGCCTCTGGAATGCCCTTCCTGGAGAAATAAGACAGGCCCCATTCCTCCCCTCCTTTCATAAGAGCCTGAAGACCTGGTGGTTTAAACAAACCTTTGAGAATGACTAGTTTTATCTCTGCCCCAGATACTGTTGAAATTGGCCATATCTTTTTCTACCAATTACCCAGGTCATTCTCTTCTATTAGGCCCTGGAAATGTACAGCCATAGACTCTACCTAATTTCCCAGGCCCTCTAAAATCGCATTAGCCCAGCCCAACCTTATGCACCATGCCTAGTACATAATATTCTGTTCCTAGCCAATAATGTACTACCACTTATAACTCATTTTTTTTCCTTTTGATTTGGTACATTTTGTAAACAAACGCCACATTTGCTTCCTCATCCTCTGTCCATCTAGAAATTTGTTAGCAGCATCAGCAGGATAGTGAAGGTAAATTGGAATTCCACAGACTTTTGGTGTTTCCAGTAAACTACACAATCCAGCTTGAGGAGGAAAGAACAAAACTCATCCAAGATGCTTACAACAGGGTGAGGAATCCACAGTCTCCATAATTGGATTTAAGCCTCTCGAATCCATAAGTGGCAGCACATTGTGAATAAAAGGGACAGCAGATTGGTGTACCACAACAGCCGCCTCGTCTACCATATTAAAAATATAAATATTTATCCACTTCGCCAACTTAACATAACTCTAATAATGCCAAGGATAGCTTGAACATAAACTGTCAATAAACTCCAGCCCAATGTGGATTAAGTCTGGATAATTGTCAGTGTGCACTAATTATCAATGTAGAGGAAGGCAAGATAATTATCAAAGCAGGCAATCCAGATTATCTGCTTTGAACTGGATTATATGAGTCTACACTGCCATATAATCCAGATAATCTGGGAATCAGATCCTGGGACATAGGACAGTGTAGATCCAGCATTAGATGGGCCTAAGGTTCCTTGTTCCCTTAACTTACTTAGGCAATCCCTCGTTGGCCGAGTAGGATAGTCTTTCAAGGTCAGTGTTCTGGTGGGTGACTGTGGAGCCCTATTCTTGATCCGCATCTTCTCCCACAGTGAGGACATCGGTTTCCAGGTGGAAGGTGGTCTCGGTCGAGGTTGGCTTGACATGCCTTCCTCTTGGCAAGTTTCTCTCTTTCGCCCTCCATACATGCCTCTTCAAATTCTGCAGCACTGCTGGTCACAGCTGACCTCCAGCTGGAGCGTTCAAGGGCCAGGGCCTCCCAGTTCTCAGTGTCTATGCCAGAGTTTTTAAGGTTGGCTTTGATCCCGTCTTTAAATCTCTTAAATCTTGTTGTGTTCCCTTAACACAACAACAACAACAACAACGATGATGACAATGACAACAACAATTTTATTTCATACCTGCCTCTCCTAATGGCTGCATCAACACTGTAGAATTGATACAGCTTGATGCTACTTCAAATGCCATGGCGCAAAGCTATGGAATCATGGGATTTGTAGTTTGGTGAGGCACTAGCTGGACAGCTAATTCCATAGTATTGAGCCATGGCAGTTAATGTGGTTCTACAGTGTAGATATATTATTTATTTATTTCGGTTGCTTCTACCCCGCCCTTCTCACCCCGGGGGGGGGACGGGGACTCAGGGCGGCTTACAAAAGCAAGGCAGAATTCGATGCCCGCATCACATACAGCAAAAGACAGTAACATCAGTTAACAAAACAGCATTCTGGCAATAACAACAGTTAACAGAGAACAATAATTAGTATAGGCAAAGACAACCATAAAACCAATAAAAGCAATACAAACCAATACAAACCTCATTGACGTTCAGCGTTTCACAATCTCATAGTTCAAAATTCCCATTCCACAATTGTCAGTCTTTTCAGTCCTATCCATCTGGCTGTCCATGTCTAATTGTCAGATTGCCCGAAGGCCTGGTCCCACAACCACGTCCTTACCTTCCTCCTGAAGGAGAGGAGGGATGTTGATGCCCTGATTTCCCCCGGGAGTGAGTTCCACAGGTGAGGGGCCACCACTGAGAAGGCCCTGCTCCTCGTCCCCACCAGCCTCACTTGTGATAGAGGTGGGGTCGAGAGCAGGACCTCCCCAGATCATCTCAAATTCCGGGGTGGGACGTAGAGGGAGATACGTTGCAGACAGATACGCTGGACCGGAATCGTAAAGGGTTTTGTAGGTCAGAACCAGCACCTTGAATTGTGCTTGGAATTGAACCGGCAGCTCGTGGAGCTGACACAGCAGGAGGGTGGTATGCTCCCTGTATGTCGCTCTGGTAAGCAATCTGGCTGCCGCTTGCTGGACCAGTTGGAGTTTCCGAACAGTCTTCAAGGGCAACCCCACGTAGAGTGTGTTGCAGTAGTCTATACGGGATGTAACAAGAGCGTGGACCACTGTGGCCAGATCAGACTTCCGAAGGTACGGGCGCAACTAGATGCACCCATAGACTTGGATTTAAACGTGTCTCCAATGTTTCACAATTAAATGCGGCATTCCCAAAGTGACAATAGCTCCCCCATCGCGATGCCTTTGGCTCTGAAAGGAAAATGCTGACATTGAACATTTGGGAGCAGCCGTGCTTCTCTAACACAAACAAGGGACAAAAGCAGAATTCACTGATACAGCAATAAATGGCATTCATTCCATGAACAATGCAAGTGGAGTTGCACTTATCCAAAAGCCTTGGGACCAGAAGCATTTGGGATTTTTGTTTCTAGCTTCCGCAACACCTGCATTTGCATTGAGCCATCCCAGTTAAAGTGGTATCCAACTGCATTTAATTCTACAGTGTAGATGCAATCTCCCATCAGCCACCCAGTGTTGCGGTGTTTTGGATTTCAGAGTCATTATTATATAACTACTAGCCGTCCCCTGCCATGCATTGCTGTGGCCCACATGGTGATTCTGTGTGGGAGGTTTGGCCCAATTCTATCGGTGGGGTTCAGAATGGTCTGTGATTGTAGGTGAACTATAAATCCCAGCAACTATAACTCCCAAATGTCAAGATTCTATTTTCCTCAAACTCCACCAGTGTTCACATTTGGGCATATTGAGTATTCGTGTAGAGTTTGGTCCAGATCCATCATTGTTTGAGTCCACAGTGCTCTCTGGATGTAGGTGAACTACAACTCCAAAACCAAAGGACACTGCCCACCAAACCCTTCCAGTATTTTCCGTTGGTCATGGGAGTCCTGTGTGCCATGTTTGGTTCAATTCCATCGTTGGTGAGGTTGAGAATGCTCTTTGATTGTTGGTGAACTATAAATCCCACCAACCACAACTCCCAAATAACAAAATCATTTTTTTAAGTGAAGGACATACATTGGTCTGATAGGTGTATTGTGTCCAAATTTGGTGTCCATTCGTCCAGTAGTTTTTGAGTTATGTTAATCCCACAAACGAACATTACATTTTTATTTATATAGATGTATTTATTTCAATTATGTGTTTATTTGAGAGGTTTACCCTCACCTTTGGCTCCTGCAGCTAATTAGTCCAGGAAACCCTAACGAGGGCAGATTACGCTGCCATGGACTGCCAAACCTAACCTCCGCTTCCTCATAAGGAAGGAAAAGGCATTTTTAATTAACTCTGGCTCGTCACAAAGGGAAAGAGGGCCGAAGTGCTCCTGCCAAAACAGGATTAATCCCTTCTCTCCCCCATTAACAGCCTGCCTTCCTTGTCTTGATCATTTAAGATAAATTGAGGCTGGATCTACACTGCCTTGGATCCCAGGAGCTACTTATCCCAGATTATCAGGGAGCGCCCAGTAGTGCAGTGGGTTAAACTGCTGAGCTGCTGAACTTGCTGATCAAAGGTCACAGGTTTGAATGTCGGGAGTGGGGTGAGCTCCCGCTGTTAGCCCCAGCTTCTGCGAACCTAGCAGTTTGAAAACATGCAAATGAGAGTAGAATCATAGAATCACAGAGTTGGAAGAGACCTCATGGGCTATCCAGTCCAACCCCATTCTGCCAAGAAGCAGGAATACTGCATTCAAAGCACCCCCAACAGATGGCCATCCAGCCTCTGTTTAAAAGCTTCCAAAGAAAGAGCCTCCACCACACTCCAGGGCAGAGAGTTCCACTGTTGAATGGTTCTCAAAGTCAGGAAGTTCTTCCTAATGTTCAGATGGAATCTCCTTTCTTGTAGTTTGAAGCCATTTTTTCGCGTCCTAGTCTACAGGGCAGCAGAAAATAAGCTTGCTCCCTCCTCCCTGTGGCTTCCTCTCACATATTTATACATGGCTATCGTGTCTCCTCTCAGCCTTTTCGTCTTCAGGCTAAACATGCCCAGCTCCTTAAGCCGCTCCTCATAGGGCTTGTTCTCCAGACCCTTGATCATTCCTCCTCTGGACACATTCCAGCTTGTCAATATCTGTCTTCAATTGTGGTGCCCAGAATTGGACACAATATTCTAGGTGTGGAGGGCAGGAAAAGAGAGTTAAAGATGGGCTCAAAGCCAACCTTGTACGTGTGGTTGCCTTTGAAGACTGTTCGGAAATTGCAATTAGTCCAATGGGCGGCAGCTAGATTACTCACTGGAGCGTCATACAGGGAGCATACCACCCCCCTGCTGTGCCAGCTCCACTGGCTGCCGATCCAATTCCAAGCACAATTCAAAGTGCTGGTCTTGACCTATAAAACCCTATACAGCTCCGGTCCAGCATACCTGCCCGAACATATCTCCCTCTACGTCCCACCTTGGAGCTTAATATCGTCTGGGGAGGCCCTGCTCTCGGTCCCGTCTTTGTCTCAAACACACTTGGCGGGGACGAGGGACAGGGCCTTCTCGGTGGTGCCCCCCCCCCCCCGCCTGTGGAATTTGCTCCCCGGGAAAATTAGGTCATCGTCACCCCTCCACACCTTTAGATAAAAGGTTAAAACGTGGCTGTGGGACCATTCCTTCGGGCGATCAGGTTAAAGGACAATTGATAATGTTGACTATGGCATGGAAGAGAATTTGGATAAGTTACGCGGAGTAATCATTAGTAGATGGCTAGCTAAACAGCCACCAGACGGGCAATAGCTAATCAGAGTCTAAGTATACTGTTTTAATCTTTATTTATTAATGTTCATGTATAATTGTTATATTTGTTATTCTGGATTTTATGATTTTATTTTATTGAAACATCATCATCAGCAACCAGTCAATTATATTACATTTCTAACAGAACAAAGCAAACAAACAAACAAAATACAAAAATACAAAATACAGAATACAGAATTTGTGAGTTTGATAGTTGTTTAAATGTCCTTTGACCAGTATCTGGCCACTTGGAGTGCTTGTGGTGTTGCCGCAAGCAGGTCCTCCATTGTGCATGTGGCAGGGCTCAGGGTGCATTGCAGCAGGTGGTCAGTGGTGTGCTCTTCTCCGCACTCGCATGTCGTGGATTCCACTTTGTAGCCCCATTTCTGAAGGTTGGCTCTGCATCCCGTGGTGCCAGAGCGCAGTCTGTTCAGCGCCTTCCAAGTCACCCGGTCTTCTGTGTGCCCAGGGAGGAGTCGCTCATTGGGTATCAGCCATTGGTTGAGGTTCTGGGTTTGAGCCTGCCACTTTTGGACTCTCGCTTGCTGAGGTGTTCCAGCGAGGGTCTCTATAGATCTTAGAAAACTATTTCTTGATTTAAGGCGTTGACGTGCTGGCTGATACCCAAACAGGGGATCAGCTGGAGATGTCTCTGCCTTGGTCCTTTCACTATTGGCTGCTACTTCCCGGCAGATGTCAGGTGGTGCAATACCGGCTAAGCAGTGTAATTTCTCCAGTGGTGTAGGGTGCATACACCCTGTGATAATGCGGCATGTCTCATTAAGAGCCACATCCACTGTTTTAGTGTGGTGAGATGTGTTCCACACTGGGCATGCATACTCAGCAGCAGTGTAGCACAGCGCAAGGGCAGATGTCTTCACTGTATCTGGTTGTGATCCCCAGGTTGTGCCAGTCAGCTTTCGTATGATATTGTTTCTGGCACCCACTTTTTGCTTGATGTTCAGGCAGTGCTTCTTGTAGGTCAGAGCACGGTCCAGAGTGACTCCCAGGTATTTTATGATGCAGCATTGAATTATTGCCAATTGTAAGCCGCCCTGAGTCCCCCCAGGGGTTGAGAAGAGCGGGGTAAAAATGTTCGAAATAAAATAAAATAAATAAATAAACCTTTAAAACTCTGGCATAGACACTGAGAACTGGGAAGCCCTGGTTCTTGAGTGCTCTAGCTGGAGGTCAGCTGTGACCAGCAGTGCTGCAGATTTTGAAGAGGCACGAATGGAGGGTGAAAGAGAGAAACATGCCAAGAGGAAGGTGCATCAAGCCAACTCCAACTGGGACCGCCTTCCACCTGGAAACCAATGCCCTCACTGTGGGAGAAGATGTAAATCAAGAAGAGGGCTCCACAGTCACTGACGGGCCCACCGCCAGGACACTACACTTGGAGGAACACCATCCTTGGACTATGAGGATCACCTAGGTAAGTAAGTAAGTAAGTACTAGTAACAGCAACAACAACAACAACAACATCTGGGGATCCTGCAACTTTCCTGATATCGGCATCCCTTTCCCCGCAGTACCATTTTCACCTATAGAATCATAGAATCAAAGAGTTGGAAGGGACCTCATGGGCCATCCAGTCCAATCCCATTCTGCCTAGAAGCAGGAATATTGCATTCAAATCACCCCTGACAGATGGCCATCCAGCCTCCAAAGCTTCCAAAGAAGGAGCCTCCACCACACTCCGGGGCAGAGAGTTCCACTGCTGAACCGCTCTCACAGTCAGGAAGTTCTTCCTCATGTTCAGATGGAATCTCCTTTCTTGTAGTTTGAAGCCATTGTTCCGCGTCCTAGTCTCCAAGGAAGCAGAAAACAAGCTTGCTCCCTCGTCCTCCCTGTGGCTTCTTCTCACATATTTATACATGGCTATCATATCTCCTCTCATCCTTCTCTTCTTCAGGCTAAACATGCCCAGCTCCTTAAGCCGCTCCTCATAGGGCCTGTTCTCCAGACACTTGACTATTGAATTACCAGTCGTTAACAGCTGGTCTCTGCATATATTTTGCCCTGTATTTTTTAAGGATTGGAATGCATGAATGCTTTCAAATTAAAAACAGAAATATCTGCGCACACAAGATCTTTCCTGCCTCCATGCGCAAGTGTACTTCCTGAAAACTCTATAAAATTGTAGCACATGCTCTTATTAGGCTAGTAAAAATTTCCTTTCTAACGGCAATATAATAAATCGAGTCACCTGGGAGTTATAAGAAGAGTTCCACGCAAAAGTCGTGTTAGCAGAACCAAATTTATAATGCAAACAATTTTTTTATCAGGGTCGTTCATGAAGTGATGAATAAATCAGGTTCAAAACCCTACAGCTGTGTTCAATATGGCCCTATTAGATAACACACCAAATTTGGCAATTCTGTGATCTTTCTAGCATATGGATTTTATATAATACAACCCACAGATTAAAAAAAAAAACAACACAAAGCAGGCAAACATTTTCAGTTAATAGTAGTACATAGATGGGCCACATTTGCTATGGTCATGCAACTGAGGGTGCGTCTACACTGCAGAGTTAATACAGTTTGATACCCCTTTAACTGTTATTGCTCAGTGCTATAGAATCCTGAGAGTTGTAGTTTTGCAAGGAGCTTTGCCTTCTGTGCTAAAGAGTGCTGGTGCCTCCCCAAAGGATTTCATAGCATTGAGACATGGCAGTCAAAGTGGTGTCAAACTGCTACAGTGGAGATCAGAGTTTCTCACGCACCCAAATACCTGAGAGGAGTCACTCTGGACCGTGCTCTGACCTACAAGAAGCACTGCCTGAACATCAAACAAAAAGTGGGTGCTAGAAACAGCATCATACGAAAGCTGACTGGCACAACCTGGGGATCACAACCAGATACAGTGTAGACATCTGCCCTTGCGCTGTGCTACTCTGCTGCTGAGTACGCATGCCCAGTGTGGAACACATCTCACCACACTCAAACAGTGGATGTGGCTCTTAATGAGACATGCCGCATTATCACAGGGTGTCTGCGCCCTACACCACTGGAGAAATTACACTGCTTAGCCGGTATTGCACCACCTGACATCCGCCGGGAAGTAGCACCAATAGTGAAAGGACCAAGGCAGAGACATCTCCAGCTCATCCCCTGTTTGGGTATCAGCCTGCACGTCAACGACTTAAATCAAGAATTAGTTTTCTTAAATCTACAGAGACACTCGCTGGAACACCTCAGCAAGCGAGAGTTCAAAAGTGGCAGGCCCAAACCCAGCACCTCAATCCGTGGATGATACCAGATGAGAGACTCCCCCCTGGGCACACAGAAGACTGGGCGACTTGGAAGGCGCTGAACAGACTGCGCTCGGGCACCACGAGATGCAGAGCCAACCTTCAGAAATCGGGCTACAAAGTTGAATCCACGACATGCGAGTGCGGAGAGGAGCAAACCACTGACCACCTGCTGCAATGCAACCTGAGCCCTGCCACCTGCACCACGAAGGATCTTCTTGCGGCAACACCAGAGGCACTCCAAGTGGCCAGATACTGGTCAAAGGACATTTAATCAACTACCAAGTTTGCAAAATTTGTGTGTTTTTTTAATCTGTTTGTTTGTTTTGTTCTGTTAGAAATGTAATACAATGTTCTGGTTGCGGATGACACGATAAATAAATAAAATTACCAAGAGTTCCCGTTTGGGACAACAACTCCCACAATCCACCAACCAGCATTCAGGATCCTGGGAAATCAAAAGGACTGTTGCAAGTCTAGGAAGCAACCTTCCACCTTCCAACTTGCTACTTCCATTTTGCAATGTTTTCATTAACAATATGAAAAAGGGTGACAGGCCACAAAAGAGATTAATAGCTCTCCGGGTTTGTTTTGCATCCCAACCTGTTCTGTTTATTGCCCATTTCCTTTTGCCCTTGGCCTGGACTCTGAGATATTGAAACCAGGGCTCTAAATTGATGGTCTCCTCCTCCGCCTTTACTTTCTAATTTAATGTGAGACCAGTTGCGGCCCAAATGGCCTGCGTGTCGGTCAGCTTGACAGCGAACACGCTCTCCTCCCTTTCATTAGAGTTTGGCAGCCAATACTAGACATCTCTTCAAACGTGGATATGAGTCAGGCAGAGGTGAAATCCAAGAAAGTATTGAGCTTCTCTCCCTGGATGCATCTACACCAGTGTTTCTCAACCTGGGGGTCGGGACCCCTGGAGGGGTTGCGAGGGGGTGTCGGAGGGGTCGCCAAAGACCATCAGAAAACAGTATTTTTTGTTGGTCTTGGGCTTCTGTGTGGAAAGCTTGGCCCAATCCAGTCATTGGTAGGGTTCAGAATGCTCTTTGATTTTAGGTGAACTATAAATCCCAGCAACGACAACTCCCAAATGTCAAGGTCTGTTTCCTCCAAACTCCACCAGTGTTCTCATTTGGGCATACTAAGAATTTGTGCCAAGTTTGGTCCAGATCTACCATTGTTTGAGTCCACAGTGCTCTCTGAATGTAGGTGAACTACAACTCCAAAACTCAAGGTGCTCACCAAACCCTTCCAGTATTTTCTGTTGGTCATGGGAATTCTGTGTGCCAAGTTTGCTTCAATTCCATAATTAGTGGAGTTCCGAATGCTCTGTGATTGTAGGTGTACTATAAATCTCAGGAACTACAACTCCCACGGGATAAAATCAACCCCACCCAACAACCCCTCCAGTATTCAAATTTGGACGTAATGGGTATTTGTGCCAAATTTGGTCCAGTGAATGAAAATGCATCCTGCATATCAGATATTTACATTATGATTTATAACAGTAGTAAAATGACTGTTATGAAGTAGCAACGAAAACAATGTTATGGTTGGGGGTCATCACAACAGGAGAGACTGTATTAAGGGGTCATGGCATTAGGAAGATTGAGAACCACTGATCTACACCATGGAATTAATTCAGTTTGGTACCACTGCTCTGAGTCAGTGCAGTGGAATAACGGGAGTTGTAGTCTGGTGAGGCACCGGCCCTCCTAAGCAGAGAAAGCTAAAGGTCTTGTCAAACTACAACCCCCAGGATTTCCATTGTGTTGAGCCCTGGCAGTTCAAGAGGTGTCAAACTGCGTTAATTCTGCAATGTAGATGCACCCGCTTTCTCCGTTTTCTGCAGCAAAGCTCCAAGGTCGCTTTGGCACTTCCAACAAAGGTCTTTAAATAAACTTTACAGACTAAAGCTGGCAGGCAGTCATGTCTTCTGAATAATATGGGAAATTTTGTGACGTTCTCGCAAGCGCTGTTTTCATAAGCAGGCGTCTCCAGTTTCTTCTCCATGACCTTCCATTAGAAATGTGGATATTCCAGACTAATAAAAGAGAAATGTGTGTTGGCCTGCCTTCGCCGTAACTCTTAAGATCTAAACGCCTAAAAGTACCATAAAGGGAACTCACCTACTTTAGTCTCCAAAACGTATTAATCCATTAGTAGCTACCACCATGTGCAACGGCAATCAGGGTGCATCTACAACCTTCCTAATGCCGCGACCCCTTAATCCAGTTCCTCATGTTGTGGTGACCCCCAAGAGTGGCCACTCTAAACACCTTAGCAGAAGCATACACGAAGCTTGGCCTGTCACTGAACATCGAGAAAAACAAAGTTCTGTTCCAGCAGTCACCAGCCATCCCCTCCCCAATGCCAGAGATACAGCTTAATGGTGTAACATTAGAAAATGTGGACCATTTCTGCTTCCTTGGCAGCCACCTCTCCACCAAAGTCAACATCGACACCGAAATACAACACCGCCTGAGCTCTGTGAGTGCAGCATTTTCCTGAATGAAGCAGAGCGTGTTTGAGGACCGGGACATCCGTAGGGATACCAAGGTGCTGGTCTACAAAGCTATTGTCCTCCCAACCCTGCTCTATGCCTGTGAGACGTGGACTGTACAGACGTCACATGCAACTCCTGGAACGATTCCATCAACGTTGCCTCCGGAAAATCCTGCAAATCTCCTGGGAAGACAAGCGGATAAACGTCAGCGTACTGGAAGAAGCAAAGACCACCAGCATTGAAGCAATGGTCCTCTGCCATCAACTCCGCTGGGCCGGCCACGTTGTCCGGATGCCTGACCACCGTCTCCCAAAACAGTTGCTCTATTCCGAACTCAAGAACAGAAAATGGAATGTTGGTGGACAGGAAAAGAGATTTAAAGATGGCCTCAAACCAACCTTAAAAACTCTGGCATAGACACTGAGAACTGGGAAGTCCTGGCCCTTGACCGCTCCTGCTGGAGGTCAGCTGTGACCAGCAGTGCTGCAGAATTCGAGGAGGCACGAGTGGAGGGTGAAAGAGAGAAACGTGCCAGGAGGAAGGCGCGTCAAGCCAACCCCGACCGGGACCGCCTTCCACCTGGAAACCAATGCCCACACTGTGGGAGAAGATGTGGATCAAGAATAGGTCTCCAAGGTCACCTACAAACCCACAAAAATAGTCATCAAGGAAGACCATCTTACTCATCCAACGAGGGATCGCCTTAGTAAGTAAAGTAAGTAAGGTGGCCCCCAAGCATAACGTTACTACTTCATAACTGTAATGTTGCTACTGTTATGAATCGTAATGTCAATATCTGATCTACAAGATGCATTTTCATTTACTGGCCCAAATTTGGCACAAATACCTGATACACCCAAATTTGAATGCTGGTGGGGTTGTGAGGGGTGATATTGTCATTGGGGAGTTGTAGTTGCCGGGATTTATAGTTCACCTACAATCAAAGAGTGTTGTGAACTCCACCAACGATGGAATTGAACCAAACTTGGCACACAGAACTCCCATGACCAACAGAAAATACCGGAAGGGTTTGGTGGGTATTGACCTTGAGTTTTGGAGTTGTAGTTCACTTACATTCAAAGAGAATTGTGGACTCAGACAATGATAGATCTGGACCAAACTTGGCACGAATTCTTAATATTCCCAAATGTGAACACTGGTGGAGTTTGGGGAAAATAGACTACGACATTTGGGAGTTGTAGTTGCTGGGATTTACAGTTCACCTACAATCAGAGTGTTGTGAACTCCACCAACGATGGAATTGAATCAAACTTGGCACACAGAACTCCCATGACCAACAGAAAATACTAGAAGGGTTTGGTGGGCATTGACCTTGTGTTTTAGAGTTGTAGTTCACCTACATCCAGAGAGAATTGTGGACTCAAACAATGATGGATGTTGACCAAACTTAGCACAAATCCGCAATATGCTCCTTCTCTCCTGATCTTCTGAAAAAAGGTGAAATCCTGGCTGTGGGATCAAGCCTTTGTGGACTAGACTAATGTGATAGTAGAGCTATGGTCTAAAGGACTCTGGTGGACTCGAATGGACTGTGTGTAGGATGACAATTTAATTCTGACAATTGTTCTAATTTTTTTTACAGTTTTATGATGTTTTTATAATGTTTTATACTGTTTTTACCTAAGATGTATGTTGAGATTAATTTCACAATTCAGCAGCAGATCAGTTGCACAACTTCAGCGCTTTCCAGTAGCTTCTTCCTGCACAGTATTTTCAGTCAACTGCTCCCACAAACCGCAGTCACTCTGGAAGTCTGACTTGGCCACGGTGGTCCACGCTTTGGTTACATCCCGTTTAGACTACTGCAATGCTCTCTACGTGGGGTTGCCTCTGAAGACTGCCCGGAAGCTGCAGCTAGTCCAACGCTCGGCAGCCAGACTACTAATGGGTGCTGGGTACAGGGAGCACACCACTCCACTGTTACACCAGCTCCACTGGCTGCCAATTAGCTTCCGAGCACAATTCAAAGTGCTGGTGTTAACTTATAAAGCCCTGAACGACTCCGGCCCTGTTTACCTCTCCGAACGTATTCTCCCCTATGAACCATCAAGATTATTAAGATCGTCTGGAGAGGCCCTGCTCTCGGTCCCACCGGCCATGCAAGCGCGGCTGGTGGGGATGAGGGACAGGGCCTTCTCGGTGGTGGCCCCTCGACTCTGGAACTCTCTCCCACTGGAGATCAGAACCGCCCCGTCTATCCTGACATTTAGGAAACAGGTGAAGACTTGGTTATGGAGACAGGCATTCGACGAGTGAGCCAACACCCTGAGATATGGATGGAGGATGATGAGCAACGATTTTAGTGTGACGACTGACCATTGTAGTTATTGATTGTAATTGTTGTTTTAATGTTTTACTGTAATATGTATTATGATGTTTTATTGATTGCATGCGATATTATGGTTGGAAACCGGTCTGAGTCCCTCAAGAGAGGTGAGAATGCCAGTAAACAAAACTTTTAAATAAATAAATAAAAATAAATTTTACAGACACTTGAGCACATGCTCGGCCATTGTCAGTTTTACCATTGTCTTTCCCCCAGTCTAGACGATATTACAAACTTACCACAGCATACAGTTATATCTTGTCTTAGCAGACAGGTTCTTTTAATTACATATAGCCTTCGATGAACAACATCACGGCACAAGGAGGAAGAATACACTGTACATGACTTCCTTATATACAATTCTGTACCTTTATACATAGCAATCTCTGATTGGTTCCCAACTCATTGACTTAACTCATAGTGTAGATGCACCCACAGGGTTCTACATTCAGCCATCTCTCGTTTTTTCACAGGAAGGTCCCTAATCTTTCGAATAAGCACAGAACACTTGTATAGTATAACATTATGCCATGTAATATATGTGTCGATTTATAGAAACCAAAAGTGATGCACACCTTGGTGTGTTAGAATTTGCCACCAAAGCACAATCAACGCGGGCAAAACTCACTCAGTGCTGCTGATGCAAACCTTGACTCAGGGTGCATTTGCACTGTATAATTAAAGTAGTTTGACACCACTTGAACTGCCGTGACTCAATGCCACGAAATCGTGGGAACTGTAGGTAGCAGCACTTTTTGCCAAGGAAGGCTAATAAATAAAAATCTTGTAAAGTTGCACCTCGTGACCCACCTCAACCCAAAGCCATTTTTATAGCAAATTTCTAGTTTTCAGAGATGTGAGGATTTGGAAGGTGCCACAATAACAACCACGGAGTAGCTGCATAGTGGCCCTTAACTCTCCACAAACGTCCTTTTTTTTGTTCCAAAAAGGTGGATTCCCTCCCCTAGGAGGCTTTCATGCAGTGGATTATGAGACTTTTCTGCTACTTTTGATTGCCATAATTGCATCCTAGGGCAGTGGTTCTCAACCTGGGGTCCACAGATGTTTTTGGCCTACAACTCCCAGAAATCCCAGCCAGTTTACTAGCTGTTAGGATTTCTGGGAGTTGAAGGCCAAAAACATCGGGGGACCCCAGGTTGAGAACCACTGTCCTAGGGAATCCTGAGATATATAGTGTGGTGAGGCATCAGAGCTCTGGAGTCAATATTTCTGAATTCTTTCCCGTAATTCCAGGAGCCCAAAGGATGGAAGTGGTATCAAAGAACTATTATTTGGTACCTTGAAAGTGACTTTAAAGCAGTGTTTCTCAAACTGGGGGGTCGGGGAATGTCAGAGGGGTCACCAAAGACCATCAGAAAACACATCTTTCTGATGGTGCTAGGAAACCCCTTGGCAAAGAAGGCTGAATCATAGAATCAAAGAGTTGGAAGAAGCCTCATGGGCCATCCATGCCCAAATGTGAACACTAGTGGAGTTTGGGGAAAATAGACCTTGTTATGCTGCCATGCACCAAGCACGGCTGCTCTCCCCTCCCTGCTTGGAGTCTCAGAAACAGCCCTTCCCTTGGCTGAGAGGCCAGCTGAGAGGATTCACCATCTGTTTCCAAAAAGTAAGAAAAGGACAGGTGGAGAGATCTTGACAAGCTGGAATGTGTCCAGAGGAGGGCGACTAAAATGATCAAGGGTCTGGAGAACAAGCCCTATGAGGAGCGGCTTAAAGAGCTGGGCATATTTAGCCTGAAGAAGAGAAGACTTAGAGGAGTAGATGCGGGGAATGCCGTGGATGTAGCGTACCTGGATTTCAGTAAGGCCTTCGACAAGGTCCCCCATGACCTTCTGGCAAGGAAACTAGTCCAATGTGGGCTAGGCAAAACTACGGTGAGGTGGATCTGAAATTGGTTAAGTGGACGAACACAGAGAGTGCTCACTAATGCTTCCTCGTCATCCTGGAAAGAAGTGACGAGCGGAGTGCCGCAGGGTTCCGTCCTGGGCCCGGTCCTGTTCAACATCTTTATTAACGACTTAGATGAAGGGCTAGAAGGAATGATCATCAAGTTTGCAGACGACACCAAATTGGGAGGGAGAGCCAATACTCCAGAGGACAGGAGCAGAATTCAAAACGATCTTGACAGATTAGAGAGATGGGCCAAAACTAACAAAATGAAGTTCAACAGTGACAAATGCAAGATACTCCACTTTGGCAGAAAAAATGAAATGCAAAGATACAGAATGGGGGACGATGCCTGGCTCGAGAGCAGTACGTGTGAAAAAGATCTTGGAATCCTCGTGGACAACAAGTTAAACATGAGCCAACAATGTGATGTGGCGGCAAAAAAAGCCAATGGGATTTTGGCCTGCATCAATAGGAGCATAGTGTCTAGATCTAAGGAAGTAATGCTACCCCTCTATTCTGCTTTGGTTAGACCACATCTGGTTAGCCCTATGAGGAGCGGCTTAGGGAACTGGGCATGTTTAGCCTGAAGAAGAGAAGGCTGAGAGGGGATATGATAGCCATGTATAAATATGTGAGAGGAAGCCACAGGGAGGAGGGAGCAAGCTTGTTTTCTGCTTCCTTGGAGACTAGGACGCGGAACAATGGCTTCAAACTACAAGAGAGGAGATTCCATCTGAACATGAGGAAGAACTTCCTGACTGTGAAAGCCGTTCAGCAGTGGAACTCTCTGCCCCGGAGTGTGGTGGAGGCTCCTTCTTTGGAAGCTTTTAAGCAGAGGCTGGATGGCCATTTGTCAGGGGTGATTTGAATGCAATATTCCTGCTTCTTGGCAGGGGGTTGGACTGGATGGCCCATGAGGTCTCTTCCAACTCTTTGATTCTATGATTCTAGGAGACATCATAGCCATGTATAAATATGTGAGGGGAAGTCCTAGGGAAGAGGGAGCAAGCTTCCTTTCTGCTTCCCTGGAGACTAGGACGCAATGGAACAATGGCTTCAAAGTACAGGAAAGGAGATTCCATCTGAACATGAGGAAGAACTTCCTGACTGTGAGAGCTGTTCAGCAGTGGAACTCTCTGCCCTGGAGTGTGGTGGAGGCTCCTTCTTTAGAGGCTTTTAAACAGAGGCTGGATGGCCATCTGTTGGGGGTGCTTTGAGTGCAATTTTCCTGCTTCTTGGCAGAATGGGGTTGGACTGGATGGCCACTGAGGTCTCTTCCAATTCTAGGATACTATGATTCCAAAAAATACTGTAAAAGGCCAGAAAATACACACTCTTTTGACCCTGGTAGTAGCCAAGTTGGTTGGTTGGTTGGTCTGTCCTTCCGTCCTTCCATCGATCGTTCCTTCTTTCCTTCCTTCTTTCCTTCCTTCCTTCCTTCCTTCCTTCCTTCCTTCCTATACCACAGCTGCATTGCATCTGGCTCTGCCAGTCCCAATGAGGCTGGAGCAGTACATTTCCCTCTCTACTTTCCCCAGACATCCCCGCCTTCCAGGGCTTCCAGCTGCAAAGTCGTCTATAATCGGATGACCGAAGCACTTCCTCCACGTTCCCAACAGCTCGTTTGCATCCAACTGCCTGAGACAAATCTTGCTTTGTCATCCTCTCTAATCCAGGCTTCTTGCTATTCTGAGCAAAGGGTGGAGAGGCCGAGAAGCAGAGCCAATACCTCCACTTTCTGATAGCGAAGTCTCTTCTCCTTATCCACCCCCTTGGAATAAACATCCCCAGTAGTCATTTGAATGTGCCTTCAAGTCTACTTAGGGTGATACCATAAATGTAAAGATACAGGATGGGTGACGCCTGGCTCGACAACAGTCCAACTGAGAAATATCTTGGAGTCTTTGTGGACACCAAGCTGAACATGAGCCAAGAGTGTGATGCAGCAGCTCAAAAAGCCAATTGGATTTTAGGTTGCATAGAAAAGAGTCCGGTGTCCAGATCAAGGGAAGTCATGGTGCCTCTCTATTCTGCTTTAGTCAGACCTCATCTGGAATACTGGGAGCAGCAGTCCAAAACTATGCCCTGGAATCATAGAATCAAAGAGTTGGAAGAGACCTCATGGGCCATCCAGTCCAATCCCATTCTGCCAAGAAGCATGAATATTGCATTTAAATCACCCCTGACAGATGGCCATCCAGCCTCTGTTTAAAAGCTTCCAAAGAAGGAGCCTCCACCACACTCCGGGGCAGAGAGTTCCACTGTTGAACGGCTCTCACAGTCAGGAAGTTCTTCCTCATGTTCAGATGGAATCTCCTCTCTTGTAGTTTGAAGCCATGGCTCCATTGCGTCCTATTCTCCAGGGAAGTAGAAAACCAGCTTGCTCCCTCCTCCCTGTGGCTTCCTCTCACATATTTATACATGGCTACCATATCTCCTCTCAACCTTCTCTTCTTCAGACTAAACATGCCCAGCTCTTTCAGCTGCTCCTCATAGGGCTTGTTCTCCAGACCCCTGATCATTTGAGTCGCCCTCCTCTGGACACATTCCAGCTTATCAATATCTCTCTTGAATTGTGTTGCCCAGAATTGGAGACAATATTCCAGGTGTGGTCTAACCAAAGCAGAATAGAGGGGTAGCATGACTTCCCTAGATCTAGACACTATGCTCCTATTGATGCAGGCCAAAATCCCATTGCCTTTTTTGCCACCACATCAATTTTTTGGGAACTTCCTCCCATGCTCTGGAAGTTCTAGTGCTGAATGTGAAGCCTGACTCATAGCTATTTTTTAGAACAGTGGTTTTCAACCTGGGGGTCGGGACCCCTGGAGGAATCGCCAAAGATCATCAGAAAACACAGTGTTTTCTGTTGGTCTTGGGGGCTCTGTGTGGGAAGTTTGACCCAATTCCATTGTTGGTGGTGTTCAGAATGCTCTTGGATGTAGATGAACTATAAATCCCAGCAAGTAGAACTCCCAAATGACAAGGTCTATTTTCCTCCAGACTCCATCAGTGTTCACATTTGGGCATATGGAGTATTTGTGCCAAGTT
The DNA here is from genome assembly GCF_037176765.1 of Anolis sagrei. Taxonomy (NCBI): domain Eukaryota; kingdom Metazoa; phylum Chordata; class Lepidosauria; order Squamata; family Anolidae; genus Anolis; species Anolis sagrei. Next base: position 6,595,413 of record NC_090023.1, read on the forward strand.
TGGTCCAGATCCACCATTGTTTGAATCCACAGTGCTCTCTGAATGTAGGTGAACTACAACTCCAAAACTCAAGGACAATTTATTTATTTATTTATTTACAGTATTTATATTCCACCCTTCTCACCCCACAGGGATTCAGGGCAGATTACAATGCACATATACATGGCAAACATTCAATGCCACAGACACACAACATATATAGACAAACACAGAAGCAATTTAACATTCCAGCTTCATGAGGGTATGCTCGAATTTCGGCCACCGGGGGAGCTGCAGCTTCACCATCTACTTGTGATACCGAGTCCTTTGATGGAGTACTTCCTCATTCTTTCACCCGCTGCTGGAGTTTTTTATGGTGTCATAAATTAGTTACATTAGCCTCCCCGCATAAGCCGTACCTAAATTTCCTACTTGACAGATGCAACTGTCTTTTGGGCTGTAAAGGTCGACAGCAAGCTAGACAAATGGTCGGGTGCTTACTGTGGACCCGGGTTAGCTTCAAACTCATGACCTTTCGGTCAATGTTGATTTAATGCAACTGACTCCTAATCAGCTGTGCCACCCTTCCAGTACTTTCTGTTGGTCATGGGAGTGTTGCGTGCCAAGTCTGGCTCAATTCCATCTTTGGTGGAGTTTAGAATGCTTTTGGATTGTAGGTGAACTACTGGCTGTTAGGGATTGTGGGCGTTGTAGTCTGTAACACCTGGAAGGCTGAAGTTTGCCCATGCCTAAGCTAGTGTCTTGGTTTTAGTTTTCTAGATTTAGTTTTACTAGTATATTGTAGTTGTACTGGTACGGCTGTACTAGGAGCTCCAACTGTATTTTCTTTCTGTTATCTGTTTGCAGTCATAGGGCAGGCCTCCTGTCCATCATAATTAAGCTTTGGTTCCGCCCCTTGTTCAGGTCTCTGGGAGGGAAAGGAGCCATTTTTTGGGGGCAGTCTCTCATAAGGAAGCTAAACTATAGGACATAGACCAGCTCGTGCCGTAGAAAAGCTTCTTTTCTCAAGAACATCTGGGGAAACGGAAATTCCAGGGAAAAGGTCCCAAGGCTCTGGCTGAGAGCTCACAGCCTCTCAGCCTCACAGCAATCAGAGAGGGGAAACAGCCCTGAAGTTTTCAAAGCATTCTCTAAGAGAGGACAGCACTACAGATCCACAGAACTCCATCTGAAATATCTACAAGCCTCAGCTGGTAGGTCTACTTGATACCCAGATGCATTTGGAATCGGTAGTAGGACCCACACCAATGAGGCATAGATAGTAAACAGCCTGGGAGAGGTTAAATAGGGTTTTTTCTAGGGCTGGGCAATTCGTTTCGTTAATTCGTAATTCGTTAAAAAATTCGTTAATTTTTGAATTACAAAACTATTACAAAACTTATTTTTAAACCTGGAAGTGTTTTTAAATATCGAAACGGCAGGCGGCAAAAAATTTTGTATTTCCGTCCATTTCGGAAATACGTAAGATGGCCGCCTGGCTTGCTGGGAGCTCTCCTCTCTCGGCGCCGGCTGAGCAAGCGAGTGAGAGGGCGAGCGGCGAGCGAGAGGGCAAGGGCGAGCGGCGAGCGAGAGGGCGAGTGAGAGGGCGAGCGGCGAGCGAGAGGGCGAGCGAGAGGGCGAGCGGCGAGCGAGAGGGCGAGTGGCGAGCAAGAGGGCGAGTGAGAGGGCGAGCGGCGAGCGAGAGGGCGAGCGAGAGGGCGAGCGAGAGGGCGAGCGGCGAGCGAGCGGCGAGCGAGAGGGCCCGCCAGAGTGAGTGCCTGCCTTCCCTCAATAATAATTTCTCCTCCCTATTCTACTAAATTAATAATTAAACTTAAAAAATATTTAAAAAATATTGAAAAAAAAAGGGCGCCATCTTTACAAAATGTTTTGTAAATATTTACGAAATTTCGTAAATACCGAACTTTTTTTTTGGAAAGTTTTGTAATTATTTTAAATATCGAAACAAAAAAACACCCCAATTACAAATCGATTTTAGAAACAAATTTTTGCGTTGTTACCCAGGCCTAGTTTTTTCCTATAGGGAAAGTAGTTAATTAAAGTCAGGTGCCAGTCCATTGAGGACTAGACTAAGAAAGCCTTGAAGAGTTGTTTGAACCTTTGAAGATTTGTTGTTTGTTCCATAATAAAGACTTTGTTGTATCATTAAAGACTCTAAAGACCATCACTTCAGAAAAATCCCTGAGAACCTCTCTTTGAGGCGCCCCTGGCTTCCCGCTGGGCGCCTCAAAGTATACGTCCTACAGAAAAGACAGCTGTTACAGACCCAGCGCGACAGAACAGTAGTGCTTAGTTTTAGCTTTCCATATTATAAAAACCTGGAGGGGTTTGTATTATTTTGGTTCTTTTACTATGCTTATTTCCGATTTTTTAAATATATATATAGTTTATTCTGCTGCTGGGCTTGGCCATCCGTTTGCCTGCCGAGCCGGTTGTTCTCCCACGGTTAAGGCAAGTTTAAGGCGTCACCTCTCCAAAGGGAACGCAGGCATAAATCAGAGGCGCTCTGATTCAGCTCCATTTGGGTTACTAAGAATACGCCAGTGTTTATCCTCTGCCCGCAGGCAGTAGATGTTTGCTTTCAAGTCCTCCCTGGGTTTTTTTTAACAATTTCCCAGGCTCTCAAGAAGCCTCTGCTTTAGGATGGAGGGAAGGTTTCCTAACTATCCAGCAGAGGAAGCAAAGAGACAGATTCAAGCTAGAGATGAACCCTAAATGACAACGTCTTTGCTGAGCAGCAGAGCCAGATTCTTGTGGGAGGGAGTTCCATATGGACTCAGGCATGTAGGCATAGGAAGCCCACACAAATCCCAAAGAAGACTGACAGCAGATCTAGAGCTCAATAGGCAGGGGTGGTTATCTGTGCAAAAACTGGATTCATACATAGAAAAAGAACTCTGCCTAGGTGATGCTACTCCTGTCTCAAAATTGCACAAAAACAAATCAGCATTCAATCTCTCCCGCTACATCAGCCCATTCAATTCTGTCTTGTCTTATATCTTATCTTATCCTATCCTATCCTACCTTACCTGACCTTACTTTACCTTACCTTTTCTGTGTGCCCGGGGGGAGTCTCTCATTGGGTATCAGCCATTGGTTGAGGTTCTGGGTTTGAGCCTGCCACTTTTGGACTCTCACTTGCTGAGGTGTTCCAGCGAGTGTCTCTGTAGATCTTAGATCTGTAGATCTTAGAAAACTATGTCTTGATTTAAGTCGTTGACGTGCTGGCTGATACCCAAACAAGGGATGAGCTGGAGATGTCTCTGCCTTGGTCCTTTCGCTATTGGCTGCTACTTCCCGGCGGATGTCAGCTGTCAGTCTGTTCAGCGCCTTCTCTCTCAGTGTCTCTCTCTGTAGATCTAAGAAAACTATGTCTAGATTTAAGTCGTTGACGTGCTGGCTGATACCCAAACAGGGGATGAGCTGGAGATGTCTCTGCCTTGGTCCTTTCACTATTGGCTGCTACTTCCCGGATTGAGCCATGGATTGAGGTTCTGGGTTTGAGCCTGCCACTTTTGGACTCTTGCTTGCTGAGGTGTTCCAGCAAGTGTCCCTGTAGATCGTACAAAACTATTTCTTGACTTAAGTCGTTGATGTGCTGACTGATACCCAAACAAGGGATGAGCTGGGGATGTCTCTGCCTTGGTCCTTTCACTATTGGCTGCTACTTCCCGGCGGATGTCAGGTGGTGCGATACCGGCGAAACCGTGTAATTTCTCCAGTGGTGTAGAGCGCAGACACCCTGTGATAATGCGGCATGTCTCATTAAGAGCCACATCCACTGTTTTAGTGTGGTGAGATGTGTTCCACACTGGGCATGCGTACTCAGCAGCGGAGTAGCACAGCGCAAGGGCAGATGTCTTCACTGTATCTGGTTGTGATCCCCAGGTTGTGCCAGTCAGCTTTCGTATGATATTTTTTCTAGCGCCCACTTTTTGCTTGATATTCAGGCAGTGCTTCTTGTAGGTCAGAGAACTGATTCATGCAGCAATGCTCAGACATGAATCAAGGAATACTAAAGGCACTTAAGACTGATACGTCCAGAGAAGTCAACTATAGCAAAGCGGTTGAACCAACCTGGGCGCAGTATATTATTTGAGAAATGCTGGACCCCTTTGACAACCACCATGTCAGACTACACAGAGAAGCCACTGAAATCCACAAGCACATGGACAACATCAACAGATAGGAGGAAACCATGAAAATGAACAAAATCTGGTTACCAGTATTTTGAAAAACACCAAAATCAAGACAGTATATGAAGAACGACACCACAAAACAGTGAGACTCCAGAAAAGGGCGCAAAGCACTAGTTGCTAAAACCCTGCCAATGTAAAAGGCCTGATTCGTATGGATGTCCTCTCTCTCAAACACACACAGAGAGTGTTAGGGCACACATGGAGACTCTCTGGCGAGTGTTTATATGCCGAAGAAGCGGCTGGAAGGGAGGGCGCATGGGTTGTTTCCGTGTGACCTCAGCGCTTGGAAAGCCGAGCCCAGTCTTGGGAAGGGGCCGATGTGACTAAACTGCAAGGCAAAAAACCTTCCATATTTGGCCAAAGCCGTTCTCGGGAAGAGGCTCCAGCCAGTTTCGGCACTCGCCGGCCATGAGCCTCCCTTCTGCCTCCTGACTGGCAAAGCCCCGAATCCCAAAGGTCTTCTGTTCGTAATGTTTTCAAAAGTTTTGTATGTTTCTACGAGTCGGATGTTCCCACCTCAACATCTTTTAACTTACTCGCCTGACGACGCACACTCACATCAACACAATCACCATAAACAGCTTGTATTCTCTGATTAATCTCCTTTGGGGTGACACCTTCTGCTATCAAGAATTAAATGACTGCACGTTGCTTAAGACGCATTGACCGACCGTCTGCGCATGGTTTCCATACTTTGTACTCTAACAAGCCGTTCAATGCTAAGGCTTCCCGCCAAAATGGATCTGTAGAGGAGAGTCTACTGAACAAGCCAGTACCTGCTGCACACCAGTACTGCCATCTGTTGAAGAGTTACGAAGGTGGAGGCATTACTTTTCATTTTACATTGACTGACCGTCTGAGCAGGGTTCCGTACTTTGCACTTAAACAACACAACCGTTCAGTGCTAAAGCTTCCTGCCAAAATGGAACTGTAGAGGAGAGCCTACTGAACAAGCCAGTACCTGCTGCATACCAGTACTGCCATTTGTTGAAGACTTACGAAGGTGGAGGCATTACTTTTCATTTTACATTGACTGACCGTCTGAGCAGGGTTCCGTACTTTGCACTTAAACAACACAACCGTTCAATGCTAAAGCTTCCTGCCAAAATGGAACTGTAGAGGAGAGTCTACTGAACAAGCCAGTACCTGCTGCATACCAGTACTGCCATTTGTTGAAGACTTACGAAGGTGGAGGCATTACTTTTCATTTTACATTGACTGACCGTCTGAGCAGGGTTCCGTACTTTGCACTTTAACAACACAACCATTCAATGCTAAAGCTTCCCACCAAAATGGTACTGTAGAGGAGAGTCTACTGAACAAGCCAGTACCTGCCGCATACCAGTACTGCCATCTGTTGAGTTACGAAGGTGGAGGCATTACTTTTCATTTTACATTGACTGACCATCTGTGCAGGGTTCCGTACTTTGCACTTTAACAACACAACCGTTCAATGCTAAAGCTTCCCGCCAAAATGGAACTGTAGAGGAGAGTCTACTGAACAAGTCAGTACCTGCCGCATACCAATACTGCCATCTGTTGAGGAGTTACGAAGGTGGAGTCATTACTTTTCATTCAACCCTCATATCTGGACCATAGAGTACATTGATTCTACACTATGGAATGAACACAGTTTGACAGGCATGGGCAAACCTTGTCCCTCCAGGTATTTTGGACTTCAACTCCCACAATTCCTCACAGCCTCCAGCTCTTCCCTTTTGTCTCTCAACTGCTTAAGCTGTTGGGAATTGTGGGAGTTGGAGTCCAAAACACCTGGAGGGACGAAGTTTGTAAACACATCCGGAGACTTCCAACTATTTGGGCCATGCCAAACACAGGGAAGCTGTGTCTGTCTGTTTTTGCAGGAGAACAGAACAGATTTGAAATGGAAGTCATCTGAACAAGCCCTATGAGGAGCGGCTTAAGGAGCTGGGCATGTTTAGCCTGAAGAAGAGAAGGCTGAGAGGGGATATGATAGCCATGTATAAATATGTGAGAGGAAGCCACAGGGAGGAGGGAGCAAGCTTGTTTTTTTACTTCCCTGGAGACAAGGACGCAATGGAACAATGGCTTCAAACTACAAGAAAGGAGATTCCATCTGAACATGAGGAAGAACTTCCTGACTGTGAGAGCTGTTCAGCAGTGGAACTCTCTGCCCCGGAGTGTGGTGGAGGCTCCTTCTTTGGAAGCTTTTAAACAGAGGCTGGATGGCCATCTGTCAGGGGTGCTTTGAATGCAATATTCCTGCTTCTTGGCAGAATGGGGTTGGACTGGATGGCCCATGAGGTTTCTTCCAACTCTTTGAGTCTATGATTCTATGAATGTACTTCAGAAGCACCTGAAGTTTTGTGGGGATTTTTCCAATTGCATGACACTCCCCTTCCCGCAACCCCTTTCCTTTTTTTGGATAGTTTGCAATTCCCAAAGTCACCAATGCAAAAAAATATATATAAATCAATCAAAAACCCTAACATAAAAAGTGGGCTCTATTTATAGAGGACATCTCCGAGCCCTTCATTTACCGTAGCTTTGAAAATGCCTTGCTCATTTTTCACCATGGAAACAGGAAGAGTCAGGGAAACAGCCCCCCTGGGAGCAAACTCCAGGGCTTTATAAGGAAGGCGGGTGGGAAGGCCTCCCTTTGTGTCTCCATTCTCTTTTTGCAAAAATTGGGCAGAGGCAAAGACTGGGCAAGGCGGTAGAACCATAGATCATGGAATCAAAGAGTTGGAAGAGACCTCCTGGGCCATCCAGTCCAACCCCATTCTGCCAAGAAGCAGAAATATTGCATTCAAATCACCCCTGACAGATGGCCATCCAGCCTCTGTTTAAAAGCCTCCAAAGAAGGAGCCTCCACCACACTCTGGAGCAGAGAGTTCCACTGCTGAACGGCTCTCACAGTCAGGAAGTTCTTCCTCATGTTCAGATGGAATCTCCTCTCTTGTAGTTTGAAGCCATTGTTCCATTGCGTCCTAGTCTCTAAGGAAGCAGAAAACAAGCTTGCTCCCTCCTCCCTGTGGCTTCCTCTCACATATTTATACATGGCTATCATATCTCCTCTCAGCCTTCTCTTCTTCAGGCTAAACATGCCCAGCTCCTTAAGCCGCTCCTCATCGGGCTTGTTCTCTAGACCCTTGATCATTTGAGTCGCCCTCCTCTGGACACATTCCAGCTTGTCAATATCTCTCTTGAATTGTGGTGGCCAAAATTGGACACAATATTCCAGGTGTGGTCTAACCAAAGCGGAATAGAGGGGTAGCATTACTTCCTTAGATCTAGACACTATGCTCCTATTGATGCAGGCCAAAATCCCACTGGCTTTTTTTGCCGCCACATCACATTGTTGGCTCATGTTTAACTTGTTGTCCACGAGGACTCCAAGATCTTTTTCACACGTACTGCCTCCACGCCTCCCGGAAGGACAAGATAACTTTGCAAAGTCAGATCTGCATTTTGTTTCCAGCTCCATCATGCTCAGAAACATCAAAAAAAGATCCTCTATTCAAGCTGCAGGAAAGGGGACTGGAAGAACATCCTGATAGTAAGAGCTTATTCAGAACTGGAATAAGTTGTTGCCTCTCAATCTGGTGGAATCGCTTTCTCTGGAGGTTTTGGGTGGCCATCTACTAGGAAAGCTTAGACTGTGTTTTCCTGCATGGCAGAGTGGGGTTGCCTGGATGGCCCTTGTGGTCTCTTCCAGCTCTATGATTCTATGAATGGCTCTTCCTCTGTCCCAATTCCCACCCCCATCTCTTCCTGCAAGGCCCTCCTTCCAATTGCCACTCCGCTGGCCTCAAAGGAAGAGCAGAAGAGGCAGGAAGAGCTCCATCATGCCCAATAACACTTGAAGGACAAGGGAAGGAGGAAAAAGAAGAAGAAGAGGAGAAAGAAGAAGAAGCAAAGAAGAAGAAGAGGAGGAAGGGGGGAAAGAGAAAGAGAAAGAAAAAGAGGAAGAAAAAGAGAAAGGCAAATGAGGAGGGGAAGAAGAAGAGGAGGAGGAGGAAGAGGAAGAAGAAAAAGAAGAGGAGGAAGAGGAAAAAGAAGTGGAGGAAGAGCAGGAGGAGGAAGAAGAAGAAGAGGAGGAAAGAAAAGAGAAGAAGGAAGAGAAAGAGGAAGAGGAGGAAGAGAAAAAAGAAGTGGAGGAAGAAGAGGAGGAAGAGGAAGAAGAAAGAAAAGAGAAGGAGGAAGAAGAGGAGGAAGCCAAAAAGGAAGAAGTACAAGAGGGAGAAGAAGAGGAGGAAAAAGAGGAAGAAAAAGAATTGGAGGAGGAGGAAGAGGAAAGAAAAGAGGAGGAGGAAGCCAAAAAGGAAGAAGAGGAGGAAGAGAAAGAAGAGGAATAATAGAAGGAAGAAAAGGATGAAGAGCAGGGGAAGTGTAAGAAGAGTAAGAAGAGGAGTAGGAGGAAGAGCAAGAAGAAGAGCAGGAGTAAGTGGAAGAAAAGGAAAAAGAGGAGGAGAAGGAATAGGAAGGAAAAGAAGAATAGGAGGAAGTGAAAAATGAAGAAGAGGAGGAGGAAGAGGAGGAAGAAGAAGAGGAAAAAGAAGAGGAGGAAAGAGGAGAAGGAAGAAGAGGAAGAGAAGAAAGAAGAAGAGGAATACTAAGAGGAGAAAGAATAATAATAGGATGAGGAGATAGAAAGAAGAAGAAGAGAAGGACGAAGAAGAAAAGGATGAAGAGCAGGAGGAAGTGGAAGAGGAGGAGGAAGAGGAAGAAGAAGAGCAGGAGGAAGATGAAGAAAGGGAAAAAGAGGAGGAGGAGGAAGATGAAGAAGAGAAAGAGAAAGGAGAGAAGTAAGAAGAGGAAGAAAAAGAGGAGGTGGAAGAAGAAAAAGGAAGGAGAGGCGGCGGGCACATCTCCATCATGCCTTGGCCCAGAAGAATCTCCTGGGATCAAAAAAGGAATTTCTGATTTATTCTCAGGCAGTTTTGTATCATCTTTTAATGAATGTCATGTTTTAATGTTTCCTGTTTCAACTGCATAAATTATCGAACCATTTTCAAAACAACTTTTATAGGCATGCTTTGACAAAGCTTTTTGCAACTGTTTTAATCTGTATTGTTTTCAAATGTGTTGTTAGCGGCCACAAGTCCCACTAGTGGGGGGGAAAGCATGACATAAATGAATAAATGTGCCCTGGTGGCGCAGTGGGTTAAACTGCTGAGCTGCTGAACTTGCTGATCAAAGGGTTGCAGGCTCGAATTTGAGGAGCAGTTTGAGCTCCCACTGTTAGCCCCAGCTTCTGCCAACCTAGCAGTTCGAAAACATGCAAATGAGGAGATTCCATCTGAACATAAGGAAGAACTTCCTGACTGTGAGAGCCGTTCAGCAGTGGAACTCTCTGCCCCGGAGTGTGGTAGAGGCTCCTTCTTTGGAAGCTTTAAACAGAGGCTGGATGGCCATCTGTCAGGGGTGATTTGAATGCAATATTCCTGCTTCTTGGCAGGGGGTTGGACTGGATGGCCCATGAGGTCTCTTCCAACTCTTTGATTCTATGATTCTATGAAATGTGAGTACATCAATAGGTACAGTTTCAGTGGGAAGGTAATGGTGCTCTATGCAGTCATGCCAGTGGCCACATGACCTTGGAGGTGTCTACGGACAACGCCGGCTCTTCAGCTTAGAAATAGAGATGAGCACCAACCCCCAGAGTTGGACACAACTAGACTTAATGTCAAGAGAAAACCTTTACTTTTTACTAATGACAACATTTAGAGAAATATGCAGAATGAGAGAAGAGTTAATTGTTTGGTGACCGAGAAATACTGATTGAAATCTTTAGCTATAAAGAGTGTGTATATATGTGTGTTTGTGTAAATAGAATCATAGAATCCTAGCGCTCATGGGCCATCCAGTCCAACCCCATTCTGCCAAGAAGCAGGAAGATTGCATTCAAAGCACCCCTGACAGATGGCCATCCAGCCTCTGTTTAAAAGCCTCCAAAGAAGGAGCCTCCACCACACTCTGGCGCAGAGAGTTCCACTGCTGAACAGCTCTCACAGTCAGGAAGTTCTTCCTAATTTGGTTTTGTGCGTGCACTTTAATGTATTTTGGGGGGCTTTTTAAGTCTCTTCCACTGTGTTTTTCAATGTTTTTATGAGGTATGGTCACTCGTTGGCCTGATAGGTGTGTTGCGTCCAAATTTGGTCTTAATTCCATGTGACTTTAATATGACCAAAGGTAATATAACAGATTATACAGAGGAATCAACCTTCTCTAACCATCCTGGTGATATTGCAGTTTGTTGAATCATCGACGTAGAATCCTAGAGTTGGAAGAGACCTGGTGGGCCATCTAGTCCAACCCCATTCGGCCAAGAAGCAGGTCATGCAAATTCCAGACCAATGGAGAGAGTAAGAAGCACTGGGATGTCTGTGGTGGAGGAAATACATCAAATATAGGATGTGCAGTATGGTGTTTGTGGAGGACATTGGCAGGGCTCTTGGACATCTTTATGGCACTCACCGTAACCTGCAATGTCCTTGAAGGGAGGGCCTCTGGTGTCTCCTGAGTAATGGGAGCTATAGATGTATGTGGAGGCAGGAGCTTGCTTAAGTGGACACATCTGCCACATACACACTTTCTTATTACGTGTATAGATATATGTATAGACTTGAAAGAGACCTCATGGGCCATCCAGTCCAACCCCATTCTGCCAAGAAGCAGGAGAATCGCATTCAAAGCACCCCCGACAGATGGTCATCCAGCCTCTGTTTAAAAGCCTCCCTTAAAGAAGGAGCCTCTACCACACTCCGGGGCAGAGAGTTCCACTGCTGAACAGCTCTCTCTCACAGTCAGGAAGTTCTTCCTCATGTTCAGGTGGCATCGCCTGAAGGTCAACATGGACGTCTCAAAAACAAATCCTACCAAAGTTATCACTTTTTCTTTGGTAGATTGTGGGAATGCAACAGACATAATTTATCATTAAAGCACCTGGCAAAGACATTACATTTCATAGAATCGTAGAGTTGGAAGAGACCACATGGGCCATCCAGTCCAACCCCATTCTGCCAAGAAGCAGGAAAATCGCATTCAAAGCACTCCTGACAGATGGCCATCCCATTCTGCCAAGAAGAAAATCGCATTCAAAGCACCCCTGACAGATGGCCATCCAGCCTCTGTTTAAAAGCCTCCCTTAAAGAAGGAGCCTCTACCACACTCCGGGGCAGAGAGTTCCACTACTGAACAGCTCTCTCTCACAGTCAGGAAGTTCTTCCTCATGTTCAGGTGGCATCTCCTGAAGGTCAACATGGACGTCTCAAAAACAAATCCTACCAAAGTTATCACTTTTTCTTTGGTAGATTGTGGGAATGCAACAGACATAATTTATCATTAAAGCACCTGGCAAAGACATTACATTTCATAGAATCGTAGAGTTGGAAGAGACCACATGGGCCATCCAGTCCAACCCCATTCTGCCAAGAAGCAGGAAAATCGCATTCAAAGCACTCCTGACAGATGGCCATCCCATTCTGCCAAGACGAAAATCGCATTCAAAGCACCCCTGACAGATGGCCATCCAGCCTCTGTTTAAAAGCCTCCCTTAAAGAAGGAGCCTCTACCACACTCCGGGGCAGAGAGTTCCACTACTGAACAGCTCTCTCTCACAGTCAGGAAGTTCTTCCTCATGTTCAGGTGGCATCTCCTGAAGGTCAACATGGACGTCTCAAAAACAAATCCTACCAAAGTTATCACTTTTTCTTTGGTAGATTGTGGGAATGCAACAGACATAATTTATCATTAAAGCACCTGGCAAAGACATTACATTTCATAGAATCGTAGAGTTGGAAGAGACCACATGGGCCATCCAGTCCAACCCCATTCTGCCAAGAAGCAGGAAAATCGCATTCAAAGCACTCCTGACAGATGGCCATCCCATTCTGCCAAGACGAAAATCGCATTCAAAGCACCCCTGACAGATGGCCATCCAGCCTCTGTTTAAAAGCCTCCCTTAAAGAAGGAGCCTCCACCACACTCCGGGGCAGAGAGTTCCACTGCTGAACAGCTCTCTCTCACAGTCAGGAAGTTCTTCCTCATGTTCAGGTGGCATCTCCTGAAGGTCAACATGGATGCCTAAAAAAAAAATCCTACCAAAGTTATCTTTTCCTTTGACTGAGTTACAAATTGGTAGATTGTGGGAATGCAACAGACATAATTTATCATTAAAGCACCTCGCAAAGACATTACATTTATCAAACACGAGCTTGACAACAATATTCACATCCATTCTGGAAATCATTCCCAAAACCCATCAGTTATTTCTCATCTTGGTGCAATATTCTCAGCATTATTATTTTAATCAAATATTTAGATGGAAGGAGTAAGAGCGACCTTCAATGAATCAGCAGATGAGACAGAACAGAGAGGGAGAGCTCAGATTGACAGAAGGCAAGGTGACCCTGATACAGAAAGGAACAGGGGAATCAAACTAGAGTCATAATCCAGTTTCAAGGGGAAAATGGAAAATTCCAGCACACTCACAGAATCACAGAGTTGGAAGAGACCTCATGGGTCATCCAGTCCAACCCCATTCTGCCAAGAAGCAGGAATATTGCATTGAAATCACCCCTGACAGATGGCCATCCAGCCTCTGTTTAAAAGCTTCCAAAGAAGGAGCCTCCACCACGCTCCGGGGCAGAGAGTTCCACTGCTGAACGGCTCTCACAGTCAGGAAGTTCTTCCTCGTGTTCAGATGGAATCTCCTTTCTTGTAGTTTTACACTCCAATCAAGTGTAAAATTACTTGAGGACACAGAAATGCTGGACTGCTCTGACAACTATCATGTTAGACTATACGAAGAAAGCATCAAAATCCACAAGAAGCATCTGGACAATATCAACAGAAAGGAGGAAACCATGAAAATGAACAAAATCTGGCTACCGGTATTTAAAAAACTCTAAAATCAGTGCAGTAAATAAAGAGCAACACTCAAAAACAGGGAAATTCCAGACAATAATCAATCAGGGCCAGCTAACACCTCCCAACAAAGGATTCCCCCAGGCAGTAAGAAGTCAGACCTTAATAAGAATAATAACTTTATTGTTGGGTTGTTGTAGGTTTTTTGGGCTATATGGTCATATTCTAGAAGCATTCTCTCCTGACGTTTCGCCTGCATCTATGACAATGACAGTGATGACAATGCTATGGAAAATGGACTATGGACAAGTTTCTGATTGAGTCACTGGTCACGGAATTCGGTTTAGATAAGGCCAACCAGCCAGTAATATTTTAAAACAGATTTCAATTTGAATTGATTTAATGTTTTTAGCTGTATATAATTATTGTATTTTATTATGTTGTATGAGGGGGCATCAAATCGTTGTCGGCTGTAAGCCGCCCTGAGTCCCTCTCCGGGGGTGGAGAAGGGCAGGGTCCAAATAAATACATAAATAAATAAATAAATAAATAAATATCTGATTCGATAATCTGGATTATATGCCTAGGACTGTGTGATGTACCGACGGATAATGTGTGCAGATCCCAGTAAAGTGACCTTCTGCAGCTGGCAGATAGTAATTTTGTCAGCGCCGATTGTATTTAAGTGCAGGCCAAGGCCTTTAGGCACTGCACCCAGTGTGCCAATCACCACTGGGACCACCTTGATTGGTTTGTGCAGTTTGATTTTTCAATCCTCATATTGTGTCAGCTTTTCCAGTTGTTTCTCTTCAATCCTGCCGTCACCTGGGATTGTGACATCAACAATCCATACTTTGTTTTTTAACATGATTGTGAGGTCGGGAGTATTGTGCTCCAAAACTCTGTCTGAATCCAGAAGTCCCAGAGGAGTTTGGCGTGTTCATTCTCTGTAACTTTTTCTGGCTTGTGATCCCACCAGTTCTTTATTATTATTATTATTATTATTATTATTATTATTATTATTAGAAACACAACAAGATCACTCTGCTTGCTGTTTTATTGGATCACACGTTGGACACTTCCCAAGAGCATGCAGATCCCAGTAAGGTGGCCTTCTGCAGCTGACAGATGGTAATCTTGTCAGTGCCGATTGTGTTTAAGTGCATGCCAAGGTCTTTAGGCACTGCACCCAGTGTGCCGATCACTACTGGGACCACCTTGACTGGCTTGTGCCAGAGTCTTTGCAGTTCAATCTTTAAATCCTTGTTATTATTATTTTACTGACACAACACCACAGTATGTCACAGCAAACGAGATCTATGTGCTGGATTTAGTATCAAAAAATCACACTTCCCAAGCATCTAGGATTGTCCAATGTGGGCTAGGCAAAACTACGGTGAGGTGGATCTGTAATTGGTTAAGTGGACGAACACAGAGAGTGCTCACTAATGCTTCATCTTCATCTTGGAAAGAAGTGACAAGTGGAGTGCCGCAGGGTTCCGTCCTGGGCCCGGTCCTGTTCAACATCTTTATTAATGACTTAGATGAAGGGCTAGAAGGCATGATCATCAAGTTTGCAGACGACACCAAATTGGGAGGGATAGCCAATAGTCCAGAGGACAGGAGCAGGATTCAAAACGATCTTGACAGATTAGAGAGATGGGCCAAAACTAACAAAATGAAGTTCAACAGTGACAAATGCAAGATACTCCACTTTGGCAAAAAAATGAAATGCAAAGATACAGAATGGGGGACAATGCCTGGCTCGAGAGCAGTACGTGTGAAAAAGATCTTGGAGTCCTCGTGGACAACAAGTTAAACATGAGCCAACAATGTGATGTGGCGGCCAAAAAAAGCCAATGGGATTTTGGCCTGCATCAAGAGGAGCATAGTGTCTAGATCTAAGGAAGTCATGCTACCCCTCTATTCTGCTTTGGTTAGACCACACCTGGAATATTGTGTCCAATTCTGGGCACCACAATTCAAGAGAGATATTGACAAGCTGGAATATGTCCAGAGGAGGGTGACTAAAATGATCAAGGGTCTGGAGAACAAGCCCTATGAGGAGTGGCTTAGGGAACTGGGCATGTTTAGCCTGAAGAAGAGAAGGCTGAGAGGAGATATGATAGCCATGTATAAATATGTGAGAGGAAGCCACAGGGAGGAGGGAGCAAGCTTGTTTTCTGCTTCCTTGGAGACTAGGACGCGGAACAATGGCTTCAAACTACAAGAGAGGAGATTCCATCTGAACATGAGGAAGAACTTCCTGACTGTGAGAGCCGTTCAGCAGTGGAACTCTCTGCCCCGGAGTGTGGTGGAGGCTCCTTCTTTGGAAGCTTTTAAGCAGAGGCTGGATGGCCATTTGTCAGGGGTGATTTGAATGCAATATTCCTGCTTCTTGGCAGGGGGTTGGACTGGATGGCCCAAGAGGTCTCTTCCAACTCTTTGATTCTATGATTCTATGATTGTTGTTGTTGTTGTTGGCTTGTGTCAGAGTCTTTGCAGTTCAATCTTTAAACCCTCATTGTTGTTGTTATTATTATTACTACTACTACTACTACTACTACATTTCCATCCCTCCTTCCTCTTCAAAACATCGACATGTGTCAACTCACAAAAGCTAAAACATACAAACTAACTAAACACTCTGAGGATGCTTGCCATAGATGCAGGCGAAACGTCAGGAGAAATGCCTCTAGAACATGGCCATATAGCCCGAAAAAAAACCCACAAGAGCCTAACTAAACACTTGCAAAAAACTAGACAAAAAGTTACTACATTGTTGTTGTTTGTTATTGGAAACTCTGCTAATAACAACCGTGGAGTGAATACGGATATTATGCCATGATTTCAAAAGGGCAGCTGCATTTGGGAACAAGTCTATACTATTTCCAAACTGTGCAAAGAACCCAAAATACCATCTGGTTGGGAGGAAGTCCCCCAGTTTTGCAGATTGAGAGAGAGAGAAAAATGAATGCCTTCTGATACCAACCCGCCAACCCCATGGGCTACAAATGTACCAGAATAGAAATCAGATAAAATCAGAGCAAAGAATTATTTTCTGTTTTGGCTGATAAACCAAATCTGCTTTTCTGATTGGGTGATGCTTAAATTCAATTAATTCAGCAAAGCTTGAGGTCCTGAAGGAAGGAAAGAGATAGTGCACTGTTTAATATAAACAATGGCCAGGATCCAAGGATTTCCTTGGGAGCACGCAAACCAGCTCCATCTAATCTAATCGTATATTTTTCAGTGATTTCCTTCTATAGAATCATAGAATCAAAGAGTTGGAAGAGACCTCCTGGGCCATCCAGTCCAACCCCATTCTGCCAAGAAGCAGGAATATTGCATTCAAAGCACCCCTGGCAGATGGCCATCCAGCCTCTGCTTAAAAGCTTCCAAAGGAGGAGCCTCCACCACACCCCGGGGCAGAGAGTTCCACTGCTGAACGGCTCTCACAGTCAGGAAGTTCTTCCTCATGTTCAGATGGAATCTCCTCTCTTGTAGTTTGAAGCCATTGTTCCATTGCGTCCTAGTCTCCAGGGAAGCAGAAAACAAGCTTGCTCCCGCCTCCCTGTGGCTTCCTCTCACATATTTATACATGGCTATCATATCTCCTCTCAGCCTTCTCTTCTTCAGGCTAAACATGCCCAGCTCCTTAAGCCGCTCCTCATAGGGCTTGTTCTCCAGACCCTTGATCTGCTCTCTCCTCCCTGTGGCTTCCTCTCACATATTTATACATGGCTATCATATCTCCTCTCAGCCTTCTCTTCTTCAGGCTAAACATGCCCAGCTCCTTGAGCTGCTCCTCATAGGGCTTGTTCTCCAGACCCTTGATCATTTGAGTCGCCCTCCTCTGGACACATTCCAGCTTGTCAATATCTCTCTTGAATTGTGGTGCTATGATCAGTTGACTTTTCCATCTGCCTTCAAAGTTGGCAACCTACAGCAACTCTCTACATTTGCTGAGGTTCCCTGCAAAAAGATGAGGGAAATGAACTAAAATAGCTATTTTAGCAATTGCTAATATCCCTACGGACAGCAATGCTGCATATCATCATCATCATTGAGCTGTCTTCATATATTCCTGCTTCTTGGCAGGGGGTTGGACTGGATGGCCCATGAGGTCTCCTCCAACTCTTTGATTCTATGATTCATAAGACCTGTCAGCAGCATATCATACTGTAAATCATCATCTTCTCCTGAGTATAATTTATAATATCACAAAGGATTATCATCTCACCCGCTTCATAGGAAACATGCTACAAACAGGAGCTTTTTTGTTGAGTTCCAGGGTTAGAGAAGCAGTGACAAAAACAGAAGGACAGCCTGCCTCAGGAAAGTGTGCTTGCTCCATCAGTGTTTAACGTTTACACAAATGACCAGTCACTGCCAGAAAGGGACAGTGAATTTCATCTATGCTGACGATCATGCCATCACAGCTCAAGCAGGGAGCTTTGAAATGGTTGAACAGAAGCTCTCCAAAGCTTTAGGTGCTCTTACTGCCTATTACAGGGAAAAACAGCTGATTCTTAATCCATCTAAAACGCAGATGTGTACTTTCCATCCCAAGAACAGACAAGCATCCCTAGCTGTGAGGATGACCTGGGAAGGAATCCCACTGGAGCATTGCAGCGCACCCAGCTACCTGGGAGTCATGCTGGTCCATTCTCTGTCCTATAAGAAGCACTGCTTGAATATCAAGCAAAAAGTGGGTGCTAGAAATAATATCATACGAAAGATGACTGGCACATCCTGGGATCACAACCAGATACAGTGAAGACATCTGCCCTTGTGCTTTGCTACTCTGCTGCTGAGTACGCATGCACAGTGTGGAACACATCTCACCACGTTAAAACAGTGGATGTGGCTCTTAATGAGACAAGCACTGGGACTGTGGCGCAGCTGGGTGGGAGTCAGCTGCATTAAGATTACTACTGACCAAAAAAAAGGTCATGAGTTCAAAATCATCCCAGATCGAAGTGAGCTTCTGAACAATTTTGTGTAGCTTGCTGTCGACCTTTGCAGCCCGAAAGACAGTTGCATCTGTCAAGCAGGAAATTTAGGTACTGCTTATGCGGGGAGGCTAATGTAACTAATTTACAATGTCATAAAAATCTCCAGCAAGTATGCAAAGAATGAGGAAGTACTTCATCAGTGTCACAAATGGTTGATGAAGGGACAGCTCCCCTTGTGGCCAGAACACTCTCAACAAAAGCTAGAATGTTAAATTGCCTCTGTGTCTGTCTATATAAGTTGTGTGTCTATGGCACTGAATGTTTGCCATGCATATATACATTGTAATCTCACCTGCGGGGTGAGAAGGGCAGAATTTAAATCCTGTAAACAAACAAATAAACAAACACATTATCACAGGATGTCTATGTCCTACACTGCTGGATAGATTATGTTCTTTAGCTAGTATTACACCACCTGTCAACCACTGGAAAGTAATACCCAGCAATGAAAGAACCAAGGCAATGACATCTCCAGCTCATCCTCTGTTCAGATATCAGCGAGTAATTGAACACCTTAAATCAAGAAACAGCTTCCTAAGAGCTAGAGATACTCGCAGAAACACCTCAGCAAGCGAGAGTCCAAAAGTGGCAGGCTCAAACCCAGAATCTCAATCAGTGGCTGATACCAAATGAGAGACTCCCCCCTGAGCACACAGAAGACTGGGTGACTTGGAAGGCGCTGAACAGACTGCGCTCTGGCACCACGAGATGCAGAGCCAACCTCAAGAAATGGGGCTGCAAAGTGGAGTCTACAACATGCGAGTGCAGAGAAGAGCAAACCACAGACCATCAACTACAATGCAGCCTGAGCCCTGCCACATGCACAAGGGAGGACCTTCTCACAGCGACACCAGAGGCACCCCAAGTGGCCAGCTTCTGGTCAAAGGACATTTAGTATAATGACAAGATTTTTAACTTTGTTTGTGTATTTTAAAAAAAATTACAACTTTACCTCAATTCACTTCTAACACAATCTATATAAATAAAAATGTAATGTTTATTTGTGGGATTAACATAAATCAAAAACCACTGGACGAATTGACACCAAATTTGGTCACAAGACACCTATCAGACCAACGAGTGACCATCACTCATAAAAACACTGAAAAACACAGCAGAAGGGACTTAAAAAGCCCAAAACAAAAAAATTCCATTACAACACATGCACAAAACCACATATATATACGCAAATACACATATACACAAATATATACACACACAAAACACATATACACAGACTGGGCCATAGCAATGTGTGGCAGGGGACGGCTAGTCAAAAAATAAATATATCAGGTTGCTTTTGGGATTTAGAAAAAATGTTTTCAAGCTATGGGTGGTTGAATCCATGACTATAGAATCCATGGCTATGAAGAGCCGATTGTCTTCCTGAATACAGTAACACTTTACCAAACAGCCCAAAGGGATAATAAGTTCATGTTTTTCTGGCTCACTGATGCAAATAAAGATTGCTGGATGAGGACGAGAGCACAGTAGTCGAGCGCATGCTTTGCATGCCAAAGATACCAGATTCATTCTCCGTTCAAAGGGTTTCAGGTAGCAGGGTGCCCAAAAAAGGTCTCTATCTGCCTTAAGACTGCAGAAGAAAGAAAGGAAGTAAGTCCAGCACAAAGCTTGGAAACTTTAGTTTTTACTTAGTCTGCAACACCCAGAATATCCCAGTAAGAAGGGCCATTAACCATACAATAAGGGGATTCTGGAAATAGTAGTCAGTATCAACCAGACAATTGTATTACATTTTAAACAAATTTTTAACAAACAGACAAAACGGAGTTTGCAAGCTTGGTAGTTGGTTAAATGTCCTTTGACCAGTATCTGGCCACTTGGAGTGCCTCTAGTGTTGCCGCAAGGAGGTCCTCCATGGTGCACGTGGCAGGGCTCAGGGTGCATTGCAGCAGGTGGTCAGTGGTTTGCTCTTCTCCACACTCGCATGTCGTGGACTCCACTTTGTAGCCCAATGTCTTAAGGGTGGCTCTGCATCTCGTGGTGCCAGAGCGCAGTCTGTTCAGCACCTTCCAAGTCGCCCAGTTTTCTGTGTGCCCAGGGGGGAGTCTCTCATTTGGTATCAGCCATTGATTGGGGTTCTGGGTTTGAGCCTGCCACTTTTGGACTCTCGCTTGCTGAGGTGTTCCAGCGAGTGTCTCTGTAGATCTAAGAAAACTATTTCTAGATTTAAGTTGTTGACGTGCTGGCTGATACCCAAACAAGGGATGAGCTGGAGATGTCTCTGCCTTGGTCCTTTCACTATTGGCTGCTACTTCCCGGCGGATGTCAGGTGGTGCGATATCGGCCAGACAGTGTAATCTCCCAGTAAGAAGGGCCATTAACCATGCAATAAGGGGATTCTGGAAATGGTAGCCCCTTAAATTGATACTTTGCAAATGGTGATCTTAAACTGCTGTGTTTCTTTGATTCTATGGCACCAGCAATAGAATATCTGAGGATGACCTTGGAAGGCATCCCACTGGAGCATTGCAGCACACCCAAATACCTGGGAGTCACTCTGGACTGTGCTCTTATCTACAAGAAGCACTGCCTGAACATCAAGCAAAAAGTGGGTGCTAGAAACAATATCATACAAAAGCTGACTGGCACAACCTGGGGATCACAACCAGACACAGTGAAGACATCTGCCCTTGCGCTATGCTACTCTGCTGCTGAGTATGCATGCCCAGTGTGGAACACATCTCACCTTAAATAACCTGATACCAAATGAGAGACTCCCCCTGGGCACACAGAGGACTGGGCGACTTGGAAGGCGCTGAACAGACTGCGCTCTGGCACTACGAGATGCAGAGCCAACCTCAAATAATACGTTGTGCCCAGGTTGGTTCAACTGCTTTGCTATAGTTGACTTCTCTGGATGTATCAGTCTACAGTGCCTTTCGTGTTCCTTGATTCATGTCTGAGCATTGCTGCATGAATCAGTGCTCTGACCTACAAGAAGCACTGCCTGAATATCAAGCAAAAAGTGGGCGCTAGAAACAACATCATACGAAAGCTGACTGGCACAACCTGGGGATCACAACCAGACACAGTGAAGACATCTGCCCTTGCGCTATGCTACTCTGCTGCAGAGTACGCATGCGCAGTGTGGAACACATCTCACCACACTAAAACAGTGGATATGGCTCTTAATGAGACATGCCCCATTATCACAAGGTGTCTGTGCCCTACACCACTGGAGAAATTACACTGTTTAGCCGGTATCGCACCACTTGACATCCGCCGGGAAGTAGCAGCCAATAGTGAAAGGACCAAGGCAGAGACATCTCCAGCCCATCCCTTGTTTGGGTATCAGCCAACACACCAACGACTTAAATCAAGAAATAGTTTTCTAAGATCTACAGAGAGACTCTCTGGAACACCTCAGCAAGCGAGAGTCCAAAAGTGGCAGGCTCAAACCCAGAACCTCAATCAAGGGATGATACCCAATGAGAGACTCCCCCCTGGGCACACAGAAGGCTGGGCAACTTGGAAGGCGCTGAACAGACTGCGCTCTGGCACCACGAGATGCAGAGCCAACCTTCAGAAATGGGGCCACAAAGTGGAATCCACGACATGCGAGTGTGGAGAAGAGCAAACCACTGACCACCTGCTGCAATGCACCCTGAGCCCTGCCACATGCACCATGGAGGACCTTCTTGCGGCAACACCAGAGGCACTCCAAGTGGCCAGATACTGGTCAAAGGACATTTAATCAACTACCAAGTTTGCAAAATCTGTGTCTTTTGTATGTTTGTTTGTTTGTTCTGCCAAAAATGTAATACAACTGTTCGGCTGCCTGACACGATAAATAAATACCAGCAATTTCAAGATGCACACTCATTTCAGGACCATCAACAGAAAAAAATATATATACAGTATCTATATATCTACAAGGATCTTCGATTCTAAGATGCACCCCATTTTTAGAGATGTTTATATAGGTGGAAAGTGCATTTCAGAATCGAAGAAATAGTGCTGAAGGACTAGTTTGGTTTGAAGGCGTTATAAGCCTGGGATATTTTTTCAACAGGAAATGAAAGTTGATTTCTGGGTCACTTACTGCTGAAAACAAAAACCTTCCCTTGGTCCCAAAACGGTGAAGAGAGGATGAAAACAGGGCACAATAGCCACGTTTTGGGCATCCAATGGGAATCCAGTAAACATGTGATTTTAAGTATTTTAAATAGTTCTATCTTTCATGCTATATTTGTATAGTAAGTTTTAAACTGTATTGTTTTTGGGTTGTTGTAGGTTTTTTCGGGCTATATGGCCATGTTCTAGAGGCATTTTCTCCTGATGTTTCGCCTGCATTTATGGTAAGATCCTCAGAGGTAGTGAGGTCTATTGGAACTAGGAAAATGGGTTTATATATCTGTGGAATAACCAGGGTGGGACAAAGGACTCTTGTCTGTTGGAGCTAGGTGTGAATGTTTCAACTGACCAGGACGTGGAAAAATGGCTTCAAACTCCAAGAGAGGAGATTCCATCTGAACATGAGGAAGAACTTCCTGACTGTGAGAGCTATTCAGCAGTGGAACTCTCTGCCCCGGAGTGTGGTAGAGGCTCCTTCTTTGGAAGCTTTTAAACAAAGGCTGGATGGCCATCTGTCAGGGGTGATTTGAATGCAATATTCCTGCTTCTTGGCAGAATGGGGTTGGACTGGATGGCCCATGCGGTCTCTTCCAACTCTTTGATTCTATGATCCTATGACAACCTTGATTAGCATTTGATTGCCTGGAAGAGCCTGGAGCAATCTTTTGTTGAGTGGTGATTAGATGTGCCTGATTTGTTTCCCCTCTGTTGTTTTGCTGTTAGAGTTTTTTTTAATACTGGTTGTTTTTAGTGAGGTTTGCCACTATGAGTCTTCTTTACAGGATGAATGTGAGATGATGATGATGATAATAATAATAATAATTCTTCAAAGTTCCTTAAAGAAGTGTTTCTTAACTTGGGGGTCGGGACCCCTGAGTGGTCGCAAGGGGGGGGGTTCAGGGGAGTCACCAAAGACCATCCGAAAACATCGTATTTTCTGTTGGTCATGGGGGTTCTGTGTGGGAAGTTTGGTCTAATTCTATCATCAGTGGGGTTCAGAATGCTCTTTGATTGTAGGTGAACTATAAATCCCCGCAACTACATCTCCCATATGTCAAGGTCTATTTTCCACAAACTCCACTAGTGTTCACATTTGGGCACATTGAGTATTCGTGCCAAGTTTGGTTCGGATCCATCATTGTTTGAGTCCACACTGCTCTCTGGGTGTAGGTGAACTACAACTCCAAAGCTCAAGGTCAATGCCCACCAAATCCTTCAGAATACTCTTTGATTGAAGGTGAAGCATCAGTCCCAACAATTACAACTCCGAAATTATGTTTCATAACAGGAGCAAAATTACAGTTATAAAGTAGCAAAAGTTTGGCCCAATTCTATCATTGGTGGGGTTCAGAATGCTATGTAGGTGAATTATAAATCCCAGCAACTACAACTCCCAAATGTCAAGGTCTATTTTCCCCAAACTCCAACAGTGTTCACATTGGGTGTATTGAGTATTCGTGCCAAGTTTGGTCCAGATCCATCATTGTTTGAGTCCACAGTGCTCTCTGGGTGTAGGTGAACTACAACTCCAAACCTCAAGGTCAATGCCCACCAAATCCTTCCATTAATTTTCTGTTGGTCATGGGACTTCTGTGTGCCAAGTTTGGTTCAATTCCATTGTTGGTGGAGTTCAGAATACTAGTTGGTTGTAGGTGAACTATAAATTCCAGCAACTACAACTCCCAAATGAGAAAATCTATCCCCCAACCCCATCAGTAGTCCCACCACTGGACCACCTTGACTGGCTTGTGCAGTTCGATCTTTAAATCCTCGTATTATATCAGCTTTTCCAGTTGTTTCTCTTCAATCCTGCTGTCGTTTGGGATTACAACATTATTGTTGTTGTTGTTGTTGTTGTTGTTATATCATCCTGCTTTTATCCCATGATCAAGACTCAAAGTGGTTATGGTCTTGCCTTTTATTGCAGGCACAACTGGCACCAACATTCAAAGATGTTTTGATCTGATTTCACGGGAGTGTCTACTAGTTAAATTTCTAACCTGTTTATTTATTTTTATTAATTGCTAAATTCTTTAACATTTGCAATGTGCTTTCTCGTTGTTTTAAATTCAAACTGCTCTCTGGCTTAATCTGTACGCTACCCGAGATCTTGTGAAATATCAGCATCCAATACATAAATAAACACGATCTTGGGAGAGTTTATTCATAAATGTTCGAGAAAATGCCATTTCCTGTTTCCATGCTTATCTGGGTTGTAAACATTTTTTTCTGCTTCCCACCCTCAATTTGCTGGGTTAAACACTTCCTCTACATATTTATGATGTGTGCACAAGCATCCATGTGCAAACACAATAGTGGATTAGTTCTAAACAGGGTCCAGATATTCATTTTGCACAATTAAAAGACTCATGGGGTGCATCTCCACTGCTGTTTGATACTACTTTAACTGCTATGGAATCCTGGAAGATGTCGTTTTGGAGGTACCAGACACCTTGTGTGACGGCGCATCTGTCCCCACTTGTTTGTGAATGTACAGTTGAATTGTTTGGCTATCTAGTGATTTCTATCAATGTTATTTTGCACCAGTTGAATTGCTCCCCCAGCCCAATTGTTTGGGTCCGTCCCTTCCTGGGGAAGAGGGCAGTGCTTTCTTTTCATTGCACCATCAACTCAGCAGATGGACGTGAGAAAGACTTGGCTCTAAAGCCCTCAATCAAGTCATCTCTTATCACCAATTCTTAAGTTTGTACTCTTAAGATTCATTCTTCATGCCCAGTGCACCCTGGATGACGTTGCGCAATCTTAAGCGCCTTCAAACCAGTCCTTTGGCATCGAGAGGAAGACTTTGTGCCTTCAATATAGGCCATTGGACTGGGGTTGTGAATGTTCAGGCTTTCACAGCCATTGAGAAAGAGGGAACTTGGAAAGCTTCTTGGACCCAAGACTTCAGAGACTTTAACGTATATTTTCTTTACCACTGTTGAAACATCAAGTTTATGCCTAAGAAAGATAACTCATTGTGAACAATAAAGCCTATTTCGAGTTATCTATAGTGCCCTGATCATTGAGAGTTCCAGTTCTCTAAAGGAGGGCAAGAAGCAATCCCCTGGGGAAAAGATGGCATGTCCATGTTTCTTTCACTAAGATCTATAGCCCCAGGCGCGACAGCACACCTTGGCAGGGAACGCTAACAATTTGGAAAGATTACAACTCCTTGTATCCCATCGCATTGATCCAAGGCAGTTAAAGTAGTGTCAAACTGTATTCACTCTGCACTGTAGATGCACCCATAGAGATGCAATACTTTGGGCCAGACCTTGGGGTCCCTTCCAAGTCTATGATTCTAATAGGATAGTCTCATTAAGGGAGTGCACTGCATATCTTTTCCAATGGAGAGACATCTTCCATGCCTGAACACAATTCTGGAGAGAGAAGTTTTGGTTCATTTGGAAAGCTCAATCGAACGGCTCCTTGCGCTCCATCCAAAAATAAGACATCCTGATGCGAAAGAAGCATGCATGCACTTATGACTTCATTCCGACCCCCACATTCGTAGGAAATATGGTCCTGAACCATCTCCCAGGGGAACTCGAAGTGGCTCACAGAAGCATTACAGTGCCGCCTCTGAACCACAGTACACAGTATACAAATATCTATCTATCATCTATCTAAATGTTCCATTCATTTTGAATGACATCATAATTCAAAATCTTCTGGATGAATTTCTGCCAAATTTGGCCACAGGACACCTACTAACCCAAGGAGTGACCATCACTCAAAAAATTCATCTTGTCATTTGGGAATTGTAGCTGCTGGGATTTATAGTTCACATACAACCAAAGAGCATTCTGCTAACTAGCAATAAAGTGCGGAGTGGCACAATCGGGTCATCAGGCTGGTCAGAATTACACAGGCTCAAAGGCCTATCGTATGAGCCATGTTTTTAAACTCGTCCAAAAGGCCTGAAGAGTGGGAGCAAGTCTAATTTCTTTAGGTAGGGAATTCCAGAACCGGGGAACCACTACTGAAAAGGCCCTCTCTCTCATCCCCAATAAAGGTATTTGAGATGTTGGTAGGACCGAGAGAAGGGCCTCTCCAGCAGATCTCATGGATAATAGAGAAAGGCCTTTAGATGATTCCATAGTTTGCTTATCATAGATTCGTCCTGGAAGACCTAGCAAATCTTTGGTTGGATGTGGGTAGGTGAAATCATGGGCACCAGAGTCATCATAGGATTCCGACCCATGGTTCCCATCCCCGCAGTCCACAGGAACATGCACTGGAGCTTCTCTCCCATCTTCACTGCCTGGGACCTTCTGACGTCCTTCTGGGATGCAGGATGTCAGTGGCTTCTTTCCCCTTGACTTCCTGCCAGGACAACGGAGGAAGCCTCGGAGGCCAGACTGTTTTGGCAGAGCCCTCTCCTCTTAGACATTTCAGATGCTTTGGTTTTATTGGGCCACTGGGATCACAACCGGAGTTCGCTTTCCCACCATCCATCCACTACTCTGCTCATTTTTCCTTGTTTTTTGGAGGAAAAGGATGAGCAAGGAAGCATTGGACTGCTTCACAAACTGTAGTGTTTCTTTCCAGCACCAGTTCTCCTGAAAATGTGCCCCTTCGATTGAATCAGAGTTGGAGGAGACCACAAAGGTCATCTACTTCAGCCCTCTTCAGCTGGGAAGCAACACACAATCAAAGCACGCCTTGCAGATGATCATGCAGCCTTGGAGAAGGAGACCCCTCACTGACCAAGACAGCGACACACTCCACTGCCAAATAAGCTCTTCTCATCAAGAAGTTCTTTTCATTTTCCGCAGATGGTCCTGGAATGTAACACCAGCGATAAGTGAGGGAACACTGTATATGTATTAGGCCTGGGTAACAACGCAAAAATTTGTTTCTAAAATCGATTTGTATTTGGGGGGTTTTTTTGTTTCGATATTTAAAATAATTACAAAATTTTCCCTTAAAAAAGTTCGGTATTTACGAAATTTCGTTAATATTTACAAAACATTTTGTAAAGATGGCGCCCTTTTTTTTCAATATTTTTTCAATATTTTTTTAATTTAATTATTAATTTAGTAGAATAGGGAGGAGAAATTATTATTAAGGAGGGAAGGCAGGCACTCACTCACTCTGGCGGGCCCTCAAGCGCTGCCGCCGAGTCGGGCCCGGCTCCTCCGAAGCAATGCGAAATTGGGAGAAGGGCTCCCCAAAGGCCATCTAGCCCAGCCCTCCGCTAAGGAATTGGGAGAACGAAGCACAGCCCTCCGCTAAGGAATTGGGAGAACGAAGCACACCCACCGCAAAGGTGAGGAAGGAGGGACGGGCCGCCTTCCCGCTGAGGGTCGCTCGCCCTCTCGCTCACCCTCTCGCTCGCTTGCTCAGCCGGCGCCTTCCCCGCCCTCTCCTCCTCCTCCTCTTTCAGGCTCTGCCTCTGACTGGCTAAGAGAGGAGAGAGAGGAGAGCTCCCAGCAAGCATTGCCAGGCCATCTTACGTATTTCCGAAATGGACGGAAATACAAATTTTTTTGGCGCCTGCCGTTTCGATATTTAAAAACACTTCCGGGTTTAAAAATAAGTTTTGTAATCGTTTTGTAATTGCTAAAATTAACGAATATTTAACGAATTACAAAATTAACGAACGAAACCGCCCAGGCCTAATATGTATGTATACAGTGAAGTCTTGCTTATCCGACATAAACAGGCTGGCAGAATGTCGGATAAACGAAAATGTCAGACAATATGGAGTCTTCTACCGTTACCTGCCCAATGCGGTGTTAGACACCTAGACTACTAACAACAGGGACTCAAAGGGTTAAGGCAAGGCAACGCCTCGGCCCCGATGTGGAAGAGGAGTGTGGAAATCACAGAGGGAAGGAGGAATGATACTTCCGGTACTGCCTCTTTTCCCCTTTTGCTCCCCCCACCCCCCTCCTCCTCTTCCTGCTGCTGGAGGAAAAGAAGGGGAAGCATTGGATAAGACAGAATGTCAGATAAGCGAAGGTTGTATAAGCGAGACTGTACTGTATGTGTGTGTATGTGTACACACACACACACACACAAGAAGAAGATAATATTTTACCTAAGGATTCTAGTTGTTGGTAGCATGCAACTCTGGATGAATCTTGGTAAAAATGAAATATTTTTGGAATGTAAGCAGACCCCAAGTTTCAAACAATATAGGTTCTGGAAGGATTGTTCTTAAGCTTAATTGGCACGTAAGTCGGAACAAGTACATTTCTTCATAGAATCATAGAATCAAAGAGTTGGAAGAGGCCTCATGGGCCATCCAGTCCAACCCCATTCTGCCAAGAAGCAGGAATATTGCATTCAAATCACCCCTGACAGATGGCCATCCAGCCTCTGCTTAAAAGCTTCCAAAGAAGGAGCCTCCACCACACTCCGGGGCAGAGAGTTCCACTGCTGAACGGCTCTCACAGTCAGGAAGTTCTTCCTCATGTTCAGATGGAATCTCCTCTCTTGTAGTTTGAAGCCATTGTTCCGCGTCCTAGTCTCCAAGGAAGCAGAAAACAGTGTAACTCCAGATAGATAGATAGATAGATAGATAGATAGATAGATAGATGCAAGCTTTGGATGGCACAGGGAATGGTTAACATCTATGCGGAGCTTCCTTTGCTGTCTGTGTCTCTGTTCAGAAGACTTCCCCTCCCTTTCTGTCCCTGTGATCATTGGATTTTGAGACATTTGGTTTGCTATGGAAACAAGGATTGGAGGGAATGCTTTAGTGGAGTCACCTTTCCCCTATGACAGTGGTTCTCAGCCTTCCTATTGCCCCGACCCCTTAAGACAATCCCTCATGTTGTGGTGACCCCCAACCATAACATTATTTTTGTTGCTACTGTTATGAATCTAAATGTAAATATCTAATATATAGGATGTTATTTTCATTCGCTGGACCAAATTTGGCACAAATATTCGATACGCACAAATTTGAATACTGGTGTCGTTGCGGGGGATTGATGTTGTCATTTGGGAGTTCTAGTTGCTGGGATTTATAGTTCACCTACAATCAAAGAGCATTCTGAAGTCCACCAACAATGAAATTGAACCAAACTTGGCACACAGAACTCCCATGACCAACAGAAAATACTGGAAGGGTTTGATGGTCAATGAACTTGAGTTTTGGAGTTGTAGTTCACCTACATCCAGAGAGCACTGTGGATTTAAACAATGATGGATCTGGACCTGCTAGTTCACCTGCTATCAAAGAGCATTCTGAACTCTACCAACGATGGAATTGAACCAAACTTGGCACACAGAACTCCCATGACCAAAAGAAAACATTGGAAGGGTTTGGTGGGAATGGGTCTTGATTTTGGGAGTTATAGTTCACTTGCACTATGGACTCAAACAATGATGGATCTGGAGCAACTTGACACAAATACTCAATATGCCCAAATGTGAACACTAGTGGAGTTTGGGGAAAACAGCCCTTGACATTTGGGGGTTGTAGTTGCTGGGATTTATAGTTCATCTACAATCAAAAAGCATTCTGAATCCCACCAACGATAGAATTGGGCCAAAATTCCCACACAGAACGCTCATGACCAACAGAAACTGTGTTTTCTGAGGGGTCTTTGGTGACCACTCTGACACCCCCTCACGACCCACCCAAGGGTCCCGACCCCCAGGTTGAGAAGCATTGCCCTATGTATTGTCGAAGGCTTTCATGGCCAGAATCACTGGGTTGTTGTAGGTTTTTTTGGGCTGTATGGCCATGGTCTAGAGGCATTCTCTCCTGACATGTCGCCTGCATCTATGGCAAGCTTCCTCATACCTCTGAGGAGAGAATGCATGTAGAACATGGCCATATAACCCGAAAAAACCTATAACAACACAATGCCCTATGATAATAACTCTTTTAGGAGTGAATTTCAAAATGATCTTGACAGATTAGAGAGATGAGCCAAAACTAACAAAATGAAGTTCAACAGAGACAAATTCAAGAGACTCCACTTAGGCAGAAAAAACGAAATGCAAAGATACAGAATGGGGAACGATGATGCCTGGCTCAAGAGCAGGACGTGTGAAAAAGATCTTGGAGTCCTCGTGGACAATAAGTTAAACATGAGCCAGGAATGTGATGTGGCGGCAAAAAAAGCCAATGGGATTTTGGCCTGCATCAAGAGGAGCATAGTGTCTAGATCTAGGGAAGTAATGCTACCCTTCTATTCTGCTTTGGTTAGACCACACCTGGAATATTGCGTCCAATTCTGGGCACCGCAATTCAAGAGAGATATTGAGAAGCTGGAATGTGTCCAGAGGAGGGCGACTAACATGATCAAGGGTCTGGAGAAAAAGCCCTATGAGGAGCGGTTTAAGGAGCTGGGCATGTTTAGCCTGAAGAAGAGAAGGCTGAGAGGAGATATGATAGCTATGTATAAATATGTGAGAGGAAGCCACAGGGAGGAGGGAGCAAGCTTGTTTTCTGCTTCCCTGGAGACAAGGACGCAATGGAACAATGGCTTCAAACTACAAGAGAGGAGATTCCATTTGAACATGAGGAAGAACTTCCTGACTATGAGAGCCGTTCAGCAGTGGAACTCTCTGCCCCGGAGTGTGGGGCAGAGAGTTTGGAAGCTTTTAAACAGAGGCTGGATGGCCATCTGTCAGGGGTGATTTGAATGCAATATTCCTGCTTCTTGGCAGAATGTGGTTGGACTGGATGGCCCATGAGGTCTCTTCCAACTCTTTGATTCTATGATTCTATGATTCCCTTCCGAGGGACAGATTTCTCTCACTTCCTGTTGTCTCGCCCCTATTCTTAACTATGAGTCGCTTGTAGATCTGATGCTGTAACTCGGGGACTTCCAGTATAGGGTGCTTCTTTTCCATCTCAGAGCACCTCAATTGCACATCTGACAAGCAGCTGGATCAGGGCGGATCTGTGCCCCAGAGCGGTTCCTGCAACTGCCTTGCTGCACGCAAGCCTGGCTGCTTCCCTCCCTTTTTTAATATCCGTGTTTATATCTGTGTATAGCATCGCAGCGGCAAAAGTAATCCGGCCGGACAAACAAAGCAGCCGAGCCAAAGAAGTTAGAAGAAGAGGAGTATGCGAGAGAGAGAGAGAGAGAGAGTTGGGGAAAGGAAGGGCCTTGCAAGCCTGCCGGTGTTATGATTATTCAACTCATTCAGTCCCGTCCCTGGCTTACAAATCCCAGACCACACAGCGGGAAGTAAGTACCAGCCGGAGGGCGACTGAGGAAGAGCCAACTCATCTCAAGCTCCCTCCTGAGCTGACAGAGCAGGGAAATATTCAGCTCCAACCTCACAGAATCATAGGCCCCTTCCACACAGCGGAATAAAATCTCATATTTTCTGCTTCGAACTGGAATATATGGCAGTGTGGACTCAGATAACCCAGTTCAAAGCAGATACTGTGGGATTGGGTTGTTGTAGGTTTTTTCGGGCTATATGGCCATGTTCTAGAGGCATTCTCTCCTGATGTTTTGCCTGCATCTATAGCAAGCATCCTCAGAGGTAGTGAGCTCTATTGGAACTAGGAAAATGGGTTTATATATCTGTGGAATGACCAGGGTGGGACAAAGGACTCTTGTCTGCTGGAGCTAGGTATAAATGTTTCAACTGTAGGATTGTCTGCCTTGATATTCTAAGTTATATGGCTGTGTGGAAGGGCCCATGGTTGGAAAAGGCCACAAGGGACATCCAATCTGTCATTTAAGAATACACAATCAAAGCCGTCCCAACAGATGGCCATTCAGTGGCATCTCCGACTTCTCCAGAGTAGGAGATACTACTGGATTCCCTGGCAGCATATTGTTACAGTAAGTTGCAGCAGGACCAAGTGTGTGTGTGTGTTGAAGAAAAACCTTATGATGGTAATTATTATGTGCAGCTGGTAATGTAGGTCAACCAGCAAGCTTGGGCCACATCCGATAGGGTCTAACTGTATGGGTTTTTAGAATACAGTTCTGGAGAGCTTTTTCTCTGAGGAGATCTATGCTCAAAGGCTCTTCTGTGTGTGTGTGTGTGTTGAAGAAAAACCTTTCTTCTGGTAATTATTATGTGCAGCTGGTAATGTAGGTCAACAAGCAAGCTTGGGCCACACCTGATAGGGTATAACTGTATGGGTTTTTAGAAGACAGTTCTGGAGAGCTTTTTTTCTGAGGAGATCTATGCTCAAAGGCTCTGCTCTGTGTGTATGTGTGTTGAAGAAAAACCTTATGATGGTAATTATTATGTGCAGCTGGTAATGTAGGTCAACCAGCAAGCTTGGGCCACACCTGATAGGGTATAACTGTATGGGTTTTTAGAATACAGTTCTGGAGAGCTTTTTCTCTGAGGAGATCTATACTCAAAGGCTCTACTCTGAGGAGAAGGTTGGAGAGAAGCTGTTATGCTGCTCTAAAGGAGGCTATGGTGGAATAGCTGTTTACTCAAGGTTTATGTTCTGCTCTCTCATTTGGCTTACGATGAAGATGCTTATTTTGTGTTACTTACAAAGACTAGGTAAGTTTCTTGCACTGTTTGTTTTTTGTATGCAAGATTGTAAGTTTGTGTTTCATCTCGGGCTATATGGCAATGTTCTAGAGGCATTCTCTCCTGACGTTTTGCCTGCATCTATGGCAAGCATCCTCAGAGGTCTGTTGGAACTAGGAAAATGGGTTTATATATCTGTGGAATGACCAGGGTGGGACAAAGAACTCTTGTCTGCTGGAGCTAGGTGTAAAGATTTTTCTGTAAAGATTTTTCTGTTCATTTCTACTCTTGTCTGTGTGCCGTGTTCATGGGACAAATCTCCTTGCTGCCTCTTACAACCAGGAACATTTTCCTAACGTTTATGTGCCATCACCTTTCCTGCAATGTGAAACTATTGTTCTGTGTCCTGGTCACTAGAGAAGCAGAAAGCCCACTTGTCCCCTTCTTCCTCCCTTTGGTTATATCCAGACAGCCATATTACCCAGAATATCAAGGCAGATAATCCACAACATCTGCTTTGAACTGGTTTATCTGAGTCCACACTGCCATCGAATCCAGTTCATTATGGATTTTTTATCCCCCCCCCCCCCCTTGTTATGTCAGCTCCACTGGCTGCCAGCCCACTTCTGAGCACAATTCAAAGTGCTGGTCTTGACCTATAAAGCCCTATATGGTTCCGTCCCAACTTACTTATCTGAACTTATCTCCCTCTATGTTCCACCTCGTAGTCTAAGATCCGTTGGGGAGGCCCTGCTCTCGGTCCCACCAGCTTCGCAAACGCATCTGGTGGGGACAAGGGACAGGGCCTTCTCGGTGGTGACCCCCCGCTTGTGGAATTCACTCCCCAGTGAGATTAGATTGGCATCCTCCCTCCTTTCCTTCAGGAAAAAACCCCTAAAATCATGGTTTTGGAACCAGG
Source organism: Anolis sagrei (assembly GCF_037176765.1). Lineage (NCBI taxonomy): Eukaryota > Metazoa > Chordata > Lepidosauria > Squamata > Anolidae > Anolis > Anolis sagrei. The sequence goes on from NC_090023.1 coordinate 6,628,928, forward strand.
CTGCAGCTAGTTGGCACAGCAGCATTCTGAACATGGAACTGGACCTGACAACTGTTATGATAATGGGAAACGACTATGTGATTATGCGATTGGGTGATTATATAATTAATTGTTACTGTTTTTACATAATTTCCAGCGGGTGCCGTACCTAAAATCTGATATGCCAAGACACCTAAGAATCGCTTTTACCAGGGCAAGATTTGAACAAATTGAATCCATGGAGAGACATGGTAGATTCAATCATATCCCACATGAAGAAAGACTATATCTATGGCTAAGCTACATTGGTTTTAAGTTGATAAATACCTATATATTTGTATTCTATTTTAAGAGGGCCAGACGTAAGTTGTATGTTGTATGTTGTGTTTGCACTGTCCGTTTTTGATAAGGCCTACTGGCTAATCAATAAAAAATGTTGTTGTTGTTGTTGTTACTGTTTTTAACCTTCTATGTATTTATGAATGTATATTGGTGTTTATGGAGCCTTCTAATCAAAGTGAAAGAAGAAAGCGCAAAAGCCGGGTTGCAGCTAAACGTCAAAAAACCCAAGATTATGGCAACAAGAATGATTGACAACTGGAAAATAGAGGGAGAAGATGTGGAGGCTGTGACAGACTTTGTATTTCTAGGTGCAAAGATGACTGCAGACGCAGACTGTGGCCAGGAAATCAGGGGACGCTTCCTTCTTGGGAGGAGAGCAATGTCCAGTCTCGATGAAATAGTAAAGAGCAGAGACATCAGACTGGCAACAAAGATCCATTGCCTAGTCAAAGCCATGGTCTTCCCTGTAGTCACCTACAGATGTGAGAGCTGGACCTGAGGGAAGGCCGAGTGAAGGAAGAAAGATGCTTTTGAGCTGTGGTGTTGGAGGAAAGTCCTGAGAGTGCCTTGGACTGCGAGAAGATCCAACCAGTCCATCCTCCAGGAAATAAAGCCCGGCTGCTCACTGGAGGGAAGGATAGAAGAGGCAAAGTTGAAGTACTTAGGGCACATCATGAGAAGACAGCAAAGCCTGGAGAAGACAATGATGCTGGGGAAAGTGGAAGGTAAAAGGAAGAGGGGCCGACCAAGGGCAAGATGGATGGATGGCATCCTTGAAGTGACTGGACTGACCTTGAAGGAGCTGGGGGTGGTGACGGCCGACAGGGAGCTCTGGCGTGGGCTGGTCCATGAGGTCACGAAGAGTCGGAGACGACTGAACGAATGAACAACATTGATATTGTGGCATCGAATTGCAGCCTGTGTTAGCTGTTCTGAGTCCCCCTCCAGGGGTTGAGAAGGGTGGGGTAAAAATGCTGTAAATAAATAAAATAAATACTTTTTTTTGTCATGTCAGGAGCGACTTGAGAAACTGCAAGTCGCTTCTGGTGAGAGAGAATTGGCCGTCTGCAAGGACATTGCCCAGGGACGCCTGGATGATTTGATGTTTTATCATCCTTGTGGGAGGCTTCTCTCATGTCCCCGCATGAGGAGCTGGAGCTGATAGAGGGAGCTCATCCGCCTCTCCCAGGATTGGAACCTGTCGGTCTTCAGTCCTGCCGGCACAGGGATTTAACCCACTGCGCCACCAGGGGCTCAATAAATAAATTATATTATTAGCATAGCACAAGTTATAGTGCCACTCTTTGGTCAACTACACTCTCTCGTCCTCAGAGGAAAGCAATAGTGAACTCTCTCTGAGAGAGTTCTCAGAGAGCAGCTCTTCATAGGAGAACAAGCCCTATGAGGAGCGGCTTAGGGAACTGGGCATGTTTAGCCTGAAGAAGAGAAGGCTGAGAGGAGATATGATAGCCATGTATAAATATGTGAGAGGAAGCCACAGGGAGGAGGGAGCAAGCCTGTTTTCTGCTTCCTTGGAGACTAGGACGCAATGGAACAATGGCTTCAAACTACAAGAGAGGAGATTCCATCTGAACATTAGGAAGAACTTCCTGACTGTGAGAGCCGTTCAGCAGTGGAACTCTCTGCCCCGGAGTGTGGTGGAGGCTCCTTCTTTGGAAGCTTTTAAGCAGAGGCTAGATGGCCATTTGTCAGGGGTGATTTGAATGCAATATTCCTGCTTCTTGGCAGGGGGTTGGACTGGATGGCCCATGAGGTCTCTTCCAACTCTTTGATTCTATGATTCTATGAAACCTGGCCAAGAAAACCCTGTGATAAGTTCACCTTGCGGTCACCATCAAACAGAAATGACCAGAAGGCACAGAACATCATCGTCAACACAACAACATAGTTCTATAATTGTGTAGTAGGAAAAGGCCCTAGAGAAAGCATTTGCAAACCCATTTACACCTGAAGCACAGCAAACAGGGCTCCTGCTATCACAGAAATGCCTGCCTTGGAGGCTTCATCTCCACTAAGTCTTGAAGATGGAAGACATGATGAAAGGCCCTTCAGGAGACAGGAGACATTCCTGAGGTTTCTGACCTTAAATCTCTGGAGTCTAGACAGTGAGAAGGCAAACAATGGCCTAGATGGGTATGTGTACTACCTTCTATCCTCACGTAGTTAAGGGGTGGTTGTGCTATTCCACCACTCTGCTGAGTATCTCAGTATTGTGGAATTGATGGTGTACCCAAGAACATTCTTGAATCTAGTTCTATGAAAAGGATTTAGGAGTCTTAGTAGACCAAAGCTGAACATAAGCAACAGCTCAAAAAGCCAATGCTATCTTAGGCTAGATCAATAGATTTAAGTATTTGAAACAATGTCACATTGAGGAGTGCTCCTTGCACCCAATGGGTTTCCAGGGGTGAACAAGGATTCAAACTCCGTTCCTCTGAGTCTTAGGCCAATGCTTGAATCACTACACCATGCTAAAAGGTAAATGTTTTTCCCTGAAATTAAGTCCAGTCGAGTCTGACTCTGGTGGTTTGTGCTCATCTCCATTTCTAAGCTGAAGAGCCAGCGTTGTCCGTAGACACCTCCAAGGTCATGTGGCCAGCATGACTGCAAGGAGTGCCATTACAATCCCGCTGGAGCGGTACCTATTGATCTACTCACATTTGCATGTTTTTGAACTGCTGGGTTGGCAGAAGCTGGGGCTAACAGCAGGAGCTCACCCTGCTCCCTGGATTCAAACCACCAACCTTTTGATCAACAAGTTCAGCAGCTCAGCGCTTTAAGCCACTATGCCACTGGGGGCTCCATGCTAGCACCATGCTAGCGCCAGTAATTAACACAATGCTAGCCCCAGTATTTAGGAGTATGATTTGCACGGGTACTTGGAGACATGGAATATTCCATTTATGCCTAAAAACCAATTTAACAATCGAAATAACACTTGGCTTGTAGGAAGATTGAAGGGAGCATCTTGCCCTGAGCTGAAAGCTCCATCTCAGGAGCTCAACTGTTTCCATTCTAGGAAGAGAAAATGCAGTAGAAGCAACTAAGAGCAACCACAAAAAAGTCTAACAAATCTCTTTTTTCAATAGTGTTAGAAGCTGGGTAGATGCAGGGAATGCCGTGGATGTAGCGTACCTGGATTTCAGGGAGACCTTCAACAAGGTCCCCCATGACCTTCTGGCAAGGAAACTAGTCCAATGTGGGCGAGGCAAAACTACGGTGAGGTGGATCTGGAATTGGATAAGCGAATGAACCCAATTACCGATACCAATTGTCATGTCTTTCCTCTTCATCCTGGAAAGACATGACAAGTGGAGTGCCGCAGGGTTCCATCCTGGACCGGGTCCTGTTCAACATCATTATTAATTACTTAGATGAAGGGTTAGAAGGCACAATCACCAAGTTTGTACATGACACCAAATTGGGAGGGATAACCAATACTCCAGAGGACAGGAGCAGGATTCAAAACGATCTTGACAGATTAGAGAGATGATTGGCCAAAACTAGCAAAATGAAGTTTGACAGTAACAAATGCAAGAGACTCCACTTAGGCAGAAAAAAATGCCAAGTTACAGAATGGGGGACAACACCTGGCTCGATAGCAGGACATGTGAAAAAGATCTTGGAGTCCTCATGGAGAGGAAGGGGAACATGAGCCGGGAATGTGATACGGCGGCAAAAAAGGCCAATGAGATTTTTGCCTGCATCAATAGGAGTATAGTGTCTAGATCCAGGGAAGTCCTGCTTCTCCTCTATTCTGCCTTGGTGAGACCACACCTGGAATACTGTGTCCAATTCTGTATACCACAATTGAAGGGAGATGTTGACAAGCTGGAATGATCTTGGAGTCCTCGTGGACAACAAGTTAAACATGAGCCAACAATGTGATGTGGCGGCAAAAAAGGCCAATGGGATGTTGTCCTGCATCAATAGGAGCATAGTGTCTAGATCTAAGGAAGTCATGCTCCCCATGCTCTATTCCGCCTTGGTTAGACCACACCTGGAATATTGTGTCCAATTCTGGGCACCACAATTCAAGAGAGATATTGACAAGCTGGAATGTGTCCAGAGGAGGGCGACTAAAATGATCAAGGGTCTGGAGAACAAGCCCTATGAGGAGCGGCTTAAGGAGCTGGGAATGTTTAGCCTGAAGAAGAGAAGGATGAGAGGAGATATGATAGGCACGTATAAATATGTGAGAGGAAGCCACAGGGAGGAGGGAGCAAGCTTGTTTTCTGCTTCCCTGGAGACTAGGACGTGGAACAATGGCTTCAAAATACAAGAGAGGAGATTCCATCTAAACATGAGGAAGACCTTCCTGACTGTGCGAGCCGTTCAGCAGTGGAACTCTCTGCCCTGGAGTGTGGTGGAGGCTCCTTCTTTGGAAGCTTTTAAACAGAGGCTGGATGGCCATCTGTCAGGGGTGATTTGAATGCAATATTCCTGCTTCTTGGCAGAATGGGGTTGGACTGGATGGCCCATGAGGTCTCTTCCAACTCTGATTCTATGATTCTATGAATGTGTCCAGAGCAGGGTAACTAGAATGATTGAGGGTCTGGAGAACAAACCCTATGAGAAGTGGCTTAAAGAGCTGGACATATTTAGCCTTCAGAAGAGCAGGTTGAGAGGAGACATGATGACTATGTATAAATATGTGAGGGGAGGTCATAGGGAGGAGGGAACAAGCTTGTTTTCTGCTGCCCTGGAGACTAGGACGCAGAACAATTTCTTCAAACTACAGGAAAGGAGATTCCACCTGAACATGAGGAAGAACTTCCTGACTGTGAGAGCTGTTCAGCGGTGGAACTCTCTGCCTCAGAGTGTGGTGGAGGCTCCTTCTTTGGAGGCTTATAAACAGAGGCTGGATGACCATCTGTCAGGGGTGCTTTGAATGTGATTTTCCTGCATCTTGGCAGAAGGGGGTTGGACTGGAGAGCCCATGAGGTCTCTTCCAACCCTATGAATCAATGATTCTATGAAATTAATTCAGTATTTGTGGACGTCTGCAAGGAAAACCCTGGAGATCATTCTAAGAAACACCTTCAGATATTCTTGGAAGCAAAACAAGGACAGGACGTAGCGAGAGCGCTGGCTATCAGCCCAGATCATTTGGATCCTATTGGGAAAGCCAAGTATTCCCAAGATAGATACAGTAGGTAAAACAAATGACTTATCTCTCATGCCTCGGGGATTTTTCTGTGAGGAGCAAGGAAATAATATCCAGGCAGGCTCTTCTGCAAGGCTTGGACACACATCAAAGAGACCATGATATCATGAGGACAGTTCTTGCCTGCCTAATGATGCGTCTCTGCGTCTCAGTGAGCGGTTTTATGATTGTAATAAATAGGGCTTCTGACTGTGCCGAATGGGGTTACATTCCCCCTGGAATCTCAAGTCCTCCGTTTGGATGTTCTTTGGGATTTGGATCTGAGCCGGGATGTCCAGGTTCAGCTCTATCCAGGAATACATTGGAAGGATTAAAACTAGTGTGCCATTTGCATTGGTTCCTTGAGAAATTAGCTCTAGCTACAATAATATGTTTTGTTGTTGTTGTTGTTCATTCGTTCAGTCGTCTCCGACTCTTCGTGACCTCATGGACCAGCCCATGCCAGAGCTCCCTGTCGGCCGTCACCACCCCCAGCTCCTTCAAGGTCAGTCCAGTCACTTCAAGGATACCATCCATCCATCTTGCCCTTGGTTGGCCCCTCTTCCTTTTGCCTTCCACTTTCCCCAGCATAATTGTCTTCTCCAGGCTTTGCTGTCTCCTCATGATGTGGCCAAAGGACTTCAACTTTGTCTCTAGTCTCCTTCCCTCCAGTGAGCAGTCGGCCTTTATTTCCTGGAGGATGGACTGGTTGGATCTTCTCGCAGTCCAAGGCACTCTCAGCACTTTCCTCCAACACCACAGCTCAAAAGCATCTCTCTTCCTTCGCTCAGCCTTCCCTCAGGTCCAGCTCTCACATCCGTAGGTGACTACAGGGAATACCATGGCTTGGACTAGGCAATGGATCTTTGTTGCCAGTCTGATGTCTCTACTCTTTACTATTTTATCGAGATTGGACATTGCTCTCCTCCCAAGAAGGAAGCGTCTTCTTCTGATTTCCTGACCACAGTCTGCATCTGCAGTCATCTTTGCGCCTAAAAATACAAAGTCTGTCGATCATAATAAATTGTGGCAAGTTCTTGGTGGTATGGGCACCAAGTGTTGTGAGCCACCTTACTGTGATCTTCACACATTATTCACTGATACATTACACAGTCCTAGACATCTCAAGAACAGAGAAGCATCCCGAGCTCTGAGGATCACCTGGGAAGGAATCCCACTGGAGCATTGCAGCGCACCCAAATACCTGGGAGTCACTCTGGACCGTGCTCTGACCTACAAGAAGCACTGCCTGAACATCAAGCAAAAAGTGGGTGCTAGAAACAATATCATACGAAAGCTGACTGGCACAACCTGGGGATCACAACCAGACACAGTGAAGACATCTGCCCTTGCACTATGCTACTCTGCTGCTGAGTATGCATGCCCAGTGTGGAACACATCTCACCACACTAAAACAGTGGATGTGGCTCTTAATGAGACATGCCGCATTATCACGGGGTGTCTGCGCCCTACACCACTGGAGAAATTACACTGCTTAGCCGGTATTGCATCACCTGACATCCGCCGGGAAGTAGCAGCCAATAGTGAAAGGACCAAGGCAGAGACATCTCCAGCTCATCCCCTGTTTGGGTATCAGCCAGCACGCCAACGACTTAAATCTAGACATAGTTTTCTAAGATCTACAGAGACACTCGCTGGAACGCCTCAGCAAGCGAGAGTCCAAAAGTGGCAGGCTCAAACCCAGCACCTCAACCAATGGCTGATACCAAATGAGAGACTCCCTGTTGGGCACACAGAAGACTGGGCGACTTGGAAGGCGCTGAACAGACTGCGCTCGGGCACCACGAGATGCAGAGCCAACCTTCAGAAATGGGGCCACAAAGTGGAATCTGCGACATGCGAGTGTGGAGAAGAGCAAACCACTGACCACCTGATGCAATGCAACCTGAGCCCTGCCACATGCACAATGGAGGACCTTCTTGCAGCAACACCAGAGGCACTCCAAGTGGCCAGATACTGGTCAAAGGACATTTAATCAACTACCAAACTCACAAGTTGTGTATTGTTCTGTTTGTTTGCTTTGTTCTGTTAGAAATGTAATATAATGGACTGGCTGCTCTGACACGACAAATACTTGGGAAGCATCCAACGTGTGATCCAACACAACAGCCATTAGTGACCTTGTTTGCTGTGTATCAAATAATTATATTAATAATAATATAACATGAAGTCAAAGAAGTAACTTTTGCCAAACGTTTGCCAAACCCTGCTTCTGCTGGCCCATCCCAATTTCCTAGTTTCTCCTTTGTCCCCTTTTATACAGTTCCTTTCCTCCCTTAAAGCAACTTTCCCACCTGAAAGTGCATAGTTAATGTAAGCCACAGTAGGAGGAACCATTCAACGCAAGGTCAAGCATTGCAGGGGGGAAAAATGCATGAATATCATTTGCTCTCTTTGCTATAATTAATACCAAGTCAGCACACTGATTTATTTATTTTGTGGTGCAAGTCTTGGCGCACAGAAATGTTAAGAAAGCAGGCAAATCCCTGACAGGACCGGCAGGGATTGATTTGGGGTGCTTATTTTAGACCAAGTGTTAGGTTAGTGCAGTCAAGGGCAAACTTTGGACCTCCAGGTGTTTTGGACCAACAATGCACCTGGAACTAACTTGGCACACTGAACCTTCATGATCAACTAAACATACTGGAGGTCTTTGGAGGAATTTATAGGAGTTGTAGTTCACCTACATCCAGAGATGTTGGTGGACAGGAAAAGAGATTTAAAGATGGGCTCAAAGCCAACCTTAAAAACTCTGGCATAGACACTGAGAACTTGGAAACCCTGGCCCTTGACCGCTCCTGCTGGAGGTCAGCTGTGACCAGCAGTGCTGCAGAATTTGAAGAGGCACGAATGGAGGGTGAAAGGGAGAAGCGTGCCAAGAGGAAGGCGCGTCAAGTCAACCCCGACCGAGACCACCTTCTACCTGGAAACCAATGCCCTCACTGCAGAAGAAGATGCAGAGCAAGAATAGGGCTCCACAGCCACATACGGACCCACAAGAACATTGGAAGACAATAATCCTTGGAAAGCGAGGGATCGCCTAAGTAAGTAAGTAAATAAGTAACATCCAGAGAGCATTGTGAACCCAAACAATGATGGATCTGGACCAAACTTAGCATACATACCCAATATGCCCAAATTGGAATACTGGTGAGTTGGGGGAGGGAGGGAAAGTTGTAGATACTGGGATTTATAGTTCACCTGCAATCAAAGAGCATCTGAACCTCACAAAAATGGGAATTGGACCAAACTTGGCTCATGAAGCCTCATGACTAGCAAAAAATACTGGAGGTCTTTGGGGAAAATTCACCTTCATTTGGGGGAGTTGTAGTTTACCTACATCCAGAGAGCATTGTGAACCCAAACAATGATGTATCTGGACCAAACTTAGTACACATACCCAATATGCCCAAATTGGAATACTGGTGAGTTTGGGGGTGGGGGAAGTTGTAGATACTGGGATTTATAGTTCATCTGCAAATCAAATCATCCAGGAGTCCCTTGGGCAACGTCCTTGCAGACGGCCAATTCTCTCACACCAGAAGCGACTTGCCATTTCTCAAGCCGCTCCTGATACGACAAAAAAAAAAGTTCACCTGCAATCAAAGAGCATCTGAATCCCACCAAAATGCGAATTGGACCAAACTTGGCTCATGAAGCCTCATGACTAGCAAAAAATATTGGAGGTCTTTGGGGAAAATTCACCTTCATTTAGGGGAGTTGTAGTTCACCTACATCCAGAGAGCACTGAGAACCAAAAAGCCAATGGATATGGACCAAACGTGGCACACATACTTTATACGGTCAAATTTGATTATTGGACAGGTTTGGGAGGGATTGACCTTGAGTTTGGAGAGCTGTAGTTCTCCTACAACCAGAGAAATTACGGCCAAATTTGATTATTGGACAGGTTTGGGAGGGATTGACTTTGAGTTTGGAGAGCTGTAGTTCTCCTACAACCAGAGAAACGGTGACCCCTACCAACAATCAAACCCCCATGACCAACAGAATATACTGGAAGGGTTTGAGGGGAACTGTCCTTTCTTTCTGGGAGTTGTAGCTCACCCACAACCAGGGAAAGTGTGACCTCTAGCGATGATGGACCTGGACGAAACTTGACTCACAGAATCCGCATGACCAACTAAACCCACTGTAAGGGTTTGAGGGGACTGACTCACTATGGTGGGAGTTGTAGTTTACCCTGCAGCCAGAGACCACATTGGACCCCACCGATTATGCATCTAGAGCAACCATGAGCAAACATGCCCAACATGACAAACATGACTGTGCAGAAGTCATTGATACTATGTATGTGTTTAACTGTTAGAGTATATATTTGTGTTTGTAACAGTAGCTAAAACTAGAGTTATCTGGTTTGAATCCACAGTGAGCGTTGCCAAGGAGACCAGGCAGGCTAGCTCAGGAGAGTGAGAAGTGGGTGGAGCCAAGCAGGAAAAGTTATGTGCGTCTTTGGGAAAAGGTGCAGTGTGTGTGAGTGAGTGTGGAGGTTTGAAAGAGCCTGGGAGAGAGGTGTGTGAGCAGCTGGAGGTTTTTCAGTCTAGAAGGGCTAAAGAGAGAAACCTGGCCAGTTTCTTTAGTCAAGGAAGACTAAAGGAAGCTTGTTAAGATCCCTAGTCAAGGAAGGACTAGAGATCAGAGATTTGATCAAGGAAAGATCAAATTGGAAGGCTATTCATAGTAGGAAACATTGTTCACTAAAGAGCTTCACCTCAGTAAAAGTTAGCCACTAGCTGTGTTATTTGGAAGAGTGGACTGTATTACAAACCAAGTGATATTCAAAGTTCTATAAGTTATTTAACAGCCTGCAACCATACGCTTTGTACACAATGAACTTGTTATCTTTTGTTGAAGACCGTCTCATCTCAATTAATCTGCGTCTGTAAAGCCAAATCTCATCGGTGGTACCTCAAATACCTCACGTTGGTGGCAGTTACCTTAATTTACAAGTAATAATTGGCCTCCTCTATAATATATTCTTATACACAATTGAGGCCTGAGATTAATTCCCTCCATAATCATCCACACCTGTACAATTGGTTCGCATAACTGGACAATGACAAACTAAGTACTGGTGGAGTTTCAGTTGATCAACCTGGCATGGTGTGAGTTATAGTTCACCCACAATGTTATGAATTTGGAAAAAAATTAAAAAATGCCTTTTTCTAGTATCCTGAGCAACACCAGGTACCAAAGCTAGTATCTGAATAAAAATAAGACAAAAAGGAGACATGGTTGGAAGGAGGGAAAGATTTGAGAGCTCACTCACAACAAAACCACCTTGGAAAAGCGAAGGCAGGTGCCTTGTACTCGAGGCGAAATTCGTTACTGGATCTTACGTTCGTTACAGGAGATTCAGTCTGTTTGTTTTTCCCAAGCAACCGAGACTCTTCATCTATGAAATCTAAGAAATCAAATTAATTACGCCAGTTGTGCAGAACAGCAGCTGTCAAGCGAAATCAGCCGCAGTATCAGCAGAGGCATCATATCTGTATTCCAGCTGCTATATTTGATTCTCTTTGCTCCCCCATTTTGGAACATTTTGGATTAGTAGGGGTCACTCCTAAGGTCAGAAACATGGAATGTCCAAGGCAGAGAAAAAGGCCCATGTCCCGTCTCTAAGGCATTATAGACACACACACACATCTGACAAACATTTCCTTTTATTTGGATTAGGCACTTGGGAACGGGCTAGCCGAGGGAGGGAGCCAAGCGGAGCACCCAGGGCTATTTTTGTCGCTGGCGCCTCCATGCCTCTGGTCCCTCCAGCCAGGCCACAGCAGAAGAGGAACGGTTGTGATTGGGGCCTACACGCTCTCTCCAACTTAGAGCAAACCCTGAGACAAACCTATCAAAGGGGCTTCTTGACACTGATTTGTTTAGAGAGGGTTTGCATTTGCCTTGCTCTGACGCTGAGAGAGTGTGACTTACTCAAATCATAGAATAATAGAATCAAAGAGTTGGAAGAGACCTCATGGGCCATCCAGTCCAACCCCATTCTGCCAAGAAGCAGGAATATTGCATTCAAATCACCCCTGACAGATGGCCATCCAGCCTCTGCTTAAAAACTTCCAAAGAAGGAGCCTCCACCACACTCCGGGGCAGAGAGTTCCACTGCTGAACGGCTCTCACAGTCAGGAAGTTCTTCCTAATGTTCAGATGGAATCTCCTCTCTTGTAGTTTGAAGCCATTGTTCCATTGCGTCCTAGTCTCCAAGGAAGCAGAAAACACGCTTGCTCCCTCTTCCCTGTGGCTTCCTCTCACATATTTATACATGGCTATCACATCTCCTCTCAGCCTTCTCTTCTTCAGGCTAAACATGCCCAGTTCCCTAAGCTGCTCCTCATAGGGCTTGTTCTCCAGACCCTTGATCATTTTAGTCGCCCTCCTCTGGACACATTCCAGCTTGTCAATATCTCTCTTGAATTGTGGTGCCCAGAATTGGACACAATATTCCAGATGTGGTCTAACCTAAGCAGAATAGAGCATGGGGAGCATTCCTTCCCTAGATCTAGACACTATGCTCCTATTGATGCAGGCCAAAATCCCATTGGCTTTTTTTGCCGCCACATCACATTGTTGGCTCATGTTTAACTTGTTGTCCACGAGGACTCCAAGATCTTTTTCACACGTACTGCTCTCGAGCCAGGCGTCACCCATTCTGTATCTCTGCATTTCATTTTTTCTGCCAAAGTGGAGTATCTTGCATTTGTCACTGTTGAACTTCATTTTGTTAGTTTTGACCCTTCATCTCTCTAATCTGTCAAGATCGTTTTGAATCCTGCTCCTGTCCTCTGGAGTATTGGCTATCCCTCCCAATTTGGTGTCGTCTGCAAACTTGATGATCCTGCCTTCTAGCCCTTCATCTAAGTCATTAATAAAGATGTTGAACAGGACCGGGCCCAGGACGGAACCCTGCTTGTGGCACTCCACTTGTCACTTCTTTCCAAGATGAAGAGGAAGCATTAGTGAGCACTCTCTGTGTTCGTCCACTTAACCAATTACAGATCCACCTCACCGTAGTTTTGCCTAGCCCACATTGGACTAGTTTCCTTGCCAGAAGGTCATGGGGGACCTTGTCAAAGAAGGCCTTACTGAAATCCAGGTACGCTACATCCACGGCATTCCCCGCATCTACCCAGCTTGTAGCTCTATCGAAGAAAGAGATCAGATTAGGTTGCATAGAGATAGTATTATTTATTTACAGTATTTATATTCCACCCTTCTCACCCCGCAGGGGACTCTGGGCGGATTACAATGTATACATATATGGCAAACATTCAATGCCAAAAATAGACAACAGATAGAGACAGACAGTCAGAGGCTATTTAACTATTCTGGCCGCCAGGGAAGCTGTCGCTTTCATCATCCATCTGCGACACTGATGAAGTACTTCCACATTCCCCACATGCTTTTACTCATCTCTATTTCTAAGCCAAAGAGCCAGCGTTGTCCATAGACACTTCCAAGGTCATGTGGCCAGCATGACTGCATGGAGCGCCATTAATTGCAGAGTAACAACAACAATAATAAACTTTATTTATATACCGCCCTATCTCCCCTAGGAAACTCAGAGACATACAATATGAAACATAAAATTATAATTATAATTATATTTAATTATATAAATTATAATTATATAATTATATATTATATATTCAATTATATAAATATATAATATATATTTAAATATATAAATATATAATATATATTATAATTATATATTATATATTACATGTAATATTTATTTATTTGGAGCTTTTATAACCCGGTCTTCTCGACCTCCGAAGAGGGACTCAGGCCAGTTCACAACAAGAGATTCATAAACAATAGTATAAAAGCATCACACTTCATAATACACTAATCCATAAAATACATTAAAATACAAACATATAATTACATAAGGCCAAGTTGTCAGAATGAAATCACAATTCAACACCATCCGTCCGTGTGGTCAAGAGTTATTGACTCACTCATCAAATGCTATATTCCAAAGCCAAGTTTTCACCAGCTTTCTAAAAGTCAGAAGGGGCAGTTCTAATCTCCAGAGCCGAGGGGCCACCAACGAGAAGGCCCTGTCCTGTACTAATAATATTACAATATAGTAATATATAATACTGATATTGTACTATGCTAATAATCTATCTATATAAAAATGTTCTGTGCATAATGAGTACCTTAAAAACAAAAGAACCAATGAACGAAATCACACCAAATTTGGCAACAAAACATCCCACAACACAAGGAGTGACCATCACTCAAAAAATTATGATTTTGTTATTTGGGAGTTGTAGTTGCTGGGATTTATAGTTCACCTACAATCAAAGACCATTCTGAACTCCATCAATGATGGAATTTAACCAAACTTGCCACACAGAACTGCCATGACCAATACTGGAAGGGCTTTGGTGGGCATTGACCTTGAGTTTGGGAGTTGTAGCTTACTACATCCAGAGAGCACTGTGAATTCAAACAATGATGGATCTGGACCAAACTTGGCACAAGCACTCAATACGCCCAAATATGAACACAGATGGAGTTTGGGGAAAATAGACCTTGACATTTGGGAGTTGTAATCACTGGGATTCACAGTTCACATACAATAAAAGAGTGTTCCGAACCCCACGAACGACAGAATTGGGGCAAACTTCCCACACAGAACCCCCATGACCAACAGAAAATACTTAAGGCCATCCAACCCAACTCCCTTCATCAGGGCGAGAAAACGTAATCAAATTCCTCCTGACAAAGAGCCATCCAGCCATAGATAAAGAGATATCTTTATCCTTCGGGGTGAAATAGGCGGCATATTTATTTATTTATTTATTTATTTATTTATTTATGCGCTTGTATACCGCTAATATCTCAGCCTAAGTCGACGACTCATTGCGGTTTACAACAACTAAAAAGTTAAAAACAATTAAAAACAGTATTCAATTTAAAACATGAAACACATATACAATACAAATTATTGGGCCACCAATAATAATCCCATGCATCTCGTAACTAAAATCACAATCCAAAATTCGTCGTCCATGATTACCAGCCTTTAGTCATCAAAATTCGTTGCAACGGATTAACCGAATGCTTGTTTAAACATCCATGTCTTCAGTCTCTTCCGAAACACCATCAGCGAGGAGGCTGATCGTACCTCTATAGGGAGGGTGTTCCAAAGCCGAGGGGCCACCACAGAGAAGGCCCTGTCTCTCGTTCCCGCCAGCCGCACTTGTGAAGCCGGCGGGATAGAGAGCAGGGACTCTCCAGAAGATCTTAGGGTCCTGGTGCATATAAATGTTGTAAATAAATAAATAAAATAATAAATAAATAAGACATAGACATAAACTATTAACACAACATATACATTAAAACCAATTAACCAACCAATCATTTTCTGGATATTTTGAATGTTGAAATTCCAGATAAAGGATGCTCAATCTTTATAAGCGTCGGTTTACTATTCAGCAATTCATTCAAGGAATTCATCCTACCAAGGAGATTTAAATTTAGAGTTTAAACAAGTTACTTTTCTGGACCCACAATCTCCCGGTCTGGGGATTCTAGGTATTCATTCGGCCACAAAATTCAGGGAGTGGACAAACAACGCTGCTGTTTCCAAGCTCTACAAATCCTGCAAAGAGTCCCTTTAGCCCTCTTTATATAATTTGGAATCACAGAGCCCAAATATTGATGGATTGTCCCAACTTCATGCTGAGTCCTAGAAACCTTTGCCCATATTTAACCGCTAGGCAAAAAATGCTTCCTATCCGTAGACCAGTCTTCCGATGGGCAAACAAATGGCTGGAGGAAAATATGTCAGAAAGGAAAACCACGTCTTTGAGGGTCTTTCTGGGCTCTTAGGCTCGAAGGACAAGCTGGGAGTGCCTGAAAATTGGAGCAGCTTTTACAAAATCGCATTGTTGTTGTTGTTTACGGACTGCCAGAAACCAAACAGAGCATCCCAAGAACCATTTTTTTCTTCTTCCAAGTGAATATAAGCCAATAAATCCCGCTCGGTTCCCATTGACGCATGCACGTCTCGTTTCCAAAAGGACCGAGTATATTTTCATAGTTTCACCAAGCATTTGACTTGGGTTTCCAAACAAGAGGCTGAGTTAAAGACTTATTTTTAGAGCACGGCTCTCAGAAATTCTTCCAGACAGAGAAGACCAAAGGGCCCCCATAGGAGATGTGCATTGGGAAATGTAAAGTTTTCAAAGCTCTGAAAGGAAGTGATTGCCATGGTGGGCTTTTTAATACAATCGTTAGCATATATAAGCAGTCCCCAAATTGCAAACAACACCTAGTTATAAACAGAGTATTTTCAAAGGCTTTCATGGCCAGAATCACTAGGTTGTTGTAAGTTTTTCAGGCTGTATGGCCATGTTCTAGAAGCATTCTCTCCTGACATTTCGCCTGCATCTATGGCAGGCATCCTCAGAGGTTGTAAGGTCTGTTGGAAACTAAGAAAATTGGGTTTATATATCTGTGGAAAGTCCAGGGTGGGAGAGAGAACACTTGTCTGTTGGAGGTAGGTGTGAATGCCTCAGTTGGCCACCTTATCATAGAATCATAGAATCAAAGAGTTGGAAGAGACCTCATGGGCCATCCAATCCAACCCCATTCTGCCAAGAAGCAGGAATATTGCATTCAAATCACCCCTGACACATGGCCATCCAGCCTCTGTTTACTAGCTTCTAAAGAAGGAGCCTCCACCACACTCCGGGGCAGAGAGTTCCACTGCTGAACGACCCTCCCAGTCAGGAATTTCTTCCTTGTGTTCAGATGGAATCTCCTCTCTTGTAGTTTGAAGCCATTGTTCCGCGTTCTAGTCTCCAAGGAAGCAGAAAACAAGCTTGCTCCCTCCTCCTTGTGGCTTCCTCTCACATATTTATACATGGCTATCATATCTCTTCTCAGCCTTCTCTTCTTCAGGCTAAACATGCCCAGCTCCTTAAGCCGCTCCTCATAGGGCTTGTTCTCCAGACCCTTGATCATTTTAGTCGCCCTCCTCTGGACACATTCCAGTTTGTCAATATCTCTCTTGAATTGTGGTACCCAGAATTGGACACAATATTCCAGGTGTGGTCTAACCAAAGCGGAATAGAGGGGTAGCATGACTTCTTTAGATCTAGACACTAGGCTCCTATTAATGCAGGCCAAAATTTTGAATGTTGGAACCTTGATTAGCATTTGATGGCCTGATAGTTTTTAGGTGTTGCTTTTTACTGCCTGGGGGAATCCTTTGTTGAGCGGTGATTAGCTGTCCCTGATTGTTTCTTGTCTGGAGTTCCCCTGTGTTTGAGTGTTGTTCTTTATTTACTGTTATAATTTTAGAGTTTTTTTTAATACTAGTAGCCAAATTTTGTTCATCATTTCCCTTGTTGATGGGAAGCTTCCAACCGGAGTGGAAATCATCTATCGGACAGATGGCAAGCTATTTAACTTCAGCACACTGAAAGCCAAAACCAAGGTTACAACAACATCTGTTATAGAACTCCAGTATGCTGATGAAAACGTCGTCTGTACACATTCAGAATAAGACCTACAAGCCACTCTAAACAAGTTTGCAGAAGCATATGAGAAGCTTGGCCTGTCATTAAACATTGAGAAAACCAAATTGCTCTTCTAACAGCCAATCCCTTTCCAATGCCAGAAAGACAGCTTAATGGTGTAACATTAGAAAATGATGAGCATTTCTGCTCCCTTGGCAGCCACCTCTCCACAAAAGTCAACATTGACACTGAAATACAACACCGCCTGAGCTCTGCGAGTGCAGCATTTTTCCAAATGAAGCAGAGAGTGTTTGAGGACCGAGACATCCATAGGGATACCAAGGTGCTTGTTTATAAAGCTATTGTCCTCCCAACCCTGCTATACGCCTGCGAAATGTGGACTGTCTACAGACGTCACATGCAACTCCTGGAACGATTCCATCAGCGCTGCCTCTGGAAAATCCTGCAAATCTCTTGGGAAGACAAGCGGACAAATGTCAGCGTACTGGAAGAAGCAAAGACCACCAGCACTGAAGCGATGCTCCTCCACCATCAACTCCGATGGACTGACCACGTCTGGATGCCCAACCACCGTATCCCAAAGCAGTTGCTCTACTCCGAACTCAAGAATGGAAAAGGGAATGTTGGTGGACAGGAAAAGAGATTGAAAGATGGGATGAAAGCCAACCTTAAAAACTCTGGCACAGACACTGAGAACTTTGGAAGCCCTGGCCCTTGTGCACGCCAGTTGGAGGTCAACTGTGACCAGCAGTGCTGTAGAATTTGAAGAGGCACGAATGGAGGGCGAAAGAAAGCAACATGCCAAGAGGAAGGCACATCAAGCCAACCCTGACCAGGACTGCCTTCCACCTGGAAACCCATGCTCTTACTGCAGGAGAACATGCAGGTAAAGAATAGGGCTCCACAGTCACCTACGGACCCACCACCAGGACACCGATCCTGGAAGACAATTCTACTCGGACAACAAGGGATCGCCTCAGTAAGGAAGTAAGTAAGTAGTAGATTCCCAATCCAAGACCAAAACCCCAACACCATGTCAGATCCAATAATTGGTTCAAAGGATCGACAGTTGGATCTACACTGCCAAATAAACCAGTTCAATGCAGATAATCTGAATTTTATATGGCAGTGTAGATAGTGCCTACTATATCTGGAGCTGGATCTACTTTGTTAATATTATATAGTCGGGACATATAATGGAGTTTGGTGCAGTTCAAGCTGCATTATATAATAATAATAATAATAATAATAATAATAATAATAATAATAATTTATTTATATTCTGCCCTTCTCACCCCGAAGGGGATTCTGGGCGGATCACAGTACACATACACAGTAAACATTCAATGTCGCTTTGTATAGACAATGCACAGACAGACAGAACAGAAGGAGGTGCCATGAAAGGTTGGGCTCGAGTCCAGGGGATGCTATTGCTCTATATGACGAACAGCTGTCAGGACTTCCTCCTTCCTTTTGGTTGCCCAGCATTTTCTAATCTTCTTTCTTTATGGCATCGTAAAACTCCTCCCTCACATTTAGCGGTACCTAATTCCTCAATCACAGCTAAAGCTGTTTTCAAATTGCTTAGGTAAACAATGAGCTAGGCTGACAGTTGGCAGCTCACGCCCAGAGGCGGCCCTAGGTAATTTTCAAAGGTAAGCAAACAGTATTTTGGCACACACACACCCCCAACCAATCATTGATATATATTTTCTGTTCGTCGTGGGAGTTCTGTGTGCCATATTTGGTTCAATTCCATCATTGGTGGAGTTCAGAATGCTCTTTGATTGTAGGTGAACTATACATCCCAGTAACTACACTTGCCGCACTTGCTCCCTTGCCTGGCCCGCTTTGGGTCCAGAGGCGTGCCTGAAGACCCCGGCGTGTGCACCAAAAGTCACCTCTTCTCCTGACTTTCTCCTCAGCCATTGGGACCGAGAGAGAGAGAGAGAGAGAGAGAGACAGACAGACAGACAGACAGAGGTGGAGATGCCCACCTTTCCTGAAGGTAGGCGCAAAAACAAAGGAAGGAGCGGA
The DNA here is from genome assembly GCF_037176765.1 of Anolis sagrei. Lineage (NCBI taxonomy): Eukaryota > Metazoa > Chordata > Lepidosauria > Squamata > Anolidae > Anolis > Anolis sagrei. The sequence continues at coordinate 6,648,005 of NC_090023.1, forward strand.
GGTGGGAGATACCTCTAGCTGGAGGGGCTCTCTTTCTCTCTCTCTCTCGGTCCCAATGGCTGAAGAGAAAGTCAGGAGAAGAGGCGACTTTTGGTGTGCACGCTGGGGTCTTCAGACATGCCTCTGGACCCGAAGTGGGCCAGGCACGGCGGCTTCGCCCCTTGGCCCACCCACGGATTGGGGAGAGGAGAGGAGGCGGGTGGAGCGCCAGGGGAAAGGGAGCCGGTCATGGGGAAGGGCTCGAACGCGGAGAACGATTGAGCGCCGGCTCTGCTCGCGCACCCGGTGGCCGGGGGGAGCAGGAACGAGAGGGGCTAGGTGAGGCTCAAGGGCCCGGCCCCTTTGGGAAGAGGCCCGCCCGGCAGCGAGGCAAGAAAGCCGAGGCTCCCCCCGGACTGCTAGGGCTGTTGTGAGCTGAGGGGGCGCTCCTCAAGTGGCGGTCGAGGGGCATTTACACAGGCGCCTTTGCGCCCCTGGCAAAAAAAAGTGTTCTGCGACCGCTTACTTCGCGTAATGGACGAGCCGCCCCTGCTCACGCCAACCCGGGGCTTCGAACTTGCAACCTTTTGGTTGATAGATCTTATAATTGCTGGTGATTTACCAGCTGTGCTAAACCTCCAGCCCTGTATATGGCAGTGTAGATCCAGCCTGGGACTGGGATTTAAATTCAGGCTGACAAACCCAAACTAGATAGACCTGGGAATCCCTGGAGCAGAGCTTGACAAAGTATTAATTTCTGTCTCCCATATAGTGTGCAAATTCCCATATTTGATGGTCCATCTGGCATGGAAATGGAGGAAGCTGGGTGCCGTGGTCCCAAAGTGACCTCTGCAAGTTATGAACTTGGAAGTAGGAAAAGGAATTGCATGGATTAATGCTAACCTCAGCCTCAAATTACAGGTGATAGTGACAATTTGGTGCCCAGCCCTCTATGCAACTGGAGTGGAAGCAGAAGCCAGACTATAGAGGTATGAGCAGCTGAAAGGACTGGGTCAGACCTAGACCTAAACATGTCTGTCTGCTGTTGCCGCATGTCGTTTGAGCCGCAGTGGGAACCAAACAGAGAGGGCAGGAGGCCGGAGGGTCATCAGTCAGGCCATCGCAATTGTAAGCAAAATACAGGAAATAATATATTTATGTTTCCTCCCCACACTGTCGCCTCCTTCTCCTGCTGCCAGGCAATGCTAAAAACCCAAGAGAGACATCTAAGCCGGGCATGATTAGAATCACAGAGCTGGGAGGGATCCCAAGGGTCATCCAATCCAACCCCCAGGAACACACAACTCAACCATTCTTGGAAGACGGCCACTCAAAAATAAGACTCCGCACCACTCTTGGATGCAGTCGATTGCATAAGGAAATTTGGAACGACCTCCATACCCATAGGACCGCTATTTGAGGTTTTGCTTAATTGCATCTGACAATATATTGATATTTCAAGGTCTTTTGGGAGATACTATGGTATGTCTCCCCCAGATAGCTCTCTAGTAATTTTGTGGATTCTCCAGGGTGATTCTATGATCACATTCAAAAGAAAAACAATAGGATTCAATAGGATTCCTGACTATAAACCATTTCCAAGGTATATTCAGGAACATAACCTTCGTAGATAAGGGGTTTGTACTGATCTTCCTAATGTTTAGGTATGAGGGTTGAATGAAAAGTAATGCCTCTGCCTTCATAACTCCTCAACAGATGGCAGTACTGGTATGCAGCAGGTACTGGCTTGTTCAGTAGACTCTCCTCTACAGTTCCATTTTGACGGGAAGCCTTAGCATTGAACAGTTGTGTTGTTAAAGTGTGAAGTATGGAACCCTGTGCAGACGGTTCAGTCAATAAGACTTAAGCAACATGCAGTCATTGAATTCTTGACAGCAGAAGGTGTCACTCCAAAGGTGATTCTTCAGAGAATACAATCTGCTTATGGTGATTGTGTTGATGTGAGTATTGTGTGTCGTTGGGCGAGTAAGTTTAAAGATATTGAGGTAACACCTTCAATGACTGCCCATCGCTTAAGTCGCTGCTGCCTGTTGTACCAATTGAAATTTCCGAGCCGTCTTCAAGGACAGCCCCACGTAGAGTGCATTACAGTAATCCAATTTGGAGGTGACTAAGGCATGGACCAGCATGGCCAGATTCGACTTTACGAGGTACGGTTGCAGCTGGCACACAAGTTTTAATTGTGCGAAGGCCCTCCCAGCCACCGCCAATGCCTCGGCTTCAAGCGTTAGTGATGAGTCTAGGAGGACACCCAAGCTGCGGACCTGTGACTGTTACAAGGAAAACCAGCTGATTCCTAATCCATCTAAAACACAGATGTGTGCTTTTCATCTTAAGAACAGACAAGTCGGTATTGCATTACCTGACATCTGTTAGGAAGTAGCAACCTGTAATGAAAGGACCAAAGCAGTGACATCTCCAGCCCATCCTCTGTTTGGATATCAGCCAGCATGCCAATGCCTTAAATCAAGAAATAGCTTTCTAAGATCTACAGAGATACTCTCAGCAAGCAAGAGTCCAAAAGTGGCAGGCTTAAACCCTGAACCTCAATCAATGGCTGATACTGGATGAGAAACTCCCTCCTGGGAATACAGAAGACAGGGCAACTTGGAAGGTGCTGAACAGACTGCGCTCTGGCACCACGAGATGCAGAGCCAACCTTAAGAAATGGGGCCACAAAGTGGAGTCCACGACATGCAAGTGTGGACAAGAGCAAACCACAGACCGCTTACTACAATGTGGTCTGAGCCCTGCCACATGCATAATGGAGGACCTCCTCATAGCAACACCAGAGGCACTCCAAGTGGCCGGTTTCGGGTCAAAGAAAATTTAGTATAATGCCAAGTTTTTAACTTTGTGTTTTTTAAAATACATTACAATTGTAATCTCAATTCGCTTCTGACATGCTAAATAATAATAATAATAATAATAATGATAATAATATTTTCTCTCTTGAACAAGGCTTAAAGTGGCTAATGGTGCAACAATAAAATTAAGTGGGGGTTAGGCTTGGGTTTTCTTTCCACTACCCACAAAACAACAATTTTACAAGTCTACATAGGGACCGCCAAACACAGCATTGCCCAGACATGCATCAAGGAACATGAAAGGTACTGCAAACTACTCCAACCAGAGAAATCAGCCATAGCAGAGCACCTGATGAACCAACCTGGACACAGCATATTATTTGAGAACACAGAAGTGCCAGACCACTCTCACAACCACCATGTCAGACTTCACAGAGAAGCCATTGAAATCCACAAGCATGTGGACAATTTCAACAGAAAGGAAGAGACCATGAAAATGAAAAAAAATATGTGGGTTGTTGTAGCTTTTCCGGGCTATATGGCCATGGTCTAGAGGCATTTTCTCCTGACATTTTGCCTGCATCTATGGCAAGCATCCTTAGAGGTAGTGAGGTCTGTTGGAAGTAGGAAAATGGGTTTATATATCTGTGGAAAGACCAGAGTGGAACAAAGGACTTTTGTCTGCTGGAGCTAGGTGTGAATGTTTCAACTGACCACCTTGATTAGCATTAGAAAATGCCTCTAGAACATGGCCATATAGCCCGGAAAACCTACAACAACCCAGTGATTCCGGCCATGAAAGCCTTTGACAATACATTGAAAAAAAATCTGGCTACTAGTATTCAAAAACTCTAAAATTAAAACAGCAAAACAGCAGAGGGAAAACAGTCAGGGACATCTAATCATCTCTCAACAAAAGATTGCTCCAGGCACTGCCAGGCAATCAAATGCTAATCAAGGTGGTCAGTTGAAACATTCACACCTAGCTCCAGCAGACAAGAGTTCCTTGTCCCACCCTGATCTTTCCACAGATAAATAAACCATTTTTTCTAGTTCCAACAGACCTCACAACCTCTGAGGATGCTTGCCATACATGCAGGCGAAATGTCAGGAGAGAATGCCACCAGAACATGGCCATATAGCCCGAAAAAAACTACAACAACCCAGTGATTCTGGCTATGAAAGTCTTCAACAAAACAATTTTACTTTTTTAATTTTAATTTAATTTTCACTTGCCAGTGGAACACCTGTGAGCACTTTTGAGTCTGCTGAAAGATAAGTATTGTAATCATGAAATGAAAGCACCTGTTGTCAAAATATAAAATATTTCTGGGAAATGAGAGGTTTTGGATAAGTCTCCAAATAATTTCCTTAAAATGTTGCAGGGGCATTTCCCCTTCTTTCTCCATCCTTCGATGCTAAAGGGCAGTTTGTGATCTGCTGCATGCACTGCATGTAATATCTGAATTTGCAGCCAAGTTACATGTGGTTCCCAGTTACATTCCGTAACATCCGTCTCCATCCCAAATTCATCCCTTCGTTCTGATCCTTCAGAAAGCGAATCACCCACTGTGCCCTGGCTGGATACATCATAAATCAAAAGGAAAATAAAATACTGTTTTGTGTTATGGCTGGGGCACAAGGAGGCCGAAAGGCTGGGGAGATATTCAAGGATCCCGTTGGAAAACTTTGCCCGTAAAAGGGAAACTCGGCACCCGCTTGGTTTCTTTTCTCGTCTGTCTCCCCTTTGCTGGTCTGGCAGCCCAAAGTTCAAACAAGGTAAGGGCCACTTCTCTGATCTCGACCCTTTCGACTGGCAGCTGGAACAAGCATTTGCTCCCTGCTCTGAACGAGGACACAGATGCCAAGCCAAACCCTGCACCACAGGCCTGGGCAAACTTCGGGCTGCCAGGTGTTTGGGACTTCAACTCCCACCACTCCTAACAACCTCATACTATTTGAGAAAACAGAAATGCTGGATCACTCTAACAACTACCATGTCAGACTCCACAGAGAAGCCATTGAAATCCACAAGAAGCATGTGGACAGTTTCAACAGAAAGGAGGAAACCATGAAAATGAACAAAATCTGGCCTTTTCCTCCTCAGACGCTTATGAAAGTCCACCATAAAATCACATTGGAGAATCTACAAATACCTAGTGTTTTCTTTAGGTCCTAACAAAATGAAGTTCAACAGTGACAAATGTAAGATACTCCACTTTGGCAGAAAAAATGAAATGAAAAGATACAGAATGGGGGACGCCTGGCTCGAGAGCAGTACGTGTGAAAAAGATCTTGGAGTCCTCGTGGACAACAAGTTAAACATGAGCCAACAATGTGATGCGGCGGCAAAAAAAGCCAATGGGATTTTGGCCTGCATCAATAGGAGCATAGAGTCTAGATCTAAGAAAGTAATGCTACCCCTCTATTCTGCTTTGGTTAGACCACATCTGGAATATTGTGTCCAATTCTGGGCACCACAATTCAAGAGAGATATTGACAAGCTGGAATGTGTCCAGAGGAGGGCGACTAAAATGATCAAGGGTCTGGAGAACAAGCCCTATGAGGAGCGGCTTAGGGAACTGGGCATGTTTAGCCTGAAGAAGAGAAGGCTGAGAGGAGACATGATAGCCATGTATAAATATGTGAGAGGAAGCCACAGAGAGGAGGGAGCAAGCTTGTTTTCCGCTTCCTTGGAGACTAGGACGTGGAACAATGGCTTCAAACTACAAGAGAGGAGATTCCATCTGAACATTAGGAAGAACTTCCTGACTGTGAGAGCCATTCAGCAGTGGAACTCTCTGCCCCGGAGTGTGCTGGAGGCTCCTTCTTTGGAAGCTTTTAAGAAGAGGCTGGATGGCCATCTGTCAGGGGTGATTTGAATGCAATATTCCTGCTTCTTGGCAGAATGGGGTTGGACTGGATGGCCCATGAGGTCTCTTCCAACTCTTTGATTCTATGATTCTATGATTCTATGATTCCTCCAGTATGACAAACATTGATTATAAGAGTTGATCTGGAGGTCACTGTTGGAGTTCAGTCTCTGATTGTGTTTCAGGATCAGGGTGCTTTGGATGTGGGGAGTGATGTCAATGAGTTTCTCAACCTGGGGGTCGGGACCCCTGGGGGGGTTGTGAGGCGGTTTCAGAGGGGTTGCCAAAGACCATCAGAAAACACATATTTCTGAACCCTTTTGGCAGAGGAGGCTGAAGATCTCTCTGCCTGTCCTTATCCTTGTTGGTGTTGGTGAATGACAACTCCCAGAACTCAGAAACAGCCCCCCCGACCCCACCAGTAGTTAATATTGGCCATGTCAGTAGTATGCCAAGTTTGGTGCAGATCCATTTTGGGCTGGGTTCAGAGTGCTATTTGATTATAGATTAACTATAAATCCCAGCAATTACAACTCCCAAATGTCAAGGTCGATTTTACCCAAACTCCACCAGTGTTCATATTTGGGCATATTGAGTATTCATGCCAAGTTTGGTCCAGATCCATCACTGTTTGAGTCCATAGTGCTCTCTGGATGTAGGTGAACTACAACTCCCAAACTCAAGGTCAATGCCCAACAAACCCTTCCAGTGCTTTCTCTTGGTCTTGGGAGTTCTGTGTGCCAAATTTGGCTTGATTCTTTTGTTGGAGGAGTTCGGAATGCTCTTTGATTACAGGTTAACTATAAATCCCAGCAACTACAACTCCCAAATGACAAAATGAATCCCCCCCCCAACCCCATCAATATTCACATTTGAGCATATTGGCTATTTGTGTCAAATTTGGTCCAGTGAATGACCTGCATATCAGATATTTACATTACAATTCATAACAGTAGCAAAATTACAGTTACGAAGTACCAATGGAAATAATGTTATGGTTGGGGGTCACCAACACATGAGGAACTGCATTAAGGGGTCACGGCATTAGGAAGGTTGAGAACCACTGCTCTAGGTCCTCCAGTATGATAAACGTTGATGATAAGAGTTGATCTGGAGGCCACTGTTGGAGTTCAGTCTGTGATTGTGTTTCAGGATCAGGGTGCTTTGGATGTGGGGAGTGATGTCAATGAGTTTCAAGATGGCAATGGTTTGGTCAAGGATATTGATGCAAAGAATGACCAGGACATCCCTCTTCAAAGTGGTTTCCCATGAGAATGTCCCTGAAAGGTGTGGGGATGATGATGATGTACTCCCTGAATTGCTACCAGATAATTCCCAGGATTTGGGGCTTGAAAACAACTTGGCACCTGCAGAAGTTAATGAGCAAATAGATAGACGGCAGGAGATTAGTCAAAACAGACAAGCCGAGCAGTGGCTTTGGCACTCTGCTAGGTTCCAACAGAAAAAGATAAGGGAATCCCAATTAAAGCGAAACCAATTCTGAGTGCTTGGGATAGCTTAACGAGGGGATAAAAGTCCCAAGTGCGGGAAATGTAGTCAGATGAAACATTGTTTGTGTTGATGTTGATGATGTACTCCCTGAATTGCTACCAGAGAGTTCCCAGGATTTGGAGCTTGAAAACAACTTGGCACCTGCAGAAGTTAATGAGCAAATAGATAGACGGCAGGATATTAGTCAAAACAGACAAGCCAGACAGTGGCTTGGGCGCTCTGCTAGGCTCCAACAGAAAAAGATAAGAGAATCTCAATTAAAGCAAAACTAATTTCTGAGTGCTTGGGATAGCTTAACAAGGGGATAAAAGACCCAAGTATGGGAAATGTAGCCAGATGAAACATCGTTTGTGTTGATGATGATGATGTACTCCCTGAATTGCTACCAGAGAGTTCCCAGGATTTGGGGCTTGAAAACAACTCGGCACCTGCAGAAGTTAATGAGCAAATAGATAGACAGCAGGAGATTAGTCAAAACAGACAAGCCGGACAGTGGCTTCGGCGTTCTGCCAGGCTCCAACAGAAAAAGATAAGGGAATCTCAATTAAAGCAAAACTAATTTCTGAGTGCTTGGGATAGCTTAACGAGGGGATAAAAGTCCCAAGTGCGGGAAATGTAGCCAGATGAAACATCGTTTGGAATCAAGTTAAGTTCTTGTCCTTGTTTCATGGAACCCTAGCTTGGAAGATTCATGCTTAAGTATGTCTTGTTTCATAGTTTGGTTATTGGATTTTATGACTACATACTCATGCCTTGGATTAATGTTTCCTGGTTTTCTGGATTATGTTAGAGAAGTGTGGACTTTGTTTTCATGGACTTGGCTGAGCTTTACCCTGGACTACTTTGTTCCTGCTTATCTTCTTACCTAATTGGATTTACCTATTTCTTTAAAGTGCTTTTTACTCTGCTGCTTTTTAATTATCTCCAATAAAAGGATTGTTTTCCTATTCAACGTGTGGTGGTTAAAGTCAGAGGGCTTTTCCTGTCCTGGAGTGCAACAACCACAGTGGTCCACACTCTGGTTACATCCCGAATAGACTACTGCAATGCACTCTACATGGGGTTGCCTCTGAAGACGGCTCGGAAGCTTCAGTTAGTCCAACACTCAACAGCCAGGTTGCTCATGGGAGCAGGGTACAGGGAGTGTATAACTCCTTTGCTACGCCAGCTCCACTGGCTGCCTATTAGGGCTCAATTCAAAGTGCTGGTGCTTACCTATAAAATCTTAAATAGTTCTGACCCAATTTACCTGTCCGAACTTATCTCCCCCTACGTTCCGTCTAGGACCTTAGGATCATCCGTGGAGGCCCTGCTCTTGGTCCCACCATCATCACAGTCGCATTTGGTAGGAATGAGAGACAGGGTCTTCTCCGTGGTAGCCCCTCAGCTGTGGAAATCTCTCCCCAATGAGGTTAGATCTGCCCCCTCCCTCCTGACCTTCCAGAAGAAGCTTAAATCCTGGTTATGGGATCAAGCGTTTACAGGATAATTTGTTTTACTGGGAAAGACAAGATGCATAGGACTGGACTTGGACTGTTTTAGACAACAATTTTAATTTTTGGCAATTTTAATCTAGCGAGCAGGTTCTTAATGTATATGTATAACTATTTTAATTTGTGTATGTATTTATTATGTGTTTTAAACTATGTTTGGCATCGAATGGTGCCTGTTTGGAAGCCGTCCTGAGTCATAGAATCATAGACCATTTGAAGCTTCCAGACAGTCTTCAAAGGCAACCCCACGTAGAGCGCGTTGCAGTAGTCTATACAATAAATCAACATACAATAGCAGCAATGGATAACAAAAAAAGATTTTAAAGTTAGAGAATCAATTGTGTTAAAAGTATTTATAACAATAACAACTTTATTCTTGTAACTCGCCATCATCTCCCCAAAGTGACTTTGGATGGCTTACACATGGCACAAAGTGCCTAGAAACAAAACATAAAATAAGACACAATATAATATACAATAGTATAAAACATATAAAACAACAACTTAAGACCAATGGCGATAAGCTACTGTAAACGTAGCCAGGCTGTAAACAATAAGACAAGGGAATGGGATAAATGCAAAATTGGCGTGGGATTGTCCTTCAATATAATAGGCAAAAATATTACATATATGAATAAAGAACATTTAAAATCAATCGGCCCCAGATAGTTTTCTACAGTGCAAAGCAAGGAGTACAATGCCAAGGAATCATAATACTGTTGTTAATACTGCGTTGTTGTCAAAAAGCAGGGGAATTCCAGACAAGAATCAATCAGGGCCAGCTAACACCTCCCAACAAAGGATTCCCTCAGGCAGCAACCAGCTAGGCATTGAAACTGCAGGCCATTAAATGCTAATCAAGGTGGCAAATTGCAACATTTACAGCTACCTTTAAAATGTTAAATGTTAAATGTTACAGTTAAAATGATAAAGGGTCTGGAGAACAAGCCCTATGAGGAGCGGCTTAAGGAGCTGGGCATGATTAGCCTGAAGAAGAGAAGGATGAGAGGACACGTGATAGCCATGTATAAATATATGAGAGGAAGCCACAGGGAGGAGGGAGTAGGCTTCCTTTCTGCTTCCCTGGAGACTAGGATGCAATGGAACAATGGCTTCAAACTACAAGAGAGGAGATTCCATCTGAACATGAGGAAGAACTTCCTGACTGTGAGAGCCGTTCAGCAGTGGAACTCTCTGCCCCGGAGTGTGGTGGAGGCTCATTCTTTGGAAGCTTTTAAACAGAGGCTGGATGACCATCTGTCAGGGGTGATTTGAATGCAATATTCCTGCTTCTTGGCAGAATGGGGTTGGACTGGGTGGCCCAGGAGGTCTCTTCCAATTCTTTGATTCTATGATTCTACCTCTAGTAGACAAGGGTTCTTTCTCCCACCTTGGTCATTCCACAGATGTATAAGCCTCACTTATTTAATTTCCAAGAGATACCTCAACCTCTGAGGATGCTTGCCATAGATGTGGCTGAAACGTCAGGAGAGAATGCTTCTGGAAAATCGCCAGACAGCCCAGAAAACTCACAGCACCTCAGTGAGTCCGACCATGAAAGCCTTCAACAACATGCTGTTGTTATTGCTATTTTATTGCAATAAAATATCATTTATTTTCATATATTTCATAGAAACATAGAATCATAGAGTTAGAAGAGACCTCATTGACCATCCAGTCCAACCCCTTCCCAAGAAGCAGGAAATTGCATTCAAAGCACCCCCAACAGATAGCCATCCAGCCTCTGTTTAAAAGCCTCCATTTGTTGAATTAATTCCACACCTTTATCCCTACAAGGATTGCTCCTAGAAAATTCTGCTTTGGGGTGTAACGCTCAGGAAAAAAATCAGCAAGCAAGAGTCAATCATCCGTTGGGATTGTGGATAATTGGACATCTGCTGACAATGCACTCTCTGCAAAAAAAGAAACTCCCTTCGCCTCCCTCTGTTTGCAAGAGACCAAAACATGTTAGGAAGCATTGAGGCAATGAGATCAAAGTTTCTCTCCTCTGTTGCTCAACCCTGAGAGAGACACCAAGGGAAACGCAAGACTCGATGGGGTCTGTTTCCAGCATTAAGAAACAAGATCAGCCCCAAATGCAATTTCGGGACATTGTCTCTCTACAGCAAGCATGGGCAAACTTGGGCCCTCCTTCCAGGTATTTTGGACTTCAACTCCCACAATTCCTAACAGCCTACCAGAGACGAGGACACAATGGAAGAATGAATAAAAGCTCTAGGAAAAGAGATCCTACTGAAAATTTAGAAGTGACATCCTGATGTTAGCTAGCTGTTTGATAGTTGAATATGATGCTTTGGAATGTGGTGGTATCTCCTCCTTTGGAAGTTTTAAAATAGAGACTGGATGGCCATCTGTCCGGAGGGCTTTGATTGTGTCTCCCTGAATGGCCCTTGGGTCTCGCCAAACTCTCTTGATTCTATGAAGGTTTCCTTTTGGGATAAGGACAGGAAATGATTACACTGCAAGCGGTTAAGATGCTAATAAACAGATCCGAGGCCCCGGATAACCGCTCCGTGGAACGCGTCCGAACCAGTTGCAAAAATGAGATCAGCTGCCCCGGGGAGTCCTGAGAACGGCAGTTTGATGAAATCTTGCTCGCCAAAGCATATCTTCCAGAACACAGAACACAAGCCGCTCTCAACCTCCATCTCAGGGATTCAGGGAAATAAACCATAATAATAATAATAATAATAATCATCATCATCATCATCATCATCATCTGTCCCTTTTCCCATTCAGGTTGTAAAAGGGACTTTGCTATTCACCTTTAAACCACTTCCGATTTATGGAAAAGTTTGTGTTTTTTTCAAAACCTTCTCTACCAAAGAGCAAAGAAGGTTTCTTCTGCTCTTTGGCAGCCTCGCCAAACTACAACTCCCAAGATTTTCCATCAGTGAGCCATGAAAGTTAAAATGATTTCAAATTGCATTCATTCTTCAGTGTAGACACACCCTCCTAGTAAGTTGAATTTGGTAAGACACTGGCAGTAGTGGGCAATTTAGTCTTTATATTGTATATTCCACTCTTTTAGCGCTATTCACCACTTGAGTCTCTGCTAAGAGAAAAAGCAGCATACAAATAAATTATTATTATTATTATTATTATTATTATTATTATTACACTCTGATAGGGGTGCTAGGCAAGTCAATATAGAACTCCAATATGGTGATGACAATGTCGTCTGTGTGCACTCAGAAGAAGTTCCATCTGAACATTAGGAAGAACTTCCTGACTGTGAGAGCCGTTCAGCAGTGGAACTCTCTGCCCCGGAGTGTGGTGGAGGCTCCTTCTTTGGAAGCTTTTAAGCAGAGGCTGGATGGCCATTTGTCAGGGGTGATTTGAATGCAATATTCCTGCTTCTTGGCAGGGGGTTGAACTGGATGGCCCATGAGGTCTCTTCCAACTCTATGATTCTATGATTCTATGATTCTATGATTCTAAGACCCACAAGCCACGCAGTAGCATACGAGAAGCTCAGCCTGCCATTGAACATCGAGAAAACCAAAGTGCTCTTCCAACAGTCACCAGCCAATCGCTCCCCAATGCCAGAAATACTGCTGTGGTGGGTTACAACATCTGTTATAGAACTCCAATATGCTGATGATAATGTCATCTGTGCGCATTCAGAAGAAGACCTACAAGCTACTCTAAACACCTTGGCACAAGCATACGAGAAGCTCAGCTTGTCATTGAACATTGAGAAAACCAAAGTGCCCTTCCAGCAGTCACCAGCCAATCGCTCCCCAATGCCAGAAATACTGCTGAATTGTGTAATATTAGAAAATGTTAACAGTTTCTGCTCCCTTGGCAGCCACCTCTCCACCAAAGTCAACATTGACACTGAAACACAACACTGCCTGAACTCTGTGAGTGCAGCATTTTTCCGAATGAAGCACAATGTTTGAGGACCGGGACATCCGTAGGGATACTAAGGTGCTTGTCTATAAAGCTTTTGTCCTCCCTGCTATATGCCTGCGAAACGTGGACTGTCTACAGACATCACATGCAACTCCTGGAATGATTCCATCAGTGTTGCCTCCAGAAAATCCTGCAAATCTCTTGGGAAGACAGGCGGACAAACATCAGCGTGCTGGAAGAAAAAAAGACCACCAGTACTGATGCAATGGTCCTCCGCCATCAACTCCGCTGTAACCGCCACGTTGTCCAGATGCCTGACCACCATCTTCCAAAGCAGTTCCTCTACTCCAAACTCAAGAACAGGAAATTGAATGTTGGAGGACAGGAAAAGAGATTTAAAGATGGGCTTAAAACCAACCTTAAAAACTGTGGCATGGATACCTAGAACTGGGAAGCCCTGACCCTTGAGCGCTCCAGCTGGAGGTCAGCTGTGACCAGCAGTGCTGTAGAATTTGAAGAGGCACGGATTGAGGGCAAAAGAGAGAAACGTGCCAAGAGGAAGGCGCGTCAAGCCAACCCTGACAGGGACTACCTTCCCCCTGGAAACCGACACCCTCACTGCGGGAGAATATGCAGGTCAAGAATAGGGCTCCACAGTCATCTACGGACCCACCGTCAGGACACCACATCTGGAAGACAATCATCCTCTAGCTATGAGGGATTGCCTAAGTAAAGTAAAAGTAGGTAAGTATGATAGCCATGTATAAATATGTGAGAGGAAGCCACAGCGAAGAGGGAGCAAGCTTGTTTTCTGCCTCCCTGGAGACTAGGACGCAATGGAACAAAGGCTTCAAACCACAAGAGAGGAGATTCCATCTGAACACGAGGAAGAACTTCCTGACTGTGAGAGCCGTTCAGCAGTGGAACTCTCTGCCCCGGAGTGTGGTGGAGGCTCCTTCTTTGGAAGCTTTGAAACAGAGGCTGGATGGCCATCTGTCAGGGGTGATTTGAATGCAATATTCCTGCTTCTTGGCAGAATGGGGTTGGACTGGATGGCCCATGAGGTCTCTTCCAACTCTTTGAATCTATGATTCTATGATATGGCAATACAGATGGGGACACAGTTTCAAAGTGCATTACATGGCAACGTAGTCTTTGCTCCAACTCGCCTAAAGTACCAGCTGAGAATGTTTTTGATACCTGGGAAATTTTTCCTGACAATGTACAATTTGAAATGGAATCTCCATTTTTCAAAGGCAATGCTATTGTAATTCTGCCAGGTCTCTCTCAGGCAAATGCGCCCTATTGCTTCCTCTTGTCCCAGATTTTTTACAGTGAAATATTTCCTGCGTCTCCTTTGTGAATTTCAGCAAGCGGATTTCCTGAATGACTTTCGGGGCCGTTCGTATTAATGGCACCACTGCTTGGCTCTTCTCTCACTGCTGTCCTGCAACAGGACTCAGGCTCTAAAAGCAAGGAGGAAGGAGAACTCTGGAGGTCATCCATCCTAACTTCAGACCTTGGGTAGTAACTCAGCAAATGCTGCAACAAGGAGGAAAAAGCCAGACATGTCTCCACTGCATCTCCATGTAGAATGAATGCAGTTTGGCATCACTTTCACTGCCATGGCTGAATGCTATGGAACCTTGGGATTTGTAGTTTAGTGAGACACCATAACAGCATTAAGTTTACAGTATAGATGCACTCCGAGACACATAACTCAAAACAAACCAACTTTTGTTTTGGTTTCTTTTGGGGTTGGTTGTGGAAGAGGCACGTATCCCTGCCTAGATGGCCTGCATCCCATATATAAAGGCTGGATCTACACTGCCATATCTTGCAACTTGAAACTGCATTATATTGGTCTAAAATGCAGACCTCACCTACACTGCTATATAATGCAATTTGAACTGTGTTATATGCTCAGTGTAGACTCATATAATGCAGTTAAATGGTATTATATGGGTTTACAATGAAGGCCCATCTACGCTGCCATATAATGCAGTTTGAAACTGCATCATATGGTTAGTATAGACTCTTATATTCCAATTGAACAGCATTATTATCAGTCTATATGACCATATAATGCAGTTTCAAACTGCATTATATGGCAGCGTAGATGGGCCTGCATTGTAGACCCATATAATACCATTTAACCCTTTTTAACCTCTCCCAGGCTGCTAACTATCTATGCCTCATTTGTGTGGGTCCTACTACCGATTCCAAATATGTCTGGGTATCAAGTAGACCTACCAGCCAAGGCTTGAAGATATTTCAGCTGGAATTCTGTGGATCTTTCAAACTGTATTATATGGCAGTGTAGATGGAGACACAGTTTTAAACTGCATTGTATGGTATTGTGCCCTCTAAATGCACTTTACACTGACAGGATTGTTGTACGCTCCCACCAACGCCCCATCTCTCCTACCTTATTCATGCCTAGTGTGCTGGTACTGCTGTACCAGGAGCCCCAACTTTATTTTCTTTCTGTTATCTGTTTGCAGTCATAGGGCAGGCCTCCTGTCTATCATAATTAAGCTTTGGTTCTGCCCCTTGTTCAGGGCTCTGGGAGGGAAAGGAGCCATTTTTTGGTCAGTCTCACACAAGGAAGCTAAACTATAGGACTTAGACCAGCTCGTCCTGTAGAAAAGCTTCTTTTCTCAAGACTATCCAGGGAAAAAGAGCTTCCAGGGAAAAGGTCCCAAGGCTCTGGCTGAGAGCTCACAGCCTCTCAGCAAACAGAGGGAAAACAGCCCTGAAGTTCTCAAAGAACTCTCTGAGGGAGGACAGCACTACAGATCCACAGAATTCCAGCTGAAATATCTTCAAGCCTCAGCTGGTAGGTCTACTCAATACCCAGACGCATTTGGAATCGGTAGTAGGACCCACACCGATGAGGCATAGATAGTTAGCAGCCTGGGAGAGGTTAAATAGGGTTTTTCCTACAGAGAAAGTACAGTTAATTAAAGTCAGGTACCAGCCCATTGAGGACTAGACTAAGAAAGCCTTGAAGTGTTGTTTGAACCATTGAAGATTTGCTGTTTGTTCCAAAATAAAGACTTTGTTGCATCATTAAAGACTCTAAAGACCATCACTTCAGAAAAATCCCTGAGAACCTCTCTTTGAGGGGCCCCTGGCTTCCTGCTGGGCTTAAAGTATACGTCCTATAGAAAAGTACTGCTATTACAGGCCCAGCGCGCAACAGAATACCTAGCATTATTTTTTAACTTTAATTACATTTGGCTCAGCCATAGATTTTAATTGTGTGTTGTATTACTGTCATTGTATATTGCTTTTCTTGTTTATGAGTTTTATTTAATTGTTTTACTGTTGTTGTTATTGCTTGTATTGATGTATTGTGGGCTTGGCCTCATGTAAACCGCACCGAGTCCCTTGGGGAGATGGTAGCGGGGTATAAATAAAGTTTTTTATTATTTATTAACATAGATGGGGACACAGTTTCAAACTATATTATATGGCAACGTAGATGGGGACACAGTTTCAAACTGCATTATATGGCAATACAGATGGGGACACAGTTTCAAACCGCATTGTATGGCAATGCAGATGGAAATACAGTTTCAAACTGCATTATATGGCAATACAGATGGGGACACAGTTTCAAACCGCATTGTATGGCAATGCAGATGGAAATACAGTTTCAAACTGCATTATATGGCAATACAGATGGGGACACAGTTTCAAAGTGCATTATATGGCAACGTAGATGGGGACACAGTTTCAAACTGCATTATATGGCAATACAGATGGGGACACAGTTTCAAACCGCATTGTATGGCAATGCAGATGGAAATACAGTTTCAAACTGCATTATATGGCAATACAGATGGGGACACAGTTTCAAACTATATTATATGGCAACGTAGATGGGGACACAGTTTCAAACTGCATTATATGGCAATACAGATGGGGACACAGTTTCAAACCGCATTGTATGGCAATGCAGATGGAAATACAGTTTCAAACTGCATTATATGGCAATACAGATGGGGACACAGTTTCAAAGTGCATTATATGGCAACGTAGATGGGGACACAGTTTCAAACTGCATTATATGGCAATACAGATGGGGACACAGTTTCAAACCGCATTGTATGGCAATGCAGATGGAAATACAGTTTCAAACTGCATTATATGGCAATACAGATGGGGACACAGTTTCAAAGTGCATTATATGGCAACGTAGATGGGGACACAGTTTCAAACTGCATTATATGGCAATACAGATGGGGACACAGTTTCAAACCGCATTGTATGGCAATGCAGATGGAAATACAGTTTCAAACTGCATTATATGGCAATACAGATGGGGACACAGTTTCAAAGTGCATTATATGGCAACGTAGATGGGGACACAGTTTCAAACTGCATTATATGGCAATACAGATGGGGACACAGTTTCAAACCGCATTGTATGGCAATGCAGATGGAAATACAGTTTCAAACTGCATTATATGGCAATACAGATGGGGACACAGTTTCAAACCGCATTGTATGGCAATGCAGATGGAAATACAGTTTCAAACTGCATTATATGGCAATACAGATGGGGACACAGTTTCAAAGTGCATTATATGGCAACGTAGATGGGGACACAGTTTCAAACTGCATTATATGGCAATACAGATGGGGACACAGTTTCAAAGTGCATTATATGGCAACGTAGATGGGGACACAGTTTCAAACTGCATTATATGGCAATACAGATGGGGACACAGTTTCAAACCGCATTGTATGGCAATGCAGATGGAAATACAGTTTCAAACTGCATTATATGGCAATACAGATGGGGACACAGTTTCAAAGTGCATTATATGGCAACGTAGATGGGGACACAGTTTCAAACTGCATTATATGGCAATACAGATGGGGACACAGTTTCAAAGTGCATTATATGGCAACGTAGATGGGGACACAGTTTCAAACTGCATTATATGGCAATACAGATGGGGACACAGTTTCAAAGTGCATTATATGGCAACGTAGATGGGGACACAGTTTCAAACCGCATTGTATGGCAATGCAGATGGAAATACAGTTTCAAACTGCATTATATGGCAATACAGATGGGGACACAGTTTCAAAGTGCATTGTAATGCAATGTAGATGGAGATACAGTTTCAAACTGCATTATATGGCAATACAGATGGGGACACAGTTTCAAACCGCATTGTATGGCAATGCAGATGGAAATACAGTTTCAAACTGCATTATATGGCAATACAGATGGGGACACAGTTTCAAAGTGCATTATATGGCAACGTAGATGGGGACACAGTTTCAAACTGCATTATATGGCAATACAGATGGGGACACAGTTTCAAACCGCATTGTATGGCAATGCAGATGGAAATACAGTTTCAAACTGCATTATATGGCAATACAGATGGGGACACAGTTTCAAACCGCATTGTATGGCAATGCAGATGGAAATACAGTTTCAAACTGCATTATATGGCAATACAGATGGGGACACAGTTTCAAAGTGCATTATATGGCAACGTAGATGGGGACACAGTTTCAAACCGCATTGTATGGCAATGCAGATGGAAATACAGTTTCAAACTGCATTATATGGCAATACAGATGGGGACACAGTTTCAAACTGCATTGTATTGCAATGTAGACGGAGATACAGTTTCAAACCGCATTGTATGGCAATATAGATGGAAATACAGTTTCAACTTCCGTACAGTGGCCCTTATTTCTCATGTCAGTAAGGTAATGCTCAAGATCCTGCAAGGAAGACTCCAGCAATACATGGAGCGAGAGTTGCCAGATGTTCAAGCTGGGTTTAGAAAAGGCAGAGGAACGAGAGACCAGATTGCCAATATCCGCTGGATAATGGAGAAAGGCAGGGAGTTTCAGAAAAACATCTACTTCTGCTTCATTGACTACTCTAAAGCCTTTGACTGTGTGGATCATAAGAAATTGTGGCAAGTTCTTGGTGGGATGGGCATCCCAAGCCCCCTTCCCTCTCTCCTGAGGAATCTGTACAAGGACCAAGTGGCAACAGTAAGAACTGACCACGGAACAACAGACTGGTTCAAGATTGGGAAAGGCGTACGGCAAGGCTGCATCCTCTCACCCAACCTTTTTAACTTGTATGCAGAACACATCATGCGATGTGCGGGGCTTGAGGAATGCAAAGCTGGGGTGAAAATTGCTGGAAGAAACATTAACAACCTCAGATATGCAGATGACACCACTCTGATGGCCGAAAGCGAGGAGGAGCTGAGGAGCCTTCTAATCAAGGTGAAAGAAGAAAGCGCAAAAGCCGGGTTGCAGCTAAACGTCAAAAAAACCAAGATTATGGCAACAAGAATGATTGACAACTGGAAAATAGAGGGAGAAACCGTGGAGGCCGTGACAGACTTTGTATTTCTAGGCGCAAAGATTACTGCAGATGCAGACTGTGGCCAGGAAATCAGAAGACGCTTCCTTCTTGGGAGGAGAGCAACGTCCAGTCTCGATAAAATAGTGAAGAGTAGAGACATCAGACTGGCAACAAAGATCCATTGCCTAGTCAAAGCCATGGTATTACCTGTAGTAACCTACGGATGTGAGAGCTGGACCTTAGGGAAGGCTGAGCGAAGGAAGAGAGATGCTTTTGAGCTGTGGTGTTGGAGGAAAGTTCTGAGAGTGCCTTGGACTGCAAGAAGATCCAACCAGTCCATCCTCCAGGAAATAAAGCCCGACTGCTCACTGGAGGGAAGGAGACTAGAGACAAAGTTGAAGTCCTTTGGCCACATCATGAGGAGACAGGAAAGCCTAGAGAAGACAATTATGCTGGGGAAAGTGGAAGGCAAAAGGAAAAGGGGCCGACCAAGGGCAAGATGGATGGATGGCATCCTTAAAGTGACTGGACTGACCTTGAGGGAGCTGGGGGTGGTAACGGCCGACAGGGAGCTCTGGCGTAGGCTGGCCCATGAGGTCACGAAGAGTCGGAGACGACTGAACGAATGAACAACAACAACACAGTTTCAAACTGCATTATATGGCAATGCAGATGGGGACACAGTTTCAAAGTGCATTATATGGCAACGTAGATGGGGACACAGTTTCAAACTGCATTATATGGCAATACAGATGGGGACACAGTTTCAAACTGCATTGTATTGCAATGTAGACGGAGATACAGTTTCAAACTGCATTATATGGCAATACAGATGGAGATACAGTTAGAAACTGCATTATATGGCAACATAGGTAGAGATACAGTTTCAAACTGCATTATATGGCAATACAGATGGGGACACAGTTTCAAAGTGCATTATATGGCAACGTAGATGGGGACACAGTTTCAAACTGCATTATATGGCAATACAGATGGGGACACAGTTTCAAAGTGCATTATATGGCAACGTAGATGGGGACACAGTTTCAAACCGCATTGTATGGCAATGCAGATGGAAATACAGTTTCAAAGTGCATTATATGGCAATACAGATGGGGACACAGTTTCAAAGTGCATTGTATTGCAATGTAGACGGAGATACAGTTTCAAACTGCATTATATGGCAATACAGATGGGGACACAGTTTCAAACTGCATTATATGGCAATACAGATGGGGACACAGTTTCAAAGTGCATTGTATTGCAATGTAGACGGAGATACAGTTTCAAACTGCATTATATGGCAATGCAGATGGGGACACAGTTTCAAACTGCATTATATGGCAATACAGATGGGGACACAGTTTCAAAGTGCATTATATGGCAATACAGATGGGGACACAGTTTCAAACCGCATTGTATGGCAATGCAGATGGAAATACAGTTTCAAACTGCATTATATGGCAATACAGATGGGGACACAGTTTCAAACTGCATTGTATTGCAATGTAGACGGAGATACAGTTTCAAACTGCATTATATGGCAATACAGATGGAGATACAGTTAGAAACTGCATTATATGGCAACATAGGTAGAGATACAGTTTCAAACTGCATTATATGGCAATACAGATGGGGACACAGTTTCAAAGTGCATTATATGGCAACGTAGATGGGGACACAGTTTCAAACTGCATTATATGGCAATACAGATGGGGACACAGTTTCAAAGTGCATTATATGGCAACGTAGATGGGGACACAGTTTCAAACCGCATTGTATGGCAATGCAGATGGAAATACAGTTTCAAACTGCATTATATGGCAATACAGATGGGGACACAGTTTCAAACCGCATTGTATGGCAATACAGATGGGGACACAGTTTCAAACTGCATTGTATTGCAATGTAGACGGAGATACAGTTTCAAACTGCATTATATGGCAATACAGATGGAGATACAGTTAGAAACTGCATTATATGGCAACATAGGTGGAGATACAGTTTCAAACTGCATTATATGGCAATACAGATGGGGACACAGTTTCAAACTGCATTGTATTGCAATGTAGACGGAGATACAGTTTCAAACTGCATTATATGGCAATACAGATGGAGATACAGTTAGAAACTGCATTATATGGCAACATAGGTGGAGATACAGTTTCAAACTGCATTATATGGCAATACCGATGGGGACACAGTCTCAAAATGCATTATTATATGGCAAAGTAGATGGAGATACAGTCTCAAAATGCATTATTATATGGCAACGTAGATGGAGATACAGTTTCAAACTGCATTATATGGCAATACAGATGGGGACACAGTCTCAAAATGCATTATTATATGGCAAAGTAGATGGAGATACAGTCTCAAAATGCATTATTATATGGCAACATAGATGGAGATACAGTTAGAAACTGCATTATATGGCAACATAGGTGGAGATACAGTTTCAAACTGGCAATACAGATGGGGACACAGTTTCAAAGTGCATTATATGGCAACATAGATGGAGATACACTTTCAAACTGCATTATATGGCAACATAGATGGAGACACAGTTTCAAATTGCATTATATGGCAGTGTAGCTTCAGCCAAAGTTTAACAATCTGACGGATTTCCCCCATCTGAGGGAGAGAGGGACAGACAAGCAGAAGCCAACTCACTCTTCCAGGCATGAGACAACTTTCATTCCATATTTTCCCCGCTTCTCTGACCTTTCTGGCCTGGCCCCCGGCCACCACCACACCCCCGGCTGCCTCCGAATGGGGCCGGACACTGTGTCTCATTGTGAGCGCTAAAATACCAAACCGTCTGGGGCTGTGCTGCACATTCCCCAGCCCTTTTGTGGCTTCGCAGTTTGATGGAGAGGGGGGCTATTTCAGGGGGACATCTCCCAGCCGGCTCCTGCCCCCTCCTCCTGCCAACCTGTTTTGAATCAGCTGGGATTATCCTCCCAAAAACACTGAGAGGGGATGCTGGGAGTTACAGTATCCAAAATGTTATTTATCGTGTCAGTAGCAATCAGACAATTGTATTACATTTTTAACAATTTTTTAACAAACAGACAAAACAGAGTTTGCAAGCTTGGTAGTTGATTAAATGTCCTTTGACTAGTAGCTGGCCACTTGGGAGTGCTTCTGGTGTTGCCGCAAGAAGGTCCTCCATTGTGCATGTGGCAGGGCTCAGCTTGCATTGCAGCAGGTGGTCAGTGGTTTGCTCCACACTCACATGTCATGGACTCCACTTTGTAGCCCCATTTCTTAAGGTTGGCTCTGCATCTCGTGGTGCCAGAGCGCCTGCCAAGTCACCCAGTCTTCTGTGTGTCCAGGAGGGAGTTTCTCATTCGGTATCAGCCATGGATTAAAGTTCTGGGTTTGAGCCTGCCACTTTTGGACTCTTGCTTGCTGAGGTGTTCCAGCGAGTGTCTCTGTAGATCTTAGAAAACTATTTCTTGATTTAAGTCATTGGCGTGCTGGCTGATACCCAAACAGGGGGTGGGCCGGAGATGTCACTGCCTTGGTCCTTTCACTATTGGTTGCTACTTCCCGGTGGATGTCGGGTGGTGCAATACTGGCTAAACCTCTGGTTCTCAACCTGGGGTCCCCAGATGTTTTTGGCCTTCAACTCCCAGAAATCCTAACAGCTAGTAAACTGGCTGGGATTTCTGGGAGTTGTAGGTGAAAAACATCTGGGGACCCCAGGTTGAGAACCACTGGGCTAAACAGTGGGATTTCTCCAGTGGTGTAGGGTGCAGACACCCTGTGATAATTTGGCATGTTAAAAAACTATGAGTTATGGAAAGCAGATGAATTAACCTCCGTGGCCTCATTTCCCCTCCATCCCCAGTTGTCTGGGTATCACTCTATCAGCACATGAATCAATGCCTGCATCTATATACACTGACAGCCACATTTCCCTTTTTAGATCAGGAAAGTTTTGTACTCTGAAAGTCATAGCAGGTCTTATTGAAAGATATAAGGATTTTATCCAGGTCTTATTGAAAGATATAAGGATATAAGGATATACCAACAAACCAGGGATGAGCTTGCAGCACTGCCTAGTTTGGAAGAAGTCAGCAATGCCACCAACCAAGAAAAAAAATAACAAAGCCAGCGGACCTGATGGGATCCCTGCTGAAATCTTTAAAGAGGGTGGACTTGAGCTGACACACCAACTCCAGCAGCTCATTGAAAAAGTAGAATTAGCACAATTTTGTACCACTTTAATCGCCATGGCTCAATGCTATGGAATCCTGGGATTTGCAGTGAAGCACCTGCACTCTTTGGCGGGGAAAGCTATAGGATTTGTAAAACCACAACTCCCATGATCCCATAGCATTCAGCCATGCAATTAAAGTGGTGTCGAATTGCATTAATTCTGCACGTCATGTCACTACTGTGTGCCATGCTTTGAAAAATAAAATTGCAAGGCGCCACTCAAAAACCTTTTGAGAGGAGATATGATAGCCATGTATAAATATGTGAGAGGAAGCCACAGGGAGGAGGGAGCAAGCTTGTTTTCTGCTTCCCTGGAGACTAGGATGTGGAACAATGGCTTCAAACTACAAGAGAGGAGATTCCATCTGAACATTAGGAAGAACTTCCTGACTGTGAGAGCCGTTCAGCAGTGGAACTCTCTGCCCCGGAGTGTGGTGGAGGCTCCTTCTTTGGAAGCTTTTAAGCAGAGGCTGGGTGGCCATCTGTCAGGGGTGATTTGAATGCAATATTCCTGCTTCTTGGCAGAATGGGGTTGGACTGGATGGCCCATGAGGTCTCTTCCAAGTCTTTTGATTCTATGATTCTATGATTCTATTCTATGAGTGAACGTCACGTCCCGATGAGCAGGCAGCCAAGCTGTGTTGCATTAAGTGCCTATATACTTTTATTTTTTACTTTTTGGAAGGAAAGGATAATAATGCCTTGAGGGTTGCAGAGGGAATAATCTTCCACCGACCCCCTGCGAAGATCAGATGCGTGCTGTGCCCTCTCTCCAGTGCCAACTGGGGGAACCGCCTCCACCGCCTGCCATTTGCCCTTCGGCCAAACCCAAAAAAGGCTCAGCCTCTTCCCATTAACATAGAGATGGGTGCAGCTGGAATCAAAGCAACTCCACAGAAAAGTGTTTCCAAACTTCTCCCTCTTCTGCCTCCCTTAAAGGAGCCATTCAGGGAAGGAAACTTCTCCAAAACATGCCCTTTCCAAGCAGAACGTTCTTGACAAAGTTTAAATGTTTCCATAGACTTTTATCTTTGAGAATTATAGTTGTATTGTTTGCCCAAGTTTAAAGCTGACTAAATTTGCAATTCCACTGTACATCGAATGCAGTTTGGCACCACTTTGGCCCCAAAGGTCTGGAGAACAAGCCCTATGAGGAGCGGCTAAAGAAGCTGGGCATGTTTAGCCTGAAGAAGAGAAGGCTGAGAGGAGATATGATAGCCATGTATAAATATGTGAGAGGAAGCCACAGAGAGGAGGGAGCAAGCTTGTTTTCTCCTTCCCTGGAGACTAGGACGCAATGGAACAATGGCTTCAAACTACAAGAGAGGAGATTCCATCTGAACATGAGGAAGAACTTCCTGACTGTGAGAGCCGTTCAGCAGTGGAACTCTCTGCCCTGGAGTGTGGTGGAGGCTCCTTCTTTGGAAGCTTCTAAACAGAGGCTGGATGGCCATCTGTCAGGGGTGATTTGAATGCAATATTCCTGCTTCTTGGCAGAATGGGTTTGGACTGGATGGCCCATGAGGTCTCTTCCAACTCTTTGATTCTATGATTCTATATGGGATAGATTGAGCATGGTGATCAAATCATGATATGAATAAACATAACAGTTTAAATAATGAACCAGTAAGGCCTTCGCGTGGACCACCATGAGAATTTCGGGGGGGGGGGGGGGGGGGTGGTGCTGTTGTAGGTTTTTCAGGCTATATGGCCATGTTCTAGAAGCATTCTCTCCTGACGTTTCACCTGCATCTATGGCAAGCATCCTCAGAGGTTGAGAGGTCTGTTGGTCTGTTCTCTGAGGATGCTTGCCATAGATGCAGGTGAAACGTCAGGAGAGAATGCTTCTAGAACATGGCCATATAGCCCGAAACACCTACAACAACCCAGTGATTCCAGCCATGAAAGCCTTCGAAAATACACTTGCATTTTTCCCTTTGCTTTTCCATTCATTTCTGTGTGACTTGCCTCCAAGTGACCGGTTGACCTATAGTAACCCCAGACCATTTGAAGTGGTTTGGCTAGTTTCTCCTTCTGAAACACAGCTTAAAGTACCTGATATGCTTTTTTTTATTTATTTAGCAGTTTTGTATACCGGTCCTCTCACCTCTGTCGAGGGACTCGGGCCGGTTTCCAACAGTAATATCACAAACAGTCATTAAAAACACCATATTACATATTAAGCTAAAACATTAAAATAGCAATACAGTCAAATAATTACAATGGTCAGTCGTCACAATAAAATCATTGTTCATCATTCGTCATCATCCATCCATATCACAGAGTTTTGATTCATTCGTCGAATGCCAATTTCCACAGCCAAGTTTTCACCTGTTTCCTGAACGTCAAGATAGAGGGGGCAGTTCTGATCTCCAGTGGGAGAGAGTTCCAGAGCCGAGGGGCCACCACCGAGAAGGCCCTGTCCCTCGTCCCCACCAGACGCGCCTGCGAGGCCGGTGGGACCAAGAGCAGAGCCTCTCCAGACGATCTTAACGATCTAGATCAGTGTTTCTCAACCTGGGGGTCGGGACCCCTGGGGGGGTCGCGAGGTGGTGTCAGAGGGGTCACCAAAAACCATCAGAAAACACAGTATTATGGTTGGTCATGGGGGTTCTGTGTGGGAAGTTTGACCTAATTCTATCATTGGTGGGCTTCAGAATGCTCTTTGATTGTAGGTGAACTATAAATCCCAGCAACTACAACTCCCAAATGTCAAGGTCTATTTTCCCCAAACACCACGAGAGACCACATTTGGACATATTGAGTGTTCGTGCCAAGTTTGGTCCAGATTGATCATTGTTTGAGTCCACAGTGCTCTCTGGATTTAGGTGAACTATAGCTCCCAAAGTCAAGGTCAATGCCCACCAAGCGTTCTAGCATTTTCTATTGGTCATGGGATTTCTGTGTGGCCAGGTCTGATTCAATTCCATCATCGGTGTTCAGAAAGCTCTCTCGATTGTAGGCGAACTATAAACCCCAGGAACTACAACTCCCAAATGACAACATTAATCTCCTCCAACCCCACCAGTATTCAAATTTGGGCGTACCGGGATTTGTGCCAAATTTGGTCCAGTGAATGAAAATCCACCCTGCATATCAGATATTTACATTACGATTCATAACAGGAGCAAAATTACAGTTATGGGGTAGCAACGAAAATAATGTTATGGTTGGGGGTCACCACAACATAAGGAACTGTATTAAGGGGTCGCGACATTAGGTAGGTTGAGAACCACTGATCTAGATGGTTCATAGGGGAGAATACGTTCGGACAGGTAAGTTGGGCCGGAGTCGTTTAGGGCTTTATAGGTTAACACCAGCACTTTGAATTGTGCTCGGAAGCTAATTGGCAGACAGTGGAGCTGGTGTAACAGAGGAGTAGTATGCTCCCTGTACCTCGCTTGTGTTAGTATTCTGGCTGCCGCACGTTGGACTAGTTCAGTGGTTCTCAACCTTCCTAATGCCACGACCCCTTAATACACTTCCTCATGTTGTGGTGACCCCCAACCATAAAATTAGTTTCATTGCTACTTCATAACTGTCATTTTGTTGCTGTTATGAATAGTAATGTAAATATCTGATATGCAGGATGTATTTTCATACACTGGACCAAATTTGGCACAAATACCCAATACACTCAAATTTGAATACTCGTGGGATTGGAGAGGGTATTAATTTTGTCATTTGGGAGTTGTAGTTGCTGGGATTTATAGTTCACCTACAATCAAAGAGCATTCTGAACTCCACCAAACTTGGCACACAGAACCCCCATGACCAACAGAAAGTACTGGAAGGGTTTGGTGGGCACTGACCTTGAGTTTTGGGAGTTGTAGTTCACCTACATCCAGAGAGCACTGTGGACTCAAACAATGATGGATCTGGACCAAACTTGGCACAAATTCTCAATATGCCCAAATGTAAACACTGGTGGAGTTTGGAGAAAATAGACCTTGACATTTGGGAGTTGTAGTTGCTGGGATTTATAGTTCACCTACAATCAAAGAGCATTCTGAACTCTACTAATGATGAAATCGAACCAAACTTGACACACTGAACTCCCATGACCAACAGAAAAAAATTGGAAGCGTTTGGTGGGCATTGATCTTGAGTTTTGGAGTTGTAGTCCACTTTTATCCAGAGAACACTGTGGACTCAAACAATGATCTGGACCAAACTTGGCACAAATTCTCAATATGCCCAAATGTAAACACTGGTGGAGTTTGGAGTAAATAGACCTTGACATTTGAGAGTTGTAGTTGCTGGGATTTATAGTTCACCTACAATCAAAGAACATTCCGAACCCTACCAACAATTGAATTGGGCCAAACTTCCCACATAGAACCTCCATAGCCAACAGAAAATACTTTGTTTTCTGCTGGTCTTTGGTGACCCCTCTGACACCCCCTCGTGACCCCTCAAGGGGTCCCGACCCCCAGGTTGAGAAACACTGGACTAGTTGGAGCTTCCGGGCAGTCTTCAGAGGCAACCCCATGTAGAAAGCGTTGCAGTAATCTAAACAGGATGTAACCAAAGCATGGACCACCGTGGCCAAGTCAGACTTCCCAAGGTACAGGCGCAGCTGGCGCACAAGTTTTAATTGTGCAAAAGCTCCCCTGATCACCGCTGAAACCCGGGGCTCCAGGCTCAGTGATGAGTCCGGGATCACTCCCAAGCTGCGAACCTGTGCCTTCAAGGGGAGTGATGATCCTTCTGTGCTTAAGGAAAGCTCTTCTTTCTTGGATTGCCACTCCCAGAATCCCCAAACCAGGGGCATTCGAGGAAAGTGAAACATGGTTTTGTATGTGAGGCACTAGAACTCTTTATCAGGGAACCTTGTAAAACTACAACTCCCAGGATTCCATAGCATTGAGCCACAGCAGTTAAAGTAATGTTAATCTGCATTCATTCTACAATGTAGATCAGGCCTGAGCAAACTTTAAGCAACATGCAATCATTGAATTCTTGACAGCAGAAGGTGTCTCCCCAAAGGTGATTCTTCAGAGAATCCAATCTGCTTATGGTGATTGTGTTGATGTGAGTACTGTGTATCGTTGGGTGAGTAAGTTTAAAGATGTGAAGGTGACACCTTCAATGAATGCACGTTGCTTAAATCGCATTGACCGACCGTCTGACCAGGGTTCCATATTTCGCACTTTGACAACACAACCATTCAATGCCAAGGCTTCCTGCCAAAATGGAACTGTAGAGGAGAGTCTACTGAACAAGCCAGTACCTGCCGCATACCAGTACTGCCATCTGTTGAGGCGTTACGAAGGTGGAGTCATTACTTTTTATTCAATCCTCATAGAATTTTTGGCTTATAAAAGTTGAGCATCACTAAATCCAAAACGTTCCAAAATCAGGAACCGTCTTACCATAGAAGAAAAAGCAGAAACTGGGTGGGGGAAAAAAAATCTGTAATCAATTCATATAGATCAGGCATGAGCAAACTTGGGTCCTCCAGGTGTTTGAACTACAACTCCCATAATTGTGGGAGTTGTAGTCCAAAACACCTGGAGGGCCGAAGATTGCTCAAGGCTGGTGTAGATGCACCCAAAGAAACCTTGGAGGTTGAAAAAAAATTCACAACCAAAGCCAAACAATTGCACCATTGTTTCAGTCCAATTCCTCCACGATCTGCTATCCCTAACATTTATATTTGGAATCCCAACGCCTGAGACGTGTGAAATGATTTGAAACCCCGGCTTATTTTCGAATTCCTCTGCATTATCACAAGGCTGGCTAAAATTAAAGTATCTGGGGGTTGGGAAAGGGAGGGGGGGGGGAAAAGTGACACTGCACAAAACAAAACATGAGCGGCAAAGCACGCATTCCTTCCCACGGAAAATATACCCGTGTGCAAGAATGTCGAAATATTAAATTATTTTTCATAACAGAGCCACACGCTTTTGCATTACAGAGACAACAGGCAGAACGTCAGAATGAATATATATGTATATATACACACAATTTCTCCAAATTGAGAACGAAAGCTATCTTAACCCCCCTGCGGAGGAACAGGAAACTTTTTCATCCAATGTTCTCGGCACGAAACCGACTCCAGACGGCCAAAAGATTAACACTTTATGGAGACCTTATATAGCAGTCTGGGGGACTATTGGCAGCGTTCACACATGACGGGGTTAAGGCCAAATACTACACTGCTTGCATATTCAGGAGCAAATCCTGTGGCCTGCAAAGAAGACACAAATATTCAACTTGCTTTAGGACTTATCCAACTGCAGGTGGTGGGAAACGATATGCTTGAACTATTGAGCAAACCTTGCAAGGAGAATGTTAGGCCTAGAACTCTCTCTTCGCTGATAGCTAGCTTTCTACATGCTGGGAGATTTAGTGACATTTGAATGATGTGAGAGGAAGCCACAGGGAGGAGGAGGGAGCAAGCTTGTTTACTGCTTCCTTCGAGACTAGGCCACAGAACAATGGCTTCAAACTACAAGAGAGGAGATTCCATTTGAACATGAGGAAGAACTGCCTGACTGTGAGAGCTGTTCAGCAGTGGAACTCTCTGCCCCGGAGTGTGGTGAAGGCTCCTTCTTTGAAAGCTTTTAAACAGAGGCTGGATGGCCATCTGTCAGGGGTGATTTGAATGCAATATTCCTGCTTCTTCGCAGGGAGTTGGACTGGAAGGCCCATGAGGTCTCTTCCAACTCTATGATTCTATGAAAGACGTCTGTATGCCTTTGGGTGCATCCACATTGCAGATTTAGTGCAGCTTGATGTGACTTCAACTGCCAGGGCTTAATCCAACGCAATACTAGGAGTTGTAGTTCCAACTGGAACTTTAGGCACATCAAGCCAACCCCAACTGGGACTGCCTTCCACCTGGAAACTGATGCCCTCACTGCAGGAGAAGATGCAGATCAAGAATTGGGCTCCACAGTCACCTACGGACCCAACCGACAGAACACCGACCTTGGAGGACCATCATCCTCGGACTATGAGGGATCATCTAAGTAAGTAATATTCTCAGCCTATATATATATATATATAGGTGCCTCACCAAACTACAAATCCCAGAACTCCAAAAATTGAGCCATGGCAGCAAAGGGGTGTCAGACTACATTAATTCTACAGTGGATATACATGCATAGTCTAATGGTAGGGCCAGCTGTGTATAGGGCCACTAAAGACGAAGCCAGTTTCAATGGCTGTCAGCCACTTTTGCCAAACACAAACCAAAGAGTTTGAATCATCCAGAACTACCATATTTATTTAACCTGTAGGTACTATAATATACAACTGGTTTCCAGGGCAAAAAGTAGATGGTGATAATGATGATGACAATTATTGGTGCTGTGGTTATTTATTTCTTACCCGTCTTTCCCCATGCATCAACGTAGGAAACAACAACATATCCTATCAGTGAACACACATAATCAAGTTAAAGTGTCTGTTTAAAAGAACATATATATTCAGCAGAAATTAAAGCAGTCTATCCATCCATCCATCCATCCATTTATCTATCTTTTATGTATATATGTATGTATGTACGTATATAATAAAAGTCAGTGTTTGCATGCTTTCTGATTGGCTGCCACTTCCACAGGCCACTGGGATCCCCACACATGACAGACGTGGACTAAACTTGGCACATAGAACTCCCCTGACCCACTTCACGTCCTGGTGAAGTTTGGGGGAGGACGGACCATGGATGATGGGATTTTCAGTACTTTCAATCACTTCTGCTCCCACTGGCCACTTCTACCCCCACCAATGACGGATCAGGACAAAACTTGGCACACAGAGCCCCCATGACCCACTTTACGTCCTGGAGCAGTTTGGGGAGGAGGATGGGCTGTGGATGATGGAACTTGCAGTACCTTCACTCACTTCCTGAGATCACTGTGATTCCCACAAGTCACAGTGGACTGTGGATGTTAGGGCTTGCAGTGCCTTCACTCACTTCCTGAGACCACTGTGACTCCCACAAATAACAGACCTGGACCAAATTTGGCACATAGCACCCCCCCCCCCCCCCCGTGACCCACTTTATGTCCTGCAGTATTTTGGGGAGGATGGACCATGGATGATGGGATTTGCAGTACCTTCACCTGATTTGTTTCCCTCAGATCACTGCAAACCCCACAAATGACGGACAGAGACCAAACTTGGGACATAGATTTCCCATGACCAACAGAACACACTGTAGAAGTTTTGGGGACATTGACCTTGATTTATGGGAGTTATAGTTCACCTGCATCCAGAGAAACAATGACCTCCACTGACAAAGGATCAAGACCAAACTTGGCACAGAGAAGTCCCATGACCAAATGAACACACTGCAGGAGTTTGGGGGAATTGACCTTGGTTTTGGGAGTTGTAGTTCACCTGCATCCAGAAAGCATTGAACCCAGGCAATGTCAGATCGGGACCAAACTTGGCACACAGAACCAACATGGCCAACTGTGAATATTTGCAGAGTTTGGGGATGATTGACCTGGGAATCTGGGAGTTGCAGTTCTCTCTTATCCAGAGAGGACTGAATGCAGCCAATGGCAGATCTGGACCAAACTTTAGTGATATTACCTAACATCCCAAAATAAACAATTCCTTCTAGAGTAGAAATCCTATACCTTTAATGGATGCGTAGACGAGGGAATTTCAGTAGGTGTGGCTTGTTACCTAGGACAAGCATGCTAATGAAACAAACATGCTAATGAAGTTTGCTAAATGTATTTCCCAAAGGGGAAAGCGAGCCATGATTTACGGAGCAGACAAACCAGAATTATTCCTGTCAACAAAGAATATTGGGCACAGGTTTGAGTTCAGGATTTCTAGACGTTGGTGATGACCAATAATTAATGCAGTTTGCACTTTAACTCTGGTGCCTCAATGCTATGGCATCCTGGGATTTGTAGTTTGGTGTGATTCCAGTGCTCAAGGCTTTTCAAAATGGATCAAGGAAGGAAACAACAACATATCCTATCAGTGAACACACATAATCAACTTTCAAAACCCATGATTCCATTACATTGAGCCATTGTAGTTCAGGTGGTGTCAAACTGAATTAATTTTATGGTATAGACCAGTGGTTCTCAACCTTCTTAATGTCACGACCCCCTAATACAGTCCCTCATGCTGTGGTTACCCCCAAACATAACATTATTGTTGTTGCTACTTCGTAACTGCAACTTTGCTACTGTTATGATGTAAATATCTGATATGCAGGATGTATTTTCATTCACTGAACCAAATTTGACACAAATACTCAATATGCCCAAATCTGAATACTAGAATCATAGAATCATAGAATCAAAGAGTTGGAAGAGACCTCATGGGCCATCCAGTCCAACCCCATTCTGGCAAGAAGCAGGAATATTGCATTCAAATCACCCCTGACAGATGGCCATCCAGCCTCTGCTTAAAAGCTTCCAAAGAAGGAGCCTCCACCACACTCCAGGGCAGAGAGTTCCACTGCTGAACGGCTCTCACAGTCAGGAAGTTCTTCCTAATGTTCAGGTGGAATCTCCTCTCTTGTAGTTTGAAGCCATTGTTCCGCGTCCTAGTCTCCAAGGAAGCAGAAACCAAGCTTGCTCCCTCCTCCCTGTGGCTTCCTCTCACATATTTATACATGGCTATCATATCTCCTCTCAGCCTTCTCTTCTTCAGGCTAAACATGCCCAGTTCCCTAAGCCGCTCCTCATAGGGCTTGTTCTCCAGACCCTTGATCATTTTAGTCGCCCTCCTCTGGACACATTCCAGCTTGTCAATATCTCTCTTGAATTGTGGTGCCCAGAATTGGACACAATATTCCAGGTGTGGTCTAACCAAGGCGGAATAGAGGGGTAGCATTACTTCCCTAGATCTAGGCACTAGGCTCCTCTTGATGCAGGCCAAAATCCCATTGGCTTTTTTTGCCGCCACATCACATTGTTGGCTCATGTTTAACTTGTTGTCCACGAGGACTCCAAGATCTTTTTCACACGTACTAGTGTGGTTGGGGAGATTTATTTGGTCATTTGGGAGTTGTAGTTGCTGGGATTTATAGTTCACCTACAATCAAAGAGTATTCTGAACTCCACCAACAATGGAATTGAACTAAACTTGGTTCTCAGAACTCCCACGACCAACAGAAAATACTGGAACGGTTTGTGGGCATTGACCTTAAGTTTGGGAGTTGTAGTTCACCACATCCAGAGAGCACTGTGGTCTCAAACAATGCTGGATCTGAACCAAACCCGGCATGAATACTCAATATGCCCAAATGTGAACACAGATGAAGTTTGGGGAAATATACCTTGATATTTGGAAATTGTAGTTGCTGGGATTTATAGGTCGCCTACAATCAAAGAGCATTCTGAACCCCACCAATGATAGAATTGGGCCAAACCTCCCACACAGAACCCCCACGACGAACAGAAAATACTGTGTTTTCTGATGGTCTTTGCCAACCCCACTGAAACCCCCTCATGACCCCCCAGGGGTCCCGACCCCCAGGTAGAGAAACACTGGTATAGACACACCTTCGGAAGAAACGTGCAAACACAGTAATATTTTTGAAATTTTGTATCTTCGTACTGAGCTTGGCAAAGCAGACCACTGAATGCAATTGGTGGCTTCTACACATACTAGATCTAGGGAAGTAATGCTACCCCTCTATTCTGCTTTGGTTAGACCACACCTGGAATATTGTGTCCAATTCTGGGCACCACAATTCAAGAGAGATATTGACAAGCTGGAATGTGTCCAGAAGAGAGCGACTAAAATGATAACAGGTCTGGAGAACAAGCCCTATGAGGAGCGGCTTAAGGAACTGGGCATGTTTAGCCTGAAGAAGAGAAGGCTGAGAGGGGATATGATAGCCATGTATAAATATGTGAGAGGAAGCCACAGGGAGGAGGGAGCAAGCTTGTTTTCTGCTTCCCTGGAGACTAGGACGCAATGGAACAATGGCTTCAAACTACAAGAGAGGAGATTCCATCTGAACATGAGGAAGAACTTCCTGACTGTGAGAGCCGTTCAGCAGTGGAACTCTCTGCCCCGGAGTGTGGTGGAGGCTCCTTCTTTGGAAGCTTTTAAACAGAGGCTGGATGGCCATCTGTCAGGGGTGATTTGACTGCAATATTCCTGCTTCTTGGCAGAATGGGGTTGGACTGGATGGCCCATGAGGTCTCTTCCAACTCTTTGATTCTATGATTCTATGAATACAATCTGTATACCCACAGAACCAATATACATGGGTTTCACTTATCCACGGTTTCACTTATTCACTCAGGGACCCTTGCACATCACGAGTTGCCTTCGGGCTGAGAGGGGCAGTATATAAACATGGTAAATAAACTGTATACGATGCTTCCTCTTTTCACCATTTTCCCCATTGGAAACAACACGACTCACTATTATTCAAAATTTCAGGAATCCATGCAAAGTCCGGAAACATATCCCTTGCCTATTCGAGAATCGTCCTTCATATTTTATTCCCGTTCCAGACTTCTAAGAGTAAAACTACACTGTAGAAAGAATATAGTTTGACACCACTTTAACTGACAGAGTCTGTTAAAGTGGTTACTTTGCCTAGAATTATGGAAAAAATAGACCCAAGTATGATTCCACAGCAAGCTGGCTTCAGGAAAGGCAAAAGCTGCACATCGCAAGTGCTGAACCTGACTCAGAACATAGAAGATGGTTTTGAAAGACAGCAGTTTACAGGAGCTGTCGTCGTAGAACTGTCAGCACCTTATGACACTATAAATCATCACCTTCTCCTGAGAAAAACTTAAAATATCACAATGGATGACCACCTCACCCGTTTCATAGGAAATCTGCTACAAAACAGGAGCTTTTTTGTTGAGATCCAGGGCCAGAGAACCCAGAGAACGACCTGCCTCAGGGAAGCGTGCTTGCTCCATCCATGTTTAACATTGACACAAATGACCAGCCACAAAGGACAGAGAGTTTCATCTATGCTGACGATCGTGCCATCACCGCTCAAGCAGGGAGCTTTGAAATGGTTGAACAGAACCTCTCCAAAGCTCTAGGTGCTCTTACTGCCTATTACAGGGGAAACCATCTGATTCCTAATCCATCTAAAATGCAGATGTGTGCTTTTCATCTTAAGAACAGACAAGCAACTTGAGCTCTGAGGATGACCTGGGAAGGAATCCCACTGGAGCATTGCAGCACACCCAAATACCTGGGAGTACTTCTTGAATATCAAGCAGAACATGCGTGTTGGAAACAATATCATAGGAAAGCTGACTGGCACAGCCTGGGGATCTCAACCAGACACATTGAAAACATCTGCCCCTTGCATTTTGCTACTCTGCTGCTGAAAACGCATGCCCAGTGTGGAACACATCTCACCATGCAATCTCCCAACTAGGAACCAGGTGAGTCCTTGCAGACGGCCAATTCTCTCACACCTGAAGCGACTTGCAGTTTCTCAAGTCACTCCTGACACAACCAAAAAAAACACAAACAAACTAAAAGTTGTATTATTTTCTGTTCTATGAATCCCATGATTCCATAGCACATTCCAGAGGACAGGAGCAGGATTCAAAATGATCTTGACAGATTAGAGAGATGGGCCAAAACTAACAAAATGAAGTTCAACAATGACAAATGCAATATACTCCACTTTGGCAGGAAAAACGAAATGCAAAGGTACAAAATAGGGGAGGCCTGGCTCGAGAGCAGTACGTGTGAAAAAGATCTTGGAGTCCTTGTGGACAACAAGTTAAACATGAGCCAACAATGTGATGTCGCAGCAAAAAAAGCCCATGGGATTATGGCCTGCATCAAGAGGAGCATAGTGTCTAGATCTAGGGAAGTCATGCTACCCCTCTATTCCGCTTTGGTGAGACCACACCTGGAATATTGTGTCCAATTCTGGGCACCACAATGCAAGAGAGATATTGACAAGCTGGAATGTGTCCAGAGGAGAGCGACTAAAATGATAAAAAGTCTGGAGAACAAGCCCTATGAGGAGCGGCTTAAGGAGCTGGGCATGTTTAGCCTGAAGAAGAGAAGGCTGAGAGGAGATATGATAGCAGCCATGTATAAATATGTGAAAGGAAGCCACAGGGAGGAGGGAGCAAGCTTGTTTTCTGCTTCCCTGGAGATTAGGACGCAATGGAACAACGGCTTCAAACTACAAGAAAGGAGATTCCATCTGAACATGAGGAAGAACTTCCTGACT
Organism: Anolis sagrei; assembly: GCF_037176765.1. NCBI lineage: Eukaryota > Metazoa > Chordata > Lepidosauria > Squamata > Anolidae > Anolis > Anolis sagrei. The sequence goes on from NC_090023.1 coordinate 6,684,316, forward strand.
GTGAGAGCCGTTCAGCAGTGGAACTCTCTGCCCCGGAGTGTGGTGGAGGCTTCTTCTTTGGAGGCTTTTAAGCAGAGGCTGGATGACCATCTGTCAGGGGTGCTTTGAATGCAATATTCCTGCTTCTTGGCGGGGGGTTGGACTGGATGGCCCATGAGGTCTCTTCCAACTCTTTGATTCTATGATTCTAATGTGGTGTCAAACTGCATCGGTTGTACAGTGCAGCCACACCCCAAGACTGAACCCACTACAAGCTCCACTCATGTCCAAAGAATTCACCACTGTGACAGCCTCCTGAAGAAGAGTCAGGCATTGCTTTCCGACCATAAAACACTGACCTCATTACATACCAGTTACTGCTCCAGGAGTTACACACTCATGAGGATTATTAGGGAGACACAAATCAAAAACTCAGCAGCAACATCACAGCTCCGTGCTATAGTTTGCTTTCATGAGCTCATCTCTTCAGCTGGGTTTCTCCATATAATGTTTGCAAGGAGGAACACTTTCATCCTAGAGCTCGGAAAAGTGACTTTCGACACAGCATAACTCCCCGGTTCCCTCAGCCAGCATGGCCAGTAGCCATGTTGGATAAGGCACTCTCATCCAAATAAAGTAAGTTTTCGAGCTCTGATTCATCCTTGAAGTGTTATGGGCAACCATTTCCATAGCAAATCTTCATAAGCATGTGCCCGTTTGGGGTTTGCAGTTGAATCAGAGTTCAGCCTCAGTAGAAATGGACATTAACTTTGGAATCGACCCCAGTCACGCTTTCACAACTCTTGTTTTCAAAGGTGAAATCCTATCTACAAATATCACACTAAAGGCTAAGACTGAAATATCACATCATAATATCAGAGGAGAAACGAAGCGAGGAGGAACCCTGAAACTGAGCAGTAAGGCAAACCAACAAACAACAGTTTTGGGTAGTTGTAGGTTTTTTCGGGCTATATGGTCATGGTCTAGAGAGGCATTCTCTCCTGACGTTTCGCATGCATCTATGGCAAGCATCCTCAGAGGTAGTGGAACAGTTGTAGTCCAAAACACCTGGAGGGCCGAAATTTGCTCAGGCTTGGTGTAGATGCACCCAAAGAAACATTGGAGGTTGAAAATAAATTCACAACCAGGCCTGGTGTAGATGTTAGAACTAGGAAAAAGAGTTTAATGTTTCAACTGACCACCTTGATTAGCATATAATGGCCTGATAGTGCCTGGAGCAAACTTTTGTTGAGAGGTGATTAGATGTCCTTGTTTGTTTCCTCTCTGTTGTTGTGCTGTTGTAATTTTAGAGTTTTTTAACAGCACAACAGAGAGGAAACAAACAAGGACATCTAATCACCTCTCAACAAAAGTTTGCTCTAGGCACTGTCAGGCCATCATAGCCTGGAAGTGCCTGGAGCAATCTTTTGTTGAGAAGTGATTAGATGTCCCTGAAAGGCACTGCAGACTACTTCAACCAGAGAAGTCAGCCATAGCAGAGCACCTGATGAACCAACCTGGACACAGCATATTATTTGAGACCACTCTCACAACCACCATGTCAGACTACACAGAAAAGCCATTGAAATCCATAAGCATGTGGACAATTTCAACAGAAAGGAGGAAACAATGAAAATGAACAAAATCTGGCTGCCAGTTTTTAAAAAACTCTAAAATTAAAACAGCAGAGGGAAAACAATCAGGGACATCTAATCACCTCTCAACAAAAGATTTCTCCAGGCACTTCCAGGCCATCAAATGCTAATCAAGGTGGTCAGTTGAAACATTCACACCTAGCTCCAGCAGACAAGAGTCCTTTGTCCCACCCTGGTCATTCCACAGATATATAAACCCTTTTTCCTAGTTCCAACAGACCTCACTACCTCTGAGGATGCTTGCCATAGATGCAGACAAAACGTCAGGAGAGAATGCCTCTAGACCATGACCATATAGCCGAAAAAAACCTACAACAACCCAGTGATTCCGGCCATAAAAGCCTTCACAATACAAACAATAGTTTTGGCCAAAGGAACTTCCAAGTCCCAGGAATGCTTTCAGTCCAACCCAGTGAGATAAAGGTTTGTTTCAAGCACCCGTATTTTATATAATTTCAGAATTATGAAGACAAAGTCTAAGTGCGCAGGAGCAGTATTTGATCATGCAAGCATGTTGATCCTCATCTAAGGCCCATATGACCAACACACAACGTAGACAGAGACTGTTTGTTGTTTACTAGGGTGTTCTCAGGGCACTGAAGCCATAAAATCAAATGTGGTCGCCCTGGGCACATGATATTGCAGTCACAGCATTTCTAGCATAGCACAAATGGTAGAGTTCAGCAAAACAATACAGGCCATGGGGTGATATGTCAGGTATTAGCAAAACAAGGTTAATTGGGCCAATTACAGCAAACCAGCTCAATTTGTCACTCGTACTGTATGCCAACAACAATGTAAACACAACACAACTCAAACCAAAAGCAAAACTTCCAAATAACATTGTAAAAATGTACAAAAAGCCAGGGGACTCACCACTTGTGGTTTGCTTCTGCTGACGCCGGTGCCTGGATCTTCATGGTGCTTTGGACATCTGGGCAGCTTGGGTTCGGACGCGGTTGGTGTGGCGGGTGAAGATCTGGGTGTATCCACAGTGCCAGCAGAGGATGGCTCCCCTGAGTTAAGGGTCAACATGTAGTGCTTGGTGACATCCTCCAAGGATGGTGCTTGAAGAACAGGGTAGGGCTTCAAGGGAAGGCGGGAGAGCCCTGGTGGTGGGCCACCATGGAGGTTCTGGTTCGAGGATGCCGGTGGACTGGTGGTATCCCCAATGGGAATAAAGGTGGTGGGCTCACTGGTGTGGCGGACATGTTTGGAAGACGGTCTCGCTCTACTGAGAGCGGGAGTGATACTTGAGGTTTCAGGGGACTCTTCGTTTCTATGTTCCTGGCCATTGACCCTATTGGTGCGCTTCTTGGAGCTTCGTCGGACTATCCGGGGAGACAGAACATCCACCAGTTTGGGATCAAAGCTGTAGTTTTTAGTCTCTCCAACCATCTCGTCGTCTGACTGCGGGGGCAAAACATGCTCCGAGAGGGAGCCCAGCCGGCCTACTTCCTGTTCCCGTAGCTGATCCCTTTGCTCAGAGAGGATGGGCTCGCTGCTGGATGGAGGGATGCTCTGCTCCATCTCACTGATGGGTTCTCCAGGACCATCGAAACCTGCGCTGGCGAGCTCTCCACGCCGACTGGGATCGCTGAAGGACTTCTTCTTGATGGTCTTCCCATTCCCTTTCTCATCGATCACTTTATCCATGGCCCCAGGTTGGCTAACAATGTTCTGGATCACAGTGTTGTAGTCCTTGACGCCATCGCTGCAGACAGACAAGTCACTGGCAGCGCTGCCGGCACATTCGGACAGGGCCACAGCTGAGGATTCTGGGATGCCAGTCTTCGCATTCAGTGACCCAAGGAGGTTGCTATCGACTGAGAAGTTCTTGGAGTCCTCGGTGATGGAACACCTTCTGTGGGGCATGGGGTCACTCAAGGATCGGTAGGTTTCACCGTTGGGTTCCCCATTGCTTCCATTACTGGACTCAGAGCCATTGTTCCCCACTGATGGAAACTTCCTCCGGCGTCGAAGGGCGCTGGGAGTCAGTGGTGCCTCTAGCAACCCTTGGGGTGCCATTTTGTTATTGGGAAGGGTCTCATCCTTCTCATTATTTGGTCTGGTTGGGTGGCTTTGAAGTAGGGCCTCGTTGGTCTCTAACTGGCTGGTCTGACTCCCTCTTCTTTGGTTTGCTGCTTTCCATGCCTCAACCGATGGGTTGAGATAGCTATAGGGAGGGCCCGTCTCCACTTCGGTGACAATCCCCTCATCAGTCATGCTGGATTCGGGACCTGAGAGTTCTTCTAAGGATTTCCCACAGGAAAGGTTGCCTTCAGAATCAACTTTCTTCAAGCACTGCTCACAGCCATCTTCCAAGGCATCCTTCTTCTGCATTTCTGTGTCCCCTTCTCCCGCTTTCACATTACTTCTGTCCTTTGGGTCCGAAGCAAAGTTGTAATCATGCTGGGAGCCAATCTTACTAATCTTCTCAAAGACCTGCCTTGCTTCTTGAATGTACTGGTCTTGGATGATGACCGGCAGACCATCTCCCTCTCTGTCTCTGCCTGTCTCAGAAACGCCATCGTTGTAGTCATTAGTGGATTGCAGGGTGCTCAGGTACAACTCTGAAGAGCTTTGCTTCATGGTATTTTGGAGGAAGAATCTGCGGGGAACCTGTGGCTTATCGGAACAGGTAAAGGATTTGGCCCGCCTCAGAGTTGCTGTGAGGTCTTTCAGAGTGGGACGGCCACCCACTGCGCAACGGTTGAGTGGCTGAGCCTCACTTTGGGATCTTCCTGCCATTTGGTGCCCAGCTCCACTATGGTGGTACCTCTCATATCTATGGCTGCTTCCCGAAGTTGCTTCCGCTGGTTCATTGGCCCGGCTGCCTTTCTTCCTGGCCTTCAGTTCGGACAGATCTGATTTCAGGAAGTTGAGGAGGGCCAAAGTCTCTGTTGCAATGTCCGGGTTGGACATGGATTTTCTGTGCTTGGAGGACTCAACCGCCTCCAGGCCGCAGCGCTGCAGATTCTCAAAGGAAGGGAGTTCTTGTTTTGTTTTGACAATCCCCAACGGCAGCTTTGGACGGGCCCGGACCTGCGACTGGAGCCTTGCGAGGCTACTGCTTTGGTTGAAGCTTGGAGAGCGGAACACCCCGAGACCCCCCTGAAAGCTCCTGCTTTGGCCACTCCAGGACCCCCCCAACAACTCTTCCTCTTTCAGAGTCTCTGTACTTGAGTACCGACTGCTGCTTCGGGAGCCAGAAGGGCTTGGCACGAAAGGGGGGATGCTCACTTTGGAGACCCTGGAAACGTGAGGGAGGGGGGATGCCGAGGACAGTGGTCCTGGGGTGCTAAGCAGAGAGCTTTCTGACACGCCACGGGTGAAGAGCCTGTGCCCTTCTGTGCTGGCCATTGGGTTGCCATCACAGGGCAAGGCTGCAGCAGGAGTCAGCTCAGTCCTTTCCTCAGTGGGCAAGGGGCAGATGTACTGGCACAAGTCCTCCTGGGCCTTCAAGTGCCACTCCATGCCGGCTGAAAGATCACCCCTGAAGGCCTGGCCCTGGATTCCATCCTTCTTCCTCTGGGCGCAAGGTTTCTGGGAGGCCGACAAGCCTTCTCCTTCTTCATCCTCACTCCCCGAAGATCTCTCCAAAGATATCTGCCAACGGTTATCCTCAGAGGTGCCAAGGCTGGAACTCAAGGAACTTGGCTGGGAACCCTTTGGCCTGGACACCAGAAGTTCTTCCTCACTGCTGCTGGAAATCTCCCCTGGCCTTGGGCTGCTGCCTGTTGAGGAGACAGGAGCTGGGGCCACACAGCCAGGTCCAGCTGGGGATGGCTGGGCAGGAGAAGCAGGGCAAGCATGGAAACCATCCCACTGAAGATGGGGGGCCTGCGTTGGCGGCCTCTCACCCTCCCTTTGGGCAATGCCTCCTTGTGGAACTGCCCGACGGTGCCCCCGAAGTCCCGGATAAGGAATGCAGCTGCGGGGCGGTGGGGGTGGCGGGGTCTCCTTGTTGTGCTCCTCGTGGACAAAGTTTGCCCGCAATGAGGTGTCCATGCCAATGCCCCCTCGCTGCGATTGCGGGGCTGGAGGAGGAGGAGGGAACCCCCAATTCCCTGACCCCAAATCCCTACCTTTGGGAGATGCCCGGGGGCCCGACCCACCTTCCTGTGTGGCCTCACCTTTGGCCTGCGGTCGCCGAAAGCTCTCCCCAAAAAGTTTGCGCATCTCGTTGACTTTGGGCCAGTCGAGTGCGGACGATGCTTCCACGCTGCTCCTGGGGCTCAGTGTTTGGAGACTCCGAAGTGGCGGTGGAGGAGGAGAAGGAAGAGATGCGGAGGGTCCCTGAAGCCCCTCTTTGCCCCTTAGGTCAGCCTCATAGGTGGCAGCAGAGACCAGAAGAGGAGATGGAGCCTCTGGGCAACAACAGGTGCCTCTCTTCCCCAAAGTCCTGCCTTCCTGCGCCTCTGGAGGGGGTTCATCAAGGGAGGAGGCAGCTCCAGCGAGCAGGGAGGGTCGAGGGTCTGAGGCAGAAGCGAGGGCTCGTTCTCGTCCTTCGTTGCGCGCCTGCGGCTGCTGCTGCTCCTCGTCTTGCGCGTCGGAGCCCCGGGGCTCTCCAAAGCGCAAGGAAAGTTGGCGCACGGAAGGAGAAAGGCTCCTCACAGGCCGGTGGGAGGGCTCCGAAACGGGGAAAGAAGGAGCCGAGGAGGAGGAAGAGGAGGAGGAAGAGGAGGTCTTGGCCACGTTGCGGGAAAGGACGCTGAAAGAAGCCGCTCGGACGGGCGATCTCCGCCCCAGGATGGCCGGCGCGCTTGGCTGGTGCGCCTTTACGCACGGCGCTTGGCACGGGGAGTGCGCCTCTGGCACAGGCACGGGCACGGGTGGCGTGGGCTCCTCCCGGGACCCTCCTCCTTCTCCCCCCTCCTCCCCCGTGGGCCCGATCCTCCGCCCCAAACGCTTGGCGGAGAGGCTGCGGTGCAAAGCGCTGCTCTTCTCCAAAAGGTCCCTCCTCTCCGCCATTGTTTGGGAAAGGGTCCCCAGCTCTCCAAAAGCTCTCCAAAAGCTTCCCACAAGGCAAACCTCTCTCTCTTTCTCTCTCTCTCTCTCTCTCTCTCCTCAGCGGCCTTGACTCCCGTGGAAAGGAAGGAGAAGAGGGGAGAAGGGGCAACCCAAAAAGACCCAAACAATCCAAGAGTTTGCAAGAGAAACCTTGGCAGGACGCGCTCAGAGGAGGGGAACAAAAGCCAGCCAAGGAAGGAGACCCCAACACAGATCCAAGTCCCGGGAAAACGATGGGATTCGAGAGATCCCCGGATCCTCCTTCCTCTTCTCCTCCTCCTCCTTCTCTCCAAGAAGCCACACAAAGGTTGGAAGGAGGGAGCGAGGCCAAACTTTTCAGGCCGGCGGAGAAGAATGAAGGCGGCTGGCTCAGAGGGCGAGGGGCGCGGGCATCTTTGGAGGAGGGGGCCCCATGCCGCCAGCCCCTCTCTCCTCCTCCTCCTCACGGCCAGGCCATGCCAGGGTCCCCGGGTGTGGGCCAAGGCTGCCCCTCTTCCTCGCTGGCCTTGGGGGCTGCCGGGCTTCTTCCTCTCTCCTCCCCCTTCCTGGGCTCCCTTCCTCCTTCCCTGCTTTCTCTTCTTCCAATCCCCCCCGCAGCCAGCATTTCACATCAACTTTCCCCCTCAAGAGGCGTGGTTTCTCTCCTTCAGAGAAGGGGGGATGGTCTCTTGCAAGGAAGGCAAGGGGGAAGGAAAACTCTGGGAACGTTTCTCTTGTGCAGAAGAAGAGGAGGAGGAGGAGGAGGAAATGATGAGCACAATACCTCCTCTTCTCCCTCAGGATTAGGTCCTTAAAGGGAAAACAATGCACATTTGGGCCTAAGAATATTTGGGTCTTCCAGTGTCAGCTTCATCCAATTGGGTTGGAAGACCTATAGAATCCTGGAGTTGGAAGGGACCTCATGGGTCATCCAGTCCACTCCCATTCTGCATTCAAAGCACTCCCGACAGATGGCCATCCAGCCTCTGTTTCAAAGCCTCCAAAGAAGGAGCCTGCACCACACTCCGAGGCAGAGAGTTCCACTGCTGTACAGCTCTCCCAGTCAGGAAGTTCATAGAATCATAGAATCAAAGAGTTGGAAGAGACCTCATGGGCCATCCAGTCCAACCCCATTCTGCCAAGAAGCAGGAATATTGGATTCAAATCACCCCTGACAGATGGCCATCCAACCCCTGTTTAAAAGCTTCCAAACAACTTTACGTTCCTTCTCAAACAATTCAAAATTATTATTAGTAAGAGTTTGCTAATGTCTGTTATCAATGCGGATGCTTAACCACAAAGCTGCCTCTGGGCTTTTCCCCTTGAAATCCCAGGACCGATCTTGCATTTAAAAGATGGCATTTCCTAGTTCATAGAATCATAGAATCCAAGAGTTGGAAGAGACCTCCTGGGCCATCCAGTCCAACCCCATTCTGCCAAGAAGCAGGAATGTTGCATTCAAATCACCCCTGACAGATGGCCACCCAGCCTCTGTTTAAAAGCTTCCAAAGAAGGAGCCTCCACCACACTCCGAGGCAGAGAGTTCCCCTGCTGAACGGCTCTCACAGTCAGGAAGTTCTTCCTCATGTTCAGATGGAATCTCCTCTCTTGTAGTTTGAAGCCATTGTTCCATTGCATCCTAGTCTCCAGGGAAGCAGAAAACAAGCTTGCTCCCTCCTCCCTGTGGCTTCCTCTCACATATTTATACATGGCTCTCATCATATCTCCTCTCATCCTTCTCTTCTTCAGACTAAACATGCCCAGATCCTTAAGCCGCTCCTCATAGGGCTTGTTCTCCAGACCCTTGATCATTTTAGTCGCCCTCCTCTGGACACATTCCAGCTTGTCAATATCTTCAATTGTGGTGCCCAGAATTGGACACAGTATTCCAGGTGTGGTCTGACCAAGGCAGAATAGAGCACGGGGAGCATATCTTCCCTGGATCTAGACACTAGACTCCTATTGATGCAGACCAAAATCCCATTGGCTTTTTTTGCTGCCACATCACATTGTTGGCTCATGTTTAACTTGTCCACGAGGACTCCAAGATCTTTTTCACTCGTACTACTCTTGAGCCATCCAGTCCAACCCCTGCCAAGAAGCAGGAATGTTGCATTCAAAGCACTCCCGACAGATGGCCATCCAGCCTCTGTTTCAAAGCCTCCAAAGAAGGAGCCTCCGGCACACTCTGAGGCAAAGAGTTCCACTGCGGAACGGCTCTCATAGTCATGAAGTTCTTCCCAATGTTCAGATGGAATCTTCTTTCTTGTAGTTTGAAGCCATTGTGCCGCGTGCTAGTCTCCACGGCAGCTGAAAACAAGGTGCTCCCTCAACCCTATGACATATTCCCCTCAAATCTTGATGTTGTTCATTTGTTCAGTCGTCTCCGACTCTTCGTGACCTCATGGACCAGCCCACGCAAGAGCTCCCTGTCAGCCGTCACCACCCCCAGCTCCTTCAAGGTCAGTCCAGTCACTTCAAGGATGCCATCCATCCATCTTGCCCTTGGTCGGCCCCTCTTCCTTTTGCCTTCCACTTTCCCCAGCATAATTGTCTTCTCTAGGCTTTGCTGTCTCCTCATGATGTGGCCAAAGGACTTCAGCTTTGTCTCTAGTCTCCTTCCCTCCAGTGAGCAGTCGGGCTTTATTTCCTGGAGGATGGACTGGTTGGATCTTCTGGTGGTCCAAGGCACTCTCAGAACTTTCCTCCAACACCACAGTTCAAAAGCATCTCTCTTCCTTCGCTCAGCCTTCCCTAAGGTCCAGCTCTCACATCCGTAGGTTACTACAGGGATGTATAGTTCACCTAAAATCAAAGAGCATTCTGAACTCCACCAATGATGGTATTGAACCAAATATGGCACACAGAACTCCCACGACGAACAGAAAATATATATCAATGATTGGTTGGAGGGGGGGGGGGGGATACTGTTTGCTTACTGTTGAAAATTACCTAGGGCCGCCTCTGCCTCCAACACACTCCAAGGCAGAGAGTTCCACTGTTGAACGGCTCTCACAGTCAGGAAGTTCTTCTTAATGTTCAGATGGAATCTCCTTTCTTGTAGTTTGAAGCCATTGCTCCGTGTCCTAGTCTCCAGGGCAGCAAAAAACAAGGTGCTCCCTCAACCCTATGACATATTCCCCTCAAATCTTGATACATGGCCCTCATCATATCACCTCTCAGCCTTCTCTTCTTTAGGCTAAATATGCCCAGCTCTTTAAGCCACTCCTCATAGGGCTTGTTCTCCAAACCTATAAAGCCCTAAACGGTTCTGGCCCAGTTTACTTGTCCGAATGCATCTCTCTCTACATCCCACCTCGCAGTTTAAGATCATCCAGGAAGGCCCTGCTCTCGCTCCCGCCAGCATCACAAATGCATTTGACGGGGATAAGAAACAGGGCCTTCTTGGCAGTGCCCCCCCACCACTTGTGGAACCCGCTTCCCACTGAGGCAAGATCAGCTCCATCTCTCCTATCATTTAGGAACAAATTGAAGTTGTGGTCCTGGGACCAGGATTTTGGACAACAGACTTTGGACATGGAATTGGATATGGGACTGGAATGATGATACGGCTATTAATACTGTTTTTTACTGGGTTGTTTTAGGGATTTTCGGGCTATATGGCCATGGTCTAGAGGCATTCTCTCCTGACGTTTCGCCTGCATCTATGGCAAGCATCCTGAGGATGCATCTAGACCATGGCCATATAGCCCGAAAAACCCTACAACAACCCAGTGACTCCGGCCATGTAAGCCTTCGACAATACACTGTTTTGTACTGATTTAATGAATGTTTTACTTATTGTTTTAATTGTTATTATATTGCAGCATTGAATTGCTGCCAAATGTAAGCCATCCTGAATCCCCCTTCGGAGGTTGAGAAGAACAGGATAGAAATACCAGAAACAAACAAACAAACAAACAAACAATAATAATAGTTCACATACAATCAAAGAACATTCTAATGCTAATCAAGGTAGCCAATTGAAACATTCTCACCTAGCTCCAACAGACAAGAGTTCTTTCTCCCACTCTGGACTTTCCACAGATACATAAACCCAATTTTCCTAGTTCCAACAGACCTCACAACCTCTGAGGATGCTTGCCATAGATGCAGGCAAACCGACAGGAGAGAACGCTTCTAGAACATGGCCATATAGCCCAAAATACCTACAACAACCAAACATTCTGCATTCCCCCAATGATGGAATTGAACAAAACTTGGTACACAGGACTCCCATGACTAGCAGAAAATACTGGAAGGGTTTGGTGGGCATTGACCTTGAGTTTGGGAGTTGTAGTTCATCTATATCCAGAGAGCACTGTGGACTCAAACAATGATTGATCTGGACCAAACTTGGCACGAACACTCAGTATGCCCAACTGTGAAGACTGGTGGAGTTTGGAGGAAAATAGACCTAACAATTGGGGGTCATAGTTGCTGGGATTTATAATTCACCTAAACTCAAAGAGCATTCTGAACCCCAGCAACGATAGAATTGGGCCTGACTTTACCAAGGTCATGACAGCGGTGGCGGCTCACTTACAGGTGAAAGGGATCACGGTGTTTCCTTACATCGATGATTGGTTGGTTGTTGGAGCCTCTCGCTCACAACTCTAAAACAGAGTGAACACTTCCCAAAAAAGTCCTCTTATGTGATTCTATAACCAGCAGAAGTCAACCATGGAATCATGCTGGAAGACCTAGAAATTCCTAGAAAGCAATACCTTTATTCACGGTTTTCCACTTTCACAGGTGAATGTTGAGGGCTGACTGTAATGCAGTTCAACCCCACTCGAACTGCCATGGCTCAATGCTGTTGTAAATTTACAATGTCTTTAACTTTCTCTAACAAAGAGTGCTAGTGCCTCACCAAACTATAAATCCCAGAATTCCATGGCATTGCGCCATGACAGTTCAAGTGGTATTAAACAGCATTTATTGATAAAGGTAAAGTTTTTCCCCTGACATGAAGTCCAGTTGAGTCGGACATGAGTAGTCCAATGTCCACTGGTTAGCTGCTACTATTGGAATAAAGTAGGGAAAATTACTTTTTTTTAATGGATTCCTCTGAGTGTCTCACTTGTAAGCAAGTTCCCCTATGAAAGCAATTCATTTTGCTTTCCTGGTGCACTGCTCTGTTATGGTTTGAGGGCATTGGATGATGCATTCAACTGGGCACCATAGCTATTCAACACCAGGTTTGTGTATCCCAACTGGTGCATGACTCCATATGCGGCGTTGTTTTTTTGCAAGTCTTTAAAGCCTTCTCGCACTGGTGGTGACTCAACGAACTACAACTCCCATGATTCTATAGCATGGCAGTTCAAGTGGGATCAAACTGCATTCATTCTTCCATGTTGATTCACTCTGACGGAGAAGTTCTCTTGGATCTTGGAGATTAGTTTCAATGGTGGATGTGCAAGAGAACTTCCTGTTAGAACCCAAATTTGATGCCTCCAGGCAAGAGTTTGCAATTCCCACCATTCCTAACAGCCTCGGGCCCTTTCCATGTCGATTCACTCTGATGGAGAAGTTCTCTTGGATCTTTGAGATTAGTTTCAATGGTGGATGTGCAAGAGAACTTCCTGTTAGAACCCAAATTTGACACCTCCAGGTGTTTTGGACTCCAACTCCCACCATTCCTAACAGCCTTGGGCCCTTTCCATGTCAATTCACTCTGATGGAGAAGTTCTCGTGGATCTTGGAGATCAGTTTCAATGATGGATGTGCAAGAGAACTTCCTTTTAGAACCCAAATTTGACACCTCCAGGTGTTTTGGACTCCAATTCCCACCATTCCTAACAGCCTCGGGCCCTTTCCATGTTGATTCACTCTGATGGAGAAGTTCTCTTGGCTTGTTGTAGGTTTTTTCGGGCTATATGGCCATGTTCTAGAGGCATTCTCTCCTGACATTTTGCCTGCATCTATGGCAAGCATCCTCAGAGGTAGTGAGGTCTGTTGGAACTAGGAAAATGGGTTTATATATCTGTGGAATGACCAGGGTGGGACAAAGAACTCTGGTCTGTTGGAGCTAGGTGTGAATGTTTCAGCTGACCATCTTGATTGCCATTTGATGGCCTGGCAGTGCCTGGGGCAATTTTTGTTAACAACAGACCAGAGTCCTTTGTCCCACCCTGGTCAGTGAGGTGGGAAAAGGCTGAGGGGGAAAAGGAAAGGGTCTGAGGCTGTTAGGAATGCTGGGAGTTGGAGTCCAAACCATCTGGAGGAAGGGCCCAAGTTTGCCCAAGCCTGTGCTAGATGGTAGCTTTGTTCTGCCAGTTCCCTCCTTCTCTCTCTCTCTCTCTCTCTTTCCTTCTGTGTTTATATTACGTATCTTTTGGCTCTTGCCCAAATCAATGTTCTTTCTCTCCTTCTCCCCCTTCTTCCCTTCCAGCCCCACATTCTCACAGATTCGGAGGAAGCAAAGCCGGAGTTCAAGGGGGAGGGAGTTGATCTTTGCTCCTTGCTGAGGTCAGGACCAAAACTCCAAGAGAGAAAGAGAGAGAGAGATCTTGGAATGGGATGGGAGGCAAACAGCGTTGCTTTGCACACAACTCTGGTGGATTTTTCTTTCTCATCAGAGGCCTTGAGGGAAACAAATGCCTGGTTTCGTCCAGAAAGGGGATTTGGGCACCACCTACCGATCAAAAGCTTGAAAGGAGAAGTAGCAGAATTGTCATCTCTTAACACAGTGTTTCTCAACCTTCCTAATGTTATGACCACTTAATACAGTTCCGTGTCTCTCAACCTTCCTAATGCTATGACCACTTAATACAGTTCCGTGTCTCTCAACCTTCCTAATGCTATGACCACTTAATACAGTTCCGTGTCTCTCAATCTTCCTAATGCTATGACCACTTAATACAGTTCCTCATGTTGGGGTGACCCCCAACCATAACGTTATTTTCGTTGCTAATTCATAACTGTCATGTGCTAATTCATAACTGTCAATTTGGGTATATCAGGTATGCATACCAAGTTTAGCCCAGATCCATCATTGTTTGGGTTCATAGAATCATAGAGTTGGAAGAGACCTCGTGGGCCATCCAGTCCAATCTCATTCTGCCAAGAAGTAGGACAATTGCGTTCAAAGCACCCCTGACAGATGGCCATTCATAGTGTACTCTGGGTGTAGGTGAACTACAAGTCCTATAAATCCCTCCAAAGACCTCCAGTACGTTTAGTTGGTTATGAGGGTTTTGTGTGCCAAGTTAGTTCCAGGTCCATCATTGGTGGAGTTCAGAGTGCTCTTAGATTGCAGGTGAACTATAAATCCAAGTATCTACATCTCTCTCCCCCCCCCCCTCCCAAAGTATTCCAATTTGGGCATATCGGGTATGTGTGTTAAGTTTGGACCAGATCCATCGTTGTTCGGTTTCACAATGCTCTCTGGATGTAGGTGAACTACAACTCCTATAAATTCCTCCAAAGACCTCCAGTATGTTTAGTTGGTTATTTATTTTATTTATTTATTTGGGGTTCTTTTACGCCGCCCTTCTCACCCCGAAGGGGACTCAGGGCGGCTTACACAAGCAAAGGCACAATTTGATGCCTGCATCATAAAACAATCGTACACAAAATTACATCAATACACAGTTAACAACAATTTATGCATTATAAACATAAAATCAATAAAACCAAATACAAACCCAACTTCTCCTCTTACATGGTCAGCGTTCGCTACTCATAGATCTAGTTTTACGTTCCACTTCATCAATCCTGCTGGTCTTACTCGCCTGGTTGTCTGATTTAATTGCCGGAGTGCCCAAAGGCCTGGTCCCATAACCAAGTCTTCACCCTTCTCCTAAAGGCGAGGAGGGATGATGATGCCCTGATTTCCCCCAGGAGTGAGTTCCACGGGTGAGGGGCCACCACTGAGAAAGCCCTGCTCCTCGTCCCCACCAGCCTCACTTGTGACAGTGGTGGGGTCGATAGCAGGGCTTCCCCAGATGATCTCAGACTCCGAGGTGGGACGTAGAGGGAGATACGTTCGGACAGATACACTGGACCGGAACCGTACAGGGTTTTGTAGGTCAAAACCAGCACCTTGAATTGTGCTCGGAACTGAATCGGCAGCCAGTGGAGCTGGTACAGCAGGGGGGTGGTATGCTCCCTGTATGTCGCTCCGGTGAGCAATCTGGCTGCCGCTCGCCGGACTTGTTGAAGTTTCTGAACAGTTTTCAAGGGCAACCCCACATAGAGCGCATTGCAGTAGTCTATTCGGGATGTAACAAGAGCGTGGACCACATGAGGGTTTTGTGTGCCAAGTTAGTTCCAGGTCCATCATTGGTGGAGTTCAGAGTGCTCTTAGATTGCAGGTGAACTATACATCCCAACTCCTAGAAATCATGGTGAGTTCTCCCCAAATCTCTCTAGTATGTTCAATTGCTGGTCAGTTCCTCTGTTTGCTGTGTCCCATAGAAAATAATAGGAAAGGGTTAAAGGAGAGGCAGTGGGTGGGGTCATGCAAATTCTATACCAATGGAGAGAATAAGAAACACTGGGATGGTGGAAAATCTAGGATGAAATTGTCCCCGAATGAAAGCCTTAACTTGGGTGGTGGGCATTATGGTGTTTGTGGAGGACATCGGCAGGCCTCTTGGACATGTTTACGGCACCCGCTAAAACCTCCATCATCATTGGAGGAAGCCCTATTTGTGTCTCCTGAATAGTGGGAGAAAAACGTGTTTGTGGAAGTGGACACCCCAGCCACACGCACATACATATTTTCACTTTTATGATGTGTGTAGATTGTTTGTTGTTGTTCATTCGTTCGTCTCCGACTCTTCGTGACCTCATGGACCAGCCCACGCCAGAGCTCCCTGTCGGCCGT
This sequence comes from Anolis sagrei, assembly GCF_037176765.1. NCBI lineage: Eukaryota > Metazoa > Chordata > Lepidosauria > Squamata > Anolidae > Anolis > Anolis sagrei. The sequence goes on from NC_090023.1 coordinate 6,699,778, forward strand.
CACCACCCCCAGCTCCTTCAAGGTCAGTCCAGTCACTTCAAGGATGCCACCCATCCATCTTGCCCTTGGTCGTCCCTTCTTCCTTTTACCTTCCACTTTCCCCAGCATCATTCCCTTCTCTTCCCTTCCCGTCTCCTCATGATGTGGCCAAAGGACTTCATCTTGGCCTCTCCTATCCTTCCCTCCAGTGAGCAGCCGGGCTTTATTTCCTGGAGGATGGACTGGTTGGATCTTCTCGCAGTCCAAGGCACTCTCAGCACTTTCCTCCAACACCACAGCTCAAAAGCATCGATCTTCCTCCGCTCAGCCTTCCCTAAGGTCCAGCTCTCACATCCGTAGGTGACTACGGGGAATACCATGGCTTTGACTGTGCAATGGATCTTTGTTGCCAGTCTGATGTCTCTACTCTTTACTATTTTATCGAGACTGGACATTGCTCTCCTCCCAAGAAGTAAGCGTCTTCTGATTTCCTGGCCACAGTCTGCATCTGCACTCATCTTTGCCCCTAGATTGTTGCACTGTATGTTTTTACCTTATTGAAATTCATTTTGTTAGTTTTGGCCCAGCTCTTGAATCTGTTGCAAACTAACCAGTAAACACCCCCCACAACGGTGAGGGACTCCATTTATAGGCAGAGGGGGGTGCGAGTGCGAGAACCGATCCTCGCCTTGCTGTTAATCTGTAACTTATATGAGTAACTCACAGTGTTTATGGGACAATTTTTGGGCTCCTTCCAGTAAATGCTTTGCAGGGGGTCCGTCCCAGGTGCAGAGACGCGACATAATGGAGAGAGACGAATTCGAGAAGCAAGACAGCATTAAAGCCAGGCTTCCACATTTACATTTTTGACTTGTGTGTATTTAATTTTTCATGGGTTTGATTGAAAATGTTCTAGATTCGTGTTTCTGGAAAGAAGTGACAAGTGGAGTGCCGCAGGGTTCCTTCCTGGGCCCAGTCCTGTTCAGGATCTTCATTCATGACTTAGATGAAGGGATAGAAGGCAGGATCATCAAGTTTGAAGACAACACCAAATTGGGAGGGAGAGCCAAGACTCCAGAGGACAGGAGCAGGATTCAAAATGATCTTGACAGATTAGAGAGATGATGGGCCAAAACTAACAAAATGAAGTTCAACAAGGACAAATACAAGATACTCCACTTTGGCAGGAAAAACGAAATGCAAAGATACAGAATGGGGGACAATGCCTGGCTGAAAAGCAGTACGTGTGAAAAAGATCTTGGAGTCCTCGTGGACAACAAGTTAAACATGAGCCAATAATGTGATGTGGCGGCAAAAAAAGCCAATGGGATTTTGGCCTGCATCAATAGGAGCCTAGTGTCCAGATCTAGGGAAGTCATGCTACCCACTCTCTATTCCGCCTTGGTTAGACCACACCTGGAATATTGTGTCCAATTCTGGGCACCACAATTCAAGAGAGATATTGACAAGCTGGAATGTGTCCAGAGGAGGGTGACTAAAATGATCAAGGGTCTGGAGAACAAGCACTATGAGGAGCGGCTTAAGGAGCTGGGCATGTTTAGCCTGAAGAAGAGAAGGCTGAGAGGAGATATGATAGCCATGTATAAATATGTGAGAGGAAGCCACAGGGAGGAGGGAGCAAGCTTGTTTTCTGCTTCCTTGGATATTAGGACAAGGAACAATGGCTTCAAACTACAAGAAAGGAGATTGCATCTGAACATGAGGAAGAACTTCCTGACTGTGAGAGCCGTTCAGCAGTGGAACTCTCTGCCCCGAAGTGTGGTGGGGGCTCCTTCTTTGGAAGCTTTTAAACAGAGGCTGGATGGCCATTTGTCAGGGGTGATTTGAATGCAATATTCCTGCTTCTTGGGAGAATGGGGTTGGACTGGATGGCCCATGAGGTCTCTTCCAACTCTTTGATTCTATGATTCTATGATTCTACTTCTGGAGTTGATTCTGGAGTAGAACAACTACTTTCAAAGTACCGTAAGTACCGCACAATTAAACTGGAAATAACACTTGCAAACCAGGAATATTTCCCCCCTAATTTTGTTACATTTCATCAGCTCACATCACGCAACAGAATACACACCAAGCAAACCCATAAGATTGTATTCACCAACAAAATAGGACGCTTTTGTCATGTATCCCTTTTCAATTTTTTTATTAAAAGACGTCAATAAATTAAATACATTTAAAACACATTAGACAACTCTTATATTAGTTCAGGTACTTCCCTTTTTGGCTCACACATGCACTTAGGGACTGACTCTTTAATAATTCACCACTACATTTACTGTATATAGTTGTAGCATTTACCTTTGCAACCCACAGACCGACTGATTGCAAATCAGGATTTTAGAAAATGTGTTTGACACATGCATTTATGTTTTTATTTCTCTAGTTTTATTTGCAATGTCTGTTCCTTTATTATATATATGCAGTCATGCCTTATGAGCAAATTGTAATATCTATTTATCTATCCACGGAGCACCAATGAGAATGGCATAGCCAACAATGAGAAATACCAAAGAGGTCTGAGGGTGCATCTACACTGCAGAATTAATGCAGTTTGACACCACTGCCATGGAAGTGTGGGAATCATAGTTTCACAAGGCTTTAAGCCTTTGTGTAGTTGAAGGCTATCATGGCTGGAATCACAGGGTTGCTATGGGTTTTCCCAACTGTCTGGCCATGTCCCAGAAGCATGCTCTCCTGACATTTCACCCACATCTATGGCAGGCATCCTCAGAGGTTGGGAGGTCTGTTGGAAACTAAAGAAGTGAGTGGACTGCTGTAAGTTTTTTGGGCTATATGGCCATGTTCCAGAAGCATGCTCTCCTGACATTTCGCCCACATCTATGGCAGGCATCCTCAGAGGTTGGGAGATCTGTTGGAAACTAAATAAGTGAGCAGACTGCTGTAAGTTTTTTGGGCTGTATGGCCATGTTCCAGAAGCATGCTCTCCTGACATTTTGCCCACATCTATGGCAGGCATCCTCAGAGGTTGGGAGATCTGTTGGAAACTAAATAAGTGAGCAGACTGCTGTAAGTTTTTTTGGGCTGTATGGCCATGTTCCAGAAGCATGCTCTCCTGACATTTTGCCCACATCTATGGCAGGCATCCTCAGAGGTTGTGAGGATGCCTGACATAGATGTGGGTGAAACATCAGGAGAGAATGCTTCTTGAACATGACCATGCAGCAACTCACAGCAACCCTTTAGCCCTTTCTTGCAAAGAGCTTTGATGCCTCGCCAAACTACAACTCCCATAATTCCACATTCTTCAGCCAGGGCAGGTAAAGTGGGGTCAAACTGTGTTAATTCTACAGTGCAGATACGCAGATACGAGAGGAGACATGATGGCCATGTGAGGGGAAGTCATAGGGAGGAGGGAGCAAGGTTCTTTTCTACTGCCTTCGAGACTAGAATTCGGGACCATTGCTTCAAACTACAGGAAAGGGATTCCACCTGAACATTAGGAAGAACTTTCTGACTGTGAGAGCTGTTCAGCAGTGGAACTCTCTGCTCTGGAATATGGTGGAGCCTCCTTCTTTGGAGGCCTTTAAGCAGACTCTGGATGGCCATCTGTCAGGGGTGATTTGAATGCGATATTCCTGCTTCTTGGCAGGGGGTTGGACTGGATGGCCCATGAGGTCTCTTCCAACTCTAGGATTCTATGATTCTATATACAGTCCTTGGCACATTTGGAAGGAAAATCCCTGCCTTGCTTTCACGGTGAAATGTTGGAGAGTATGTTATAGTCATTGGGCAAATAGATAAACCCTTGGCACATTGGGAGGAAAACCCCTGCCTTTTTTGCACCTCGGATCATTTAAGAAGCACTGGACACAGTCCCCGTTGCATCGTGACTGTGGCACAGCTGGCTGGGAGATCACTACTGACCGAAAGGTCATGAGTTCGGGTCGGAGTGAGCTTCCGACCAAAATTGTGTAGCTTGTTGTCGACCTTTGCACCCTGAAAGACAGTTGCTTCCTTACCCCTTCAATATGGAACTGTAGGAAATTAGGAAAGTAGGAAATTTAGGTAGGAAATTTAGGTACCACTTTTGTGGGGAGGCGAATTTAACTGATTTACGAGGCCATAAAAATCTCCAGGAAGTATGCAAAGAATGAGGAAGTACTTCATCAATGTCACAAATGGATGGTGCCCCTGGTGGCCAGAAGCTGTAATGTTAAATAGCCTCTGAGTGTCTGTCTATATATGTTATGTGTCTATGGCATTAAATGTTTGCCATGTATATGTACATTGTAATCCGCCCTGAGTCCCCTGCGGGGTGAGAAGGGCGGAATATAAATACTGTAAATAAATAATACGAATCAGAGCCCCCCGTGGCGCAGTGGGTTAAACCCCTGTGCTGGCAGGACCGAAGACCGACAGGTCGCAGGTTCGAATCCGGGGAGAGGCGGATGAGCTCCCTCTATCAGCTCCAGCTCCTCATGCAGGGACATGAGAGAAGCCTCCCACAAGGATGACAAAACATCGAATCATCCGGGCGGCCCCTGGGCAACGTCCTTGCAGACGGTCAATTCTCTCACACCAGAAGCGACTTGCAGTTTCTCAGGTCGCTCCTGACATGACAAAATAATAATAATAATAATACGAATCAAAGACTCAGGGAAGACGTTGCATGGGACATCCAGTTCAACCCCTTGCACTGACTGCATTGAACAGGGACATATATGTACATGCACTAAGTACACAACTTCCTAAATAAGTAGCAATGTGTAAAACAGAAGTGCTATATGGTTTTCATGGCCTTTGCTGCCATGGGCAAGCCACCCTTTTTGAGCAGCCTGTAGGTATGTTAAAGATTGGATCTGTCCACCTAGTCTTTGCGACATACGCCAGCATATGTCTTTTCTGACCAGAAGACAAAGGAGAGTCTTACCAGCTCCTTTGTGCAACTTTCTCCAATCCTTTGGAATATAGTATCAAGGCATCTCAGCAGGGACATCTAGTGGTCAGTCAAGAGCATGAGCAGAGAAGAAATGTCCAGCTATGTCAGGCATGGGCAAACTTTGGCCCTCCGAGTGTTTTGGACTTCAACTCCCACAATTCCTAACAGCAGGCAGGGACATTTAATTACCTCTCAACAAAAGTTTGCTCCAGGCACAGTCAGCCCATTGTATGTTAATCAAGGTGGTCAGTTGAAACATTCACACCTAGCTCCAGCAGACAAGAGTCCTTTGTCTCACCCTGGTCATTCCACAGATATATAAACCCTTCTTCCTAGTTCCAACAGACCTCACTACCTCTGAGGATGCTTGCCATAGATGCAGGCGAAACATCAGGAGAGAATGCCTCTAGACCATGGCCATACAGCCCGAAAAAACCTACAACTCAGCCTATCGCCTGTTAGGTATTGTGGGAGTTGAAGTCCAAAACACCCGGAGGGCCAAAGTTTGCCCATGCCTGAGCTACGTCCTCATAGTTCATGAAGGCTGCATTTTATCCACCCTAAACCCTTGCGCCACAGGACTGACGACCAACAGGTTGGAGGTTTGAATCCGGGGAGAGTGCAGATGAGCTCCCTCTGTCAGCTCCAGCTCCCCATTATGGGGACATGAGAGAAGCCTCCCAAATGGATGGTAAAACATCAAAACATAAAGGTGTCCCCCATGCAACGTTCTTGCAGGCAGCCAATTCTCTCACACCAGAAGTGACGTGCAGTCCTCCATGCAATGTCCTTGCAGACAGCCAATTCTCTCACACCAGAAGCGACATGAAGTTTCCCAAGTTGCTCCTGATATGAAACATTTTTAGAGCATACGGTGGCCCTTGTGCTGGCAGGACTGAAGACTGACAGGTTGCAGGTTTGAATCCGGGGAGAGGGCGGATGAGCTCCCTCTATCACAGTGGTTCTCAACCTGGGGTCCCCAGATGTTTTTGGCCTTCAACTCCCTGAAACCCTAACAGCTGGTAAACTGACTTGGATTTCTGGGAGTTGTAGACCAAAAACATCTGGGGACCCCAGGTTGAGAACCACTGCTCTATCAGCTCTGGCTCTCCATTGCGGGGACATGAGAGAAGCCTCCCATAAGGATGATAAAACATCCTGGTGTCTCCTGGGCAATATCCTTGCATGCAGCCAATTCTCTCATACCAGAAGTAACTTGCAGTTTCTCACGTCACTTCTGACAGACAAAGAAATCCACCTTACTATACCTAGAATCCCAATGATGGTGAGACCTTCAGGAGACCTTCAACAGAGTACCTCTGTTGTTTGCCTGGCTATAAGGACATAGTTGAATGTTTCTCTGCTGCTTCTCTGCTCTTCCCCTGCCACTAAATGACTTGCAAAGTGCATTCTCCCAACCAGGAATCAGGTGAGTCTTTCAGAAGATGGTAGAGGAGACAGAATGGAGGTCCACCTAAGCAGAACCTTACAGTTTGTCTCTCCATAGAGTCTTTCTGTCACCATGTCTAGAACCTATTAATTTTTAGGCAAGGGATCTGAACAACTGGGACACTTGGTTGGGTAGTAATAATACTGTTTGTTGCACAGCTTGACCCTCAGGGGAATGTTTCTCCTCAGCCTTCCAGACCAAGAGTGTGCCATCAAGAATTAAACATCCAACCGGTGAGGTTTGGTGCTCCCTCCATAACTGGAAGCGCATTCCCGTTCCTCTCTTGTTCTCTTTGCTTCTTGCTCACCGGAGACAGAAAAGGCTGTCTCCAAAACCAGTATGAAATGGTTTCCCCGTGGCTACGACACAAGGAAACAACACACTGGTGAATCGGTATTTACAAGGTAACATTCTCCTTCTTGAAGGTGCTGATGCTATCGGACGGAGGATTCGGCACAGCAACCGGACTCAATCCTTGGAGCTCCAAAGCCAATCTCTCTAGCAAGGCTTTGAAGTCTTAGTCTTGTTTGGCCAATCTCTCCCTCTGGACAGCAGTGAGAGAGGTTGTGTACCATGTGCCACAGAGCCCATGCATTGTCTGCCCTTCAGCAGTGAGGGAGAGGTGGTGTGCCATGTGCCACAAAGCCCTCCTTCGCCTGCCTTCCCTTGAGGCAAAGGCGCACTTGCTTTCACACCCTGCCAATGATGCTCCTTCAGGAACTGTGCTTCCATTTGGAGCTGACCTTGTCCAATAGTTGCCGGGTGCTTTCCCTGAACTTGCGTTGGGTGAAATAGAAGAGGATGGGGTCCAGGACGCTGTTCATGCTGGCGAAAGGTCGGGTGCACTTGTAGACGATGGCAAAGGTTTGCTGAGTGAGGCAGGGCGTCCCTTCAATGGAGCGGATGATGAGGTACATCGTCTTGGTCAAGTGGAAGGGGAAGAAGCTGATGGCGAAGACCAGCATCACGATGATGATCATCCGGACGGCTTTGTCCTTCTTCTTACGGACGGCCAACCCGATCAGCTCATCCTTCTGGCACAGGATGGCCGCCATGCGGCAGTAGCAGCCCAAGACTACAATGAAGGGAATTAGGAATCCTGTGACGGTCAAGGTGAGGCCGTAAGGGAAATAGTCACCGGAGCTTTCTGGTGTGCTCAAGTCGTAGCAGACGGTACGGTTCCTTTGGGTGCCGGTGGAGGCAAAGATGAAGGTGGGCACGCACTGGGCCGCCACAACTAACCACACCACGCCGCACACAATCCAGGTGAAGCCCCGGCCCCTCTTCTTGTGCCAAGCGGCCAGCGGATGGCAGATGCCCAAATAGCGCTGGACGCTGATGCAAGTCAGGAATGAGATGCTGCCGTGCAGATTACTGTAGAACTGGAAGCGCACAAAGCGGCACGTGAAGTCACCAAAGGGCCAGTAGTCCTTCTGAACGTAGTTGTAGATAAGGAGGGGCAAGGATAAAACGTAAAGGAAGTCGGCCACCGCCAGGTTCAACATGTAGATCATGTTGCGGGTCAGCACCTTCCGGGACAGCCAGATCTGGACAATGACCACCGCGTTCAAGGGCAGCCCCAGCGCCATAACCACGGAGTAGACCACCGGCAGCAGGATTTGCTTAAACTCTTCATGGTAAGTGCACGAGTTCTTCCCCACATCAGAAGAAGTGATGTTATCCATTTCTGGAACTCCTGGGATTTCAGTATTCAGATCGGCCTTCTGGCAACCAGGATCTGTGGATAAAACAACCAGAGATAAGTTTGTTTGGTTTTCCTTTATACTCCATGATTGATCTCTGTGGTTTGGAAAGGGATCGATGTTGCAGAAATGGCACCCAAAAGGGCCATTTCCCAGATAGTATAAGAGCATTGGATGCTGGAAGTGAAGAAGCATCAACACCTGGGTATATCAAGAGCAACTGGGGACAGAGGGAACCCTATACTGCAACATTTCTCAACTTGGAGGTCAGAACCCCTGGGGGGGGGGGTCCTGAGGGGGTGTCAGAGGGGTCACCAAAGACCATCAGAAAACAGTATTTTCTGTTGGTCATGGGGTTCTGTGTGGGAAGTTTGGTCCATTTCTATCACTGCTGGGATTTAGAATGCTCTTTGATTGTAGGAGAACTATAAATCCCAGCAACTACAACTCCCAAACCTCAAGGTCTGTTTTCCCCAAACAACATCAGTGTTCACATTTGGCATATTGAGTATTCGTGCCAACATTATTTGAGTCCACAGCGCTCTCTGGATGTAGGTGAACTACAACTCTGAAACTCAAGGTCAATGCTGACCAAACCCTTCCAGTATTTTCTGTTGACCATGGGAGTTCTGTGTGCCAAGTTTGGTTCAATTCCATCATTGGTGGAGTTCAGTATTGTAGGTGAACTATAAATCCCAGCAACTACAACTCTCAAATGTCAAGGTCTATTTTCCCCATACTTTACCAGTGTTCACATTTGGGCATATTGAGTATTTGTGCCAAGTTTGGTCCAGATCCATCTTTGTTTGAGTCCATAGTGCTCTCTGGATGTAAGTGAACTACAACTCCAAAACTCAATGTCAATGTCCATCAAACCCTTCCAGTATTTTCTGTTGATCATGGGAGTCCCGTGTGCCAAAGTTTGGCCCAATTCTATCATTGGTGAGGTTCAGAATGCTCCTCTGGAAGGGTTTGGTCGGCATTAGAGTTGTAGACTGTGGACTCAAACAATAATGGATCTGGACCAAACTTGGCACGGATACTCAATATGCCCAAATATGTACACTGGCAGAGTTTGGGAAAAAGAGACCTTGACATTTCAGAGTTGTGGTTGCTGGGATTTACAGTTTACCTAGTCAAAGAGCATACTGAACCCCACCAACAACAGAATTGGGCCAAACTTCCCACACATCACCCCCATGACCAACAGAAAATACTATGTTTTCTGATGGTCTTTGGCAACCCCTGTGACATCCTTGATTTCCAAGGTACAGAAATGCTGCTCTGGGGCTTTTAGTGCAACTTCTAGTGGACGCTGAGCATAAAGTTTCACAGGAAGTCTTAGACATGCCTAAAGAGATCATATCAATCAAATCTGAATACACAGCTCCTCAAAAGTTGAACTCACAAATATTTAAAGAAGAAGTATGGTCCTCCAGTTGTTGAGGGCTTCTCAAATACCTATCATTGCCCACACTGGCTGGTACCACTTCACAGAATCATAGAATCAGTGTTGGAAGAGACCTCATGGGCCATCCAGTCCAACCTCATTCTGCCAAGAAGCAGGAAAATTGCATTCAAAGCACGCCCGTTAGATGGCCATCCAGCCTCTGTTTCAAAGCCTCCAAAGAAGGAGCCTCCACCACACTCTGGAGAGTTCCACTGCTGAACAGCTCTCACAGTCATGTTCAGATGGAATCTCCTTTCTTGTAGTTTGAAGCCATTGTTCCGCATCCTAGTTTCCAGGGAAGCAGAAAACAAGCTTGCTCCCTCCTCCCTGTGACTTCCACTCACATATTTATACATGGCTATCATGTCTCCTCTCAGCCTTCGCTTCTTCAGGCTAAACATGCGCAGCTCTTTAAGCCGCTCCTCATAGGGCTTATTCTCCAGACCCTTGATCATTTGAGTCGCCCTCCTCTGGACACATTCCAGCTTGTCAATATCTCTCTTCAATTGTGGTGCCCAGAATTGGACATAGTATTCCAGTATTTGAAATTGTAGTCCAAAAGACTGAGAAGCCTTGTACTCAGCTAGAACAGCCCAAGTAACGATGAAAGCAATATTGAAGCCCTTTCCATATTGCTGCCGTCTCCCCGTTGTGTGCAGATCAGATGGAACTTGACCTGAATAATAAGCGAGCGGGAATCCTGAGATGAATAGCAAGTAAATTGGAGCATCCCCGCCTGTGTGTAGGCCGGTCGATGAAGGATGCTGGACCAAAGGTTATTAAATCCAACAGCAAATGGTTAGAATTGGATTATCCTTTCTAAGCAATGGCTATAATGTGGTTCGTGCTGCAACTACAGGCTGCAAAATGAATGCTTATCTGATGGAAATAGAATTACCCATTTGCAAAAATATTTAGGACACTTGTGCCTTTTCTTTGCATCCTTTTCAGAAAATATTGACTGTGTTCTTGCATTCTGTAATGCAAAGTTACATTCCCATCATCATCATAATAGGATTGCTGTAGGTTTTTTCGGGCTATATGGCCATGGTCAAGAGGCATTCTCTCCTAACATTTCGCCTGCATCTATGGCAAGCATCCTCAGAGGTAGTGAAGTCTGTTGGAACTAGGAAAAGGGGTTTATATATCTGTGGAATGACCAGGGTGGGACAAAGGACTCTTGTCTGCTGGAGCTAGGTGTGAATGTTTCGACTGATCACCTTGATTAGCATTTGATTGCCTGGCAGTGCCTGGAGCAAACTTTTGTTGAGAGGTGATTAGATGTCCTTGTTTGTTTCCTCTCTGTTGTTGTGCTGTTGTAATTATAGAGGTTTTTTTTTTTTAATACTGGTAGCCAGATTTTGTTCATTTTCATGGTTTCCTTCTTAACACTCCCTTTCTCAAGTCTCATGGGGGGGGGGGGGGGGATAAATGTATAAATAGAAACCATTAAAACAAATATATCAAAGGACACATGCTGGTTCTATGCCAAACCTTGGCAAACTTGGGCCCTCTGGGTGTTTTGGACTTCAGGCTGTTAGGAATTGTGGGAGTTGAAGTCCAAAACACCCGGAGGACCCAAGTTTGCCAATGTACCAAACTACATTATATAGTCAATGTATAACCACATAATGCAATTCAGTGCAGTTCAAACTGCATTATAAGGTCAGTTTCTCAGTTTCTCACCAGCACCCTTGGGCAGAGAAAGCTAAAGACTTTGTAGAACTACAAATCCCAAGATTCCATAGCATTGAGCCATAGCAGTTGAAGTGGTGTCAAACTGCTTCTCATTCTACAATGGGATTTTGGCCTGCATCAATAGGAGCATAGTGTCTAGATCTAGGGAAGTAATGCTCCCCATGCTCTATTCCGCTTTGGTTAGACCACACCTGGAATATTGTGTCCAATTCTGGGCACCACAATTCAAGAGAGATATTGACAAGCTGGAATGTGTCCAGAGGAGAGCGACTAAAATGATAAAAGGTCTGGAGAACAAGCCCTATGAGGAGCGGCTCAGGGAACTGGGCATGTTTAGCCTGAAGAAGAGAAGGCTGAGAGGAGATATGATAGCCATGTATAAATATGTGAGAGGAAGCCACAGGGAGGAGGGAGCAAGCTTGTTTTCTGCTTCCTTGGAGACTAGGACGCAATGGAACAATGGCTTCAAACTACAAGAGAGGAGATTCCATCTGAACATGAGGAAGAACTTCCTGACTGTGAGAGCCGTTCAGCAGTGGAACTCTCTGCCCCGGAGTGTGGTGGAGGCTCCTTTTTGGAAGCTTTTAAGCAGAGGCTGGATGGCCATTTGTCAGGGGTGATTTGAATGCAATATTCCTGCTTCTTGGCAGAATGGGGTTGGACTGGATGGCCCATGAGGTCTCTTCCAACTCTTTGATTCTATGATTCTATGATTCTATGAGTGTAGATGCATCTATAGCTATCCAAATGACATAAGTTAGGATGTAAATATAAGCCTCCTGTAATAACTTTGACTGGCCTCTAGATGGCAGTCTTACAACACAGAAGGAGATAGTTGTAAGGCTAGTTATTGCACATTCTTGGTAGGTCAGCTCAAGATGCATCTACACTACCATATAAAATCCAGATTATCTGATTTGAGTTGGATTATATGACAGTGTAGACTCATATAATCAAGTTTAAAGCAGTGAGGACACAGCCCCAGAAACCTAAATCCCCTAAAGTCACCAGATCCTGTCTTGACATCAGATGCTAATGCTGGTGAAAGGACCAAGGCAGAGACATCTCCAGCTCATCCCCTGTTTGGGTATCAGCCAGCACGCCAACGACTTAAATCCAGACATATTTTTCTAAGATCTACAGAGACACTCGGTGGAACACCCCAGCAAGCGAGAGTCCAAAAGTGGCAGGCTCAAACCCAGAACCTCAACCAATGGCTGATACCAAATGAGAGACTCTCCCATGGGCACACAGAGGACTGGGCGACTTGGAAGGCACTGAACAGACTGCACTCTGGCACCACGAGATGCAGAGCCAACCTTCAGAAATGGGGCTACAAAGTGGAATCCTCGGCATGTGAGTGTGGAGAAGAGCAAACCACTGACCACCTGCTGCAATGCAACCTGAGCCCTGCCACATGCACAAGGGAGGACCTTCTTGCAGCAACACCAGAAGCACTCCAAGTGGCCAGATACTGGTCAAAGGACATTTAACCAACTACCAAACTCACACATTTTGTATTTTCTCAGTTTGTTTGCTTTGCTCTGTTAGAAATGTAATATAATTGACTGGCTGCCCTGACATGAGAAATAAATCAGATGCTAAGCAGGGTTATCCTTGGTTAGTGCTTGGTTGGGAGACTGCCAATGAATACGAGATGTTGCAAATATTTTTGAGAGAACAAGCCAGGGAAACAATATTTGAAAATCCAAAGAAAACTGTATGGAATTATTGGAGTTACCATAAGTCAACAGGCAACTTGGGTGCACACAAACACACGCAGGTCAACGCAATAGACCAGTGGTTCTCAATCTGTGGGTCCCCAGGTGTTTTATCCTACAACTCCCAGAAATCCCAGCCAGTTTACCAGCTAGGTTCTTGTGGGTTTTTCGGGCTATAGGGCCATGTTCTAGAGCAGTGGTTCTCAACCTATGGGGCCCCAGGTGTTTTGGCCTACAACTCCCAGAAATCCCAGCCAGTTTACCAGCTGTTAGGATTTCTGGGAGTTGAAGGCCAAAAACATCTGGGGACCCCAGGTTGAGAACCACTGTTCTAGAGGCATTTCTCCTGATGTTTTGCCTGCATCTATGGCAAGCATCCTCAGAGACCTCACTACCTCTGAGGATGCTTGCCATAGATGCAGGCGAAACGTCAGGAGAAATGCCTCTAGAACATGGCCCTATAGCCCAAAAAAACCCACAAGGACCTAGTGATTCCAGCCATGAAAGCCTTCGACAATACAGTTTACCAGCTGTTAGGATTTCTGGGAGTTGAAGGCCAAAATAGCTGGGGACCCATAGGTTGAGAACAACTGCAATAGACCGTTTTGAATTTTAAGATATATACAACCTATCACTATCCTCGTGCTTTGTGAGGAATGGTCAGTGCTTGGAAAAGCTCCCTTTTGGACTAGAACTTCCAGGATTCTGTACTGGCCATGCTCCATGAGAAGTTCTGAATGTTGTAGTCATAAAAAGTAGATTTTCCAAGTTCCATCCTCCAGTCTGATTGCGGATTATCTGCTTTTATATTCCAGAATATATAGAATCATAGAATCAAAGAGTTGGAAGAGAACTCATGGTCCATCCAGTCCAACCCCATTCTGCCAAGAAGAAGGAATATTGCATTTAAATCACCCCTGACAGATGGCCATCCAGCCTCTGTTTAAAAGCTTCCAAAGAAGGAGCCTCCACCACATGGCAGTGTGCATCCAGCAGAGTTGTTTTAGCCTCAGAGGAAGGCAAGAGCAAACCATATAGGACAGTGCTGTCATAGGTTTGGCTTGACTTTAGGGCACACAACAACAACAACAACAACAACACAAAAATAAACACTAAGGAAATCCATCATAGTAACAAAATGGCAAAGGCCCTACAGAGAGTCAAAAGAGCATATAGATGTACACATCGGTTCTGCAATACACATCCGTTGGAACTGAATGTGTGTGCAAAACAGTGTACATTCACTGGGTTGTAGGTTTTTCGGACTATATGGCCTTGTTCCAGAAGCATTATCTCCTGACGTTTCACCTGCATCTATGGAAAGCATCCTCAGAGGTTGTGAGCTCACAACCTCTTGAGGATGCTTGCCATAGATGCAAGCGAAATGTCAGGAGAGAATGCTTCTATGTTCTAGCCCGAAAAACCTACAACAACACAGTGGTTCCAGCCATGAAAGCCTTCGACAATAGAGTGTGCATTCACATTAAGGAGTAAGCATGCACAAGAGTTTAATCTGTTTCTGTTTTCTTGCCTATTCTAAAGCCTTTGACTGTGTGGATCATAATCAATTGTGGCAAGTTCTTGGTGGTATGTATGGGCACCTTGTCTCTCTCCTGAGGAATCTGTGTAAGGACCAAGTAGCAACAGCAAGAACTGACCATGGAACAACAGACTGGTTCAAGATTGGGAAAGGCGTACGGCACGGCTGCATCCTCTCACCCAACCTCTTCAACTTGTATGCAGAACACATCATGCCATGTGCGGGGCTTGAGGAATGCAAGGCTGGGGTTAAAACTGCTGGATGAAACATTAACAACCTTAGATATGCGGATGATACCACTTTGATGGCTGAAAGCGAGGAGGAGCTGAGGAGCCTTCTGACCAAGGTGAAAGAAGAAAGTGCAAAAGCTGGGTTGCAGTTAAACAAAAAAAAACCAAGATGATGACAACCAGACTGATGGATAACTGGCAAATAGAGGGAGAAAACGTGGAAGCAGCAGGGACAGGGTTTGTATTTCTAGGCACAAAGATGATTGCAGATACAGACTGCGGTGAGGAAATCAGAAGAGGTTTCCTTCTTGGGAGGAGAGCAAGGACCAAACTCGATAAAAGAGTAAAGAGTAGAGACATCACACTGGCAACTAAGATCCACATAGTTAAAGCAATTGTATTCCCTGTAGTAACCTATGGATGTGAGAGCTGGACCATAAGGAAGGCTGAGAGAAGGAAGAGAGACACTTTTGAACTGTGGTGTTGGAGGAAAATGCTGAGAGTGCCTTGGACTGAGAGATCCAACCAGTCCATCCTCCAGGAAATAAAGCCCGACTGCTCATTGGAGGGAAGGATAGTAGAGGCAAAGATGAAGTACTTTGGCAACATCATGAGAAGAAAGGAAAGCTTAGAGAAGACAATGATGCTGGGAAGAATGGAAGGAAAAAGGAAGAGGGGCCGACCAAGGGCAAGGTGGATGGATGGCATCCTTGAAGTAATTTGAATGCAATATTCCTGCTTCTTGGCAGAATGGGGTTGGACTGGATGGCCCATGAAGTCTCTTCCAACTCTGATTCTAGAATTCTATGATTCTAAGTGACTGGCTTGACCTTGAAGGAGCTGGGGGTGGCCACAGCTGACAGGGAGCTCTGGTGTGGGCTGGTCCATGAGGTCACGAAGAGCCGGAAGTGACTGAACGAATAAACAACAGCAACAAATGCACAAGCATGCAAACATGAACAATGGCATCACATAGGGAAATCTGTTCTCAAAACCATTTCTTTTGCATCTCAACGCAATCCAAAGTGCCTTAGACATCCATTCTGCTATTATAAGAGGGGATAAAGCATAATTATCCCTGTTTTTCCATGGTGCAAAGATAACACCCCCCACGTTTTCGTCCCTAGCACATGACACCTTTCTGTGCATTTTAGGAGCAATGACCTGGGATCATGTGGCTCCTTGCACTTGTGCCCCAGTAACCTTTATCACTGTACAAAAACCCTCAGGCTGTCATGGTGAAGTTGTGCAAATGTGGTGCAATAGGCCAGACCAGTCTTTGTGGGATCTGCATTCAGCTTCACTTGTTGTAAAAAAAAAAAAGGAAAGACTTCACAATCCTGAATGAGCAGCTAGACAAGAAGTCTAGCACCCAAAAACAAAGACGTTTTGGTAACTCAGGTTGCATCGACGATGCTGGAGAATGAATGCACCTTGAAACCACAATAAACATCATAGCACAAGTCTAAGGAATCCCAGGAGTTGTAGTTTTGCATGGGATTTAGCCTTCTCTGCGCAAGAGTGCTGGTGCCTCACCAAACCACAACTCCCAGGATTTGTCATGGTGAAGTTGTGCAAATGTGGTGCAATAGGCAATTCCACTGAAAGCTTTGTGTGCAATGTGCTCGCTATGTCCCAGGATTTCATATATGCATATGAGGATATAGTACACATATTATTTGATTGATTTGATTTGATCAGAAGGTGAGAGGCGTCTACCTTGGTCCATATATTAATGGACAATGTATTGGAAATCTCACATCAGAACAACACATTTTATGTGTGGCCAAGACCCAAATAGATTTTCAGTGGAAGCATAGCATAATGTCATTCTGGAGGATCTAGAAATATGTTTAAAGATGTGAAAGGGTGTCAGAGGAAGCAGGCTTGTATTGGGCTGCCCTGGAGACTAGGACTCAATGGAGCCATGGGTTCGAATGAAAGTGTGGTGAAGTATGAATTTTAACCTGCAGTATAATTATAGATAGGTGTTTGAGAGGGTAAGTATTTAAAGTTGCATAACTGGGGTGGGAGTGGTAGCCAGCTCAGCTCACTTTGAGCTGGGTTGCTATGGAAAAGGGGCGGAGACAACTGCCACTTGGTAGGGCAGCCATTTAAAAACAGTCAGTCTGCAGTCTGTGAACTGCAGGAGTGGCTGGTTCTGTAGTAGTGAGAATCAGGGAAGTAGTCTGTAGTCAGTGAACTACAGGAGAGGCTGGTTCTGTCATATAGGGAGAACCAGGAAGGTAGTCTGTAGTTTAAAATCTACAGGGAAAGGCTGATTCTACTGTAGTAAGAATCAGGTTTTGGCTTTTAGCCTGAGTAGTTTAGATAAGTCGAGTTGATTTATCTATATTAGTACTTAATCTATGAGTAGAAAGGGTAAGAGAAACCCAGTGAGAATCTTTATTACAACAGAAATATCAGAAAGAAAGAATAAGCTCATATCTGAAGTAATCTGTTAAGGAAAAAAACACAGTTTGAAGAAAAATAGGTTTGAAACCCGTTTAGTGAAGGGAAGAGTCCTCTCCAGAGTTGTTTTAAGGAATGTTATAAATGTAACCTCTGGAGATATGTGCCTCTAAGAGTTAAGAAACACTGAAACCGTCAAGCTTCTCCTACATTTCAATAAACTTGTTACAGTTTCTTCTAAAGCCCGGTCTCTGCTACAAATATTTTCCAAGTTAAGTCACGCAACACACTGAAGAAAGACCAAATCAAAATTACTAGCTATTAGCTATGCTATCAATTTAATAAGCCTTTACAAAGTGGTGGCTCTTTTACAAAATAGTTACATATTGGTGGCATCTTTACAGAAAGAAAAGAAGATACTTACCGATATGTGCTTGTTGTAGAGGCTGGAGTTCTTTACCATCCATACAATGATCCAAATCCTTTCAACTTGACTTTGCTCTCCTGATTGCCCTATAAATACCTATTATGGCATATCCAACTACCTCCACAAAAAATTCCAGTTTTGTATCTTTCACTTAAATTGTGTTTTTTGGGGGGAGACACTGAAAGGTGCCAGGGCTTTGCCTTCCAAGGCACGATTGGAGTCTATATACCAGAGTCAGTCTGAGGCTCTTATCTCATCTCACTGGAAACCTCATTCCACCCAGACAAGATTTTCGAGGTTTTTTCGTCAGACATCAGAGGCACAAATCTTTCCCCGAACGTATCTTTCTCAGCCTCCGGGGTCAAGAAGTGGCTTCAGAAAAATAAATAGAGGGCAGTGGGGAATCTTCACAAGCTGAGCCTTGAGCTTGGTACAAACCCGGCGGTGCCCAAGGCTGAATAATATACAGGTATTCCTCTGGAAAGTCCTATTTTTCCCCAGACTAAAAAAAGTAGGCTTTATCTGTGTCCCTCTGTTTTTCTATAGAAGGGGGTGAGAAACATCTCTCTCATAATTAAATCATATTTTGGGAACTGCAGACTATTATTTCCTCCCAGGCTGGTAGGCAGGGAGAAAGATAAGGAAAGATGGAAAGGAAAGAAAAGGAAAGGAAAGGAAAGGAAAGGAAAGGAAAGGAAAAGAAAGGAAAAGGAAAAGGAAAAGGAAAGGAAAGGAAAGGAAAGGAAGGGAAAGGAAAGGAAGGGAAAGGAAGGGAAAGGAAGGGAAGGGAAGGGAAGGGAAGGGAAGGGAAAGGAAAGGAAAAGAAAGGAAAGGAAAGGAAAGGAAAGGAGAGAAGAGGAGAGGAGAGGAGAGGAGAGGAGAGGAGAAGAAAGGAGAGGAGAGAAAAGAAAAAGTATGGAGAAGAGAAGGAAGGAGAGGAGGGGAAAGGAGGGGAGGAAAGGGAAAGAAAGGAGAGGAGAGAAAAGAAAGGAAGAAGGTAGAGAGGAGAGGCAAGAAATGAGAGGGGGAGGAAGGAAAGGGAGAAGAGAGATGAGAAAGAAGGAATGGAGAGGACAAGCAAGGAAAGGAAAAGAAAGGAGTTGAGAGGATAAGAGGAAAGGGAAAGAAAAGAGAGAGAAATAGAGGGGAGGAGAAGAAAGGAGAGGAGAGAAAAGGAAAAATAAAGAGAGGAAAAGGGAAGGGAGGGAAGGGAAGGAAAAGCAAGGAAAAGAAAAGAAAGGAGACAGAAGAGATGGGAGGAAAGGAAAAGAAAAGGGAGGGTAAGGTGAGGGGAGAAGAAGAGAGGGGAAGAAAGGAGAGGAAAGAAAAGGCAAGAGGAGAGGAAGAGAGGGAAGGAAAAGAAAAGAGATGTGAAGAGAGGGGAGGGGATGGGAGGAAAGGAGAGAAGAAGAGGAGGGAAAAGGAAAAGAGGTGGGTTAAACCGCTGAGCTGCTGAACTTGCTGACTGAAAGGTCACAGATTTGAATCTGGGGAGCGGCGTGAGCTTCCGCTGTCAGCCCCAGCTTCTGCCAATCTAGCTGTTTGAAAACATTCAAATGTGAGTACATCAATAGGGACCGCTCCAGCGGGAAGGTAATGGTGCGCCATGCAGTTTTGCCGGCCACATGACCTTGGAGATGTCTATGGACAACGCCGGCTCTTTGACTTGGAAATGGAGATGAGCACCAACCCCCAGAGTCGGACACAACTGGACTTAATGTCAGGACAACACCTTTACCTTTACCTACTTTGAAAGTAGTTGTTCTACTCCAGAAATTTTGTTTATGTTGAATTGGTTAACGGTTCGAATCCGTGGAGCGGCATGAGCTTCCGCTGTCAGCCCCAGCTTCTGCCAACCTAGCAGTTTGAAAACATGCAAATATGAGTAGATCAATAGGTACCGCTCTGGCGGGAAGGTAATGATGCTCCATGCAGTCTTGCCAGCCACATGACCTTGGAGATGTCTATGGACAATGCCAACTCTTTGGCTTAGAAATTAGGCCTGGGTAACAACGCAAAAATTTGTTTCTAAAATCGATTTGTATTTGGGGGGTTTTTTTGTTTCGATATTTAAAATAATTACAAAATTTTCCTTTTAAAAAGATCGATATTTACGAAATTTCGTAAATGGTAAAAAATTAACGAATCGATTTCTGAAACAATAACGAATTGATTCGTTAATAGCGGACGCGACCGCGAAATACGCTAAAAAACCTCCAAAAACTTCTGAAGCTTCCCTCTCCCTCTGTTGTTGACTGTTGGTGTGATATTATAATTTTTTTTCACTAATTAAACCATAAAACTGGCCCAGACATGCGGAAATAATAATGAAACGATCTC
Source organism: Anolis sagrei (assembly GCF_037176765.1). NCBI lineage: Eukaryota > Metazoa > Chordata > Lepidosauria > Squamata > Anolidae > Anolis > Anolis sagrei. Next base: position 6,719,649 of record NC_090023.1, read on the forward strand.
GGAACAATAACGAAACGAATACAATAACGAAATACGAAGCATTTGCAAAACGTATTTAAAAATTCGTTTTTTTTAATAATTGCTCCAGAATGGTTCGTTATCGTTTTGTAATTGGAAAAATTAACGAATTATTAACGAATTACGAATTAACGAAACGAAACCGCCCAGGCCTATTAGAAATGGAGATGAGCACCAACTCCCAGAGTCAGACATAACTATTATTTATTTATTTATTTATTTATTTATTTAGAGCTTTTATAACCCGGTCTTCTCGACCTCCGAAGAGGGACTTGGGCCAGCTAACAACAGGAAATTCGTACACAAATAAGCTAAAACATAATAACATCATAATACGTTAATACATTAAGATATTTATTATTTATTTATTTCGGTCATTTATACCCCGCCTTTCTCACCCCCTAGGGGGGACTCAAGGCGGCTTACATCCGGCACAATTCGATGCCCACAATTACAATAAAATACAATAGTAAAACACAATAGATTAAAAACAGACAATTAATACAGTACAACATAACACAATACAATCAACTAAAAACCACTCTAAAAACTTGCGTTCATCGTGTTCTAAAATCTGTCAATCCATTTAGCATTGCCATAGTCATTAAAATGCAGATGAAACAACTGGACTTAATGTCAGGGGAAAAGCTTTACCTTTACCTAGTCCAATAGAAGATTGGATGGGCATCTTTCAAGGGTGCTTAAGCACCTGGCATTGTCCGTAGACACTTCCAAGGTCATGTGGCCGGCATGACTGCATGGAGCGCCATTACCTTCCCGCCGGAGTGGTACCTATTGATCTACTCACATTTGCATGTTTTCATACTGCTAGATTGGCAGAAGCTGGGGCTGACAGAGGAAGCTCACGCCGGTCCCTGTTTTTGAACCATCAACTAATTCAGCATGGCTTTATAAGGTTGGACTAGATGGCCTTTGAGGTTCTTTCCAACTCTTAAGATGCTTGCTTCTTTAGTCTAATGCATCTGGAAGGAAGTCTAGCTGGATTATACAGCAATCAGTTCCAATTGTTGCCGAGGTTTCAAGAAAGTGTATTTCCAAATTTGGCCTGGATTTCGGCACCCCAAAAGCGCCAACTCCCCGATGGTCCTTGTCCCACAGAACAATGACACTCACCTATATCTGGCTGGGATAACCGCCTTCCCTTCCCGGGGGAACCTGCAATTTCCTGGACTGGAATGCAGCTCCACGCGGCTGATCTGATTGCTTCTGCTCGTGGCGTGTTCCACTCGAAAACGTTGTCAAGTTTTGTGGGGCGGCTGCTGCCCTCCAGCAAAACCCTGCCAACGACTGTACCGCACTTTTCTCCGAAATTGAGACATCCATTGCTTCCTTCTCCTTTGTGACTTGCATTATGAAGTGTCCCAAAGGGGAAATGGGGAGGCGGTGGGGGGGCAGGAAAGGAAATGGCAAGTTTATTCAGCGGCTGCCACTCCCTCCGGTCACGGCTGCGAGAGAATTACACAATCATTTCTGTGGCAATTAATCTCCCAATTCATTGACGCTTTTATGAAAGACGGACGGACTTAGTCGTCTGGGCATTTGTTAGTATTTTTTGCAACGGCCTGGCTAACCAGCACCTTGGGAGGAATTCACTCACATGCTGCTTTTTGCCTTCTTTGCTTTCCAGTCATTTGGAATTTGTGGTGACCCGAAGGCAACCCAATCACAGAGTTTTATGGGGCTGAGAAAGTGTGACTCACTTCAGGTCACCCAATGGGTTTCCATGGCCAAGCGGGGAATTGAACCCAGAGTCATAGTCCAATGCTCAAACCACAAGGGATAATTGGTTGTTGTGTTTTATGGGCTGTATGGCTATGATCCAGAAGCATTCTCTCCTGACATTTCACCTGCATCTATGACAGGCATCCTTAGAGGTTGTGAGGTCTGTTGGAAACAAGGCAAGTGGGGTTTATATACCTGTGGAATAATTTCCAGGGTGAGAGAAAGAACTCTTGTCTGTTTGAGGAAAGTGTGAATGCAGCAATTGGCCAGCTTGATTACCATTGAAAAGACATGCAGCTTCAAAGCCTGGTTGCTTCCTGCCTGGGGGAATCCTTTGTTGGGAGGTGTTAGCTGGCCCTGATTGTTTCCTATCTTCCACTCTGGACATTCCACAGATATATAAACCTCACTTGCCTAGTTTCCAACAGATGTTTTAAGGGAGAGTAGATGTTTTGGGGGCAACTGAAAGAACACTTCTGAAACTCTGCTGTGTTTTGTGCATTGGCATATCTTTGTCCCCAACAGTTCAAAGAGATATCTCAGTTTAACAGCTGAGAAACCTAATTGCCATGCATGAATACTAGTGGATATTTACCACTAAGGAGACAGTTGAGTCAAGCAAGTTTTTAACTCTTCTCATGAAGATTCTTGGGTTACGTATGCCAAAAGGTTATGGAGATTTTCATTTCCCCCCAAAAAGAGAATGACAAATCACAGCTTTAGCACAGCAGATTAACCACCAGCTGCAATAAGTCTTGCCCATCGAAAGGCCATTCAATGCTAATCAAGCTGTCCATCTTCAACGTTCACACTTGCCTCAACCATATAAGACTTCTTTCTCCCACCCTGGACATCATTCCACAGATATATAAACCCCACTTGCCTAGTTCCCAACAGACCTCACAACATCTGAGGATGCCTGTGATAGATGTGGGTAAAATGTCAGGAGAGAATGACTCTGGAACATGGCCATACAGCCCAAAAAACTCTCAGCAACCCACCGACAAGAAAAGAGATTCCAAGTGAACATTAGGAGGCAGTTCGAAGCCCGGGCTAGAGGTGAGCACTCAACCTTCAGCCCAGTTCACTTCCCACCTAGCAGATCGAAAACAGCTGTGAGTAGATAAATAAGTACCGCTCAAGTGGGCACCATAAGGAAATACCAGAAAATGTGGTAATTTGCTCAAAAGAAGGAAGGTCTGCAAACAGGGCTCTTTGACATGGAGGATGGAGCAACAGAACCCTCTCATGGCCAAGATTGAGCACACCCTCCAAGATGTCAAAGATGGGAAAAGCCTATATACATCACATGCAACTCCTAGAGCTGCCTATCTATTCTGTGATTTAACCTCTTACAGTCCAAATCTGTACTGTTGTCTCTCCTGTCCGTGTTCTGTGATCCACCCTGAGTCCCCTTCGAGGTGAGAAAGACGGAATACAAATACTGTAAATAAATCAAAGGAGGCAGATCAAGGCAATGTCTCTTGTCTTCAGCTGGCGCAATCTAGAACTACAACTCCCACAGAAGCAGATCAAGGCGATGCCTCCTGTCTTCAGCTGGCGCAAGATAAAATTACAACTCCTATAGTGGGATATCACAAATGTCTGCAAAGTTGGAAAATTATATCTACAAGAATACATCCCCCCCCCCCCCCCCCACACACACACACACATACACTTTGCAGAAATGTGTAATATTCCACTGTGGAGAAGTGGGGAGGGCCATATACAAGGGGAAAGGTAACTATCTTCCCATTCCAAATTCAAATGTAATTCCTATTGGGAAATAAGACTTTCCCAAGTCTCACACGCCTGAGAGACGTGGACTATATACAGACATCACATGCAACTCCTAGAATGATTCCATCAGTGTTGCCTCCAAAAAATCCTGCAAATCTCTTGGGAAGACAAGCGAACAAATGTCAGCATGCTGGAAGAAGCAAAGACCACCAGCATTGAAGCGATGCTCTTCCACCATCAAGTCCACTGGACCAGCCACGTTGTCCAGATGCCCAACCACCGTCTGCCAAAGCAGTTGCTCTACTCCGAACTCAAGAATGGAGAATGGAATGTCAGTGGGCAGGAAAAGAGATTTAAAGATGGGCTCAAAGCCAACCTTAAAAACTCTGGCATAGATATTGAGAACTGGGAAGCCCTTGAGCAATCCAACTGGAGGTCAGCTGTGACCAGCAGTGCTGCAGAATTTGAAGAGGCATGAATGGAGGGCAAAAGAGAGAAACGTGCCAAGAGGAAGGTGTGTCAAGCCAACCTTGTCCGAGACCGCCTTCCACCTGGAAACCAATGCCCTCACTGCGGAAGAAGATGCAGATCAAGAATAGGGCTCCATAGTCACCTACGGACCCACCCTGGAAGATCATCCTACTCGGACTACGAGGTTTCACCTAAGTAAGTAAATAAGTAATTCTTATTCTCCTTTTGTGCTGCTCTGCATTGAGTTATTGTTCCGCTGTTGCTTTTTTGAGGTCAAACAAATTGGTTCAGTTTAGATGGGAGACCACCAACAATGACCATTTCAAAGGAAGGGAATGGTTAACCACCTTTGAGTATTCCTTGCCTTAAAAAAAACCCCTTTGAAAATGGCGGGGTCACCATAAGTTGACTTGAAAGCATCCCTTTGGGCACATTGTTGGGGTGAGCAAGACAGGAGCAACCTTTGGTGCCTCTCCAAAATTACATCCTTTCCCCAAAATTATGGCTTGTTTCATCCACAGCCCAGAACCTCATGTCTGGTCTCACATCCTTTTGCAGAATGCCAATTCTCACCCTTCAAGGAAGGCTCACTTGTCTGTTTCTTGTGACTATTTTGAGACGGGTGCCTAATGAGAAGACGGCTTTTCCCAAACACCAGCTTTTGTGATTCAGTGCTTTTATTTCCTTTGATATATCAAAAAAGAAAAAGGCCCTTTGCAAGGGAAGCCGGGATAGTTTCCCCCTTGGCTCCTTTTCTCTTCATCTTGGACTTCAAAAGAATGAGACAAAGCTGGGAAAAACGCATTTTGTTTAGACTGAAACTGTCAGGGATATTCCAGGGAATGCAGTGCAAACAAGTCAACTTTCCCATCACGGAAGTGAGTTATTCTCACCCAATGCTGATTCTTCTGTCTTTATTATTTTTGCTACTGATGTCAGTTTTGGTAAATACCCAAAAAACATACATTGTGTTGCTATGCTGTACATAATGGGACACAATGAGGGAACACACACACACACACATACACACACACACACGTATGGCTTGGTTGAGCCACAAAAAATGGTTCAACACTTGTTTCAGATGTAGAGGGTACTGGTAGTTCGATTCTAAAGTCTATTCCCATTTTCACAGAAAAAAATTTCAAAACTTTTTGAAACTTCAGAGACTTCCAAATCATTTCGTTAATAGTTTGAAAGTGTTATTTCCTGTTTCATTGGGTGGTCTTTACTTTGAAAGTAGTGGTTTTACTCCAGAAGCGAGGAAAAGCAAGCAGAAGAAATTTGTTCCTTCTCTGGTTTAAAACTGGCCTCTCTGGCTTTAAAACTGGCTTCTCTGGCTTGAACCAAGGCCAGGAAATTCCTTCCTTCTCTGGTTTTAAACTGGCTTCTCTTGCTTTAAAACTGGCTTCTCTGGTTTGAGCTGAGGCTAGGAAATTACTTCCTTCTCTGGTTTAAAACTGGCTTCTCTGGCTTGAGCCGAGGCCAGGGACCAGAAGCGGGAAAAAGCAAACGGAGGAAATTCCTTCCTTCTCTGGTTTTAAACTGGCTTCTCTGGCTTTAATACTGGAATCTCTGGCTTAAGCCGAGGCCAGGAAATTCCCTCCTTCTCTGGTTTAAAACTGGCTTCTCTGGCTTGAGCTGAGGCCAGGAAAATCCCTCCTTCTCTGGTTTAAAACTGGCTTCTCTGGCTTGAGCCGAAGCCAAGGACCAAAAGTGGGGAAAAGCAAATGGAGGAAATTCGTTCCTTCTCTGGTTTAAAACTGGCTTCTCTGGCTTTATAACTGGCTTCTCTGGCTTGAGCCGAGGCCTGGAAATTCCCTTCTTCTCTGGTTTTAAACTGGCTTCTCTGTCTTTAAAACTGGCTTCTCTGGCTTGAGCTGAGGCCAGGAAATTCCCTCCTTCTCTGGTTTAAAACTTGCTTCTCTGGCTTGAGCCAAAGCCAGGGATCAAAAGTGGGAAAAGCAAATGGGGGAAATTCGTTCCTTCTCTGGTTTAAAACTGGCTTCTCTGGCTTTATAACTGGCTTCTCTGGCTTGAGCCGAGGCCAGGAAATTCCCTCCTTCCCTGGTTTTAAACTGGCTTCTCTGGCTTTAAAACTGGATTCTCTGGCTTGAGCTGCGGCCAGGAAATTTCCTCCTTCTCTGGTTTAAAACTGGCTTCTCTGGCTTTAAAACTGGATTCTCTGGCTTGAGCTGCGGCCAGGAAATTTCCTCCTTCTCTGGTTTAAAACTGGCTTCGCTGGCTTGATCCGAGGCCAGGGACCAGAAGTGGGGAAAAGCAAATTGAGGAAATTCCTTCATTCTCTGGTTTAAAACTGGCTTCTCTGGCTTGAGCCGAGGCCAGGAAATTCCTTCCTTCTCTGGTTTTAAACTGGCTTCTCTGGCTTTAAAACTGGCTTCTCTGGTTTGAGCTGAGGCTAGGAAATTTGTTCCTTCTCTGGTTTAAAACTGGCTTCTCTGGCTTGAGCCGAGGCCAGGAAATTCCTTCCTTCTCTGGTTTTAAACTGGCTTCTCTGGCTTTAAAACTGGCTTCTCTGGTTTGAGCTGAGGCTAGGAAATTTGTTCCTTCTCTGGTTTAAAACTGGCTTCTCTGGCTTGAGCCGAGGCCAGGAAATTCCTTCCTTCTCTGGTTTTAAACTGGCTTCTCTGGCTTTAAAACTGGCTTCTCTGGTTTGAGCTGAGGCTAGGAAATTTGTTCCTTCTCTGGTTTAAAACTGGCTTCTCTGGCTTGATCCAAGGCCAGGGACTAGAAGTGGGGAAATGCTGAATAATTTCCGACTCACTTCCTGAGTCGTAACAAAAATGGTGGGAAAAGCTTTGGAAGGGCAAAGGTACTTCCAGTTTTTTAAAAAGCTTCGATATCGCTTTGAAAAGGGAATTTTTATGACTTATGAAGATTGAGTTTTATGAGTTACGAAGATTCTGATGGTACCTAACCATGCCATATATATATATATATATATATATAGAGAGAGAGAGAGAGAGAGAGATTATGAACCTCAAGGAACAGGCATGGGCAAACTTCGGCCCTCCGGGTATTATGGACTTCAACTCTCACAATTGGTTCAATTCCATCATTGGTGGAGTTCAGAAAACTCTTTGATTGTAGGTGAACTATAAATCCCAGTAACTACAACTCCCAAATGTCAAGGTTTGTTTTCCCCAAACTCCACCAGTATTCACATTTGGGTATATTGAGTACTCGTGCCAAGTTTAATCTAGATCCATCCTTGTTTGAGTCCACAGTGCCCTCTGGATGTAGGTGAACTACAACTCCAAAACCAAGGCCAATGCCCACCAAACCCTTCCAGTATTTTCTGTTGGTCATGGGAGTTCTGTGTGCCAAGTTTGGTCGAGTTCCATCACTGGTGGGGTTCAGAATGCTCTTTGATTGTAGGTGAACTATAAATCCCAGCAACTACAACTCCCAAATGACAATATTGATTCCCCCCAACCACACCGTATTCAAATTTGTGCATATTGGATATTCGTGCCAAATTTGATCCAGTGAATGAAAATATGTCCTGCACATCAGATGTTTACATTACGATTCCTAACAGGAGCAAAATTACAGTGATGAAGTAGCAGCGGAAATAATGTTATGGTTGGGGGTCACCACAACATGAGGAACTGTGTTAAGGGGTCATGGCATTAGGAAGGTTGAGAACCACTGAGCTGAAGGTGCTAGAGGAGCCAAGAAGTTGAACACATTGTAACTTTTGAAGTTGGTGTTATAAGCTGAAGAAATCCTGCCACAAGTTTATGGAAGACAAGCCAAGAAAGGACACATTAGGAAGGCAAAAGTGAGCAAGAACTACATTTGAGTCACGGCTCCAACTTTTCCTTTTCGTTGTTAGTCCCGGGAGGAGTTAGAATTTCAACTTTTATTACCGTATTAAATTAAGTTCCTTGTTAACTGTTCACCTGTGTAAATACAACTCTGTTCCTGGCGATATTTGAGCACCTTTAAGAAGTAGCTCAGGAGACACAACAATAATGGCTTGACGGCGAGCTGCAGCTTCCCCTGGGAAGGAAAACCGCTCTGCAAACCACACAGCACGATGATAACATCACAGAACTCTAGTGTTGGAAGGAACTCCAAGGGCCATACACTCTAACCCCCTTCCGCCAGGCAGGAATGCACCATCTAAGCCAGTGTTTCTCAACCTGGGGGTCGGGACCCCTGGAGGGGTCGCAAAGGGGTGTCAGAGGGGTCGCCAAAGACCATCAGAAAACACAGTCTTTTCTTTTGGTCATGGGGGGTCTCTGTGTGGGAAGTTTGGCCCAATTCTATCATTGTTGGGGTTCAGAACACGCCTTGATTGTAGGTGAACTATAAATCCCAGCAAGTACAGCTCCCAAATCTCAAGGTCTATTTTCCCAAAACCCCACGAGTGTTCACATTTGAACATATTGAGTATTCATGCCAAGTTTGTTCCAGATCCATCATTGTTGGAGTCTAGAGTGCTCTCTGGATATAGGCGAACTTCAACTCTCAAACTCAGGGTCAGTGCCCACCAAACCCTTCCAGTATTTTATGTTGGTCATGGGAGTTCTGTGTGCCAACTTTGGTTCAATTCCATTGTTGGTGGGGTTCAAAATGCTCTTCTTTTACAGGTTAACTATAAATCCCAGCAACTACAACTCCCAAATGGCAAAATAAATCCCCCCGCCAACCCCACCAGTATTCAAATTTGGGCATACCAGGTATTTGTGCCAAATTTGCTCCAGTGAATGAAAATACATCTTGCAGATCATTATTTGCATGGTGAGTCATAATGTTAGGGTTATGGTTGGGGGTCACCACAACATGAGGAACTGTATTAAGGGGTCGCAGCATTGGGAAGGTTGAGAACCACTGATCTAAGCACTCCTAACAGATGGCCATCCAGCCTCTGCATTAAAATCTCCAGAGAAGGTTATATTGTCTTCTCTTATAATTTATTTATTTATTTTTATTTTTACTTTTAAAAAAATGTTGTTTTATTTTATTTTTGAGTTTTATTTTATTGTATTGTCGAAGGCTTTCATGGCTGGAATCACTAGGTTCTTGTAGGTTTTTTCGGGCTATAGGGCCATGTTCTAGAGGCATTTCTCCTGACGTTTCGCCTGCATCTATGGCAAGCATCCTCAGAGGTAGTTATTTTATTATTTATTTTTTATTATTATTGTTTATTTTTCCCCTTTATTACTGTATCTTAGCATACGAGCTTTTACTATATTATTTGCTGTATTGTTTTTATTTATTTATTTAATTATAGAGCACAGTTGATTTATTTATTGTTTCTTCTATTGATTGATTTATTATTTATTTCTTCTTTTATTATTATTATGTATATATATATATTAGTTTTTAATTTTTGTTATTATATATGTTATTTTAATTTTGTTTTCTAGTTATTATTGTTACGTAATTCTTGTTTGTTTTTGTTCTTCTATAGTTATGTACTGTTCTTATATTATTTTAAGTGACAAGTAGAGTAGCTAATTGCTATATAGCTTACCTATATTGTATGTGTTATATGTTTATTATTTCTCCTGTGTGCTCTTTTCCCTTTCTTTACCCTCTTTTCCTTTTTGTCAGTTTTCTTTCAGAACTTTCTTTCAGAACTTTCCTTTGTACCTTTCCCTTTTATGTTGCTCTTGATTTTAGATGTTTGGTAAAGTCTTCTATGGAAAGTTGCGTTTTTGTTTATTAGATTTCCTTCCATGGCTTTGTGTCTTGAGCTTCTAAAGCAGCAGAAAACAAGCTTGTTCCTTCCACAACATGACCTCCTTTCCAACACGAGTCTTCTCTTCTCAAAGGTAAACATACTCAGGTCCCTAAACCACTCTTCATAAGCCTTGGTTTCTAGACCATTGACCATTTTGGTTGTCCTTCTCTGCCCATGTTCAAATGTCAATATTCTTCTTGAACTTTTTTTTTTGTCGTGTCAGGAGCGACTTGAGAACTGCAAGTCGTTTCTGGTGTGAGAGAATTGGCCGTCTGCAAGGACGTTGCCCATGGGACGCCTGGATGATTTGATGTTTTTATCATCCTTGTGGGAGGCTTCTCTCATGTCCCTGCATGAGGAGCTGGAGCTGATAGAGGGAGCTCATCCGCCTCTCCCCGGATTTGAACCTGTGACCTGTCGGTCTTCAGTCCTGAACACAGGTGATGTCGCTCTGGGACTGTGGCGCAGTTGGCTGGGAGTCAGCTGCATTAAGATCACTACTGACCGAAAGGTCATGAGTTCGAAGCCAGCCCATGTCGGAGTGAGCTTCCAACCAATTTGTGTAGCTTGCTGTTGACCTTTGCAGCCCGAAAGACAGTTGCATCTGTCAAGTAGGAAATTTAGGTACCGCTTATCGGGGAGGCTAATTTAACTAATTTACGACATCATAAAAATCTCCAGCAAGTGTGAAAAGAATGAGGAAATACTTCATCAGTGTCACAAATGGACGGTGAAGCGACAGCTCTCCTGGTGACCAGAATACCCTCATGAAAGCTGGAATGTTAAATAGCCTCTGTATGTCTGTCTATATATGTTGTGTGTCTATGGCATTGAAGGTTTGTCATGTATAAATAAATAAATAAATAAATAAATAAATAAATAATGTCTGACTAGAGCAGAACAGAGTGTGTCCTATGACTTCCTTCGATCTTGACACTTTCCTCCTATGGATGCAGGCTAGAATCACATTGGCTTTTTAAGCTGCTCCTGCTGCACAGTGTTGATTCATATACAGATTGTGGTCAACTAAGACTCCTGTTTTCCTTGGTAGAGCAGTTAATCCATTCCAGGGTATGAATGGCCCCCAAGGAGCTCTCCAAGGTGCTGAAACAAGGCAGAAATGGATTGCAGCACCTTGGAAAGCTTCTTCAAAACCTGGAGTGTATTCACCACCCTACCAACACAGACGCTACAAGCTGTTACTGCAAAATTGTGTATATGAGGAGTTTCTTGTCTAGTCTCCATTCTAGTTTAGGAAAAGGTAGTGAGGGTGCATTGTGGCCTTTGTGTGAATGGAGAAGTGTGACTAGGTCTTGCCCTTATACCATCTCCACACATTACATGGAGCGCAGGCAGAGTTCTTATCAACTAAGGAGACCCAGGAGATGAGGAAGAATCTCATGTAAATTCAACAGTCTCCTCAAAAGGAGGCATGTTTTACCTACTGCGGCTTTATTGCAGGACAAAACAATGTGTCTCTAAATTGAACATATTTCCAATGCTTGGAAGGTATTTCAAAGAGGTGTATATAGTGACCCTGCTCATATTTGAAAATTCAACTGGCTAAAGATGCATACTTCTGGAGTATTTGTGTGTGTGTGTGTGTGTGTATAGAGTTGTCAGTGGCATCAGCAGCACAGCAAGGCAGGAACAGATCAATCACAGCCACCTTAGGCTATAACAGTGGTTCTCAACCTGGGGTCCCCAGATGCTTTTGGCCTACAATTCCCAGAAATCCTAACAGCTGGTAAACTGGCTGGGATTTCTGGGAGTTGTAGGCCAAAAACATCTGGGGACCCAAGGTTGAGAAGCACTGGGCTATAAACTACTTTATTTTACAGCTATATACATTAGAAGCTACTTAACACTCAGCACATCATAAACTTGCTTCTTTACCATCCGATGGTAACATTGCGAACTTCCTGTTATCAGTACTAGTCCACACCTCCTGCATTCCAGAGTGACGTATGACATACGAGGCTGTGTCCATTTGTTCTATACACTTGATTTATGACCTCTCTAGGAATGCCGTTCCCTCTATGGTTCAGTTAACTCTTTCCACACAGGAATACATTACACTTGGCACATAGATACTGCATTTTAAACATACATGTATACATTATAATTTGCAAACAGCTTCAACATGAGTGTGAGTGTGTGTGTATGTGTGTGTGTGTGTGTATATATATATATACACACACACACACACACACACACACACACATACACACACACACTAGCCACCCCTGCCATGCGTTGCTGTGGCCCAGTCTGTGTATATGTGTTTTGTGTGTAGGCATTTGTATTTGTGTATATGTGTGTATATGTGGTTTTGTGCATGCGTTGTAATGTATTTTTTTATTTTTTGGCTGTTTACATCTCTTCCACTATGTTTTTCAGTGTTTTTATGAGTGATGGTCACTCGTTGGCCTGATAGGTCAAGAAAGGAAGGGGAGAGAGAAAAGAGGGGGGAAAGAGGGGGGGAAGGTTGGCCACAGCAATGCTTAGCGAGTACAGCTAATGCATATATATATATATATATATATATATATATATATATATATAGTGTGTGCAATAGGGAAACAGCTGTCCATTTGGGGAAATCAATGCATGGATTAGAAGAAATGGCATTTTCAAAATGCAGATGTACAGAGTGGGAAGTTCCCTGGGTTATGCAATGCAGCAAAAAACAAGAACAGAAAGAAAACACAGGGGAGATTTTGAGAAAAAAAGAAACCTGTAGGTGCGATGTTCTTGGGCACTAGCTTGGGGTGCACCTCCATTCTAGAATTAATGCAGTTTGATACCACTTGAACTGCCAGGGCACATGCGATGGATCCTGGGTGTTGTAGTTTGGTGAGATACCCACACTGAATTTTTGTAAATCATGTCAGAGGTGACTTGAGGAACTGAGAGTCATTTCTGGTGTGAGAGAATTGGCCATCTGCAAAGACGTTGCCAAGGGGACGCCTGGATGTGTTACCATCCTGTGGGAGGCTTCTCTCATGTCTCCGGGGCTGACAGATGGGAGCTCACCAATTTGAAGCACCGACTTTCAGGTCAGCAGTTCAGCCGGCACACGAGTTTAACCCATTGCGCCACTATTGCGCCTAGACCCACACTGAGTAGTAAAAGTGATGCCAAACTACATTAATTCTACAGTGTAGATGCAACCAATGGATGTCCCAATCCTCAGGCATTGTGCTCCACAGGCCTGGCTACTCCAGCATCATATGATGGTGGAATCATAGAATCATAGAATCAAAGAGTTGGAAGAGACCTCATGGGCCATCCAGTCCAACCCCATTCTGCCAAGAAGCAGGAATATTGCATTCAAATCACCCCTGACAGATGGCCATCCAGCCTCTGCTTAAAAGCTTCCAAAGAAGGAACCTCCACCACACTCCGGGGCAGAGAGTTCCACTGCTGAACAGCTGTGGAATTTAAGGGACTCTCTTGTGTTGGAGGCTTGGATGCCCACTAGACAGGGGCGGGTTAGTTATGGCACTCTTCAATGGAATTGGTCGCTTTGGAGTCTCAATCTTTGCAAATCTTTAAACAATAACTACACTGTAGAACTAGTGAAGTTTTATGCCACTTCCACTGGCATGGCTCAATGCTATGGAGACCTGGGAGATGTAGTTTGGTCAGCACTAACACTCTTCTGCAGGGACCAGTTAGTCAGCTAAAATCTATCCTTTACTGGCCACAGCTGGGGAACCTGCAAATAGCTAGAGAAGTATTATATCTAGGTTTTCCAATGCAACTCTATGAAGGACCACACCAATTGACAAAGTCAAATCCTGAAATTGTCCATGCCACAAGCCATGGTTAGATCTCACTTAGCAAAAGCAAGAGGGCTCAAGTATTTGGCTTAATTCCACGCAGATCGAAGCATAGACTCTCTTGCAAAGGGTAATTGCATATAATATAATATAATATAATATAATATAATATAATATAATAACATAATATATTGTATATACATATAATATTGATAATATTATAATACAATATAATAATACGATATTATAATCATATATTTTATATTACATGTAATTTTACTAATAATATTACAGTATAATGGTATAGTACAATATAGTAATATATAGAATCCTAGAATCAAAGAGTTGGAAGAGACCTCCTGGGCCAACCAATCCAACCCCATTCTGCCAAGAAGCAGGAATATTGCATTCAAATCACCCCTGACAGATGGCCATCCAGCCTCTGTTTAAAAGCTTCCAAAGAAGGAGCTTCCACCACACTCTGGGGCAGAGAGTTCCACTGCTGAACGGCTCTCACAATCAGGAAGTTCTTCTTCATGTTCAGATGGAATCTCCTCTCTTGTAGTTTGAAGCCATTCTTCCATTGCGTCCTAGTCTCCAGGGAAGCAGAAAACAAGCTTGCTCCCTCCTCCCTGTGGCTTCCTCTCACATATTTATACATGGCTATCGTACCTCCTCTCAGTCTCCTCTTCTTCAGGCTAAACATGCCCAGCTCCTTAAGCCGCTCCTCATAGGGCTTGTTCTCCAGGCCCTTGATCATTTTAGCTTGTCAATATCTCTCTTGAATTGTGGTGCCCAGAATTGGACACAATATTCCAGGTGTGGTCCAACCAAAGCGGAATAGAAGGGTAGCATGACTTCCCTAGATCTAGACACTATGCTCCTATTGATGCAGGCCAAAATCCCATTGGCTTTTTTTGCCACCACATCACATTGTTGCCTCATGTTTAACTTGTTGTCCACATATTTATATAATGTATAAATATGTGAGAGGAAGCCACAGGGAGGAGGGAGCAAGCTTGTTTTCTGTTGGCCTGGAGACTAGGATGCAATGGAACAATGGCTTCAAACTAAAAGAAGGTAGATTCTTTTCTGGGTGGCCATCTGTCAGGGGTGATTTGAATGCAATATTCCTGCTTCTTGGCAGAATGGGGTTGGACTGGATGGCCATTGAGGTCTCTTCCAACTCTTTGATTCTATGATTCTATAACACTAATATTGTGCTATGGTAATAATATATATAATATACTGTATTTACATATTACTTCTAAGCCGCTCTGAGTCCCCTTCGGGGTGAGAAGGGTGGCATATAAATGTTGTAAATAAATAATTAATAAAGAAATAAATTACTAAAACTATGGATTTATAGTTCACTGACTCGGTGGTGCAGTGGGTTAAACTGCTGAGAGGCTGAACTTGTTGACCAAAAGGTTGCAAGTTCAAATCTGCGGAGCGGCGTGAGCTTCCGTAAGCTGTTACCCTAGCTTCTGCCAACCTAGCCATTCGAAAACATGCAAATGTGAGTAGATCAATAGGTACCACTCCACCGGGAAAGTAACAGCATTCCTTGCAGTCATGCCTATTGACACATGACCTTGGAGGTGTCTATGGACAATGCCGGCTCTTCGGCTTAGAAATGGAGATGAGCGCCAACCCCCAGAGTCAGACACAACTGGACTTAATGTCAGGAGAACCCCTTTACCTTTACCTTTTTACCTAGAAATGCCATTTATCCCTAAAGATATATGCATGATTGAATTTGAGTGGCCTTCTCCACCAAGGCTATGTATTACTCACTACTGTTCAACTTCAGGAGGTCTAGCAGCAAGCGGAGATCAAGGAGGGCACCCAAGCGATGGCAATGCCAATGATGCCTCTCCTAGAAGCACACTATATAGGCAGCCCAAGGAAGCAAAACAAGGATGTTGGCGAGTCGGGTGCCAAGGTACGAAACTGAATGTTCAAGAGATAGAATCAGCAAATCTGACCTGTCCAGTGACCACATCCTTGTGCCACACAAAGCTTGGAACACAAGGCTCAGTCTGCAAGCAGAAGCCGGGGGAAAAGGATCCAAGAAAAGGAAGTGGAACCAAGCGCTGATTTGAGATGAAAGACACATCAACAATGGCAAAGGCAAGAGAAAGGAGCCATGTGGCTTTAGAGTAGAGTTTCTATTTGGTAAACAAAGGGTGAAAAATGATATATTCTTATGTATCATGTTCTTGTGTGTCTTTGAATTAAAACCTAGTCTCTTGGCACCTTGGGTGCATATACATATTAGGATTAATGCCATTTGAGAACACTTTAACTGCCATGGCTCAATGCTATGGGATCCTGGGAGTTGCACTCTCTGGCAGAGAAGGCAAAACGCCCTGTAAAACTCAAACTCCCATTGATTCCATAGCATTATGTCATGGCAGTTAAGGAGCCCCCAGTGGCACAGTGGGTTAAACCCCTATGCCGGCAGGACTGAAGACCGACAGGTCACAGGTTCGAATCCGGGGAGAGGCAGATGAGCTACCACTATCAGCTCCAACTCCTCATGCATGGACATGAGAGAAGCCTCCCACAAGGATGATAAAAACATCAATTCATCCAGGCATCCCCTGGGCACCATCCTTGCAGATGACCAATTCTCTCACACCAGAAGCGACTTGCAGTTTCTCAAGTCGCTCCTGACACAACCAAAAAAAAATGGCAGTTAAAGTAGTGCCAAACTGCATTCATTCTACAGCAGTGTTTCTCAACCTGGGGTCGGGAAACCTGGGGGTGTCACGAGGGGTGTCAGATTGGTCGCCAAAGACGAGCAGAAAACATAGTATTTTCTGTTGGTCATGGAGGTTCTATGTTGGAATTTTGGCCCAATTCCATCATTGGTGGGGTTCAGAATGCTTTTTGATTGTAAGTGAACTATAAATCCCAGCAAGTACAACTCCCAAATGTCAAGGTCTATTTTTCCCAAGCTCCAACAGTGTTCACATTTGGGCATATTGAGTATTTATGCCAAGTTTGGTCCAGATTAATCATTGTTTGAGTCCACAGGGCTCTCTGGATGTAGGTGAACTACAACTCAAAAACTTAAGTTCAATGTCCACCAAACACTACCAGTACTTTCTGTTGGTCATGGGAGTTCTGTGTGCCAAGTTTGGTTCAATACCATCATTGGTGGGGTTCAGAATACTTTTTGATTGTAAGTGAACTATAAATCCCAGCAACTACAATTCCCAAATGTCAAGGTCTGTTTTTCCCAAACCCCACCAGTGTTCACATTTGGGTGGATTGAGTATTCGTGCCATGTTTAGTCCAGATTCATCATTGTTTGAGTCCACAGGGCTCTCTGGATGTAGGTGAACTATAACTCCAAAACTCAAGGTCAATGCCCACCAAACCCTGTTGGTCGAGGAAATTCTGTGTGCCAAGTTTGGTTCAATTCCATTGTTGGTACAGTTCAGAATGCTCTTTGATTGTAAGTGAACTATAAATTCCAGCAACTACAACTCCCAAATGACAAAATCAACACCGCCCCAAACATCACCAGTATTCAAACTTGGGCGTATAGGGTATTTGTGCCAAATTTGGTCCAGTGAATGAAAAAACATCCTGCCTAACGGATATTTATATTACGATTCATAACAGAGCAAAATTACTGTTATGAAGTAGCAATGAAAATAATTTCATGGTTTGGGGGTCACCACAACATGAGAAACTGCATTAAGGGGTTGCGGCATTAGGAAAGTTGAGAAACACTGTTCTAGAGGGTAGATGCACCCCTATTTCTGCAGCACGGAGAAAACTATTGCAATTGTCTTGCAGATTTGGATGAAACACTCAGAAATATACATTCCTATTTCGCATCCTTCCTTTTGGCAGGAAATGCAACTCTAGAGAGCCAAAACGTCCCATTGTTGTTCAAGAGGGTTAAGTAGAAACGTGACGAAACACCAACATTTCTGTTTGTTTTCATTTTGGGGCTCCAAAAGGAGATTTCAACTTCATCTGCAGGTGGTTGGAAGGGTTCACGAGTCTTGTGAGCGCGGAGAGGTTTGGAACAGCCCTTTGGGCCCCTTGTTTCCTGTAAAGATTGTCAGCAGGGAGATGAGGAGGCCTGTTAAAAGCATCACGTCCAAGGTGACTGTTGGGTCAGGCCGATTCCGAACAATGTGCAGCTTTGATCGAAACCACAAAGAAACTTTTTCCCTTCCTGCAACGGCTTCAAAAGTGCTTGAAGAGCTGCTTCAAAGAGTGCATGCCTTCATGTGGACCACTGCAAATGAGGGTGGATCTACACTGCGCTATATCCCAGGATCTGATTTGAACTGGATGATATGAGTCTACATTGACAAATAATCTGGGATAAGCAGATAATCTGGGGTCAGATCCTATGATAAAGGGCAATGTGGAAGGGCCACAAGTTAGCAAAAATGAACTAACAAAACCTAATGTGCTGCATTTGGGCAGAAAAAATGAAATGCACAGGCATAGGATGGGTGGCACTTGACTTAAGTCCATGTGGAAGGGATCTGGGAGTCTCCTCCTATGGCCATCTAACCTTTTAAGCAGAAGCTATATGGCCATCTGTCAGAGGTGCTTTGATAGTGTGATTTTGCAAGGCAGAAGAGGGTTTGACTGGATGGCCCTTGGGGTCTCTTCTTCCTCTATGATTTATGACTTCTGATGCCAGATTTGTGTCTCATCTTTTGTAACTGGGAGGCAATTGATCTTCCTTAATTTGATGTTGGACACTAATTGTTGTATGCCAGCCTGTTCAGCCTGTGATTGTGTTTGACGGGAACGGGGGATAATGTTCCTGATGGTGGGCTTGGGTGTGTTGGCAATGGGGATGAGGGTTTGCCTGGGCCTGAGTTAAGCTCAGATGAGATTTATTTACTTTTATTTATTTACTTTACTTCTATACCGCTGTTCTCAGCCCAGAGGCGACTCACACACAAGAAACAGCAAAATTCAATGCACCAATATAAAAAACAGTTAACAACCTAATCTAATACACAATTAGTATACAATTACTATAATAACCATTCACTAGCGTCTCATCACTAAAAAACATGATCCAGATTCGTCATCCATTGTTCCATTCCTATGTCATTACCATTCATTGCACTGAGCTGTCTGTGGAAGATTCACAAGGTCACATTCCTGGGAGAGGCCCTTCACAGTCTTTCTCAGAGCAACTGTCTGAAGATGATTTGTCAGGTGCAGAAGTTAATGAGAGTCAAGTTAATGAGAGTGTATATCAGGGGTCCTCAAACTAAGGTCCAGGGGCCGGATGCGGCCCTCCAAGGTGATTTACCCGGCCCTCGCTCAGGGTCAACCTAAGTCTGAAACAACTTGCAAGCACACAACAACAACAACGTGTAGGCATCAAATTGTGCCTGTTGTAAGCCACCCTGAGTCCTCCCTCGGGGGTTGAGAAGGGCAGGGTAGAAATGCGCAAAATAAATAAATAAAATAAACAACAACAATCCTATCTCATCAGCCGAAAGCAGGCCCACACTCCCATTGAAATACAAATAAGTTTATATTTGTTAAAATTGTTCTTCATTTTAATTATTGTATTGTTTTTACGTGGGTTTTGCACTACAAATAAGATATGTCCACTGTGCATAGGAATTCATGTTTGTTTGTTTCTTTTCAAATTATAATCTGGCCGTCCAACAGTTTGAGGGACTGCGACCTGGCCCTCTGTTTAAAAAGTTTGAGGACCTCTGGTGTAGATAGAAAGTGAGGCTTTTGTAAAGAGCCAACGAGTGCTTAGACGCAAAGAAGATGAGTACGTTTACAGGAAAAGAGAGATAAGAAACCTTTATCTGGTGGTATTTATCTATAGCAGTGGTTCTCAACCTGTGGGTCCCCAGATGTTTTGGCCTACAACACCCAGAAATCCCAGCCAGTTTACCGCCTGTTAGGATTTCTGGGAGTCGAAGGCCAAAACATCTGGGGACCCACAGGTTGAGAACCACTGATCTATAGTGTCAAGAGCTAACCAAACAGTTGTAGTGTATTAAAAAACACACAAAGTCTGCACACTTGGCATTCTATTAAATGTCCTTTGACCAGTAGCTGTCCACTTGAAGTGCCTCTGGTGTTGTTATCATAGAATCATAGAATCATAGAATCAAAGAGTTGGAAGAGACCTCCTGGGCCATCCAGCCCAACCCCATTCTGCCAAGAAGCAGGAATATTGCATTCAAATCACCCCTGACAGATGGCCATCCAGCCTCTGCTTAAAAGCTTCCAAAGAAGGAGCCTCCACCACACTCCAGGGCAGAGAGTTCCACTGCTGAACAGCTCTCACAGTCAGGAAGTTCTTCCTCATGTTCAGATGGAATCTCCTCTCTTGTAGTTTGAAGCCATTGTTCCGCGTCCTAGTCTCCAAGGAAGCAGAAAACAAGCTTGCTCCCTCCTCCTCCCTGTGACTTCCTCTCACATATTTATACATGGCTATCATATATAAATATGTGAGAGGAAGCCACAGGGAGGAGGGAGCAAGCTTGTTTTCTGCTTCCTTGGAGACTTATAAGAAGGTCCTCCATTGTGCATGTGGCAGGGCTCAGGTTGCATTGTAGTAGGTGGTCTGTGGTTTGCTCTTCTCCACACTCACATGTCGTGGCCCCATTTCTTAAGGTTGGCTCTACATCTCGTGGTGCCAGAGTGCAGTCTGTTCAGCACCTTCCAAGTTGCCCAGTTTTCTGTGTGCCCAGGGGGGAGTCTCTAATTTGGTATCAGCCATTGATTGAGGTTCTGGGTTTGAGCCTGCCACTTTTGGACTCTCGCTTGCTGGGGTGTTCCAGCGAGTGTCTCTGTAGATCTTAGGAAACTATTTCTTGGTTTAAGTTGTTGGCATGCTGGCTGATATCCGAGCAGAATTCAAAACAATCTTAACAGAATAGAGAAATGATTGGCCAAAACTAACAAAATGAAGTTCAACAGAGACAAATGCAAGGTAAAAAAAGGAAATGCACAGAGACAGAATGGGGGACGATGCCTGGCTCGAGAGCAGGATGTGTGAAAAAGATCTTGGAGTCCTCGTGGGGAGGAAGGGGAACATGAGCCAGGATTGCGGCAGCAAAAAAAAGCCAATGGGATTTTGGCCTGCATCAATAAGAGTTCTAGTGTCTTGATTCAGGGAAGTCATGCTGCCCATGGCTTCTAGCCATTCTGCCTTGGTTAGATCCTAACCCATGGCATTTTCACATGAGTAACTTTTGTTTCAGGAGCCATTGCATGCCACATGGCCTGCTCAATCCTTAAAACAAGTTCCTTTTTTCCAATCTAGAACGTAGGCCTTGGGAACCCAAACTTCTCTCCTCAGGGCTGCTTTCCATTGTTGGAGCTACACACACCTCTGGGAAGGTGTCCAATTCTGGGCACCACAATTGAAGAGAAATATTGACTGTGTCCAGGGGAGGGTGACTAAAATGATCAAAGTTCTGAAGAACAAGCCCTATGAGGAGTGGCTTAAAGAGCTGGGCATGTTTAGCCTGAAGAAGAGAAGTCTGAAAAGGGACATGATGAAGGCCATGTGTAAATGTGTGAGGGGAAGTATATGAAAGGAAGTCATAGGGAGGAAGGAGCAAGCTTGTTTTCTGCTTCCCTGGAGACTAGGACGTGAAACAATGATTTTAAACTGCAGGAAAGGAGATTCCACCTGAACATTAGGAAGAACTTCCTGACTGTGAGAGCTGTTCAGCAGTGGAACTCTCTGCCCTGGAGTGTGGTTGAGGCTCCTTCTTTGGAGGCTTATAAACAGAGGCTGGATGGTCAGGGGTGCTTTGAATGCAATTTTCCTGCTTCTTGGCAGAATGGGGTTGGACTGGATGGTCCACGAAGTCTCTTCCAGCTCTTGGATTCTATGATTTTATGAATGGTCTATTTATCCTGAAGAATCAAGAGTTGGAAGAGGCTTCCAAGGCTGGAGGATCTCTCTCTATGGTGTGATTCTATGATCAATCTCTGGCAGAAGGTGATCACAGAGTTATGTTTGAGAAGATCTAAAAAATGTGTAACGTGGAGGAAGGGCTTTCTTCTTTCTGCTTTTTATTTTGTATTATTTTTGTTTGTGTTCCTCCAGAGTTGCATCTTCTGCCCGAAGAGGAAGTCGAGGTATTTGATTCTTGGGGAAAGTTGAGTGCAAAGGCAAATATTTGCCTCTTGTCTATTTGCACAGTTTCACGTCAAATACCGAAAGGCCCAAAGCAAACCTGTCCAGTTGAGAAGAGGCTTTCGGAACATTTATTTCTGGAGCAGGATGCTGGTAATGTCAATAAGGAGAAATTGAGAAAATCACTTGGTTTTGATGAAGAGAGGAAGACACCTAAATCATAGAATCATAGAATCAAAGAGTTGGAAGAGACCTCATGGGCCATTCAGTCCAACCCCATTCTGCCAAGAAGCAGGAATATTCCATTCGAATCCACCCTGACAGATGGCCATCCAGCCCCTGTTTAAAAGCTTCCAAAGAAGGAGCCTCCATCACACTCCGGGGCAGAGAGTTCCACTGCTGAACGGCTCTCACAGTCAGGAAGTTCTTCCTCATGTTCAGATGGAATCTCCTCTCTTGTAGTTTGAAGCCATTGTTCCGCGTCCTAGTCTCCAAGGAAGCAGAAAACAAGCTTGCTCCCTCCTCCTCCCTGTGGCTTCCTCTCACATATTTATACATGGCTATCATATCTCCTCTCAGCCTTCTCTTCTTCAGGCTAAACATGCCCAGCTCCTTAAGCCGCTCCTCATAGGCCTTGTTCTCCAGACCCTTGATCATTTGAGTCGCCCTCATCTGGACACATTCCAGCTTGTCAATATGGATTTGAGTGGCACTCAGGGGATGCATCTGCAGTGCGGAATGAAAGAAAATCCAGCCAAAGGACAAGAGGGATCCTCTCACCTCTGCAAGAGTCTACCATATACCACACAGATGTGGACAAGTCTACATAGGGACCACCAAACACAGTGGCATTGCCCAAACACGAATCAAGGAACATGAAAGGCACTGCAGACTACTTCAGCCAGAGAAGTCAGCCATAGCAGAGCAACAGATGAACCAACCTGGACACAGCATATGATTTGAGAACACAGAAATGCTGGACCACTCTCACAACCACCATGAGACTACACAGAGAAGCCATTGAAATACACAAGCATGTGGACAATTTCAACAGAAAGGAGGAAACCATGAAAATGAACAAAATCTGGCTACCAGTATTTAAAAAACTCTACAATTATAACAGTAAACAGTGGAACTCCAGACAAAAAACTATCAGGGAGATATTGAAGAGAGACATTGACAAGCTGGATTATGTCCAGAGGAGGGCGACTAAAATGATCAAGGGTCTGGAGAACAAGCCCTATGAGGAGCGGCTGAAAGAACTGGGCATGTTTAGCCTGAAGTAGGGAAGGCTGAGAGGAGACATGGTGAAGGCCATGTGTAAATATGTGAGGGGAAGTCATAAGGAAGAGGGAGCAAGCTTGTTTTCTGTTGCCCTGGAGACTAGGACGCAATGGAACAATGGCTTCAAACTACACGAGAGGAGATTCCATCTGAACATTAGGAAGAACTTCCTGACTGTGAGAGCCATTCAGCAGTGGAACTCTCTGCCCCGGAGTGTGGTGGAGGCTCATTCTTTGGAGGCTTTTAAAAGAGGCTGAATGGCCATCTGTCGGGGGTGATTTGAATGCAAATTTTCTGCTTCTTGGCAGAATAGGGTTGGACTGGATGGCCCATGAGGTCTCTTGCAACTCTAGGATTCTAAGATTCTAGGGACAGCTAATCACTTCTCAACAAAGGATTCCCCCAGGCAGTAACAAGACACACCTAAAAACTGCCAGGCCATCAAATGCTAATCAAGGTGGTCAACTGAAGCATTCACACCTACCTCCAATACAGAAGAGTTCTTTCTCCCACCCTGGACTTTCCACAGATATATAAACCCAATTTTCCTAGTTCCAACAGACCTCACAACCTCTGAGGATGCCTGCCATAGATGCAGGTGAAACTTCAGGAGAGAATGCTTCTAGAACATGGACACATAGCCTGAAAAACCTACACCAACCTAGAATGAATGCAGCTTAACACCATTTTAACTGCCACTGTTCAATGCTATGGAATCCTGGGAGTTGTAGTTTTGCAGGGTCTTTAGTGTTCTCTGCTGGTATCTCATCAAACTGCAACTCCCAGGTCTCTATCACATTGAACCACGGCAGTTCAACTGCTTTTTAAATATCCTATGGCATCATAGCCCTGGCAAAGACCTCAAGGGCCATCCATCCATCCATCATATCAACTCAAAACTACTACAGTTTCAAAAGAGACAAAGTCATGTTATCACCCGATGTGTCTTAATCAGTTGAGCAATCTGCAGATGTCTGTGTTATCACTCAACAACTGCTTTGTGAATAGCCGTTTGTCGTTCACTGTTTCTCTTTGCTGCGTTTCAATGTAACATGGATTGTTTGCAATGTGTTTCTGCAGAAGTGTGTGAAAGGCAGGAGTCATAAGCCTTCATAAGCTTCATAATACAACCATGTTGTTGTTTATTCGTTCAGTCGTCTCCGACTCTTCGTGACCTCATGGACCAGCACACGCCAGAGCTCCCTGTCGGCCGTCACCACCCCCAGCTCCTTCAAGGTCAGTCCAGTCACTTCAAGGATGCCATCCATCCATCTTGCCCTTGGTCGGCCCCTCTTCCTTTTGCCTTCCACTTTCCCCAGCATCATTGTCTTCTCTAGGCTTTGCTGTCTCCTCATGATGTGGCCTAAGGACTTCAGCTTTGTCTCTAGTCTCCTTCCCTCCAATGAGCAGTCGGGCTTTATTTCCTGGAGGATGGACTGGTTGGATCTTCTCGCAGTCCAAGGCACTCTCAGCACTTTCCTCCAGCACCACAGCTCAAAAGCCTCTCTCTTCCTTCGCTCAGCCTTCCCTAAGGTCCAGCTCTCACATCCGTAGTTGACTACAGGGAATACCATGGCTTGGACTAGGCAATGGATCTTGGTTGCCAGTCTGATGTCTCTACTCTTTACTATTTTATCGAGACTGGACATTGCTCTCCTCCCAAGAAGGAAGCGTCTTCTGATTTCCTGGCCACAGTCTGCATCTGCAGTCATCTTTGCACCTAGAAATACTAAGTCTGTCACGGCCTCCACATTTTCTCCCTCTATTTTCCAGTTGTCAATAATTCTTGTTGCCATAATCTTGGTTTTTTTGATGTTTAGCTGCAACCCAGCTTTTGCGCTTTCTTCTTTCACCTTGATTAGAAGGCTCCTCAGCTCAATCTTTGATGTTATATTATCGTACCCTATAAACAGATTGGGTAGACTCTTCCTAGAGCTTGAGACTAGCAACAGCTCTTTCCGGTGTTTGCTGAGTGGTGGCTTGGTGCAGTTCAGAAACAGTTCATGCCCAACTAATCTTATCTCTTTCTCTCTCTCTTATTGATAGAGTTACGAACTTGGCAGATGGAGAGAATGCTGTGAATGAAGCATATCTTGATTTCAGCAGGTTCCTTCATGATATTTCTGCAGGGAAGCTAATAAAATGTGGGCTAGACGGTGCTACTGTTAGGAGGATTGGGCACTGGTTGACCGCCTGAACCCAAAGGGTACTTCTGTCCAGGGGCTCTTGAGCCTTCTCTGCCAAATGGGTTCCTAAGACCATGAGAAATATATGTTTTCTGATGGTGTTTTGCGACCACTCTATTTTATTTGTCATGTCAGGGCAACCAGTCAATTGTATTACTTTTCTAAAAGAACAAAACAAACAGACAAAATACAAAATTTGCGAGTTTGGTCGTTGATTAAATGTCCTTTGGCCACTTGGAGTGCCTCTGGTGTTGCTGCAAGAAGGTCCTCCATTGTGCATGTGGCAGGGCTCAGGTTGCATTGCAGCAGGTGGTCAGTGGTTTGCTCTTCTCCACACTCGCATGTCATGGATTCCACTTTGTGCCCCCATTTCTTGAGGGTGCCCTGCATCTCGTGGTGCCCGAGCGCAGTCTGTTCAGTGCCTTCCAAGTCGCCCAGTTTTCTGTGTGCCCAGAGGGGGAGTCTCTCATTTGGTATCAGCCATTGGTTGAGGTTCTGGGTTTGAGCCTGCCACTTTTGGACTCTCGCTTGCTGAGGTGTTCCAGCGAATGTCTCTGTAGATCTTAGAAAACTATTTCTAGATTTAAGTCGTTGACGTGCTGACTGATACCCAAAGAGGGGATAAGCTGGAGATGTCTCTCCCTTGGTCCTTTCACTATTGGCTGCTACTTCCCGGCGGATGTCAGGTGGTGCAATACCCGCTAAGCAGTGTAATTTCTCCAGTGGCTCATTAAGAGCCACATCCACTGTTTTAGTGTGGTGAGATGTGTTCCACACTAGGCATGCATACTCAGCAGCAGAGTAGCATAGCACAAGGGCAGATGTCTTCACTGTATCTGGTTGTGATCTCCAGGTTGTGCCAGTCAGCTTTCATATGATATTGTTTCTAGCACCCACTTTTTGCTTGATGTTGAGGCAGTGCTTCTTGTAGGTCAGAGCATGGTCCAGAGTGATCCCCAGGTATTTGGGTGTGTTGCAATGCTCCAGTGGGATTCCTTCCCAGGTGATCTTCAGAGCTCGGGATGCTTCTCTGTTCTTGAGATGAAAGGCACATGTCTGTGTTTTAGATGGGTTGGGGATCAGCTGGTTTTCCCTGTAATAGGCAGTAAAGGCACCTAGAGCTTCGGAGAGCTTCTGTTCTACCATCTCAAAGCTCCCTGCTTGAGCAGTAATGGCATGGTCATCTGCATAGATGAAACTCTTTGTCCCTTCTGGCAGTGGCTGGTCATTTGTGTAGATGTTGACCACTCTGAAACCCCTTCACGACCCCCCAGGTGTCCTGACTCCCAGGTTGAGGAGCGCTGACCCAAAGGATACATGGCTTCTCAATCTTTTGTGGTAGTTGCTGGTCAGTCCCTGCAAAGTTCAAACTTTTGCTCCAGCCTCAAACACAGCCTTTGAGTCCCAAACTGAAAAATCCTGCCCTTCTTCAGATACCAGCATGCAAAGAATGGCTGCCGGGCATTACAACTTCCTCCATACCTCAGCAAATTTCCCCCTTGACTTTGTTTTTCCTTGACAGCTTATCTTCTGCTTTGACAGATTGGAACAAAACAAAATCTTCCTGTCTGTTTTGATTCTCAAGTTGGGGAGGATAAAGATCTGGGACTTTCCCCGACTTGTGCTATTTGGAAAAGAACTTTGAGGCAGGTTCGGGGGGAGAAGATTAAATATGTAATATTCCGTTGACAGCTTTATCACTTCTGATTCGAATCAGAAAGACAGATAGCAAATGCTTCTCTAAACTCCTCAAGAATGCAGACAGGGAACATTCCTATTTTTGGGCCTACAACTTCCAGGATTCTGGGTGTTGTAGTCCAAAAGCTGAATTCTAGCTGAGACATAGAGTTCCTCCACAAGTCCAACTTTTGAAACAATTAGAAAAACACAAACTGACAATGCAAATTGCTCCCCACAATCCTCAAAATAAATACAGCTATTATCATTCATCTCACTACCAAATAAGGCAAAGGAGAGAATGTAGTAAATGCTTTGTTCCCTTGCAAAACTGGCACAGCAAAGCATAAAACGCCTGCAAAACAGTATGTTTGTCTTACATGGGATGCAAGTGTTTTCTTCTATTTGCAAAACCTGGCTGTTTGTCTTGTAATTACAGCTCGGGAAGTTCTGTTTTCAAAGTAATCAGGAACAGAATCCTCAAGTTGCAAAGAGATTACAAGGGCCACGCAGTCCAATTCCATTCTGTTATGCAGGAATACACAATCAAAGCCCTCCTGAAAGATGGTCACCCAGCACCTGCTAAGACGCACCCAGAGAAAGGCACTATTACCCTCCAAGGCAGCATATTCCATTTTCGAACTGTTCTAACCATCAGTTCTACCTAACGTTGAGATAGAATCTCTTTGGCTGCAATTCCAAATCTATTGCTCTGTTGTGTCCAGAACTAGGCACAAGGTTGTTCCAGGTGAGATCGGACCAAATCAGAATAGAGTGGTATAATGACACTATACTTCTATGGTGCAGCCCAAAATCCCATTGGCTTTTTTAGCTGTATATCACACTATATCACACTAAAAAACCAAGATTATGGCAACAAGAATGATTGACAACTGGAAAATAGAGGGAGAAAATGTGGAGGCCGTGACAGACTTTGTATTTCTAGGTGCAAAGATTACTGCAGATGCAGACTGTGGCCAGGAAATCAGAAGACCCTTCCTTCTTGGGAGGAGAGCAATTTCCAGTCTCGATAAAATAGTGAAGAGTAGAGACATCAGACTGGCAACAAAGATCCGCCTAGTCAAAGCCATGGTCTTCCCTGTAGTAACCTACGGATGTGAGAGCTGGACCTTAGGGAAGGCTGAGCGAAGGAAGATCGATGCTTTTGAGCTGTGGTGTTGGAGGAAAGTGCTGAGAATGCCTTGGACTGCGAGAAGATCCAACCAGTCCATCCTCCAGGAAATAAAGCCCGACTGCTCACTGGAGGGAAAGATACTAGAGACAAAGTTGAAGTACTTTGGCCACATCATGAGGAGACAGGAAAGCCTAGAGAAGACAATTATGCTGGGGAAAGTGGAAGGCAAAAGGAAGAGGGGCCGACCAAGGGCAAGATGGATGGATGGCATCCTTGAAGTGACTGGACTGACCTTGAGGGAGCTGGGGGTGGTGACGGCCGACAGGGAGCTCTGGCGTGGGCTGGTTCATGAGGTCACGAAGAGTCGGAGACGACTGAACGAATGAACAACAACAACATCACACTGTTGACTGATGTTCAGCTTGTGGTCTACCAAGACTCCTAGATCCCTTTCACAGGAACTGTTTTCGGTGCAACAGAATTGCAGACTCCTCCAAAGATAGACATCCCACCCTCTCCTTTGGCTAAGGTCTGCACCTCCCTCCAATTGGATTTCTGGTCTTTGATGTAAGGCAAGGCTCCTTCCCTAATGGTTCTCCTGTTATTATAAACGTGCTGGGTCCCCTTGGGAAGGTGCGGTCATGGAGGAGGGAGCCAAATCTTCAAGGCACTTTGCAAGCATTAGCTGATGAATCAATCTTTAGAGCAAACCCCCAGCACTCTTTTGCAGCCCCTTGGCAAATGGTGCAAAGCAAGCAGGAGATTGATGGATACGGCAAACACATGAGACGGTCCATTATGCTTGGCAGCACTCAGCCGCCGGCCCGACAGACTGGGAAAGGAGAGGAAACCGCAACTGACCCGCTTTAAGGTGTGCATTGACCAGGCAGTGGTTTCAGTTCCAGAATTCCTGGATCTCCGAAGCAGAAACCTGACCACAACTCTCCCTTGTAGCATGCATTAGCCATTGATTTCATTTATTGTGAGTGTGTTAGGTTACTACTAGGAGATTTCGGTAAAGAAGAAGAGAAGGCAGTTATTCTTCTCTGGCTCCAAGGACGATTTCAAAAGAAAGAAAACCTTGTTAACATCTCACACCTGGGAAATTGGTTGCCCTAGAGATTAGAGCAAGAAGAAATGGATTCAAATGTCAAGAAAAGAGATTCTGCCTAAGTATTAACAAAAAAATCTCATGATGGTAAGTGCTACCCAGCAGTGGAATATGCTGGAGTACAGTGGTCTCCTTCTCTGGAGGGTTTTAAGTAGAGTCTGGATGGCCATCTGTTAGGACGGCTTGGGTTTGGGTCTTCCTGTATGGCAGGGGATTGGATCAAATGGTCCTTGGGATCACTTCCAGTTCTATGATTCCACAATTTCAAGCACTTTGGGACTGTTGCACCATGGACGAATGCATTGCATGGTTAGTTGAACAGAAAGTTCAATGGTTATTTACAGCTAAACCTTAGGGAAAAAAAAAAAAAGAATGACCATTGAACTCTAGAGCACACAACAAAATTGTTCAAGCTTTCCTATACCTTGTCTCAGTCATTCCTCAGTCAAGAAACTAGAAGACTAGGATTCTAGAATTCAAAACAATCTTGACAGATTAGAGAAATGGGCCAAAACTAACAAAGTGAAGTTCAACAGTGACAAATGCAAGATACTCCACTTAGGAAGAAAAAATGAAATGCAAAGATACAAAATGGGGGACAATGCCTGGCTCGAGAGAAGTATGTATGAAAAAGATCTTGGAGTCCTCGTGGACAAGAAGTTAGACATAAGCCAACAATGTGATGTGACGGCAAAAAAAGCCAATGGGATTTTGGCCTGCATCAATAAGAGCCTAGTGTCTAGATCTAGGGAAGTCATGCTCCCCATGCTCTATTCTGCTTTGGTTAGACCACACCTGGAATATTGTGTCCAATTCTGGGCACCACAATTCAAGAGAGATATTGACAAGCTGGAATGTGTCCACAGGAGGGCGACTAAAATGATCAAGGGTCTGGAGAACAAGCCCTATGAGGAGTGGCTTAAAATAGCTGGGCATGTTTAGCCTGAAAAAGAGAAGGATGAGAGGAGATATGATAGCTATGTATAAATATGTGAGAGAAAGCCACAGGGAGGAGGGAGCAAGCTTGTTTGCTGCTTCCATGGAGATTAGGACAAGGAACAATGGCTTCAAACTTCAAGAGAGGAGATTCCATCTCAACATGAGGAAGAACTTCCTGACTGTGAGAGCCGTTCAGCAGTGGAACTCTCTGCCCCGGAGTGTGGTGGAGGCTCCTTCTTTGGAAGCTTTTAAACAGAGGCTGGATGGCCATCTGTCAGGGGTGATTTGAATGCAATATTCCTGCTTCTTGGTAGAATGGGGTTGGACTGGATGGTCTCTTCCAACTCTTTGATTCTAGGATTCCATGATTCTATGAAAGGCAGCCATGAAGATGCTAAACAAGATCCTGAAATTGAAGTCGTATAGCTCACTGAATACTGAAGTTAAGATTTGTCCATGCCGTCTTATTTTGCTTTTCTATGAATAGTAAAGAAAGCTGATAAGAAGAAAACCATCTGCTTTGAGATGTAGTGATGAAGAAGAGTTGATTAGTTGGGCACTGTGGGAAAAGAATGCAGATCGCTTGGCTTTTAGTTGCCAATGAAGATTCATGGTTTTCATTTCATCCATAAATCCATGCCAGAATTCACCTGAATTCTTAATGATTAAGCCCTAAATGGTTCCGGCTCAGTTTACCTGTCTGAAGGTATCTCCCTCTACGAACCTCCAAGGACCTTCAGATCCATCTGGAGAGGCCTCACTCTCAGTCCCACCGCCATCGCAGGTGAGTTTGGTGGGGACGAGAGACCGGGCCTTCTCTGTGGTGGCCCCTTGGCTGTGGAACTCCCTCCCAAATGAGATTAGATCTGCCTCCTCCCTCCTGACCTTCCAGAAGAAGATCAAATCTTGGTTGTGGGATCAAGCGTTTGCAGAATAGACAGACTTGCTAGGGAAGATAATGTTTTTAGTGGATTGCAATGGATTGATTTGGATGAAGATTTGAACTGGTGAACTGTTTTAATGTATATTTATAACTGTTTTAATTTATGCTAATGGTATTTTTGCTATATTATTATATTGTATTGGCATTGATTAGTGCCTGTTGGTAGCTGCCCAGAGTCCCTCTTCGGAGGTTAAGAAGGACGGGATAGTAACGTTCCAAATAAATAAAGAAATAATGATTTCACCTGAAATCTTAAGGAGCTATCCAACTTAATGAGTGTTAGGATTCAGCACCTTGGACAGCATCTTTCAATGACAATCAGGAATGGATTCACTGCCCAATTGACATGGAAGCTACCAGCTGAAATGACTCTGATAAAATGATGAGGCAAGCAAGAAATCCAGACTGCCAGTAGAAGACAGAAGGACCGGTCCAGCTCATCAATAATGTCTCCAATTGTCCACTTTTGCCACTCCTTTGGAGACAATCCCCATCCTCATTATTATTATTCTTTGAAAAACGAACCTAGTCAAAGTGGGCCCTGAACAAGTGGTCAAAACTGGTCAAAACCTTGGGAACCACTGCTTATGGGGAGCAATGCAGGATTTTAAATAATAATAATAACAACAATGGTAAGACTATTACATGTTCAGGCTGGAAAATCACCCCCTCAGGTTATTTTGATCTATTCTCAATTGAAAAAGCCCCGCATGTGCAAGTAACAAAACTTTGCTTTGAATGGGGTTGGACTGGATGACTCTCTTCCAACTCTAGGATTCTGAGGGGGGTCGCAAAGGGGTGTCAGAGGGGTCGCCAAAGACCATCAGAAAACACAGTATTTTTTGATGGTCATGCGGATTCCATGTGGGAAGTTTGAGCCAATTCTATTGGTGGAGTTCAGAATGTACTTTGATTGTAATGAACTATAAATTCCAGCAACTACAACTCCCAAAAGTCAAGGTCTATTTTCCCCAAGCTCCACCAGTGTTCACATTTGTGCATATTGAGTATTTGTGCCAAGTTTGGTCCAGATCCACCATTGCACATTTGTGCATATTGAGTATTTGTGCCAAGTTTGGTCCAGATCCACCATTGCACATTTGTGCATATTGAGTATTTGTGCCAAGTTTGGTCCAGATCCACCATTGCATGAGTCCACAGTGCTCTCTGGATATAGGTGAACTACAACTCCCAAACTCAAGGTCAATACCCACCAAACTCTTCCAGTGTTTTCTGTTGGTCATGGGAGTTCTGTGTGGCAAATTAGGTTCAAATCCATCGCTGGTGGAGTTCAGAATGCTCTTGATTATAGGCGAACTATAAATCCCAGCAACTACAACTCACAAATTACAAAATCAATCCTACCCCAACCCCACTAGCATTTACATGTAGTTGCATTGGGCATGTGTTCCCAGTTTGGTCCAAAGAATGAAAATACATCTTGCATATCTGATATTTACATTATGATTTGTAACTGTAGTAAAATGACTGTCATGAACAAGAAACGAAAACAATATTATGGTTGGGGGTCACCACAACTTGAGGGACTGTATTAAGGGGTCACGGCATTAGGAAGGTTGAGAACCACTGCTTTAATGTATGAGGACAAGGAGAGGCTGGTAATAAATAAAATTTATTAAAAATACAATAAATAAAAATATATTATGATTATGATTCCTTAGCTGTTAACACTTAGGATGTAGAGTGGTTTGAAGGGACACAACAACAATGGTTTGCATAACGGAGCTGCGCAATTCTTGCAAGCTCCATGCAAGCTCCATGCTGTGGCCCAGTCTGGTGATCTGGAAAAGTAATGAGAAAGTGTTGGTTTCTAATATATGTTATTCCTTTATGCTTATGGGTAAACACCAGTATTTCTTGCTGTTCCTTTCTCAGTGTTGATGTGGAGATTGTCTTGTTTGCCTACTCTGGAACATGCAACATATCATTGTCCTTCTTTAGAAGTCTTTTTCAAATCTATGATTCTCTGTGTGTGAATCATATATATCTATCTATATCTATGGCGGGAAGGCTTTCAGGAGGGCTTTGATTACATTTTCTTGTCCTGGTGAAGGGAATTGGACTGTATGGCTTTAAGTATTTTCTGTTGGTCATGGGGGTTCTGTGTTGGAAGTTTGACCCAATTCTGTCATTGGTGGGGTTCAGAATGCTCTTTGATTGAAGGTGAACTATAAATCCCAGCAACTACAACTCCCAAATGTCAAGGTCTACTTACCCCAAACTCCACCAGTGTTCACATTTGGGCATATGGAATATTTGTGCCAAGTTTGGCCCAGAGCCATCATAGTTTGAGTTAACAGTGCTCTCTGGATGTAGGTGAACTACAACTCCCAATCTCAAAATCAATGCCTACCAAACCCTTCTAGTGTTTTCTATTGTTCATGGGAGTCCTGTGTGCCAAGTTTGGTTCAATTCCATCATTGGTGGAATTCAGAATGCCCTTTGATTGTAAGTTAACTATAAATCCCAGCAACTACAACTCCCAAATTACAAAATCAATGTTTTTAAGTGATGGTCACTCCTTGGGTTAGTGGGTATCATGTGTCCAAATTTGGTATCATTTCATCCAGTGGTTTTTGAGTTATGTTAATCCCACAAATTTGGACCACAAATCATCCAGCCAATGGAACCAATGTGCAGTCTGCATTGTGAGGTCAAATAGCACGATGGCTTTATTTCGTTGCTAATTAAACAAATAAACTTGAATCTTGGGTAAAAACTGGCTCAACCTCCAGATGGGCCGTTGCTTTCTGCTGGATGCTAGCCACGCTTTCTTCATAAGTAATGGAAGCCTCCCCATCCATTTCTCTTTCACTGCATCAGCAAAAGACTTATGTTAAAAATGGCCTGGATTGATTAGTAAGTTTCAGCAACTGCTTCTTTGCTCAGCTCTCTTGGGTAAAGCAATTAGGTCCATTTTATTTTGCTTCTCTTTGCACTGGTTTTGGATTCTGCTTCTTTCCTACAGTACAACCTGCACCTTATTCTCGGCTATGGAACGCCCTTCCTACAGATATTAGATCGGTCCCCTCCCTGTTGACATTTCGGAGGAAAGTAAAGACCTGGTTGTTCGAGCAGGCATTTGAAAGGGCAGGGTAATGAACATAGGAATATGGAACAATTGGATGAAAAGACTGGATCTTGATTTTAACTATGAGATGCTAATGAGATGTTTTATTGATTTATAATGATTGTTTATTATGCTACTGTTTTAATTGTTTTTAACAGTTTTATGATGTTTTGAGCATTGAATTTTGCTATTGTTAACCACTTTAAGTTGCCTGAGCCATCGGTTGAGGTTCTGGGTTTGAGCCTGCCACTTTTGGACTCTCGCTTGCTGAGGTGTTCCAGCGAGTGTCTCTGTAGATCTTAGAAAACTATTTCTAGATTTAAGTCGTTGACGTGCTGGCTGATACCCAAACAGGGGATGAGCTGGAGATGTCTCTGCCTTGGTCCTTTCACTATTGGCTGCTACTTCCCGGTGGATGTCAGGTGGTGCAATACCGGCTAGACAGTGTAATTTCTCCAGTGGTGTAGGGTGCAGACACCCCGTGATAATGTGGATGTCTCATTAAGAGCCACATCCACTGTTTTAGTGTGGTGAGATGTGTTCTGCACTGGGCATGCATACTCAGCAGCAGAGTAGCAAAGCACAAGGGCAGATGTCTTCACTGTATCTGGTTGTGATCCCCAGGTTGTGCCAGTCAGCTTTCGTATGATATTGTTTCTAGCACCCACTTTTTGCTTGATGTTCAGGCAGTGCTTCTTGTAGGTCAGAGCACGGTCCAGAGTGACTCCCAGGTATTTGGGTGCGCTGCAATGCTCCAGTGGGATTCCTTCCCAGGTGATCTTCAGAGATCGGGATGCTTCTCTGTTCTTGAGATGAAAGGCACATGTCTGTGTTTTAGATGGCTGATATCAAATGAGAGACTTCCCCCCTGGGCACACAGAGGACTGGGCGACTTGGAAGGTGCTGAACAGACTGCGCTCTGGCACCACGAGATGCAGAGCCCACCTCAAGAAATGGGGCTACAAAGTGGAATCCTCAACATGCGAGTGTGGAGAAGAGCAAACCACTGACCACCTGCTGCAATGCAACCTGAGCCCTGCCACATGCACAATGGAGGACCTTCTTGCGGCAACACCAGAAGCACTCCAAGTGGCCAGATACTGGTCAAAGGACATTTAATCAACTACCAAACTCACAAATTTTGTATTTTGTCTGTTTGTTTGCTTTGTTCTGTTAGAAATGTAATATAATTGACTGGTTGCCCTGACATGACAAATAAATAGTTGCCTGAGGACTGAGAAAAGCGGTATACAAATATAGTTAGTAAGCAAATAAATAAATAAATAAATAAATACATAAATTGAGATTGTTATGTCCAAAGATGATAATAATAATAATAATAATAATAATAATAATAGGTACACTGCTACACTGCTGTATAGAATCATAAAATCCTAGAATCATAGAGTTGGAAGAGACCTTATGGGTCATCCAGTCCAACCCCATTCTGTCAAGAAGCAGGAAAATCTCATTCAAATCACTCCCGACAGATGGCCATCCAGCCTCTGTTTAAAAGCCTCCAAAGAAGGAGCCTCCACCACACTCCGGGGCAGAGAGTTCCACTGCTGAACAGCTCTCACAGTCAGGAAGTTCTTTCTCATGTTCAGATGGAATCTCCTTCACTGTAGTTTGAAGCCATTGTTATGCATCCTAGTCTCTAGGGCAGCAGAAAACAAGCCTGCTCTTCTCTCTAAGACTTCCTCTCACATATTTATCCATGGATATCATGTCTCCTCTCAGCCTTCTCTTCTTCAGGCTAAACATGCCCAGCTCTTTAAGCCACTCCTCATAGGGCTTGTTCTCCAGACCCTCCTCTGGACACACCCCAGCTTGTCAACATCTCCCTTCAATTGTAAACCAATGAATTACCCTGAACTATCAATCTATCAAAATTCGTAATTTTGGCTCCCAAACCTGCCCTTGATTTTTATATTAGGTTGACTTTGACTTTTCTACTTCTGTCTTTGGAGTCTGCAGTTCTTAAGTCAATCATTAGTACTGTAGTTCATTGTTTGCAATAGGTTTATTATTTTGTAGATATGCGAGAGCTATTGTTTTGTGTGGATTTTATGTACTTTCATACATCAAATAAGAAAAAGTAAAACCAAAACAGAGATAGTCAAGAAGCAACAGGTCTTGTATCCCGGGACCGCAAGAGAGATTGAGGCACAATATTTGTTTGGGGTTGCAATATTTGTGCTATCACGTTCTTTTGGCTGCGTGTTCCTTGCAACTGATACAGCTGAAATATGATGATGGCTGAGTTCCTACACTATGTTTGCATAGTAGTGTAAATTTACACTCATGTCATCACAGTGGACTGCACCATCACATCTTGGCATGGCAGAAGCGATGTGGCTACCTCTTTGGCGCCTGTTTTTGACAAGTTTGGGAAGTAAATTGCAGCATTTCTAGTACGTTTTACTAAGTTACTAAGTTTTAAGATACTAAGTAGTTACTAAGTCTACTGGAATTCTAAGGTTGAACAGTAGGCTTGGTTGAGCAAAAAAAAAATGGTTCAAAATGCGTTTCAGATGTAGGGGGTGCTGGTGGTTTGATTCTAAAGTCAATTCCCATTTTCACAGAATTTTTTTTCAAAACTTTTCTAAACTTTCAAGACTTCTGAATCCTTTCATTAATGGTTTGAAAGTGTTATTTCCTGTTTCATTGGGTGCTCTTTACTTTGAAAGTAGTGGTTTTACTCCAGAAGCGGGGAAAAGCAAGTGGAGGACATTCCTTCCTTCTCTGGTTTAAAACTGGCTTCTCTGGCTTTAACACTGGCTTCTCTGGCTTGAGCCAAGGCCAGAAAA
This sequence comes from Anolis sagrei, assembly GCF_037176765.1. NCBI lineage: Eukaryota > Metazoa > Chordata > Lepidosauria > Squamata > Anolidae > Anolis > Anolis sagrei. Next base: position 6,756,417 of record NC_090023.1, read on the forward strand.
TTCCTTCCTTCTCTAGTTTAAAACTGGCTTCTCTGGCTTGAGCCGACGCCAGGGGCCAGAACCAGGGAAAAGCAAGCGGAGGACATTTCTTCTTTCTCTGGTTTAAAACTGCCTTCTCTGGCTTTAAAACTGGCTTGTCTGGCTTGAGCCTAGGCCAGGAAATTCCTTCCTTTTCTGGTTTAAAACTGACTTCTCTGGCTTGAGCCTAGGCCAGGAAATTCCTTACTTTTCTGGTTTAAAACTGGCTTCTCTGGCTTTAAAACTGGCTTATCTGGCTTGAGCCTAGGCCAGGAAATTCCTTCCTTCCCTGGTTTAAAACTGGCTTCTCTGGCTTTAAAGCTGGCTTCTCTGGCTTGAGCCTAGGCCAGGAAATTCCTTCCTTTTCTGGTTTAAAACTGGCTTCTCTGGCTTGAGCCAAGGCCAGAAATTTCCTTGCTTCTCTGGTTTAAAACCGGCTTATCTGGCTTGAGCCGATGCCAGGGGCCAGAAGCAGGGAAAAGCAAGCGGAGGACATTCCTTCTTTCTCTGGGTTAAAACTGGCTTTTCTGGCTTTAAAATTGGCTTTTCTGGCTTGAGGCAAGACCAGGAAATTTCCTCCTTCTCTGGTTTAAAACTGACTTTTCTGGCGTTAAAACTGGCTTCTCCGGCTTGAGCTGAGGCCAGGAAATTCCCTCCTTCTCTGATTTAAAACTGGCTTCTCTGGCTTTAAAACTAGCTTCTCTGGTTTGAACCGAGGCCAGGGGCCAGAAGTGGGGGAAAGCAAGCTGAAGAAATTCCTTTTTTCTCTGGCTTTAGAACTGGTTAAAAACTGGCTTGAGCCAAGGCCAGGAACTAGAAGCGGGGAAAAGCTGAATAATTTCCGACTCACTTCCTGAGTCATAACAAAAATGGCGGAAAAAGCTTCAGAAGGGCAAAGGGACTTCCGGTTTTTTAAAAAAGCTTTGAAATTGCTTCAAAAAGGTAATTTTAACAAAATTATTATGAGCAATGAGTTATCTGACGCGACTCTATCCATGCCTATTGAACAGGGATCTGATAGCTACGTATGTTTATATACAGGGTTAGTCAAAATGCATAGGCCAATAAGCCATTCAATTGAACGGCTTATTGGCCTATGCATTTTGACTAACCCTGTATTTCAAAGGAGATCACATTGAGGATGGAGTCAGTTGGTTTTCTGATGCTCCAGGGACACAATTGAGCAATGGATTCAAAGCGCACGAGAAGAAATTCCACATCAACTTTAGGACTAACTTCCTGATAGTTAGAGCTGTTTGACTGCGCAATGGGCTGCCTGGGAGTCTGGTGGAGTCTCCTTCTCCAGATGTTTTGAAGCAGAAGCTGGGACTTGAACATCCATGGATTTGGGTCCCCGCGGGAGCTTTAACAGAATCACAAAGTCAGAAGAGACACCAAGGGCCATCCAGTCCAACCCCATTATGTCATGGAAGAGTAGAGGGGGAATGTGTCACAAAAATTCAATGTGTAGACTTATTAAAGATTAATTTAATATGATGTGTGGGAATGAATGGAAGAATGGAAGATGAATGTATTGATAGAGCTAATTTTGGATATAATTTTGGATATTTTTTGATATATTTTTGGATATTTTTGGATAATTTTGGATATATCAGTAAAATATTAAGGCCTGCAATGACTAACTATCTGTTTGCTGGACTGAAATTAAAATTTGTAATAAGAAATGAAAAGTAAACTCTGATAAGAACTGGGACAGTGATAACAGAAATGTTTACAGTGTTAAGAAGGAAGTCAACATAAGATCAACACCAATCAAGAAGATCAACATCTGGCCAGGAAACTGAGATGGAGCCAGGATGGAAGACATCTATCTGCTACAAAGAGGCTGTTTGGGTCCTGAACTGGTGCTTGGTAGCTGTGTCGGACTGGATGAGGGCGAACAAATTGAAATTGAATTCAGACAAGACAGAGATCCTCCTGGTCAGTTGAAAGGCTGAACAGGGCATAGGGTTGCAACCTGGGTAGCACCGGGATTGTGGTGCAGCTGGCTGAGTGGTCATGAGTTTGAAGCCAGCCCGGGTTGGAGTCGGCTTCCAACCAATTGTGTAGCCTGTTGTCGACCTTTGCAACCCAAAAGACAGTTGCATCTGTCAAGTAGGAAAATTAGGTACCACCTTGTGTGGGGAGGCTAAATTAACTAATTTATGAGGTCATAAAAAAGACTCCAGCAAAGCACTCCAGCAAAAGCATGCGGGGAATGTGAAAGTACTTCATCATTGTTGCAGATGGACAATGAAAGAGACAGCTCCCCTGGCAGCCAGAAAAAGTTAAATAGCCTCTGTGTATGTCTGTATATGTTGTATGTCAAAATTGGCATTGAATGTTTGCCATATATGTGTACACTGTAATCTGCCCTGAGTTCCCTGTGGGGTGAGAAGGGCGGAATATAAATACTGTAAATAAATAAATAAATAAATAAATAAATAAACCTGTGCTGGATGGAGTTACACTGTCATGAAAATATCATTGCAGATATGAAAAATGTGGATTTAATGATGTGTTGGAATGAATGGAAGAATGGAAGGATGTGTGTATGGGTGGAGTTAATAATTTTGGAAACGCCAGTAAAATATTAAGGTCTGCAATGACTAAACCTGCTTGCTGGACTGTAATTAAAACCTGCTAATAAGAACCATAAAGTAAACTCTGATAAGAACTGGGACAGTCATAACAGAAATGTTTGCAACATTCCTTATGCTAAGAAGGAAGTCAATATAAGATAAACAATCAAGGAGAGTTAATATCTGGCAGGGAATCTGAGATGGATCCAGGATGGAAGACGTCTATCATTAATTTACAACTTTGGGACGACTTCAGCAGAATATTCCTATAAAAGGCTCAGTCTAATAATGCTCATAGTGTGGCAGACCTGAGGAGTCTGTTCCACCCACTATGCTCTGCTCCATGGGAAGGAGAGAGATCGTGTGCCTATGGAGAGTGGCAGATTTGCATGGGAGCAGTCTGGCCACCAAGGGCCATCCAGTCCAACCCTGTTATGTCATAGAAGAGTACACACTACAGGCCTGTGTTTGGAGCCCCATTATAAGGACTGTATAACACTTTTAAATCAGATAATCATACAGCTGGAAGGGTCTTCAAAGAGCATCTAGACCAACCTCCTGCCAGGCAGGAATTTACCGCGACAGAGAGATGAGTAGATCTATCAAATCCTTAATTTATCGGAACCCAGATTCTATAGTTCTGACACCAAACCCTCTACGCAAACCTCAAACGACTACTCCTTTTCTCTCCGCAAGTCCAAGGCAGATGGGTGCGGTAAGGTCAGAGGGGAATGCTTTGGTTTTCCCTAAAGCAGTCCATCCCCTCCGGGTTTGCGCTTATAAGGTTGCAGAGCAACGAGAACCAGTCCGACGGGTCGATGGTCTGAGACGGGTGGCATTTGCACCTGAGAATCTAGAGAGGAACAAAGAGAGAAAAGAGAGGAAAAGAAAAGAAAAGCAGTGCTGGAATCCTGGGCTCACACTAGGCACGGATCTCCAAACACATTTTCTACTTTCACCTACGTGGGTCCGGATAAAAATGGTTCCCTTTGGGTGCATCTACACTGGAGAATTAATGCTGTTTGATATCACTTTAATTGCTAGGGCTTAATATTAGGATATATTAGGAGCTGTAGTTTGGTGAGACACCAGCACTCCTGGGCAGAGAGAACCATTGTAAAACTGCAGCTCTTCAAATTCCAAATTCCATTGAGTTAAAGTGGTTTCAAACTGTACTTATTCTGCAGTGTAGATGCACTCTTTGAGTCCTGTATAAGGAGAAAGGCAAGATATGAATGAAATAATAATAATAAAAAAGACTGTACACAGTATTTTAGTTGGTGGGAAATGACAATGTGAAAAAGTTCCCTTTTTGGATGAATCAGAATTTCACAATTCCAGAATTTCCCAGCAGCACAGAGATGTTACACTCGTTTTCTATATCTATCTATCTGTCATTTTCTCTATTTATCTATCATTATCATCTTGCTGTTACTGTATCTTGATTAACCTGATGGCGCAGTGGGTTAAACCGTTGAGTTGCTGAACTTTCTGACTGAAAGGTCAGCGGTTCATATCTGTGGAGTGGAGTGAGCTCCCATTGTTAGCTCCAGCTTCTGCCAACCTAGCAGTTCGAAAGCATGCAAATGTGAGTAGATTAATAGGTACCACTCCAGCAGGAAGGTAATGGCACTCCATGCAGTCATCTACTATACACTATCCCAGAATACTTGTAGGGTGTCAAAATACACAAAATAATCTGTGTCAGGAAAAAATACCCAGGGAGCATAAAGTATATGTTGTTGTTGTTGTTGTTCATTCGTTCAGTTGTCTCCGGCTCTTCGTGACCTCATGGACCAGTCCACGCCAGAGCTCCCTGTCGACTGTCACCACCTCCAGCTCCTTCAAGGTCAGTCCAGTCACTTCAAGGATGCCATCCATCCATCTTGCCCTTGGTCGGCCCCTCTTCCTTTTGCCTTCCACTTTCCCCAGCATCATTGTCTTCTCTAGGCTTTGCTGTCTCCTCATGATGTGGCCAAAGTATATGATATTCAGTATATATATGCTGTCAGGCTTGGGGGCTATAACTCTTAGTGAAAGAGACATAGACATGACATCTTTCCCCCAGGGGATTGCTTCTTGCCTTCCTTTGGAGAACTGGAACTCCCAAGGACCAAAACACTGTAGATAACTCAAAATAGGTTTTATTGTTCACAAAGAGTTATCCCTTTAAGGCAATAAGCTGGAAGTTTCAAAGGGGGTAAAGGAAATATACATTACAGTCTCTGGTTGTCTTGGGTCCAAGGGGATTTCGCAACTGAGAAGCTTTTCCTGTTCCCTCTTTTCTCAATGGCTGTGAAAGTCAGAACAAACACAATCTCCCGTCCAATGGCCTATGCTGAAGGCACACAGTCTTCCTTTTGATGCCAAAGGACCGGCTTGAAGGCGCTTGGGTATCCTCAACGTTGTCCAGGGCAATCTGGGCATGAAGTATGAATCCAAGGGTAAAAACCTTAGAATTGGTGATGAGAGATAACTTAATTAAGGGCTTTAGAGCCAAGTCTCTTTCTCACATCTATCTGATAGAAAGTTTGATGGTAGAATGGAGAAGGAAACACTTCCCTCCTCTTCTAGGAAGAGGTGGGGCCAAACAATTGAGCTGAGGGAGCAATTCAACTGGTGCAAACAATATTGATTGACAGCTACAAATAACCAATCAATCCAACTATACATTTACAAGATAAGCAAGTTTGGGCATGTTATACAGTTTAAACCTTTGCACTTTAAAGTTCTAGGCACAGGTGGCGCCACTCGCGCCGTCACAATATAGTTCAGTGTAATTCAATGTATTCACATAGAGTGAAACGAAAAGGAGCAACTGCTCTCAAACATAATACATGTAATACAGTCGTATAAAGTAAATTATAAAGGAGCAACTGCTCTCAAACATCCATCATCATTTGGATACTACTGTCATTTGAACTCTCTTCTGGATTGTGGACTATGACTCATTGTCTTCTCACCTCATTTGAAACGAGTTTGTATTGCATATGCTTCCCTGAAACCTGTATATATTGGGATCTTACAGCTGTATGTTTTAGAGCGGCTGCTCCTTGATAATTTACTTTATATCACTGTATTACATGTATTATGTTTGATAGCAGTTGTTCCTTTTCATTTCACTCTATGTGAATACATTGAATTACACTGAACTATATACTGAATATCATATGCTTTATGCTCCCTGAGTATTTTTTCCAAACAGAGATTATTTTGTGTATTTTGGCTCCATGCAGTCATGCCAAACACATGACCTTGGAGGTGTCTAGGGACAACGCTGGCTCTTCAGATTAGATAGATAGATGAGCACCAACCCCTGCAATCTTGTTTTGTTAGACCCATGTTTCTGCATTCAAACTTGGAGTGCATCTTCACTGTAGAATTAATGTAGTCTGACATCACTTTTAATGCCACAGCTCAATGCTATTGGATTTTGTTTAGTTTTGGAGGTTAAGCAATGGAAAGGTGTTGGAAAGGTGACTGGCCTCTCCTATTTTCTGCCGAAACAAAAAAGTTCAAGGCAATCCAGGGGAGAGGCTGAAGGGGCCATAAAACAGTCCTCACAGGATCTGCATGACCTCCAAGTCTGGACTTTACCCATTTCATGTGTTTATATTCTGCTTGTCGACTTTTTCTTATGGTTTCATTGCCTATTATATAACTTTTCACAGCTCCAAACTGGGATCTAGCCAAGCAACATTAGTATGCGGTCAGGATATGGATTATTATTCATTAGGAACATGACACAATTTGGGGGAAGTGACAGCACTTTGCTGTTGCCTGAGCCAACTGGGAAGGGCAAGATTTTGCCTTTTCCCTTTCCTGTCTTCTTACTGTACTTCATCCATTCAGAGAAGCCATAGACTGTACGATGCACATAAACTTAAGTATGACCAGTTGGAAAAAGCTCTATTCATATGTATTACAAGGCGCACCCCATGTTTAGAGACAATAATAGGTAAAGGGTTTCCCCTGAAATTAAGTCCGACTCTGGGGGTTGGTGCTTGTCACCATTTCTAAGCCAAAGAGCCAGCGTTGTCCATAGACACCTCCAAGGTCATGTGGTCATGACTCCATGGAGCTCCGTTACCTTCCCGCCGGAGCAGTACCTGTTGATCTACTCACATTTTGGATGTTTTCGAACTCCAAGGTCATATGGTCATGACTGCATGGAGCTCCGTTAGCTTCCCGCCAGAGCAGTACCTATTGATCTACTCACATTTTGGATGTTTTCGAACTGCTAGGTGGGCAGAAGCTGGGGCTAACAGCGGGAGCTCATGCCACTCCCCAGATTTGAACCTGTGACCTTTCAGTCAGCAAGTTCAGCAGCTCAGCGGTTTAACCCACTGGGGACTCCAGACAATAATAGTATCCTTTGTCCCACCCTGGTGATTCCACAGATATATAAACCCTTTTTCCTAGTTCCAACAGACCTCACTACCTCTGAGGATGCTTGCCATAGATGCAGGCGAAACGTCAGGAGAGAATGCCTCTAGACCATGGCCATATAGCCCGAAAAAACCTACAGCAACCCAGTGATTCCGGCCATGAAAGCCTTCGACAATACAATAATAATATCTCTCCGAGGGGACTCAGAGTGGATTTCCACATACACAGATAAGTAAACATTCAATGCCTTTTCCACAGTGGATAACAATGACATACAATACACAGGCAAAGGTAAAGGTGTCCCCTTTTCATCTCCGACATCTGGAGGTGATGCTCAACCCTGGCCATGGGGAGGTGCTCTTGTTCAATTTTTCCATGCCGAGGAGCCTGTTGTTTTTAGACAGCTCAGATTGTGTTGCCTGCATCTCTTCGTCGGTCACCCTTTTAACTTTCTGCCGAGGTGGGACCTATTGATCTACTCATACTGCATGTTTTCAAACTGCTGGGTTGGAAGAAGCTAGGGCTAGCAGCGGGAGCTCACCCCGACTTGCGGCTTCAAACTGCCAACCCTCCATTCAGCAGATTTCCTGCAGCTAGCGGTGTTATGTGCATTTGTGTTTACGAGACTATGAACTAAGTATGTGCATTACGCAATGTTCAGAGAAATAATAAAAAGCAGCGGTGATAAGGGGCATCGTTGTCTTGTTCCTTTCTATATTTTAATTTTCTTATCTTCTTGTCCATTTATAATTAATGTTGCTTCTCGCTTTGTATAAACAGCTTGTATTGCATGAATAAAGTGGTAACCAGCACCCATTTCTTTTAATAGCAATATTACGAAGTTCCAATTTACACTGTCAAAAGCTTTTTCAGCACCTATAAACATCAATGTCAGGATTCAAATCTTATTTGGTCATTGAAAACCATTGGTTTTTTAAATACCTTTCGGACCGCATCTCGGCCTATGAGCCCACGAGGACCTTGAGATCGTCTGGGGAGGCCCTTCTCTCGATCCCGCCTGCCTCACAGGCACGCCTGGCGAGGACGAGGGATAGGGCCTTCTCAGTGGTGGCCCCCCGGCTGTGGAACACCCTCCCTGTTGACATCAGACGGGCGCCCTCCCTTATGTCCTTCCGGAAGAGCCTGAAGACGTGGCTATTCAAGAAGGCCTTTAATTAAATGCTATAGTAACTGGAAATGACAACTGGAACGGAATGTAGACTACGAGATTGGTTATGATTCTATGACAAGACGAAGCGGATTATTTTAGTGTAATTAGATGATAGTGTATTAGTGACAGGTTGTTTTTGTTGTTGTAGTTTATTGTGAAATGTGTTTTTTACATGTTGTACACCGCCGCGAGTCGCCCTAGGGCTGAGAGCGGCGGTTAACAAATGCAGCAAATAAATAAATAAATAAATAAATAGGTTGAACTTGGGCTGGTCACACTCTCTCAGCTTCAGAGAAAGGCAATGGCAAACTCTCATAGTATCATAGAATCAAAGAGCTGGAAGAGACCTCGTGGGCCATCCAGTCCAACCCCTTCCTGCCAAGAAAGACAATCCCATTCAAAGCACCCCCAACAGATGGCCATCCAATCTCTGTTTAAAAGCCTCCATAGAAGGAGCCTCCACCATACTTCAGGGAAGAGAGTTCCACTGCTGAACAGCTCTCACTTGAAGTGACTGGCTTGATTCTGAAGGAGACTCTGGGGGTGGTGATAGCCAACAGGGAGCTCTGGCCTGGGATGGTCCAGGAGGTCAACAAGGGACAGAAATGACTGAACGAATAAACAACACAATAATAACAGAGTCTCCATTGTTTGGAAACAATAATACCAAAGCGATGCACATCAGCAAAAAAGGAAGGGGAAAAAAGTAGAAAAAGAAATCTTGTTCCAGAATCTCTGCTTGTCATCAACTGTCATAATTAATCAGGGGAATGATTTGAGCAGTATTTAAGTCCCAGCAGATTAATTGTCCTGATTTAATCAATTATGTCCTTCATTACTTTGCGCTTGGCTGATTATACCTTTTTCTGGAGATGATGCACAAATAGCAGAAGGGACCTCTGAGAAAGTTACCCCCCAAAAAGTAACTTCCCCAAGCAATAATAGTTAACCAAGGCTTGGTCCATTTGAATATACTTTTTTCTGGAGACGATGCACAAATAGCAGAAGGGACCTCTGAGAAAGTTACCCCCAAAAATGTAACTTCCCCAAGCAATAATAGTTAACCAAGGCTTGGTCCATTTGTGGATTCAAATTGGCCATGGTTTGGCTTTCATGCGCCATTTGTTGCCATGCCTCCCTGCTCCTGCCAGAATTAAAAAGCCTCTTTATTACCCATTACTTTCACCCCTTCAAGAATTTTAATTACTCGATGGCCTCCAGCCGCATTTTAATTTCCACATCGTTTGCGATAAAGAGGCAGGAGTGAGGGTTTGCAGGCTGATCTCCATTGTGTACTATCTATTTTTCATCTTTTTTGTCAGGAAACAGCTTCTTTTGGGTGCATCTACACCAAGCATGGGCCAACTTGGGATCTCCAGGTGTTTGGACTTCAACTCCCACAATTCCTAACAGCCTCAGGCCCTTGGAAAGGGCCTGAGGCTGTTAGGAATTGTGGGAGTTGAAGTCCAAACACCCGGAGGGCCCAAGTTGCCCCATACCTGATGGACATTGCAAAATTACTGTCCTAAAATCCAGAGTAAACACACTGCTCTAACTGTAGCCCCCATTCCTTGATCCTTCGAAACGTCCATGTTGTTGACTTTCAACCGTTTCAATGACGAATTTCTAACTACCGAAAATTATAACTCAATATGGGCGGCACATTAATTTTTAACAAACCCAATCCATATCCTGGCCTTTCCCAGGCAGGCAAAGCGAGACATTTTAAATGCCAATGCAATGAATGATATCCCCGGAGTCTGCGGCTTAAACACCTTTTGCAAATCACATATGCAAACTCAGGAGTTATATCATTTTAAGGTCATTGTCGTCAGAAGTATCCTATAGGAATCCATTCCAGTTTGGGTTGTTGTAGGTTTTTCCAGACTATATGGCCATGTTCTAGAGGCATTTTCTCCTGATGTTTTGCCTGCATCTATACCAAGTATCCCCCAGGCACTGCCAAGCCATCAAATGCTAATTAAGGTGCTCAGTTGAAACATTCACACCTAGCTCCAGCAGACAAGAGAACTTTGCCCCACCCAGGTCATTCCACAGATATATAAACCCATTTTCCTACTTCCAACAGACCTCACTACCTCTGAGGATTGTTGCCATACATGCAGGCGAAACATCAGGAGAAAATGCCTCTAGAACACGGCCATATAGCCCGGAAAAACCTACAACAACCCAGTGATTCCGGCCATGAAAGCCTTCGACATTCCAGTTTGAATCCAGGTGTTCAAAGAGCTCTCCTGGGTCCTGAAGGCTATTCCATAGGTTGTCAATATCTGATATGCAGGATGTATTTTCATTCACTGGACACATTCTGCACAAATACCCGATACACCCAAATCTGAATACTGGTGGGGTTGCAGGGGGGGGGGGGGGGATGGATTTTGTCATTTGGGAGTTGTAAGTGCTGTGATTTATAGTTCACATGCAATCAAAGAGTATTCCGAACCCCATCAATGATGGAATTGGACCAAACTTGGCACACAGAACTCCCATGAGCAACAGAAAATACTAGAAGGGCTTGTTGGGCTTTGCCCCTAAGTTTTGGAGTTGTAGTTCACCTACACCCAGAGAGCACTGTGGACTCAAACAATGATGGATCTGGACCAAACTTGGCATGAATACTCAATATGCCCAAATGGTGCCAAATGGTGGAGTTTGAGGAAAGTAGACCTTGACATTTGGGAGCTGTAGTTGCTGGGATTTATAGCTCACCTACAATCAAATAGCATTTTGAACCTCACCAATTACAGAATTGGGCCAATTTCCCACACATAACCCCCTTGACCAACAGAAAATACTATGTTTTCTGACCCCCAGGTTGAGAAAGGCTGCTGTAGAACTAATGCAATTTGACTCCACTTTAACCACCATGGCTCAATGCAATGGAAATCTGAAAGTTGTAGTTTGGTGAGACACCAGCACTCTTTGGCAGAATAGACTAATGAACTTGGCATTGCGGCCAAACTGAATTAATTATACAGTGGAGATGCATCCTACATGTTATAAAGTCTTTAGTCTTTTTTTAGTGTCTCACCAAACTACAACTCTCATGAGTCCACAGCATTGAGTCATAGCAGTTAAAGTGGTGTCAAACTCCATTAATTCTATAGTGTAGATGCACTCCTATTCAACACATTTTCATGATTCACGAGTCATGATTCATCAAGACTAAACTTTAAGATGGCGAGTAGTTGATTGATGCCAATTTTAGGAATTTTAGTTTGATTGATGCCAACTCCCAGGATCCCATAGCATTGATCCATGACAGTTAAAGTGGTGCCAAACTGCATTAATCTTACGTATAGAGGCACCCCCAGTCACTTTCTTAACGTTCTGTTTTAATGCTATCATCTGGTTTATTCTGGTTTTGCAATATAACTCTTTCCTCTCCACCTGCTTCTCATCTTTTCTTATCTGTGACAGTTTTAATCTTGTTCTGAGGCCCTTTGAGTCTCAAAGTAGGCGCATAAATCAAAGATAGAAGACGGAGCTGCAAAATTCAAAATATGCCTGGAACTGCAGAGCAGATTTGTAGTTTTACAAGGCCTTCGCCTTTCTCTGCCAAAGAGTGCTGGTGCCTCACCCACACTACAAATCCCAGCATTCAACACCATTGAGCCATGCCCTGTTAGAGTGGTGTCAAACTGCATTAATTCTACAGTGTAGATGCAAACCAGGATGCTGCATGACTGAATTGCAGAATGTGAGTTAAGATGAATGCACACGAAAGGACAATTCTTACGTTGTTGTTGTTGCTGTTGTTGTTTTTGTGTGCCTTCATATCATTTTTGAATTATAGCAACCCTATCACTGTCATAGGGTTGTGAGTTAAGATGAATGCACACGAAAGGACAATTCTTACGTTGTTGTTGTTGTTGTTGTTGCTGTTGTTGTTTTTGTGTGCCTTCATATCATTTTTGAATTATAGCAACCCTATCATTGTGATAGGGTTGTGAGTTAAGATGAATGCACACGAAAGGACAATTCTTACGTTGTTGTTGTTGTTGTTGTTGTTGTTGCTGTTGTTGTTTTTGTGTGCCTTCATATCATTTTTGAATTATAGCAACCCTATCATTGTGATAGGGTTGTGAGTTAAGATGAATGCACACGAAAGGACAATTCTTACGTTGTTGTTGTTGTTGTTGTTGTTGTTGTTGTTGTTGTTGCTGTTGTTGTTTTTGTGTGCCTTCATATCATTTTTGAATTATAGCAACCCTATCATTGTGATAGGGTTGTGAGTTAAGATGAATGCACACAAAAGGACAATTCTTACGTTGTTGTTGTTGTTGTTGTTGCTGTTGTTGTTTTTGTGTGCCTTCATATCATTTTTGAATTATAGCAACCCTATCATTGTGATAGGGTTGTGAGTTAAGATGAATGCACACGAAAGGACAATTCTTACGTTGTTGTTGTTGTTGTTGTTGTTGTTGCTGTTGTTGTTTTTGTGTGCCTTCATATCATGTTTGAATTATAGCAACCCTATCATTGTGATAGGGTTGTGAGTTAAGATGAAGACACACAAAAGGACAATTCTTATGTTGTTGTTGTTGTTGTTGCTGTTGTTGCTGTTGTTGTTTTTGTGTGCCTTCATATCATTTTTGAATTATAGCAACCCTATCATTGTGATAGGGTTGTGAGTTAAGATGTATGCACACGAAAAGACAATTCTTACGTTGTTGTTGTTGTTGTTGTTGTTGTTGCTGTTGCTGTTGTTGTTTTTGTGTGCCTTCATATCATTTTTGAATTATAGCAACCCTATCATTGGGTTTTATTGTCACTGTTCAAAGGCAATTTGCTTTTGCCTTCCTCTGAGGCTGAGAGAGTATGTCTTGCCCAAGATCACTCATTGTGTTTACACGGCTGCACAGGGATTTGAACCCTGGACTTTAGTCTCATAGCCCAACACTCACACCATTACTCCATGTTGGCTCTTTGTTTCTATTGATGTAACTCACTGGGACTATTTACAACCAATGTCATGCTCATCAAGCATTACAAGCAACACAGAAGGGACTCTCTAGAGCAGGTTTTCTCAACTTGGGGGTCAGGACCCCTGTGGGGATCGCAAGGGTGTATCAGAGGGGTTGCAAAGACCATTAGAAAACACAGTATTTTCTGTTGGTCATGGGGGTTCTGTGTGGGAAGTTTGGCCCAATTCTATGGTGGGTGGGGTTCAGAATGCTCTTTGATTGTAGGTGAACTATAAATCCCAGCAACTACAGCTCCCACATGTCAAGTTCTATTTTCCCCCAAACTCCACCAGTGTTCACATTTGGGCATATTGAGTATCTGTACCAAGTTTGTTCCAGATCCATCACTGTTTGAGTCCACAGTGCTCTCTGGATGTAGGTGAACTACAACTCCAAAACTCAAGGTCAATGCCCACCAAACCCTTCCAATATTTTCTATTGGTCATGGGAGTTGTGTATGCCAAGTTTGGTTCCATTTCATTGTAAGTGGAGTTCAGAATGCTCTTTGATTGTGGGTGGACTATCAATCCCAGCAACCACAACTCCCAAAATCAATTTGCCTGAACCCCACCAGTATTCAAATTTGGTTGTATTGGGTATTTGTGCCAAATTTGGTCCAGTGAATGAAAATACATCCTGCATATCAGATATTTACATTACAATTCATAACAGTAGCAAAAGTACAGTTGTGAAGTAGCAACAAAAATAGTTTTATGGTTGTGGGTCACCACAACATGAGAAGCTGCATCAAGGGGTCGCAGCATTAGGAAGACTGAGAAACACTGTTCTAGAGGCACCGATGAACGGAAGAGTTGCGGTGGACAGGAGAACAGCAGCTAAACTATGCTGGCAGATTGAAAATCTTTACTTGGGAAGGGAATACTGAGTGATAGCTGGTGGGTTCAATGTGAGCAGCATGGTAGATCTGTTCCGGGTTTCAGTCTGAACTTTAAAGGAAATGTCCAAGGATAGCTCCTTTACAGTTAAACCCAGAGTGGATTCACAGTCCCATTAGCTGAGGAAGACCAGCATCATCATCATCATCATCATCATCATCATCATCATCATTATTTATACCTTGCTTTATCTCTCTTGCAGGAGCCCCAGTGGCACAGTGGGTTAAAGCACTGAGCTGTTGAACTCACTGACTGAAAGGTCATAGGTTCGAATCTGGGGAATTTAAAAACATGCAAATGTGAGTAAATCAATAGGTACTGCGGGAAGGTAATGGTGCTCCATGCAGTCATGCCAGCCACATGTTGAGAAAGTCGCATGTTTTTCACTAACAATGCAACAATTCCAGCAGATATAATACTACTTTAGAATCATAGGATCCTAGAGTTGGAAGGGACCCCAAAGGCCATTTAGTCAACCCCTCTGTTATGCTGGAAAATACAATCAAAGCACTCCCAACAGACAGCCATTCAGCCTTTGCTTAAAAGCCTCCAAACAAGGTGCCTCCACCACACTTTAAATGCCACTGTTGCATCCTATGGATACCTACGATTTGTAGTTTTCTCTCATGGATTGCGGCAATAGAACTGTCTATATAGTCCTGGGATTTATAATGAAATTCCCTCCTAGACACTTTGGGACTTCATCGTTTGGGGTAGACTATCTGGATGGCCATCAAACTGGTGCAGTGAGGCATCTTTCTGAAGCTAGATTTTAGCAGCAGCATTGCTTTGAGTGCAACATTCCTGCTTCTTGGCAGGGGGTTGGACTGGATGGCCCATGAGGTCTCTTCCAACTCTATGATTCTATGACTAGAGCTCTGTTCCAGAGAATCCAAAGTGCTTCACCATACTATAAATCCCAGGATCCCACAGTGCAGGGCCACAGCAGTGAAAGTGGGATCAAACTGGTGCAGTGAGGCATCTTTCTGAAGCTAGATTTTAGCAGCAGCAGAGTTTTACAAGGTCTAGTGCGACTTGCCAGCAAGCAGCAACTTGCAAATCATTCCAAAGGAATGAGTTACTAAGACAAGGTCCAGAAGGTGTGCATTGACCGAATAAATCAGCTCTGCGCCCAGTTGCAAAACCCACCAACACAGCTGCCTCCCTGGCGCAACGTTTAAACCCTTTTTGGCAAGCGCTGAGGCCGAAAGAGCAAGGAAATCTGATCACAGGACTGGGATAAAACCCACCCCACTACATCCCCTTGGACACTCTTCTACCCTGATACCCGCCCTTATTAAAAGTTCCTTTGTTTCAGAGTGATACCCTGGCTGATAACCCATAAGAGGACTCATTGGGTTCCTTTTTTCAATCAAATGCCACATATCATGCATGGCATTGGGTGGTTGGAGCCTCCATGAACCCTAGGAGGTTCTGCAAACATTAGCCTATGTCAACATTGGGCAATATAGCCCAAGAAGCCTGTTTGATCAGACCAAAACCTTTGCCAACCCAGTGCTGTATTTCCAGAGACCTAATGCTTCTCGGAAGCAGAAAGCAAGGCATGAAGGCAACCAACCTTTTCTATGGTTTGTTCCCCAGCAACTGCTTTGTATACACTGCTGAACTCTGTGTGTATATGTGTGTGTGTGTGTGTATGTATGTGTGCATACACACACATGTACTTAGGTGATCCCTTGTTGTCTGAGTAAGATTGTCTTCCAAGTTCGGTGTCCTGGTGGTGGGTTTTCTGGTGGAAGGTGGTCCCGGTCAGAGTTGGCTTGACACACCTTCCTCTTTGCACATTTCTCTCTTTCACTCTCCATTTGAGCCTCTTCAAATTCTACAGCACTGCTGGTCACAGCTGACCTCCAGCGAGGGCTACACAGAGAAGCCATTGAAATCCACAAGTGTGGTGAAGTGCGAATTTTAACCTACAGTAGGTAGGTGTTTAAAGGGGTAAGTATTTAAAATAGCATAACTGGGGGGGATGGTAGCCAGCTCAGCTCACTCTGAGATGGGTTGCCATGGTAAAAAGGGAGGAGCCAACTGCCACTTGGCAAGAGCAGGTATTTTAAATAGGCAGTCTGTGGTCAGTGAACCGCAGGGAAAGCTGGTTCTACTGTGTTGAGAATCAGGAAGGTTTAGGCTTTTAACCTGTGTGGTTTAGATAGGTCAAGTTGACTTATTTAGATTAGTAGTTAGAGTTAGAGCAAAAAGGGAAAGAGAACCCCAGTAAGAATCTTTACTGTAACAGAGATAACAGAGGGAAAGAATAGGCTAGTGCCTGGAGTGATCTGTTTAGGAAAGAAACACATTTTGAAGGAAATAAGTTTAAAACCTGTCTAGTGGAAAGAACAGCCCTCTTAAGAGTTGTTTTATTAAAGGTTATAAATGTAACCACTAAAGGAATATGCCTCTAGGAGTTAAGAAACATTGAAACCATTAAGCTTCTATACTTCAATAAACTTATTACAGTTTCTCTTAAATCCATGCCTCTGTTTCGTATACTTTCTAGTCAAGTCATGCTACACATCGAAGGAAGACAAACAAAATATTACAGGCTAGTAGATCAATTACAAATTGTAGGAGACAAATCAGTAACGTCCCTGCAACTGGTGGCATCCTTACAATAAGCATGTGGACATTTTCAACAGAAAGGAGGTAACCATGAAAATGAACAAAATCTGGCTACCAGTACTAAAAAAACTCTAAAATTATAATTGTAAATAAAGAACAACACTCAAACACAGGGGAACTCCAGACAAGAAGGGACAGCTAATCACCTCTCAACAAAGGATCCCCCCAGGCAGTAACAAGCCACACAAAAAAAACTGACAGGTCATCAAATGCTAATGAAGGTAGCCAATTGAAACATTCATACCTACCTCCAACAGACAAGAGTCCTTTGTCCCACCCTGGTCATTCCACAGATATATAAACCCAATTTTCCTAGTTTTCAACAAACCTCACAACCTCTGAGGATGCCTGCCACAGATGCAGGCGAAACCTTAGGAGAGAATGCTTCTAGAACATGGCCATACCGCCCGAAAAACCTACAAACACTCCACTCTAAATAAATAAATAAATCATACAATTGACTTGTTTTGACATATTAATATTGAAATGCAGTAATTAAAAGCAAGTTAAGACAAATAAAGACAAACCTAACTTAGCGTAACACGGTTTTACTGTATTAACAGAAATAGCTTTGTGAATGTGCTATTTATCACTTAACTTCTGGTTAAAACTGTACGTATACATCTATATGTATATGCAGATTCCCTATAGGAACGAATATGCCTGTCCAGTGCGAGGTTTAGAATAATTTAACCATTACTGGAACACACAGACATTAGCTGCATATCTTCCAAGGGATCCTAAATATGGATTTACTACAACAGCAATGGGTTGGCCTAGATGATCCTTGGAGGTCCCTTTCTTGCTTGAGTCTCTCTATCTGGAATCTGGAATCCCTCCTTCCTTCCTACTTTCTGCGTTTCCAAGCATTATTGTCATTTGCATGTCTTTTGATATGTCCAAAGAATAACAAATATGCAGATGACACCAATTAGATGGTTGAAAGCGAGGAGGAGCCGAGGAGCCTTCTCACCAAGGTGAAAGAAGAAAGCACAAAAGCTGGGTTGCTGTTAAACATCAAAAAAACCAAGATTATGGCAACAAGAATGATTGACAACTGGGAAATAGAGGGAGAAAACGTGGAGGCCGTGACAGACTCTGTATTTCTAGGTGCAAAGATGAGTGCAGACGCAGACTGCAGCCAGGAAATCAGGAGATGCTTCCTTCGTGGAAGGAGAGCAATGACCAATCTTGACAAAATAGTGAAGAGTAGAGACATCACAGTGGCAACAAAGATCCGCCTAGTTAAAGCAATGCTATTCCCCGTAGTAACCTACGGATGTGAGAGATGGACCATAAGGAAGGCTGAATGAAGGAAGATCGATGCTTTTGAACTGTGGTGTTGGAGGAGAGTGCTCAGAGTGCCTTGGACCGCGAGAAGATCCAACCAGTCCATATTTCAATAAATAAAGCCTGATTGCCCATTGGAGGGAAGGATAGCAGAGGCCAAGATGAAGTACTCTGGACACATAATGAGAAGACAGGAAAGCTTAGAGAAGACAATGATGCTGGGGAAAATGGAAGGAAAAAGGAAGAGGGGCCGACCAAGGGCAAGATGGATGGATCATAGAATCATAGAATCAAAGAGTTGGAAGAGACCTCCTGGGCCATCCAGTCCAACCCCATTCTGCCAAGAAGCAGGAATATTGCATTCAATGCACCCCTGACAGATGGCCATCCAGCCTCTGTTTAAAAGCTTCCAAAGAAAGAGCCTCCACCACACTCCGGGGCAGAGAGTTCCACTGCTGAATGGCTCTCACAGTCAGGAAGTTCTTCCTCATGTTCAGATGGAATCTCCTCTCTTGTAGTTTGAAGCCATTGTTCCATGTCCTAGTCTCCAAGGAAGCAGAAAACAAGCTTGCTCCCTCCTCCCTGTGACTTCCTCTCACATATTTATACATGGCTATCATATCTCCTCTCAGCCTTCTCTTCTTCAGGCTAAACATGTCCAGCTCCTTAAGCCACTCCTCATAGGGCTTGTTCTCCAGACCCTTGATCATTTTAGTCACCCTCCTCTGGACACATTCAAGCTTGTCAGTATCTCTCTTGAATTGTGGTGCCCAGAATTGGACACAATCTTCCAGATGTGGTCTAACCAAAGCAGAATAGAGGGGTAGCATGACTTCCTTAGATCTAGACACTATGCTCCTATTGATGCAGGCCAAAATCCCATTGGCTTTTTTTGGCCGCCACATCACATTGTTGGCTCATGTTTAACTTGTTGTCCACGAGGACTCCAAGATCTTTTTCACACGTACTGATCTCGAGCCAGGCATTGTCCCCCATTCTGTATCTTTGCATTTCGTTTTTCCTGCCAAAGTGGAGTATCTTGCATTTGTCACTGTTGAACTTCATTTTGTTAGTGGCATCTTTGAAGTGACTGGATTGACCTTGAAGGAGCTGGGGGTGGTGACGACCGACAGGGATCTCTGGCATTGACTGGTCCATGAAGTCACGAATAGTCGGAAACGACTGAACGAATGAACAACAACAAATAACAGTCTCAGTTTTAGTAGTTTTGGCTTCTAGGGAGAGTTCAAGTACGATCTGATTTACGAATCTAGTACAGTTTTATAATTCCATAACTCTTCCCTTCCCTCTTTAACCTCTCTGGCTTTTTTCCCTCGCAAGCCATCTGGCCTTCGCCACATCTTTGGTGGCAGACAGAAATTACGACATCTTTCGAAGGTTGCAGGAAAGTCAACTTGAAAACACATAAAAACACATTTTGTGACTTCATTGCATGTGGTTTGAAGGTAAAAAAAAAACACCAAACCTTTCTGCTGAGCTGTCTTAAAACAATTTCAATAGGTAAATACTGGCTCTATCCACTTTCTCTTTCCACTCTCTGCATGCTTTTCGAAACAGAAACACGTTACTTCTTAAATTGCACAAAACCCCCACCCATTCCCAAAAAAGAGAGCTTATCTTATGAAACTACAAATCCCAATATTCCATAGCATTGAGTCATGGCGGTTAAAGTGGTATCAAACTGTGGTAAAAATAGTCTAATAACCTATTATTTCTGTTTTCTTTTTAAAAAATGACCAAGTTGTGGCAAAACATACTTTTTTCCAGCTGTGATCTCCAATTTGGGGTTCTTTAGACAGGGTAGACTATATGTTCCTTATCTCATGGATGGTGGGAGTTATAGTCCACCACCTCTGAAGGGTTTCTCTAGGTTGCATTTTGGGAACGACAGCCCTGCAAGCTCTAGGTGCTCTTACTGCCTATTACAGGGAAAACCAACTGATCCCTAATCCATCTAAAACACAGACATGCGCCTTTCACCTTAAGAACAGACAAGCACCCCGAGCCCTGAGGATTACCTGGGAAGGAATCCCACTGGAGCATTGCAACACACCCAAACACCTGGGAGTCACTTTGGACCGTGCTCTGACCTACAAGAAGCACTGCCTGAACATCAAGCAAAAAGTGGGTGCTAGAAACAACATCATACGAAAGCTGACTGGCACAACCTGGGGATCACAACCAGACACAGTGAAGACGTCTGCCCTTGCGCTATGCTACTCTGCTGCTGAGTATGCATGCCCAGTGTGGAACACATCTCACCACACTAAAACAGTGGATGTGGCTCTTAATGAGACATGCCGCATTATCACGGGGTGTCTGCGCCCTACACCACTGGAGAAATTACACTGCTTAGCCGGTATTGCACCACCTGACATCCGCCGGGAAGTTGCAGCCAATAGTGAAAGGACCAAGGCAGAGACGTCCCCAGCTCATCCCTTGTTTGGGTATCAGCCAGCACGTCAATGACTTAAATCTCGAAATATTTTTCTAAGATCTACAGAGACACTCGCTGGAACACCTCAGCAAGCGAGAGTCCAAAAGTGGCAGGCTCAAACCCAGAACCTCAATCCTTGGGTGATACCAAATGAGAGACTCCCCCCTGGGCACACAGAGGACTGAGCGACTTGGAAGGCACTGAACAGACTGCGCTCTGGCACCACAAGATGCAGAGCCAACCTCAAGAAATGGGGCCACAAAGTGGAATCCACAACATGTGAGTGCGGAGAGGAGCAAACCCCAGACCACCTCCTGCAATGCACCCTGAGCCATGCCACATGCACAGTGGAGGACCTCCTTGCAGCAACACCAGAAGCACTCCAAGTGGCCAGATACTGGTCAAAGGACATTTAATCAACTACCAAACTCACAAATTTTGTATTTTGTCTGTTTGTTTGCTTTGTTCTATTAGAAATGTAATATAAATGCCAAATATTTCAGGACAAACTGCGCAATTGTAAGAAATCTCGGACAGAGAGAACACCCTCTTTAGTTTAATGATTACAGTAAAATTATAGGGTTACCGTTCCATGGCTGGGACTCAAGACTAAACTAAATATTGACAGAACGAGAAACCGTTAAAAAAAAAGACAAAAAGGACAACCACAGATTTATAAACTTTAAAGCAGGGGAAGAAAATAATGAAATACTTATGTCTCGGTGTTTCCCAGGTGGAAACTGACAATATCTCCATTATTGTCAGAATTGCCTAGCTTTGCAAGCATCATATATTTATAGGGAGTGTAATTCAAATATAATGAAATGTTGTTCCCCAAATCTTTAAAGTACAGTATACTTCTCCCCATCTTTTCCCCAGGTGATCAACCTCTTCCTCCTTCCTTCCTTTCCTTACTTTCACTTCCCTTCTTTTTCTTCCTTTCTTTTTCTCCTTCCTTCCTTTCCTTACTTTCACTTCCCTTCTTTCTCTTTCTTTCTTTCCCTTTCCTTTTCCTTCCTTCCCCAATTAGTTAAAGTACACTATACTTCTCCCCATCTTTCCCCCAGGTGATCAACCCCTTCCTTCGTTCCTTCCTTCGTTCCTTCGTTCCTTCCTTCCTTCCTTTTTCTTCCTTTCTTTTTCTCCTTCCTTCCTTCCTTTCCTTACTTTCACTTCCCTTCTTTTTCTTCCTTTCTTTTTCTCCTTCCTTCCTTCCTTTCCTTACTTTCACTTCCCTTCTTTCTCTTTCTTTCTTTCCCTTTCCTTTTCCTTCCTTCCCCAATTAGTTAAAGTACACTATACTTCTCCCCATCTTTCCCCCAGGTGATCAACCCCTTCCTTCGTTCCTTCCTTCCTTCCTTCCTTCCTTCCTTCCTTCCTTCCTTCCTTCCTTCCTTCCTTTTTCTTCCTTTCTTTTTCTCCTTCCTTCCTTTCCTTACTTTCACTTCCCTTCTTTTTCTTCCTTTCTTTTTCTCCTTCCTTCCTTCCTTTCCTTACTTTCACTTCCCTTCTTTCTCTTTCTTTCTTTCCCTTTCCTTTTCCTTCCTTCCCCAATTAGTTAAAGTACACTATACTTCTCCCCATCTTTCCCCCAGGTGATCAACCCCTCCCTCCCTCCCTTCCTTTTTCTTCCTTTCTTTTTCTCCTTCCTTCCTTCCTTCCTTTTTCTTTCTTTCTTTTCTCCTTTCTTTTCTCTTTCATTCTTTCTTTCTTTCCCTTTCCTTTTCCTTCCTTCCTTCTACCCTCCCCATCTTCCTTTCTCCTTCTTTTCTTTCTTTCTTTCTTTCTTTCCATTCTCCCTTCCCCTCATACATATGTCACCTTTCTCTCCTAGTGACATCACAGAGGGGCCACTTCACCAGCAACAGGGGGAAAGGAAAGGGCCTGAGGCTGTTAGGAATGGTGGGAGTTGAAGTCCAAAACATCTAGAGGGCCCAAGTTTGCCCATGCCTGCTATAGCACCGAGTATTCATTGGTATTCCTTCTGGACTTGAGGAAAGTTCTTCTTTTGGATTGCCATTGTCCGCTATGGGACAGTCTCCACTGCTTTGGAAGTTCTAACCCTGCAATGTTTTGGGGGTAAGAGATGTTGCATTTTTGAGCCTCCAACAGTCAACAACCATGCATTTCATCAGGTTTACTTAGGCAATGAATGACTCAGAGGTAGTTTTGCCAGTTCTTTCCTCTGAAATGCAGCCCTACGGCACTCACTGTCAGTCACAGGTGGTCTCATATCCAAGCACTCACCAGGTTCCCTCTCGTTCTATGTCACCTGTTGATTTCTGGTGAGCCTGTGAGTTTCAATGGAAGGAATACCCAGGCTCCATCTACACTGCCACACAAGGTATTTTTCCAAATGAAGCACAGAGTATTGAAGATATATAGTGTATGTTGTGTGTGTGTATGTGTGTAGGGGAAAGTTCCAATGGAGTGGAAATCATCTATTGGACAAATAGCAAGCTATTTACCCTCAGTAGACTGAAAGCCAAAACCAAGGTTATAGCAACATCTGTTATAGAACTCCAATATGCTGATGACAATGATGTCTGTGCGCATTCAGAAGAAGACCTACAAGCCACTCTAAACGCCTGCCATTGAACACTGAGAAAACCAAAGCGCTCTTCCAGCAGTCACCAACCAACCCATCTGCAATGCCAGAAATACAGCTTATTGATGTAACATTAGAAAATGTTGACAATTTCCACTACCTTGGCAGCCACCTCTCCACCAAAGTCAACATTGACACTGAAATACAACACCGCCTGAGCTCTGCAAGTGCAGCATTTTTTCGAATGAAGCATAGAGTGTTTGAGGACCGGGATATCATATTATAAAAGCTGTATCGACTTGATATTTATCTATCTAGTAATGATGATGATGGTGATGAGTACTATTATTCTTCTAAGAGTTTATAGAGACGTTTATATGAGGGGAAGGTGTGTCTTAGTATTGAAGAAATAGAGTGTATGTTGTGTGTGTGTGTGCGTGTGTGTATGGGAAACTTCCCACTGGAGTAGAAATCATCTATTGGACAGATGGCAAGCTATTTAACCTCAGCAGACTGAAAGCCAAAACCAAGGTTACAACATCTGTTATAGAACGCCAATATGCTGATGATAACATTGTCTGTGCACATTCAGAAGAAGACCTACAAGCCACTCTAAACACCTTTGTAGAAGCATACGAGAAGCTAAGTCTCTCATTGAACATTGAAAAACCAAAGTGCTCTTCCAGCAGTCACCAACCAATCCCTCTCCAATGCCAGAAATACAGCTTAATGATGTAACATTAGAAAATGTTGACCATTTCCGCTACCTTGGCAGCCACCTCTCCACCAAAGTCAACATAGACACGGAAATACAGCACCGCCTGAGCTCTGCAAGTGCAGCATTTTTCCGAATGAAGCATAGAGTGTTTGAGGACCGGGATATCCATAGGGATACCAAGGTGCTTGTTTATAAAGCTATAATAATAATAATAATAATAAATCCAATGATCCAATACAACAGCCAGCAGAAGCCACAGGGAGGAGGGAGCAAGCTTGTTTTCTGCTTCCCTGGAGACTAGGACGCGGAACAATGGCTTCAAACTACAAGACAGGAGATTCCATCTGAACATGAGGAAGAACTTCCTGACTGTGAGAGCCGTTCAGCAGTGGAACTCTCTGCCCCAGAGTGTGGTGAAGGTTCCTTCTTTGGAAGCTTTTAAACAGGGGCTGGATGGCCATCTGTCAGGGGTGATTTGAATGCATTATTCCTGCTTCTTGGAGAAATGGAGTTGGACTGGATGGCCCAGGAGGTCTCTTCCAACTCTTTGATTCTATGATTCTATGACTCATCTTGCTGTGTTTCAAATAATAATAATAATAATAATAATAATAATAATAATAATAATTTTTATTTATACCCCGCCACCAGGGTTATTTATAAACACCGAGAACTGGGAAGCCCTGGCCCTTGAGCCCTCCAGCTGGAGGTCAGCTGTGACCAGCAGTGCTGTAGAATTTGAAGAGGCACGAATGGAGGGTGAAAGAGAGAAACGTGCCAAGAGGAAGGCGCGTCAAGCCAACCCCAACTGGGACTGCTTTCAACCGATGCCCTCACTGTGGGAGAACATGCGGATCAAAAATAGGGCCACCTACGAACCCACCACCAGGACACCGAACTTGGACAACGAGGGATCGCCTAAGTAAATAACTAATTACAATTCAGTTTCTGATGCCATATTATCTGCTTTGAGGTGGATTATATGGCAACGCAGGCTAATATTCAAAGCAGATACTGGATTGTATGGCAATGTAGATCTAGCCTCCATGTCCTATCCTCTGAGTAGCATTGATGGCCACCCATCCAAGTAGTCACCAGGGCTGACCCTGCTTAGCTTCCGAAACAAAGCCCAGTCTGTGAACATGGCGGCACATGCCTTCAAGTCAACTGTTAACTTATGGCAACCCAATGAATTCCATAGGGTTTCAAGGCAAAGGATATGCAGAGGTGATTTTGCCGGTTCCTTGGCTTCCCATTCAGGTGCTTTTGCTGGCATAGGTTCATATCTTACTGAAATACTCCTAAATCCAAAATGGTCCACCTGGGGTGTGTCTACTCGGCAGAATGAATGCAGATTGACACACATTCATTGCCGTGGCTCAGTTGCAGTTTTACAAGGTCTCTGCTCACCACATCACCACTCCTAAGATTCCATAGCATTGAGTCCTGGCAGTTCAAACCATGCCAAACTACCTTAATTCTAATCTACAGCATAGATGCACCCATTGACAGTCTCGGTCTCCCATCCAAATACTCACCAGGGCTGATGCTGCTTAGCCTCCAAGATCAGACCTGGTGCTTCTATGTTTTAAGGGTTTAATACCAATGCCCAGATTGGTCCATCAGTCTATCCCTGGAGAATGCCCCCTACTCTTCTGGTCTCCCATCCAAATATTCACCAGGGCTGAACCTGCTTAGCTTCCGAAATGAAGCACTGTGCATGAGCATGGCAGCACATGCCTTCAAGTCATCTTTCAACTTATGGTGACCCAATGAATTTTACAGTGTAGATGCACCCTCTATCCCTGGACAATGCCCCTACTCTCCTGGTCTCCCATCCAAATACTCACCAGGGCTGACCCTGCTTAGCTTCCAAAATGAAGTCCTGTGCATGAGCATGGCAGCACGTGCCTTCAAGTCATCTTTCAACTTATGGTGACCCAATGAATTTTACAGTGTAGATGCACCCTCTACCCCTGGACAATGCCCCCTACACTCCTGGTCTCCCATCCAAATATTCACCAGGGCTGACCCTGCTTAGCTTCCGAAATGAAGTCCTGTGCATGAGCATGGTGGCACGTGCCTCCAAGTCATCTTTCAACTTATGGTGACCCAATGAATTTTACAGTGTAGATGCACCCACTGAGGGTCTCGGTCTCCCATCCAAATATTCACGAGGGCTGACCCTGCTTAGCCTCCAAGATCAGACCTGGTGCTTCTATGTTTTAAGGGTTTAATACCGATTGCCAGATCGGTCCATCAGTCTATCCCTGGACTATGCCTGCTCCTCTCCCGGTCCCCCATCCAAATATTCACCAGGGTTGACCCTGCTTAGCATTCCAAAATGAAGTCCTGTGCATGAGCATGGCGGCACGTGCCTTCAAGTCATCTTTCAACTTATGGTGACCCAATGAATTTTACAGTGTAGATGCACTCACTGAGGGTCTTGGTCCCCCATCCAAATACTCACCAGGGCTGGCTCTGCTTAGCACTCCAAGATCAGAACTTTTGCTTTCATATGGCAAAGGTTCAACACCACATAATCCCAAATATTCCGAAATAGTGGCTGAGTTCATGATAGCCTTGCTTTTCCTATGGTCCCATGTTCCTGAGAAATATTGCCTACTGTAGCACTTGTTATTCCTTGGTGTTCTCCCATACAAATACTAACCAGGGCTGTCCCTGCTTAGCACTCCAAGATCAGACCTTCTGCTTTCATATGGCACAGGTTCAACACCCCTAACTCCTAAATGTTCCTAAAGAGTGGCTGAGTGAGTGATAGCATTGCTTTCTGATAGTTCCATGTCCTTCTCTCACTTCCTTGGTGGTTTCCCATCCAAATACTCGCCTGGGCTGGCCCTGCTGAACACTCCAAGACAGACCTGGTGCTTTTATACGACACGGGTTCATCACCAAAGAGTGGCTGAGTTCATGATAGCCTTACTTTTCTAAAAGTTCCATGTTCCTCCCTGAGAAATGTCGACTACTGTAGCTCCTGCTATTCCTTGGTGGTCTCCCATCCAAATACTCACCAGGGTTGACCCTGCTTAGCACTCCAAAATCAGATCTTCTGCTTTCACATGGCACAGGTTCAACACCACTTACTCCTAAATGCTCCTAAAGAGTGGCTGAGTGAGTGATAGCATTGCTTTCTGATAGTTCCATGTCCTTCCTTCACTTCCTTGGCGGTCTCCCATCCAAATACTCACCAGGGTTGACCCTGCTTAGCAGTCCAAAATCAGACCTTCTGCTTTCATATGCCACAGGTTCAACACCACTTACTCCTAAGTGCTCCTAAAGAGTGGCTGAGTGAGTGATAGCATTGCTTTCTGACAGTTCCATGGCCCTCCCTCACTTCCTTGGCGGTCTCCCATCCAAACACTCACCAGGGCTGACCCTGCTTAGCACTCCAAAATCAGACCTTCTGCTTTCATATGGCACAGGTTCAACACCACTTACTCCTAAATGCTCCTAAAGAGTGGCTGAGTGAGTGATAGCATTGCTTTCTGACAGCTCCATGTCCTTCCCTCACTTCCTTGGCGGTCTCCCATCCAAACACTCACCAGGACTGACCCTGCTTAGCACTCCAAAATCAGATCTTCTGCTTTCATATGGCATAGGTTCAACACCACTAACTCCTAAACGCTCCTAAAGAGTGGCTGAGTGAGTGATAGCATTGCTTTCTGATAGTCCCATGTCCTTCCCTCACTTCCTTGGCGGTCTCCCATCCAAACACTCACGAGAACTGACCCTGCTTAGCAGTCCAAAATCAGACCTTCTGCTTTCATATGGCACAGGTTCAACACCACTTACTCCTAAATGCTCCTAAAGAGTGGCTGAGTGATTGATAGCATTGCTTTCTGATAGTTCCATATCCCTCCTGACTTCCTTGGCGGTCTCCCATCCAAACACTCACCAGAACTGACCCTGCTTAGCAGTCCAAAATCAGACCTTCTGCTTTCATATGGCACAGGTTCAACACCACTCACTCCTAAATGCTCCTAAAGAGTAGCTGAGTGAGTGATAGCATTGCTTTCTGATAGTTCCATGTCCTTCTGTCACTTCCTTGGCAGTCTCCCATCCAACCACTCACCAGGACTGACCCTGCTTAGCACTCCAAAATCAGACCTTCTGCTTTCATATGCCACAGGTTCAACACCACTTACTCCTAAATGCTCCTAAAGAGTGGCTGAGTGAGTGATAGCATTGCTTTCTGATAGTTCCATGTCCTTCCTTCACTTCCTTGGCGGTCTCCCATCCAAACACTCACCAGGACTGACCCTGCTTAGCAGTCCAAAATCAGACTTTCTGCTTTCATATGCCACAGGTTCAACACCCCTAACTCCTAAACGCTCCTAAAGAGTGGCTGAGTGAGTGATAGCATTGCTTTCTGACAGTTCCATGTCCTTCCCTCACTTCCTTGGCGGTCTCCCATCCAAACACTCACCAGGGCTGACCCTGCTTAGCACTCCAAAATCAGACCTTCTGCTTTCATATGGCACAGGTTCAACACCACTAACTCCTAAATGCTCCTAAAGAGGGGCTGAGTGAGTGATAGCATTGCTTTCTGACAGTTCCATGTCCTTCCCTCACTTCCTTGGCAGTCTCCCATCCAAACACTCACCAGGGCTGACCCTGCTTAGCACCCAAGAGGAGGCAGAAACCGGTGCTTCTGGGGTACCTTTTTGCACAGGTCAATGGATCCATGCAGGGCAGTGTTTCCTATGCTGAACTCTACTCTTTATCCCTGTACCTTCCTGGCTCCCCTCCCTTGGCCTGCCTTGCAGGGCTGGCAGGACCCTCAAGAGCTAAGCCTTTGATCAAAAGGATCCCACTCCGAAGAAGCAAACTGACCTTCTTGGGGCTCCCGAAGAGGTCTCTGATCTCCTCAAGCTGCGAAGACTTGCTGCTGTGAGCTCCACTTGCCAGGGAAGGAGAGAGGTAGGAAGGGAGGTGTCCATCAAAGGGCTGGCCACGCCCCCTGGATTAAGCCCCGCCCACAGTTTGCATTCCCTTGCTTTGCTAAATCACAGACAGCTCAGAAGGTATTCTGCACCTAATGAATGCAGTTTGGCTGTAGCTTTGCCAGAGGGTTAGTCTTCTTTGCCAAAAGGTGCTGGGCCCCTTACAAACTACACATCCCAGGATGCCATAGCCTTGAGCCATTGCAATGAAAGGGGTACCAAACTGCATTCATTCAACAGTGCAAATGCACCCTGAAAATGCAGAAGGGGTTTGGGGTGTAAGATTTGGCCCTAGTGCACCAATCCTTTAACTTTCATGGCTCATTGCTATGTAATCTTAGAATCTACGAGGGTTGAATGAAAAGTAATGCCTCCACCTTCGTAACTCCTCAACAGATCGTATCTGTACAATGACAAAGTAGCAACAATTAGAACACACCATGGAATGACTGGAAGAAACATTAACAACCTTAGATATGCAGATGATACCACTCTGATGGCCGAAAGCGAGGAGGAGCCTTCTAATCAAGGTGAAAGAAGAAAGAGCAAAAGTTGGGTTGCAGCTAAACATAAAAAAACCAAAATTATGGCAACAAGAATGATTGACAACTGGGAAATAGAGGGAGAAAACGTGGAGGCAGTGACAGACTTTGTATTTCTAGGTGCAAAGATGAGTGCAGACGCAGACGGCAGCCAGGAAATCAGGAGATGCTTCGTTCTTGGGAGGAGAGCAATGTCCAATCTTGATAAGATAGTGAAGAGTAGAGACATCACACTGGCAATCAAGATCCGCCTAGTTAAAGCCATGGTATTCCCCGTAGTAACCAACAGATGTGAGAGCTGGACCAGAAGGAAGGCTGAGCAAAGGAAGATAGATGCTTTTGAACTGTGGTGCTGGAGGAAAGTGCTGAGAGTACCTTGGACTGCGAGAAGATCCAACCAGTCCATACTTCAGGAAATAAATCCCGACTGCTCATTGGAGGGAAGGATAGCAGAGGCCAAGATGAAGTCCTTTGGCTACATCATGAGAAGAAAGGAAAGCGTAGAGAAGACAATGATGTTGGGGAAAATGGAAGGAAAAAGGAAGAGGGGCCGACCAAGGGCAAGATGGATGGATGGCATCCTTGAAGTGACGGGATTGACCTTGAAGGAGCTGGGGGTGGTGACGGCCAACAGGGAGCTCTGATGTGGGCTGGTCCATGAGGTCACGAAGAGTCGGAAATGACTGAATGAATAAACAACAACAACATATTAGAGGCAAATCTTAGGGTCCAACTAATGGCCAGTCCATGAAAGTAGTGTCAGATTGTATTCATTCCACAGTGTGTGGATGCAGTCCAAGATGCCTAATTGGAGGCTGACGCTCTGAGGACATCTAGGGAGAAGGCAGGACTCACTCAAAACAGTTACAATACTTTCTAAAGTAGAAAGACTGAGCCTAAAAGCCCCAGATCAAATTGGATCTTGGAAGCTAAGCAGGGTCAGCCCTGGTTAGGATTTGGATGGGAGACTGCCAATTAATATCAGATGCTAGAGATTTCTAGAGGGAACACCAGTCCAAGGTAATTTTATGGTCGGCTTCCAAGCCACCACTTTAACTGGCAATGCTCAATATTATCAAATACCTGGAGTGTTTCTCTTCTCAGCTATGAATCATAGAATCATAGAATCAAAGAGTTGGAAGAGACCTCATGGGCCATCCAGTCCAACCCCATTCTGCCAAGAAGCAGGAATATTGCATTCAAATCACCCCCGACAGATGGCCATCCAGCCTCTGTTTAAAAGCTTCCAAAATGAGATGAAGGAAGACCCAGGAAAGCCTTATTCTGCATACACATGCTTCCTTCGTCCCGTAAACACTGAGCCCCAACTCCCTTATAGCAGCATCTAAACAAGGTGATTACTTCTTGCAATCCTTATAAAGTTAAAAGGAGGCAGCGATGGAGTACACAGATGGCTTCTGGCTATGTCTGTCTTGGCTAATGGTCTTTCTGGGCTCATCTATCAAGGATGAGCTAATGTGTATTGGCTGCTGTGCAGAAGCCATTTGGATCCAGCCTCCATTCATCAAATGCCCAACTTGGCTCTTGGGTATGTTGTAAATTGCCATCCCATGGAGCGCGTTCAAGAGGAAGATTTCCCTAGAATTAAATATCAGTAGCATTCTGGCCCAGTGGATGAGAGAGAGAGGAAACTCCTCAGAAGAACCTTACTAAGCTCCTGGACAATAATTCATCATGGAAGCATTTCATAGAATTATGCAGTTGGATGAGACTCCAAAGTCCATCCAGTCCAACCTTATTCTGTTACACCTAGCACCACAGCACTACACAAGAGTCCAGAATATAAGCAGGGGCAGCTCGTCCATTATGCGAAGTAAGCGATTGCAGAACACTTTTTTTGGCCAGGGGCGCAGAGGCACCTCTGTAAATGCCCCTCGACTGCCACTTGAGGAGCGCCCCCTCAGCTCACAACAGCCCTAACAGTCTGGGGGGAGCCTCGGCTTTCTAGTCTCGCTGCCGGGTGATCCTCTTCCCAAAGGGGCCGGGCCCTTAAGACTTGCCTAGCCCCTCTCGTTCCTGTTCCACCCAGCCACCGGGTAGGCGAGCAGAGCCGGCGCTCAATCGTTCTCCGCATTCGATCCCTTCACCATGACTGGCTCCCTTTCCCGATCCCCCGGCGCTCCACCCGCCTCTTCTCCTCTCCCCAATCCACGGGTGTGCCAAGGGATGGATTCGCCGCGTCTGGCCCGCTTTGGGTCCAGAGGCGTGTCTGAAGACCCCAGCGTGCGCACCAAAAGTCGCCTCTTCTCCTGACTGTCTCTTCAGCCATTGGAACCAAGAGAGAGAGAGAGAGAGAGAGAGAGAGAGACCCTGCGGCTGGAGGTATCTCCCACCTCCGCTCCCTCCTTTGTTTTTGCGCCTACCTTCAGGAAAGGTGGGCATCTCCACCCCCCCTCACTCTCTCTCTCTCTCTCTCTTGGTCCCAATGGCTGAGGAGAAAGTCAGGAGAAGAGGTGACTTTTGGTGCACACGCATGCCTCCGGTCCCATGTATTCAGGCATGCCTCCGGACCCAAAGCGGGTCAGGCAAGGGAGCAAGTGCAGCAAGTGTAGTTACTGGGATGTATAGTTCACCTACAATCAAAGAGCATTCTGAACTCCACCAATGATGGAATTGAACCAAATATGGCACACAGAACTCCCACGACAAACAGAAAATATATATCAATGATTGGTTTGGGGGGGGGGGTGTGCCAAAATACTGTTTGCTTACCTTTGAAAATTACCTAGGGACGCCTCTGAATATAAGCAAACAGTTTATTGTAAAACACGTAAAATGCATAATCCAAAAAAAAAAAAAGGTTTAGCAATAGGTGATAATCTAACAGGAAGAATACAGATCCAAAGGTAACACAGTCTAAGAATAACTAAAAATCACAAGTACAGCATAAGTTCACAAGCAAAAGGTATACGTAGTAAAACTTGAGTAGGAACACAAAAAAACAAGAAGATTGAAAACTTCCAGGATACTTAAATCCAAAACCAAGGCTTGACTTGAAACTAGAAAACTCAGGCCTAGCTTCTCACTCAAATGCTACGTTGCCTGAACTGACTCTTGCTATTTAATAGGCACCCATGAAAGCATTCCGTTTCCTATTAATTTCCTATTAATTTTCTCTCCAACTTTCCCACGTAATCGCTCTGACCTACGATGCCTATTTTCTGCTCTGATCTGTAACCGCGAACTTTTGTTAATCTCTGTAGCTCCATGTGTTTTTTTCCTGGGATCCTTTCATGTCATTTAGCTCCTTGCCCAACTCCTTATCTAATGTTTCAGTTTCTGGCTTCTCTGACTAACCTCAAAGACCTGCACTTTGCAAGTCAGGTTTCCCACACAGAGAGCCATCAGTTCACTGACTTGAATCACTACATGCTCCAGGAAAACCCACAGGAAATCCCACAATCATCTCTAAATCATCAATGAACCCATAAGCCTCAGCCTGATCTACAACACACGTGGCGTACTGTGGAGGCAGAGATGTAATCCTTTGCTAATTTCCTTTCTAAGGATGCATTGAACCATTGTAGCAATTGTTGCAATTATTTCCTTATGACAACTAAGACTTTAAACAGGGGTCCTCAAACTTTTAAAGCAGAGGGTCAGTTCAGACTGTTGGTGGGCTGGGCTATAGGTTGTTGTTGTTATTATTATTGTTTTTGTGTGCCTTCATGTCATGTCATGTCATGTCATGTCATGTCATGCTGGGGAAAGTGGAAGGTAAAAAGAAGAGGGGCCGACCCAGGGCAAGATGAATGGATGGCATCCTTGAAGTGACTGGACTGACCTTGAAGGAGCTGGGGGTGGTGACGGCAGACAGGGAGCTCTGGCGTGGGATGGTCCATGAGGTCACGAGGAGTCGGAGACAACTGAATGAATGAACAACAACAACATGTCATTTCAGACGCAAGTTGACACTAAGGCAACCCTCTCAAGAGTTTTCTTGTCAAAATTTATTCAAAGAGAATTGGCCTTTGTCTTCATTTAAGGTTAAGAGAGTGTGACTTTCCTAAACGTCAGAGTCAAAGTCCAAGGTTAAAACCACTATGGCAGAATCAGACTGATTGTGTGCAAAATTCCTACATGGTAGTGTTGTGCAGTAAAGCAGTGTTTCTCAACCTTCCTAATGCCACAACCCCTTCATACAGTTCTTCATGTTGTGGTGACCACCAGCCATAACATTATTTTCGTTGCTACTTCATAACTGGAATTTTGCTACTGTTATGAATCGTAATGTAAATATCTGATATGAAGGATGGATTTTCATTCACTGGACCAAATTTGGCACAAATGCCTAATACACCCAATTTTGAATACTGGTGGGGTTGATTTTGTCATTTGCTGTGATTTATAGTTCACCTACAATCAAAGAACATTCTGAACTCCACCAACAATGGAATTGAACCAAACTTGGCACACAGAACTCCCATGATCAACAGAAAATACTGGAAGGGTTTGGTGGGCGTTGGCCTTGAGTTTTGGAGTTGTAGTTCACTTACATCCAGAGAACACTGTGGACTTAAACAGTGATGGATCTGGACCAATCTTGGCACGTATACTCAGTATGCTAAACTGCCCACTGTTGGGGTTTGGAGAAAATAGACATTGACATTTGGGAGTTGTAGTTGCTGGGATTTATAGTTCACCTACAATCAAAGAGCTTTCTGAACTCCACCAACTATGGAATTGAACTAACCTTGGCCCACAGGACTCCCATTACAACAGAAAACACTAGAAGGGTTTGGTGGGCATTGTCCTTGAGTTTGGGAGTTGTAGTTTACCTACATCCAGAGAGCACTGTGGACCTAAACAGTGATGGATCTGGACCAAACTTGACATGAATACTCAATATGCCCAAATGTGAACACTGTTGGAGTTTGGGGAAAATAGACCTTGACATTTGCGAGTTGTAGTTGCTGGGATTTATAGTTCACCTACAATCAAAGAAGATCCAACCAAATAAAGCCCAACTGCTAACTGGAGGGAAGGATAGTAGAGGCCAAATGAAGTACTTTGGCCACATCATGAGAAGAAAGCAAAGCTTAGAGAAGACGTTGATGCTGGGGGAAATGGAAGGAAAAAGGAAGAGGGGCCAACCAAGGGCAAGATGGATGGATGGTATCCTTGAAGTGACTGGATTGATCTTGAAGGAGCTGGGGGTGGTGACGACACACAGGGAGCTCTGGCGTGGGCTGGTCCATGAAGTCTCGAAGAGTCAGAAACAACTGAACAAATGAACAACAACAACAATCAAAGAGCATTCTGAACCCCACCAACTATAAATTTGGGCAAAACTTGGCACACAGAGCTCCCAGGATCAACAGAAAATACTGGAAGGGTT
The DNA here is from genome assembly GCF_037176765.1 of Anolis sagrei. Lineage (NCBI taxonomy): Eukaryota > Metazoa > Chordata > Lepidosauria > Squamata > Anolidae > Anolis > Anolis sagrei. The sequence goes on from NC_090023.1 coordinate 6,790,980, forward strand.
TGGTGGGCATTGACCTTGAGTTTGGGAGTTGTAGTTTACCTACATCCAGAGAGCACTGTGGACCTAAACCGTGATGGATCTGGACCAAACTTGGCATGAATACTCAATATGCCCAAATATGAACGCTGTTGGAGTTTGGGGAAAATAGACCTTGACATTTGAGAGTTGTTGTTTCTGGGATTTATAGTTCACCTACAATCATTCTGAACCCCACCACTGATTGAATTGGGCCAAACTTCCCACATAGAACTTCCATGACCAACAGAAAATACTGTGTTTTCTGATGGTCTTTGGTGACTCCTCTGACACCCCATCATGATCCCCCCCGCAAGGGTCTCAACCCCCAGGTTGAGAAATGCTGCAGTAAAGCAACATCTTCCATCCAGGGATAGACTTGCATATTCCTCATTTGCAAAGATACAAAATGGGGGACACCTCGCTCGAGAGCAGTACATGTGAAAAAGATCTTGGAGTCCTTGTGGACAACAAGTTAAACATGAGCCAACAATGTCATGTGGTGGCAAAAAAAAGCCAATGGGATTTTGGCCTGCATCAATAGGAGCCTTGTGTCTAGGTCCAGGGAAGTCATGCTCCCCATGCTCTATTCTGCCTTGGTGAGACCACACCTGGAATATTGTGTCCAATTCTGGGCACCACAATTCAAGAGAGATATTGACAAGCTGGAATGTGTCCAGAGGAGGGTGACTAAAATGATCAAGGGTCTGGAGAACAAGCCCTATGAGGAGCGGCTTAAGGAGCTGGGCATGTTTAGCCTGAAGAAGAGAAGGCTGAGAGGAGATATGATAGCCATGTATACATATGTGAGAGGAAGCCACAGGGAGGAGGGAGCAAGCTTGTTTTCTGCTTCCTTGGAGACTAGGACGCAATGGAACAATGGCTTCAAACTACAAGAGAGGAGATTCCATCTGAACATGATGAAGAACTTCCTGACTGTGAGAGCCGTTCAGCAGTGGAACTCTCTGCCGCGGAGTGTGGTGGAGGCTCCATTTTTGGAAGCTTTTAAGCAGAGGCTGGATGGCCATCTGTCAGGGGTGATTTAAATGCAATATTCCTGCTTCTTGGCAGAATGAGGTTGGACTGGATGACCCATGAGGTATCTTCCAACTCTTTGATTCTATGATTCTATGAATTGATCACGCACAGGGGAAAGCATCATTTTTCTGCATTTGCTCTTCTGTGAAGAATGTGAAGCCTATTTTTGCACAGCACAACCATGTTTAAAAAAAGATTGTGTGCAACTTTGTGTAAAGAATGTCTCACTTGTCTGGGATTCTTTCCTTCAGAGTTTCTTGGCATTTGAGTAACACACTTTTCAACCAGTTTTGCAGATAGAGTCCCCTTTCTTAGAGAGAGGGCATTCTCAGCCTGGGATAACGTCACCTCCTTCTCATTAATTTGCATTTACTGTAAAGCCTAATCTCCATGAGAAGTTGGCTCTGGGTATCTCACATCTGACCAGTTTGGGTCTATGATCCCATTAGTGAAAAATGCAGGGCTGTATATTATCACACTGCAAATTATAAACAGTGTGCCTGGTGCCCCTAAGCCCCTCTAAATCTCAGTCTAGGAAAGATGGATGAGGCACCCAAGGGCCTATTGGAATATTATCTTGGGTGAAATGAATGGAATAGTTTCCCAAGAAACGTGCTGAAACTATCGCCCCGTCAGCTGCAATAAAGCAAACCGGGGGCTCAATTGGAGATGTCACTGTGCAAAGCTGGGCATGCATCAACGGTGGCCTTTTTGCGTCATCCTGCTCAGGGTTATCTATGTTGAGTGTTTTAAATGGCATGACTTTTGGAGGCATTACGGAGTCACAAATTGAATTATGGACTAAAGGCTCTGCAAAAGTGACTCCTCAGTGACTTTCCTTTGCCACCCTTCTATGGACTTCATGCTACACTTTGTGGGAAGGAGGAGGATCAACGTATTTTGAGACACAAAACTGACCCCTGCTTGGTTGTGTCCATTTCATTACAATACTAGCCTATGAAGCCAGCATTGCCCTCCCTTCCCCTCAGAAACATATCACCTTTGTTTCTCAGTGGTATCACAGAGGGCCACTTCACCTGGCAACAACCAATTCTTCACCTAGCAACATAGAATCATAGAATCCTAGAGTTGGAAGAGACCTCGTGGGCCATCCAGTCCAACCTCATTCTGCCAAGAAGCAGGAAAATTGCATTTAAAGCACCCCCGACAGATGGCCATCCAGCCTCTGTTTAAAAGCTTCCAAAGAATTGGTTAAATGGACGAACCCAGAGGGTGATTCTCACCAATGCTTCCTCTTCATCCTGGAAAGAAGTGACGAGCGGAGTGCCACAAGCAGGGTTCCGTCCTGGGCCCGGTCCTGTTCAACATCTTTATTAATGACTTAGATGAAGGGCTAGAAGGCATGATCATCAAGTTTGCAGACGACACCAAATTGGGAGGGATAGCCAATACTCCAGAGGACAGGAGCAGGATTCAAAACGATCTTGACAGACTAGAGAGATGGACCAAAACTAACAAAATGAAGTTCAACAGTGACAAATGCAAGATACTCCACTTAGGCAGAAAAAACGAAATGCAAAGAGGCAGAATAGGGGACAATGCCTGGCTCGAGAGCAGTACGTGTGAAAAAGATCCTGGAGTCCTCGTGAACAACAAGTTAAACATGAGCCAACAATGTGATATGGCAGCAAAAAAAGCCAATGGGATTTTGGCCTGCATCAAGAGGAGCCTAGTGTCTAGATCTAGGGAAGTCATGCTCCCCATGCTCTATTCTGCTTTGGTTAGACCACACCTGGAATATTGTGTCCAATTCTGGGCACCACAATTGAAGAGAGATATTGACAAGCTGGAATGTGTCCAGAGGAGGGCGACTAAAATGATCAAGAACACGCCCTATGAGGAGCAGCTTAAGGAGCTGGGCATGTTTAGCCTGAAGAAGAGAAGGCTGAGAGGAGATATGATAGCCATGTATAAATATGTGAGAGGAAGCCACAGGGAGGAGGGAGCAAGCTTGTTTTCTGCTTCCTTGGAGACTAGGACGCAAAGGAACAATGCCTTCAAACTACAAGAAAGGAGAATCCATCTGAACATGAGGAAGAACTTCCTGACTGTGAGAGCCGTTCAGCAGTGGAACTCACTGCCCCAGAGTGTGGTGGAGGCTCCTTCTTTAGAAACTTTTAAACAGAGGCTGGATGGCCATCTGTCAGGGGTGATTTGAATGCAATATTCCTGCTTCTTGGCAGAATGGGGTTGGACTGGATGGCCCAGGAGGTCTCTTCCAACTCTTTGATTCTATGATTCTATTATTCTAAAGAAGGAGCCTCCACCACACTCCGGGGCAGAGAGTTCCACTGCTGAACGGCTCTCACAGTCAGGAAGTTCTTCCTCATGTTCAGATGGAATCTCCTTCCTTGTAGTTTTAAGCCATTGTTCCATTGCGTCCTAGTCTCCAGGGAAGCAGAAAACACACTCTCTCCGTCCTCCCTATGACTTCCTCTCACATGGCTATCATGTCTCCTCTCAGCCTTCTCTTTTTCAGGCTAAACATGCCCAGCTCTTTAAACCACTCCTCATAGGGCTTGTTCTCCAGACCCTTGATACTTTTTGTCATCCTCCTCTGGACACAATCCAGCTTGTTAGTATCTCTCTTGAATTGTGATGCCAGAATTGGACACAATATTCCAGGTGTGGTCTAACCAAGGCAGAATAGAGCATGGGGAGCATGACTTCCTTGGATCTAGACACTTGGCCCCTATTGATACTGGCCAAAATCCCATTGGCTTTTTTGCCGCAGCATCACATTGTTGGCTCATGCTTAACTTGTCCACAAAGACTGAAATGCCATAAAAGTTGCTCAACAGTAGAATACACTCCCTCAAAATCTGTTCGAGCCTCCTTCTCTGGAGGTTTTAAAGCAGGCACTGGCTGACCATCTGTCGGGAGGGCTTTGATGGTGTCTCCCTGCCAAAGACTGGATTGCCTTTGGGGGTCTCTTCCACACTATTCTATTAAATCCTGGGCAGAATTTCCCCATCTCTCCATCTCCAACACTAGACTGAGAGTGTCCCAGACTGATTAATGAAGGCTGAGCGAATTCGTTTACTGCGCTGCATTATTTAATCAAAGTGAAATGAATGCGCACACACATATCTCTTTCATTTCGTTTTATTAGATTTTTCAAACAGCAGGTGGTTTTGGCAGCTTTGCAAAAGCAGCTCTCCAGATAATCAGAAGTGATTCACTTCCAAAGTTTATTTTCTTGGAATATTAGAAGTGGGCTGTTAGGGAAATGGAGGGAGAATCATTCTAATTTTTAAAAAACTTTGGAACAACATCCAAAATTAGGGTTGGCAGCAATTCTCAAAAAATGGATAATTTAGCAACTTCATTTAAATAATCTAATATAGCAGGCATGGGCAAACTTTGGCCCTCCGGGTGTTTTGCACTTCAACTCCCACCATTCCTAACGGCCTTAGGTCCTTTCCTTTTCCCTTTCTTTTTCCGCTTAAGCAGCTGAGGGGGGAAAGGAAGGGGCCCGAGCAGAGGCGGCCCTAGGTAAGCAAACAATATTTTGGTCCGTCCCCCCAACCAATCACTGATAAATATTTTCTGTTTGTCGTGGGAGTTCTGTGTGCCATATTTGGTTCAATTCCATCATTGGTGGAGTTCAGAATGCTCTTTGATTGTAGGTGAACTATGTTGTTGTTGTTGTTCATTCGTTCAGTCGTCTCCGACTCTTCGTGACCTCATGGACCAGCCTACGCCAGAGCTCCCTGTCGGCCGTTACCACCCCCAGCTCCCTCAAGGTCAGTCCAGTCACTTCAAGGATGCCATCCATCCATCTTGCCCTTGGTCGGCCCCTCTTCCTTTTGCCTTCCACTTTCCCCAGCATCATTGTCTTCTCTAGGCTTTCCTGTCTCCTCATGATGTGGCCAAAGGACTTCAGCTTTGTCTCTAGTCTCCTTCCCTCCAGTGAGCAGTCGGGCTTTATTTCCTGGAGGATGGACTGGTTGGATCTTCTCGCAGTCCAAGGCACTCTCAGCACTTTCCTCCAACACCACAGCTCAAAAGCATCGATCTTCCTTCGCTCAGCCTTCCCTAAGGTCCAGCTCTCACATCCGTAGGTGACTACAGGGAATACCATGGCTTTGACTAGGCGGATCTTTGTGAACTATACATCCCAGTAACTACACTTGCCGCGCTTGCTCCCTTACCTGGCCCGCTTTGGGTCCAGAGGCATGCCTGAAGACCCCGGCGTGTGCACCAAAAGTCACCTCTTCTCCTGACTTTTTCCTCAGCCATTGGGACCAAGAGAGAGAGAGAGAGACAGAGGTTGAGATGCCCACCTTTCCTGAAGGTAGGCGCAAAAACAAAGGAGGGAGCGGAGGTGGGAGATACCTCCAGCCGGAGGGTCTCTCTCTCTCTCTCTCTCTGTCTCTCTCTCTCTCTCTTGGTCCCAATGGCTGAAGAGAAAGTCAGGAGAAGAGGTGACTTTTGGTGCACACACTGGGGTCTTCAGACACGCCTCCGGACCCAAAGCGGGCCAGGCACGGCGGCTCCGCCCCTTGGCCCACCCACAGATTGGGGAGAGGAGAGGAGGCGGGTGGAGCGCCAGGGGATTGGGAAAGGGAGCAGGTCATGGAGAAGGGATCAAACGCGGAGAACGATTGAGCACCGGCTCTGCTCGTGCACCTGGTGGCCGGGTGGAGTAGGAATGAGAGGGGTCAGGCGAGGCTCAAGGGCCCGGCCCCTTTGGGAAGAGGATCACCCGGCAGCCAGGCAAGAAAGCCAAGGCTCCCCCCGGACTGCTAGGGCTGTTGTGAGCTGAGGGGGCGCTCCTCAAGTGGCAGTTGAGGGGCATTTACAGAGGCGCCTCTGCGCCCCTGGCAAAAAAAGTGTTCTGCGACCGCTTACTTCACATAATGGATGAGCCGCCCCTGAGCCCGAGGCTGTTAGGAAGGGTGGGAGTTGAAGTACAAAACACCTGGAGAGGTGAAGTTTGCCCAGACCTGCTATATAGAGTCCTGTTGTATGTCAGCCTGTTGTAGGTTTTTTGTAGGATTTTTCGGGCTATATGGCCATGTTCTAGAGGCATTTTCTCCTGACGTTTTGCCTGCATCTATGGCAAGCATCCTCAGAGGTAGTGAGGTCTGTTGGAACTAGGAAAAATGGTTTATATATCTGTGGAATGACCAGGGTGGGACAAAGGACTCTTGTGTGTTGGAGCTAGATGTGCATGTTTCAACTGGCTACCTTGATTAGCATTTGATGGCCTGGCAGTGCCTGGAGCAATCTTTTGTTGAGAGGTGATTAGATGTCCTTGTTTGTTTCCTCTCTGTTGTGCTGTTGTAATTTTAGAGTTTTTTTTAATACTGGTAGCCAGATTTTGTTCATTTTCATGGTTTCCTCCTTTCTGTTGAAATTGTCCACATGCTTGTGGATTTCAGTGGCTTCTCTGTGTAGTCTGACATGGTGGTTGTTGGAGTGGTCCAACATTTCTGTGTTCTCAAACTTGGCTCTTTGTTTTGGACTACAGCTTCCAGAATCCCCCTCGCCCCTACAATGGATAGGTTTGCTGGCAGAGAAGTGACTTTTTCCCTAAGGAAAAGAGAAACTTGCCCAAACTTTGGAGGAAAGAAAACATGCTTCAGACTCACCTTGACCTTGGAGAAGATATTAAAATTGTGCAATGGTTGCTTGTCAGCACGGTTGCTTGTCAAGTCTCTTCCGCCCAACCTGCTGATATTGTTCTTCTTGCTTATTTGCTGTATTCCCCATTATCTCTTCTTTTAAGATAACTTCTGGCAGAATCTTCTGAACAGTGTCTGCAACCGTATCACAGCTGCCCATTTGCTAACCCAGTCATAAATCATTGGCTGGAATTCCAGAAGATGCTCAAAGATTTGCAGTTTGCGGCTTGTTTTGTGCAAAATTCACTCATGGGTCATCAGCATAGGAAAGAGGGCATTTTCTGCACAGGAAACAGGATTTTCTGCAGAAAATTATATTTTACTAGCTGCCCCCTGCCACGTGATGCTGTGGCCCAGTCTGTTGATCTGGAAAATAAAGTAATGAGAAAGTGTTGGTTTCTAATATATATAATTTCTTTATGCTTTGGGTAAACTGTATTCCTTGCTGTTTCTTTGTCAGTGTTGTTGTGGAGATTGTCTGGGTTGCCTACTCTGGAACATGCGACATATAATTGTCCTTCTTTAGGGGTCCCTTTCAAATCTATGATACTATATCTCTCTCTCTGTGTGAATAATATCTATCTATCTATCTATCTATCTATCAATCTATCTATCTATATCTATGGCTGGATGGCTCTTTGTCGGGAGGGCTTTGATTATGTGATGTGGCCAACAATGTGATGTGGCGGCCAAAAAAGCCAATGGGATTTTGGCCTGCATTAATAGGAGCCTAGTGTCTAGATCTAGGGAAGTAATGCTACCCCTCTATTCTGCTCTGGTTAGACCACACCTGGAATATTGTGTCCAATTCTGGGCACCACAATTCAAGAGAGATATTGACAAGCTGGAATGTGTCCAGAGGAGGGCGACTCAAATGATCAAGGGTCTGGAGAACAAGCCCTATGAGGAGCAGCTTGAGGAGGTGGGCATGTTTAGCCTGAAGAAGAGAAGGCTGAGAGTGTTATGGAAGAGAGATGGTTTGAGGAACAAAGACAAAGAGAGATCCAGAGTACTGGAAAGCACGCTTTATTCTCGGTTGGCGCCAACCGGATATAGACCCCCTGGTAGCCCAGGAAAGAAGGGTCCCGAACAAAGGAAATGCAGAGTATTTATACACTTTTTGAAAATAAGTATTCATGCATCATAGAAACATCACAATGTGCGTCACAAACATCTACTCTTTCACTGACTTCAAAGGCATATTTTGAAAATCAACAAGTTGTCAATCCTCATTAATTTACTATCTAAAGAGTGGCTATTAATTTACCTCAGCGCCAGGATGTCTCCGGACCTGCTCCATCCATCTTGAGATAACATTCCTGAGACCCCCTAATGGACACTTCATTAGTCAATTTTACGATAAGGTACCAGGCACCTCTTAATGGATGATAAGGTGCCTGGTGCCTGGTGCCTGGTATGTATCTTATCTTATGGCCTTAGAAGTGTCAGGCACCACATTCCTTTCCTGGGGCTGGCCTCTAACTTTGCAGCTTTTGAGAAGTCCAGTGAACTAACCATGCATACATACATTTTTCTTATATATTTTCTAACTCCTATTTCTAATATGGTTATATCAAATATATTTTCCAATATGTGTATTATGTATTTTCATCAAGCCTTCATCAAATCCCCCCTTTGGTGCTCTGAACTGGAAAGGGAAGAGCATCATCTAACTAAAGCCAATAATTGCATTTCGTCTTGTTTATCATTTACCATCTTAGATATGCATCTTTTCAGCATTTGGAAAATAATAGGCAGAATACACAACATTAGTAACACCACTAATAGGATTATACAGAAAGCAAAAAACAGTTCCTTTAACCATTGAATCGATGGTAGCCAGCTCGTGAGCCAATCAAAAGGGTTTGAAACCCCATGTGTGTTGTTTTCTATTAAATCTGTCATTTGATTTAATTCATCCTCAATTGTTTTATTCAGATCATGGAATCTGACTTTGCAACCTTCTTTCATTAGTTTACAGAAACCTCCTTGTCTTGCCAACAGGTAGTCCAGGGCCATACGGTGTTGTAAGACAATTTGATGTAGCTCTTCTACTTCATTTTGCATGGCCCTAACTATGAGTCCTGTGGCATTTATGGATTTTTCCAATCGGCAGGTGAGGCCTAGGATACTCTTTCTATTTTCTTGGGCCACTATGCCTGGGTAGCTTCCAAGCGTCAGTATGCCCGTTAGCAGACCTCCAGCCACTCGGCCTCCTTCTGTCTCAGACAATTGTGCTCCTATTATTACCTCATCTGAGCAGGCTGGGCCTAGGGGTGCTGACCTGTCTCGCTTTGTTCTTATGCGGCGAGAAGCAACCTGGACTGGGAATGTAAAGTATCCAACGCCTGCACACTGGTATCCACCTGGATGGAAATTTGACGCCCAACCATCATAGAAAAACCACAAATTGGGATCATATATTTTCCAATCATTACATGTAAGAATATCCCCTTCATTTGTCATGCTTTTTCTCATCATTAGGGCTCTTAAGTCTTTCAAAAACTCTTCAAGTGTGTTGTATTGTTCCATAAACTGTGAAAATAACCCAAAGGAGCTATCTTTCATGATTTCATATTGTTCTCTGGCTTTTTTGTAATATTCATCCTCTCCCTGGGAGGGGTCACTGTATTGTTCTTGGAAATATAAACTGTGCCAATACCCTGATGCTTGGGAAGCATTGTGTTTCCCATGAAGGTAAAACTTCTCAGTACAGTGAGAGTAATTTTCCACATTGAGAAGGATTTCCCTCTCCTTTTCTGGGATACTCTTCCACCCTTTCCGATAACCTTCTGGATAATGACAACAAAAACATTTGCCAGGGGTGGTCTTTGAAACCTTTATCATTCTATGCCGTAGCCCATTTAGAGAGGCAGGGGGGTTAAAGATTGTAGGTTTTCCTGTTTTCTCTGCTAAGAGAAGAGTGGCCAAAACCACAGCTTCCTCATTGATCAAAGCAGGCAAAAAGGAAAACTCACGTACTGTTTCAGGGTGTTCATATATCAGAGTGGCATTTCTCCCATATTGATCAAACATAAATTTGGCATGCTCTTTGAACCAGTTACCATCTACTTCTAAAATTGACACACACATTAACACACATATCACCCACAAAGCTTTCATTCTTCTGGAATCTGACCGTATGTAGAGCAACCGTTCCGGTAGGCTGCAATAGGGTCTAGTTCCGTCTTCTATCCTCTCCAGTTGGGGTCTGACAGTGCGTAGAGCTTAGTCGCTTCCAGGTATGGACTTAAGCTGCAGTGTCTAGCCCGTATCTTCTCATCCAACAGCAGGGGCAGATCTGACTGTACGCAGGGCAAGACAGCTTCCTGGTATGTGTCTTGCAGTATCAGTCTAGTCTGAATCTTCTTATTTACCACCGCCTTCCTTTTGGTTAGAACAACCAAAGTTTCGAGTTATTTTAAGCTTTAGTGGGTCTTTTGGGTCTGGAATAGCATGCCAACTGGGAGCAGCCTTTTTAATTCTAGTCCAGTGAAGCCAAGGTTTGATTTCTGCTACCTTGACCGCACTGGGTGATGTAAGAATTACCACATAAGGTCCCTTCCATTTGGGTTGCAACGTTTCCCCTTTCCAATCTTTAACCCATACCTCATCCCCTGGGTGAAACAAGTGAGTGGGGGTCATGTGAATGGGCGGCCTGAACTCATAGGCATACTGTCGTAGCTCTTGCAGTGTTTTCCCCAAAGCAACCATTTCCTGTCTCTTTGCCTGGGCCCCTATCTCATGCAGTTCCCCTTGCAATCTGGGAAACAAAGGAGGGGGCCTCCCATAAAGCATTTCAAAGGGAGACAGTCCAATGGTCTTAGTGGGGGTACATCTAATATGTAACACTGCTAGAGGAAGAAGTTGAATCCAACTAAGTTCAGTTTCTTGACACATTTTAGCTAACTTAGTTTTCAGAGTTCGATTCATTCTCTCAACCTTGCCTGAGCTCTGAGGCCTATATGCACAATGCAATTTCCAAGTTATTCCAAGAACCTTAGCCAAGCTTTGAATGGTGGCTTTAACAAAAGCAGGGCCATTATCTGAGCCTATAAATGCTGGCATCCCATGCCTTGGGATTATGTCTTTCATGAGTGCTCTTGCCACTTCCGTGGCCTTTTCAGTAACAGTAGGGTACACTTCCGGCCACCCAGTGAAAGTGTCTACCATCACCAGTAGGTAGCGGTATCGCCCTACTCTAGGCATTTCACTGAAATCTACAACAATGGCTTCAAAGGGTACATTTCCACAATGCTGGATGCCTGGGGGCTGGCGCGGCCCTTGGCGTGGATTGTTCTTAGCACAGGTGTGACACCTAGCTGAAGCTGCCATTGTCAAAGAGTGGAGTCCATCTATGTACAGTTGTCTTTCTAGTAGTTTAGCTAGCGCCATTTTCCCTAGATGTGTTGACTCATGGGCTCCTTTTACTACCTCCCAGGCCATGGTTCTGGGGACAATGATTCTTCCATCCGGAAAGGCTAACCAGCCAGTAGAGTTCGCCAATTCTACTGCTCCATTGTCCTGGGCCCATTGTTGTTCTTCTTTATTATAGGTAGGCTGCACCTTGGGATTGGGCAAGGGGAGAAGGGTAGCCACCTGAAGGGGTCTGGCGGCGGCTTCTTTGGCTGCTGCATCTGCCCTTCGGTTCCCTTGGGCTACCGGATCTTGCCCTGGTTGATGTCCCTTACAGTGCATCACAGCTACTTGTTTTGGGGCCCATACCGCTTCTAGGAGATGTAATATCTCTTCTGCATGTTTGACTGGTTGGCCTGCTGCAGTTAAAAGTCCTCTTTCTTTGTAAAGTGCACCATGGGCGTGCAGTACTGAAAAGGCATACTTTGAATCAGTGTATATGTTAACTCTCTTTCCCTTTGCTATCTCCAGAGCCCTGGTGAGAGCAATGAGCTCAGCCTTTTGAGCTGATGTATTTGCTGGCAGTGAATTTGCTTCCAATATTTCTTTGATGGTAACTATTGCATATCCTGCTTTTCGCTCCCCTTCTTCCATAAAACTACTGCCATCAGTGTACATGGTGAGCTGAGCTCCTTGCAATGGAACATCAGTCAAATCAGGTCGACTGGCATATACTGTGTCCATTACTTCAATACAGCTATGATGTTTCTCCATATGGGGATCTACAGGTAGGAGGGTAGCAGGATTCAAAGTAGTGCATTGCTGAACTTTAATGTGAGGGTTCTCACATAACAAAGTCTGGTATTTCAGCATCCTGGAGGTGGTAAGCCAATGGTGTCCTTTGTGCTCTAACAATGTCACTACCTCATGCGGGGCCTTGATGGTCAAATCCTGTCCTAGGGTCAACTTCCGGGCTTCTTCAGCTACTAAGGCGGCAGCTGCTACTGCACGTAGACATGGGGGCCATCCTTTTGCTACCATGTCTAGCTGTTTAGACAAATAGGCCACTGGTCGTGGCCAGGAGCCCAAAGTCTGTGTTAAAACGCCAATGGCTACACCCTCTTTCTCAGCAACATAAAGAGTGAAGGGTTTAGTTACATCAGGTAGGCCCAAAGCTGGCGCTGTCATCAGGGCTGACTTTATTTGCTGGAAAGCCTCGTCCTGTTCTTGTGTCCATTTAAAGGGTTCTTTTTCACCCCCCTTTGTAACTTGGTACAAAGGTCTTGCCAATACTGCATAGCCAGGAATCCAAAGTCTACAAAACCCCGCTGCCCCTAAAAATTCGCGGACTCTCTTCCTCGTAGTGGGGACTGGGATTTGGCAGATGGCTTGCTTTCGTTCAGTTCCTAGACTTCTAAATCCTTGTTTTATTTGGAATCCTAAGTATTTGACCTCCGTCTTGCACAGCTGGGCCTTGGTCCTTGATACTTTATATCCCTTATGGCAAAGTAATTGGAGTAGCCGCTTGGTGGCGCCCCAACTCTCTTCCATTGAGGTGGAGGCCAAAAGTAAATCATCTACATATTGCAAAAGGACAGACTTCTCTGAGTCAGAATGAAAGTCCTCCAAATCTTTTGCTAGGGAAGTTCCAAATATCGTTGGAGAATTTTTATAACCTTGAGGCAATCTTGCCCAAGAATATTGTTGTTTTGCTCCTGTGGCTGGGTCTTCCCACTCAAAAGCAAACAACAACTGGCTTTGGGGGGCTAACCTTATGGAGAAAAAAGCGTCTTTAAGATCAAGGACTGTAAAATGGGTGGCCTCTGCTGGTATGAGTCCCAATATCACATAAGGATTTGGCACAACTGGGTGCAAGGTAACTGTTGCCTTGTTGACTTCCCTAAGATCTTGAACAGGGCGAAAATCATCTGTGGTGCCTGGCTTCTTGATTGGAAGGAGGGGTGTATTCCATGGAGACTGGCATTTTGTTATAATGCCATGCTGCCACAGACGGTCCAAATGCTTTTGGATTCCCTTTATGGCTGGTCTGGGAATTGGATACTGCTTTAGACTGACTGGACGGGCTCCTGGGATTAACTCTACTACGACTGGAGGTATGTATTTGGCCATGCCTGGGGGGTTATCTTCTGCCCATACCTCAGGAGTTTCAAACTTTTCCCATTCATTGTTCTCTGAGCCCTTTTTAACTACTAGCAGCCTCCATTCCTCCTCCATAGGGCAGGTGAGGTGCAAAAGGCCTGTGGTTCTTCCTACAGCCATCTTAGCAGATCCATCTTCCTCAAATGATAGCCTTGCTTTTAGTTTGCACAGCATGTCCCTTCCCAGCAATGGAACGGGGCAGGTAGGCATATATAGAAAGCTGTGGGTGACTTCTTTATTTGCTAGCTGACATCTTCTTTCCTGTAGAAAGGGTCGGAGACATTGATCTCCTGTTGCTCCCATAACTTTTATGGTTTGCTGAGTTATGGGGGCCAATGGGGTGGTAACTACTGATTTTTCCGCTCCTGTGTCAACTAGGAATGTTATTTCTTGGGATCCTACTTTTGCCTTGACCAAGGGTTCCCTGGATCCCAAGGTTAGAACCCCGGACTGGCTTCAGTCCTCTTCTGGCCCTGACCATTGGGGGCCTCCGGCCAATCCAATGAATCCTTCTTCCTCTGGCTGCTCACGTGCTTCTTGATAGAAGGGTCTCTGTCTCCCGGGCATCTCACTTCCTCTTCCTCTCTGCTCTTGTGGGTGTCCTCTTCCTCTCCCTCTTCTTATCTGGGGGCAATCTCTCCTCCAATGTCCCCGTTGTTTACAGTTGGAACATTGGTCCTGCCCAAGGGGCTGTCCTCTTCCTGGCCCATAACTTCGCCCTCTGCTTCGCCCTCTGCTGTGCCCTCTGCTTTGCCTTATTTCTGGGTTCCATTCCCTCAGTGCTGCAGCCAAGCAAACGGCTTGAGCTCTCATCTGCCTCTGTTTATCCCTCTTCTCTTCCTGATCTCTATTTGCCATGACTCTATTAGCAATGTCAAGTAATTGAGACATGTTCATTCCAGCAAACCCATCCAATTTCTGTAGCTTTCTTCTAATATCTGGGGCGCTTTGTTCTACAAAAGTTGCATTCACCATGTTTCTATTGGCTTCCTCTGCGGGGTTGAAAGGCGTGTATTGTCTGTAGGCACTTAACAGCCTTTCCAGGTAGGCGCCTGGGCTTTCATCGGCACCTTGCTTTATTTCTTTTACTTTAGATAAGTTAGTAGGCTTTTTCCCAGCTTCTGCAAGGCCTTGGATCATTAACTGGCCATACTGACGAATTCGAGTCAATTGGTCTGCTGTATTAGGATCCCATTGTGGATCAGTCTCTGGACAATTTTCCCTCATGTGGTCAGCTAGGTTAACAGCAGCATTTCTCCTAGCCTCAGTCTGCCGCTTCATAGCTGCTAAGACCCTTTTACGTTCCTCCGTAGTAAGGAGGGACATCATCAACTGCTGACAGTCCTGCCATGTAGGGTCATGTGTATTGACAATATTAGTGAAAACATCTGTCATTGGTCCTGGATCTGTAGAGAAGGGGGTGGTGTGTGTTTTCCAATTGAAAAGATCTGAGCTGGTAAATGGCACATGCGTAAAAGCTGGCCGGAACTGAGGCACTTGTTGTCCACCTTCAACTTGGGTCCCTATGAATTCCCTCACTTGACGAAGGGGCATTACTGTAGCCAATTTCTTGTTTGCCTTGTCCATATTCCTTAAGTTATGGTCATGGCCTTTTGCTGTTTTCAGTGGTGCCTTTGCCTGTAGGGATTCTTTTTCAGGGGATGGAGTTGAAGAGGACTCAGTCATGGTAGAGTCTGTGTCATCATCTAAATCTTCAGGGAGATCTGGGTACAGTTGTGCTGGGGCCATAGGTTGCGTTGGAGGGCTTACTGCTGCCGGATCAAGGGCTGGAATTGCAGGGGCCTGGGGGGCTATGAGCTCCCCAGTTGAATAAGGAGGAGGTGCATTTATTTCCTCCTCCACAGGGCATGGCAAAATAGGAGCTTTAGTTTTCTGTGCTAGGAGAGTTTTGCAATGTGCTAAAGCACAAGGCTTCAGCCATTCTGGCATTTGGCGCACCACATCTCCCCAAGCTAGAATATAGGGGACATGTGTGGGATAACTTCCCTCAAAAGGATTTGCTCCTCTTGCTTTATCATAGACACTAGCAATGATTTGTTGATCAAGAGTGCCCTCTTCTGGCCAACCTACGCTAAATTTAACCCATTCCTTCTGACATAAAGTTTGCAATCTACTGGGCCTTAGTGGTTCTCCATAGTCTAGCTTTCCAAAGCTTTTGTCAAAGTGTGCTAACATGAGCTCTAAAGGAGTTTTAGGCTTGCTGCTAACAGACCCTCCCATGTTCAGACAAATGGACAACTAATACACAAAAAAAGGGAAAAAGGTACGGGATCTGTCCACGCGTTTGCGCCCGTCCCCTGACTCTGCCAGTCGCCCGACAAAGAGAACTGCAAGGGATTCCTTTAGAAGGAACGCCAACCCCAGAGGGGCGGACACGGACCACACTTCCCTTCGCTCACCAGTCTGGGATTCTGCGATCCCCTGTGACCAGCCTCTTGGCCCTTTCATACACCATTCACTCACACATGCATCCACCACAAGGTACTTATCTCCCCAACCCCTTTCCTTATTTCTCTAGGCAGTCGGTTTCCCTTTTCTGGTACACAAAGCAAACACAAACCCCAAAAAAGTCTACTAGGGACTGCCTTTTTCCAGGTTAATTACTCCTGGAGCCTTCAGCAAAATGCTAAGGCTTTTCCTGACGTCTACACTTTCCTAAAATGTCATGGTGCAATTCATACTCGCCTGATCCGTGGTTTCCGCAGCCTCTTAGGTGAAAGGATGGAATTTCGTCAGAAGCAGCAGTCTGTCTTCACCTTCCCGAGGGCTCCCTCCAATGCCGGCCGGTGAGAGTGCTGTCGAAATGATGCAGCCAGCCTGCTGCCTCGGAGGAATCTTCCAGGCCTCCCAAAAGGCCTCTGTCTTTAATCTTTTTCCCTACAAACCTCTCTCAAAAGCTCCTGGCTGGCTCGCCAGAAATATGTTATGGAAGAGAGATGGTTTGAGGAACAAAGACAAAGAGAGATCCAGAGTACTGGAAAGCACGCTTTATTCTCGGTTGGCGCCAACCGGATATAGACCCCCTGGTAGCCCAGGAAAGAAGGGTCCCGAACAAAGGAAATGCAGAGTATTTATACACTTTTTGAAAATAAGTATTCATGCATCATAGAAACATCACAATGTGCGTCACAAACATCTACTCTTTCACTGACTTCAAAGGCATATTTTGAAAATCAACAAGTTGTCAATCCTCATTAATTTACTATCTAAAGAGTGGCTATTAATTTACTCTCAGCGCCAGGATGTCTCCGGACCTGCTCCATCCATCTTGAGATAACATTCCTGAGACCCCCTAATGGACACTTCATTAGTCAATTTTACGATAAGGTACCAGGCACCTCTTAATGGATGATAAGGTGCCTGGTGCCTGGTGCCTGGTATGTATCTTATCTTATGGCCTTAGAAGTGTCAGGCACCACATTCCTTTCCTGGGGCTGGCCTCTAACTTTGCAGCTTTTGAGAAGTCCAGTGAACTAACCATGCATACATACATTTTTCTTATATATTTTCTAACTCCTATTTCTAATATGGTTATATCAAATATATTTTCCAATATGTGTATTATGTATTTTCATCAAGCCTTCATCAAGAGGAGATATGATAGCCATGTATAAATATGTAAGAGGAAGCCACGGGGAGGAGGGAGCAAGCTTGTTTTCTGCTTCCTTGGAGACTAGGATGCGGAACAATGGCTTCAAACTACAAGAGAGGAGATTCCATCTGAACACGAGGAAGAACTTCCTGACTGTGAGAGCCATTCAGCAGTGGAACTCTCTGCCCCGGAGTGTGGTGGAGGCTCCTTCTTTGGAAGCTTTTAAACAGAGGCTGGATGGCCATCTGTCAGGGGTGATTTGAATGCAATATTCCTGCTTCTTGGCAGAAGGGGGTTGGACTGGATGGCCCAGGAGGTCTCTTCCAACTCTTTGATTCTATGATTCTATGTTTTCTTGCCCTGGTGAAGGGAGTTGGATTGGATGGCCTTAAGTAATTTCTGTTGGTCATGGGGGTTCAGTGTGGGAAGTTTGCCCCAATTCTGTCGTTGGTGGGGTTCAGAATGCTCTTTGATTGTAGGTGAACTGTGAATCCCAGTGACTACAACTCCTAAATGTCAAGGTCTATTTTCCCCAAACTCCATCTGTGTTCATATTTGGGCGTGTTGAGTATTCGTGCCAAGTTTGGTCCAGATCCATCATTGTTTGAGTCCACAGTGCTCTCTGGATGTAGGGGAACTACAACTCCCAAACTCAAGGTCAATGCCCACCAAACCCTACCAGTATTTTCTGTTGGTCATGGGAGTTCTGTGTGCCAAGTTTGGTTCAATTCCATCATTAGTGGAGTTCAGAATGCTCTTTGATTGTTGGTGAACTATAAATCCCAAGAACTACAACTCCCTAATGACAAATCATAATTTTTTGAGTGGTGGTCACTCCTTGTGTTGATAGACGTTCTGTTGCCAAATTTGGTGTGATTTCGTTCATTGGTTCTTTTGTTTTTAAGGAACTCATTATGCACAGAGCATTTTTATATAGATAGATTTTTCAAGGACAAGAATGTCCTTATGTACTTCTGCAAAACTTGGTAGCTACTCACTGGAGGGATTCGCACATGGGCATTTCCAACCTGATTGAACAAACTAGGAGTAGCCACAGAGAGGGAGAAATATGTCATTGTTGTGTGCCTTCAAGCCATATCTGGGACTTTCAGGGCAATATTTCTTTTTTCAGATCAGCTTTGCCGTTATCTTCTTCTGAGGCTAAGAGAGTGCGACTCACATCTGGTCACCCAATATATGGCAAGTGATAATTTGCATTATGCCATTGGGTTGCTGTGAGTTTTTCGGGCTGTATGGCCATGTTTCAGCAGCATTCTTTCCAAATGTTTCACCTGCATCTAGAATCATAGAATCCTAGAATTGGAAAAGACGTCATGGGCCATCCAGTCCAACCCCATTCTGCCAAGAAGCAGAAAAATCGCATTCAAAACATCCCTGACAGATGGCCATCCAGCCTCTGTTTCAAAGCCTCCAAAGAAGGACCTCCACCGCACCCTGGGGCAGAGAGTTCCACTGCTGAACAGCTCACCCAGTTAGGAAATTCTTCCTCATGTTCAGGTGGAATCTCCTTTCTTGTAGTTTGAAGTCATTGCTCCTTATCCTAGTCTCCAGGGCAGTAGAAAACAAGCTTGCTCTCTCCTCCCTGTGCCTTCCCCTCACATCTTGATACATGGCCCTCATCATGTCTCCTCTCAGCCTTCTCTTCTGCAGGTTAAACATGCCCAGGTCTTTCAGCCGCTCCTCATAGGGCTTGTTCTCCAGACCCTTGATCCTTTGAGTCACCCTCCTCTGGACACAGTCTAGCTTAGAGTCGACATCTTCTTTCAGCTGTGGTGCCCAGAATTGGACACCGTATTCCAGGTGAAGCTTTACCCTACATAGATGTCACAAAGGACTTTACATGACTGAGATTGATGTTTTTTATATAGTAATGTAAAGGCAAGGTAAAAGTTTTCCCTTGACATTAAGTCTAGTCGTGTCCAACTCTGGGGGTTGGTGCTCATCTCCATTTCACACTCCCCCTGAAGGCACAGCTTCGCAGCTTGGGAGTGATCCTGGACTCATCGCTGAGCCTGGAGCCCCAGATTTCGGCGGCGGTCAGGGGAGCTTTTGCACAATTAAAACCTGTGCGCCAGCTGCGCCCATACCTTGGGAAGTCTGGCTTGGCCACGATGGTCCACACTTTGGTTACATCCCGTTTAAATTACTGCAACTCTCTCTGAAGACTGCCCGGAAGCTTCAATTAGTCCAACGTGCGGCAGCCAGGTTACTAATGGGAGCAGGGTACAGGGAGCATACTACTCCTCTGTTGCGCCAGCTCCACTTCCGAGCACAATTCAAAGTGCTGGTCTTAACCTATAAAGCCCTAAACGACTCCAGCCCATTTTACCTGTCCGAACGTATCCTCCCCTATGAGCCATCAAGATTACTAAGATCGTCTGGAGGGGCCCTCTCGATCCCACCGGCCTCACAGGCGCAGCTGGTGGGGACGAGAGACAGGGCCTTCTCGGTGGTGGCCCCTCGACTCTGGAACTCCCTTCCACTGGAGACCAGAACTGCCCCTTCGATCTTAACGTTCAGGAAACAGGTGAAAACCTGGCTTTGGGGATTGGTATTCAACGAATGAGCCATGATCCTGTGATAAGGATGGATGACGACGAATAATGACTTTGATGACGACTGACCACTGTAATCATATGATTGTATTTTTGCCATTTTAATTGTTTCAATGTTTTAATGTTTTAGTGTGATTTAGAAATATGATGTTTTAATGACGGTCTGTAATATTGATGTTGGAAACCGGCCCGAGTCCCTCGAATGGAGGTGAGAAGACCTGTATACAAAACTACCAAATAAATAAATAAATAAATTTCTTAGCCGAAGAGCCAGCGTTGTCCATAGACACCTCCAAGGTCATGTGGCCAGCATGACTGCATGGAGTGCCATTACTTTCCTGCCAAAGTGGTAACTATTGATCTACTCACATTTGCATGTTTTCGAACTGCTAGGTTGGCAGAAGCTGGGGCTGACTGTTGTTTATACCTGCAGCTATTTCTGTATTGTATTGACTTCACCAGATTAAGGGGGGAAAGGAAGGGGCTTGAGACTGTTAGGAATGATGGAAGTTGAAGTTCACAATAACCCTAGAGGGGCCAAGTTTGCCCATGCCTGTAGAAGTAACACAGTTCAACATCACTTTTAGTTTATTGTTGAAGGCTTTCATGGCCGGAATCACTGGGTTGTTGTAGGTTTTTTGGGGGCTATATGGCCATGGTCTAGAGGCATTCTCTCCTGACGTTTCACCTGCATCTATGGCAAGCATTCTCAGACATAGTGAGGTCACTACCTCTGAGGATGCTTGCCATAGATGCAGGCGAAACATCAGGAGAGCATGCCTCTAGACCATGGCCATATAGCCCCAAAAAAACCTACAACATCCCAATCACTTTTATTGCCATGGCTAAATAATGTTGTGGGATAATGGGAGTTGTAGTTTGGTGAGACACTGGTATTCACTGGAAGAGATGGTTAAAGACCTTGCTAAACTACAACTCCCCTGACTCTAAAGCACTGTGCTGTGATAGGAAGCCACAGGGAGGAGGGAGCAAGCTTGTTTTCTGCTTCCTTGGAGACTAGGACGCGGAACAATGGCTTCAAACTACAAGAGAGGAGATTCCATCTGAACATTAGGAAGAACTTCCTGACTGTGAGAGCCGTTCAGCAGTGGAACTCTCTGCCCCGGAGTGTGGTGGAGGCTCCTTCTTTGGAAGCTTTTAAGCAGAGGCTGGATGGCCATCTGTCAGGGGTGATTTGAATGCAATATTCCTGCTTCTTGGCAGAATGGGGTTGGACTGGATGGCCCATGAGGTCTCTTCCAACTCTTTGATTCTATGATTCTATGATGATTCTATGATAGTTAAAGTTTCAGACTACACCGTAGATGCATCCTTAGTCTCCTGATTATTGACTGCAGTCTCCATTCCGTTTATTGACTGTTTCAATCCCTTCCTCGTCTACTTTCAAGTTCTGTAAATATCTGTGGTCATTATTTTTGTGTTAATGTTACAAACCCACCTTTGACCCGTCTGCCTTGACTTTCTGCAATAACCTGTTCCAAGCCTTTGCTCTTCTCTTGCTAATCGTACGGTGTCTTGCTGCCAGCCTTTCCTTGAGTAAGGCTATTTAATGAGCTTTTTCCACCCAGCCCCATACTGTACATTCTTCCCGTGTGCATTTCCCAAATGCATGCATTCTTCAAATGCGTCCTTTTTTGTTGTTTCGTACATTGCATCTCAAGGTCAGGAATGTCTGACTTTTCTGACTGGAAATTGCCTTCAGGGACAGTGCCTCGTGCGAAGAGGTGTCAATGTGGAGGGCTTCCCAAAAGCCAAACCCAGTCCGTTTCTCATCCTTCCCTGCTTCTATATGAACCCAATCAGCGGGCAGAGAAGGATAATATGGAATATTTCAGGAGGGGTCAAGGTTTCCTTGACTGTGTTAGATAAGCTGACAAGTTTACTGATAGAGGAATGGTGGGGAGAAGGGAAATCACAAAGCGAGACCTTGAGAAGTATTTTCTTCTTGATGAACTATTCAGTCTGTATGCACCGTCTATTGCCATGTCTCAGTGCTATGAGATTCAGGGATTTGTAGTTTTCTGAGATATTTGCCAATAATTAACAGAAAGCTATGAAATTAACAGAAAACTACGAGGGTTGAATGAAAAGGAATGCCTCCACCTTCGTAACTCTTCAACAGACGGCAGTACTGGTATGCGGCAGGTACTGGCTTGTTCAGTAGATTCTCCTCTACAGTTCCATTTTGTTGGGAAGCCTTAGCATTGAACAGTTGTGTTGTTAAAGTGCGAAGTATGGAACCCTGCAGAGACATCGGTCAATGAGACTTAAGCAACGTAAAGTCATTAAATTCTTGACAGCAGCACCCTGAGCCCAGCCACATGCACGATGGAGGACCTTCTTGCGGCAACACCAGAGGTACTCCAAGTGGCCAGATACTTGTCAAAGGACATTTAATCAGCTACCAAGTTTGCAAAATTTGTGGGTTTTTTTAATCTGTTTGTTTATTTTTTTTCTGTTAGAAATGTAATACAATGTTCTGGTTGCGGATGACACGATAAATAAATAAAATAAAATAAATAAATAGTTCCATTTTGGTGGGAAGCCTTAGTATTGAACGGTTGTGTTGTTAAAGTGAAAAGTAATGCCTCCACCTTCGTAACTCCTCAACAGATGGCAGTACTGGTATGCGTCAGGTACTGGCTTGTTCAGTAGACTCTCCTCTGTAGTTCTATTTTGGTGGGAAGCCTTAGTATTGAACGGTTGTGTTGTTAAAGTGAAAAGTTATGCCTCCACCTTCGTAACTCCTCAAGAGATGGCAGTACTGGTATGCAGCAGGTACTGGCTTGTTCAGTAGATTCTCCTCTACAGTTCCATTTTGGCGGGAAGTCTTAGCATTGAACAATTGTGTTGTTAAAGTACAAAGTATAGAACCCTGCAGAGACATCGGTCAATGAGACTTAAGCAACGTGCAGTCATTAAATTCTTGACAGCAGAAGGTGTCACCCCAAAGGAGGTTCCTCAGAGAATGCAAGCTGTTTATGGTGATTGTGTTGAAGTGAGTATTGTGCGTCTTTGGGCTAGTAAGTTTAAATATGTTGAGGTGGGAACATCTGACTTGTGTGACAAACAAAAAGTTGGACGTCCTATGACAGCAACCACCGATAGTTTCACAAGCAAAAGGTTGACAGTTTGATTCAGGACGATTGTTGTATCACTCAGAGAGAAGGTGTTAGGAATTTAGAGTAGTGTAGAGGGTTAGAGAAAGAGGCCTGAGATTGGTTTGTTGGCAAGCGGAGTTAGCTAGTGGAAAGAATTCTGCAGCTATTAGGGAAATGCTGGTAGAGGAGAGAAGTGATAGATCCAGGATAGGACTATCTGTGCTGGCATAGAATTACTTTCAGAGAGCAATCCTGTCAGTATTTCTGTGGTGGGAGAGAGAAGTATTTCCTGTGTAACTAAGTCTGAACTACTTTATGTAACCACACACTTTTAAAGTCAGTATTTTTGAAACAGCTAAGCTTGATACCTGAATTGTTCCTGTTCTCTTAAATGAACTTCATTGTTTTATTGTTCATTACATCTGCCTCAAGTGTGCCTCTGTGCTTAAAGGTTTAAAAGCAGGTTCAAGCAGCAAGCAAGAGTTTATGGTGGCAACATATGTTTTAAAGAACTATCTTTAAAGGGTATTTCAGAAACACAAGCCTGAGGGCTAATACCATCACACTAGTTCATATGATACATCAAGTAAGCCAAGGGCTTATCAGTGCCTCTAAGTTGGCGGGTGCCAGAGAGTTCTTTCAAAAATGGTTTTCAACCAGAAGAAAGTTCCAGCTTTCTTGACAGCTTTTTGTTTTGGGGCTTGTAAACGCAGAAGCCTCTCATTTCAAATACAAGTGGTGTTCAGTTTTGGGATTTTTATTTTCAAATAAATCTTCAACATCGCTATACTATCACATGAAATAAGCACACATCCGATGGGACTCTGTGGGACACAGTTTCCACAGCACATGGAAACAGAGCCCAGAATGTGTCTTCATGAGTTGGGTACTACCTGACTCCAAACTGAGGAAAATGAAAGAAAACTGGATAATATTTGGGAAAGTTGGGGAAAGAATGTGGGATGGCTGACCATCTCAGAAGATGGGCCTCAGTGGTAGGGAATGAGTTAAGACGATTCCTTCCTCTTTCCCCCGCTCCCCCCACTCATGGGCTGAAGTCCTATGATTTCCCTCAATCTGAAGACTAGACTCCTTTTGATACAGCCTAGAATTGCATTACTTTGAAGTCCTTTGGCCACATCAAAGCCATGGTCTTCCCTGTAGTCACCTACGGATGTGAGAGCTGGACCTTAGGGAAGGCTGAGCGAAGGAAGATCGATGCTTTTGAGCTGTGGTGTTGGAGGAAAGTTCTGAGAGTGCCTTGGACTGTGAGAAGATCCAACCAGTCCATCCTCCAGGAAATCAAGCCCGACTGCTCACTGGAGGGAAGGAGACTAGAGACAAAGCTGAAGTCCTTAGGCCACATCATGAGGAGACAGCAAAGCCTAGAGAAGACAATGATGCTGGGGAAAGTGGAAGGCAAAAGGAAGAGGGGCCGACCAAGGACAAGATGGATGGATGGCATCCTTGAAGTGACTGGACTGACCTTGAAGGAGCTGGGGGTGATGACGGCCGACAGGGAGCTCTGGCGTGGGCTGGTCCATGAGGTCACGAAGAGTCGGAGGCAACTGAATGAATGAACAACAACAACAAGAATTGCATTGGCTTTTTCAGATGCCACATCACACTGTTGACTCATGTTCAGCTTGTGGTCTACTAAGACTCCTAGGTTCCTTTCACATGAACTATTATCAAACCAGGTATCATCCTATACCTGGCATTTCAATGTTATTGCCTAAATGTAGTCAATATATTTCTCCCTGTTGAAATTCATTTTGCTACTTTTGGCACAGCTCTCTCATCTGTTGAGGACATTTTGGATCCTGATCCTGGGCTCTGGGATATTTGCCGTCCTTCCTAATTTGGTGCCATCTGCACATTTAATCAGCATGCCCTCTATTCTGCTATCCAAGTCATGGACGAAGATGTTGAATAGTACAGGGCCCAGGACAGAAACCTGTGGCACAGCTTCCAGTAAATGAAAGGCGTTTCCATAATTTTGCAACTGTGACCCACAATGGCAGCGCAAAAGAAGATGATTCTATGCTGTCTCGACGACTTTCCAAGATGATACACCTCACAAGAGTCTCTCTGCTTTCTGGTAAGCATCCATCTTGATAACAGAGCCTGAGGTCAGATGGAGGTCAGAGCAAACATGGTAATCTTATTCAGAAGGAAGGACCTTTGGGAACCAGAGCAGGAAGGTTTATTGACCCTTTCCCGCAACGACACCCTTGAGTATTGCAACATGATCCGCAGGCTTCCTTTACGCTTACCCAGACACATCCTGCCCTGTCTTCTGGCAGCAAATTGACACTTCCTTTGGTCATTGTGACTTGGCTAGTTCTCCAGTTTCCATTCAATCCAGAAATCAATTATTGGAAACCAGAAATCCACTATCTTTAGAACGACTGACCTTTTTGCCCAGCAAGTTTCTATTTAGATTTTTGCTGGTCGACAGAGGCCAAGCTCAGACAATGCAACTTGTGAATCCGGTAAAATAACAACAGAACTGAACTTCAAGCAAGTGGATAGTTGCGGTCTGTTGCGCTAAGCGTATTTCAGTCCAGTCCAATGCAGAAGACACAATAACGTTGCACCCAGGGAAGAGGGAAAAGAACCGAAAACTTTACTCTTATCAGCAGAGTTAAAACATAAACTTGCAATGTTACAAACAGTGGAATAAACTTACATTGTCTTTGTAAGCAATACAGAATGCTTATTGTAATTTTCTATTGTTATGTATTCACATGTTTTATGTTATTATGATGTTGTTGTTTATTGTTTGCCTTTTTGGTTTGTGATTTCGGTTTTACTCTGTTGTAATTTGTTGTTTGGGCTTGGCCTCATGTAAGCTGTTCCGAGTCCCCATCAGGGAGATGGTGGTGGGGTATAAATAAAGTTGATTGTTATTGTTGTTGTTGTTGTTGTTGTTGTTGTTGTTATTGTTGTTGTTATTATTATTAAGACTTCTTCATCTTCATCCAAATGAGAGAGCCGTAGAAATGGTTGAGCAAAATGCCTGAGCAAAGGCTTCTCAGAACAAAAACTTACTAGTTGACCTACATTAGCAGCTGCACATAATAATTAACAGCATAGGTTTTCTTTAACACACACACACACACATATACTTGATCCTGTTATGACTTACTGTAACACGGTGAACCAGCACTATAGGTTGTTGCATAGTTTCATTGGTTGGGATGGACTTCCAGGTCCTTGGGCAACAGTGGCCCATTTGGTCAAGAGCTGAAGGTGAAGAATAAAGCGCTAGCTTTGCATGGAGATGGACCAAGTTGGAAACTGCCTTTCTCCTACACTAGGAGAAAGGTGACATACAAAATAAGAAAGAAAGAAAGATTATACCCCTAGAAGTCTTGAAGCAAATTTAAACTCATATGGCACACATTTTCTTTGGCTTTCAAATGCCTTCCAGGTTGCTTAGGGAGCATTTTGGCCATGTTTTTAGCCTCCCTTTAACCCAGTGGTTCTCAACCTGTGGATCCCCAGATATTTTGGCCTTCAACTCCCAGAAATCCTAACAGCTGGTAAACTGACTGGGATTTCTGGGAGTTGTAGTCCAAAACACCTGGGGACCCACAGGTTGGGAAGCACTGCGCTTAACCATTTAGACCATGTGTGTCAAATTCAAGGCCTGTGAGTTGAATGTCATTGTATGTGGCCTTCCTTCAGATTCTGGATTGCAACTCCTGTATCCTTCATCATTAGGCATAATGACTAGAACTAATGGCAGTTGTGATACAGAGAAAATAGGACTTGTGATCTGGAAGGCTGCAGTTTGTTCTGTTTAGTCAGGCGAGTGAGGTTTGCGTATGTGATGTCTGACTTTAAAATGTCCTTTGACTTTTCTACAACCTCAGAGTGATGTTGGGGAGCAATTCCAATTATCCTCAGTCCACGTGGCAGATAATCAAAAGTTGTCAGACTTGCCATTTGATGACATCTGGAGGGGGGGGGGGGCGCAAATCGGGTAAAAACGAAAGAGCACTAGCCACTATGTTAAAAAAAAAGATAGTTGGCCTTCTGTATCCACGGATTCTCCATCCATGGATTCAATGGCCCTTTGAAGGCAACCCTAAGATTGATGTAGACTAGAAGCTGAACATGAGTCAACAGAGTGATGTGGTGTCTAAAACAACAATGCAATACTAGGCTGCATCAAGAGGAGGATAGTGTTGAGATCAATGGAAGTTATATTTCCACTCTATTTTGCTGTGGTCTGTACTGTGTCCAGTTGTGGCCACCACAATTCAAGGAGATGGATGTGATAGGAAATACCAGGATTGCTATACTAAGAAAATTCCCATTTACAGATATTAAAGAAAAGAAGAGACTACATCTCCTTTCATGTACCGGATG
This sequence comes from Anolis sagrei, assembly GCF_037176765.1. NCBI lineage: Eukaryota > Metazoa > Chordata > Lepidosauria > Squamata > Anolidae > Anolis > Anolis sagrei. The sequence goes on from NC_090023.1 coordinate 6,817,891, forward strand.
TTTGGCCATGAATTGTGCTTTAGATGAACAATTCATGGCCAAACAAGACAGACCATTGCCTTAGTCATTCCTATAAAGAGAATGTAGGCATGACTAACAACTTCCTTTGGATCAAACCTAACTGTGTGATATATATGTGTAAACATACATAGGATTTCAGAAAATTCTAATACAAAAACAAGGATTGGGAAATACCCCTTTAAAAATAAATGTGATGGGAAAGCGGGCTGGATATATTGTGGGAATCACAGCTTACTGGCCTCAAACATATCTCTTTAGTGCTATGAAGATATGGCTGCTAATACATTCGGCAGCTATTTGCATTCCTAATAGAATGGATCTGAAACGTTAGTGGGCAACTCAAACTACACTAACAAGAAAAGTGTGAAAATGCCATTTGGAGTGTGTCCACGCTATTGAATGAATGCAGTTTGACACCATTTTAACTGTCGTGGTTTAATGCATTGAGTTGAAGTTTTATAAACTTTCAACTTTCTCTGCCAAAGAGATTTGGTGCCTCCCCAAACTACAACTTCCAGGATTCCATAGCATTGAGCCATGGCAGGTAAAGTGGTGCAAAACTGCATTAATTCGATAGCCTCTTTAAAATATACAATACTGTTGTCAAGATATTGACCCCCTTCCTGATTAAACACAGAGATAAATTGAACATAATATTATTTTATTTTTCCTTTTTACCAATTTTGAAATTGCGTTCCACTTCAATTCCAGAAAAGTTATCCAGCTATATCTCCTCTTGTGTATAAAATCCACTTTTATTAAATTATATCAAAATAAATCAAATTGTTAAGGTGTCACTGGGACTGCAAACCAGTAAAATTGTCTTGCTTAATCTCATGTCTTGGTACAGAAGTAGGCTAGGCTGTCTAATGTATGCAAATCTGGAGATGCCAATGTCTCATTGGTGGGATATCTATTGTGTTTATGTAAGCCACAACTCCTTTTCACAACTCCATTGATAAAACTACTTACATGCACTGGGAAAATTCCTACCTTTCATTGATAGGATCGGTGCCATCAGCTGATACACACCAGTAGACTTGCTGTGGGTGAGACTAGCCTTTGTTTAATCAAGTAATCTCAATTACTGTCACATTGCCAGGGCTCAGCCATATTCAGGTAGAGATGAACCAAACTCCCAGTTTGTGTTAATCAATTTAATTAAAACAGCACTTACTTTCTGGCTGTTTTAATAGTCCAAAACATAAAGATAGTACTCAGTCACAGAATATAAAACAAAACTGTCAGCAAACACTGTTGCAGGTTCAAGATAACACCATAGTCAAAAGGTCCAATCGAGTGGTCAAATGCCAAGAGTTCAATGAGCAAAGTCCAGGGATCAAGAGTCTATTCCGTAGTCAAAAGCCAGTCCAGAGATTCAAGGTTCCAAGAGTACAGGAGACAGGTCAGGATATCTAAAATCAACAAACCTGGGGGGAAACCACCAAAATAAGACAAATACTTTTCTTCCAAAGATCAGTCCCAAGGCTGGCTCATTATATCTAGAAACATCTCTTGCATACCTCCACTTTTAATTACTTTCACCATGAACTCTTACTTACAGATTACTCAACCCTTTAGAACTAAGATTTACATTAACCCTTCCATCACTAACTGCTAGGCCTACCACCACCAACCACCAACAACAGCAGAACATGATACATGACAATCACACTTTTGTGTTTTCCGGACTATCTCTTTGTGTTTACCTAGACTTGACATTAAGTCAATCATGAGATTATTTGCATTTTATGTCAACATATTCCCGGACTCACACCACTCACAGAGGTGGATCTTTAAATGGACTTGGAATTTGAATTTACCAATAGCAGCTCCTTTTACTCACCCTGGAGAAATGGTAACAGCCAGTGACATCAGGAGGAATCCTCAGCCAATAGGAGCCTGAATCCAAACTGAGCCAGGTTTCCACCAATCATGGGAGGGTGCAAGTATTTTGAATGACTGTCAAAGTGGATAAAATCCACCTGACATCCGTCGGGAAGTAGCAGCGAATAGTGAAAGAACCAAGACAGAGACATCTCCAGCTCATCCCCTGTTTGGGTATCAGCCACCACGTCAACGACTTAAATCTAGAAATAGTTTTCTAAGATCTACAGAGACTCGCCGGAACACCTCAGCAAGCGAGAGTCCAAAAGTGGCAGGCTCAAATCCAGAACCTCAACCAATGGCTGATACCAAATGAGAGACTCCCCCCTGGGCACACAGAGGACTGGGCGACTTGGAAGGCGCTGAACAGACTGAGCTCTGGCACCACGAGATGCAGAGCCAACCTCAAGAAATGGGGCTACAAAGTGGAATCCTCGACATGCGAGTGTGGAGAAGAGCAAACCACTGACCACCTGCTGCAATGCCACCTGAGCCCTGCCACATGCACAAGGGAGGACCTTCTTGCAGCAACACCAGAGGCACTCCAAGTGGCCAGATACTGGTCCAAGGACATTTAATCAACTACCAAACTCACAAATTTTGCTTTGTTCTGTTAGAAATGTAATATAATCGACTGGTTGCACTGACATGATAAATAAATAGTGGACAAAATGTCCTGTATTTCTCTGTTATATATATTGCTTCTTTTGAGAGTGCAGACTCTGTACTGACATCCTTTCCAGCCAGAAGCAATAAATCTCTGTTTGTTGCCTTCAAACCCAGATTGTGTCTTGATCTGGTCTTTAGGAAATAGTGAAGCACACCGGGCTATGAACCCACAGTCAGCGGTTAGGTTAGCTGAAATCACTCAAATACTATGAATCAATATCAACATTGACTGGGGGATGTATTGAACGCTTCAACTTCAATTCCTCTATTCCACCATCCAATTTATTAATAAAAATTTTGAACAACAAAGGACTTGGGACACAATCCACCAGTGCCTTCTTTCCTGGACAATCCTTCCTAAATTACTATTCTAGTAATTTAGTCAAAAAAGACCAAATTCCCAGATTTGCATGCACCATTCATCAACACTATCTGGAATGTTTTTCCTGCCTGTGATGAATGTGCTTCCATTAAGTATTTAAATATTCTGAGACACAGCTATCCACTCAAGAGATCTTGTGTCTAGCACTTGATTAGAACTGCTGCTATTTTTAATCCTCATGCACCAGAACTTTTAAAAACTGCATAAATTATGGTGTAATTTCACTGTGTTAAGGGTTAGGATATGGGTTACAATTAGAAGAAGTATGCAATATGCTGGTTGAAGAGCCCTTATCCAAAATGCTTGGGACCAGAAGTTTATTTTCAAATTTTATTTTAATGGATTTTGGAATACTTGTACTTGCATATATATACATAATGATGTTGGAGATGGGACCTGAAGCTAAATAGGAAATTCATATATATATTTGATATACACAGAACTTGAAATCAATTTATTGCAATATTTTAATAATTTTGTGCAGGAAACAAAGTTTGTATACATTGAGACATTGGAAAGAATGGTGTCATTATCCCATCCACCAATTTCATAGAATCCTAGAGTTGGAAGAGACTGTATGGGCCATCTAGTCCAACCACCTTCTGCCCAGCAGGAGAGCACACCCCAAAAGAGTTTCCACCATACTCTGAGACAGTGAGTTCCACTGTTGAATAGCTCTTCTTATGGTCAGGAAGTTCTTCCTAATGTTCAGGTAGAATCCTCTTTCATGTAGTTTGAACCCATGACTGCATTGAGTCCTAGTTTCCAGGACAGCAGAAAACACGCCTACTTCCTCTTCCTTATGACAGCCTTTCAAATATTAAAGCATGGCTTCCATGTCTCCTCCCAACCTTCTCCTCTGCAGATGTTGTGACTCAGCTGGAACCACATACTGATAGTGTTGTTACTCAGATGGGGTCTCAGAGTGACTCTGATGAGGATGATGGGATTCAGGTTCACAATCAGGTTCAAAATGTTCCTGTTGTAGACCATGAAGAACAGGGTGTGCAAGTTCAGTTTCCCACGGCAGGGAATGATGTTTCTGATACTGAAACTAGCCAGGTGCAGACTGACTCAGAAAAGGAGGACAGTTCTCAGCCTGATAGTAACAGGAAGGCAACCAGGCTGACACTAACAAGCAGCCTGACCTTGAGGAAACAGGAACCTTAGATCGAGCTGACCGTTTGGAATTCAGAGTTCAAAGGAGTGTGAGAATAGCCAACAAGAAGGAGGTCAGATGCTAAAGAAATGCTTTCATGTATTGCAAGAGGGTATTAAGTAGTGTGTTTGAAAACAAACCTTTGTCAGAGCAACTTTGCGCTCAACCAAGCAGCTTGGGCTCGTTTCCCTGGATTATCTTGTAGTTCTTGTGTCCATGGTCTTGGGATTTTGTTATGTTCTCATGAGAGACTGTTTTGTTGGTGACTCTTGGAATCGTGCTTTATAATGCTATGCCTTATTGATCTTTTGGAACATTACTTGCCTTTATGAACTTTTATCTTTTTTTCCCCCAAGAAACTACAAAGACTTCAGTCTGTGTGCAGCTTTGGTGATTTCAGCAAGGTGAATCTACTCTGAGGTGCGGCAGTAGACTGAACAGACCCAGCTCTTTAAGCTGCTCCTCATAGGGATTCATGCTCTTCCGACCTTTGATAATTTTAGTTGCCATCCTCTTGACACCTTCTAGTTTGTCAATATCTCTGTGGAATTTTAAAAATTGTGGTGCCCAGAATTGGACACATTATTCCAGGTAAAGAGGTCTAACTAAAGCCAAATAGAAGGGCAGCATGATTTCCCTCAATCTAGACACCTTTTGATGCCGCCCAAAATCCCAATGGATTTTTTAGCTGCTGCATCACACTGTTGGCTCATGTTCAGCATGTGTTCTACTATGACTCTGATGTATCTTTCACATGTTGAGCCAGACATCACCCAACTGTGCATTTTGCATTTTTTTCTGTATAAGTGAAGTATCTTACATTTGTCCTTGTTGAGATTCATTTTGTTAGTTTTGATCAATCAGCTCTCTAATCTGTTAACTCCATTTTAGGTTCTGATCCTGTCCTCTGGAGTATTACCTATCACTCCCAATTTGGGTTGTTGTAGGTTTTTTCGGGCTATATGGCTATGTTCTAGGAGCATTCTCTCCTGACGTTTCACCTGCATCTATGGCAAGCGTCCTCAGAGGTAGCATCCTCACTACCTCTGAGGATGCTTGCCATAGATGCAGGCGAAACATCAGGAGAGAATGCCTCTAGAACATGGCCATATAGCCCGAAAAAAACCAAAACAACCACATGCAGTGGTTCTCAACCTTCCTAATGCCTCGACCCCTTAGTACAGGTCCTCATGTTGTGGCGACCCCCAACAATAACGTTATTTTCGTTGCTAGTTCATAACTGTAATTTTGCTACTGTTAAGAGTCATAATGTAAATATGCAGGATGTATTTTCATTCACTGCACCAAATTTATCACAAATACCTGATACGTCCAAAATTTGAATACTGGTGGGATTGGGCGTGATCGATTTTGTCATTTGGTAATGCTGGAGTTGCTGGGATTTATAGTTCACTTACAATCAAAGAGCATTATGAACCTCACCAATGATGGAATTGAACCAAACTTGGCACACAGTTCTCCCAAGACCAACAGAAAATACTGGAAGGGTTTGGTGGGCAGTGTCCTTTGGTTTTGGAGTTGTAGTTCACCTACATCCAGAGAACACTGTGGACTCAAGCAATGATGGATCTGGATCAAACTTGGCACAAATACTCAATATGCCGGGGACGAGGGATAGGGCCTTCTCAGTGGTGGCCCCCCGGCTGTGGAACACCCTCCCTGTAGACATCAGACAGGCGCCCTCCCTTATGACATTCCGCAAGAGACTAAAGACGTGGTTGTTTGAGAAGGCGTTTGACTAAGTACTACAACAATTGGCAATGATGATTGGAACGGAACATGGATAACGAGATTGGATTGTGATTCTATGATGAGACGTCGCGAATGATTTAGTGTAATTGTATTATTGATAGTGATGTTGTTATTGTTGTTTGTGATATTGCCTATATTGTAATTTGTTTTTATATGTTGTACACTGCCGTGAGTCACCCTAGGGCTGAGAACGGCGGTCTACAAGTGCAGTAAATAAATAAATAAATAAATAATGCCCAAATGTGAACACTGGTAGAGTTTGGAGAAAATAGACCTTGCCATTTGGGAGTTGTAGTTGTTGGGATTTATAGTTCACCCACAATGAAATAGCATTCTGAACCCCACTAACGATAGAATTGGACCAAACTTTCCACACAGAACCCCCATGACCAAAAGAAAATACTATGTTTTCTGATGGTCTTTGGCGACCCCTCTGACACCCCCTCGCAACCCCCACAGGGGTCCCAACCCCTAGGTTGAGAAACACTGACCTAGTGATTCCGGCAATGAAAGCCTTCGACAATACACTCCCAATTTGGTCCCATCTGCACACTTGATTAGCACGTTCTCTAAACATTCATCCATGTCATTAATAAAGATGTTGAACAGAACTGGGCCCAGGACGGATCCCTCTTTATGTCATTCCACTAGACACTTCTTTCCAGGATGAAGAGGAGGAACATTTGGGGAGAAGCACCCTTTGAGTTTGGTCACTTAACTAAACACAAATCCAACTAACAGTGCTTGAGATACAAAGCTGATCAGTGTTGTTTTATTTATTTATTTGCTATATTTATATACCGCCGTTTCTCAGCCTAGCCGGCGACTCAACGCGGTTTACAACATAATATAACAATCAACAGTAAAAAAGTTAAAAGCATAAAAAACATAAAAAACATTAAAACACAATTCATACATCAATACCAATCCAGTTCGACTCTTAACTAAAAACGTGATCCAGTTCATCATCCATATTGCCAGTCCTTTAGTCAGTTACCATTCGTTGCATTGGGTTAACCAAATGCCTGCCTAAACATCCAGGTCTTCAATCTTCTTCGGAATATCATCAATGAAGGGGCTGATCTTACCTCCATGGGCAGGGCGTTCCATAGCCGCGGGGCCACCACAGAAAAGGCCCTGTCTCTCGTCCCCGCCAGCCGCACCTGTGAAGCAGGCGGGATAGAGAGCAGGGCCTCCCCAGAAGATCTTAGGGTCCTGGCGGGCTGATAGGCCGAGATACGTTCGGATAGGTAAGTTGGGCCAGAACCGTATAGGGCTTTAAAGGCCAACGCCAGCACTTTGAATTGAGCCCGGTAGCAGATCGGCAGCCAGTGGAGCTGGTGCAGCAGAGGAGTTGTATGCTCCCTGCGCTCCGCTCCCGTTAGTATCATTGCTGCCGAACGTTGGACTAGTTGGAGCTTCCGGGCCGTCTTCAAAGGCAACCCCACGTAGAGAGCGTTGCAGTAGTCCAAACGGGATGTAACCAGAGCGTGGACTACCGTGGCCAAGTCAGACTTCCCAAGGTACGGGCGCAGTTGGCGCACGAGTTTTAACTGTGCGAATGCTCCCCTGGTCACCGCCGAAACCTGGGGCTCCAGGCTCAGCGATGAGTCCAGGATCACACCCAAACTGCGAACCTGCGTCTTCAGGGGGAGTGCGACCCCATCCAACACAGGCTGTAACCCTATACCCTGTTCGGCCTTGCGACTGACCAGGAGTACCTCTGTCTTGTCTGGATTCAATTTCAATTTGTTCGCCCCCATCCAGACCGTCACAGCGGCCAAGCACCGGTTCAGGACCTCGACAGCCTCCTTAGTAGCAGGTGGAAAGGAGTGACAGAGTTGGACATCATCCGCGTACAGATGACATCGCACTCCGAAACTCCGGATGATCTCACCCAGCGGCTTCATGTAGATGTTAAACAACATGGGAGACAATATTGAGCCCTGAGGAACCCCACAAGACAAAGGTTGTGGGGTTGAACAGGAGTCTCCCAGTGACACCTTCTGAGACCGACCCTCGAGGAATGAGCGGAGCCACTGTAAAACAGTTCCTCCAAGACCCATTCCCGCGAGGCGTCTCAGAAGGATACCGTGGTCGACAGTATCGAAGGCCGCTGAGAGGTCCAGAAGCACCAACAGGGACACACTCCCCCTGTCGAGCTCCCGGCGCAGATCATCCACTAAGGCGACCAAGGCTGTCTCAGTACCGTGCCCCGGCCTGAAGCCAGACTGTGCCGGATCCAGATAATCCGTGTCTACCAAGAATGCCTGGAGTTGTGAGGCCACCACACGTTCCAGGACTTTGCCCAAAAAGGGGAGATTGGAAACAGGCCGGAAGTTGACGAATTGAGTGGGGTCCAGTGATGGTTTCTTCAACAGCGGTTTTATTACAGCTTGCTTTAAGCTGGCTGGAAAGATGCCTTCCCGGAGGGAGGCATTAACCACCACCTTCACCCACTCGGCCAATCCCCCTCTGGCCTCCTTCAGAAGCCAGGATGGGCAGGGGTCTAGGATGCATGTGGTAGCTCTCATTCCTCCAAGCACCTTGTCCACATCCTCGGATTGAACCAATTGAAATGAATCCATCAAAACCGGACAAGCAGATGCTCGTGTTACATCCTCAGAGACTGCCGTTAATATGGTGTCCAGACCAGAGCGGATCAAAGCGACTTTGTCTGCAAAGAACTGAGCAAAGGCTTCACAGCGAGCTGCCGAGTCATCAGGGCACCCATCCTGAATGGTGGGTTTTAACAGGCCTCTGACAACTCGGAACAGTTCGGCCGGACGGTTCTTTGCAGACGCAATAGTGGCCGCAAAGAAGGTCTTCTTTGCGGCTTTTATTGCCGCGGCATATGCCCTTAAGAAGGACATAAACCGTGTTCGATTTGGCTCGCTCGGATTCAAACGCCACACGCTCTCTAGTTCCCTCTTCTTTCGCTTCAACGCTGCCAGCTCCTCAGTGAACCAAGGAGCTGGTTTAGCTCGGCTACTTGAGAGGGGACGTTCTGGAGCAATCGTGTTTATTGCCCTAGTCATCTCCCCATTCCAGAGAGCGACCAGGGCATCAACAGGATCACCAACCGAGGCGGCAGGAAATTCCCCAAGAGCCGTCAGGAATCCATCCGGATCCATAAGCCTCCTGGGGCGGACCAATTTAATGGGTCCTCCACCTCTGCAGAGGTTAGGGGGTGCAGTTAATCTAAAGCTGACCAGGTGGTGGTCGGTCCATGGCAACGGAGAGATGGATAACTCCTCAATACCGCCACCTTCCTCCCATCCCTGGCAGAAAACCAAGTCCAATGTATGTCCAGCACTGTGGGTGGGGCCAGATACCTGTTGGGACAGCCCCATGGTTGCCATGGTAGACATGAAGTCCTGAGCCGCTCCCGATAGGGTGGTCTCGGCGTGGACATTGAAGTCCCCCAGCACAAGCAGCCGCTGGGACTCCAATGCCAGGTCCGAGATCACCCCCGCTAGCTCAGTCAGGGAGTCTGTAGTGCAGCGAGGTGGACGGTACACTAACAGAATCCCTAATCTGTCCCGGTCACCCACCCTCAGGTGGACGCATTCAAAATTTGTTGACTGCGGGATGGGGGCCCTGGTCAGAAGAATGGAGTCTCTATAGATCACTGCAACCCCGCCTCCCCGCCCCCCGGATCTTGGTTGGTGCTGCACGGAGAAACCTGGCGGGCAAAGCTGGGTCAAATTCACACCTCCAGCTTCGTCCAGCCAGGTCTCCGTGATGCATGCCAGATCTGCCCGTTCATCCAGGATTAAATCCTGGATGAAAGCTGTTTTGCCATTGACAGATCTGGCGTTCAACAGCACCACCTTCAATCCGGGGGGACCGCCGACCTGGTTACACCAATTCACCATATCAGGAGACCGAGTTGGAGTTACTAATGTTGTTGTACGATCCCTAGGCCGAATTCGAGGTCTCCTTTTCCCGTATCTCCCCATCCCCACCACGACTTCTATGGGGGCTCCCCGACCAATGGAACACCCTCCCTCCTATTTTCACCCCATGCTTCACTGCTGGTTATATGATTTATCACCGGTTTAACTCGCACTGGGATCTCCAATTCACTCCCCTCCTTACCTCTCCCGCAGGCAGCTAACAGCAGTGTTACAAGATACCAGGAGATCGGAACTAGCATGGGTGGTAGATGTTAGCAGTCTCAATAAAGCTACCAAAGTTCGTAAAGTGCAGCTTGTGGTTGTATAAATCTTACAGTTCTTAAAGTGCAAAGGAGGATAGTAACACTCACACTAAAGCTACCAAAGTTCTTAAAGTGCAGCCAGTGGTTGTAGCAACCTCCCAGGTCTTAAAGTGCAAAAGGTTATTGAGATTGTTCTAAAGTGCTAAAATAAGGTGCGTCATGGAGGAACCCCAATTTCAGAAGCTAGGGACTAGCACCTGGATAGTAACCAATACAGTACAGGATAACAATTTAAAGTGCTAAAGGATTAAGGTGCTGATAATATAAAGTGCTAGAATTGTACAAAATAACAGCACCACCTAATCTGTTGGTAGAGATGTTAAGACACACAAAATCAAGGCAATGAACGACTGAAAATGGATCAAAAGGTGGATTGGTATTGGTCCTTCCGGAGATAAAGCTAGTGTCCGCAAGGATGATCAACGGCCGAAATCGGCCCGATGGTAAAGGATGGACACGCAGGTGGACAGCACAGTAAATTGAACAGCACAGCGGTCGGCACAATAGATTGAACAGCACAGGTAGTCGGCACAATAGATAGTTAGTCAGCACACGTCGGACAACCAAGGTCGGTCAGCACAGCGTTGGCCTAAAGTTGGTAGCGTCGATGGCATACACAGTTTGCCATCTTGTTGTGATCCTCTTTTTACTAGTTTGTTTGCAAGAAGATCATGAGGAACTTTGTCAAATGCCAATTTTGGATGTCAGAATTCCGGATATGGGATGTTTATCCTTCAATTTTCCAAATTTATTACTTTATTATTATTATTATTTTGGTTTATTTATACCTCTCATTTTTCCCAGCAGCATCTCAAGGTAGCCTGCAAGGCTAAAACAACAACATGAGACTAGAAACCTAATAATATAGCAAACCCATTGCTATGTTTTGACAGTCCATTTGGAAATTGTTCCAAGATCATCCATTGTTTCTGGAACTCCCTGTCATTGTTTCCTCCTGGAAGCTCAGTTTGTAAGTTTCAGTATTTCATCATCGTTTCCCAAACATAGATTTCTGTCGTTTCCCACATTTATAACCCTAGCTTTCTTTATCTCATCTAGAGCACTGCCTGGCATGTTCTGTTTCACTTGCAAAGTTTTGCAAGCTGTTTATTTCAACATCTTTACTTTTGACAACATTTTCAGATTTATGTTCCCATCAGTTCATTACAGGTGATAAATCATATTTTTCCCCTTCAAAGATTCTCAATATTGTTATTGACTGGCATTCTGTATTGCACTTCGGGATTCATAATATAGTTACAAACCTGTAACTATGCTGTAGTCAGCTAAACTATACAACCATAGGACTTTAGGTGCATCTAAAGTCCGCTGCCACCAATATAATAAAGATCAACAATCACTTGGGCAGGGGGGATTTATCCCACCACTGCCACCAATGTAACAAAGATCAGCGACACACTGGGCAGAGGGGACAAGCAATCACACCACTGCCCACCAGTGTGAAGGGTTAACGTTCAGCTGGACACTACTTTAACGACGAAAAATGACTACGACAAGGGGGAAAGACTCTCTTATCCCACCTCAGTAATATTGTTGAGTGACCAACTGTATTAACAATGTTAATTACTGATGTAATTGGTAGTTTCGCCGCCACCACCTCAATTAATGTCTGAGGAAAACATACGTGTGAATGTGAAATTGGTAAAATATGTTCAAGCCCTTGGTTCTTCTTTAATGGCTGCTTCTTTCGCTGACTGGACTGAAATTAAGTTGTCTTTAGGCTAGCTGAGGTCTAATAAGTTACACAGACCAAGGCAGACACCAGTTTGAAAGATGAATTAGAAACAGGTTTATTTAAAACTTGGTGGATAAATCAACTCTTAATAAGAGTGGTACAAAAGCGTAATGCGGTTACTTGAGGCTTAGCTGGTTAGACAAGCAGTCTTCTCTCAAGACTTAAACTTTTGTTCCCTGTGAGTTCCTTGCTTCACACTGTTCACTTCACTGACACAGTGTGTCCTTGAGAACAGTCCACTGACTGCCTCACAGAGCAAACAGGCTTTCCTACACCGACCCTATTAAGTACAGTGATCCATGAACCTTTGCCTTTCCTATGCTCTAACCCTCAAGGCTCACTTCAAAAGTTTTCCCTCCCTGTCTAAAATCTTCTCAGCTCCCTCTTCCTAACTATCCTTCTACACTCTTCGATGTTTAAAGCTCAACTCCTCTTCTTGTCAAAAGACACAGCCTTTTCCCCCTCTAAAACCTAACTCCTCCCCTGACTGCTCTAGCCAATCAGGAGTCGGCTGACTCCTCCCTCTTGCCTCTTAGCTCTCCTGCCTATCTCTCAACATGTCAGCTACTGACTTTCCAGGCTTCGGCCTTCCTGGCAAAAGGTTAGATTCATCACACTACACTGTAGAATTAATGTAGTTTGACACCACTTTACTTGCCATAGCTCATTGTTATGGAATCATGGGAGTTGTGGTTCGGTGTGGTGACCAGCACTCTTGGGCAGAGAAGGCTAAAGACCTTGCAAAACTACAGATCCCAGGATTCCACTGCACTGCGCCATGGCAGTTGAAGTGGTGTCAAATTGTATTAATTCTACAGTGTAGATGTACCCAGAGTAAACACAATGTCAATTGACAACAGCAGCAACAACTCTGTGGGTATGTGCAGGTACAACTGTACCAGGAGCTCCTATTTGTTTGCTTTGCATTGAATGTTTGTTGTAGTCCTAAGTTTCAGGGACTCTGCAGATAGGTAACTTCTTTTGGCTGCAATCATATGGCAAGCCACCTGTCAATTATAGTTAGGTTCCCTGGTCCCGCCCCCTTTTTGGGGTTTTGGAGGGAATAGGTGTCATTTTGGGTTCAGTCCACACAGAGAAGCCTTTCATACAGGACCTAAAACCAAGAGCTCCTGTAGAAAGCTTCGTCTTCTACAGCTTGGCCGGGGATATGCAGACCCATGGCTTGGCCGGGAGATATACAGTCTTACAGCTCCTTTGCTGAGGGAATCCGGTCCCACAGCACTTCAGTCAGCCATCACTGAAACCTGAACTCCTTTTCCCCTGGAAGTCTACAAAGCTCTGCTTGGTAAGGGTCACTCGCGGAAGCCAGAAGCAGTTGGTACCGGGTGCAGGGGCTCCACGCCAACAGAGGCAAAGACAGACTGCCCAGATTAGAAGTCAAGGATTTCCCCATTTGTTAAAATACAGTTTATGAAGATAGTGCCTGTTCCCTGTGGACAAGATTGAGAGAGAGCCAATAGACTGTTAAGAAAGCTTTAAAGTACCTGTTTGTTTTCATTAATAAAGAACATTGTTGGACCTTTAAGCAATCTAAAGACTCTGTTTTAAGGAAATCCAAGGGCCTTTAATCTGAGGCAGCCCCGGCGTCCCGTTGGGCACACAGAATTTATGTCCTGTCTACAGTCTTATGCACAGGCCCAGCGTGCGACAGCACAGGGTATGAACATAAGCTACCAAGGATCCAGACCTGGAAAAATGGAACAGACATTTTGGCCAAAATGCACTCTTTAATCCACATTAACAATGGAAGCAGTTGGCATGGTGTATGTGTTGACTCACCATTTAATACTGGATTCCAATCAGATCCCAGTTTCCTTTTTTGTGCCCAGACTTTTCTCAGACAGGACAACCAGGAGGTATCTACAGCTGTTAACATTTGAGAAGGAAATCATCATGTTATTAAATTAGTGAAAACATAAAACTGAGCCCATTGCTACTAGAGGGAAACATCTGGTTCTCTGTCTTGGTGGCAGCTGGCAAAGCAAGCAAAGTGCCAACAACGCGTCACTCCATCTATTCTTTTACTTTATTTCTTCAATCTGGCATGTCATTGATTAGAGATGAAAATGATGAAGATGAAACGAAACATCCATCCTCTGCATATGCAAATAGCTGATGTGCAAAGAAGAGCAGACAAAAGAGTTTTTTCAAGAAGTATTTTATTATATATATATATATATATATATATATATATATATATATATATTATATATAATAAAATACTTCTTGGGAGGAGAGCAATGTCCAATCTCGATAAAATAGTAAAGAGTAGAGACTTCAGACTGGCAACCAAGATCCGCCTAGTCCAAGCCATGGTATTCCCTGTAGTCACCTATGGATGTGAGAGCTGGACCTTAGGGAAGGCTGAGCGAAGGAAGAGAGATGCTTTTGAGCTGTGGTGCTGGAAGAAAGTTCTGAGAGTGCCTTGGACTGCGAGAAGATCCAACCAGTCCATCCTCCAGGAAATAAAGCCCGACTGCTCATTGGAGGGAAGGAGACTAGAGACCCAGTTGAAGTACATTGGCCACATCATGAGGAGACAGCAAAGCCTGGAGAAGACCATTATGCTGTGGAAAGTGGAAGACAAAAGGAAGAGGGGCCGACCAAGGGCAAGATGGATGGATGGCATCCTTGAAGTGACTGGACTGACCTTGAAGGAGCTGGGGGTGGTGACAGCCGACAGGGAGCTCTGGCGTGGACTGGTCCATGAGGTCACGAAGAGTTGGAGACGACTGAACGAATGAACAACAATTTAACATAATGTTTTGTAATTATGTTTGTAGCTGTGTAATGCCCCACATCGAGCCTCAAGGAGAGGTGGGTAAGAAATAATAATAATAATAAATAATAATAATAATAATAATAACAACAACGAATGGAACCCTGAAGAAGAAGACCGAAGGCCTGATTCTTGCAGTCCAGGAGTAAGCCATCAGAAGAAATGCAATTAAGGCCAGGATTGAAAAATCAGCGGATGACCCAAAATGGAGACTGCACAAGGAAGCTGATGAAACCATGGATCATCTCCTCAGCTGCTGCAAGAAAATTGCACAGACGGACTACAAACAGAGGCACAACTCTGTGGCCCAAATGATTCATTGGAACTTATGTCACAAGTACCACCTGCCAGGAGTCAAGAACTGGTAAAGGGATCATAAACCTGCAAAGGGAGTGGGAAAGGAACACACAAAAATTCGGTGGAACTTTCAAATCCAAACAGACAAAGTTTTGGAACACGATACACCAGACATCACAATTGTGGAAAAGAAAAAAGTTTGGATTCTTGATGTTGGCATACCAGGTGACAGTTGCATTGATCTGAATGCAATATTCCTGCTTCTTGGCAGGGGGTTGGACTGGATGGCCCATGAGGGCTCTTCCAACTCTTTGATTCTATGATTCTATGATTTTCTTGCTGATTGTGTCTTTTCCTAGTCTTTGACAGATGGCATCATTTGGCACATGGTCAAGCCGAAACACCTGAATCTCCATTTCCCCATTTTCAGTCCATCACAGACAACCACACAGAGGAAAATCTGTGTCTCACCTGAATAAATGTGATACTGAAAATCCGAGAACCAGCATTCACTGAAGTTGAATGAGATACTTGCTCAACTTTCTCCTCTTATTATGCCTTTAACCACAAACGAGGTGCAGCCGTATTAAGGGATTCCAAATTCTTTCCTTTGTGCCATTCAGGGGCATTCAGACTTTTCAAAGAGTTTTGCAAATATAGAAAACAGGGGCGGCGGGGGGGGGGGGGGGAGCCTTGGTGCCATGACAAAGGACTTTTGTATTTATCTGTCAGTGCCAGGTTTTGGTAACTAAGAGAAATCCGCATGCAAGAAGAGCCATTGTGTCCCTGCCCCTTGTTCAAAAGCAATTGGCACGGACCGTTGACTCCGGATCTGGCATCGGCAAACTCTGCCCAAAGAAGGAGGCCAGCTGGCTCTTTGGTTTGGATTTAACTGATTGATTTGTGGTGTTGTTGACTGGGTGCATTGAGATGCATTCTCAAGACCAAGTGAGCTGTGATTTTTTAGTACACCCTTCCATTTAACATGCATGTCTTTAAAGAAATACAACCCAACTGCAAACAATATCATTTCAGAATTGCATGAGCAGAGGCTGGGTGGCCATCTGTTTCGAGTGCTTAGATTGGGTTTTCCTGAAAGGTAGGGAATTGGATTGAATAGTTGAGAAGATCCAACCAGTCCATCCTCCAGGAAATAAAGCCCGACTGCTCACTGGAGGGAAGGATAATAGAGACAAAGTTGAAGTCCTTTGGCCACATCACGAGGAGACAGCAAAGCCTAGAGAAGACAATTATGCTGGGGAAAGTGGAAGGCAAAAGGAAGAGGGGCCAACCAAGGGCAAGATGGATGGATGGCATCCTTGAAGTGACTGGACTGACCTTGAAGGAGCTGGGGGTGGTGAAGGCCGACAGGGAGCTCTGGCGTGGGCTGGTCCATGAGGTCACAAAGAGTCGGAAACGACTGAACGAATGAACAACAACAACAAGTCTTTGTGGTCTCTTCTAACACTAGATAGCATTAATTTTGTGAAGTTTCCCCTTATTAGGTTGATCTTGTGAAAAAAAGAGAATTAGATTTAGAACAGTTACAATCACTGAGTTGGAAGAGACCACAAGAGCCACCCAGTCCAGTCCCATTCTGCCAGACAGGAAAAGCACAAGCAAAGCACTCCCAACAGATGGCCACCCAGCCTTTGTTAAAAAAAACCCGCCAGAAAAGGAAACGCCACTGGACACCAGGGCGATATATTCCACTATTGAACAGCTCTTGTTGGAAATAGCAACCTTCCTCAAGCTTCCACTAGTCATTTGTTTAATGTATTGTAATCACTGGGTTGTTGTAGGTTTTTTCGGGCTATATGGCCATGTTCTAGAGGCATTCTTTCCTGATGTTTCGCCTGCATCTGTAGCAAGCATCCTCAGAGGTAATGAGGTCTATTGGAACTAGGAAAATTGGATTTATATATCTGTGGAATGACCAGGGTGGGACAAAGAACTCTTGTCTGTTGGAGCTAGGTGTGAATGTCACACAATTTACAGAAAACCCACACACACAGATAGATATCTACATAAAAACTCCAACCATCACCCAAGTCAAAAAAGAAGCACCATTAAAGCTTTGGCAGACCGTGCAAAAAGAATCTGCGAAGCCCACCTCCTCCAAGATGAACTGAACCACCTCAACTGGGCTCTACAGGCCAATGGAGACTCCACCTCAGACATCAGAAGAGCTGCAAGACCAAGAACAAGCCAGGAGAGTCAAGATGAAGATCCACCCAGAGGAAAAGTGTTCCTGCCATACATCAAGGGAACCACTGACCACATAGGGAAGCTGATGAGGAAACACAACATACAAACAATCTACAAACCCACCAAGAAAATCCAACAAATGCTACGTTCAGCAAAGGACAAGAGGGATCCTCTCACCTCTGCAGGAGTCTACCGTGTACCATGCAGCTGTGGACAAGTCTACATAGGGACCACCAAACGAAGCAGCATTGCCCAGACACAAATCAAGGAACATGAAAGGCACTGCAGAATACTTTAACCAGAGAAGTCAGCCATAGCAGAGCACCTGATGAACCAGCCTAGACACAGCATATTATCTGAGAACACAGAAATGCTGGACCACTCTCACAACCACCATGTCAGACTACACAGAGAAGCCACTGAAATCCACAAGCATGTGGACAATTTCAACAGAAAGGAGGAAACCATGAAAACGAAAAAAATCTGGCTACCAGTATTAAAAAACTCTAAAATTACAACAGCAAAGCAACAGAGAGGAAACAATCAGGGAGAGCTAATCACCTCTCAACAAAAGATTGCCCCGGGCACTAACAAGCCACACCAAACAACTGCCAGGCCATCAAATGCTTGCATGCTGTATTCTGTATATTGTATTTTTGTAATTTGTCTGTTTGTTTGCTTTGTTCTGTTAGAAATGTAATATAAATGACTGGTTGCTGATGACTTGATAAATAAATAAATCAATCAAATGCTAATCAAGGTGGTCAGTTGAAACATTCACACCTAGCTCCAACAGACAAGAGTCCTTTGTCCCACCCTGGTCATTCCAGAGATATATAAACCCAAATTTCCTAGTTCCAACAGACCTCACTACCTCTGAGGATGCTTGCCACAGATGCAGGCGAAACGTCAGGAGAGAATGCCTCTAGAACATGGCCATATAGCCCGAAAAAACCTACGACAACCTAGTGATTCCTGCCATTAAAGCCTTCGACAATACATTGATAAGAGTTGGAGTCCAAAACATCTGGAGGGCCCAAGTTTGCCCATGCATTGATGCAGTTTGACGCCACTTTCTTCTTTATGGCAAATCTCACATTATGGTGGCTTTTGGCTGATAGCACGAGTCCGGCTTGGAGAAGCCGCGACTGCCGATGAACTAGAGCAGCGTGGCTCGACAGATTTCATCTGCAGCATTTCCTCCCAGATGGCTATTTAGAGCGCATTCATTTCCTGCACATTATCAAGCTGCAGAGTGAAGAGAGATCCAAGTTCCTCATTCCGTGATTGCATCTGACTCCAGGAGAATGACTTTAGCGCATTCGTTATATTAATGCAGAGGGAGAGGCGGGAGAGACAGAAAGGCTTTTGCAAAGATTAGGGGCGCAAGACCACTGCGAAAAGGAGGGGGATCTGAACGAAATATATGTATTTTTAACATGAGAGAACATCTCTTTAGGGATCTGGTCATTGAATTGCACTAGATGACCTCGAGATTCCCAGAGATAACATTCTAAACACACCTGTAAATAATCAAGTTCACAAAAGTTTACACACACAAAATGAGGGATGACTGTAAATTGGTCCTAAAACGAATCAGGCCTGACGCTTTGTATGATTTATCAGGCAGTGTTAGATGCTTTGAGTTTCTTTTGACTCTCCCTAGAACAGTGGTTCTCCACCTCCCTAATGCCGTGACCCCTTAATCCAGTCCCTCATGTTGTGGTGACCCCCAACCATAATATTGTTTTCGTTGCTACTTCATAACAGTCATTTTACTACTGTTATAAATCATAATGTAAATATCAGATATGCAAGATGTATTTTCATTCACTGGACTAAACTGGGCACAAATACCCGATACAAATGTGAATGCTAGTGGGGTTGGGGGAGGATTGATTTTGTCATTTTGGGAGTTGTAGTTGCTGGGATTTATAGTTCACTTATAATCAAAGAGCATTCTGAACTCCACCAGCGATGGATTTGAACCAAACTTAGCTCCCATAACCAATGGAAAACACTGGAAGGGTTTGATGGGCATTGACCTTGAGTTTGGGAGTTGTAGTTCACCTATATCCAGAGAGCACTGTGGACTCATGCAATGGTGGATCTGGACCAAACTTGGCACAAATACTCAATATGCCCAAATGTGAACATTGGTGGAGTCTGGGGAAAATAGATCTTGACATTTGGGAGTTGTAGTTGCTGGGATTTATAGTTCATTACAATCAAAGAACATTCTGAACTCCACCAACGATAGAATTGGCTCAAACTTCCCACATGGAATCTCCATGACCATCAGAAAATACCGTGTTTTCTTATGGTCTTTGGCGACCCCTCTGACACCCCCTCGTGACCCCCTCAGGGTTCCGACCCCAGGTTAAGAAAAACTGCCCTAGAAGTTAAGATGATCCACCAGATGTTGACCATATGTGGTTCTGGCTGATCTCAAAATTCCTTAGGACACCATATTAATAAAATCTGTCAATAATCAAATGCATAGAAGTAAAGTTTGCAAATTTGAAGTCCAAATGATTGATTGATTGATCTGTTGCTGCTATCAATACGTTTATTGATAATGATGTCTCACAATATCATGACAGGCTGAGATTCTGTATCATGAAAACGGACCATAAAGTTCCATGCATTGTACATTGCTCTGTAACGCATCCTAGGGATGTGTTATTGACCCAACCTTGTTCTCCAACTTCATCGCTATGGTACTTCATCTTGTTGATAGGAAGCTAGTGGGAATCATCTCTGACAAATGGCAAGCTATTTAACCTCAGCAGACTGAGCCAAAACCAAGGTTACAACAACATCTGTTATAGAACTCCAATATGCTGATGATAACGTAATCTGTGCACATTCAGAAGAAGGCCTACGAGTCACTCTATACACCTTTGCAAAAGCATTCAAGAAGCTTGGCCTGTCATTGAACCTTGAGAAAACCAAAGTGCTCTTCCAGCAGTCACCAGCCAATCCCTCTCCAATGCCAGAAATACAGCTTAATGGTGTGACATTAGAAAACGTTGATCATTTCCACTACCATGGCAGCCACCTCTCCACAAAAGTCAACATTGACACTGAAATACAACACCGCCTGAGCTCTGCAAGTGCAGCATTTTCCCAAATGAAGCAGAGAGTGTTTGAGGACCGGGACATCCATAGGGAGATCAAGGGGCTTGTTCATATAGTTATTGTCCTCCCAACACTGCTATACGCCAAAAAACGTGGACTGTCTACAGATGTCATATGCAACTCCTGGAATGATTGCCTCCAAATAATCCTGCAAATCTCTTGGGAAGGCAGGCGGACAAATATCAGCATGCTGGAAGAAGGAAAGACTACCAGCATTGAAGCGATGGTCCTCAGACATCAGCTCTGCTGGACTTGCCACATTGTCCGGATGCCTGATCACCATCGCCCAAAGCAGTTGCTCTACTCTGAACTTAAGAATGGAAAACAGAATGTCTTTGCCTCAGTCTTCTCAGAAAAAGAAAGTCATCTTCAACCTCAGTAAGATGGAGTGGATGAGGGATTAGAGGACATCCAACCCCAAATGCCCGATCACCATTTCCCAAAGTAGTTACTCTACTCGAAACTCAAGAATGAAAAACAGAATATTGGTGAACAGGAAAAGAGATTCAAAGATGGGCTTAGAGCCAACCGTACAAACTGTGGCAGAGACACCGAGAGAGAACTGGGAAGCCCTGGCCCTTGAGGGCTTTAGCTGGAGGTCAGCTGTGACCAGCAGTGCTGTAGAATTTGAAGAGGCATGAATGGAGAGTGAAAGGGATAAACTTGCCAAGAGGAAGGCACATCAAGCTAACCCTGACTGGGATTGCGTTCCACCTGGAAACCAATGCCCTCACTGTGGAAGAACATGCAGGCCAAGAATAGGGCTCCACAGTCACCTATAAATCCACCGCCAAGACACTAGACTTGGAAGGCCATCAGACTCAGACAAGTAAGTCATACTTGCCTAAGTAAGTAAGTCATTGCTCTATCTCTCCCATTAAGTATTCCCTATCAAGAATGCTCTGCGCGACCTAGGTGAGGAGGTTCCCACTTCAACAGTGATTGGACGGAACCCACTCCCGCTGGGCCACCGCCTGCTTGCTACCTTCCTCTATCTATCCACCAATCAATCCATCCATCCACTCGCCTTTGTGCTGCCATGGCCTCGTCTTCTTCCCAGGTGCACCAGAACTGCCACCAGGACTGTGAAGCTGCCATCAACCGGCAGATCAACCTGGAGTTCTATGCTTATAGAATCATAGAATCAAAGAGTTGGAAGAGACCTCATGGGCCATCCAGTCCAACCCCATTATGCCAAGAAGCAGGAATATTGCATTCAAATCACCCCTTACAGATGGCCTTTCAGCCTCTGTTTAAAAGCTTCCAAAGAAGGAGCCTCCACCACACTCCGGGGCAGAGAGTTCCACTGCTGAACGGCTCTCACAGTCAGGAAGTTCTTCCTCGTGTTCAGATGGAATCTCCTCTCTTGTAGTTTGAAGCCGTGTCCTAGTCTCCAGGGAAGGAGAAAACAAGCTTGCTCCCTCCTCCCTATGACTTCCTCTCACATATTTATACATGGCTATCATATCTCCTCTCAGCCTTCCCTTCTTCAGGCTAAACATGCCCAGCTCCTTAAGCCGCTCCTCATAGGGCTTGTTCTCCAGACCCTTGATCATTTTAGTCGCCCTCCTCTGGACACATTCCAGCTTGTCAATATCTCTCTTGAATTGTGGTGCCCAGAATTGGACACAATATTCCAGATGTGGTCTAACCAAAGCAGAATAGAGGGGTAGCATTACTTCCTTAGATCTAGACACTATGCTCCTCTTGATGCAGGCCAAAATCCCATTGGCTTTTTTTGCCGCCACATCACATTGTTGGCTCATGTTTAACTTGTTGTCCACGAGGACTCCAAGATCTTTTTCACACGTACTGCTCTCAAGCCAGGCATCTTCCCCCATTCTGTATCTTTGCATTTAATTTTTTCTGCCTCACCCAATCCCAGTAGTATCTTGCATTTGTCACTGTTGAACTTCATTTTGTTAGTTTTGGCCATTCATCTCTTTAATCTGTCAAGATCGTTTTGAATCCTGCTCCCGTCTTCTGGAGTATTGGCTCTCCCTCCCAATTTGGTGTCGTCTGCAAACTTGATGATCCTGCCTTCTAACCCTTCATCTAAGTCATGAATTAAGATCCAGAACAGGACCAGGAGCAGGATGGAACCCTGCTGATGGCACTCCACTCGTCTCTTCTTTCCAAGATGAAGAGGAAGCCTTGGGGAGAATCACCCTCTGGGTTCGTCCACTTAACCAATTCCAGATCCACCTCACCGTAGTTTTGCCTAGCCCACATTGGACTAGTTTCCTTGCCAGAAGGTCATGGGGGACCTTGTCAAAGAAGGCCTTCCTGAAATCCAGGTACGCTACATCCACGGCATTCCACGCATCTACCCAGCTTGTAACTCTATCAAAAAAAAAGAGATCAGATTAGTCTGGCATGATTTGTTTTTGATCAATCCATGTTGCTTCTTACGTGTACCTCAGCAGGTCCTACTATTTTGACCATGACGATGTGGCCCTGAAGAACTTTGCCAAGTCCCGCGAGGAGCGTGAGCACACAGAAACTTATGGAGCTCCAGAACAATAGAGATGGGTGCATTTTCCTTCAGGACATCAAGAAACCAGATTGCGATGATTGGGAAAGTGGTCTGACGACAATGAAATGCTCTTTACACTTGGAAAAAAATGTGAACCAATCACTTCTAGAACTGCACAAGCTGGCAACTGAAAAAAATGACCGTCATTTATGTGACTTCATTGAAATTCACTACTTGGATGAGCAGGTCAAATCCATCAAAGAGCTGGGTGATCATGTTACCAACCTGTGCAAGATGGGAACACCCAAATCTGGAATGGCCGAGTACCTCTTCGACAGGCACACTCTGGAAGAAAGTGACAACGAGAATTAAATGCTCTCCACACAATCAAAGCTTCACTGAGACTCTTACCATCTTCAGCAGTGCATGTTTCGGGTTTTCCCCTTAACATTGTCCATAATGTATAAAAACAATGTTGTTCTTTTGTGTTATATCTTATGCTCAATAAAGTGACTTGGTTCCCAAAAAAAGAGGATTCCCTATCATTTGAGGTTGGGAATATTTTAGATGTGAAATATTTTAGCTGGAGCAGCTCTATTACCAAGCACAGCCAGTGGTAAAGAACACTGGGAATTGTAGTGCCCAAAGGTCACCATGCTGTATTGCAGTGGTTCTCAACCTGGGGGTCGGGACCCCTGGGGGGGTTGTGAGGGGGTATCAGAGGGGTCGCCAAAGACCATCAGAAAACACAGTATTTTCTGTTGGCCATGGGGGTTATGCATGGGAAGTTTGGGCCAATTCTATCATGCTCTTTAATTGTAGGTGAACTATAAATCCCAGCAACTACAACTCCCAAATGTTAAGGTCTATTTTCCCCAAATGCCACCAGTGTTTACATTTGGGCATATTGAGTATTCTTGCCAAGTTTGGTCCAGTTCCATCATTGTTTGAGTCGTCAGTGCTCTCTGGGTGTAGGTGAACTACAACTCCAAAACTCAAGGTCAATGCCCATCAAACCCTTCCAGTATTTTCTGTTGATCATAGGAGTTCTGTGTGCCAAATTTGGTTCAATTGTATTGTTGGTGGAGTTCAGAATGCTGTTTGATTGTAGGTGAACTATAAATGAAAGCAACTACAACTCCCAAATGACATAATCAATCCCTCACCCAATCCCAGTAGTATTAAGATTTGGGTGTTTTGGGTATTTGTGCCAGATTTGGTCCAGTGAATGAAAATGCATCCTGCATATCAGATAATGACATTACAGTGCATAACAGTAGCAAAATTACAGTTAGGAAGTAGCAATGAAACTAATGTTATGGTTGGGGGTCACCACAACATGAGGAAGTGTATTAAGGGGTCGCAGCATTAGGAAGGTTGAGAAACACTGCGGTATTGGGTTGAGTGTTGGATTTGGATAACTAAGAGATCAGGCTTCGAATCCCTGTTCAGCAATGGAAACCCACTGAGTGACCTTAAGGGGGCCACACTCTCTTAGCCTCAAAGTAAAGGAAGGACAAACACCCCTCTGAAGACATCAGGCTAAAAAAAGCACATTTTAGTCTTGCCTTAGGGTTGCTATAAGTCCAAAATGATTTCAACGCACAACAACAAACAACATCTGGATATCCTCATCATCCTTCCCATCTGTGCTCTGATACAACCCTGACTTGCAAGAAATAAATAGGCAGCATTCAGTTTGAGCCCAAACATGCAACAGAAACACACAATAGCCGCATTTCTTTCTCACTCATGATAAAACAACAAGATTTGGCTCTGAGCCGGACTCCTTTGCTTTCTGGAATCCGGCAAGCTCTGACCCAGTCCTTTCATGGACATCAGGACTGTTTAATTGCAATTCCAAGCTTATAATTTTGAGATAGGTCATCTCAGGAAGGGGGCATTGGAGAACCCAAAAAGCAAGTTTGCAAGAAGCGGCTTTTTAATGCCTTACTGTTAGGGAGTCTGAGCAAATGCAGCTGGCGATTCAGGAGGTCTCGGCATTATATAGTACAGTTGGCCCTCCACGTTTATGGGTTTGGTTAGCCACAGATTTGAATAGAATGTTCTCTTAGAGGTCTTAGAGAGTTCTCCTAGAGAACATTTCATTCAACTTCTGCTGGAGATTGTCCATGAATTCACACTGAGGACATGGAGATCCTTAGAGATACCTGGCTAGATACAACAAGTTAAACATGAGCCAACAGTGTGATGTGGCGGCAAAAAGAGCCAATGGGAATTTGGCCTGCATCAATAGGAGCATAGTGTCTAGATCTAGAGAAGTCATGCTCCCCATGCTCTATTCCGCTTTGGTTACACCACACCTGGAATATTGTGTCCAGTTCTGGGCACCACAATTCAAGAGAGATATTGACAAGCTGGAATGTGTCCAGAGGAGAGCGACTCAAATGATCAAGGGTCTGGAGAACAAGCCCTATGAGGAGCGGCTTAAGGAGCTGGGCATGCTTAGCCTGAAGAAGAGAAGGCTGAGAGGAGATGTAATAGCCATGTATAAATATGTGAGAGGAAGCCACAGGGAGGAGGGTGGAGCAAGCTTGTTTTCTGCTTCCATGGAGACTAGGACACGAAACAATGGCTTCAAACTACAAGAGAGGAGATTCCATCTGAACATGAGGAAGAACTTCCTGACTGTGAGAGCCGTTCAGTAGTGGAACTCTCTGCCCCGGTGTGTGGTGGAGGCTCCTTCTTTGGAAGCTTTTAAACAGAGGCTGGATGGCCATCTGCCAGGGGTGATTTGAATGCAATATTCCTGCTTCTTGGCAGGGGGTTGGACTGGATGGCCCATGAGGTCTCTTCCAACTCTTTGATTTTATGATTCTATGATCTCTAAGGATAATTCTGCATTGTAGAATTAATGCAGTCTGACACCACTTTAACCGTCATGGCTCAATGCTATGAAATTATGGGAGACGTAGTAGCCTTTTTTTCCCAACGAACGCTTGATGCTTCAACAAACTACAAAGCCAGGATTCCATGTGTAACTACAGAGGATGTGATGGGAGCTTTGGACAATGTAGATTAGGTCCAACAAAGGATGATGGAGTTGCTGGCTGAACCAAATACTTCGCTAGATACACTATCTATTTCTCTATCCCTCTATCTCTCTTTCTATTCATCCTGAACACTTCCTAGAAGACACGTTGATCTGTTGGTGGTTGATCGTGGAGTCATGTTGGAAGATTTAAGTATTCTTAGGAAGATCATATTAATTTATTTACTTGTCACATTTATATCCCACCCTTCTCACCCCAGAAGGGGACTCGGGGCGGCTCACAGCAAAGGCACAATTCAATGCCTTAAATACATATAAAATAAACAACGTAGACTTTAAAATTACATAATTAAATCTTATTGCTTAAAAATATTACTTAAAATCACATAATCCAAAAACATTTTCCAGGAGCCATTCCTATTGTCATTTGCATTGTTCATTGTTGCACTCAGAAATCGTTGGTGCACTACGAGTCATTGTGCAAACGCTTGGTCCCACAACCAGGATTTGACTTTTTTTCTGAAGGTCAGGAAGGAGGGACCTGACCTGATTTTGCTGGGGTGGGAGTTGAATCCAGGAGGACCCCCAAGCTGCGAACCTGTGACTTCAGGGGGAACGTAACCCCAACCAGCACAGGCTGTGACCCTATATGCTGTTCGGCCTTACGACTGACCAGGAGGACCTCTGTCTTGTCTGGATTCAATTTCAATTTGTTTGTCCTCATCCAGACCGTCACAGCTGCCAAGAACCAGTTCAGGACCTGAACAGACTCCTTAGCAGCAAGTGGAAAGGAGTGATAAAGTTGGATGTCATCTGCGTAAAGGTGACATTGAACTCCAGAACTACGAATGATCTCTTCCAACGGTTTCATGTAGATGGTAAACAACATGGAGGACAATATTGAGCCCTGCGGGACCCCACAGGACAAAGATGTTGTTGGGTGTCCCCCAACAACATCTTCTGGGAACGACCTTCCAGGAAGGACCGGAGCCACTGCAAAACAGTACTTCCCAGACACATTTCTAGAAGGCATCTCAGAAGGATACCATGGTCTGTGGTATCAAAATATTCATCCTATTTCTGAATAATCAAATCTGCAAAAGTTACACTTGTAAAATTAGAGCACCAAGTGTACACTGGGAAACTTAAACATAACTTCTAACTTTGTGCGAGTGATAGTAGACAAAACATTGGAGTTATTGAAACTGAGTGTTCCTGTTAGAGGAAGGGAAGAGATTTTTGAATTTATCTATCATCTACTGTTTAGTTCCAACCACTAGAAAAAAACATCCTAATTTCCCATTTAAGCTGTTGCAAAAGGGTTGACCTTTGCAACACTTGATTTCCCTGATCTGTCGACTTACTGTAAATGACAGAAGTTTCTTTTGCTTGCCCATCCACCCTGGTTAAAGGATGCCTTGAAAGGGAGCTCTACTTTCATAGAATCATAGAATCAAAGAGTTGGAAGAGACCTCATGGGCCATCATCCAGTCCAACCCCATTTTGCCAAGAAGCAGGAATATTGCATTCAAATCACCCCTGACAGATGGCCTCTGTTTAAAAAGCTTCCAAAGAAGGAGCCTCCACCACACTCCGGGGCAGAGAGTTCCACTGCTGAACGGCTCTCACAGTCAGGAAGTTCTTCCTCATGTTCAGATGGAATCTCCTCTCTTGTAGTTTGAAGCCATTGTTCTGCGTCCTAGTCTCCAAGGAAGGAGAAAACAAGCTTGCTCCCTCCTCCCTGTGGCTTCCTCTCACATATTTATACATGGTTATCATGTCTCCTCTCAGCCTTCTCTTCTTCAGGCTAAACATGCCCAGCTCCTTAAGCCACTCCTCATAGGGCTTGTTCTCCAGACCTTTGATCATTTTAGTCGCCCTCCTCTGGACACATTCCAGCTTGTCAATATCTCTCTTGAATTGTGGTGCCCAGAATTGGACACAATATTCCAGGTGTGGTCTAACCAAAGCAGAATAGAGCATGGGTAGCATTACTTCCTTAGATCTAGACACTATGCTCCTATTGATGCAGGCCAAAATCCCATTGGCTTTTTTTGGCCACCACATCACATTGTTGGCTCATGTTTAACTTGTTGTCCATGAGGACTCCAAGATCTTTTTCACACGTCCTACTCTTGAGCCAGGCATCGTCCCCCATTCTGTCTCTTTGCATTTCGTCTTTTCTGCCAAAGTGGAGTATCTTGCATTTGTCCCTCTTGAACTTCATTTTGTTAGTTTTAGCCCATCTCTCTAATCTGTCAAGATCATTTTGAATCCTGCTCCTGTCCTCTGGAGTATGGAGTACTTTGGAGCAAAAGACCTTTGTAGGCCTGACTCCTTGGATTCCACAGGATTGAGTTAAACATTTGGCATTGAGGTGTATCGGCCCATATTCCTGCTTCTCGGCCCTTTGTGCCATCGAGAAGGCACCATCCGTATCTATTTCTGCCTTCAGGACTTTGGGTGGCTCCCTAAAGTCTGGACTGAAATACTCACTGTCCCGCTTACATTGGTGTCATCCTTCCTTTCGTATTTTAGAGAAGAGCATGATTAAGAAAAAGTGTTTGGCAAGCTGTGTGGAGCCATGACCTCATGAACGAACCCACCCTCCAAAGAAAAGATCTGTGTTAGCTCAGCTGGTTCAGAAGTGACTTCAGCTTCACTTCCGTTCCCTCTCAATTCCATCTTGCTTGCTTTGGCCGTGCCTGAATAGCAGTGGGCTGTTGGTCACTGGGCCATTCAAGAAGATACACCCCCCAGAAAAGGCTTTATCTCAGGGTGGGTCCCCACGAGGCAAGGGAAACAAGAATCATGCTTTTCAACATCTATATGAAACCGCTGGGAGAGGTCATCCGGAGTTTTGGAGTTGGGTGCCATCTGTGCAGATGATGCCCAACTCCACTAGTCTTTTCCACCGGAATCCAAGGAAGCCCCTCAGATGCTGGACCAGTATCGATCTGGATGAGGTCAAACAAGCTGAAGATCAATCCTGACAAGACAGAGGTCCTCCAGGTCAGTCGTACGCCTGACTGGGGTACTGGGTGGCAACCTGTGCTTGATGGGGCTGCACTCCCCCTGAAGGCACAGGTCCACAGCTTGGGGGGGTCCTCCTAGACTCAGCGCTGACACTTGATGTGCAGGTGTCGGCGGTGGCCAGGAGGGCCTTTGCACAATTGAAACTTGTGCGCCGGCTGCGACCATACCTCACAAAGTCTGACTTGACCATGATGGTCCACAGCTTAGTTACCACTAGATTGGACTATTGCAATGCACTCTACATGGGGCTTCCCTTGAAGACGGCCTGGAAACTTCAATTGATGCAATGAGCAGCATGGCTTGTGATTAAACATCGAGAAAACCAAAGGCTCTTCCAGCAGTCACCAGCCAATCCCTCTCAAATGCCAGAAATACAGCTCCACCAAAGTCAATATTGACACTGAAATACAACACCACCTGAGCTCTGTGAGTTCAGCATTTTTCCAAATGAAAAAGCGAGTGTTTGGGGTACATCCATAGGGAGACCAAGGTGCTTGTTTATGAAGTTATTGTCCTCCCAACCCTACTATACGCTTGCGAGACATGGACTGTCTACAGATATCACATGCAACTCCTGGAACAATTCCATCAGCGCTGCCTCCGAAAAATCCTGCAAATTTCTTGGGAAGACAAGTGGATAAATGTCAGCATGCTGGAAGAAGCAAAGACCACCAGCATTGAAGTGATGGTCCTCCATCATCAACTCCGCTGAACCAGCCACGTTGTCCGGTCACCCGACCACCGTCTCCCAAACCAGTTGCTCTACTCCGAACTCAAGAATGGAAAACGGAATGTTGGTGGGCAGGAAAAGAGATTGAAAGATGGGCTCAAAGCCAACCTTAAGAACTCTGGCATAGACACTGAGAGCTGGGAAGCCCTGGCCCTGGAGGTCAGCTGTGACCAGCAGTGCTGTAGAATTTGAAGAGGCACAAATGGAGGGCAAAAGAGAGAAACATGCCAAGAGGAAGGTGCATCAAGCCAACCCCAAGCGGGACCGCCTTCCATCTGGAAACCGATGCCCTCACTGTGGGAGAAGAGGCGGATCAAGAAGAGGGCTCCACAGTCACCTATATGACCCACCACCAGGTCACTACGCTTGGAAGACTATAATCCTCGGACAGTGAGGGATTGGCTAAGTAATTCCACCTTTATCTCCCACTTGTGTCTATCGATTTTACACCCCTCCCCCTCCCCCTCCCACCTCCCTCTGGGAACAGTACTAGCCTTCATTCAAATTTTATTTTAATTGAAGAGCTGGGCATGTTTAGCTTGCAGAAGAGAAGGCTGAGAGAAGACATGATGAAGGCCAGGGATCAAGATGTGAGGGGAAGTCATAGGGAGGGGGGAACAGGCTTGTTTTCTGCTGCCCTGGAGACCAGGATGCAATGGAACAATGGCTTCAAACTACAGAAGAGGAGATTCCACCTTCACATTAGGAGAAACTTCCTAACTGTAAGGAGAGCTGTGGAACTCTCTCTGCCCCAGAGTGTGGTGGAGGCTCCTTCTTTGGAGGCTTTTAAGCAGAGGTTGGATGGCCATCTGTTGGGGTGCATTGAATGTGATTTTCCTCCTTCTTGGCAGGAGGTTGGTGTGCTGGTACAGCTGTACCAAAAGCTCCAGCTTCCTTTTCTTTCTTTGAATGTTTGCATGCATTCCAAAGTTCCATGCATTTTGCAGTAAGGTGGCTTCCCTTGGTTTGCAATTATAGGGCCAATGACCCATCAATCATTGTTACGTTTTGGTTCCGCCCCTTTCCCCAGGGCTCTGGGAGGAGAGGGAGCCATTTTAGGTCAGTCTTGCATTGAAAAGCTTAGCTACAGGACAGGCCCGTAGCCAGGATTTCGTTTCGGGGGGGGGGGGGCTGAATTTTTTTCAGGAGGGGTTTCGGGGGGGCTGAGTTTCGGGGGGAGGGGCTGAGTCTGAGTGAAAGAGGGTCTACCCTAGCAAACCTTTTGTATCATTACCCCAATACCCCCATGCATATGGGATATATTGAGTATGGTGATCAGATCATGATATGAATAAACATAACAGTTTAAGTAATGCACCAGTAAGGCCTTTTCGCAAACCACCATGAGAATTTCGGGGGGGGGGCTGAAGCCCCCCGAACCCCCCCCCCCCCCCCCCCGGCTACATGCCTGCTACAGGACGTGAATTAGCTCCACCTGTAGAGAAGCTTCGTTTCTCACAGCATCCTGGGGAAATTCCGGGGGAAAACAGTTCCAAAGGACTCCAGCTGGAGAGTCTACAAAGCCTTGACTGGTAGGTCTACTAGGGACCCAAGAAGCAGTTTGGAGCCGGGAGTAGAGCCCACACCAGCAAAGTTTAGAAAGTAGATTGCCCAAGGAAGGGTTAAAAAGGGTTTTCCTCTTAAAGAAAAGAAACAGTTCACGAAGCCAGTTGCCTGTCCCTTGTGGACAAGATTAAGAAAGCCACCAGTTGATTCAAAGCCTTGAAGTATTTGTTTGACCTGTTGAAGATCTGAGAAGTATTTGATTGTTTCGTTGAAGACCTAAGCAATAGTAAAGGACTTTGTTAAACTTTTCAAGCTTCTAAAGGCTTTGTGTAGGAAAATCCTTAGGGCCTCTCAGCTGAGGCACCCAGGCTCCCCACTGGGCACAAAGAGCACGTCCTGTTCAAAAGTCAATTGCTATAGGCTCAGTGCATGACAGCACAGTTGGACTGGATGGCCCACGAGGTCTCTTCCAACTCTAGTATTCTATGATTCTGGCATATGAGAAGTATTAACAGGAGTCCTTCTCATACCTTTTGCCATTTTGTCACCCTTCTCTGGACACATTCCATCTTATCAATATCTTTCTTGACTTGTTTTGCCCAGAACTGGCCCCGGGGTATTCCAGGTGAGGTCTGACCAAAGCAGAACATAGTCGGACTATGACTTCCCTCGATCTAGACACTATATTCTTCTTGATGTAACATAGAATCACCTTGGGTTTTTTTAGATGTGATGACACAGTTGGCTCATGTTCAGCTTGAGGTCTACTAAGACTCCTGGATCTATGTATTGTCGAAGGCTTTCATGGCTGGAATCACTAGGTCCTTGTGGGTTTTTTCGGGCTATAGGGCCATGTTCTAGAGGCATTCTCTCCTGACGCTTCGCCTGCATCTATGGCAAGCATCCTCAGAGGTAGTGAGGTCTGTTGGAATTAGGACAATGGGTTTATATATCTGTGGAATGGCTGCGGTGGGGCAAAGAGCTCTCTGCTGGAGCTAGGTGTGAATTTTTTAACTGACCACCTTCATTAGCATTTGCAGGCCTGGCTGAGCCTGGGAAAATCTTTTGTTGAGAGGTGTTAAGATTACCATTAAAGCCTTGGCAGACCGTGCAAAAGGAATCTGCGAACCCCACCTCCTCCAAGATGAACCGAACCACCTCAACTGGGCTCTCCAGGCCAATGGAGACTCCACCTCAGACATCAGAAGAGCTGCAAGACCAAGAACAAGCCACAAGAGTAAAGATGAAGATCCACCCAGAGGAAAAGCGTTCCTGCCAGACATCAAGGGAACCACTGACCGCATAGGGAAGCTGATGAGGAAACACAACATACAAGCTATCCCCAGACCCACCAAGAAAATCCAAACAATGCTCCATTCAGCAAAGGACAAGAGGGATCCTCTCACCTCTGCAGGAGTCTACCGTATACCATGCAGCTGTGGACAAGTCTACATAGGGACCACCAAACACAGCATTGCCCAAACACGCATCAAGGAACATGAAAGGCACTGCAAACTACTTCAACCAGAGAAGTCAGCCATAGCAGAGCACCTGAGGAACCAGCCTGGACACAGCATATTATTGGAGAACACAGAAATGCTGGACCACACCAACAACCACCATGTCAGACTACACAGAGAAGCCATTGAAATCCACAAGAAGCATGTGGACAATTTCAACAGAAAGGAGGAAACCATGAAAATGAACAAAATCTGGCTACCAGTATTAAAAAGGTAAAGGTAGTCCCCTGACATTAAGTCCAGTCATGTCTGACTCTGGGGTGTGGTGCTCATCTCCATTTCTAAGCCGAAGAGCCAGCGTTGTCTGTAGACACCTCCAAGGTCATGTGGCCGGCATGACTGCATGGAGCGCCGTTATTAAAACACTCTAAAATTACAGCAGCAAAACAGCAGAGAGGAAACAACCAGGCACATCTTAAAATCTCTCAATTAAAGATTTTCCCAGGCTCAGCCAGGCCTTCGAATGCTAATGAAGGTGGTCAGTTGAAACATTCACACCTAGCTCCAGCAGAGAAGAGCTCTTTGTCCCACCCCAGCCATTCCACAGATATATAAACCCATTTTTCCTACTTCCAACAGACCTCACTACCTCTGAGGATGCTTGCCATAGATGCAGGCGAAACGTCAGGAGAAATGCCTCTAGAACATGGCCCTATAGCCCGAAAAAACCCACAAGAACCTACTCCTGGATCTCTTCCCTATGGACTGTTTGCAAAGCAGGTGTCACCATCCCATATCTGTGCATTTCATTTATTTCTGCCTAAGGGTAGTAGGTTAGGTTTCTCCTTGTTGATGTTCCCATCCAACGCTGATCTCGTGGCCACCCTGGTGATACAGCCACAGGACCACACAGCCTCGCTTTCTTTGTCTGAGCAGCGCATCGCGAGTCTGTCATCTTCTAAACCATTCACTGGAGAAGGAGCGTTTGATATTGCGGCTGCAACGACCCTCCTGCCAAAGCCACAGCGATCTGGCAGGATGCGGTCAAAGAAGTTGCTCAAGAGAAGCCGGACTCTTGTTTTCTTTTGGTGTCTAGAAGGGTTCAATTTTCCTTTTCTTATATCCCAAAGGAGAAAAGTAGAACAGAGGGGATAGACTTTAAAAACAACAAAAGCATCCATGTCTGCGGAGAAATCTCATAGGTTATGCGCAACTCTAGAGCATCTTGACGCATCGTGGTTTTCTTTCCCCTTCGTCTCGTGAGTATTGCCAGCTTCCCTTGGGCACACTCATGTGCAGGCATTCAAGCGTCATTTGGGGAAATATGCACTTACTTGTAAGGCTGGCCACAATCCTTATGGCTCCTCCATAGCAATGTGGCTAAAGAGTTAGTCGGGCAGAGAAAAGGAAGCAAATAATTCATGCCATGCGTAATTGACTTGTGGAATTTGTTTGTGGTAAGATAATGGTGGAGAGCCAGGATTTTCTTGCCAAGAGTTCTTCAGAGGTTTGTTATGGTCTTCCTTTCAGGCTGAGAGTGCAGCTACACTATAGATTTAATGCAGTTTGACACCACTTTAACTGCCATGGCTCAATGCTACAGAATCCTGGGAATCATAGAATCATAGAATCAAAGAGTTGGAAGAGACCTCCTGGGCCATCCAGTCCAACCCCATTCTGCCAAGAAGCAGGAATATTGCATTCAAATCACCCCTGACAAATGGCCATCCAGCCTCTGCTTAAAAGCTTCCAAAGAAGGAGCCTCCACCACACTCCAGGGCAGAGAGTTCCACTGCTGAACGGCTCTCACAGTCAGGAAGTTCTTCCTCATGTTCAGATGGAATCTCCTTTCTTGTAGAATCATAGAATCATAGAATCAAAGAGTTGGAAGAGACCTCATGGGCCATCCAGTCCAACCCCATTCTGCCAAGAAGCAGGAATATTGCATTTAAATCACTCCTGACAGATGGCCATCCAGCCTCTGTTTAAAAGATTCCAAAGAAGGAGCCTCCACCACACTCCAGGGCAGAGAGTTCCACTGCTGAACAGCTCTCACAGTCAGGAAGTTCTTCCTCATGTTCAGATGGAATCTCCTCTCTTGTAGTTTGAAGCCATTGTTCCATTGCGTCCTAGTCTCCAGGGAAGCAGAAAACAAGCTTACTCCCTCCTCCCTGTGGCTTCCTCTCACATATTTATACATGGCTATCATATCTCCTTTCAGCCTTCTCTTCTTCAGGCTAAACATGCCCAGCTCCTTAAGCCGCTCCTCATAGGGCTTGTTCTCCAGACCCTGGATCATTTGAGTCGCCCTCCTCTGGACACATTCCAGCTTGTCAATATCTCTCTTGAACTGTGGTGCCCAGAATAGGACACAATATTCCAGGTGTGGTCTAAATTGCTTAAATTGCTTAAGCCACTGCAAGTCTCTTCTGGTGTGAGAGGATCAGCTGTCTACAAAGACGTTGCCCAGGAGACGCCCAGATGTGTTACAATTCTCATGTCCCCCTGCCTCAGGGGAGTGTGCTCAGGGGAACAACCTGCCTCAGGGGAGTGTGCTTGTGTAAATGTTTAACGTTTACACAAATGATCCCTACTGCCAGAAGGGACAGAGAATTTCATCTATGCTGATGATTGTGCCATCACTGCTCAAACAGGGAGTTTTGAAATGGTTGAACAGAAGCTCTCCGAAGCTTTAGGAGCTCTTACTGCCTTTTCCAGGAAAAACCATCTGATTCCTCTTTTTATTGCTGTGTTTACCACTGAAGTCCAACACCAAACCTACGTTGCAGAAAAAACCTTGTAAAGTTACAACTCCCAAGATTCCATAGCATTTGGTTGGGCTTTAGCACAACTGGTAAATCACTAGCAATGACAAGATCTACCAACCAAAAGGTTGCAGATTCGAGGCCTGGGTTGGCATGAGCTCCCAACTGTTAGCCCAGCTTACTGTTTACCTAAACAGTTCAAAAACAGCTTGAGATGAAATTAGATAAATTAGGTACCCCTAAGACAAGTGGGGGAGGTTTTTTACGACATCATAAAGAAAAAGATCAGAAAATGCCTGGCAACCAAAAGGAAGGAGGAAATCCTGATGGCTCTTTGTCATAAAGGATGGAGCGACAGCACCCCCCTGTGGCTCGATTCAAGTACAACTTCCAAGGCAGCAAAAAGTTGGACGTCGACACAACATACCTCCTTTCTGTTCTGTCTGTCTCTGTTGTGTCTATAAAAAAGGTATTGAATGTTTGCCGTGTTTGTGTACTGTGATCTGCCCTGAGTCCCCTTGGGGAGATAGGACAGAATATAAATAAAGTGTTATATTATTATTATTATTATTATTATTATTATTATTATTATGCCTTAAGGGGTGTCAAACTGCATTAATTCTATAGTATTCAGTGCACCCTATTTATGGTTGCAGAATACCATGTGTTTTGGAAAGTCATGCTTGGATGGAGTGATCAGGCAAGAAAGCCAAGTCTGCACACTCATCCCTGTTGAAAAATGGGAAACTGGTTGCGACACACAGACTTTGACTCAGACCAACTGACCTCAGAACCAGGAGGTCTGGCCGTGGCCACTGGCTGACCACAAGGCTGGCCTGCCCTTCCTGTAGCTGACCAACTGTTTGGGTTGTTGGTTCATCAGGGTGGCCAGATCTTCCATGGATGAACTTGGCTCCTGCCTTGACCACAACAGAGAAAGAGTCAGGAGCTTGTTGTGCAAGAGTCAGACCTCTGCTTGTCTTTGCCATCTGGTTGCACAAACGCCAACCCAGTAAGGATAGATATTCAAGAACTTATCAACCAGTGATGGCCCCATGCATTTTATTGGGTTTGTTTAGGAAAAGAATACTCAACAATGGTTCTCTGAGGCCCCTTCTACACTGTCATATAATCCAAGTTATATGTGATGGAATCTTGCTTCTGTTAGGTCACTTTCAGCTTTAGAAGGGAGGTTATCATAGCATTTATTATCATAGCATTTATTATCATAGCATTTATTATCATAGCATTTATTACCATTACCGCTCAAGCAGGGAGCTTTGAGATGGTTGAACAGAAGCTCTCCGAAGCTCTAGGTGCTCTCACTGCTTATTACAGGGAAAACCAGCTGATCCCTAATCCATCTAAAACACAGACATGTGCCTTTCACCTTAAGAACAGACAAGCATCCCG
Organism: Anolis sagrei; assembly: GCF_037176765.1. Classification (NCBI taxonomy): domain Eukaryota; kingdom Metazoa; phylum Chordata; class Lepidosauria; order Squamata; family Anolidae; genus Anolis; species Anolis sagrei. The sequence continues at coordinate 6,854,605 of NC_090023.1, forward strand.
AGCCCTGAGGAAGGAATCCCACTGGAGCATTGCTGCGCACCCAAATACCTGGGAGTCACTCTGGACCGTGCTCTGACCTACAAGAAGCACTGCCTGAACATCAAACAAAAAGTGGGTGCTAGAAACAATATCATACGAAAGCTGACCGGCACAACCTGGGGATCACAACCAGATACAGTGAAGACATCTGCCCTTCCGCTATGCTACTCTGCTGCTGAGTACGCATGCCCAGTGTGGAACACATCTCACCACGCTAAAACAGGGGATGTGGCTCTTAATGAGACATGCCGCATTATCACAGGGTGCCTGCACCCTACACCACTGGAGAAATTACACTGTCTAGCCGGTATTGCACCACCTGACATCCGCCGGGAAGTAGCAGCCAATAGTGAAAGGACCAAGGCAGTGACATCTCCAGCTCATCCCTTGTTTGGGTATCAGCCAGCACGTCAACGACTTAAATCAAGAAATAGTTTTCTTAGATCTACAGAGACACTCGCTGGAACACCTCAGCAAGCGAGAGTCCAAAAGTGGCAGGCTCAAACCCAGCACCTCAACCAATGGCTGATACCAAATGAGAGACTCCCCCCTGGACACACAGAAAACTGGGCGACTTGGAAGGCGCTGAACAGAGTGCGCTCTGGCACCACGAGATGCAGAGCCAACCTTCAGAAATGGGGCCACAAAGTTGAATCCACGACATGCGAGTGTGGAGAGGAGCAAACCACTGACCACCTGCTGCAATGCACCCTGAGCCCTGCCACATGCACAATGGAGGACCTTCTTGCGGCAACACCAGAGGCACTCCAAGTGGCCAGATACTGGTCAAAGGACATTTAATCAGCTACCAAGTTTGCAAAATGTGTGTGTTTTTTTAATCTATTTGTTTGTTTTGTTCTTTTAGAAATGTAATACAATGCGGATGACACGATAAATAAATAAATAGCATTTATTTATTATTTATTTATTTATTTGCGGTATTTATAGTCCGCCTTTCTCAGCCATATGGCTATGGGGAGAAACTGTTCCAAAACATACAAAAATTGGAAAAACTAAGGACCAGGAAAGCACATCTACCCATTTTCCCAGTTCCAACAGACCTCACTACCTCTGAGGATGCTTGTCATAGATGTAGGCGAAATGTCAGGAGAGAATGCCTCTAGAACATGGCCATATAGCCCGAAAAAACCTACAATAATCCAGTGATTCCGGCCATGAAAGCTTTCGACAATACATTATCCAGTAACATCGTCTGGCCACTCCATGTTCATAATTCATAGTTCCATGTTATCTATTCCGCTGCATTCTCAAAAGCTTGCTCAAAGAGCCAGGTCTTTACTTTTTTTTTGAAAGTCAGGAGGGAGGGGGCCGATCTAATATTCCTAGGGAGGGACTTCCATAGCTGGGGGGCCACCACTGAGAAGGCCCTGTCCTTCGTCTCTGCCAATCACACTTGTGAGGCAGGCAGGATTGAGAGCAGGGCCTCCACAGACGATCTTAAGCTCCTCAATGGTTCATAGGAGGAGATACGTTTGGACAGGTCAGTTGGGCCGGAACCATATAGGGCTTTATAGGCTAAAGCCAGCACTGTTGTGACTCAGTTTGACTCTGAGTCTGAAGCTGAGCTGTTTGGGCCTTCTGAGCCTGACTTTGGCCTTTCTGAGCCTGATTTCCTGCAGGATGACGAGGAGGCTGATGGGTTACAGATTCCTGTACATGTTTCAGACGGGGCTGATAGTGTGGCTGCTGAAGGGGAAACATCAAGTCAGTTCCCTGGGGAAAGGAATGTTCCTGTAGTTAGAGAGACTGATAGCGAGAGTGAATTCCCACATAGCCAGGTGGAGGATCCATTCCAGCTGGACTCAGATAAGGGGTTGCATAGCCTTGTAGATAATGAATTAATGAGCAAACAAGGTCGTTTGCAATTAAGGCTTCGGAGAAGCACTCGCTTGGCCAGCAAGCGAGAAGCCAAAGGTGCCCAAGGTCAACGCAATGCTTTCATGTTTGCAAAGGGTATTTAGTCTTGTAGCTGACAGACAGTTGTTGTCAGTCCAACATTGCTCTTCCCATGTTAACTTCTGGAGATTTTCCTTGGCTTTTAGCAGCACGCTTCCGGCTTCCTGACTCTGGGATTAGGGTCTTGTTTTCAACTGTTTACCATGGACTTTTGTTTGACCATTGCTAAGGGATTATGCTTCATGTTTTTGCCTTTGGATCTTGGGAACTTTGCCTTTACATTTAAGTCTCTGTTTTGCCTATGGAACTTTTACATTTCTGTTTCTTTGTTTTGATTTTGCTTTTCTCAATAAACTACAAAAACCTACAACCTTGGTGTGGTGGTGTCTGGAGCATGGGTGAAAGCAATTAAAGGTGGAAGTATTGAAGAGACAGGTTGCATCTGGGTGTTTCGAAGATAGCTTTGGAACTGATCTTTGGGAGAAAAGTATTTGACTTATTTTGCTGGTAGATGCTGCTGGTTTTCCCCCAGGTTTGTGGATTTTGGGTATCATGTACTCTTGGAACCCTGTAACCTTGAATCTTTGGACTGGCTTTTGACTACGGTATAGACACTTGATCCCTGGACTTTGCTTATTGAACTCTCGGCATTTGACCACTGGACTGGACCTTTTGACTACGGTGTTATCTTGAACCTGAAACAATGTTTGCTGTCAGATTTTGTTTTATATTCTGTGGCTGAGTGCAATCTTTATGTTTTGGACTATTAAAACAGCCAGAAAGTAAGTGCTGATTTAATTAAACTGTTTAACACCAACTGGGTGTTTGTTTGGTTCATCTCTACCTGAATAAGGCAGAGCCCTGGCATCGTGAAAGAATACTTTTCTCCATAAGATCAGTCCCAAAGCTAGCTCCTTATATTCAGAAACACCCAGATGCAACCTATCTCTTCAATACCACCACCCTTAATTGCTTTCACCCATGAACTCTTACTTACAGATTACTCAACCCTTTAGAACGAAGACTTACATTAACCCTTCCATCACCAACTGCTAAGCCTACCACCACCAACCACCATCAACTGCAGAACAGGATACATGACACTCAGGCCTGGCCCGCAGACCAGCCTCCCTTTCTGAGGACCATTGGCTGCCAGGCGGAGCTGCTTGCCCTCCTCCACTGTGTAAATAATGTAATGTAAATATTTTATATTAATATTTATTAAAAATCTGCGAAACAGTGAGTCCACAAAAAGCGAACTGCGAAGTAGCAAGCGAAAACTGTAGTTGGAAGAGACCCCAAAGGTCATCCAGTCCAACCCCATTCTGCCATGCAGGAAAACACAATCAAAGCCCTCTCAAAAGATGGCCATCCAGCCTCTACTTTAAAGCCTCCAGAGATGGAGACTCCACTAGATTCCCAAGCAGCAGCACATCCCACTACCAAACAGCTCTTGCCATCATAATGTTTTTGTGGAAACTATTTTCTGAACATTTGAATCCATTGCTCCATTGTGTCCTAGTCTTTAGAGCAGGAGAGAACAAGCCAGCTGTTTTCTCTATATGACATCCGTTCAAATATTTAAACATGGCTTCCATGTCCCTCTTCACTTTCTCTTCTCCAAGCTAAACATCCCCAGCTCCTTAAGGCGCTCTTCAGAGGGATTCGTGCTTTCCAGACCATTGGGTTCCCCTCCTTTGCATTCGTTTCGCCTTGTCAATATCCTGATTTGGAATCCAGTCCAAAACCAACATTGCAGAACAGCTGTGAGCGACTGAAAGGGAAGGATGCAAGACACCAAGCGCAACAGTTTGATAAACACCTATCTCCTTCCTTGATAAATCCGGCCTTTGGCTTCCTTACGGACAGATGCCATCACATTTATTCAGGGCACCATTTCCTTGTCCTATTTGGCATTACATATTCTATCTCCTCTACTGCTGATCCCCAATCCATCTAACCAGCTGATCCCTAATGCATCTAATACACAGACATGTGCCTTTCACCTTAAGAACAGACAAGCATCCCAAGCTCTGAGGATCATCTGGGAAGGAATCCCACTGGAGCATTGCAGCGCACCCAAATACCTGGGAGTCACTCTGGACCGTGCTCTGACCTACAAGAAGCACTGCCTGAATATCAAGCAAAAAGTGAGTGCTAGAAACAATATATGAAAGCTGACTGGCACAACCTGGGGATCACAACCAGACACAGTGAAGACATCTGCCCTTGCGCTATGCTACTCTGCTGCTGAGTACGCATGCCCAGCGTGGAACACATCTCACCACGCTAAAACAGTGGATGTGGCTCTTAATGAGACATGCCACATTATCACAGGGTGTCTGCGCCCTACACCACTGGAGAAATTACACTGTCTAGCCGGTATTGCACCACCTGACATCCGCCGGGAGGTAGCAACTAATAGTGACATTTCCAGCTCATCCCTTGTTTGGGCATCAGCCAACACGTCAACAACTTAAATCAAGAAATAGTTTTCTTAGATCTACCGAGACACTCGCTGGAACACCTCAGCAAGCGAGAGTCCAAAAGTGGCAGGCTCAAACCCAGCACCTCAACCAATGGCTGATACCAAATGAGAGACTCTCCCCTGGGCACACAGAAGACTGGGCGACTTGGAAGGCGCTGAACAGACTGCGCTCTGGCACCACCAACCTCAAGAAATGGGGCCACAAAGTGGAATCCACGACATGCGAGTGTGGAGAGGAGCAAACCACTGACCACCTGCTGCAATGCACCCTGAGCTCCACCACATGCACCATGGAGGACCTTCTTGCAGCAACACTAGAGGCACTCCAAGGGGCCAGATACTGGTCAAAGGACATCTAATCAACTACCAAGCTCGCAAATCTTTTGTTTTGTCTGTTTGTTTGTTTTGCTCTGTTAGAAATGTAATATAATTATCTGGTTGCCCCTGACATGATAAATAAATAAATACTGCTGCTTGAGCCAAAATGAGGGACAGAGCATAAATAACATGTATTATTATTATTATTATTATTATTATTATTATTATTATTATTATAGAAGGAATAATAAGCATAGAAATAACCAGGAACATTAGTGTCCAAGGCCTGGCTCTTGTGCCAAGTTGGCCTCATGCCCAAGGTCTGCAGCATTGCGCAGAAAGAAGTAGTTTGCTCCTCTTTTCCAATGACTTGTTTAGACTTTCCTCGGAATCCAGTTTGGCTCTGAGTTGTTCCAAGTGACAGAACTATAGGATTGGAATGGCCTCCAAAGGTCATCTAAGCAAAGCACCCTTTTTCCAGAAGTCACCAGAGCCCCATTTACATTGACTATTCAATGTAGTTTGAAGGTAGCTTCAAATTGTAGTGGCTAGACAATGGATGCCGGCAAAAACACATGAGAGCTCTGTAATGCAGATGAGTGCAGCATTTTCCCGAATGAAGCAGAGAGTGTTCGAGGACCGGGACATCCGTAGGGATACCAAGGTGCTTGTCTATAAAGCTATTGTCCTCCCAACCCTGCTCTCTGCCTGCAAAACGTGGAATGTCTACAGATGTCACATGCAACTCCTGGAACGATTCCATCAGCGCTGCTTCCAGAAAATCCTGCAAATATCTCGGGAAGACAAGCGGACAAATATCAATGTGCTGGAAGAAGCAAAGACCACCAGCATTGAAGCGATGGTCCTCTGCCATCAACTCCGCTGGACCAGCCACGTTGTCCGGATGCCTGACCACCGTCTCCCAAAGCAGTTGCTCTACTCTGAACTCAAGAACGGAAAACGGAATGTTGGAGGACAGGAAAAGAGTTAAAGATGGCCTCAAAGCCAACCTTAAAACACTCTGGCATAGACACTGAGAACTGGGAAGCCCTGGCCCTTGAGCACTCCAGCTGGAGGTCAGCTGTGACCAGCAGTGCTACAGAATTCGAGGAGGCACGAGTGGAGGGTGAAAGAGAGAAATGTGCCAGGAGGAAGCCGCGTCAAGCCAACCCCGACCGGGACCGCCTTCCACCTGGAAACCAATGCCTTCACTGTGGGAGAAGATGCGGATCAAGAATAGGGCTCCACAGCCACCTACAAACCCACAAAAATAGTCATCAAGGAAGACCATCGAGGGATCGCCTAAGTAAGTAAGTAAGCAGATGAGTGCTCTGTGATTTGCATAATTACCATCCAGGCCACAATCTGGTTCTAGGATTTCTTCCATGATTCCACAGCATTGTGCCATGCTTGTGAAATCTTGGCTCTGCCTTTTCTTCTCCTCTGCTTCAGTTCCCCCTGTTTATAGGTTTTCCCAATAGTGTAGATACCTTCCTTTGTATTAGTTTTGGGTGGAGCATAAAAACCCCAGGAAGCCAGCTGTGACGGCGCGAGTGGTGCCACCTATATGTAGAACTGTAAGTTGCAGGATTTGAACTGTTGTATCATGCCTTATTTTGCCTTTTTACCCTGTAAATGTATATTTGAATTGATTGATTATTTATAGCTGTCAATCAATGTTGTTTGCACCAGTTTAATTGCTCCTCCTGCTCAATTGTTTGACCCCACCTCTTCCTAAAGAGCTGGAGAGTGTTTCCTTTTCCATTCCACCATCAAACTTTCTATCAGATGGATGTGAGAGAGAGACTTGGCTCTGAAGCCCTTGATTAAGTTACCTCTCAGTACCAATTCTGAGGTTCTTACCCTTGAGACTTATGCTTCATGTTCAGATTAACCTGGACGACGTTGAGAAGTCTCAAGCGCCTTCAAACCAGTTCTTTGGCACCAGAGGAAGGCTTTGTGCCTTCAAAATATAGGCCATTGGAATTGGGGTTGTGATTATTCCGATATTCACAGCCATTGAGAAAGAGGGACCTGGAAAAGCTTCTCAGCTGCAAAACTCCTTGGACCCAAGGCAACCAGAGACTGTAATGTATATTTCCTTTACGCCTTTGAAACTTCCAGCTTATTGCCTTAAAGGCAGGCATGTAGCGGGGAAGGACCCCAAGCCCCCCCCCCCAAATTCTCATGGTGGTCTGCGAAAAGGCCTTACTGGTACATTATTTAAACTGTTATGTTTATTCATATCATGATCTGATAACTCTGTGAAGAATAAAACCTATTTTGAGTTATCTACAGTGTTTTGGTCCTTGGGAGTTCCAGTTTTCCTAAAGGAGGGCAGGAAGCAATCCCCTAGGGAAAGTTGTCTTGTCCATGCCTCTTTCACTAAGAGTTATAGCCCCCAGGTGCGACGGCACACCAGCGTTAGTTGGTCTATTCAATTTACCTGTACAGAGCTCCTTGGCTGGACCTTTTTCTGCACCAGAGCTACAGAGAACAGAGGCTTGGGAATTGTCTGGTAATCTTAGGCCGAAGCAATCCAAAACAGGCATCTTTAGCATCTGCATTCATCAGTATTCTTATACTATCAGTCCCAGTGACAACAGAAGCTTTTGATCAGCTTAAGCTTCACAAGAAAGAGGATTGAGACAGTTTATAAGCAACAGCTTGTAAACCATCGCTTTGTACCTGTCATGTATCATGTTCTACAGTTGATGGTGGTTGGTGGTGGCAGGCCTAGCTGTTGGTGATGGAAAGGTTAATGTAAGTCTTAGTTCTAAAGCAGTGGTTCTCAACCTGGGGTCCCCAGATGTTTTTGGCCTACAACTCCCAGGAATCTCAGCCAGTTCACCAGCTGTTAGGATTTCTGGCATTTGAAGGCCAAAAACATCTGGGGACCCCAGGTTGAGAACCACTCTTCTAATGCGTTGAGTAATCTGTAAGTAAGAGTTCATGGGTGAAAGCAATTAAGGATGGAGGTATGCAAGAGATAGGTTGCAGCTGGGTGTTTCTTGATATAATGAGCTAGCCTTGAGACTGATCTTCGGGAGAAAAGTATTTATCTTAATTTGGTAGTAGATGCTGCTGGTTTTCCCCCAGGTTTGTGGATTTTCGGTATCCTGACCTGTCTCCTGAACTCTTGGAACCCTGGAACCTTGAATCTCTGGACTGGCTTTTGACTATGGAGTAGACTCTTGATCCGTGGACTTTGTTCATTGAACTCTCAGCATTTGACTACTGGACTGGACCTTTTGACTGCGGAGTTATCTTGAACCTGCAACAGTAACCCAACATTGAAACTGCTACACTGCCATCTGGTATCTTATGAACAACAGCTTTGTGAAATCCATCCAAGCTGCGATCTGTGGAAATTTGCTAACTGCTATATATTGCTTTTCACTGAAACAAAGAAAAGTTTGCATTGTCAAAGGCTTTCATGGTTGGAATCACTGGGTTGTTGTGAGTTTTCCGGGCTGTATGGCCATGTTCCAGAAGCATTCTCTCCTGACATTTGGCCTGCATCTATGGCAGGCATTCTTACAACAACCCAAAGAAAACTTTTTGCGATCTTCCTGCTTCTTGGCAGAACGGGGTTGGACTGGATGGCCCACGAGATCTCTTCCAACTCTAGGATTCTATGATTCTAAGTTATGATTTACTGAAACCTTGTTCAAAGTTCCTCCTTGAACATCTGAGAAGAAAGCAAAATTAATAATTTCCAAGTTATTGTTTTTAGTTATTTCCCTTACGGCTTAGAATAGTTTTCGGCTAAGTCAGAGCTGCCCCCTTGTGGTGAGCCTGGGATTAAAGACCTGTGGAATTTTGCATTCGAAATCGAAAAGGCAAGTCCAGTTTAGACCTTTTGAGACCCAGGTACACAGCAATGGAAGAAATCCCATGGCACGGTATCATTCTTGCAAAGGCGAAAAACCAGGAGAGAAACAAAAGGCAAGAGAAGAGTGCTCAAACCAAATGCAACTTTGCTAAGAACTATCGTCTTTGTGCTAATTTCCAATGTTGATTAAAGAGCTGAACTGAAAACTCACTTTGTCTTTTTCTTGCAGCTGAATCTTGCTGGACTCATAATGGAGAGCCATGAATATACAGGATCTTGCATTGCATTGCATGTGTTATTCATGAGGTCATAAAATCATCAAGTTGGAGGCTTCCTTCGTCTCCCTCGTAGACGGTCGAAATGCATTGGCTCTCCTTACATCACTCTGCTATAGAATCATAGAAGTTGTAGTTTTACAAGGTGCCTGATTCCATTGCCTAAACCAGCGTTTCTCAACCTGGGAGTCAGGACCCCTGGGGGGTTGCAAGGGGGGTTTCAGACTAGCAGAAAGCACATACAGTGTTCCCTCACTTATCGCGGGGGTTTCATTCCAGGAACCCCCGTGATAAGTGAAAAACCGTGAGGTAGGGACGCTATACTGTATATGTACAGTATAGCTTCGCTCACTCCTCTCTCCCCCTCCTCTCTCTCTCTCTTTCTCTCCTCTTTCCCCCTCCCTCCCTCCCTCCCCCCTCCTCTTGCTGGAGCCACCCTTCTCCTTCCCTGCCTGCTTCCTCACTGGCATGGGGCTCTCACCCGGTTACCCAAGGAAGAGTGACCGGGAAGAAGCCCTGGTGGAAGCTGGCTTGGCAGCCCTGTAAGGCCGCAGAGGAAGAAGCCCCGGGAAGCAACTGGGAAGAAGCCCCAGTGGAAGCTGCCTTGGCCCTCTCCGCTCTCCGAGGAAGAAGCCCCGACAGAACCTGCCTTGGTGGCCCTCTCCGTGCCCTTCACCAATGCCACTTTGGCAGATGGGGTTTATAGAGCTGTGTATACAATGTCCCCTCGATATCTGTATTTTAAATTAATTTTTTTGGAAAAACCGCGAAACAGAGAGTTCACGGGAAGCGAACCGCAAAGTACCGAGGGAACACTGCATTTCTGATGGTCTTTGGAACCCCTTTGGGTGAGAAGGCTGAACATCTCCCCACCTGTTCTTCTCTTCATTTTTGTATACAGATAGCAAATCTTCCCACCAAAAGCCCTCCTCCGCTGTGATTGGCCGGCCTCTCAACTGGCCTCTCAGCCAAATTTGGTCCAGAACCATAGTCGTTTGGGTTCACAGTGCTCTCTGAATGTAGCTGAACTACACCTCCCCTAAATCAATGTCAATTCCTTTCAAATCTCTCCAGTATTTTCCATTGGTCATGGGGGTTCTGTGCAAGAAGCTTGGCCAAATTCTATCATTGTTGGTGTTCAGAATATTCTTTGATTGTAGGTGAACTATAAATCCCAGCAACTGCAACTCCCAAATGTCAAAGTCTATTTTTCTCAAATTGCACCAGTGTTCACATTTGGGTGGAGGTAGAGGCTCATTCTTTGGAAGCTTTTAAACAGAGGCTAGATGGCCATCTGTCAGGGGTGCTTTGAATGCAATATTCCTGCTTCTTGGCAGACTGGGGTTGGACTGGATGGCCCATGAGGTCTGTTCCAACTCTATGATTTGATTATTCTGTGGGCATATTGAGTATTTGTGCCAAGTTTGGTCCAGATCCATCATTGTTTGAGTCCACAGTGCTCTCTGGATGTAGGTGAACTACAACTCCAAAACTCAAGGCCAATGCCCACCAAATCCTTCCAGTATTTTCTGTTGGTCATGGGAATTCTGTGTGCCACATTTGGTTCAATTCCATCATTGGTGGAGTTCAGAATGCTCTTTGGTTGTAGGTGAACTATAAATCCCAGCAACTACAACTTCCAACTGACAAAACCAACACCCCCACAACCCCACCAGTATTCAAATCTGGGCGTATCAGGTATCTGTGCCAAATTTGGTCCAGTGAATGAAAAGACATCCTGCATACCAGATATTTACATTATGATTCATAACAGTAGCAAAATTACAGTTATGAATTAGCAACGAAAATATATTTTTTTGTTTGGAGGTCACCACAACATGAGGAAGTGTATGAAGGGTTCACTGCATTAGGAAGGTTGAGAAACACTGTAAACCATGACAGTTGAAGGGGTCTCAAACTGCAACCATTCTACAGTGTAGATGCACCCACATGTTTTTGGATCTGAAATCACAGGCGTGGGATGAGTCCTGATCCATCATTTGATAGTTTGTGTTGAGTTTCCAGGAAATGAATAATTGTGGTTGAAAGCAGCACGTTGGTACCAGTCTTTGGCACAATGGAATTAAAAAATATCCGTACATCTCATAGCCTAAGAAGCACTGAACTAGACTTTACAGATCTCAAAGATAATCTCTACATTATTCATTGGTAGTTTTTTAGGCAAAGTGACGTCAATCAAACTATCATTTTTCTTGATGATACAAGACTTGTGCAGTGCTGTTGATTGCCTCGCCTTGCCATTCTGTCCTACGCATGAGTCAAAACAGAGATATTCCTGAAATCCACCATGTCTGCGTTTCCCGCTGAATGTTTCCGGCTTGCTTGGCAAAGATCCTGCATGCTGCAAAGTTCTCAAAATGGGTCACCCCACCTACCGACAATTGCCTTGACCCAGATTCAGCCCTGCCCTTGGGGAAGAACCCGACACCGCAGCACACTGTCTGGAGGAAAATGGGTTTCATTGCCATAACCCAGCCTCACGAAGTGTCTTAACACAATTCCCATACTCACCAACACTTTGCAGGTTAAACTTCCCATAGTCAAACAACATTATTTTATTTATTTATTTGGTTTACTTTTACCCCGCCCTTCTCACCCCGAAGGGGACTCAGGGCGGCTTACACATCCAAGGCACAATTCGATGCCCATAGCATACATCAATAATAAACAATAAAGCAAAATAACACAATTTAGCAAACAACAACAACAACAATACATTGCATCTAAACCTGTTAAAACCAATAAAACCAATAAAAATTTCATACAAACCGATACAAACCGCTTCTTCCTTATTGCCAGTCAATGTTCGCTATCTCATGGTTCAGAGTTTTCTTCCACATTTATCAGTCCACATATATCAGTCCTGCCGGTCCTAATTGCCTGGTTGTCCTATCTAGTTAGCAGATTGCCCGAAGGCCTGGTCCCACAACCACGTCTTTGCCTTCCTCCTAACTTTGTTTTCTGGTGGTATTTGGTGACCCCTCTGACACCCCCTCATGACACCCCCCTCCCCCCCCCCGGGGTCTTGACCTCCAGGTTCAGAAATGCTGTTCTAAGCCATTGAAAGGGTCTAGAGGAGAACCCATGTGCCCTTAAAAACCCATTGTTGTTAGTCTTCAGATTATCCAACTTGATATACAATGCTCCGTTGGGGTGCTCCGTTCTTCTGTCGGGGTGCTCCGTTCTTCTGTCAGAAATGCATTCATCTGTGGACATCATTCCACCGATCTATACACCCCACTTGCCTAATTTCCAAAAGACTCCTCAAGCTCTGAGTATGCCTGCCATAGATGCAGGCGAAACGTCAGGAGAGAGTGCTTCTGGAACATGGCCATACAGCCCGGAAAACTCACAGCAACCCAGTGATTCCGGCCATGAAAGCCTTCCACAACACAATAATAACAAACTTCTATAAACCCCTCTTGCCTAGTTTCCAACAGACTCCTCAAGCTCATGAGGATGCCTGCCATAGATGCGGGCGAAACGTCAGGAGAGAGTGCTTCTGGAACATGGCCATACAGCCCAGAAAACTCACGGCAACCCTGTGATTCCGGCCATGAAAGTCTTTGACAACACAACAAAAAACAACAATAATAATTTTATTTAAATTGTCAGTAGGCTACTTTTCTTCTTGACGCAGCATACCAGGTTGAAACACAACTTCATTCAGATTGTGAAATTAGGAGACAAAATGCAAACAACCATTACACAAATAGAGCGAAAAACGACCAATTCAATCACAAGCTTGCTGAAATAAATATGGATAATTTGGGGGGTGTTTGGCTGGATCGGCTATACAAAGAAGAGAGGGAAAGTGATTCATTTCAAAAGGTTGGACACTCCAATGCCTTGGAGCCAATGCAGTGTAAAGTTGTGCATCTACACTGCGGAATTAATGCAGATTGGCACTACTTGAATTGCCATGGACATATGCTATGGAATCACAGGAGCTGTAGTTTTACAAGAGCTTCTTTCCCAAAGAGTACTGGCATCTTACCAAAGCACAACTCTGAGGATGCCATAGGATCCAGCTGGGGCCGTAAAAGTGGTATCAAACTGCACTATTTCTACTATGTAGATGCACCTAGAGCAGGAATGGGCAAATTTGGGCCCTCCAAATGTTTTGGACTTCAACTCCCACCATTCCTAACAGCCTCAGGCCCTTTCCTTTTCCCCCTCAGCCGCTTAAGCTTAAGCGGCTGAGGGGGAAAAGGAAAGGGCCTGAGGCTGTTAGGAATGGTGGGAGTTGAAGTCCAAAACACCTGGAGGGCCCAAGTTTGCCCATGCCTGACCTAGAGGTTTCCTTCTCTCAATGAGGATGAGCATCAAAGACTTCAACGAGTTGCCTTCAGTGGCAGCCCTGCATAAAGTGCTTTACAGTAGTCAAACCAAGAAGTTCCAAAAGCTGTGGATGAACATAGCGATATCCATCCATTCCTTCCACAAAAAAGTTGAAAAATATATTCAGCAGACCTCTGGAAAAGCAAAAACTGTCTCTGAAGGTGCATCTACACAGTCGAATTAATGTAGTTTGACACCACTTGAAGTGCCATGGCTCAATGCTATGGATCCAGGGAAGTCATGCTACCCCTCTATTCAGCCTTGGTTAGACTACATCTGGAACCACATTGTGTCCAGTTCTGGGCACCACAATTGAAGGGAGATGTTGCTGGAATGTGTTCAGAGGAGGGTGACTAAAATGATCAAGGGTCTGGAGAACAAGCCCTATAAGGAGCGGCTTAAAGAGCTGGGCATGTTTAGCCAGCAGAAGTGAAGACTGAGAGGAGACGTGATAGCCATATATAAACATGTGAGGGGAATATGTCATAGGGGGGAGGGAGCATGTTTTCTGCTGGCCTGGAGACTAGGGCGCAATGGAGCAATGTCTTCAAACTACAGGAAAGGAGATTCCACCTGAACATTAGGAAAAACTTTCTGCCGTGAGAGCTGTTCAGCAGTGGAACTCTCTACCTGAAGTGTGGTGGAGGCTCCTTCTATGGAGGTTTTTAAACAGAGGCTGGATGGCCATCTGTTGGGGGTGCTCTGAATGCATTTCCTGCTTCTTGGCACGGGATTGGACTGGATGGCCCATGAGATCTCTTCCAACTCTATGATTCTATGAGTCTAACTGTAGTTTGGGAGGTATGCACACCCTTTGGAAGAGGTTAATGATCTTGCAAAACTAGATCTCTCAGTATTGCATAGCATGGAGCTATGGCAGCTAAACTGGTGCCAAACTGTATTGATTCTATAGTGGAGATGCACCCTTTGTTGTGCTTGCGTAGTGTGAATCCAGAGCCACGTAGTTACACTGTAGTTGCACAGTATTGCCGCTTTGTTGAATGCCAGCATTGGGCAACGGACAATGGATGTGTCAATGCACCTATTTACCGTCACACAGAACAATGGAGAATGAAAAGAGGCTGTTTCAGCAACCTTAGTGAATCAAGGGATACAATGGCGGCACTGACGAATAAGTACACGCCACCCACAAAATTACAAGTGCCAGATTGTGATCCACTTGTGGTTAGGACCAAATCAAGGAGATGTACCTCATTCGTTGTTGAAAGAGTGCGTCAACAAGGAAGAGAAATGCCATTGCTTCAATGGCTCCAGTCTTGTGGTTTCTTGGAAATGGTGACCCTTGAGCAACTCTGAACTGAATGTCTCCATTGTACAATTGCCAAAATAAGGTTGGCCTTCCCTATTGGCAGGTTTGACTTTTGGTGGGTTGGATCACTCACAGATCCCTCTAAGGATCTCTAATGACTGGATGGTCAACCTCCTTCCTGCAGAAGCTGACCTAGAGTCATGTTGGAGTACCTAGAGGTTCCAAGAGAGATGTTCTCTCCTTCCTGCAGAAGCTGACCTAGAGTCATGTTGGAGGACCTAGAGATTCCAAGAGAGAAGTTCTCTCCTTCCTGCAGAAGCTGACCTAGAGTCATGTTGGAGTACCTAGAGGTTCCAAGAGAGATGTTCTCTCCTTCCTGCAGAAGCTGACCTAGAGTCATGTTGGAGGACCTAGAGATTCCAAGAGAGATGTTCTCTCCTTCCTGCAGAAGCTGACCTAGAGTCATGTTGGAGGGTCTAGAGATTCCAAGAAAGATGTTCTCTCCTTCCTGCAGAAGCTGACCTAGAGTCATGTTGAAGGACCTAGAGGTTCCAAGAGAGATGTTCTCTCCTTCCTGCAGAAGCTGACCTAGAGTCATGTTGGAGGACCTAGAGGTTCCAAGAGTGATGTTTTCTCCTTCCTGCAGAAACTGACCAAGAGTCATGTTGGAGGAACTAGAGGTTCCAAGAGGTTCCTCTATCAGCTCCAGCTCCTCATACGGGAAGATGAGAGAAGCCTCCCACAAGGATGATAAAAACACCAAATCATCCGGGCATCCTCTGGGCAACGTCCTTGCAAGTCGCTTCTCACACCAGAAGCGACTTGCAGTTTCTCAAGACGCTCCTGACACAACAACAAAAAAGCCCTCCAGGTGTTTTGGACTTCAACTCCCACAATTCCTAACAGCTGGTAGGCTGTTAGGAATTGTGGGAGTTGAAGTCCAAAATATCTGGAGGGCTGAAGTTTGCCCATGCCTGATATATGGCCTACACCAACCATTTAATACAGTTTGAAACAGCATTATATGGCAATTGGACGTATATCCAGCCTTGGATATTACTATGTAGAGTTATTTCCTCAAATTATCAGGTTGGGCAAATACTAGGAGTAAACTACAGAATTCACACTCCTATATTAGTCTTCCTGACTCCACTTCTCAAATGCTGAGAATCCCATTTTTGCGGGGTAGGAAATGATTAGCAGTGAATCTTCTTTCCATCCTTCACGTTCACACATATACATTTTGTACCACTTCCTGCTGATATGGGCAGGAAATATATTCCCATTGTCTCGGAAGCCGGATCCTTCTTTCAGGACAGGACTCCAACCTCTTTCGGTAGCTTGGTAATACTTTACAGAGCGGCGGAAGTCTGAAATGTCACCGACTAAAACGCCACAGTCTTGGCTTTCATGGCTAAATTGTCCCTTGTCCGCCGCGTGTGGCAATTGGACGTATTGTTGGAGTCGGTTTGGTTGGAGTCCTTGGCCGGCGCTTGCGGGCAGGCGAATTTCACAAATTTTTGCCCTGCCAAAAAGTACAAGATAGGGTCCAGGCAACTGTTGGTACTGGCCAAGGGCCGGGTGACTTTGTACGCCAAGTTAATGGCGTTGAGAGTCGGGCAACTCAAGTCCCAGTTGCGGAAGGAGTAGTACAAGGTGCGGGTGACGTGGAAGGGCAAGAAGCACACGATGAAGACCAACAAGACGATGATGATCATCTTGACCGACTTCTTCTTGGAGCTGGACATGCGGGTCATGCCTCGGGTGGGCTGAAGAAGCCGGCGGGCCATCAAGCAGTAGCAGATGATGATGAGCAGGAAGGGGATGCAGAAGAGAACGACCAACATGATCGAGCTGTAGATGATAAACTGGCCAAAGAGCTCTTGGGCGGAGGTGTCGTGGCAAGTGATTTTGTCGCACCGCTGGCTGGTTGTGACAAAGAAAAGCACCGGAGACTGGCAGGCGATGACCACCAACCAAACGATGCCGGATATCCAGCGTGCGTAACGAACTTGGCCCCAGTCTAAGGACTTCAGCGGGAGGCAGATGCCCATGAAGCGGTGGCCGCTGATGCAGAGGAGGAAGAGGATGCTGCAGTAGAGGTTGGTGTAGAAGAGGAAGCGCACGATCTTACACAAGCCCACGCTGAAGGGCCAGTTGTCCTCCATGGCGTAGTAGTAGACCAAGAGCGGTAGTGAAACAACATAGAGGGTGTCAGAGACAGCCAGGTGGAACATGTAAGTGGTGGAGGCATTCCAAGTCTTGATGCGGAAGATGAAGATGTAGAGGGCCAGGAGGTTGAGGCAGAGGCCCACCACAAAGACGATGCTGTAGGAGACGGGTAGGAGGATGTACTTGAAGTCCTCGTCGAACTTACATTTATAGGGATGGTCTTCCTTGCCACAGTCCACATCAGAGGAGTTGTCGCTGGAGTTCAAGGACAGCAGGAAGAGAGTGGCATTCTCCATAGTGCTAGGAAAGGCAAGAAAAAAAGAAGTTGGTCATAAATGAACAATACTGTTTAGCATTTCTTCTACAACACAGCAAGACCATTATCATTGTTATTACTAGGAGACGTTAATGATATATGTTTGTTATTGATTTTGCTATGGTTTTATATTCTTTTAATGCTTTTAATTGTATTTTATGGTCTTGGTACCAACTGTGAACCGCCCCGAGTCGCCTGCAAGTATATAAATATAGTAAATAAATAAAACAGTTTACCAGCTGCTAGGATTTATGGAAGTTGAAGGCCAAAACATCTGGGGACCCACAAGTTGAGAACCACTGCTTTAGGATAAGGTTGCCTGCCTTGTTAGTTTAGAACAGAGGTACTTAATCTTTTTTGACCAGTTACCACTTGGCCAAGGGCCCCTTGACCAAGGGACCACTTTGACCAGGCACCACTTGACCAGTTATCACTTGACCAGGGACCACTTTGACCAGGGACCACTTTGACCAAGGACCACTTTGACCAGGGATGCTTGACCATGGACCACTTTGACCAGGGACCACTTCGTCCAGGGACTACTTTGATCAGGGGCCACTTTGACCACGGACCACTTGACCAGGGACCACTTTGACCAGGGACCACTTGACCAGGGACCACTTTGTCCAGGTACCACTTTGACCAGGGACCGCTTGACCAGGGACCGCTTGACCAGGGATCACTTTGACCAGGAACCACTTGATCAGTTACCACTTGACCAGGAACCACTCTGACCAGGGACCATTTTGGCCAGGGACCACTTGACCAGGAATGACTTGACCAGGGACCACTTGATCAGTTAACACTTGACCAGGGATCACTTTGACCAGTGACCACTTGACCAGTTATCGCTTGACCAGGAACGACTTGACCAGGGACCACTTGATCAGTTACCACTTGACCAGGGATCACTTTGACCAGTGACCACTTGACCAGTTATCACTTGAGCAGGAACAACTTGACCAGGGGCCACTTGATCAGTTACCACTTGACCAGAGACCACTTTGACTAGGGACCACTTTGACCAGGAACCACTTTGACCAGGGACCATTTTGACCAGGGAACACTTGACCAGGGACCACATGACCAGGGACCACTTTGTCCAGGGACCACTTTGACCAGGGACCACTTTCATCAGGGGCCACTTTGACTAGGGACCATTTCCCAACATTAGCACCAAAAGGGTTACGAATCAGTTTTTGGTCAACTTTAGATTTGGTTTGGTTATTTGGGGTGCTGATACAGAAAATTGCATTGGATAGACCACATCAGCTGTAGTTTCTGATACAGAACGTATGCCAACCAGTAGTCACAATCTGCTCTCCTACAGAAAACCATATCTAATAATCTAGAGCTGATGTAGTAGTAGTCATCTTTCGTGGGTAGTCAGCCTCTCCTCTCCTGACATCCCCATTGCCTTGGCACTATAAGAGGGTTTTGCGAGACCTGTCGCTCTAGTTGCCATGTTTTGAAGCAACAGTGTAGTAGATTTTGAAGCAACAGTGTAGTAATGGTGAGGCTTCAGACCATATTTTTATTCTTGGGGACCACTGGTGGTCCATGGACCACAGGTTGGGAACCGCTGCTTTAGAAAGAAAAAAATTGTTGTAGAGTACAAGAGCTACAATTCCCAGGGATAAATTTTGTTGTTGTGTGCCTTTAAGTCATTTCCAATTTATGACTAATTTATGACTAGTCATTTCCAATTTAAGACTAATCTTGGATGGGATTTTCTGGGGCTGAGAGTATGTGACTTACTCAAGGTAACCCAATGGGTTTCTATGGCAGAGCAGGGAATCAAACTTTGGTCTCCAGAGTCATGATTCAACACTCAAATGGTAGTAGCAGTTAACGTATGAATATGAATCCTGTTTGCAATTGTATGTACTCGGAATACTTCTTCTATATTCAATTTTTCTCTGAAATGGAAGTTAATGAAAATGTTGGTTTACTTTGGAATATTCTGCATAAGTGTGTCTGGAGCCGTCCATCTAAACTCCCAAGTGTTTCATATCTGGGAGTTCATCCCAATGTAAACAAGGGGAAAATGCAAACAGCCCCCAAGTCATCCTTTTCTTTTATTCTGCATTAATGTCTCCAGAGCCATCCATTTAAACTCATGATAAAGTGCCTTTCTGAGAATTTAACAAGCCAAATTCTTATGTTGCTTGTTATCCTGCCTTTTAAATGACTCTTTCCGGGTTCAAGGATGTAAATTGGCACTTTAATTATTAACTCTCACGAGGTGCTGGCCAGCTGTTGGGGTTTGAGTGGGAAGAAGGAAAGCAAACAGGCTGGTTGGGTTGCATAAGTGGAAAGCTTTGCACCCAACTCTGATTTCTAGTAACAACAACCAAGCCAGCTAGGAAACGTATTTTTGTGGAATTATTGAATTCAAGATGACATTTCGAGCCCTAAATGGTCCGGCGGACTACATCTCTACGTAGGATCATAGAATCCTCGAGTTGGAAGAGACCCCAAAGGGCCATCCAGTCCACCGCCTTCTGCCAACCAGGAGGGCACAATCCAAGCCCTCCTGACAGATGGCCATCCAGCTGCTTAAAAACCTCAAGGAAAGAGGTCTGTACTTCTTATTCTTCTTAGAATAATAGAATCAAAGAGTTGGAAGAGACCTCATGGGCCATCCAGTCCAACCCCATTCTGCCAAGAAGCAGGAATATTGCATTCAAATCACCCCTGACAGATGGCCATCCAGCCTCTCTTTAAAAGCTTCCAAAGAAGGAGCCTCCACCACACTCCGGGGCAGAGAGCTCCACTGCTGAACGGCTCTCACAGTCAGTAATTTCTTCCTCATGTTCAGATGGAATCTCCTCTCTTGTAGTTTGAAGCCATTGTTCCTTGTCCTAATCTCCATGGAAGCAGAAAACAAGCTTGCTCCCTCCTTCCTTTGGCTTCCTCTCACATATTTATACATGGCTATCATATCTCCAAGACGCTTCCTTCTTGGGAGGAGAGCAATGTCCAGTCTCGATAAAATAGTGAAGAGTAGAGACATCAGACTGGCAACAAAGATCCGCCTAGTCAAAGCCATGGTATTCCCTGTAGTAACCTACGGATGTGAGAGCTGGACCTTAGGGAAGGCTGAGCGAAGGAAGATCGATGTTTTTGAGCTGTGGTGTTGGAGGAAAGTTCTGAGAGTGCCTTGGACTGCGAGAAGATCCAACCAGTCCATCCTCCAGGAAATAAAGCCCGACTGCTCACTGGAGGGAAAGATACTAGAGACAAAGTTGAAGTACTTTGGCCACATCATGAGGAGACAGGAAAGCCTAGAGAAGACAATTATGCTGGGGAAAGTGGAAGGCAAAAGGAAGAGGGGCCGACCAAGGGCAAGATGGATGGATGGCATCCTTGAAGTGACTGGACTGACCTTGAGGGAGCTGGGGGTGGTAACGGCCGACAGGGAGCTCTGGCGTAGGCTGGTCCATGAGGTCACGAAGAGTCGGAGACGACTGAACGAATGAACAACAACAACATCATATCTCCTCTCTGCCTTCTCTTCTTCAGGCTAAACATGCCCAGCTCCTTAAGCCGCTCCTCATAGGGCTTGTTCTCCAGACCCTTGATCATTTTAGTCGCCCCCCCTCTGGACACATTCCAGCTTAGAGTCAATATCTCTCTTGAATTGTGGTGCCCAGAATTGGACGCAATATTCCAGGTGTGGTCTATACAAAGCAGAATAGAGTATGGGGAGCATGACTTCCCTAGATCTAGACACTATGTTCCTATTGATGCAGGCCAAAATCCCATTGGATTTTTTTTCCGCCACATCACATTCCTGGCTCATGTTTAACTTGTTGTCCACGAGGACTCCAAGATCTTTTTCACACGTACTGCTCTCAAGCCAGGCATTGTCCCCCATTCCGTATCTTTGCATTTCGTTTTTTCTGCCAAAGTGGAGTATCTTCTTCTTCTTCTTCTTCTTCTTCTTCTTCTTCTTCTTCTTCTTCTTCTTCTTCTTCCTCCTCCTCCTCCTCCTCCTCCTCCTCTTCTTTTTCTTCTTCCTCTTCTTCTTCTTCGTCTTCTGCGATCCCTCATTGTCCGAGTAGGATTGCATTCCAAGATTGGTGTCCTGGCGGTAGGTCCGTAGGTGACTATGGAGCCCTATTCTTCTTCTCTGTATCGTTCCAATTTTAGTATATGTGCTGCCGAAGCGAGCACACTATGGAGCCCTATTCTTGACCTGCATGTTCTCTCGCAGTGAGGGCACTGGTTTCCAGGTGGAAGGCGGTCCTGGTTGGGGTAGGCTTGACACACCTTCCTCTTGGCATGTTTCTCTCTTTTGCCTTCCATTCGTGCCTCTTCAAAGTCTACAGCACTGCTGGTCACAGCTGACCTCTACCTGGAGAGCTCAAGGGCCAGGGCTTCCCAGTTCTCTCATGGTGCCTATGCCAGAGTGTTTAAGGTCGGCTTTGAGCCCATCTTTAAATCTCTTTTCCTGCCCACCAACATTCCATTTTCTGTTCTTGAGTTTGGAGTAGAGTAACTGCTTTGGGAGACGGTGGTCGGGCATCTGAACAACGTGGCCGGTCCAATGGAGTTGATGGTGGAAGACCATCACTTCAATGCTGGGCATCTTTGCTTCTTCCAGCCACTGACATTTTTGCGCTTGTCTTCCCAAGAGATTTGCAGGATTTTCAGGAGGCAATCCTGATGGAATTGTTCCAGGAGTTGCATGTGATGTCTGTAGACAGTCCACGTCTCGCAGGCGTATAGCAGGGTTGGGAGGACAATAGCTTTATAAACAAGCACCTTGGTATCCCTATGGATGTCCCAGTCCTCAAACAATCTCTGCTTCATTCGGAAAAATGCTGCACTCGCAGAGCTTGGGTGGTGTTGCATTTCAGTGTCAATGTTGACTTTTGTGGAGAGGTGGCTGCCAAGGGAGCGGAAAGGGTCCACATTTTCTAATGTTACACCATTCAGCTGTATTTCTGGCATTGGAGAGGAGACTCGAGTAGGCTTCCAATGACTCTCCAATGGAGACTGCACTAGGCTTGCAGGCAGCAGCATGCCGGAGCAATTTCAGGGTTGGACTACAACTCTGGAGACCAGTGTTTGGATCCTTCTCAGCCATGGAAACTCCGGGTGATTCACTTCGAATTATATTTGACATCTCAAGTTTTATGGCTGGCAAACAAGTGCACTTAGTTTAAATTCCTCCTGTTAGCGCCTGGAGAGTATACAACCCACCCATTAAGTGTGGCTTGGCATCCGGAAGGATGTACATTATATAGTTTATGACAGTTCGGCGTGGAATGGATTCCTCGTCATTGTAAATTATTCTGGCAGCTGAATGGTAATGAATCGCTCTAGCATTCAAGCCAGTGTGGTGCAGTGGTTTGAGTGTCAGACTAAGGCCTCTTCTGCACTGCCATATAATCCAGATTATCTGCCATATAATCCAGATTATCTTCTGCACTGCCATATAATCCAGATTATATGGCAGTATAGGCTCATGCTCCTTCTGTACCACCATATAATCCAGATTATCCAAGTGGACAATCCACATTATTTGCTTTGAATTGGATTATGAGTCTACACTGCCATATAATCTAGTTCAAAGCAGATAATCTTCTAAACTGCCATATAAAATCCAGATTATCTGCTTTGAACTGGATTATATGGCAGTGTAGACTCATGCCCCTTCTATACCACCATATAATCCAGATTATCCAAGTGAACAAACCACATTATTTGCTTTGAATTGGATTATATGAGTCTACACTGCCATATCATCCAGTTCAAAGCAGATAATCTTCTAAACTGCAATGTAAAATCCAGATTGGCTGCATTGAACTGAATTATATGGCAGTGTAGACTCAGGCCCCTTCTACACTGCCATATAATCCAGATTATCAAAGCAGATAATCCACATTCTCTGCTTCAAACCAGATTAAATGAGTGTACACTGACATATAATCTAGTTCAAAGTAGAAAACCTTCTAAACTGCCATATAAAATTCACATTATCTGCTTTGAACTGGATTATATTTCAATGTACGCTCATGCCCCTTTTATACTGCCATGTAATCCAGTTTATCCAAGTGGACAATCCACATTATCTGCTTTGAACTGGATTATATGAGTCTACACTGCCATATCTCCAGCAAAGGATCGCCGCCTTGTCGGGGCGCTGGAGCTTGAGCACCTCAATGATGTCATGAGCGAAACCGTGAAGGGCCACCCAAGACGGGACGGTTGTGGCAGAGAGGTCAGACCAAGCGTGATCCCTGGGGAAGGCAATGGCAAACCACTCCAGTATCCTTGCCAAGAAAACTAAATGGACCAGTACAACCAGAGATATGTCGGTATGCCATTGGAAGATGGGACTCCCAGGTCGGAAGATGGCCAAAATGCTACTGGGGAGGAGCAGAGGATAAGTTCAACTAGCCCCAGATGTGATGACGCAGCTAGCTCAAAGCCGAAAGGAAGGCTAGCGGCCGACGGTACTGGAGGCGAACGACGAATCCGATGCTCTAAAGATCAACACACCATAGGAACCTGGAATGTAAGATCTATGAGCCAGGGCAAATTGGATGTTGTTATTGGTGAGATGTCAAGACTAAAGATAGACATTCTGGGGGTCAGCGAACTGAAATGGACTGGAATGGGCCACTTCACATCAGATGACCACCAGATCTACTACTGTGGACAAGAGGAACATCGAAGAAATGGAGTAGCCTTCATAATTAATAAGAAATTTGCTAAAGCGGTGCTTGGATACAACCCAAAAAATGACAGAATGATCTCAATTCGAGTGCAAGGAAAGCCTTTCAACATCACAGTGATCCAAATATACGCCCCAACCACAGCTGCTGAAGAAGCAGAAGTAGATCAGTTCTATGAGGATCTGCAGGACCTACTGGATAATACACCAAAAAGAGACATTATTTTCATCACAGGAGACTGGAATGCCAAGGTGGGAAGTCAAATGACAACTGGGATCACAGGCAAGCATGGTCTGGGAGAACAAAATGAAGCGGGACGCAGGCTGATAGAATTCTGCCAGGAAAACTCGCTGTGTATTACAAACACTCTCTTCCAACAACCTAAAAGACGGCTTTATACATGGACTTCACCAGATGGTCAGCACCGAAATCAGATTGACTACATCCTTTGCAGCCAAAGGTGGCGGACATCCATCCAGTCGGTGAAAACAAGACCTGGGGCTGACTGTAGCTCAGATCACGAACTTCTTATTGCCCAATTTAGAATAAAACTAAAGAGATCAGGGAAAATACACAGACCAGTTAGATATGATCTCACTAACATTCCTAGCGAATATACAGTGGAAGTGAAGAACAGATTTGAAGGACTAGATTTAGTAAACAGAGTCCCAGAAGAACTATGGACAGAAGTCCGTGACATTGTTCAGGAGGCGGCAACAAAGTACGTCCCAAAGAAAAAGAAAACCAAGAAGGCAAAATGGTTGTCTGCTGAGACACTGGAAGTAGCCCAAGAAAGGAGGAAAGCAAAAGGAAACAGGGATAATAAGGGGAGATATGCCCAGTTAAATGCGCAATTCCAGAGGTTAGCCAGAAGAGATAAGGAACTATTTTTAAATAAGCAATGCATGGAAGTGGAAGAAGACAACAGAATAGGAAGGACAAGAGACCTCTTCCAGAAAATTAGAAACATTGGAGGTAAATTTCAGGCAAAAATTGGTATGATAAGAAACAAAGATGGCAGGGACCTAACAGAAGCTGAAGAGATCAAGAGAAGGTGGCGAGACTATACAGAAGATCTGTATAGGAAGGATAACAATATCGAGGATAGCTTTGACGGTGTGGTGAATGAATTAGAACCAGACATCCTGAGGAGTGAGGTTGAATGGGCCTTAAGAAGCATTGCTAACAACAAGGCAGCAGGAGACGACGGGATCCCTGCTGAACTGTTTAAAATCTTAAAAGATGATGGTGTCAAGGTGATGCATGCCATTTGCCAGCAAATATGGAAAACACAAGAATGGCCATCAGACTGGAAAAAATCAACTTATATCCCCATACCAAAAAAGGGAAATGCGAAAGACTGCTCAAACTTCCGTACAGTGGCCCTTATTTCTCATGCCAGTAAGGTAATGCTCAAGATCCTGCAAGGAAGACTCCAGCAATACATGGAGCGAGAGTTGCCAGATGTTCAAGCTGGGTTTAGAAAAGGTAGAGGAACGAGAGACCAAATTGCCAATATCCGCTGGATAATGGAGAAAGGCAGGGAGTTTCAGAAAAACATCTACTTCTGCTTCATTGACTACTCTAAAGCCTTTGACTGTGTGGATCATAATAAATTGTGGCAAGTTCTTGGTGGGATGGGCATACCAAGCCACCTTGTCTCTCTCCTGAGGAATCTGTACAAGGACCAAGTAGCAACAGTCAGAACTGACCACGGAACAACAGACTGGTTCAAGATTGGGAAAGGCGTACGGCAAGGCTGCATCCTCTCACCCAACCTTTTTAACTTGTATGCCGAACACATCATGCGATGTGCGGGGCTGGATGAATGCAAATCTGGGGTGAAAATTGCTGGAAGAAACATTAACAACCTCAGATATGCAGATGACACCACTCTGATGGCCGAAAGCAAGGAGGAGCTGAGGAGCCTCCTAATCAAGGTGAAAGAAGAAAGCGCAAAAGCCGGGTTGCAGCTAAACGTCAAAAAAACCAAGATTATGGCAACAAGAATGATTGACAACTGGAAAATAGAGGGAGAAACCGTGGAGGCCGTGACAGACTTTGTATTTCTAGGTGCAAAGATTACTGCAGATGCAGACTGTGGCCAGGAAATCAGAAGACGCTTACTTCTTGGGAGGAGAGCAATGTCCAGTCTCGATAAAATAGTGAAGAGTAGAGACATCAGACTGGCAACAAAGATCCGCCTAGTCAAAGCCATGGTATTCCCTGTAGTCACCTACGGATGTGAGAGCTGGACCCTAGGGAAGGCTGAGCGAAGGAAGATCGATGCTTTTGAGCTGTGGTGCTGGAGGAAAGTGCTGAGAGTGCCTTGGACTGCGAGAAGATCCAACCAGTCCATCCTCCAGGAAATAAAGCCCGACTGCTCACTGGAGGGAAAGATACTAGAGACAAAGTTGAAGTACTTTGGCCACATCATGAGGAGACAGGAAAGCCTAGAGAAGACAATTATGCTGGGGAAAGTGGAAGGCAAAAGGAAGAGGGGCCGACCAAGGGCAAGATGGATGGATGGCATCCTTGAAGTGACTGGACTGACCTTGAAGGAGCTGGGGGTGGTAACGGCCGACAGGGAGCTCTGGCGTAGGCTGGTCCATGAGGTCACGAAGAGTCGGAGACGACTGAACGAATGAACAACAACAACACTGCCATATAATCCAGTTCAAAGCAGAGAAGTTTCTACACTGCCATCTAAAATTCACATTATCTGCTTTGAACTGGATTATGTGGCAGTGTAGACCCAGGCCTCTTCTATACTGCCATATAATCCAGATTATCCACATGGACAATCCACATGATCTGTTTGAACTGGATTATATGAGTCTACACTGCCACATAATCCAGTTCAAAGCAGATAATGTTGATTATCTGATTTGATAATCTGGATCATATAGAGTGTAGAAGGAGCCTAAGATTCTAGAGGTCAGGGAAGCTTGAGAGATGTAGTCTAACAAGCCTTCTCTGCCAAAGGGAGAGAGGTGCCTGACCAAACTACAACTCCCATGATTCCATAGCATTGAGCCAGGGTCAAACTGCATTTATTCTACAGTGTAGATGCACCCTAACTCAGAAGTAGCTACCTTCTAGGATCCTTTTCGCGAGGAAAATGTTACCTATTTGACATACAAGAGACTCTTGGTGTCATAAATACTGTGCCTTGATCTAGTTTGCCGTTTGCCTGAAAAAATATATCCAATTACAGTATTATAAAGTGAAGACAGATGCATGTAAATTTCAGCGAAATAAGCAAGCATCTCATATTTCTTTTCTACCGCAACCACTTTCCTTCCCCAGGTATACACTTGTCCATTTTATATGCAAAAGAGCTTTCGTAATAGAGTTCACACCTTTGGGAAGCAACAGACTTCTGGGAAGAGGAGAGCCGAGCATTGCAGTGCTCTAAATCCTCTTAGGATGAACCTAGGCTACACTGTAGGCCAATCTCCAACCTTCCTTTTTTGGGTAAGGTGCTGGAGCGGGTGGTCGCCTCCCAGCTCCAGGGCTTTTTGGATGACATCAACTACCTAGATCAGTCACAGTCTGGTTTCAGGCCTGGTCACGGCACCGAGACAGCCTTGGTTGCCTTGGTGGATGACCTCCGTAGAGAGCTGGACAGGGGGAGTGTGACTCTGTTGGTTCTCTTGGACATCTCAGCGGCTTTCGATACCATCGATCATGGTATCCTTCTGGGTCGTCTCTCTGGGATGGGTCTCGGGGGCACAGTTCTGTCGTGGCTTTGGTCCTTCCTGGAGGGACGAACCCAGATGGTGAAGCTGGGAGATGCCTGCTCGGACCCCTGGCCTTTGACCTGTGGGGTCCCGCAAGGCTCTATTCTGTCTCCCATGCTCTTTAACATCTACATGAAACCGCTGGGAGAGGTCATCTGGAGTTCTGGAGTTAGGTGCCACCTCTATGCAGATGACACACAACTCTACTACTCTTTTCCACCTAACTCCAAGGAGGCCTCTCGGGTGCTGGACGAGTGCCTGGCCGTTGTCTCTATCTGGATGAGGAGGAACAAGCTGAAGATCAATCAATCCCGACAAGACAGAGGTCCTCCTGGTCGATCGTAAATCTGACCGGGGTATAGGGTGGCAACCTGTGTTGGACGGGGTTACACTCCCCCTGAAGCCACAGGTCCGCAGTTTGGGAGTCCTCTTGGATTCATCGCTTACGCTTGAGGCTCAGGCGTCAGCAGTGTCTGGGAGAGCTTTTGCACAACTGAGACTTGTGCGCCAGGTGTGACCGTACCTCACGAAGGCTGATCTGGCCGGGGTGGTCCATGCCTTGGTCACCTCTTGGACTGGATTACTGCAATGCGCTCTACGTAGGGCTGCCCTTGAAATCGGCTCGGAAGTTCCAACTGGTCCATCGAGCAGCGGCCAGGATGTTAACTGGGGCCCCTTACAGAGAGAGGTCAACCCTCCTGTTTAAGGAGCTCCATTTCTGCCGTTTATTTTCCGAGCCCAATTTAAGGTGCAGGTGCTTACCTACAAAGCCCTGAACGGTTTGGGACCACCCTACCTGCGTGACCGCATCTCCGTCTATGAGCCCACACGCTCACTCCGGTCATCTGGAGAGACCCTGCTCGTGATCCCGCCCGCGTCGCAGTCTGATGCCACTGTCCCCTGGCTCAATGCTACGGAATCCTAGGAGCTGTAGTTTGGTGAGGCACTACGCTTTCTGGTGGAGAAGACTAAAGGCCTGGCAAAACTACAACTCCCATGGTTTTATAGCAAGGTAGACATAGCCTTAGCTCAGTGATTCTCAACCTTCCTAATGCTGCAACCCCTTAACACAGTTCCTCATGGAGTGGTGACCCCCAACCATAACATTATTTTCATTGCTACTTCATAACTGTAATTTGGTCCAGATCCAGTGGCTTTTGGGTTCACAGTGCTTGCTGGATGTAGGTGAACTACAACTCCCAAACCTCAAGGTCAATTTCTCCCCCCCCCCCACCCCCCACGGTTCTAGTGTGAGAGAATTGGCCGTCTGCAAGGATGTTGCCCAGGGGACACCCAGATGTTTTGATGTTTTATGAACTCAAAAGCCAATGGATCCGGACCAAACTTGGCATGGATACCCAATATGCTCAAATTTGATCACTGGAGGTGTTTGGGAGAAATTGACCTTGAAGTTTGTGAGTTGTAGTTCACCTACAACTAGAGAAACTGTGACCTCCACCAACAATGGACCTGAATCAAACTTGGCACACAGAACCCCCATGACCAACTGAACATACTTTGAGGGGAACATCTTCATTTCTGGGAACTGTAGTTCATCTACATCTGGAGACACTGCAGCCACCACCGACAATAGCCCGAGACCGGCACAGAACTCCCATGACTAACTGAACCTATTGGAGGAGTTTGAGGAGACTGAATCACCATAGTGGGAGCTGTAGTTTATCATGCAGCCAGAGACCCCACGTATGTCACCAATGATGCATCTAGAGAGCCAACTTGCCCAACATGACAAATTAAGTTCTGATGGAGTTTCAGAGGTCTAACCTAGCATAATGAGTTGTAGTTCACTCACAATCTTATGCATTTTTAAAATAAAAAATGACCTTTTCAAATAACACAGACAATGCTGGGTACCCAAGCTAGTAGTAGTAATAATTACTACTGCTGTTTGATATTTGATTGTGCAGGTACAACTGTACCAGGAGCTCCAATTTTCTTTGATTTGCATTGAATGTTTGTTGTAGTCCTAAGTTTCTGGGACTCTGCAGATAGGTGGCTTCTTTTGGCTGCAATCATAAGGCAAGCCACTGTCAATTATAGTTAGGTTCCCTGGTCCTGCTCCCTTTTTGGGTTTTAGTGGGAGCCATTTTGGGTTCAGTCCACACAGAGAAGCCTTTCATGCAGGACATAATACCAAGAGCTCCTGTAGAAAGCTTCGTCTTCTACAGCTTGGCTGGGAGATATACAGCCCACAGCTTGGCCGGGGTTACACAGCCCTACAGCTCCTTCGCTGAAGGACTTCAGTCAGCCATCACGGAAACCTGAGTTCTTTTTTCCCTGGAAGTCTACAAAGCTCTGCCTGGTAAGGGTCACTCGCAGAAGCCAGAAGCAGTTGGTGTAGGTCAGTGGTTCTCACCCTTCCTAATGCCACAACCCCTTAATACACTTCCTCATGTTGTGGTGACCCCCAACCATAAAATTAGTTTCATTGCTAGTTCATAACTGTCATTTTGTTGCTGTTATGAATAGTAATGTAAATATCTGATATGCAGGATGTATTTTCATACACTGGACCAAATTTGGCACAAATACCCAATACACTCAAATTTAAATACTCGTGGAATTGGAGAGGGTATTGGTTTTGTCATTTGGGAGTTGTAGTTGCTGGGATTTATAGTTCACCTACAATCAAAGAGCATTCTGAACTCCACCAAACTTGGCACACAGAACTCCCATGACCAACAGAAAATACTGGAAGGGTTTGGTGGGCACTGACCTTGAGTTTTGGGAGTTGTACTTCACCTACATCCAGAGAGCACTGTGGACTCAAACAATGATGGATCTGGACCAAACTTGGCACAAATTCTCAATATGCCCAAATGTAAACACTGGCGGAGTTTGGAAAAAATAGACCTTGACATTTGGGAGTTGTAGTTGCTGGGATTTATAGTTCACCTACAATCAAAGAACATTCCGAACCCTACCAACAATTGAATTGGGCCAAACTTCCCACATAGAACCTCCATAGCCAACAGAAAATACTGTGTTTTCTGCTGGTCTTCGGTGACCCCTCTGACACCCCCTCGCGACCCCTCCAGGGGTCCCGACCCCCAGGTTGAGAAACACTGGTGTAGGGGCTCCATGCCAACAGAGGCAAAGACAGACAGCCCAGATTAGAAGTCAAGGATTTCCCCATTAGTTACAGTTATGAAGATAGTGCCTGTTCCCTGTGGACAAGAGTGAGAGAGAGCCAATAGACTGTTAAGAAAGCCTTAAAGTACCTGTTTGTTCTCATTAATAAAGAACTTTGTTGAACCTTTGAGCAATCTAAAGACTCTGTTTTAAGGAAATCCAAAGGCCTTTAATCTGAGGCACCCCCGGCGTCCCGTTGGGCACACAGAATTTATGTCCTGTCTACAGTCATATGCACAGGCCCAGCGTGTGACAGCACATTGATAGAGTGGGGGGGATAGAGTGTGTTGTTTCTTCCGAGAGAACAACAGTCTGTGTCTCTCTGAGGCCACCTCGAGCAACACAAAGGCAGGCTGTGGGGTCTGAAAAGAGCATCAGGGGCAGCCGTTCCTGGGGGGTCACTGAATTCTTTGCCATTCAATGGCAGCCATGCAAAAGGCACAAGCTCTTGCGACAACAGCAGATCCCAACAAGGGCAGCTTTGTCTCCATCCAAGGGACCCAAATGCCACTTGATTGTTGATTGTGGAGGAGATTTGGCGAGGAGATGCTCTTGGGTTGCCAGGGGACGCTGACTGGATTTCTCCTTCCTGTTGCCTTCCCCAGGGTGCCTCGACAGTTCTGTAGCATTAATATAGTTTGACCTGGACCAATGCTATGAAATCCTGGGAGTTGCCGTTTGGTGAAGCACCAACTCTCTTTGGCAGATTTTGTCATTTGGGAGTTGTAGTTGCTGGGATTTATAGTTTACCTACAATCAAAGAACATTCAGAACTCCACCACTGTTGGAATTGAACCAAACTTGGCACACAGAGCTCCCACGATCAACAGAAAATACTGGAAGGATTTGATGGACATTGACCTTGAGTTTTGGAGTTGTAGTTCACCTAAATCCAGAGAGCAATGTGGACTCAAACAATGATGGATCTCGACCAAACTTGGCAATACTCAATATGGCCAAATGTGAACACTGGTGAAGTGTGGGGAAAATAGACCTTGAAATTTGGGAGTTATGGTTGCTGGGATTTATAGTTCACCTACAATCAAAGAACATTCAGAACTCCACCACTGTTGGAATTGAACCAAACTTGGCACACAGAGCTCCCACGACCAACAGAAAATACTGGAAGGATTTGATGGACATTGACCTTGAGTTTTGGAGTTGTAGTTCACCTAAATCCAGAGAGCAATGTGGACTCAAACAATGATGGATCTCGACCAAACTTGGCAATACTCAATATGGCCAAATGTGAACACTGGTGAAGTGTGGGGAAAATAGACCTTGACATTTGGGAGTTATGGTTGCTGGGATTTATAGTTCACCTTCAATCAAAGGGCATTCAGAACTCCACCAATGTTGGAATTGAACCAAACTTGGCACACAGAGCTCCCACGACCAACAGAAAATACTGGAAGGATTTGATGGACATTGACCTTGAGTGTTGGAGTTGTAGTTCACCTACATCCAGAGAGCACTGTGATGGATCTGGACCAAACTTGGCATGAATACTCAATATGGCCGAATGTGAAAACTGGTAGAGTGTGGGGAAACAAGACCTTATCATTTGGGAGTTGCGGTTACTATAGTTCACCTACAATCAAAGAGCATTCTGAATCCCACCAATGATATAATTGGGCAAATTTCCCACACAGAACCCTCATGATCAACAGAAAATACTGTGTTTTATTATGGTCTTTGGCGACCCCTCTGACACCTCATCGCAACCCCCTCAGGACTCTCAACCCTCAGCTTGAAATGTAGCCTTGGATTTTGAGCAGTTTCCCACTTATACCAATAATGTAAGTGCATCCTCAATCTCTAATACAACTCCAGAAACCAAACCAGCTCCTTGTGAATGTAGGTGATGCTGTCCTCTACATTGAGCCTGAGTAGTGTAAATCTTTGTTGTTTCACTTGACCCTCCACATTTGTGATGTACGCTTTTACGGATTTCATTATTCACTAATTAAATTGCTATGTTCTCCCTAGGAATCTATAGATCCTTAAGCATGTGTTATATTAACTTCTGCCATAAAGTGTCTGGAGATTAGTGGAGAATTCCTCTCGTTTACAGGTCCTCTTGGCATGAGTTGATGGCAAGCATGGGCAAGCTTTCTAACCTGGGAGCCACATGGTGGGCTGGAGCGGGGTCGGTGGACCAGGAGGGAGGGGTTTCTCCCCAAGTCCCCTCCCTGCCCTTTCCTCCTCTTCCTCTTCTCTTTCAGAGTCAGAAAGTGAAGGAAAGACAGGAAACGTTTGGATCCCTAAAGGGCTGATCTTGGTCAGGATGAGATGGTGGAAAGAGATTTGACTGAAAAGATTAGGAAGAACTTCCTGGAGAGTGGCCTAAGTTGCCTGGGAGTGTGGTGGAGTCTCCTTCTCTGGAGGCTTTTCCACAGAGGTTGTCTATTGGGAGTGCTTTGATTGTGCCTTCTTGCATGGCAGGGGGTCGGACTGGATGGCCCTTAGGGGTCTCTTCAGCGCTAGGATTCTATATCAGGAGTAGACAATACAGGGTCCAATGGATACACTTTTTCCTTGTGTTTTGGTCTCTACAGCAGCAGAAAGTCCACCCCCCCCCCCTCAATGGACACCCTTTAAAATCTTGAAACATGGTTCTCCTGTTCCCGCTCTACCTTCTTTTCTCCTAGCTAAACATCCCCCAGGAGGAAAGGAAGAAGGAAAAAGAAAAGGAAGGTTGGAAGAGAAGGGTGGAATATAAGGAGAAAGGGAATGGAGGGAAAGAGGGAATAATAATAATAATAATAATAATAATAATAATAATAATTTGAAACACAACAAGATTAGTACACAGCGAACAAGATCACCACGCTGGTTGTTGTATTGGATCACACGTCGGACAATTCCCAAGTGTCTAGGACTATTTGAAACACAACAAGATTAGTACACAACGAACAAGATCACCATGCTGGCTGTTGTATTGGATCACACGTCAGACACTTCCCAAGTGTCTAGGACTGTGTGATGTATTGGCGAATAATGCGTGCAGATCCCAGTAAAGTGGCCTTCTGCAGCTAGCAGATGGTAATTTTGTCAGTGCCGATTGTGTTTAAGTGCAGGCCAAGGTCTTTAGGCACTGCACCCAGTGTGCCAATCACCACTGGGACCACCTTTACTGGCTTGTGCCAGAGTCTTTGCAGTTTGATCTTTAAATCCTCATATTGTGTCAGCTTTTCCAGTTGTTTTGTCTGCAATCCTGCTGTCACCTGGGATTGTGACATCGACGATCCATACTTGGTTGTGAGGTCAGGAGTCTTGTACTCCAAAACTCTGACTGTCTGAATCCGGAAGTCCCAGAGGAGTTTGGCATGTTCATTCTCTGTAACTTTTTCCAGCTTGTGATCCCACTAGTTCTTTGTCGCAGGCAGATGGTATTTGTGGCACAAGTTCCAATGGATCATCTGAGCAACGGTGTTGTGCCTCTGCTTGTAGTCTGTCTGCACAATCTTCTTGCAGCAGCAGCAGCAGCAGCAGCTGATTATTATTATTATTATTATTATTATTGTTATTGTTATTATTATTATTATTTTCTAGACCATCCTGTCTCCCCAAAGGGACTCAGGGAAGGGATGGAGGGAGGAAAGAGAGAAGGAAGGAAGGGAGTGAAGGAGGGAGGAAAGAGGGAAGGAAGGAAGGGAGTGAAGGAGGGAGGAAAGAGGGAAGGAAGGGAGTGAAGGAGGGAGGAAAGAGAGAAGGAAGGAAGGGAGTGAAGGAGGGAGGAAAGAGGGAAGGAAGGATGAAAGGGTGGGAAGGAAGGGAGGGAAAAAGAGAGAGGTAAAGAAAGGAGGGAACGAGGAAGGAAAGAGAGAAAGAAAGATAGCATGGTGAGAGAGAGGAGCCCAAGGGGCTGCACCTGGCCTCCGGTCCTGAGTTTGTCCATAACTGGTCTATGGTCAATTTCTGGGTAACCATAATGATCAAAAGTCTGGAAGCCATGAATCCCTCTGAAGAGTAGCTTGGAGATCTTAGCTTGGAGAAGAGAAGACCGAGAGGAGACATGAGAGCCAGGTTTAAATATTGAAAGAGGGAGCAAGGTTGCTTTCTGCTTCTTTAGAGACCAGAACACAGTGGAGCAATGGATTCAAACTGCAGGAAAAGAGATTCCATCTAAGCTTGAGGAAAAACTCCCTGATGGTGAGAGCTGTCCAGCCGTTGAATATGATCCCTACTCTGGAGTCTCCTTCTCTCTTTAAGCGGAGGCTGGAGGCGCATCTGTTGGAAGGGTTTGAATTGTGTCTTTCTGCATGGATGGGAATTCAACCGAATAGCCCATGGGACCCTTTTCAATTGTATGTTTGTACAATTCTAAGGAATGAGAAGCAAAGGAAGTCTCGAAATGTCAAAGCCACAAACGGGAACCACAAATTGGGTTATCATTCCCATCTACTTCACAGGAAAATTCTGTTGACCTCATAAATACACGAACGGCTTTGTTGCTCTGCTGTGAAATTACAACACAATTCTACTTTTCTTGTGAAAAGGTCAAGCAACCAGCCAACTTTGTGCTACTATTTTCAATAGCTTTGAAATCTACTGTCCCAAATTTAGGGAAGAGGTTGGCAAGGGTTGTCCTCATCTCCTTGGAGACCCTAGGAATCTATCTTCAGAAGAACAAACACATTTTCTTGAAGGATGGTGGACTTCTCTTGTGGTTTGTGTTGAAAATGTGCACGTGACCCTGGGTGAGTATCCATTGTGCAACTTTGGGGCCACGAGGGTCACAAAATGGTTTGTGTTCCCAGGCAGAAGTTTTTATGTTGTGTTCATCTGCTGCAAGGCTGCCTAATTCAATTTGCAATACTGGATGGGGAATGATGGGGAATGATGGAATTTGTCATCCAAGCTACTGAAATAAACATAAGTTGAAAGGGGGGAAGTGGGTACAGGAGAAGGAATAAGAGGCATATGAAAGTAAGTTGAAACAACAGGAATTTTTGGACTACCTTCAAACTCCTTTTTGGTGGAAACCTGCTGAGAAAATGTGAACAAGTTTCACTCTCTCAGCCTCAAAGGGAGGCTCTGGCAAAACCACACAGTGTAGATCAAGCCTAGGCAAACTTCAGCCCACCAGTGTTCACATTTGGGCATATTGAGTTTCCGTGCCAAGTTTGGTCCAGATCCATCATTGCATGAGTCCACAGTGCTCTCTGGATATATGTGAACTACAACTCCCAAACTCAAGGTCAATGCCCACCAAACCCTCCCAGTATTTTCTGTTGGTCTTGGGAGTTGTGTGTGCCAAGTCCAGTTCAAATCCATCACTGGTGGAGTTCAGAGTGGTCTTTGATTGTAGGTGAACTATAAATCCCAGCAACTACAACTCCCAAATGACAAAATCAATCCTCCCCCAACCCCACCAGTATTCACAACTACAACTCCAGTGTTTTGGACTTCAACTCCCACTATTCCTAACAGCCTCAGGCCCCTTCCTTTTCACCCTCAGCTGCTTAAGTGGAAAAGGAAAGGGAAAAGGAAAAGGAAGGGGCCTGAGGCTGTTAGGAATGGTGGGAGTTGAAGTCCAAAACACCTGGAGGGCTGAAGTTTGCCTAGGCTTGATCTACACTGTGGAGTTTTGCCAGAATTGTGGGAGTTGCAGTCCAAAACACCTGGAGGAACGGTCAAGGAAAGGGCCTGAGGCTGTTAGGAATTGTGGGAGTTACAGTCCAAAACACCTTGAGGGAAGGACAAGGAAAGGGCCTGAGGCTGTTAGGAATTGTGGGAGTTGCAGTCCAAAACACCTTGAGGAAAGGCCAAGGAAAAGGCCTGTGGCTGTTAGGAATTGTGGGAGTTGTAGTCCAAAACACCTTGAGGAAAGGCCAAGGAAAGGACCTGAGGCTGTTAGGAATTGTGGGAGTTACAGTCCAAAACACCTTGAGGGAAGGACAAGGAAAGGGCCTGAGGCTGTTAGGAATGGTGGGAGTTGCAGTCCAAAAAACCTTGAGGAAAAACCAAGGAAAGGGCCTGAGGCTGTTAGGAATTGTGGGAGTTGCAGTCCAAAACACCTTGAGGAAAGGTCAAGGAAAGGGCCTGAGGCTGTTAGGAATTGTGGGAGTTGCAGTCCAAAACACCTTGAGGAAAGGTCAAGGAAAGGGCCTGAGGCTGTTAGGAATTTTGGGAGTTGCAGTCCAAAACACCTTGAGGAAAGGCCAAGGAAAGGGCCTGAGGCTGTTAGGAATTGTGGGAGTTGCAGTCCAAAACACCTTGAGGAAAGGCCAAGGAAAGGGCCTGAGGCTGTTAGGAATTGTGGGAGTTGCAGTCCAAAACACCTTGAGGAAAGGCCAAGGAAAGGGCCTGAGGCTGTTAGGAATTGTGGGAGTTGCAGTCCAAAACACCTTGAGGAAAGGCCAAGGAAAGGGCCTGAGGCTGTTAGGAATTGTGGGAGTTGCAGTCCAAAACACCTTGAGGAAAGGCCAAGGAAAGGGCCTGAGGCTGTTAGGAATTGTGGGAGTTGCAGTCCAAAACACCTTGAGGAAAGGCCAAGGAAAGGGCCTGAGGCTGTTAGGAATTGTGGGAGTTGCAGTCCAAAACACCTTGAGGAAAGGCCAAGGAAAGGGCCTGAGGCTGTTAGGAATTGTGGGAGTTGCAGTCCAAAACACCTTGAGGAAAGGCCAAGGAAAGGGCCTGAGGCTGTTAGGAATTGTGGGAGTTGCAGTCCAAAACACCTTGAGGAAAGGCCAAGGAAAGGGCCTGAGGCTGTTAGGAATTGTGGGAGTTGCAGTCCAAAACACCTTGAGGAAAGGCCAAGGAAAGGGCCTGAGGCTGTTAGGAATTGTGGGAGTTGCAGTCCAAAACACCTTGAGGAAAGGCCAAGGAAAGGGCCTGAGGCTGTTAGGAATTGTGGGAGTTGCAGTCCAAAACACCTGGAGGATCCACCTTTGCCCATGCCTGGTATACAGTGTCATAAAGCAGCATTCTGAAACTGGATTATATGCCAGTGTAGTTCCAGCCTGAATTAGAGCAGAACCATTGAATTGGCAGATCATAACTATTGCATCAACAAGTGGTTCTGCTCTTGTTGAGACAACCAATTGGATTTGAGTCAAGATCAGCGATACTTAAAACAGTCGTAAAATCTAAGCACATAAGACACAATCCACACAGAGTAATCCAGTTAAGCTCTCACAGGGTGGGGAAATCAGGCGGCTGAATTTGGGGAAGCTTTCTGGGGCCACCAAACAAGATAGAGAAGATGAGGCCAATATGAAGTGGAATGGCAGGGTAGGGCTCATTCTTTACGGTTTGGGTATTTTCTCACCAAGTAGCAGCTCAGTTATACACATGCCTACTCAGCTTTCATGCCTGCGAAGTGTAGCGTAAAGTTGTGCAACAGTTATGCAGTTTGAAAAGGACAAGTGGAATGCACACAACAGCTTTCCTGCCTA
This sequence comes from Anolis sagrei, assembly GCF_037176765.1. Lineage (NCBI taxonomy): Eukaryota > Metazoa > Chordata > Lepidosauria > Squamata > Anolidae > Anolis > Anolis sagrei. The sequence continues at coordinate 6,892,585 of NC_090023.1, forward strand.
CAAAGTACATCTCGGATCCATACAATATCTTCCTTGCCTTGCTATGATACTTCATCTTGTTGATGGGAAGCTTCCCACCGGAGTGGAAATCACCTATCGGACGGATGGCAAGCTGTTTAACCTCAGCAGACTGGAAGCCTAAACCAAGGTTACAACAACATCTATCATAGAACTCCAGTATGCTGATGACAATGTCATCTGTGCGCATTCAGAAAACCTACAAGCCACTCTAAACACCTTTGCAAAAGCATACAAGAAGCTCAGCCTCTTATTGAATATCGAGAAAACCAAAGTACTGTTTCAGCACTCACCAACCCATCCCTCTTCAATGCCAGAGATACAGCTTAATGGTGTAACATTAGAAAATGTTGACCATTTCCGCTCCCTTGGCAGCCACCTCTCCACCAAAGTCAACATCGACACCGAAATACAACACCGCCTGAGCTCTGCGAGTGCAGCATTTTTCCGAATGAAGCAGAGAGTGTTTGAGGACCGGGACATCCGTAAGGAGACCAAGATGCTTGTTTATAACACTATTGTCCTCCCAACCCTGCTATACACCTGTGAAACGTGGTCTACAGATGTCACATGCAACTTCTGGAATGATTCCATCAGTGCTGCCTCCGTAAAATCCTGGAAATCTCTTGGGAAGACAGGCGGACAAACGTCAGCGTGGTGGAAGAAGCAAAGACCACCAGCACTGAAGCGATGGTCCTCCGCAACCAACTCCGCTGGACCGGCCACGTTGTCCGGATGCCTGACCACCATCTCCCAAAGCAGTTGCTCTACTCCGAACTCAAGAACGGAAAACGGAACGTTGGTGGACAGGAAAAGAGATTGAAAGATGGGCTCAAAGCCAACCTTAAAAACTCTGGCATAGACACTGAGAACTGGGAAGCCCTGGTCCTTGAGCACTCCAGCTGGAGGTCAGCTGTGGCCAGCAGTGCTGCAGAATTTGAGGAGGCACGAATGGAGGGCGAAAGGGAGAAGCGTGCCAAGAGGAAGGCGCGTCAAGCCAACCCCGACTGAGACTGCCTTCCACCTGGAAACCAATGCCCTCACTGCGGAAGAAGATGCAGGTCAAGAATAGAGCTCCACAGCCACATACGGACCCACAAGAATATTGGAAGACAATCATCCTTGGAAAGCGAGGGATCGCCTAAGTAAGTAAGTAAGTAAGTAAGTAAAGTGTGTCCATATATATATTGCGTCGAAAGTTTTTCCCCTCCTCAGCGTGACATCCTTTCAAATATTTAAGCACGGCTCTCATGTGCCCTTCTCTCAGCCTTCTCTTCTCCAAGCAAAACATACCCAGCTTTCTCAGCCATTCCTTATAGGGCTTGGTTTCCAAATCCTTAAACGAGTCAGTGCTTTTCGCCATTCTCGTTTAGTCCCTGAAAGCACTTCATTGTCTCCCTTAGAATGAACTTGGTTTCGAGATTAGATTCCAATCTTGAGGTAGAGCATCAACACTTAGCCACGGATCGGGTTTCCGGGGAAATTTGTTTCTTCGCTCCGAGGTCAATGTGCAGACACATGAGACCCACAACATCTTGCAGGTGGGAACCGAAAGGTTGGTCATGGTGTGTCAGTTCACTGGAGCACAGTGGAGTCGACTGGGATTCCAGCTCCCATTCAAAAGGATGAGTTACCTTGCATAATTTCACAAATCTTACTCCCAGGTAATTGGATACGGTATTGCAGGCAAATGCATTCATTTATCTTGGGGGGCCTTTGGAATTAATGCAATTTGACACCACTTGAACTGCCATGGCTCAATGCTATGGCACCACGGGAGTTGTAGTTTTGCAAGATTCAGAGCCTCCCCATGCCGAAGAGTTCTGGTGTCTCACCAAACTACAACTCCTTGATTCCATGACAGTTCAAGTGGCATCAAACTGCAATAATTAGTGTAGAGCAGGAATGGGTAAACTTGGGTTTTGGACTTCAACTCCCACAATTCCTAACAGCCTCAGGCCCCTTCCTTTCCCCCCTCAGCTGCTTACGCTGATTTTGTCATTTGGGAGTTGTAGTTGCTGGGATTTATAGTCCACCTACAATCAAAGAGCACTCTAAGCTCCACCAATGATGGAATTGAACTAAACTTGGCACACAGAACTCCCATGACCAACAGAAAATCTTGAAAGGATTTGGTGGACATTGACCTTGAATTTTGGAGTTGTAGATGCACCCCTTATCTCTTTCTATTCTTTTGGAGACCTTTAAACCCACAATTTCACTTTGGAATTGATTTGTCTTCCTCTTTGATCCCTCCCATTTACACTAGTAAACACAACATATTTTGCCTCCTGACGTCTTCCTTTTGCAAGGGGATGAAGGGTGGAGCGGATTTGTCCTCAACAGCAGCGTGACCCATAAAAATTTACCTCCGGCTCGTACAGCGAGGTATTTTTGGCGCATTGAGCAATGGATCATTTCACCTGCCTGAACGCAGTGGGAGGGAGAGGCAGTTCTAGGCTTGCACACAGACCTCGGGGGCAGCTGAATATGCATTTTGGAAACATACTGGGTCTTAATTCAGAATGGAATAGTCAGAATGTACGTAAACAATACCAACTGGCATGCCTTGCAAAGCAAAGCACTATCAGTGTCAACAAAGGCGAGATCACGCATGGGCAATCCTTGGTCTTTCCTCCAGGTGTTTTGGACTGCAACTCCCACAATTCCTAACAGCCTCAGGACCCTTCCTTTTCCCCCTCAGCCGCTCAAGCGGCTGAGGGGGAAAAGGAAAGGGCCTGAGTCTTTTAGGAATTGTGGGAGTTGCAGTCCAAAACACCTGGAGGAAAGACCAAGGAGGGGGACCCACCGCCAACAGACCTCAGTACCTCTGAAGATGGTTGCCATAGATGCAGGTGAAACGTCAGGAGAAAATGCCTCTAGAACATGGCCATATAGCCCCCAAAAAACCTACAACAACCCAGTGATTCCGGCCATGAAAGCCTTCGACAATACATTGAGCTAACTCTTCCCCTTGTACGAGGGTTGAATGAAAAGTAATGCCTCCACCTTCATAACTCCTCAATAGATAGCAGTACCAGTATGCAGCAGATACTGGCTTCTTCAGTAGATTCTCCTCTACAGTTCCATTTTGGTGGGAAGCCTTAGCATTGAACGGTTGTGTTGTTAATGTGCGAAGTATGGAACCCTGTGCAGACGGTCAGTCAATTTGACTTAAGCAACGTGCAGTCATTGAATTCTTGACAGCAGAAGCTGTCACCTCAACATCTTTAAACTTACTCACCCAACGACACACAGTACTCACATCAACACAATCACCATAAACACCTTGCATTCTCTGAGGAATCTCCTTTGGGGTGACACCTTCTGCTGTCAAAAATTCACTGACTGCTTTGAACGGGGTCATCTGAGTCCACACTGCCATATATTCCAGTTCAAAGCAGAAAATGTGGGATTTTATTCAGCTTTGTGGAAGGGGCCCCAATGATAATTGGGGTTTGAAAAATGTGGCTTCTTGTAGAAAGAAGGACTGGCAAGAGACACCTTTCCCCCATGGTAACTCTTCCAGGAGTCATCATGGGGGAACCATTCAATGCTAAGGCTTCCCGCCAAAGTGGAACTGTAGAGAAGAATCTACTGAACAAGCCAGTACCTGCCGTATACCAGTACTACCATATATTGAGGAGTTACGCAGATGGAGGCATTACTTTTCATTCAACCCTTGTATCAATATAAACTATTTATCTTGCCCTTACAACCAGATAAGGGCTTCTTATCTCTCTTTTCCTGCAGGTGAATTGACCTTAGTTGTTCTTGAGAACTTTGTCTCTGTTTACAAAAGTCTTGCTTTCTGTCTTCACTCTCATTAAATTCTGCACGTGACAAATCACCCTCAGAAGACAGTTTCTCAGAGAAAGACTGTTGAGGGCCTCTCCCAGGAATGTGACCTTCTGAATCTGCAGGAGGAACACTCTGTTCATGAGATACCTTGGGCCTCTCGCCTGGGCTTAACTCAGGCCCAGGAAAACCCTAATCCCCATTGACAACAAGCCCAGGCCCAGAAAAACCTTTATCCCATTTACTTTACTTTACTTACTTACTTACTTACTTTTTTACTTAGGCGATCCGTCGTTTTCCAAGGATGATTGTCTTCCAATATTCTTGTGGGTCCATATATGGCTGTGGAGCCCTATTCTTGCTCTGCATCTTCTTCCGCAGTGAGGGCATTAGTTTCCAGGTGGGAGGCGGTCTCGGTCGGGGTTGGCTTGACGCGCTTCCCTCTTGGCACGCTTCTCCCTTTTGCCCTCCATTCGTGCCTCCTCAAATTCTGCAGCACTGCTGGTCACAGCTGACCTCCAGCTGGAGCAGTCAAGGGCCAGGGCTTCCCAGTTCTCAGTGTCTATGACAGAGTTTTTAAGGTTGGCTTTGAGCCCATCTTTAAATCTCTTTTCCTGCCCACAAACATTCCATTTTCCGTTCTTGAGTTCGGAGTAGACGAACTGCTTTGGGAGACGGTGGTCGGGCATCCGGACAACGTGGCCGGTCCAGCGGAGTTGGTGGCGGAGGACCATCGCTTCAAAATGCTGGTGGTCTTTGCTTCTTCCAGCACGCTGATGTTTGTCCGCCTGTCTTCCCAAGAGATTTGCAGGATTTTCCGGAGGCAGCGCTGATGGAATCGTTCCAGGAGTTGCATGTGACATCTGTAGACAGTCCACGTCTCACAGGTGTATAGCAGGGTTGGGAGGACAATAGCTTTATAGACAAGCACCTTGGTATCCCTACAGATGTCCCGGTCCTCAAACACTCTCTGCTTCATTCGGAAAAATGCTGCGCTCGCAGAGCTCAGGCGGTATTGTATTTCGGTGTCGATGTTGACTTTGATGGAGAGGTGGCTGCCAAGGTAGCGGAAATGATCAACATTTTCTAATGTTACACCATTAAGCTGTATCACTGGCATTAACTGCAGTTTGTATCCATGTCCTAGTTTCGTGTCTTAGTCTTTGGAGCAGCAGGAAACAAGCTTCCTCCATGTTCAGCATGATATCTATTCAAATATTTAAGCACAGCTGTCATGTCTTCTCCTAGTCTTCTCTTCGTCCGGTGGAACATACCCCGCTCCCTAAACTGCTAGTTACTAGAACTCAGACCATTTTGATCTCCCTTCTCTGACCACGTTCCAACTTGTCAATATCCTCCTAGAATTTATTATTCTGTATTATTATCCCAGGTGAGGACTAATCAAAGCATAATACAAGGAGACAATGACTTCAATCGATATGGAAATTAGACTCCTGTTGATGCCGTCTACAATCACATTAGCCTTTTCAGCTGACACATCACACTCGTGGCTCTTTTCTAGTTTGTGATTTCCTCAAGAACTTTAGATCAAACAACCTCAACATTGATAACATTGTGTTGTCGAAGGCTTGCATGGCCAGAATCACTGGGTTGCTGTGATTTTTTTGGGCTGTATGGCCAAATTCCAGTAGCATTCTCTCCTGATATTTCGCCTGCAAGGCGACTCAATGCTCATTGCAGCATTCACACTTGCTTAGAATCATAGAGTTGGAAGAGACCCAGTGGGCCATCCAGTCCAACCCCATTCTGCCATGAAGCAGGAAAATCACATTCAAAGTACACCTGACAGATGACCATCCTGCCTCTGTTTCAAAGCCTCCAAAGAAGGAGCCTTCACCACAAACAAACAAGAGTTCTTTATCTTACCCTGGATATTCCTCTGATATATACATTCCTGGGTTGTTGTAGGTTTTTTCGGGCTATGTTCTAGAGGCATTTTCTCCTGACGTTTCGCCTGCATCTATGGCAAGCATCCTCAGAGGTAGTGAGGATGCTTGCCATAGATGCAGGCGAAACGTCAGGAGAATATGCCTCAAGGAGATGGCCATATAGCCCAAAAAAACCTACAACAACCCAGTGATTCCGGCCATGAAAGCCTTCGACAATATATACATTCCACTTGCCTCGTTTCCAACAGACCTCTGAACAAACCTCTGAGGATGCCGGCTACTGATGCAGGCGAAATGTCAGGAGAGAATGCTACTGGAACATGGCCATACATCCCGAAAAACTCACAGCAATCCATTCATAACATTGTTAGCCTTTCTTCACACTATGTTGGTGGTCAGACTACAGCAGGTATGGGAAAACTTCAGCCCTCCGGGTGTTTTGGACTTCAACTCCCACAATTCGTAACAGCTGGTAGGCTATAGTCCAGGCATGGGAAAACTTTGGCCATTCAGGTGTTTTGGACTTCAGCTCCCACAATTTCTAACACCCGGTAAGCTATAGTCCAGGTATGGACAAACTTTGGCCGTCCGGGTGTTTTGGACTTCAACTCCCACAATTCCTAACAGCCTACCGGCTGTTAGGAATTGTGGGAGTTGTAGTCCAAAACACCCGGACGGCCAAAGTTTGCCCATGCCTGGACTACAGCCACTTGAAGTGACCACTTTGCTTTGCTTAATGACAGAGCCAGCATTGCCAAGGGACACTAACCACAATTTACCACTGCAACCCTTAGTTTGGTGCAGGAAGAGCACCAAACTAAAGTCAGACGCAAGTATATATTTATAGCCCCCATTGATCTATTGGTTCAAAGCTCTTTAAGGACATGTGAACACTTATGTACAATTTTCCAAAGCCTAAATAGAAGCAATAAAAAGCTATGGCCGCAGAACCGGAACAGACTGGGTGTAAACCGGCAACAATCCTTTGAGAAGGTCATCAAGATAATCCATACTTTTACGAAGTTACTTCAACAGCAAGCTTCACCATTGTTGTCAAGGCATGCCGTCTCTGGAGACAGCAGGAAGCTGGATTCAAAAGGTGGATCTACACACCATTTAATTTTAATTATGCTGAAGTGGCCTCATTGGAATGTACAGTTGGCTTGCCAGGTTGTGAGTTCAGCGTTATAAACGGAGAAACAAAAGGTCCAGAAAAAGAGAGAGAGAGAGAAACACACAAAGCTTAAGGTCCTTCTCCCCAAACCTTGGTCCTGTTGTTTTGGAGTTCAGCTTCCAGAAGGCTTCCTCTCAGAAGGCTGAGAGGAGATATGATAGCCATGTATAAATATGTGAGAGGAAGCCACAGGGAGGAGGGAGCAAGCTTGTTTTCTGCTTCCCTGGAGACTAGGACGCGGAACAATGGCTTCAAACTACAAGAGAGATTTCATCTGAACATTAGGAAGAACTTCCTGACTGTGAGAGCTGTTCAGCAGTGGAACTCTCTGCCCCGGAGTGTGGTGGAGGCTCCTTCTTTGGAAGCTTTTAAACAGAGGCTGGATGGCCATCTGTCAGTGGTGATTTGAATGCAATATTCCTGCTTCTTGGCAGGGGGTTGGACTGGATGGCCCATGAGGTCTCTTCCAACTCTTTGATTCTATGATTCTATGATTCCAGAAATCCCCAGCCTAGTTTGGCTGACAGTCAGGAATTTGAGAAGCTAACATTTAAAATATCCGGAACAACAAAGTTCCCAAAGTCTGGGACCAATGTTTTAAGGCAATGGCCTCCCATATTGTGTTGTCGAAGGCTTTCATGGCTGAAATCACTGGGTTGCTGAGAGTGCCAGGAATTTGAGGAGCTGACGTTTAAAATATCCGGAACACCAAAGTTCCCAAAGTTTGGGATGTTTCATAGTCAAAGCCATAGTATTCCCTGTAGTAACCTACGGATGTGAGAGCTGGACCTTAGGGAAGGCTGAGCGAAGGAAGAGAGATGCTTTTGAGCTGTGGTGTTGGAGGAAAGTTCTGAGAGTGCCTTGGACCAGAAGAAGATCCAACCAGTCCATCCTCCAGGAAATAAAGCCCGGCTGCTCATTGGAGGGAAGGAGACTAGAGACAAAGTTGAAGTACTTTGGCCACATCATGAGGAGACAGCAAAGCCTAGAGAAGACAATGATGCTGGGGAAAGCGGAAGGCAAAAGGAAGAGGGGCCGACCAAGGACAAGATGGATGGATGGCATCCTTGAAGTGACTGGACTGACCTTGAAGGAGCTGGGGGTGGTGACGGCCGACAGGGAGCTCTGGCGTGGGCTTGTCCATGAGGTCACGAAGAGTCGGAGACGACTGAACGAACGAACAACAACAAAGGCAATGGCTTCTCATATTGTGTTGTCGAAGGCTTTCATGTCCAAATCACTGGGTTGTTGAGAGTTTTCCAAACTTTATGGCCATGTTCCAGAAGCATGCTCACCCACATCTATGGCAGGCATCCTCAGAGGTTGTGAGGTCTGTTGGAAACTAGGCAAGTGGGGTTTATATATCCATGGACTGTCCAGGGTGTAGTTTCCAACACGCCTGCGAGACGTGGACTGTCTACAGACGTCACATGCAACTCCTGGAAGGATTCCATCAGTGCTGCCTCCAAAAAATCCTGCAAATCTCTTGGGAAGACAAGCAGATAAATATCAGTGTGCTGGAAGAAGCAAAGACCACCAGCATTGAAGCGAAGGTCCTCCACTATCAACTCCGCTGGACCGACCACGTTGTCCGGATGCCCGACCACCGTCTCCCAAAGCAGTTGATCTACTCCGAACTCAAGAACGGAAAACGGAATGTTGGTGGGCAGGAAAAGAGATTTAAAGATGGGCTCAAAGCCAACCTTTAAATCTCTGGCATAGACACTGAGAACTGGGAAGTCCTGGCCCTTGAGCACTCCAGCTAGAGGTCAGCTGTCACCAGCAGTGCTGTAGAATTTGAAGAGGCACAAATGGAGGACGAAAAAGAGAAATATGCCAAGAGGAAGGCGTGTCAAGCAACCCCAACCATCCACCTGGAAACCGATGCCCTCACTGTGAGAGAAGATGCAGATCAAGAATAGGGCTCCATTGTCACCTATGGACCCATCACCAGGACACTACACTTGGAGGACCATCATCCTCAGACTATGAGGGGTCACCTAAGTAAGTAAGTAAGTAAGTAAGTTTCCAACAAACCTCACAACCTCTGAGGATGCCTCCCATAGATGTGGGTGAAACGTCAGGAGAGAATGCTTGTGGAACATGGCCATACAGCCTGAAAAACTCAGCTTCCCATGTTGTTGCTTTTCCCCACAGACAGGATTCCTGTATCCATTTAAGCCTTGACGTAGGAATAGGACCTTCCCAGGGATGTTTGTCTTTGCTCATTTCATTCTAGGAAAGCGAGTGCATACGTTATCCTGTCTCGTGATATGTCGAAAGTACTATTGCCTCTAGTGAGTCATTTCCTCTTTGAATAAGAATTCAGGCTGGATTTGCTCTCAGATCCCTTTATTATATGACAAGGCATCTTCAACTGCGCCTTTCTTCATCTTCGGAATTCATGAGGCTTCTCCCAGTCCAGAGAATCGTAAGAGCTTGAAGAGACCCTCTTCAAAACAATATCCTTCCAAATATGGCTCTTATGTCCCCTCTCAGCCTTCTTTTACCCAACCTAAACATACCCTGCTCCCTCAGAAGGTTCGTGGTTTCGAGACCTTTGATCATTTGGGTTGCCCTTTGCTCTACACGTTCCAATCTGTCCATATCCTCCTTGAATTGCTTTGCCCGGAACTGGATACAGGGCTATTATTCCAGGTGAGATCTGACCAAAGTGAAAGAGAGTGGGAATATGACTTTCCTAGACACTGGACTCCCATTGATGCATCTTAGAATCACATTAGCCTTTTTCGGCGCCATATCACACATTTGTTGTAGCTCAGCCAGCTGAAGATGAGGATGAGGGGTTTGGTGTAGTTCAGCCAGCTGAGGATGATGATGAGGGGGTTCAGGGGGTAGAGCCTTCAAAGTCTCATGTTTCTGGGGATGCTCAGACAGAGGGGATGTTAGAAGAGGATGGTAATTCCCCGGTTGGGAGAACAGAAGGGATTTTGGTGATTCTCTGTGTGAAAACGAAACTGTTTTAGAAGCTGACAGGCAGGAAGGGAGGTTAGATAGAGAATCAAGGCTTCTTCTGTGGGGGAAGAATTGCAGGTGCAAGCCAGGTCATGGGAAAGTGTGACCAAGAGGGACTACTCAAGGTTGAAGGAATGCTTTCATGCTTTGCTGGCCTTAATTAGGGAAAGGATAGCTTTTGGTTTTCAGATCAAGCAACGTGCAGATAGAGCAGGAACTCTTTCCTTAGTTCTCGCTTCAAGCCATGTTCTTGTCAAGTTTTGCATTAAGTCTTGGGGATTTTACCATGAACTCAAGCTCATGTATTGTTCTTTGATTCTTGGATTACTCAAGTTGATGTTTTATTCCTTGTCATTTGGATTATTCAAGCTCATGATTTTACTCTGCTCCTTGGATTTATGTTCATGTTTTAATCTTTGCATTGGAGATTTATCTCTGGCTTTTGGGACTCCTTTTATCTTACCTACTTGGATTTTTTTACTCTTTTAATGTGTGTGCTTTTTCAATAAATTGTTTATTTCTACTTTTGGCTTCCTAGTGAGTGCTTGAGCAAGATGAACGCTAGCTGAGGTGCAACCACTTTCGACTCCGGCTCAGCTTGTAATCTATTATTATTATTATTAGGAGCCTCCAGTGGCGCAGTGGATTAAACCCTTGTGCTGGCAGGACTGAAGACAGACAGGTCAGAGGTTCGAATCTGACAGAGAGTGGACGAGCTCCCTCTGTAAGCTCCAGCTCCACATGCGGGGACATGAGAGAAGCCTCTCAGAAGGATGGTAAAACATCAAAACATTCAAGGGGTCCCCTGGGCAACGTCCTTGCAGACGGCCAACTCTCTCACACCAGAAGTGACTTACAATTTCTCAAGTCGCTCCAGACATGAAATAATAATAATAATAATAATTATTATTATTATTATTATTATTTTACACTTTATTTATATTCCACCCTATCCCCCTGAGGGGACTCAGAGCTGATTACAGTATATATGCAAACACAAACAGAGGCAAAACATTCAATGTCTTGATACAATGAGACAAACATTCACAGACAAAGACAAAGGCTTCCCCTTTCATCTCCGGCTCTGGAGGTGGTGCTCATCTCCATTTCCAAGCCAAGGAGCATGCATTGTCCATAGAACCTCCTGGTCGTGTGGCTGGCATGACTACTTGGAGCACAGGTTTGCCTTCCCACCGAGGCGGTAACTATTGATCTACTCACATTTGCATGGTTTGAAACTACTAGGTTGGCAGGAGCTGGGATTAACAGTGGGAGCTCACCTCAACCCATAGATTCGAACTGCCAACTTTCCAGTCAGCAAGTTCAGCAGTTCAACAGTCCTTTCCATATGGAATGTTTTCATGCCAGGTGTCATCCATCCTATATTTATGCATTTTATTTGTATTGCCAAAGTGTCGTGCCATTCATTTCTCTCTGTTGACATTCATTTTGTTAGTTTTGTTCCAGCTCTCTAATCCCTTTGGCTTCTGATGCTGTCCTCTGGGTCATTCACTCTCTTTCCCAATTTGGTCCCATCTGCAAATGTGATTGGTGCGCCTTCTACTCCAACATCCAAATACTTGGGTTGTTGTAGGTTTATTTCGGGCTATATGGCCATGTTCTAGAGGCATTCTCTCCTGACGTCTCACTCGCATCTATGGCAAGCATCTTCAGAGGTAGTGAGGTCTGTTGGAACTAGGAAAAAGAGTTTATATATCTGTGGAATGACCAGGACAAAGGACAAAGGACTCTTGTCTGATGGAGCTAGGTGTGAATGTTTCAACTGAGCACCTTGATTAGCATTTGATTGCCTGGCAGTGCCTGGAGCAATCTTTTGTTGAGAGGCGATTAGATGTCCTTGTTTGTTTCCTCTCTGTTGTTGTGCTGTTCTCATTTTAGAGTTTCAAGGTGGTCAGTTGAAACATTCACACCTAGCTCCAGCAGACAAAAATCAATGTGGTCAGTTGAAACATTCACACCTAGCTCCAGCAGACAAAAATCAATGTGGTCAGTTGAAACATTCACACCTAGCTCCAGCAGACAAAAATCAATGTGGTCAGTTCAAAGATTCACACCTAGCTCCAGCAGACAAAAATCAATGTGTTCAGTTGAAACATTCACACCTAGCTCCAGCAGACAAAAATCAATGTGGTCAGTTGAAACATTCACACCTAGCTCCAGCAGACAAAAATCAATGTGTTCAGTTGAAACATTCACACCTAGCTCCAGCAGACAAAAATCAATGTGGTCAGTTGAAACATTCACACCTAGCTCCAGCAGACAAAAATCAATGTGTTCAGTTGAAACATTCACACCTAGCTCCAGCAGACAAAAATCAATGTGGTCAGTTGAAATATTCACACCTAGCTCCAGCAGACAAAAATCAATGTGGTCAGTTGAAACATTCACACCTAGCCCCAGCAGACAAAAATCAATGTGGTCAGTTGAAACATTCACACCTAGCTCCAGCAGACAAAAATCAATGTGGTCAGTTGTAACATTCACACCTAGCCCCAGCAGACAAAAATCAATGTGGTCAGTTGAAACATTCACACCTAGCTCCAGCAGACAAAAGGCCTTTGTCCCACCCTGGTCATTCCACAGATATATAAACCTATTTTCCTAGTTCCAACAGACCTCACTACCTCTGAGGATGCTTGCCATAGATGCAGGTGAAACGTCAGGAGAGAATGCCTCCAGAACATGGTCATACAGCCCGAAAAAACCTACAACAACCCAGTGATTCCGGCCATGAAAGCCTTCAACAACCAAATAATTGATAAAGATGCTGAACAGCCCTGAAAAGCTCAGGATTGAACCATTGGACAGAAGTATGCTTTGAGTTTGGCCCCTTGACCAATTCCAAATATATCAAGTATTAATGCCTAGACTACATTATACTAGCTTCTGAATAGCTTCCACTGAATAGCACAGGTTGTTGTTGCCTTAGGTCTGCAATAGCAGAGCTGGGCCAGGAGGCTCAAAGTCCTCCTTTCCTGGAAAATCCCAAGATCCTCCTAGAGACCAAAGGGCATTTGGGCAACGGTTGGGAGTGCCTTGCTTGCCAAGACTCACCCTGCCATCTCTGACCGTCTTGCGACATCCTCACTGCACTCTACTATATTCTTATGGGCGCTGCTCCCATGCCGATGAGCAAACAGTCTTCTCCGGACTCTAATCCGGCCTTTAAAGGGGGGCCAAATGCTCTCCCTCAAATAGGCGCAGCACCTGTTGCAAAACAAAAGCCTCCACGTTCCCAACAAATGATGCCGGAGAGTATTTCGAAGCTATTGTTCACACGAACTTAGAAACGAACAAAGCACTGACAATGGAAGAATGGATCGCTGTGTTCCCAGAGTTAGCCCAAGTTGCCAAGTTATCTAAAAGATAAGCTAGGTTTTCGGACATTTTGAGAAACAATATAATACTCTGTATACCTTCCGGAAAGACTTGAAGACTTGGATGTTCCAATGTGCCTTTGAATAATGGTTTAGCTACTGATTAAGTCTGCCTGGCCCTTATCTTTTGATTGGATCTCCAGCACTTTTTCCCCAGCCCCGGTCCTAAGGTTTGCATTTTCACAAACCCTATTAGAGTCAAATCTGCCCATGCCCACTTTTCTCGGATACTTCTTGTTTGATGTTTAGTTTATGTTTTATGATGTTTTGTGTCCAATTCTGGGTACCACAATTCAAGAGAGATATTGACAAGCTGGAATGTGTCCAGAGGAGGGCGACTAAAATGATTAAGGGTCTGGAGAACAAGCCCTATGAGGAGCAGCTTAAGGAGCTGGGCATGTTTAGCCTAAAGAAGAGAAGGCTGAGAGGAGATATGATAGCCATGTATAAATATGTGAGAGGAAGCCACAGGGAGAAGGGAGCAAGCTTGTTTTCTGCTTCCTTGGAGACTAGGACGCGGAACAATGGCTTCAAACTACAAGAGAGGAGATTCCTTCTGAACATGAGGAAGAACTTCCTAACTGTGAGAGCCATTCAGCAGTGGAACTCTCTGCCCCGGAGTGTGGTGGAGGCTCCTTCTTTGGAAGCTTTTAAGCAGAGGCTGGATGGCCATTTGTCAGGGGTGATTTGAATGCAATATTCCTGCTTCTTGGCAGAATGGGGTTGGACTGGATGGCCCATGAGGTCTCTTCCAACTCTTTGATTCTATGATTCTATGTCTTACATTTTATTGGTTTTACTGTTTTGATATATTTTACTATTACATGTTTTTAATTGTGTTACCCTGTAACCTCTGGTGGCTCAATGGGTTAAACCCTTGTGCCGGCAGTGCTGAAGACTGACAGGTCACAGGTTCAAATCCGGGAAGAGCACGGATGAGCTCCATCTGTCAGCTCCGGCTCCCCATGCGGGGACATGAGAGAAGCCTCCCATTAGAATGGTAAAACATCAAAACATCCAGACATCTCCTGGGAAACGTATTTGCAGACGGCCAATTCTCTCACGCCAGAAGCGACTTGCAGTTTCTCAAGTCGCTCCTGACATGAAAAAGTATTATTATTATTATTATTATTATTATTATTTTACACTTTATTTCTATTCCTCACACACACACACACACAAAACCCTGCAACATTTGTTTATATTGGGCTTGGTCCCCTTGTAAGCCGCCCCAAGTCCCTTTTTGAAGATGGAGGCGGGATAGAAGAATTAAGTTGTTGTTGTTGTTATTATTATTATTATTATATTATTCGTAATTAATGGGATCTGTAATGGAAGATAGATATAGGTAAAGGTTTTCCCCTGACATTAAGTCCAGTCGTGTCCAACTCTGGGGGATGGTGCTCATCTCCATTTCTATGCCAAAGAATAGACACCTCCAAGGTCATGTGGCTGGCACGACTGCACGGAGCACCGTTACCTTCCAGCCCGAGTGGTACCTATTGATGTACTCACATTTGCATGTTTTTGAACTGCATAGTTGGCAGAAGCTGGGGCTAACAGTGGGAGCATACCCCGCTCAGAGAATCATAGAATCAAAGAGTTGGAAGAGACCTCATGGGCCATCCAGTCCAACCCCATTCTAGCAAGAAGCAGGAATATTGCATTCAAAGCACCCCTGACAGATGGCCATCCAGCCTCTGCTTAAAAGCTTCCAAAGAAGGAGCCTCCACCACACTCCAGGGCAGAGAGTTCCACTGCTGAACGGCTCTCACAGTCAGGAAGTTCTTCCTCATGTTCAGATGGAATCTCCTCTCTTGTAGTTTGAAGCCATTGTTCCATTGCATCCTAGTCTCCAGGGAAGCAGAAAACAAGTTCGCTCCCACCTCCCTGTGGCTTCCTCTCACATATTTATACATGGCTGTCATATCTCCACTTAGCCTTCTCTTCTTCAGGCTAAACATGCCCAGCTCCTTAAGCCGCTCCTCATAGGGCTTGTTCTCCAGACCCTTGATCATTTTAGTCGCCCTCCTCTGGACACATTCCAGCTTGTCAAGATCTCCTTTCAACTGTGGTGCCCAGAATTGGACACAATATTCCAGGTGTGGTCTAACCAAAGCGGAATAGAGCATGGGGAGCATGACTTCCCTAGATCCAGCTTGTCAATATCTCTCTTGAATTGTGGCGCCCAGAATAGGCATTTTTTCACTGTCTATAACAGGGACATTTTGAACCAAACTGTGAACCTGAGTCCCATCATCCTCATCAGAAACGATCTCTGATTCCAGCTGAGCCACGACAACTCTAAACCTTTCTCTCTGCTTCTCTGCAAGCACCTGCAAAATCCAGGCTTAGCAATGTAACAGTAGCCAAAAGTCCCTGGCTCGGCTAGCTCTGCAGGTGTAGCTCAACCAATCCGCTTCGTGCATCTTATTTTACAGCTGACACACACACATACACATCCACACCCTCTAACTGATTTTTTACATGCTGCAACATGTTCTTGCTAATGTTGAGGTTGAAAACGCATGTTTTAAACCTGATTTCTGCAGTCAATATGAGCACAGAGACTAATGCGTCATCTGTAGGGAGAAAAGGCAGATTGGAAGGATGCACTAACTCATGATAGATGAAAAAGAAAATGATTAAAAATATGTTGCTGGATGAATTATTCCACTCAAGCCTTTGCAACCAATCCAACCAATCCTTCTCCTCCTCCTCCTCCTCTTCTCAATATTTACCTTTGACTTTTATGAGCGATTTTAAAATAACCTCACAATTGAAGCCTTATCTAGGGAGGTGGTCATTTTTCATTCTTATTTCCTCTTTGAGAAGGAGATTCTAGCAAACATGCTTGAGACCTAGGAAGTGCCTCTCATTGTGTGTAAGAAGAATCACGCTGAGTGCAGAACCATTGAGCCGCCTTGATAAGGTTGCTGCACGCAAATAGGGTGGTTTGTTTAGGAAACCACAACTGGAGAAAGTGTTTGCTTTCAGGTTATCTAGGGTGCATCTACACTGGGGAAGGAATGCAGTGCAGCACTGCTTTCACTGCCTTGGCTCAATGCTCTGGAAGCCTCGGATCTACAGCAGGCATGGGCAAAATTTGGCCCTCCAGGTGTTTTGGACTTCCCAGGAATTATGGGAGTTGAAGTCTAAAATGTGGCATAATGTATTTTTTTTTCATATCAGGAGCGACTTGAGAAACTGCAAGTTTCAAAACATACAAATGTGAGTAGATCAATAGTTACTGCCTTGGTGAGAAGGCAAACCAAGCAATCATGCCGGCCACACGACCAGGAGGTGTCTATGGGCAACGCATGCTCCTTGGCTTGGAAATGGAGATGAGCATCGTCTCCAGAGCCAGAGATGAAAGGGGAAGGCTTTGCCTTTGTCTTTGTGAATTTTTGTCTATTTGTATCAAGGTATTGAATGTTTTGCCTGTGTTTGTGTTTGTATATATACGGTAATCCGCTCTGAATCCCCTCGGGGAGATAGGGCGGAATATAAATAAAGTGTAAAATAATAATAATAATAATAATTATTATTATTATTATTATTATTATTATTATTTCGTGTCAGGAGCGACTTGAGAAACTGTAAGTTGCTTCTGGTGTGAAAGAATTGGCCGTCTGCAAGGAGAGCCCAGTTTAGGTGGTTCAGTTCATCTTGGAGAAACTGGGCTCTCCAGGCCAATGGAGACTCCACCTCAGACTTCAGAAGAGCTGCAAGACCAAGAACAAGCCACGAGAGTCAAGACAAAGATCCACCCAGAGGAAAAGTGTTCTTGCCAGACATCAAGGGAACCACTGACCGCAAAGGAAAGCTGATGAGGAAACACAACATACAAACTATCTACAGACCCACCAAGAAAATCCAACCAATGCTATGTTCAGCAAAGGACAAGAGGGATCCTCTCACCTCTGCAGGAGTCTACCGTATACCATGCAGCTGTGGACAAGTCTACATAGGGACCACCAAATGCAGCAGCGTTGCCCAGACACGAATCAAGGAAAATGGAACACACTGCAGACGATTTCAACCAGAGAAGTCAGCCACAGCAGAGCACCTGAGGAACCAACCTGGACACAGCATATTATTTGAGAACACAGAAAGGCTGGACCACTCTCACAACCACCATGTCAGACTACACAGAGAAGCCATTGAAATCCATAAGCATGTGGACAGTTTCAGAAGAAAGGAGGAAACCATGAAAATGAACAAAATCTGGCTAACAGTATTAAAAAAAACTCTAAAATTACAACAGCAAAACAACAGAGAGGAAACAATCAGGGACATCTAATCACCTCTCAACAAAAGATTGCCCCAGGCACTGCCAGGCCATTAAATGCTAATCAAGGTGGTAAGTTGAAACATTCACACCTAGCTCCAGCAGACAAGAGTCCTTTGTCCCACCCTGGTCATTCCACAGATATATAAACCCCTTTTCCTAGTTCCAACAGACCTCACTACCTCTGAGGATGCTTGCCATAGATGCAGGCAAAACGTCAGGAGAGAATGCCTCTAGAACATGGCCATATAGCCCGAAAAAAACCTACAACAACCCAGTGATTCCAGCCATGAAAGCCTTTGACAATACATTCTTTTAAAGACTTAGAAAGTTCAACAAAGTTTTTTATTGTTGCTTAAATCTTCAATAAATCAAACAAATACTTCAAGTCTTTGAATCAACTGGTGGCTTGCTTACATCTTGTCCACAAGGGACAGGCAACTTTCTTCATAAACTGTTTCTTCCTTCTATAAGGGAAATCCTTGACCCCTCCTTGGGCAATTTATATTTAGGCTTTGCTGGCGTGGGGCCCCTACACCCGGTTCCACTTTGCGTTATGGCTGCCACGAGAGGTCCTTACCAGGCCAAAGTCTCTGTGTAGATTTCCAAGAGAAAAGAAGTCCTTTGTTTCCCAGCGAAGGCTGGCTGTAAAACCGTGGACCTGTATTTCTCCAGCAAAGAGTCGGCTATAGAGTTGTAGAACTAAATTCCCCAACAAAGGCTATGCTGTAGTTCTCTGTAGAGCTGTGGGACTGGATCCCCCCAGCAAACTTGGGTGATGGTTGGACTCAAAAGACAAGAGTCCTTTGTCCCACCCTAGTCATTCCACAGATATATAAACCCATTTTCCTAGTTCCAACAGACCTCACTACCTCTGAGGATGCTTGCCATAGATGCAGGCGAAACGTCAGGAGAGAATGCCTCTAGAACATGGCCATACAGCCCGCAAAAAAACCTACAACAACCCAGTGATTCTGGCCATGAAACCCTTCGACAATAAAATGGTTATTCTTTTACTGTTCACCCGCGTGACATATTTTCTTTATCTGGCAAGGCAGTGTGTGGGCTGATCGAACATGAAATACACGTGTTTTATCTTACATTACGCCTCAAAGGTCATGAAAAGTTACTAATAATGGAGAAGATCACAAAAAGCTAGGAGAAGGTGCAGTATTTTGCTAGAGTTGCATGGAAAGGGGCATAATTTCACTCCCTCCTCTCTCTTTCCCTCCTGCATCAAACAACTATTTACTTTTTGGACTCAATTCACTGCAATCCAAGTAAGCAGAACACGAAGGAGGGAAGGTGGGAGAAGCAGAGAGGAACTGGGACATTTTGAAAGGAGTTGGGAAAATGGGATGGCAGGGGAATTAATTCGTACAGTGACAGAATATGCAGAGCGTGCTATTAAGACCACAAAAGCCAGCATCTGGCAAATGAGATTCTGAGATTCCTCCTCCTCCAGATTAAATTCTTGTGAATATCCTCCCACATTTGGTAAACTCCCACAGTAGTCATGGGCGAAGTTCACGTTACATCAGAGGACACTCAGATAAACTCTGTTATTATCAGAACCTAGAAAGCTGCCTTGTTCCAGGCCACTATCAAAGCAATCTGTCTGGCCCAATATTATCTCTCCTGCTACCTAGAGTCTTGGTTTTAGGGTTTAGGCTATACAATGGAGTTTGAAACTATATTATATGGTCAGTGTAGACTCATATAGTGCAATTGAATGAGCTTCATATCAGTTTCAAACTACATTATATGGCAGTGTAGATGGGGCTTCAGCTTGGCTTTCTTCTCCTAATCTACGGCTGGATCTACACTGCCATATCCAGATTCTCTGGATTCAGAAACTGGATTATATGGCAGTGTCGATGGGGCCTAAAGTTGGGGAATTGAGTCACTCTCTAGATCAGGTATGGGGAAACCCAGGCCTGGGGGCCAGATATGGCTCCTTGCTCTTTTCTCAGGCCCTCCTCTGTCTCACCATCGTATCCTTCCTTCCCTCCCTCCTTCTTTCTCTTCTACCCTTTATTCCTTCCTTCTTTCCCTCTTTACTCTCTCCTTCCTTCTCTTTCCTTCATTCCTTCCTTCCTTCCCTCCCTCCCTCTTTCTCACTCCCTCCATTCCCTTCAACCTTTTCGTCCTTCCCTTCCCTTCCTCCTTTCCTTCCTTCCTCCTCTCTTTCCTTCCTCCTTCCCTCCCCCCTTCCTTCCCTTCCAAGCCTTATTCTTTCCCTCATTCCTCTCTCCTTCTGTCTCTTTCTCCGTCCTTCCTTCCCTTTGGTCTTTCCTTCCTTCTCTCCTTCCTTCCTTCCTTCCTTCCTTCCTTCCCCCCTCCCTCTTTCTCCCTCCCTCCATTCCCTTCAACCTTTTAGTACCTTCCCTTCCTCCTTCCCTTCCTTCCTTCCATCATTCTCTTCCTCTTTTCTTCCCTCCCTCCTCTCTTTCCTTCCTCCTTCCCTCCCTCTTCCTCCTTTCCTTCCTTCCTTCTCTCTTTCCTTCCTCCTTCCCTCCCCCCTTCCTTCCCTTCCAAGCCTTAGTCTTTCCCTCATTCCTCTCTCCTTCTGTCTCTTTCTCCGTCCTTCCTTCCCTTTGGTCTTTCCTTCCTTCTCTCCTTCCTTCCTTCCTTCCTTCCTTCCTTCCTTCCTTCCTTCCTTCCCCCCTCCCTCTTTCTCCCTCCCTCCATCCCCTTCAACCTTTTAGTCCCTTCCCTTCCTCCTTCCCTTCCTCCTTCCATCATTCTCTTCCTCTTTTCCTCCCTCCCTCCTCTCTTTCCTTCCTCCTTCCCTCCCTCCTTCACTTCCAAGCTTTATTCCTTCCTTCTTTCCCTCTTTCCTCTCTCCTTCCGTCTCTTTCTCCGTCCTTCCTTCCTTTGGTCTGTCCTTCCTTCCTTCCTTCTTTCCTTCCTTCCTTCCTTCCCCCCTCCCTCTTTCTCCCTCCCTCCATTCCCTTCAACCTTTTAGTACCTTCCCTTCCTCCTTCCCTTCCTTCCTTCCATCATTCTCTTCCTCTTTTCTTCCCTCCCCCCTCTCTTTCCTTCCTCCTTCCCTCCCTCTTCCTCCTTTCCTTCCTTCCTTCTCTCTTTCCTTCCTCCTTCCCTTCCCCCTTCCTTCCCTTCCAAGCCTTAGTCTTTCCCTCATTCCTCTCTCCTTCTGTCTCTTTCTCCGTCCTTCCTTCCCTTTGGTCTTTCCTTCCTTCTCTCCTTCCTTCCTTCCTTCACTTCCAAGCTTTATTCCTTCCTTCTTTCCCTCTTTCCTCTCTCCTTCCGTCTCTTTCTCCGTCCTTCCTTCCTTTGGTCTGTCCTTCCTTCCTTCCTTCTTTCCTTCCTTCCTTCCCCCCTCCCTCTTTCTCCCTCCCTCCATTCCCTTCAACCTTTTAGTCCCTTCCCTTCCTCCTTCCCTTCCTCCTTCCATCATTCTCTTCCTCTTTTCCTCCCTCCCTCCTCTCTTTCCTTCCTCCTTCCCTCCCTCCTTCACTTCCAAGCTTTATTCCTTCCTTCTTTCCCTCTTTCCTCTCTCCTTCCGTCTCTTTCTCCGTCCTTCCTTCCTTTGGTCCGTCCTTCCTTCCTTCCTTCCTTCCTTCCTCCTTCTTTCTCCCTCCCTCCATTCCCTTCAACCTTTTGTCCTTCCCTTTCTTTTCCTTCCTCCTTCCTTCCTTCCATCATTCTATTCCTCCCTCCCTCCCTCCCTTCCTTCCTTCTATTTTTCTTTCCTCCTTCCTTCCTTCCTTCCATCCTTCCCTTCCACCCTTCCTCCTTTGTTCCTTCCCTCCTTCTTTCCCTTTCCTCTCTCCCTCCCTCCCTCCCTCTTTCTCCTTCCACCCTTTTGTCCTTCCTTTCTTTCCTCTTTCCTCCCTCCTTCCCTTTCTCTCTCTCTTTTTCTCCTTCCATCCTTCCCTTCCACCCTCCCTCCCTTCCTTCTCTCTTCCCTCTCTCTTTCTCTCTCCCTCCTTCTCCTTCCATTCTTTGCTTCCACCCTTCCTTCCTTTCTTCTTTCCCTCTTTCCTCCCTCCTTCCCCCTCTCTTTCTCCTTCATTCTTTCCCTTCCACTCTCCCTCCGTCCCTCTTCCCTGTCTCCTTATCTCTCCCTCCTTCTTCCATCCTTCCCTTCCTCCCTTTTCTCTTTCCTTCCTCCTTCCCTCTCTCCCTCGTTTTCCTTCCAGCCTTCCCTTTCTCCCTTTTCTCTTTCCTTCCTCCTTCCTTGCTTTCCTTCCTTCCATCACTGGGCAGCCAGTCTTCTTAGCAGGGAGTGCTAGCATGCGGCCCCCCAAGTTAGAAAGTTTGCCCATGCCTGCTTTAGATGTATCCTGGGATTTGTAGTTTGGTGAGGCTGAAAGGGCTGTGATTTGTATTCCTGTTTGATAGAAAGGGGGCTGGACTAGATGACCCCTTGGGGTCCCCTTGGAAAAAGATAAAGTGCTGTACTAGATTATCCCTTGAGGTCCCCTTGGTAAAAGATAAGGATTTTAGGAATCTGAGAGATGCAGTATTGTTATATGACTGTTTATTCAGACGGTCAAGGCCAAAGAACAAAGAGGCTCTCATTCAGTTCGGGACAAAAAGGCCTGCAGAAAGTATCCTTTTTAGATCAAGGCATCCAATTGCTTTCCAAACCGGCAAGATCTAGCTCAAAAAAGAGGTGCAGCTAAAAAGTTTGGAAACACAATATCTAGGCGAAAGGGCTTTGGTTTACATAGAAATACTCAGACCTAACTTTATGTTGATTTCTTGCTATCTAGAAATCTCGTAAGACAGCTCGGCCTGTCATTGAACATCGAGAAAACCAAAGTGTTGTTCCAGCAGACACCAGCCAACCCCTCTCCAATGCCAGAGATACAGCTTAATGGTGTAACATTAGAAAATGTGGACCATTTCCGCTCCCTTGGCAGCCACCTCTCCACCAAAGTCAACATCGACACTGAAATACAACACTGCCTGAGCTCTGCGAGTGTAGCATTTTTCCGAATGAAGCAGAGAGTGTTTGAGGACCGGGACATCTGTAGGGAGACCAAAGTGCTTGCTTATAAAGCTATTGTCCTCCCAACCCTGCTCTATGCCTGCGAGACGTGGACTGTCTACAGACGTCACATGCAACTCCTGCAACCATTCCATTAGCACGGCCTCCGGAAAATCCTGCAAATCTCTTGGGAAGACAAGCAGACAAATGTCAGCGTGCTGGAAGAAGCAAAGACCACCAGCATTGAAGCGATGGTCCTCCGCCATCAATTCTGCTGAACCAGCCACGTTGTCCGGATGCCTGACCACCATCTCCCAAAGCAGTTGCCGTACTCCGAACTCAAGAACGGAAAATTGAATGTTGGCGGGCAGGACGAGAGATTTAAAGATGGGCTCAAAATCTTAAAATCTCTGGCATAGTCACTGAGAACTGGGAAGTCCTGACCCATGAGCACTCAAGCTGGAGGTCAGCTGTGACCAGCAGTGCTGCAGAATTTGAAGAGGCACAAATTGAGGGCGAAAGAGAGAAATGTGCCAAAAGGAAGGCACATCAAGCCAACCCCGACTGGGACCGCCTTCCACCTGGAAACCAATGTCCTCACTGCGGATCAAGGATAGGGCTCCACAGATACCTACAGACCCACCGCCAAGACAATACACTTGGAGGACCATCATCCTCGGGCTACGAGGGAGCGCCTAAGTAAGTAAGCAAAGTATTCAGACCTAACTTTAGTAATTTCTTGCTATCTAGAGTTATTTCTGCTCATAATGCACAGTGTAGTTTAATTCTAAGTGATGCTTTAGACCAGGCATGGGCAAACTTGGGTCCTCCAGGTGTTTTGGACTTCAACTCCCACAATTAAGTGGCTGGGGGAGAAAAGGAAGGGGCCTGAGGCCAGGAATTGTGAGAGTTGAAGTCCAAAACACATGGGGTGGGGGTGGGGGAAGTTTGCCCATGCCTGCTTTAGATAAAGCTGGTAAAGAAGGCTCAATCTGGACAGACTAAAACTTCCAAAGCAAGCTGGTAGAGTATGGCCATTTTCCAGAAGCATTCTCTCCTGACGTTTTACCTGTATCTATAGATGCAGGTAAAATGTCAGGAGAGAATGCTTCTGGAACATGGCCATACAGCCTGTAAAACTCACAACAACCTATATTTCTTACCCTTACAACTCTCCTGGGTGAACTAAATTGATTCCGCATTTGACACCTGTTTCTATTTTCTTTCCTCGGCGTAGTTTGATCACAGACAGCCTTGACATTGGATCTGAATATTTTGCTACCTCCCAGAACACAAAATGGAGATCCATTCCAAAAATGGTACTGTTTTGGACACCCACATTACAAATATTCCTATTTATCTTCCTTTCTCAGAAGTTTCTAGGAGGAAGGAGACATACACTTGGAATTAATCAGTCAAAGTGTTGTTGCTGGACCCCGGGGGAATTCTATTGGGCTGTATCTCTCGTTTTATGGCAGGCAAGCAAATGTACTTTGTTGAAATTCCTTCTGTCAGAGGCTGGAGAAGATACAAACCACCCATTAGCTGTGGCTTGCGCATCCGGAAGGAGGCACATCATATAGTTTATGACCATTCAGCACGGAACGGATTTGATATCATTGCATACTACTTTGGCAACTGTACTGCAAAGAAACAATTTGGCATTAAACTGCAGCATTTGAGCCAGCGTGATGGAGTATTTTGAGCATTGCACTCTAGAGACCAGGGTTCGGATCCTCTCTCAGCCACTGGAACCTCTTATTGACCTTGAGTGAGTCACACTCTCTCGGTCTCAAAGGAGGCAAAGGCAAACACTCCAGGGCTAAATCTTGCCACAGAAATCTCACGATGGGTCACTTGAGGGTCAAGACAAGTTGGAAATGACTACAATGCACACAGCAAAGCCACAAAATAGTAGCGTTCAGCCTTATAGAATGTGTCCAGATGATGATGATGATGATGATATCCTACTTTGTAATAATAATAATAATAATAATAATAATAATAATAAGCTTTGAAAAAGGAGATGGAGGGCCTGATTCTGGCAGCCCAAGAACAAGCCATTAGAACCAATGCCATCAAAGCCAGAATTGAAAAGTCGACAATAGATCCCAAGTGTAGACTCTGCAAGGAAGCAGATGAAACAATGATTCACATCCTCAGCTGCTGCAGGAAGATTGTGCAGACAGACTACAAGCAGAGGCACAACACCCTTGCTCAGATGATCCATTGGAACTTGTGCCACAAATACCATCTGCCTGCGACAAAGAACTGGTGGGATCACAAGCTGGAAAAAGGTACAGAGAATGAACAAGTCAAGATACTCTGGGACTTCCAGATTCAGACAGACAGAGTTTTGGAGTACAAGACTCCTGACCTCACAATTGTGTTAAAAAACAAAGTATGGATTGTCAATGTTGCAATCCCAGGTGACAGAAGGATTGCAGAGAAACAACAGGAAAAGCTGACACGATATGAGGATTTAAAGATTGAACTGCAAAGACTTTGCACAAGCCAGTCAAGGTGGTCCCAGTGGTGATCAGCACACTGGGTGCAGTGCCGAAAGACCTTGGCCTGCACTTAAACACAATTGGCACTGACAAGATTTCCATCTGCCAGCTGCAAAAGGCCACCTTACTGGGATCTGCACGCATTATTCGCCGATACATCACACAGTCCTAGACGCTTGGGAAGTGTCCGACGTGTGATCCAATACAACAGCCAGCAGAGTGTCTGCTGTGGACTCATCTTGTTGCGTTTCTAATAATAATAATAACAATAATAATAATAATAATAATTTATTTGTATTCCGCACTATCTCCCCAAGGGGATACAGCAGTGTTTCTCAACTTGGGCGTCGGGACCCCGGGGGGGGGGGGGGAGGTCAGGAGGGGGTGTTAGAGGGGTTGCCAAAGACCATCAAAAACACAGTATTTTCTACTACCCGTCCTCTGCCATGTGTTACTGTGTCCCAGTCTGTACATATGTGTTTTGTGTGTATATGTGTGTGTGTGTGTATGTGTATATATGTGGTTTTGCGCATGCATTGTATTTTTTTAAATTTTGGCTTTTAAAGTCTCTTCCGGTGTATTTTTCAGTGTTTTTATGAGTGATGGTTATTCGGCAGCCTGATACGTATATTGTGTCCAAATTTGTTGTCAATTCACCCAGTGGTTTTTGAGTTATGTCAATCCCACAAACAAACTTTATATTTTTGTTTATATAGATTGGTCATGGGGGCACCGTGTGGGAAGTTTAGCCCAATTCTGTCATTGGTGGGGTTCAGCGTTCTCTTTGATTTGAGGTGAACTATAAATCCCCACAACTACAACGCCCAAATGTCAAGATCTATTTTCCTCAAACTCCACCAGTGTTCACATTTGGGCAGACTGAGTATCCGTGCCAAGTTTGGTTCAGATGCATCATTGTTTGAGTCCATGGTGCTCTCTGGATGTCGATGAACTACAACTCCAAACTCAAGGTACCTGACGCATACCAGTACTGCCATCTGTTGTGAAGTTACGAAGATGGATGCATTACTTTTCACTTTAACAACACAACCATTCAATGCTAAGGCTTCCCACCAAAATGGAACTACAGAGGAGAGTCTACTGAACAAGCCAGTACGTGACGCATACCAGTAGTGCCATCTGTTGTGGAGTTACGAAGGTGGAGACATTACTTTTCACTTTAACAACACAACCATTCAATGCTAAGGCTTCCCACCAAAATGAAACTACAGAGGAGAGTCTACTGAAAAAGCCAGTACCTGACGCATACCAGTACTGCCATCTGTTGAGTTATGAAGTTGGAGGCAATACTTTTCACTTTAACAACACAACCGTTCAATGCTAAGGCTTCCCACCAAAATGGAATTACAGAGGAGAGTCTACTGAACAAGCCAGTACCTGACGCATACCAGTACTGCCATCTGTTGAGGAGTTACGAAGGTGGAGGCATTACTTTTCATTCAACCCTCATAATTAAGATGAGGATAAAAGAGGGAGGAAGAAAAAGAAACAGTTTGTAATGCAGTTTGAAACTACTTTATATGGTCAGTGTAGACTCATATAATGCAGTTTCTCTCAATATGTGTGTGTGTGTGTATTCACAGAGAAGTGTATTCTCACCTATCAACCACATGATATTGGAATATTGCGGTTCCAAACCATAGCCAGACAGGAAATTAATCTGACAGTCCTGGTAAATTGGTGGCCTACCTCACAGGGGTGGTTTTTGAGGCTGCAATGATTCAACCATTGCTAAGACACACAGCGATAACAACAACAACCGGGTTTATTTATATTCACTCGAATGTCTACCTTACAGATCACCATCTATTTGAACTTCTCTAGCGTGAATGCAATTAATTCTGGAATGGCTTTACAATGCAAAAAATGTGGGTAGGGAAACAAGCATCGTTTTTACATCAGGCAGCTGCTGTGCCATAAATTTGTGGCCAAGAAGAAGTAAAAAAAAAAGATCAAAAATTATCAAAGCCGCCGTCTGATCTGTATGGATTTGGGTGCAAATCCCCTGAAATCAGAGGGGCTTACTTTTGAGTAAACATGCATTCCATTCAGAAGGAAGAGTTCAGTCTCTCACTATAGAATGAATACCGTTCGACATCACCTTGTGCTGTGGCTCAATACTATGGAATCTTTGGAATTGTAGTTTGTGGAGATACCCACACACTTTGGCAGAGAATCATAGAATCATAGAATCAAAGAGTTGGAAGAGACCTCATGGGCCATCCAATCCAACCCCATTCTGCCAAGAAGCAGGAATATTGCATTCAAATCACCCCAGACAGGTGGCCATCCAGCCTCTGTTTAAAAGCTTCCAAAATGTCACTGTATTTTCAATCCAACTTTGAATGGAGGCTACTTGGTGTGTGTCCTGCCTCTTCCGCCAGTCGAAATTGCCCTTTAACACACGGTCATAGTCTCCGTCGTACATCATAGATAGAATCATAGAATCAAAGAGTTGGAAGAGACCTCCTGGGCCATCCAGTCCAACCCCATTCTGCCAAGAAGCAGGAATATTGCATTCAAATTACCCCTGACAGATGGCCATCCAGCCCCTGTTTCAAAGCTTCCAAAGAAGGAGCCTCCACCACACTCCGGGGCAGAGAGTTCCACTGCTAAACGGCTCTCACAGCAGGAAGTTCTTCCTCATGTTCAGATGGAATCTCCTCTCTTGTAGTTTGAAGCCATTGTTCCTTTGCGTCCTATTCTCCAGAGAAGCAGAAAACAAGCTTGCTCCCTCCTCCTCCCTGTGGCTTCCTCTCACATATTTATATATGGCTATCATATCTCCTCTCAGCCTTCTCTTCTTCAGGCTAAACATGCCCAGCTCCTTAAGCCGCTCCTCATAGGGCTTGTTCTCCAGACCCTTGATCATTTGAGTCGCCCTCCTCTGGACACATTCCAGGTTGTCAATATCTCTCTTGAATTGTGGTGCCCAGATTTGGACACAATATTCCAGGTGTGGTCTAAGCAAAGCAGAATAGAGGGGTAGCATGACTTCCCTAGATCTACACACTATGCTCCTATTGATGCCGACCAAAATCCCATTGGCTTTTTTTGCCACCGCATCATATTCCTGGCTTATGTTTAACTTGTTGTCCATGAGGACTCCAAGATCTTTTTCACACGTACTGCTCTCGAGCCAGGCATTGTCCCCCATTCTGTCTCTTTGCATTTCGTTTTTCCTGCCAAAGTGGAGTATCTTGCATTTGTCCCTGTTAAACTTCATTTTGTTAGTTTTGGCCATTCATCTCTCTAATCTGTCAAGATCGTTTTGAATCCTGCTCCTGTCCTCTGGAGTATTGGCTATCCCTCCCAATTTGGCGTCTTGAAATATGGTACCCTGAACTGGACACAGGGTTATTCCAAGTGAAGAGGTTTGACCAAAGCAGAATTGAGGGGGACTATGGCTTCCTTTGATCCAGACACTATACTCCTCTTGATGAAGCCAACAATCATGTTGACCTTTTGGCTGCCGCATCACACTGTGGACTCATGTTCAGCTTGTGATCCACTAAGAATCTCATGGAGCATTTGAATCTCATTGTTTTTTGAAGACAAAGCAGGTTGTAAATCCCAGCAACTGCACCTCCCAAATGACAAAATCTATCCCCTCTAAACCACCAGTATTCAGATTTGAGCGTATAGGGTACTTGTGCCAAATTTGGTCTAGTGCAGTGTTTCTCAATCTGGGGGTCGGGACCCCTGAAGGGGTCGCGAAGGGGTGTCAGAGGGGCCGCCACAGACCATTAGAAAACACATATTTCTGATGATCTTAAGAATCCCTTTGGCATAGTCATTTGGGTTCACAGTGCTCTCTAGATCTAGGTGAACTACATCTCCCCTAAATCACTGTCAGTTCATCCAAAATCCCTCCAGTATTTTCTGTTGATTATGGGGGTTCTGTGTGGGACGTTTGGCCCATTTCTATCTGTGGTGTGATTCAGAGTGCTCTTTGATTGTAGGTGAACTATAAATCCCAGCAACTAGTACAACTCCCAAATGTCAAGGTCTATTTCCCCCAAATTCCACCAGTGTTTACATTTGGGCATATTTAGTATCCGTGCCAAGTTTGATCCAGATCCATCATTGAGCCCACAGTGCTCTCTGGATGCAGGTGAACTACAACTCCAAAACTCAAGGTCAATGCCTACCAAACACTTCCAGTATTTTGTCTTGGTCATGGGAGTTCTGTGCGCCAAGTTTTGTTCAATTCCATCATTGGTGGGGTTCAGAATGCTCTTTGATTTTAGGTGAACTATAAATCCCAGTAACTACAACTCCCAAATGACAAACTCAATTCTCCCTCCAATCCCACCAGTATTGAAATTTGGCATATTGGGTAAGGTAAGGTAAAAGTTTTCCCCTGACATTAAGTCCAGTCATGTTCAAGACTGGGGGTTGGTGCTCAATTTCTAGGCCGAAGAGCTGGTGTTGTCCATAGACACCTCCAAGGCCGACACGACTGCATGGAGCTCCGTTATTGGGTATTTATGCCAAATTTGGTCTAGTGAATGCAAACTCATCTTGCATTTCAGATATTTTCATTATGATTCATAACAGTAACACAATTACCGTTAGGAAATAGCAATGATAATTATTTTATGGTTGGGGGGTCACCACAACATGAGGTGCTGTATTAAGGGGTCACGGCATTAGGAAGGTTGAGAAACACTGGTCTAGTGAATGAATATCCATCCTGCATATCTGATATTTACATTACGATTCATAACAATAGAGAAATGACAGTTCTGAAGTAGCAATGAAAATAATGTTATGGTTGGGGGTCACCACAACATGAGGAACTGTATTAAGCGTTTGTGGCATTAGAAAAGTTGAGAAACACTGGTGTAAATGCACTCCCACGTGCCTGGAGAGTTGAGGAAAGCATGCCTACATTAAGGTTGCCAAGTGAAACAAGAGGATGGGGCTCCTGTGCAGGAAGTAGCCATGTAAAAGAGGGGATTTTGTACACTCTGTTGCATGACAATCCCCAGCAGTTCAAATTCCCCTTTTTGCACAACTCTTCCACACAATTCCAACTCTTAAAGGCTTAGGAGCCCTGTCCCTTCTTCCACTTGGCAACTGTAAATCACACTCACAGCTTTGCTCCTCTCTCTCAAACTTCAGGCAGGTCACAACTTATTTACAAGCTGAAGGGGGAAGAAAACAGAAGCTAAAAATAGGACTGGAGAGATAGAAACCCTGATCAGATTTGCTATCAGAACCTGGAGGAGGCAGAATAAAAATTAAGGAGATCTCCAAGAGTTTTTCCATAGGGACAGAACAAGAGTGTCACACCTTTCGCCCTGTTTGGAGGCGTCTCCTGCAACCTTTTACGAGAAGTGTCTTGATCTTTGGAGTTTAATCGCTGGCACTGGGCCGCAACGTGTTGTGCAAGATGTTCAGCAACCTGTTACATACAAGAAAGGAAGCGCACGCATCAAGTCATAACTTACAGTTTTTTGGATTTCCTGGGAAGGCTTCTCAAGTTGCTTGCTTTTCCATGTTCAGTCCAGGAACCTTAAGTGTTGCAAAGTCCATGGAAAGGTCCCCATTGCTTTCCTCCAATGTTTCCGTCCAGGACAAAGCGACAGGCAGCAGCTATTGCGCCAAGAGAGGAGGTGAAAGAAGAGGAGGAGGAGATGGAGGAGAAAAAAAGAGAAGGAGGAGGAGGAGGCACCCAAGGAGCAGCTCTGAGGCTGGCTTGCCCAGACTGGCCCTGCCCCGGCAGCAGCTGTCCTGCTCCTTTCATGCTCTCCTTCCCCGAATCCTGTTGGAGGAGGGAGGCAGAGAGAACACCCACATCCCTTCCCAGCCCATCCCACATCCACTTCCCCACTTCAGTGTGGCAAATGCGACACCCAGTTGCCACAAGCTGTCAAAGCAAAGAGGAAGCGGCACCGGGCTGACAGCTCTCCAAGTTGAGCCGGTTCAGGGGAAACCATTGGACCATACCATACAATCCTAGAGTTGGATGAGACCTCAAGGGTCATCTATTTATTTATTTATTTATTTACTGCACTTGTAGACCGCCGTTCTCAGCCCTAGGGCGACTCACGGCGGTGTACAACATATAAAATCAGTTTACAACATAAACAATATCACAACAACAATAAACAACATCACTATCCATAATACAATTACACTAAATCATTCGCGACGTCTCATCATTTGAATCACAATCCAGTCTCGTTATCCATGTTCCGTTCCAATCGCCATTGCCAATTGTTACAGCACTTACTCAAACGCCTTCTCAAACAACCACGTCTTTAGTCCCTTGCGGAATGTCATAAGGGAGGGCGTCTGTCTGATGTCAACAGGGAGGGTGTTCCACAGCCGGGGGGCCACCACCGGGAAGGCCCTGTCCCTCGTCCCCGCCAGGCGTGCCTGTGAGGCAGGCGGGATCGAGAGAAGGGCCTCC
This sequence comes from Anolis sagrei, assembly GCF_037176765.1. Taxonomy (NCBI): domain Eukaryota; kingdom Metazoa; phylum Chordata; class Lepidosauria; order Squamata; family Anolidae; genus Anolis; species Anolis sagrei. Next base: position 6,924,062 of record NC_090023.1, read on the forward strand.
CCAGACGATCTCAAGGCCCTCGTGGGCTCATAGGCCGAGATGCGGTCAGACAGGTATTTTGGGCCGGAGCCGTTTAGGGCTTTGTAGGCCAACACCAGCACCTTGAATTGGGCCCGGTAGCGAATCGGCAGCCAATGGAGCTGGTACAACAAGGGCGTTGTATGCTCCCTGCGTCCCGCTCCTGTTAGTAACATGGCTGCCGCGCGATGGACTAGCTGGAGCTTCCGGGCCGTCTTCAAGGGCAGCCCCACGTAGAGAGCGTTGCAGTAGTCAAGGCGGGATGTGACCAGAGCATGTACTACCGTGGCCAAGTCAGACTTCCCAAGGTACGGGCGCAGCTGGCGCACGAGCCTGAGCTGTGCAAATGCTCCCCTGGTCACCGCTGAAACCTGGGGATCCAGGCTCAACGATGAGTCCAGGGTCACACCCAAGCTGCGAACCTGCGCCTTCAAGGGGAGTGCGACCCCGTCCAGCACAGGCTGTAACCCTATACCCCGTTCGGCCTTGCGACTGACCAGGAGTACCTCTGTCTTGTCTGGATTCAATTTCAATTTCATCTAGTCCCATCTCATTCTGCCACGATCAACATCACTCGTGACATCCAGCCTTTCACTGTTAACCAAGCTTAGGATCACAGAATCATCTATATCAGCATTCTCAACTTGGGGGTCGGGACCCCTGGAGGGGTTGCCAGGGAGTGTCAGAGGGGTCGCCAAAGACCATCAGAAAACATAATATGTTCTGTTGGTCATGGGGGTGCTGTGTGGGAAGTTTGGCCCAATTCTATCATTGGTGGGGTTCATAATGCTCTTTGATTGTAGGTGAACTATAAATTCCAGTAACTACAACTCCCAAATGTCAAGGTCTATTTTCCCCAAACTGCACCAGTGTTTACATTTGGGCATATTGAGTATTCATGCCAAGTTTGGTCTAGATCCATCATTGAGTCCACAGTCCTCTCTGGATGTAGGTGAACTACAACTCCTAAACTCAAGGTCAATGCCCACCAAACCCTTCTAGTGTTTTCTGTTGGTCATGGGGGTTCTGTGTGGGAAGTTTGGTCCAATTCTATTGTTGGTGGGGTTCAGAATATTATTTGATTGTAGGTGAACTATAAATCCCAGCAACTACAACACCCAAATGTCAAGGTCTATTTTCCTCTAACTCCATCAGTGTTCACATTTGGGCATATTGAGTATTTGTGCCAAGTTTGGTCCAGATCCATCATGGTTTGAGTCCACAGTGCTCTCTGGATGTAGGTGAACTACAACTCTAAAACTCAAGGTCTGTGCCCACCAAACTCTTCTAGTATTTTCTGTTGGTCATGGGAGATCTGTATGCTAAAATTGTTTCCATTACGTCATTGGTGGAGTTCAGAATGCTCATTGATTGTAGGTGGACTATAAATCCCAGCAACTACAACTCCCAAATGACAAAAATCAACTACAACTCCCAAATGCCAAATTTGGTCCACTGGATGAAAATACATCCTGCATATCAGATAATCTACATTACGACTTGTAACAGTAGCGAAGTTACAGTTATGAAGTAGCAACAAAAATAATGTTATGGTTGGGGGTCACCACAACATGAGGAATGGTATTAAGGGGTCTAGGCATTCGGAAGGTTGAGAGCCACTAAAAATGCTCTGTATCTTAAAAACAAAAGAACCAATTAACCAAATCCCACTAAATTTGACAACAAAATGTCTCACTACACAAGGAGTGACCATCACTCAAAAAATTATGATTTTGTCATTTGGGAATTGTAGTTGCTAGTATTTATAGTTCACCTACAATCAAAGAGCATTCTGAACTCCATCAGCGATGGAATTGAACCAAACTTGGCACTCAGAACTCCCATGACCAACAGAAAACACTAGAAGGGTTTGGTGGGTATTGACCTTGAGTTTGGGAGTTGTAGTTCACCTACATCCAGAGAGCACTGTGGACTCAAACCATGATGAATCTGGAGCAAACTTGGTGCAAATACTCAATATGCCCAAATGTGAACACTGGTGGAGTTTGAGGAAAATAGACCTTGACATTTGGGAGTTGTAGTTATAGGGATGTATAGTTCACCTACAATCAAAGAGATAAACTTCCCACATAGAACGCCCCCGCCTTGAAGGAACTTGCTGGCACTAATCTACCTTCAGCTTCACACACTCTCCCTTGCCTATGTGCCACGCTGCCATATGCCAAGAACGCCTGCTCTCCCCTCCCCACTTGGAGTCTCAGAAACAGCCCTCCCCTTAGCTGAGAGGCTGGCCAATCACAGCAGAGGAGGGTTTTTGGAGGGAGGATTTGATGTCTGTTTCCAAAAAGGAAGAGAAGGACAGGCAGAGAGATGGGACAGCCCTCTCTGCCAAAGAGGTTCCTAACTCAATCTTACTTTACTTACTTTACTTAGGCGATCCCTCGCTTTCCGAGGATGATTGTCTTCCAATATTCTTGTGGGTCCGTATGTGGCTGTGGAGCCCTATTCTTGCTCTGCATCTTCTTCCGCAGTGAGGGCATTGGTTTCCAGGTGGAAGGCGGTCTCGGTCGGGGTTGGCTTGACGCGCCTTCCTCTTGGCACGCTTCTCCATTTCGCCCTCCATTCGTGCCTCCTCAAATTCTGCAGCACTGCTGGTCACAGCTGACCTCCAGCAGGAGCGGTCAAGGGCCAGGGCTTCCCAGTTCTCAGTGTCTATGCCAGAGTTTTTAAGGTTGGCTTTGAGGCCATCTTTCAATCTCTTTTCCTGTCCTCCAACATTCTGTTTTCCGTTCTTGAGTTCGGAGGAGAGCAACTGCTTTGGGAGACGGTGGTCGGGCATCCGGACAACGTGGCCGGTCCAGCGGACTTGATGGCGGAGGACCATCGTTTCAATGCTGGCGGTCTTTGCTTCTTCCAGCACGCTGACGTTTGTCCGCTTGTCTTCCCAGGAGATTTGCAGGATTTTCCGGAGGCAGCGCTGGTGGAATCGTTCCAGGAGTTGCATGTGACGTCTGTAGACAGTCCATGTTTCGCAGGCATAGAGCAGGGTTGGGAGGACAATAGCTGTATAAACAAGCACCTTGGTATCCCTACGGATGTCCCGGTCCTCAAACACTCTCTGCTTCATTCGGAAAAATGCTGCGCTCGCAGAGCTCAGGCGGTGTTGTATTTCGGTGTCGATGTTGACTTTGGTGGAGAGGTGGCTGCCAAGGTAGCGGAGATGATCAACTTTTTCTAATGTTACACCATTCAGCTGTATCACTGGCATTGGAGAGGGGTTAGTTGGTGTCTGCTGGAACACAATCAGAAATATGTGTTTTCTGATGGTCTTTGGTGACCCCTCCGAAACCCCCTCGTGATCCCTTCCCCAGGTTGAGAAACACTATTTTAACATACAAGACATACCTAAATATCAATACATAAGAGCGAACTAAGTTTTGCTGTCATCTCAAGCATTGCTCTTTTTTTTTTCAATCAATGGATTAGGACATTTTGAAATTGCTTGCAGCTTTGTTGGATTTCTGGCTTCATTCTCTTCTTGGAAATACGTCATCTCCGTAGTACTTGTTGATTTGTGTTTAAACACGACTCTTTAAAAACTGGCTGCTGGATTTTTCTTAAAACAATTCATTGCAAAATTATTGTTCCCTATGAAACTGGATTGCGTCACTTGTATTTGCTTAGATGTTTGATTTTTGGTTTTATTCTCTGTAATGCAACAACAATGATAATAATTGGTGGCTTGTGGCAGTGTATGACACAGTGAAAATATAAAACATAACATCATTAAAATATCATTAAAACACAGATTAAAGCACATTAAGTATTTAAGTGTTTTGGTGTCTTATTATTTTTCTTCATTTTTTACTATATGTATTAGTAAACGTGTTGGTCCCACCCAGAGGCGGCCCTAGGTAATTTTCAATGGTAAGCAAACAGTATTTTGGCGCCCCGCCCCCCCAACCAATCATTGATATATATTTTCTGTTTGTCGTGGGAGTTCTTATAGGAACGTGATTAAGAAAAATAAATTTCCAGTTATTACAAGTCCCAGAATCCCTGTCTACTGAGACCCAGAATCCCTGTCTATTGAGAGAGCTTTGCTTGCCAACAGCTGCTGCTGATAGGAAAAAATAATTGCCTGTGCTCAGACACAAGCAGATCTACTCCCACGAAATTCTTTCTGCCTTGGATAAGCAAGCTTACAGATAGGTAAAATTACAGCTCAGGGTCAAACATTCAACAAAAACATGAATATGCTATAATGGTAGAAACAGAACAACCAATCAGAAGTTGCTTACGTGTTGTTTTTACAAGTTTGATATAAAACCATTGTTAAGTACGCCACAAAGGGGTGAATGGTCTTTGTTCTTTGACCAGGATGGTCAAGAGGCTATTCATCTCATGTTGATCAACTTGAAATAAAGCCTTGTTGGAAAACCTCATCGGAATCTCATTTCCTCCCTTGCCTTCTGGGCCTGTCACCATAAATTCCCAGTCTCTAACATTCTGTGTGCCATATTTGGTTCAATTCCATCATTGGTGGAGTTCAGAATGCTCTTTGATTGTAGATGAACTATAGCCATTGGGACCAAGCCATTGGGACCGAGAGAGAGAGAGAGAGACGGAGATGACTGCCTTTCCTGAAGGTATGCGCAAAAACAAAGGAGGGAGCGGAGGTGGGAGATACCTCCAGCCGGTGGGGATCTCTCTCTCTCTTGGTCCCAATGGCTGAGGAGAAAGTCAGGAGAAGAGGGGACTTTTGGTGTGCACGCCGGGGTCTTCAGACACGCCTCCGGACCCAAAGCGAGCCAGGCAAGGGAGAAAGTGCGGCGCGGCGGCTCTGCCCCTTGGCCCACCTGCAGATTGGGGAGAGGAGAGGAGGTGGGTGGAGCGCTGGTGGCTCAGGAAAGGGAGCCGGTCATGGGGAAGGGATCGAACTCGGAGAACGATTAAGCACCGGCTCTGTGTATGCACCCGGAAGCCGGGTGGAGCAGGAATGAGAGGGGCTAGGCGAGGCTCAAGGGCCCGGCCCCTTCGGGAAGAGGATTGCCTGGCAGCGAGGCAAGGAAGCCGAGGCTTCCCCCAGACTGCGAGGGCTGTTGTGAGCCGAGGGGGCGCTCCTCAAGTGGCAGTCAAGGGGCATTTACAGAGGTGCCTCTGTGCCCCTGGCAAAAAAAAGTGTACTGCGACTGCTTACTTTGCTTAATGGATGAGCCGCCCCTGGTCCCACCACCTTTTTCCATATGCTTTGCTACCTAGAGGTTGGTGTTGGGGTTTGACACACATCAGGATCAGGCTGTGGCTCAGCTAGTTAGTAGCCAGCTGTATTAAATCACTACTGACTGAGAGGTCATGAGTTTGAAGCCAGCCCAGGTCGGAGTGAGCTCCCAACCATCAATAGGATAGCTTGCTGTTGACCTATGCAGCCCAAAAGACAGTTGCATCTGTCAAGTAGGTAATAATAGGTATTGATTTGCAGGGAGGCTAATTTCACTAATTTACAACACCACAAAACCTTCCAGCTGGCCACGTTGTCCGGATGTCTGACCACCGTCTCCCAAAGCAGTTGCTCTAGTCTGAACTTAAGAACAGAAAACAGTACGTTGGTGGACAGGAAAAGAGATTTAAAGATGGCCTCAAAGCCAACCTTAAAATCTCTGGCAAAGACATTGAGAACTGGGAAGCCCTGGCCCTTGAGCGCTCCAGCTGGAGGTCAGCTGTGACCAGCAGTGCTGCAGAATTTGAGGAGGCACGAGTGGAGGGTAAAAGAGAGAAACGTGCCAGGAGGAAGGCGTGTCAAGCCAACCCCGACCGGGATCGCCTTCCACCTGGAAACCAATGCCTTCACTGTGGGAGAAGATGCAGGTCAAGAATAGGGCTCCACAGCCACCTACGAATCCAATCTACAAAGATTTGATTCTTCACTCTTCGTGTGGTGTGTTTTAAGTCAGAGGGCTTCTTCTGCACCTGGAGTGCAACAGTCACTTAGAAGGTGAAGTGAGCTAATTTTCTGCTCCTTCAGATACTTGAATACAAACTAATGGATCCAAATTTCAGAAAGAACAGATTCCACCTAAACATTAGGAAGAACTTCCTGATGGTAAGAGCTTTTTGACTGAGGAATATGCTGCGCTGGGGTGTAATGGAGTCTCCTTCTCTGGAAGTTTTTAAACAGAGGCTGGATGGTCATCTGTCAGGAAACCTTGGATGGTGTCTTCCTGTCTGGCAGAGGGGGGTTGGGCTGGATGGCCCTTGGAGTCCCTTCTAAACGTTAAGATTCTCTTATTCTAAGAGATGAAGAGTTCACTTTATGCTTTCCTCTCATTGCCCTTTGAAGCTCTGTTTATATTAGGGAAGGAAAGAAATGCCCATGTCATGTCTTTCTGGACAGTGAACTCTGTTTCTGGCGTAGGGATGTCTTCCTGTTGCACACTCAGCCGACAGTAAATTGATGACTATTGTTGTTATGGGCTCTTGACTCCAGTTTCTGTCGAAATTCCTTCAGAGGACGTTTGTCATTGCCTTTCCTCTGAATTTGAGTGGACGTGCCAAAGGTCACCCAGTGGAGTTCCACAACTAATCAGGATACAAACTCTGGTCGCTCTCACAGCCCTAGTGCTTCCTATCCAATCATACACAGGGTGCATCTACACCAGTGGTTCCCAAGCTGTGGCCCCCGGCCCATGGGTGGGCCGCAAGACCTAAAATAAGATCCGCAAGAGAGAGAGAAGGGAGGGAGGAGCGCTTTCTCGACTGGTAAAGAAGACTCACCTGGCGACATGCATGAGGGGGCAAGAGAGAGAAGGAGAGTCCCCCAAAGTTGTTGTTGTTGTTGTTTGAAACACAACAAGATGAGTCTACAGCAGACAAGATCACTCTGCTGGCTGTTGTATTGGATCACATGTCGGACACTTCCCAAGCATCTAGGACTGTGTGATGTATCAGGGAATAATGCATGAAGATCCCAGTAAGGTGGCCTTTTGCAGCTGGCAGGTGGTAATTTCGTCAGTGTCGATTGTGTTTAAGTCCAGGCCAAGGTCTTTAGGCATTGCAGCCAGTGTGCCGATCACCACTGGGACTACCTTGACTGGCTTGTGCCAGAGTCTTTGCAGTTCAATCTTTAAATCCTCATATCGTGTCAGTTTTTCCAGTTGTTTCTCTTCAATCCTGCTGTCACCTGGGATTGCAACATCGACGATCCATAGTTGTTTTTTAACATGATTGTGAGGTCAGAAGTTTTGTGCTCCAAAACTCTGTCTGTCTGAATTCAGAAGTCCCAGAGGTGTTTGATGTGTTCATTTCCTGTAACTTTTTCAGGCTTGTGGTCCCACTAGTTCTTTGTCGCAGGCAGATGGTATTTGTCTGCCTGTGATGAATCATCATCATCATCATCATCATTATTCGCTCCCTTAGAAATAGTTTTCTAAGATCTACAGAGGTACTCACTGGAACACCTCAGCAAGCAAGAGTCCAAAAGTGGCAGGCTCAAACCCAGAACCTCAATCAATGGCTGATACCAAATGAGAGACTCCCCCCTGGGCACACAGAGGACTGGGCAACTTGGAAGGCGCTGAACAGACTGCGCTCTGGAACAAACAAGATGCAGAGCCAACCTTCAGAAATGGGGCTGCAAAGTGGAATCCACGACATGCGAGTGTGGAGAAGAGCAAACCACTGACCACCTGCTGCAATTCAACCTGAGCCCTGCCACATGCACAATGGAGGACCTTCTTGCAGCAACACCAGAGGCACTCCAAGGACATTTAATCAACTATCAATCTTGCAAACTTTGTGTTTTGTTTGTTTGTCTGTTAAAAAATGCAATACAGCTGTTTGGTTTGCTCCTGACACAATAAATAAATAAATAGCAGGGAAAGCCATATTTCTGTGTACATTTTCCTGAAAGATATATGTTTCTGAGCAAAATGTTCTTTTCAGCAAACAGAAAACCAAATTTTCTTCCACCTCTCTTTTTCAAAAGAGGCCCCGAAGTGCCAAAGTCCCATTAAAAAAATAGCACATTATTTCATAACTTGATGAGAAGTGAAATTCAGAGAGTATTCATTCTGGCACATAAGAACATAATAAGTACTATTTGTCTTTAGATTTATGAAAGGCTGGGGAATGGATATTGATGCCAGATATTTTGAACTTCTATGACCAATAGTAAGGGATGATGGTATTGGCAATCATCCCAATGGGTACATCTACACTGTTGAATCAATGCAGTTTGACACCACTTTAACTTCCATGACTCAGTGTTGTGGAATCCTGGGAGTTACTGTTTTACATGACCTTGAGCCTTCCCTGCCAAAAAATGCTGGTGCCTCACCAAACTACAACTCCCAGGATTCCATAGCAAGGAGTCGGTGTCGAACTGCATTCATTCTACAGTGTAGATTTGCCCCATGTCTGTGTCTATGTGCATCCAGGATGATGTTGATTTATGGTGACTCGGGTTTTCATAGAATCATAGAATCATAGAATCAAAGAGTTGGAAGAGACCTCATGGGCCATCCAGTCCAACCCCCTGCCAAGAAGCAGGAATATTGCATTCAAATCACCCCTGACAGATGGCCATCCAGCCTCTGCTTAAAAGCTTCCAAAGAAGGAGCCTCCACTACACTCTGGGGCAGAGAGTTCCACTGCTGAACGGCTCTCACAGTCAGGAAGTTCTTCCTCATGTTCAGATGGAATCTCCTCTCTTGTAGTTTGAAGCCATTGTTCCATTGCGTCCTAGTCCCCAAGGAAGCAGAAAACAAGCTTGCTCCCTCCTCCCTGTGGCTTCCTCTCACATATTTATACATGGCTATCATATCTCCTCTCAGCCTTCTCTTCTTCAGGCTAAACATGCCCAGTTCCCTAAGCCACTCCTCATAGGGCTTGTTCTCCAGACCCTTGATCATTTTAGTCGCCCTCCTCTGGACACATTCCAGCTTGTCAATATCTCTCTTGAATTGCGATGCCCAGAATTGGACACAATATTCCAGATGTGGTCTAACCAAAGCAGAATAGAGGGGTAGCATTACTTCCTTAGATCTAGACACTAGGCTCCTATTGATGCAGGCCAAAATCCCATTGGCTTTTTTTGCCGCCACATCACATTGTTGGCTCATGTTTAACTTGTTGTCCACGAGGACTCCAAGATCTTTTTCACACGTACTGCTCTCGAGCCAGGCATCATCGTCCCCCATTCTGTATCTTTGCATTTCATTTTTTCTGCCAAAGTGGACAAGAGATGGCATTGTTTTCTTAGACAAGAGATGGCATTGTTAATTCTTCCATTCCTGTCAACATTCCACAAATGAAAACCAGAATATCTATGGGAAAGTAATAATACCAAACTCTGGTCAAGATCTCAAAGATTAGTAATGACCAAGAATAGACAAGATATCAGAGGCTGCTGCAGTTTGCTTTTGCCTGAGCCAACTGGGAAGGGCAGAATGGGACCCCTTCTCTTCTCCGTGCTACATTACTTATTTATTTATTTGACTTGTATACCGCTACTCCCAGTTTGGCTCGGAGCGGTTTACAGAAACAAATTAAAACAATACAATTAGCTTTAAAGACATGCGCCTTTCACCTTAAGAACAGACAAGCATCCCGAGCTCTGAGGATTACCTGGGAAGGAATCCCACTGGAGCATTGCAACACACCCAAATACCTGGGAGTCACTCTGGACCGTGCTCTGACCTACAAGAAGCATTGCCTGAACATCAAGCAAAAAGTGGGTGCTATAAACAACATCATACGAAAGCTGACTGGCACAACCTGGGGATCACAACCAGACACAGTGAAGACATCTGCCCTTGCGCTATGCTACTCTGCTGCTGAGTATGCATGCCCAGTGTGGAACACATCTCACCACACTAAAACAGTAGATGTGGCTCTTAATGAGACATGCCGCATTATCACGGGGTGTCTGCGCCCTACACCACTGGAGAAATTACACTGCTTAGCCGGTATTGCACCACCTGACATCCGCCAGGAAGTAGCAGCCAATAGTGAAAGGACCAAGGCAGAGACATCTCCAGCTCATTCCCTGTTTGGGTATCAGCCAGCACGTCAACGACTTAAATCAAGACATAGTTTTCTTAGATCTACAGAGACACTCGCTGGGACATCCCAGCAAGCGAGAGTCCAAAAATGGCAGGCCCAAACCCAGCACCTCAATCCATGGGTAATACCAGATGAGAGACTCCCCCCTGGGCACACAGAAGACTGGGCGACTTGGAAGGCTCTGAACAGACTGCGCTCTGGCACCACGAGATGCAGAGCCAACCTTCAGAAATGGGGCCACAAAGTGGAGTCCACAACATGCGAGTGTGGAGAAGAGCAAACCACTGACCACCTGCTGCAATGCAACCTGAGCCCTGCCACATGCACCATGGAGGACCTCCTTGCGGCAACACCAGAGGCACTCCAAGGGGCCAGATACTGGTCAAAGGACATTTAACCAACTACCAAATTTGCAAAATCTGTGTGTTTTTTTTTCTTTTTCTTTTTAATCTCTGTGTTTGTTTTGCTCTGTTAGAATTGTAATACAATGGTATGGTTGCTGATGACACGATAAATATATATATATAGCTTTAAAAATAACCATAACAATAACTATAAGCAGCAAGAACAGGCATAGCCCGGGTTGTTCACCCTTCAAAAGCTTGCCGGAAAAGAAAAGTTTTACAGGCTTTCCAAAAAGCAAGTAGGTCTCGGATGGCTAAAGACAATCAGCTATTGTAATCTGAACTCAGTCTGCAGCAATTGAAGTAAGTTGGGGACAACAGGGAACATGGCAGACAGAGCAAGAAACAGTTGAAAATATGAGATGGCAGAAGCGATTATTCCTTCCAAATTGGGAATGTTAGATGGCATTTCTGAAAAGCAACCTTAAAACTGTCCCAATGGATTAGTGCAACGTTTCTCAACCTGGGGGGTCATGAGGGTGTGTCAGAGGAGTCACCAAAGATCATCAGAAAGCAGTATTTTCTGATGGTCATGGAGGTTCTGTGTGGGAAGTTTGGTCCAATTCTATCATTGATGGGGTCCAGAATGCTCTTTGATTGTAGGTGAACTATACAACTTCAACTCCCAAATGTCAAGGTCTATTTTCCCCAAATTCCACCAGTGTTCACATTTGGGCATATTGAGTATCCATGCCAAGTTTGGTCCAGATCCATCATTGTTTGAGTCCATGGTGCTCTCTGGATGTAGGTGAACCACTGGATTAGTGGGAAACTCAAAGGGAAAGTGGTTGGTGAGGCAAGGGGGGGAAAGTTATTTCAAGAATCAGAGATCAAAAACCACAGAGATGCTTGGCATCTGGTTTTGCCAGTTTCAAGATTGCCATCGTTTTTTGTTTCTGCATCAGAACAAATGTGTAAATCACGGATGGGGAAAGTTAGCCTACAAGTGGCTCCAAACCTAACTTGGGGTCTGCAAAGTCCCCATCACTCCTTCCTATTCCCCCCTATTTTTGTGTATGATATTCTTACTTACTTACTTAGGTGATCCCTCCTAGCTCAAGGATGATTGTCTTCCAGATGTGGTGTCTTGGCAGTGGTTCCGAAAGTGGCTGTGGAGCCCTATTCTTGATCTGTATGTTCTCCTGCAGTGGAAGGCAATTCCGGTTGGGGTTGGCTTGACGCGTCGTTCTGTTGGCATGTTTCTCCCTTTAACCCTCCATTCAGGCCTCTTTGAATTCTGGAGCACTGCTGGTCACAGCTGACCTCCAGTTACAGCACTCAAGGGCCAGGGCTTCCCAGTTCTCGGTGTCTATGCCACAATATTTGAGGTTGGCTTTAAGCCCCTCTTTCAGTCTCTTTTCCTCTCCTCCAATGTTCCTTTTTCCATTCTTGAGCTGGGAGTAGAGTAACTGCTTTGGGAGATGGTGGACGGGCATTTGGACAACATGACCAGTCCAGTTGTCCTGAGTTGCCCTTCAAAAACAGCCTTTAGACAATGTTGAAAGTAAAAGAAAAAGGATTTACTTTAGCAAACACAAAGGATTAGCAAATGCAATAAAAAGTACAAAAGAAAGCAAGGAAGTCTTAATCCAGACACAAATTAAAGTCCCTTACGAAGTCCCAAAAGAAACACCAGTCTTCCATCAGACAACGGACGATGAACTAAGTTCTTAGCAGCAGACACAAAGCAGATTCCATCAGAGTGAAGACATCAGGATCAAGGTCGTTGTTACCAGCGAAAGCTGATTGCTCCTGCCTCTGACTTATTGCCCTGAATTCCCCACGCAGGAGGTGCTAGGGAGTCTCCCAATTAGCTCAGCATTTTTAGCAGCTATCCTAGCAGAATGCCGGCTGTGCTCTGTCTCTTTTCGTCTCTCTAGAAATGTGGGCACTTCCAAACCCTCATCATCTGATTCTGTTCCCTCCTATTCCTGAGCACTTCCCTGCTCCCCTTTCCCCTCCGAAGATGAGAAATCCCCAACATCAATCTCTTTTCCTGTCCTTCAATGTTCCGTTTTACATTCTTGAGTTCGGAGTAGAGCAATTATTTATTTATTTACAGCTTTTATATTCCACCCTTCTCACCCCGCAGGGGACTCAGGGCGGATTACAGTGTACACATATATGGCAATTATTCAATGCCAATTTTAACACATAACATATACAGACATACATAGAGGCTATTTAACTTTTTCTGGCTGCCAGGGGAGCTGTCGCTTTCATCGTCCATCTGCGATGCTGATGAAGCACTTCCGCATTCCCCGCATGCTTCCCCGCTGGAATACTTTGCTGGAGTCTTCTTTACGGCCTCATAAATCAGTTATTTTAGCCTCCCCACACTTTAGATGCAACTGTCTTTCAGGCTGCAAAGGTCGACAACAGGCTACACACAATTGGTTGGAAACCCACTCCAACCCGGGCTGGCTTCGAACTCATGACCTTTTGGTCAGAGTGATCTTAATGCAGCTGACACTCAGCCAGCTGCGCCACAATCCCGGTGTAAAGTAACTGCTTTGGGAGATGGTATAATATTCAGGTGATGTATCTGTATCCAAGTGGCATCACTAGAGTCGGTGCAATAGTGAGGAAACTTATGTTAGCATCTCTCATTGACATTTCCCCCATTTCGGATTACACCTATCAAGTCTTCCTCCTTCCTTTTCTTCTCTCCCTCTTCTTCCCCTCCTTGCTCCTTCTCTGATCCTCTTCCTTCTCTTTCTCCTCTGCTTCCCTTACTTACTTTCCTTCTCCTCCCTTTCCTTCCCTCTTTTCCCCTTTCCTGCTCCCTTTCTTTTCCTTCTCCTTCCTCTTTCTTCTTCTCTTCTGCTCCCTCTACTTCTCCCTTACCTCCCCTTTCCTCTTATCTTTTCTGCCCCACTTTCCTTTTCCTCCTCTCCATTTCCCCTCTGTCTTGTTCAACAGTTTCTGCTCCTTTCCTGGACTGCACATCTGTCCAATGCATCTTGAAGCATTCCTGAGCAGAGTGCTGAATTTTAGTCAGAACTTTAGCAAAAGGTATCCTATCCAAGCTTTGCTGAATGCCAACCTCCAAATAGGTTCAGCACCTTGGATGGAAGCCCCTGAAGTTCAGGTTAAAACCTGGGGTTCATACACTGTACGAGGGTTGACTGAAAAGTAATGCCTCCATCTTCATTACGCCTCAACAGATGGCAATACTGATATGCGGCAGGTACTGGCTTGTTCGGTAGACTCTCCTCTACAGTTCCATTTTAGTGGGAAGCCTTAGCATTGAACGGTTGTGTTGTTAAAGTGCAAAGTATGGAACCCTGCAGAAACAGTCAGTCAATGCAACTTAAGCATCGTGCAGTCATTGAATTCTTGACAGCAGAAGGTGTCACCCCAAAGGAGACTTATCAGAGAATGCAAGCTGTTTATGGTGATTGTGTTGATGTGAGTACTGTGCATCGTTGGGTGAGTAAGTTTAGAGACTCCTTATGCTGTCAAGAATTCAATGACTGCACGTCGCTAAAGTCGCATTGACTGACCATCTGCGCAGGGTTCCATACTTCACACTGAGTAGGTCCTGTCTCTTGTCCCCACCAGTCGTGCCTGCAAAGAAAGTGGGATTGAGTGCAGGTCCTCCCCAGAAGATCTTAAGCTCCTAGTTCTCTCCTTTGGAAGCTTTTAAACAGAGGCTGGATGGCCATCTGTCAGGGGTGATTTGAATGCAATATTCCTGCTTCTTGGCAGGGGGTTGGGCTGAATGGCCCTCTTCCAACTCTAGGATTCTATGATTCTATGATCCTAGATGTTTGTAGGGAAGTTCTTTTCTCCAATGGTCTGTTTTTGGTACTTTTCAGATGGCGGCTTCTGGAAGCAATGGCTTAGTTTTCGGAAAAGACGATTTTACACTTGAAAATAAAAGTCATGAAAGACAGCATGGAGTGAACGAATGTGTTCGGTCTTTTACTGAAAACTTTCACTTCCCTTATTTGGAGGCGCTGCTGAAGAAAAACCCAGAACTTGAGGTTTGTCGGGGTGGGACTCAGCATCGGAAGCAGGAAGGGAGGGAAATGGGAGGCAAAGGTCTGAGTCAACCGAGGGGAGGATGCGTGATCGCTTGCTACAGAGGTCTGCTCTGTGTCAAATGTTGTGGGAGGAAGCAAAACGAAGTCCAGACCTAGGAGAGGACTTTGGGAATCCAGGTCTAGGGGAGGGATTATGAGGGCATCGCCTGCCAAATAAGAATTCTTTTCCTCCTTCCATTTTTGTCTTCAATCCCCAGATTTCTAGCATTGTTGAAACCTAAAACCACACCTGAAGCATAGCATGTTCTATCGTCGACATATTTAGCATGCAATAGTTACCGGAGCGCCCGGTGCCACAGTGGGTTAAACCACTGAGCTGCTGAACTTGCTGACCAAAAGGTCACAGGTTCGAATCCAGGGAGCAGGGTGAGCTCCTACTGTTAGCCCCAGCTTCTGCCAACCTAGCAGTTCAAAAACATGCAAATGTAAGTAGATCAATAGGTACTGCTCCGGCGGAAAGGTAACGGCGCTCCATGAAGTCATGCTGGTGACATTACCTTGGAGATGTCTATGGACAATGCCGGCTCTTCGGCTTAGAAATGGAGATGAGCACCACTCCCTAGAGTCAGACACGACTGGACTTAATGTCAAGGGAAAACCTTTACCTTTACCTATCTATCTGTCTATCTATACCTTTCTTTCTATCTTTATCTTTCAATCAGTCTATTTGTATCTCTACCTATTTCTATCTATACCTCTGTACCTCTCTATCTCTCTGTCTCCAACTCTCTCCCCCCCCCCATCTCTGTCTATCTATCTATCTATCTATCTATCTATATCTATCTAACTATTTCTACCTATCTATATCTATCTATCTATCTATCTATCTATCTATCTATCTCTATTTCTCTATCTCTCCATCTCTCCATCTCTCCATCTCTCTCTCACACACACTGTCTATCTATCTATCTATCTATCTATCTATCTATCTATCATCTATCTCTCTATCTCTCTCTCTATCTCTGTTTATCTATCTATCTATATCTATCTATCTCTATTGATATCTATACTTATCTCTGTCTCTCCATCTATCTGTCTATATCTCTGTATCTCCCTCTCTCTCTCTATTTATCTCTATCTATCTAGCTATCTCTCTCTATTTCTCTATCTCTCCATCTCTCTCACACACTGTCTATCTATCTATCTATCTATCTATCTATCTATCTATATCTATCTCTGTTTATCTCTCCACCTACCTATCTCTATCCATCTATCCATCTATCTATCTCTATTTATATCTATACCTATCTCTGTCTCTCCATCTATCTGTCTATATCTCTCTATCCCCATCTCTCTCTCTATTTATCTCTATCTCTATCTATATCTATCTATATCAATATCTATCTATTGGACTCCCTGGTGGTGCAGCAGGTTAAATCGCTGAGTTACTGAACTTGCTGACTGAAAGGTTGGTGGTTCGAATCTGGGGAGTGGGGTGAGCTCCCGCTGTTAGCCCCAGCCTCTGCCAACCTAGCAGTTCAAAAACATGCGAATGTGAGTACATCAATAGGTTCTGCTCGGACGGGAAGGTAATGGCGCTCCATGCAGTCATGCTGGTGATATGACCTTGGAGGTGTCTATGGACAATGCCGGCTCTTCAGCTTAGAAATGGAGATGAGCACCAACGTCCAGAGTCGGACACGACTGGACTCAATGTCAGGGGAAAACCTTTACTTTTACTAGTCACTCTTATTTGGAAGCAACATTTCTGAAATCCTTCCCTTGAGGCTGACTCAGAGACTAGAAAGAGATTTCTTTTCAAACTTTAATCCAACCCTTCTTGTCCAAACCAGGGCGGGTTCCAATGTCATAGCAATTTCCATGTAGCGCACACATGCAAGTCTTGACGGGACCTCAGACAAATAGAGCCATCTTGGCAACACACCGCGGTCCAAAAAAACAGCAACACTTCTAAACTCATCATAAATCAACAACAGGAACAATAAAGAGATCAGATTGCTTTGTACTATATATATCTTATTTGTTCCCATTGCAGTGGGTGGTATTTTCCTTCCTCCTATGCAAATAGGTGCAGTTAGTATTCAAACCTGAAATGCAGAACACAACTTTTTCAATGTGTGTACTTAATTTAAATCTGGTATCTCAATGTCCCTCCACGTTGTGATATTTGCAAGCAAATAGAATGGTAAACCAGCATACAGATGAGTAAAACGAAAGGCATGAGCCTACATTTGTCAAACGTGGTTATTGGAGATAGATTCCCATTTTGAGCTAGAAAAACCAGGTCTGCTGGTTGTCAAGAGCTGCTGAGGCACAGGCTGACGTGGAAAGGTATGCATTGGCCACAACCTGTGACGTCTCAAAAGGGAAACACTGCCCAATTATTCCAGTGATGTAAAAAAAAGGTGAAGGGAGGAGGGTTACTAGAACATGTGCTGCCTAGAGACACATCAAAAACAGACCACTTTTGTGATATCTGACATTAAAAACCAACCATCTACGATTGAGTAATGGCAGGTATGTCTGTATGACTGCAACACAAGTTGCAAAATTGTGTGCACAATATATCCAGAGGCCGTTGGACTGGAAGTAACGTCATCCTTAGCCAGCCTTGACAATGTTGAGAAATGTTGAATGCTGCAGTCCAACCACACTTGTGTTGCCAAAAAATCAACCCCAACCCCCCCCCCCCCAAATATATTAATGAATCATGTAGTTCTTATTAAAAATTTTTGTTAAATCAATACAAGTTCTGCAGTTGCAAAGGTCCTAAGTTCCGGTCCTGTAAAAGAGTCAGTTCCTGAGTCATCTGGAGCCTGGATAATCCAAGAAGGATTAATGAATCATCTGCCAAACGCAAAAGCCCCAGGGCAGGTGGAAGGGAAATGTTCCTGAACAATAGGTTAATCCCGGGGGACATGAGAGAAGCCTCCCCTCAGTATTGCAAGACATTGGAGCAAAAGGAACGAGGCAGTGACATCTCCAACCCATCCCCTGTTTGTGAAATCATGGGGGAATTAAAAAAGGGACTGAGATCAGTCCCCCTGACTGTCTCACAGAGTAACCAGACTTTTCCTAGTCTGCAGGGCAATAATACAAGTTGACAAGTCTTCCTCACTGACCCTCCAAGTACAGTAATACTGAAGCCCTTGTCCCTTTCTTATTCCCTAACTGCTTGGCTCACTCAAAAGCTTCTCTCTCCCTGTCTAAATCCTTCTCTGCTAAAATCCTACTTCTCTCTCTGTTGCTAAAACCCTTCTCTCTGTGATGTTAAATCCCTTCTCCTCTCCTGTCAGAAGTGACAGCCTTTTTCACTCACACCCAACTCCTCCCCTTGGTACTTAAACCAATCAGGAGATGGCTGACTCCTCCCCTGTCTACTTGCCTCTCCCAAGATGTCAGCTCTTCTAAGTTTCCCTATCAAGATGGAGACTCGGCCTGAAGGAGAGACCCTGCAGACCCACCAAAGAGGGCTCACTACAATGGTGAGCAAAGAGAAGCCCAATTTAAAAGGTTTTTTCCTAATTTCCCCAAAGAAATCTCAAAAAGGTGAAGGAAACGCCACCGAGATGATTTTATTGCGATTCAGCTGAAAAGAATGCAAGGCAGCAATATTTTGCCAAGCTAAGCATGCATGAGTAGAAATAAAAGCCATTTTTAGAGAAAAACAGAGTTGTCTGGTTTGAATCTCCCGCTCCCTGCCCTCTGCCTGGCTTGAAGGTGATTGGCTGGTGCTTCAACAGCTGGGAGGAGGCTCGGCCGCTTCTCAAGCGCCTGGGCCAATCACAAGACTTCTGCTGCGCACCTGGGCCAATCACAGGGCTTCGGCCGCCTCAGCGCTTCAGCAAATCAGGAGAGAGGGAGGCGGGACAAGGGAACACAATGCATTCTTGAGTGGATTATGGAAATTCAGGAAATGTCCAAGGGGGCGGCGAGTCCTAAAGGCCTACGAGCTAGCCTTCTATTGTTCTTTGAGTGGTTCTAATAAACATTGATGTTGGCGATATTGCTATAATCCGGATTTTCTTCCATGCCAAGACAGAGGAACAATGGGGGGAAATGTTGAGTGGATGTTTTGGTAGAGAGATTGAATGGTTGGCAGATCAGGGTGAGGTGCAGCTTTCCGAAAGCTCCCCTCTGTCCCATTGTGATATAATCAAAATTGCCAAGCGGCCGTTTCCTCTGGTGGCCAAAACCTCCGATGCCAGAGGTCACGATCCTTTGTTATCATCCATGCAAAGAGTGTCTTTTGATAAGGGTTCTTTCAACTGTTGATTTCTTCCTTTCCAGGGTCAGGGTGGCTTCCTTATATTTTTTTATACATTTTTTCCAAAGGGAATGGGGCAAAAAGGGTCAAGAAAAGTCAGATACACAGGGAGGAATATAGAAATATAGTGCATTGTCTTAAACCATTCGATCAGCCCAACCTAGTTGGACACTCTCAATGAATCCAGTTTCAATTGGATGAATGACAGCTCTCCATTCTTCCGTCCATGGAGGAAACTCCATCCATCTCTGAGATCAATGGGAGTCACCAGCTAATGAAAACCCAGATCCTAACTAGACCACTTTTCAGTCAATCAGGGGAGGGAGTGGGTATTTGGAATGGCTGTTAAAGAGGATAAAATGTTTTGCACTGTGTTGCAAGAGCATGTCATATTGTTTTGAGCAGAGACTCTGTAACAGACATCCTTTCAGGCCTGAAAGCAAATAAACCTCTGTTTGTTGCCTTCAAACCTAGTCTGTTTCATCATCCAACTGTCAATGTAGCAGGGCATGCCAGACAACAAATCCACATGGCTCCTTACATGGTTTGATGAATTTTGGCTTCACTGGGAGAACAGCATGATCCCCACCCCTACACTATCAAAAATATAGAGGTTGAGTTTTCATTATCCAAAATACTTGGGGTTAGTTGTTTTTCGAATTTTACTTATTTGTTGATTGGTTTTGGAATACCTGTATTTGTGTATACATAGTGAATGCCAGATAGAGGAAAAGTGGATTGGTGCACGTCCTATGCCTGCTCAGTTTTCCTCAATGGGCCTTAATGGGCCAAAAGGGAAAACTAAATTTAAACAAAGCCACTGTAAAAAGTTGATGCTTCCATGCTCACCTCCCATCTGGCTACTGGCAACACATAGAGGAGTGGGCACCCTGGGAACATTTGCAACTCCCATTGCCTGCCACATGAATCCAACTGCTTTGCTAAAAGAGCCGAAGATGTGCTGACAGCCTGGAAAGGAACACATAAAAGAAATTTAGGAGTCTTAGTAGACCACAAACTGAGCATGAATCAACAAAGTGATGCGGCAGCTTAAAAAGCAATGTGATGTTATATGGCAAAAGAGAAGAGGACAATAATAATACAGCCAGTTTAAACATTAAAGGTCTACCCTGAAAAAGCTATAGCCGAGGAGGAAATGACAAAATTAAAAACTTTGTTGATTGATATTCCCATTTTGGGGAGAGCTTGGAAGTACATAATTTTTTTTCTTCTTTCTCTTTTCCTTTATTCAATTTTTTTTCTTTTTCTCTCTTTTCCATTAGATTACTAACTTTTAAAGTTTTTCTCTCTTAGATAAACACAAAGCTACTATTTTCATCCTTTGTTGTTTTTAATATCACTATTATCATTGCTATCAATCAATGTATATTACAATGTTTCTTATATTGTATTTACCTGAAAGACATTTATATACATACTAGCCATCCCCTGCCACGCATTGCTGTAGCACACATGGGGGTTCTGTGTGGGAGGTTTGGCCTAGTTCTATCGTTGGTGGGATTCAGAATGCTCTGTGATTGTAGGTGAACTATAAATCCCAGCAACTACAACTCCCAAATGTCAAGATTCTATTTTCCCCAAACTACCAGTGTTTACATTTGGGCATACTGAGTTTTCATGTAGAGTTTGGTCCAGATCCCTCATTGTTTGAGTCCACAGTGATCTCTGGATATAGGTGAACTACAACTTCAAAACCAAAGGACACTGCCCACCAAACCTTTCCAGTATTTTCTGTTGGTCGTGGGAGAACTGTGTGCCAAGTTTGGTTCAATTCCATCATTGGTGGGGTTCAGAATGCTCTTTGATTGTAGGTGAACTATACAATCCAGCAACTACAACTCCCAAATGACAAAATCATATTTTTTTTTTAGTGAAGGACATACATTGGGTTGTTAGGTGTCTTGTGTCCAAATTTGGTGTCAATTCGTCCAGTGGTTTTTGAGTTCTGTTAATCCCACAAATGAACATTACATTTTTATTTATATAGATATATGGGATATATATATATATATATATATATATATATATATAGGAGCCCCCGGTGGTGCAGTGGGTTAAAGCACTGAGCTGCTGAGCTTGTTGACCAAAAGGTCGCTGGTTCGATTCCGGGGAGCGGTGTGAGCTTCCGCTGTCAGCCCTAGCTTCTGCCGACCTAGCATTTCAAAAACATGCAAATGTGAGTAGATCAATAGGTACCGCTCCAGCGGGAAGGTACAGTCATGCCGGCCACATGACCTTGGAGGTGTCTAGGGACAACGCCGGCTCTTCGGCTTAGAAATGGAGATGAGCACCACACCGCAGAGTCAGACATGACTGGACTTAATGTCAGGGGACAACCTTTACCTTTATATATATGTGTGTGTGTGTGTGTGTGTGATGCTAGGCTGCATCAACAGAATAGAATGTTTAGATGGAATGGCAAGTCCAAAATGCAGCCATAAGGTTTATGTGGCCCTTGATGAAAACGAGCTTCACAGCCCTGGTTTAGCCCCTTATTCTTGGTCCCTTGTTTCCGCCAAGTTGTGTAGTCTTGGTGCAGATGTACCCTGAGGCTATGCTGGTTGGGGAAGTCTGCACGTTGCTCACTGTACTTTAAAACACTGCTTGTAAACTGTGGGTCTTGACCTCAAATGGGGTTCCCTTACCAAAATGTTGGGGTTACAAAAATTGGCAACAGGAAAATGTTTCTGAATGTCACCCATTTGCACAAGTCTGTTAGCAGTGTTTACAGTGGGCTCTGCAAAAATGCTCCAACTGTACTCCACGAAAAGGAAAATCAGCCTGTTTAGCAAGCCTTGTAAATGCTGGGTTATGATCAGCACATGTTTAACTTTTATACCTGTTTTATGTACCTAAAGTTTCCCATCCAAATGATCACTGGAAGTGTGGGTCTGATTAAATAACTTTTTCAAGTATGGATGGCATCTGCTGCTGATGGAGGCCAACTCTGCAAGAAATGTGAGAACAGCGCTCTCTTGGAAAGGCCCCAAGAGACTGCCAGAGATTGTTGTGTAATTTCATTGACTGGCAGGGCCGGGTGTGCTGGCAGAAGGAGCTGCAGATTCCCCAGCCGAGGTCACTATTGTCCATTTCCTCCGTCAGAAGAGCATCTCCTGTGTGCTTTTATTGCAGCTCAACTTTCCCAAGTGTCAAATATATCCACACTACACCCTTGCCTTTTTCTTGTCAGGGTTCCAAGTTGATGCTCCTTCTTCTGATGTACACAGAGTCGTTAAGGTTTATGTTTGAGGGCAATTTAGGCGGCATTAGCAATGTAGCATCAATGCAGTTTGACACCATTTGAACTGCCATGGCTCAGCGCTATGCAATCTTGGAGGGCAGAATGTAACGTACCTTCAAAGACGTGCTCTTTGCCCCATGGACCAGAAAAGGGGGCTAAAGCCCTGAAATCTGGGAATCCATTTATCGTACATGTTCTGGTATGGCTGTACCAGGAGCTCCAACTTCCTTTTCTTTCTTTGAGTGTTTGCATGTATTCAGAAGTTCCATGCATTTTGCAATAAGGTGGCTTCCTTTGGTTTGTAATTATAGGGCCAATGACCCATCAATCATCGTTAAGTTTTTGGTTCCGCCCCTTTCCCCAGGGCTCTGGGAGGGAAAACAAAGACTTCAGACCAGGCATGTAGCCGGGGGGGGGGGGGGGGGGGGGCTTGGGGGGCTTCAGCCCCCCCCCCCCAAAATTCTCATGGTGGTCCGCGAGAAGGCCGTACTGGTACATTATTTAAACTGTACCAGTTTAAATATTATGATATGATATTATTCATATCATGATCTAATCACCATGCTCAATATATCCCATATGTATGGGGATATTGGGGTAACGATACAAAAGGGTTGCCAGGGTAGACCCTCTTTCACTCAGACTCAGCCCCTCCCCGAACCAAACTCAGCCCCCCCCCCCCAAAAAAAAGAAACAAAAACAAAATCCTGGCTACAGGCCTGCTTCAGGCAGTCTTACAGTTTTGGAAGCCCAGTTACAGGACGTGAGCTTTCCCCACCTGTAAAGAAGCTTCGTTTCTCACAACGTCCAGGGGAAACAGCTTTAAAGCTTCTAAGGAAAACAGTTTGACAGCACAACCCTTGTTGGGGTTAAAGAAACAGCTCCACATCATTCGTGGAAATATCCAAAGGACTCCAGCTGGAGAATCTACAAAGCCTTGGCTGGTAGATCTACTCGGGACCCAAGAAGCAATTTGGAGCTGGGAGTAGAGCCCACACCAGCAAAGTTTAGAAAGCACATTGCCCAAGGAGGGGTTAAAAGGGGTTTTCCTCTTAAAGAAAAGAAACAGTTCACGAAGCCAGTTGCCTGCCCATTGTAGGCTAGATAAGAAACATTTGTTTGACTTGTTGAAGATTTAAGAAGTATTTAATTGTTTGTTGAAGACCTAAGCAATAAAAAAGAACTTTGTTAAACTTTTTAAGCTTCTAAAGACTTTTTGTATAGGAAAATCCTTAGAGCCTCTCAGCTGAGGCACCCCAGCTTCCCGCTGGGCACAAAGAGCACGTCCTGTTCAAAAGCCAATTGCTATAGGCCCAGCACGCGACAGCACATACATGTTCGGGGGCTGCTGTCCAATGTAGTTTATTATTGGCATTAGTCTTACATGGGTGTTATGGAACCAAAGAGGACCACACCAGCCCTTGATGCCACTCTTGGTTTTGCTCTCATTGCATTAACAGCAAATAACTCTTATCAACATCTTTCTTAAACTATGATACCCAGAATTGGACTCAGTACTTAAGATGATCTCTGACCAAGTTACTTCAGTCTGAATGAGACAAGCACCCACTGATATCATCATTATTATTATTATTATTTGAAACACAACAAGATGAGTCCACAGCAAACACTCTGCTGGCTGTTGTAGTGGATCATACGTCGGACATTTCCCATTATTATTATTATTATTATTATTATTATTATTATTATTATTATGCATAGGAATAGGAATAATAATATATTATTATTATTATTATTATGCATAAATTATTATGCATTTACCCGGCCCTCACTCAGGGTCAACCTACGTCTGAAATGAGTTGAATGCACACAACAACAACAACAACAACAATCATATCTCATCAGTCAAAAGCAGGCCCACACTTCCCATTAAAATACCAATGTTTATATTTGTTAAAATTGTTCTTCATTTTAATTATTACATTGTTTTTGAGTGGTTTTTTTGCACTCCAAATAAGGTATGTGCAATGTGAATAGCAATTCATTCATGGTTTTTTGAAATTATAATCTGGCCCTCCAACAGTTTGAGGGACTGTGACCTGGCCCTCATTTTAAAAAGTTTGAGGATCCCTGGTCTAAATATCTTAGGGATCCCACCCAATTTTATCATGCTAGAATGAGCTGAAAAAACTCTTTGGTGAGATGGAATGTGATTTATTCCAGTAAGGCAATTTCTACCCTCATGTCTGTATAACCTCTTCAGAAAAGAAGGCTAAGAGAGCTACCTGACTGGAGACTTTGCATTGACCCTGCATTGAAAGATAGTTGGACTTGATGGACTATGAGCCTCCTTCCAAATCTAGGACAATAGGATTCATGGCTACTGGATAATAGGGTAAAGATCATTAAGGCTTGTCAATGAGGGATGATAGTGGTCATTGGCAGTTCTTGGGATTCTGGAGCCCTTGTGGATATCCAAATCCATAGATACTCAAGTCCCATTATATACAACAGCAAAGCAAAATGATATCACATATATAACATGGCAAAGAACTCAAGTGAACTCAAGTGAAGTTGAGAGAGCTGGAGAATCTCAACATAATGCTTGGCATGTAGCAGAAATCAAAGTTCACTTTTTGGAACTCTTTTCCTAAATATTGTCAGTCTATGATTGGTTGAATACATGGATGTAAAAGCTGTGAATACAGAGGGCTGACTGTACTTTCCAGAAGTAAGGCAGTTTTGCAAATCCATAGAGATCTACAAATCTTGCCACAAAAGAACAGTTTAATTTTGGTCTACCATTTCAATAGGGGTGAGTCAGATATATATATATTTCTCAAGTGAGGAAAGAGTTTGCTTTGTTGTCTTTAATGTCAAGGAAGCTGTCCACGTTGGAGGCACAGGCTATTTTGAGACAGAGCACAATGCTTGGGTTTTCCCTGCGTCTGGGACAGCTGCTCACATGTTTGGTAGGGGCCTTTGCAGCATTCTAGGCCACCCCATGCTCAAAAATAAGAATAAAATGGGTGGGTGAATATGATCATAAAAATGTGGCTAGTGATGAGATGCATATGAAACCCAGCTTTCTTTAAATTAGTTCAACATCACCTTACCTTTTCTAATGATATCCTTTCTCATCTTAACTGACAACAACAACAAAAATATCTTGACAAACATTGCCATTTCATTTCCTGTAAAAATATTTCAACATCTTTGCATGATGAATTTATTTATTTACAGTATTTATATTCTGCCCTTCTGTTGCAACTCAGAGAAGGCTTCGCTTTTCTCCCAAACACCACCACACAAGAGCTGTAGATTTTGTAGTGTATTGAGAAAAAAAAATCAAATGGGTTCTTGTGGATTTTTTCGGGCTATAGGGCCATGTTCTAGAGGCATTTCTCCTGACGTTTCGCCTGCATCTATGGCAAGCATCCTCAGAGGTAGTGAGGTCTGTTGGAATTAGGACAATGGGTTTATATATCTGTGGAATGGCTGGGGTGGGGCAAAGAGCTCTTCTCTGCTGGAGCTAGGTGTGAATGTTTCAACTGACCACCTTCATTAGCATTTGAAGACCTGGCTGAGCCTGGGAAAATCTTTGGTTGAGAGGTGTTAAGATGTGCCTGGTTGTTTCCTCTCTGCTGTTTTGCTGTTGTAATTTTAGAGTTTTTTAATACTGGTAGCCAGATTTTTTTTCATTTTCATGGTCTCTTCCTTTCTGTTGAAATTGTCCACCTGCTTCTTGTGGATTTCAATGGCTTCTCTGTGTAGTCTGACATGGTGGTTGTTGGTGTGGTCCAGCATTTCTGTGTTCTCAAATAATCTGCTGTGTCCAGGCTGGTTCCTCAGGTGCTCTGCTATGGCTGACTTCTCTGGTTGAAGTAGTCTGCAGTGCCTTTCATGTTCCTTGATGCGTGTCTGGGCAATGCTGCGTTTGGTGGTCCCTCTGTAGACTTGTCCACAGCTGCATGGTACACGGTAGACTCCTGCAGAGGTGAGAGGATCCGTCTTGTCCTTTGCTGAACATAGCATTTGTTGGATTTTCTTGGTGGGTTTGTAGATTGTTTGTATGTTGTGTTTCCTCATTAGCTTCCCTCTGCGGTCAGTGGTTCCCTTGATGTATGGCAAGAACACTTTTCCTCTCAGCCAGGCTCAGCCAGGCCTTCAAATGCTAATGAAGGCGGTCTAGCTTCAGCAGAGAAGAGCTCTTTGTCCCACCCCAGCCATTCCACAGATATATAAACCCATTGTCCTAATTCCAACGGACCTCACTACCTCTGAGGATGCTTGCCATAGATGCAGGCGAAACGTCAGGAGAAATGCCTCTAGAACATGGCCCTATAGCCCGAAAAAACCCACAAGAACCTAGTGATTCCAGCCATGAAAGCCTTCGACAATACAAAAAAAATCAAAGTCAGAAACATAGAACAAGCAATGCAAAGTTCCAAAGACAAAGGTTAAATGCAAAATACAGTTCCATAGGTCCTCAGGTCAAAACATAAAACATAATCACTTAACAATGGTCAAATCAGAGTCCTGAAACACAAGAATCACGATGCAGGAAGCTCAAAGCGTGCTGCTGTAAAGCCAAGATTATTCCATAGAAGCTTTCATGCCCAAAAGCCATGTTGAACTGACACTTTCCCTTTGTTAACTGGAAGCCTAAATGCCTTTTGTTAACATGAAAACATTATGCTCTCGCCAACATGAAAGCATTGCGATGACCTTTCCCTGAGCTAGCTTCTCTTCTGCTGGCTAAGCGTGAACTCCTCCTGACCTGCAAATTAAGGCGTGCTTGCTGGGTCAGGTCACTATCAAGACTTTCTGCACAATCACTATCCCAAGTTACAAACAAGATAGGATCAGTAGGTTTGTTCTTAAGTTGTATTTGTATGTAAGTCAGAAGAGGTAAGGTAAAGGTTTTCCCCTGACATTAAGTCCAGTTGTGGGAGTTGGTGCTGATCTCCATTTCTAAGCTGAAGAGCCGGCATTGTCCGTAGACACCTCCAAGGTCATGTGGCCAGCAGAACAGGTACATGCTGATATTGAGTGTGGTACTGCGCAGTGGTAACAGTGTGTATAGAGGCTTGTCTTCTCCACTTTATCCTCACAACAAACCATGAGGTTGGCCTTGCAGCCTCTCTGTGTGTGTATTCAGCAAGGAATTGAACTTGGCTCACTCAAGTCTTCGGCTGTATCTATATCCTCAAATTATAGCAGTTTGATACCATATTAATTGCCATGGTTGTCAAGCAAAAATTCAGACCATTCTCCAACTTCATATAATTCATTACTAACTGGATATCCAAGAAGTGACTTCTGCTGAAGCTAGAGGATAGAGGCAGTGTAGACAAGCGCTAGTTTCTGGGGCAGCGGAAAACTAGTTTCCTTAATGTGGCTTCCTTTCAAATAGTTAAACATGGCTATCATGTCCAGCTGGAATGTGTCCAGAGGAGGGCGACTAAAATGATCAAGGGTCTGGAGAACAAGCCCTATGAGGAGCGGCTTAAGGAGCTGGGCATGTTTAGCCTGAAGAAGAGAAGGCTGAGAGGAGATATGATAGCCATGTATAAGCATGTGAGAGGAAGTCATAGAGAGGAGGGAGCAAGCTTGTTTTCTGCTTCCTTGCAGACTAGGACGCGGAACAATGGCTTCAAACTACAAGAGAGGAGATTCCACCTGAACATGAGGAAGAACTTCCTGACTGTGAGAGCTGTTCAGCAGTGGAACTCTCTGCCCCGGAGTGTGGTGGAGGCTCCTTTTTTGGAAGCTTTTAAACAGGGGCTGGATGGCCATCTGTCAGGGGTGATTTGAATGCAATATTCCTGCTTCAGGGGTTGGACTGGATGGCCCATGAGGTCTCTTCCAACTCTTTGATTCTATGATTCTATGATTCTATGTCAACCATCTTCATAGCCAGCTCCCCAAGTCACTCCCTATAGAAAGTGGTTCTCAACTGGCTGGGATTTCTGGGAGTTGTAGGCCAAAAAAATTCCAAAAACGATAAACACTAGGTTAAAGTCACAGGCTAAAAAAAGAAATTGAGACAGAACATAAAATTATCATTCAAAGTGCAGCTCAAACCCAAATCTTGATCATCCCTTTAATTTAGAACACCAAATATAGATGTGAATCAAGTGTCATGCAAGTTGATCATCAAGAAAGACTGTAATGTTGATCATCAAGCCAGACTTCTGTTTTAAATAGAACAGGGAATGATGATGGCTTTGGGCTGTTGTAGGTTTTTCCGGGCTATATGGCCATGTTCTAGAGGCATTTTCTCCTGACGTTTCGCTTGCATCTATGGCAAGAGGATGCTTGCCATAGATGCAGGCGAAACGTCAGGAGAAAATGCCTCTAGAACATGGCCATATAACCTGGAAAAACCTACAACAACCCAGTGATTCCGGCCATGAAAGCCTTCAACAATACGATAATGGTTTTTTTAATGTAATAGTTAGGATCAAATGTGCTGAAGTGTAGAGGGCTGCTTGCTGTATGCTTCTAAAAGCAGTGTTCATCAAATATGGCCCATGGTGCGTCAAACTACCATACTTTTTGGATTGGTGCTCCCTCAAGTGGCGGTACATGTCTATTTGTCACACTATGTGAATGTGTTTTGTGATAGGAAGATAAACATGGGATTATATAACTACAACAACAACAACAACAGGATTAAGCTGTAAGATTTATTGCTGAGACACTCATCTCTGAGGAAATCTCATTGTGGGAGAAGAAACAAGTATAGCACAAAGAATATACTGGGGATCACAACCAGACACAGTGAAGACATCTGCCCTTGCGCTGTGCTACTCTGCTGCTGAGTATGCATGCCCTGTGTGGAACACATCTCACCACACTAAAACAGTGGATGTGGCTCTTAATGAGACATGCTGCATCATCACAGCGTGCCTGTGCCCTACACCACTGGAAAAATTACACTGTTTAGCCGGTATCACACCACCTGACATCCGCCGGGAAGTTGCAGCCAATAGTGAAAGGACCAAGGCAGAGACATCTCCAGCTCATCCCTTGTTTGGGTATCAGCCAGCACGTCAACGACTTAAATCAAGAAATAGTTTTCTTAGATCTACAGAGACACTCGCTGGAACACCTCAGCAAGCGAGAGTCCAAAAGTGGCAGGCTCAAATCCAGAACCTCAACCAATGGCTGATACCAAATGATACTACCCCCTGGGCACACAGAAGACTAGGCGACTTGGAAGGCGCTGAACAGACTGCGCTCTGGCACCACGAGATGCAGAGCCAACCTTCAGAAATGGGGCTACAAAGTGGAATCCTCGACATGCGAGTACAGAGAGGAGCAAACCACTGACCACCTGCTGCAATGCAACCTGAGATCTGCCACATGCACAATGGAGGACCTTCTTGCGGCAACACCAGAGGCACTCCAAGTGGCCAGATACTGGTCAAAGGACATTTAATCAACTACCAAGCTTGCAGATTCTGTGTTTTGTCTGTCTGTCTGTTTGTTTGTTTTGTTAAAAAGGTAATACAAATGTCTGGCTGCTCCTGACTTAGACGATCCCTTGTTTTCCGGGGATGATTGTCTTCCAATATTCTTGTGGGTCCGTATGTGGCTGTTGAGCCCTATTCTTGCTCTGCATCTTGCTCCTGACACAATAAATAAATACAAAGAATATATTTTTCTTTTAAAGTCTATTAGACCCAACACCTAGCTGGATACTAGAACTATGAACCCTAATCATCCATATAGTAGGACTTAGGCCCCTTCTACACTGCCATATAATCCAGATTCCCAAACTATCCTTTTGCATGAAGATGGAGAAATTTGAATTGGTACAGGTTGAGCATCACTTTAAAAACTACATACCCTATAATTCTATAGCATGGGGTGACGGCAGTTAAAGTGGGATCAAAGTGCTATAATTCAGCAATGTGGATGGCTTCTCTAGGCCTTAACCCAGTGTTTCTCAACCTGGGGGTCGGGACCCCTGGGCGGGTCGCGAGGGGGTGTCAGAGGGGTCACCAAAGGTTCTGTGTTGGAAGTTTGGCCCAATTCTATCGTTGGTCGTGTTCGGAATGTTCTTTGATTCTAGATGAACTATAAATCCCAGCAACTACAACTCTCAAATGTCAAGGTCTATTTTCTCCAAACTCATTGTCAGATGTCTCAGTTCCACGCTGTGTGGCTCTGGAGGAATCTCCTATGAAGGATCACGCAGAGAATCACAAGTGGAGTAGACATCAACACGTTTATTGTTCGGAATACAAGAGCTTCAACTACAGGCCTCCTATATAGTACTAACTAGCATACCATAAATCATACACTCAGGTATCCTGGTGCCTTTACCATTTCAAAGCCTTTCCATCTCAAGGCCCATTTCCTCCCTTACCTTTGGCACCTAGTCCCATTACCATATCAAAGCCCTCCCATATCAAAGCCCAGTTCTCCCCTCACCCTTGGCAGCTCAGTTTTATGGCTGCCCCGTTTGTCCTGCATTTCCTTTTGGCCCAATGTCCCATGGCCATGTGGTTTGTGTCACTTGTATGGCATGATCTAGAGATCATGACATCACGCCCCCTCCCAAAGGAGTTCCCCCCCTATTGTTAGAGGGTTTCTGTGGGTATTGTGTGTGAAACCTTTTGATGAGGTCAGGTGCGTGTATGTCAGCTTTCTTTACCCACTCAGATTCACTGGGAGGAAAGTGTTTCCACCGGACGAAATATTGTAGAGTGTTTTTCCAGATCCTGGAATCTAGGATTTCCGCCACTTCGTAGTGTTGGTTGTTCCCTATCATGATGGGTGGGGGAGGAGGATTAACTGGGTGCCATTGGCTGCTCTCTGGAGCTGGCTTGAGCAAGCTGAAGTGAAATACTGGGTGAATCATTCTGTAGCTCTTTGGGAGCTCTAGTTCAGCAGTCACTTCATTGACCAACCTCTTCACCCCAAAGGGTCCAATGAACCTAACTGCCAATTTCTTGCTCGGCTGTCTAGTTTTTAAGTATTTGGTGGAGAGGTACACCTGTTGGCCTGGCTTGAGGTCCCACCCTGGCTTCCTGTGTTTGTCTGCTTGTTTTTTGTAAGCTGCCTTGGCCTCATCGAGTGCCTGAGTGATGACTGGCCATGCCTCTTTGATGCGTGCCATCCACTCTGTAAAGGGGATGGGGTCAGACTGGATGATCTCTGGGGTTGGCAAGGTGCGGAGATTTTGACCGTAAACTATCTCAAAAGGGGAGTGCCCTGTGCTGGAATGCAGAGCGTTGTTATAAGCTACTTCTGCATAAGGCAACATTTTGGACCAATTATCCTGCTGGTAGTTTGTGTAGCATCTCAAGTATTGCTCCAGCACTTGGTTGATCCTCTCTGTTTGCCCATCAGTCTGGGGGTGGTACGCTGTGCTAAGGGCTTGCTTGGCCCCTAACTGGCGGAGGAACGCTTTCCAAAACCTGGAGACAAATACTGGGCCTCGATCTGTTATGACCTTGGAAGGGGCCCCATGGTGCTTGTAGCAATTTTCTATGTACATCTGTGCCAGTTGCTCTGCATTGGGCATGCCTCTGCATGGAATAAAATGAGCTTGTTTAGAGAACAGGTCTACTACTACCCAAATCGTGGTTTTCCCATTACTAGGAGGGAGATCAACAATGAAATCCATGCTGATATGTTCCCAGGGAGCTCTGGGGGTCTCCAATGGGCGCAGGAGACCTGATGGTTTGCCCCCACCACCCTTTGCTGTGGCGCAGACTGGGCATTGGTGGACATATGCTTTCACATCCTTTCGCATAAATGGCCACCAATGCTTCCTCCTCAGCACATGCAAAGTTTTTACAAATCCAAAGTGTCCTGCTGTTTTGTGATCATGGTGATCTTGGAGGGCCTGCTTTCTTTGGTCCTCCGGGACATAAATTTTGTTGCCTTTCAGCCACACCCCATCCTGGTAACTCAATTCGTGATGGTGTTCCCTGAGCCACTGATCCCTAATCTCCCCGTCTGTGAGAGGCATAGCCTCCAGGTCCAGCCTCTCTTTGCCTGCCTGGCTTCTGGTGAGCACCCCCATGCCTAGTTGAGTGCGTGTAAAGATTGTCCCTATAGTGTCTTGTTTGCTTGCATTGTGCTGTGGCAGTCTAGATAAGCTGTCTGCTAAGAAATTCTCTTTCCCTGGAAGGTATTTCAGCTCAAAGTCGAATCTGGAGAAGAATTTGGCCCACCTCAATTGCTTTGGGGTCATTTTGCGTGGCGTTTGGAGTGCCTCCAGGTTCCTGTGGTCAGTGTACACTACAAATTTGTGAGGGGTCCCTTCCAAAAGGTGCCGCCAGGCTTCTAAAGCAAATTTGACGGCTGCTGCCTCCTTTTCCCAGATTGGCCAGTGTGTTTCCGTTGCATTGAATTTCCTTGAGAGATAACTACATGGGCGCAAGACGCCTTTGTCATCTTTCTGTAGTAATACTGCCCCCGTGGCCGCATCACTGGCGTCCACTTGTATAACAAAAGGGTGTTGTGTGTCTGGGTGTTTCAGTATGGGCTCTGAGCTCATGAGGCATTTTAGCATTTCAAAAGCCTCTTGGGCTTCCTTGCTCCAAGGCAATTTGGTGCCTGGCTTGGGTTTACCTTCTGTTTGTTTTCCCCCTCCCTTCCTCTTTGTTTTGAGCATGTCAGTGAGGGGTAAGGCTATTTGGGCAAAGTTGGGAATGAATTGCCTGTAGAAGTTTGCAAATCCCAGGAAGCTTTGTAGCTGTCTCCTGGTTCTGGGGGGTTCCCACCCCACTATTGCCTCTACTTTGCTGGGATCCATCTCAATGCCCTGTGCTGATATCCTGTACCCTAGGTAATCCAGTTTGTCCTGGTGGAAGGCACACTTTGGCAGTTTGACATATAGTTGGTTGGCAAGCAATTTTTTGAGGACTTCCCTGACCAGCTGCACATGCGAGTGCATGTCCTGTGTGTGTATGAGGACGTCATCGAGGTAACAGAGCACCCCGTTGCCAAGGTGTTCCCTTAGCACTTCATTGATGAGATTTTGGAACACTGCTGATCCATTTTTTAAACCAAAACTCATTACTTCAAATTCATATTTTCCTAATACAGTGTTTATCGCTGTTTTGTATTGATCCCCCTCTCTAATCCTCACCCTGTGGAAGGCTTCTTTCAAGTCCAATTTGGTGAAGATCTTGCCTGTGCTAAGTTGTGCTAGCATGTCCTTAATCAAGGGGAGGGGGTAGGCCTGAGTGGCACTAACGGCATTCAAATTTTTGTAATCAGTGACCAGCCGTAGTGAATGGTCCTTCTTTTCCCTGAAGAAGACTGGTGCGCCTAAGGGTGACATGGAGGGTCGAATGAAGCCCCTGGCCAAGTTCTTGTCTATGAATTCTTTCAGTGCGGCCCTCTCTTTGGGGGTCATGGGATACGTTCTCTGTTTAGGCATTGGGGCATTGGGCAGGATTTCTATGGCACAGTCTGTGTCTCGGTGAGGAGGCAGTTTGTCACTCTCCTTCTCATCAAAGACCTCTGCTAAGTCTGCATATTCTGGGGGGATTTGCGGGCTTTCTGGCTCCACCCTCTGTTCTGATGCCTGTGGGCTGCTGCCCCCCTCCTCCCCCAGTGCTTGAGGAGTCTGTGCTGCAAGCCCTCCCAGGCCTCCCCCCCCTGCTTGGGCGTGAGGGATTCCTGAGGCTGCAATGATGTCTTCTGTTGCCTGTGTGCCCCCTCCCTCTCCCCCCTGTGGTGAAGGAGTGAGTGTGTAGCATCCCCTGGCAGCACTTCCCTGCTCTCTTGCCTTCAAATTTACCATAGGCTGGCCCTTGTTTCGCCCATGAGCCTCACACGCAGGATCTGTGAAACATATTTTCCCCTCCCTCCATTTCACCATGGGGTTGTGAAGTTTCAGCCAATCTAGCCCCAGAACTAATGAAAATCTGGCCGTGGGAGCAATGATAAAAGAGATGGACTCCTGATGTTCTCCCACCCCCAGCAATACACATTTGGTCTTATATTTGCAAAGTCCCCCCTTCATCTCGCTCCCATCCATCTGCACAAAGGTTATTGGGGAGCGGAGTTTTACCTTGTCCAGTCCCATTCTAGTAGCTGTCTCAGGCTTTATTATGGATTTTGTGCACCCTGAGTCCAAGATAGCATTTACTGTCAAGTCTCTTCCAGTCCCCTCCTTGCACAACCGCACTCTCAGCCAGAAAGGAGAGTCGGTGCCACTCACCACTGTTTTGAAGCGCCGCTTCCTTGCTGGCTGGCTTGGAGAAGAGTCAATGTCAGTCTCTGCTGCTTTGGCGCGCCGCTTTCCCACTGCCTGGAAGTCGACGCGCATTACTCCAGGCAATCTTCGTTTCCCGAAAGCTCTCCGCTGTCTGATGAGTCGTTCTGGGGGGCTGCAAGGGTGGTCCCAGGCTGTTTCTGTTGCTTCGCTGCCAGTGCTGTGGCCTGGTTCTTTCTCCCCTGGTTCAGGTTCCCCTTCTGCTGGTTTTCTCCAGGTTTGTGCCCGGCAGGTTTCCTTCCGCTTCCTGGACAGGAGCCGGCCAAATGCCCCTCACCACCACATCGTAGGCAAAGGCCCAGCTTCCACCTCCGTTCCTTTTCCCCCGGATCGAGCCTGTCTCTGCTCCTGGGAGAGGTGCTGTCCTTCTTCCCTGCGCTTCTGGCGAGCCAGGGTTGCTTTTGGCGGGCTCTTTTTATTTCTTCCTTCACCATCTCTGCCTTGCCGGCCGCATCCACCCATCCCATCAGGGTGTCTGGGCTGCCCCTGGCTAGCACCCACTCCAACAGGTCTGTTCTCAAGCCATCCTTGAACACTTGGATCCTGAAGGCCTCATTCCATTCAGGAAGCTGGGAGGCCAATCTCCTGAATTCCAAGGCAAAGTCCTGAATGGAGCGGGAGCCTTGCTTCAGGCTCATTAGCTTTGCCCTGGCTCTGTCTTTGCGGAGGGGGTCCTCAAAGCGCGACCTCAGGGCCAACATGAAGGCATCCAAGTGGTTCAGCTCCGGGGCGTTGATGTCATACAATGCCAGGAGCCATTCAGACGCTGCCCCTTGCAACTGGTCAGCCACATGTTGGACCTTGTCCGTCTCATCTGCAAAGGAGCCTGCCCACTTAGCCATGAAGGCAGCCACTCTCGTCAAAAAGAAGGGCAACTTCTCTGGGTCCCCATCAAAGGCAGCTCGGAGCTTCATCTCCCCTTTGTGCTGTGGCTGGGCCCGGCCCCCCTCTCCCTCACTCCTCTGCCGATGGGGGGAAGGGGCTGCTGCCGAGGGGCCGGGGGAGGTTACCTGCAGAAGGGAAGGAGCGGCTGCTGGAATGCTGGGGCTTGCATCCTGACCCCTCAGGCCGCTGTCTTGTCTCAGGAGCAAGGAATTGAGCAGTTCCTTTACTTGTGCTAATTCTTGCCTCATCTCCTGCATTCCTGGGCTCTCCGTCGAATGAGGAAGGCCATACTCCCAGCCAGTCCTTGGCCAGGCCCTGTGAAGGATCCCCGGCTGACTCGGAGTCACTCGCCAGCGGCTGGTCATGGTTGGAGCAGCTGCTGCTTGTGGAAGGGTGGGGGACCCTGCCAGCTCCCCTCCATCGGAGCTTGCTTCTTCCCCCGAGAGGTCTGCCAGTTGGTTGCCAGCAGTGTCAAGCCCTCTCTCTTCTCCCTCCATGTTTTTGGTAGGTAGAAGCTAGAGAGAGTGAGTGATTCCGAACAAATTGTCAGATGTCTCAGTTCCACGCTGTGTGGCTCTGGAGGAATCTCCTATGAAGGATCACGCAGAGAATCACAAGTGGAGTAGACATCAACACGTTTATTGTTCGGAATACAAGAGCTTCAACTACAGGCCTCCTATATAGTACTAACTAGCATACCATAAATCATACACTCAGGTATCCTGGTGCCTTTACCATTTCAAAGCCTTTCCATCTCAAGGCCCATTTCCTCCCTTACCTTTGGCACCTAGTCCCATTACCATATCAAAGCCCTCCCATATCAAAGCCCAGTTCTCCCCTCACCCTTGGCAGCTCAGTTTTATGGCTGCCCCGTTTGTCCTGCATTTCCTTTTGGCCCAATGTCCCATGGCCATGTGGTTTGTGTCACTTGTATGGCATGATCTAGAGATCATGACACTCCACCAGTATTCACATTTGGGCATATTGAGCATTCGTGCCGAGTTTGGTCCAGATCCATCATTGTTTGAGTCCACAGTGCTCTCGGGATGTAGGTGAACTACAACTCCAAAACTCAAGGTCAATGCCCACCAAACTCTTCCAGTATTTTCTGTTGGTCATGGGAGTTCTGTGTGCCAAGACTGGTTCAATTCCATTGTTGGTGGAGTTCAGAATGCTCTTTGATTGTAGGTGAACTATAAATCCCAGCAACTACAACTCTCAAATGACATAATCAATCTTCTTCCAATCCCACCAGTATTCAGATGTGGGTGTATTGGGTATTTGTGCCAAATTGGGTCCAGTGAATAATAATACATCCTGCAGATCAGATATTTACATTACGATTCATAACAGTAGAAAAATTACAGTTATGAAGTAGCAACAAAAATAATGTTCTGGTTGGGGGTCACCACAACATGAGGAACTGTATTAAGGGGTCGCGGCATTAGGAAGGTTGAGAACCACTGCCTTAACCTTTAACGAGCTTCAGAAATAGCAATGGAGAACATATGTTATTGAATTTTTAATTTTTTACATAAGCTGCCCCGAGTCCCTTTGGGGAGGGTCCAAAAATAAAGTTGTTGTTGTTGTTATTACTATTACTATTATTATTATTATTATTATTATTATTATTATTATTATGGCCATTTGGTCATTGATACTTTCTCTGCTGTAGCCAGCAATGCCAATGGTCAAGGATGCTGGGAGCAATAGTCCTTTTATATATGGTGAGTCATCTATTTGGAAGGTGAAGGTAGGTTGGCCAGGTAAAGGTGAAGATGGCTTTAAGCACAGGATGTCCCATGCAAGAAGGTGGCTGAGTTCAATCTAGGACAGTGTTTCGATTTGCTCCGTCTGTATGTTCTCATCTCAGGACTGGGAGAGCGGCCAGAGTATTCGGAGAGAAATGATTGGCAGCAGCAACAGCCGGCATTGCAATGCAGATGTTTCCCATGGAGATTAATTCTGCCAACTGACACCCAAGTAACGTAAATATTATTATTATTCAAAAGGGTGCAAGCCAAGTTTGCAGAGTGCAAGAACAAAAGGGAAGCCAATCTGAAATAGTAATAACAAGAAGGGACAATAAGAAAGAAAGTGGTCATGCAACGTGGATTATATGGATGAAGTTGGCTTTTCTGAGGACTTTATCACACAAACCCATTATTATTATTATATCCTCACCTCTGAGGATGCTTGCCATAGATGCAGGCGAAACGTCAGGAGAAATGCCTCTAGAACATGGCCATATAGCCCGAAAAAACCCACAAGAACTTTATTATTATTATTATTATTATTATTATTATTATTATTATTAAACTTTATTTGTACTGATACACGGATAGAGGATATATACTGTATTGAGCGCCCCCAATATTGCAACTCTCTTCAATAGCACCTAAACACCAATTCGTAGTCCTACAATCATATAATCCTTCAATAGTACTGATTCACTTGCACCGATTCACTAATTCGTATTCCTACCATTGTATGATCCTTGAGTAGCATTGATTCAGTTGCACTGGTTTGCCAATTCCTAAGCCTACGATCATATAGTCCTTTTATATTATATTATATATATTACATGTAATATTACTAATATTTTTTTTACTTAGGCGATCCCTCGTAGTCCGAGGATGATGGTCCTCCAAATGTAGAGTCCTGGCGGTGGGTCCGTAGGTGACTGTGGAGCCCTATTCTTGATCTGCATCTTCTCCCACAGTGAGGGCATCGGTTTCCAGGTGGAAGGCGGTCCCGGTCGGGGTTGGCTTGGCACGCATTCCTCTTAGCACATTTCTCTCTTTCACCCTCCATTCGTGCCTCTTCAAATTCTGCAGCACTGCTGGTCACAGCTAACCACCAACTGGAGTGCTCAAGGGCCAAGTTCTCAGTGTCTATGCCAGAGTTTTTAAGGTTGGCTTTGAGCCCATCTTTAAATCTCTTTTCCTGTCCTCCAACATTCTGTTTTCTGTTCTTGAGTTCGGAGTAGAGCAACTGCTTTGGGAGACGGTGGTTGGGCATCCGGATGACATGGCCAGTCCAGTGGAGTTGATGGTGGAGGACAATCGCTTTAATAATGGTGGTCTTTGCTTCTTCCAGCACGCTGACGTTTGTCCGCCTGTCTTCCCAAGAGATTTGTAGGATTTTTCGGAGGCAGCGCTGATGGAATCGTTCCAGGAGTTGCATGTGATGTCTGTAGACAGTTCACGTCTTGCTGGCGTATAGTAGGGTTGGGAGGGGAATAGCTTTATAAACCAGCACCTTCGTATCCCTACAGATGTCCTGGTCCTCAAACACTCTCTGCTTCATTCGGAAAAATTCTGCACTCGCAGAGCTCAGGCGGTGTTGTATTTTGGTGTCAATGTTGACTTTTGTGGAGAGGTGGCTGCCAAGGGAGCGGAAATGGTTGACATTTTCTAATGTTACACCATTAAGCTGTATCTCTGGCATTAGAAAGGGATTGGCTGGTGACGGCTGGAAGAGCACTTTGGTTTTCTCAGTGTTCAATGACTCCTCTAACACCCCCTCATGACCCCCCAGGGATCCATCAGCTCCGCTGGACCGGCCACATTGTCCGGATGCCTGACCACCGGCTCCCAAAGCAGTTGCTCTACTCCGAACTTAAGAACGGAAAACGGAACGTTGGTGGACAGGAAAAGAGATTTAAAGATGGGCTCAAAGCCAACCTTTAAAACTCTGGCATAGACACTGAGAACTGGGAAGCCCTGGCCCTTGAGCGCTCCAACTGGAGGTCAGCTGTATCCAGTAGTGCTGCAGAATTTGAAAGGGCACGAATGGAGGGCGAAAGAGAGAAACGTGCCAAGAGGAAGGCGCATCAAGCCAACCCTGACCAGGACTGCCTTCCACCTGGAAACCAATGCCCTCACTGCGGGAGAAGATGCAGATCAAGAATAGGGCTCCACAGTCACCTACGGACCTACCAGAACACTGATCCTGGAAGACTATCCTACTTGGCCAACGAGGGATCGCCTAAGTAAGTAAGTCCTCTGAAATAAAATTTACAGTACCTGGTATCCATTGGTGGTCTCCCATCCAAGTCTTAGCCAGGGGCGACCCTGCTTAGCATCCAAGATCGGGCAGAACCTTTATTGATTTTAGACCACGTGCTAAAGAAGAGTCAGCGGTGTGATGAAGCAGCAAATAATGCCAATGCAGTTCTAGGTTGCATCAACAGAACAATAGTTTCCAGCATTCAAACCATCAGAATTCTCTTTCTGACACAGATCCTCCAGACGACCTTTCCCCAATTTGGCACCTCCAGATGTTTTGGAGAACACATTCCATAACCCCAAGCTAGCTTTTCCAGATGTTTCTTAGGAACTTCTAAGCAAGCAACAGCATGCAAAATATATTGTAATGTGAGTCTTTTTGACACCCACGTTGCATCCTTGTTTTCCAATGTTGTATTATTGTTGTCCTCCTGGCATTTTTGGTAGGTGTTTTTACAACTGGAAGAGAATAAATCCCCACTGAATCTGTGGGAGGGTTTCGGCCTCCTCATAATAGAACCGGATTGCAACAGCTGGACTCCATTAGTAAAAGCTTGTCCCCGAGGAATGACCAAAACATGCTATCAAAATAGATGAGTCAGTAGGACCTTTACTCCTGTGTTTGAACTCATGATGAAATGAGAAATTAAGGTGTTCCATATCATTGTATACATGACTATCCTTCCAATGAGAGGCTAAAGTATAATATAATATATTGTAATATTATAATGTAATGCAATATATTACTACTGCTAATATCTCATAATTATATATTTATATTACATGTAATATTACTAATAATATTAAAATATAATGGTATATTATATATTACAATATAATGGAACTCTGTAAGACGAACGCTGAGCATGAGAATAGTTTTATTGATGTGTTATATACTGATTGTTTTTAACTGTGATAATTGTTTTAACTATGGTTTTATACGTTATGTGTATGTTGTGCAATCATTGAACTGTGCCTTTCTGTAAGCCGCCCCGAGTCCCCCCTCGGAGGTTGGGAAGGGCGGGGTAGAAGTACCTGAAATGAATAAATAATATAGTACAATATAGTAATATTGTACTATTCTTATGCTAATAATTATATAAAATTTACAGTACCTGGTATTCATTGGTGGTCTCCCATCCAAGTCTTAGCCAGGGGTGACCCTGCTTAGCATCCATCTCCAAAAGCAGTTATTCTACTCCCAACTCAAGAATGGAAAAAGGAACATTGAAGGACAGGAAAAGAGACTGAAACTGTGGCATAGACACCAAGAACTGGGAAGCCCTGGCCCTTGAGCGCTCTAACTGGAGGTCAGCTGTGACCAGCAGTGCTGCAGAATTCGAAGAGGCACGAATGGAGGGCGAAAGGGAGAAACGTGCCAAGAGAAATGCACATCATGCCAACCCTGACCAGGACCGCATTCCATTGGAAACCGATGTCCTCACTGCAGGAGAACATGTGGATCAAGAATAGGGCTCCACAGCCACCTACGGACTCACTCACATCTGGAAGATCATCATCCTCAAGCTATGAAAGGCGGTCCCGGTCCTAGTGTTGGCTTTGTCAGTGTATTTTATGTATGATGTATGTTTAAATATAATTTTATGTAGTAGCATGAAAATTGTAATAGAATTGTATTGCAAGAATGTATGTTTACAGAGAACGCTGTGAGAATGTGACCCTGAATTCTTGCTGTGTGCAAGTTTAGAGAGTGCCAGAGATAACCTCCCTTCCAGCTGCAGTTTAAGTGCCTATCTCTTTCGTTTTGTGTTCTCCACGTTTGTCTGCTGATGGCGTATGTTGTATTTTTGAACTGCTCAAGTAAACCTGAAACCTGCTTTTTACCAGAGACTCCAGAGTCCATTATTCAGTGCTTCCGCGATTATTTTGCCCACGTTAACAGGCTTGACACGCCTTGCTCTTGGCACGTTTCTCCCTTTCGCCCTCCATTCGTGCCTCTTCGAATTCTGCAGCACTGCTGGTCACAGCTGACCTCCAGTTAGAGCGCTAAAGGACCAGTTTTATATAGATGCCTGCACTGATTGACTTGGCAACTTCATTCATTCCATAGCACAACATCTGGCACTCTTCCCAAGGCAAAGAGACTGCCAGGCTGCCTTCTTCAGCATCCGGCCACTAGAGGGAGTAAGAGCATAGCTTTAGGATTTGCCAATAGGAGACAGGAGGGAAGAGCTAAGCCGACCGGGCATGCGCAGTGGCAGCTTTTATAGCCAGGCGGTGTGAAACGAGTGCATGCGCACACATCCTCCGCTCAAATTCTCCCCCTGCGCACGCACAGTTGTGTTTTGCCGTAATTAGGCGGCAGCGCCCCCTTTTGGCTGTCTCTCTCTTTCCTTATCCCTTGGCCACGCCCCCTTCTCTCGCTCTTGCCTCTTTCTGTCATTAATTCCAATTGTTCTCTATGAACCAAGCCCTCTGTTGCCACGCCCCCTTTGTAGCCCCGCCCCCTTTGTACTCTTCAAGTCCCGCCTACTAAAGGGGCGCGAAGATGCCTTGTCTCGCCATTTCAACGAGAATGGAGAAAACGGGCGTGGCCTATATGAGGGCGTGACCAAACCAGACCACACCCTCTTCTCACGCTTTCTTTAGGGACCTCTCCCTAAAGTGGGGAGGGTGGAGATTCCTTTGCGCATGCGCTCTTTTATTTACGAAGTGAGGGAAATGGTCAGTTCTTTGGCCACGCCCCTTCTCTCCCTTTCCCTCCTCGGAAGATTCTTCTGCGCACGCGCTATCTTTCGCATTATCTCCCTTACCCATTGAGGGAAACGGACAGACCCTTGGCCACGCCCCCTTCTAGGCCACGTCCCTTCCTTCCCTTTCCTTCTCCCTCCTCGGAAGATCCTTCTGCGCACGCGCACTCTTTCTCATTATCTCCCTTAGCAAGTGAGGGAAATCCAGTTCTTTGGTCACGCCCCCTTCTAAGCCACGCCCCTTCCCTTCCTTTACTTTCCCCTACTCGGAGATTCTGCTGCGCATGCGTACTCGTTCCCGCTTTTGACCACGCCCCTTTAAGGCCACGCCCCTTCTCTCCCTTTCCGCTCTTCGGGGATCTTTCTGCGCACGCGCATTCTTTCTCGCTATCTACCTTACCAAGTGAGAGAAACAGACAGGTCCACGCCTCCTTTAGGCCACGCCTTCCCTCTTTCTCGCTCTCTCTTTTACAAAGAGAAATGCAGCCCCCTTGGCCACGCCCCCTCTAAGGTCACGCCCCTTCTCTCCCTTTCCTCTCCTTTCTGCGCACGCGCACACTTTCTCGCTCTGTCCCTTATCAAGTGAGAGAAACAGACAGGTCCTTGGCCACGCCTCCTCTAAGGCCGCGCCCCTTCTCTCCCTTTCCTTTCTGCGCACGCGCACACTTTCTCGCTCTGTCCCTTACCAAGTGAGAGAAACAGACAGGTCCTTGACCACGCCCTCTTTAAGGCCACGCCCCTTCTCTCCCTTTCATGTCCTCGGAGAGCCTTTCCTTCTCTTTTACAAAGAGAAATGCAGCCCCCTTTAGGCCACGCCCCCTTTTAAGGCCACGCCCCTTCTCTCCCTTTCCTCTCCTCGGAGATCCTTCTGCGCACGCGCACTCTTTCCCGCTATCTCCCTTACTAAGTGAAGAAAATGGACAATTCCTTGGCCACGCCCCTTCTTTCTTGGCCACGCCCATTCCGTTTGGGTCACGCCCCCTTTCACCTTTTGTCTTGTCCGGCTCCCATTCCTTCCAGCCCTTCTTCGGCCACGCCCCCTTTCCCCTCCAACAGC
Source organism: Anolis sagrei (assembly GCF_037176765.1). NCBI lineage: Eukaryota > Metazoa > Chordata > Lepidosauria > Squamata > Anolidae > Anolis > Anolis sagrei. The sequence continues at coordinate 6,966,920 of NC_090023.1, forward strand.
CACGCCCCCTTTTCCAACTCCCTGTCGACCGCTAGGTGGCGCGAGCTTCTCACACGCGCGCGCCGTCCCTTCCCTTCCCTCCCTCCCTCCCAATTTGGCCACGCCCCCTGCACTCCCGGCCACGCCCCCTCCTCATCCTCGCGCCGCCCCTCCCACCGCTCGCTTCGGCTGCTGCTGCTGCAGAAGGAGAAGAAGAAGGAGAAGAAGGACCGCGTCTGGCGTCTCCTTCTCTTTGCCGCTCTTCTTATTACTACTGCCGCCGCCGTCCAGGGCGGGGAAGGGATTGATGTGGAGGCCCAGAGCGGCCCCGCCGCCGCCGCCATGCAGCCCCCGCCGAGGAAGGTGAGCCCAGAGAGAGAGAGGGAGGGAGAGAGGCGCCTCACGACGGAGGGGGGCTTCAGAGAGAGGGAGGGAGGGAGGCCATGATGGGGAGCCTGAGGTGAAAAGGAATGCCTGCCTGAGGAGGAAAGGGGCGGCAAGGGATGGGGAAGGGGCCTGGCCAGGGAGAGAGTGGAGGGCTGCCAAGGTCGCCTCGGGAGGGAGGGAGGGAAAGGAGGTGGGGGCATCCCCATTATTCATTAATTAATTCATTATTATTACTATTATTATTATGAGGAGGCCCTATTCCTAGAGCAATCATAAGGTATCGTTATTGGCTGACAAGGTGTCACAAGAAGAAGAGGTGGTGGCAGCAGCAGGTGTATTGTTATCACTATTGGCTGACAAGGCAGAATACTATTATTATTATAATATATTATTAGTAGTATTGGCTGACAAGGCAGCATACTACTACTATATTATTATTATTATTGGCTGACAAGGCAGCATACTACTATTATAATATTATATTATTACTATTGTCTGACAAGGCGGCATACTATTATTATAATAATATATTATTATTATTAATGGCTGACAAGGCAGTATACTACTATATTATTATTATTGTTGTTATTATTATTATTATTGGCTGATAAGGCAGCATGCTACTATTATAATATATTATATTATTACTATTATATTATTACTATTGTCCGACAATGGGGCATGCTATTATTATAATTTATTATTATTATTATTGGCTGACAAGGCAGCATACTATTATATTATTATTAGCTGATAAGACACCATACTACTATTATAATATTATATTATATTATTACTATTATATTATTACTATTGGCTGACAAGGCGGCATGCTATTATTATTATATTATTATTATTATTATTATTATTATTATTGGTTACAAGGTGGTATACTACTGCTATATTATTATTCTTGTTATTGGCTGATAAGGCAGCATACTACTATTATAATATTATATTATTACTATTGTCTGACAAGGGGACATGCTATTACTATAATATATTATTATTATTATTGTTATTATTATTGGCTGACAAAGCAGCATACTCTTATTATATTATATTATTATTGGCTGATAAGGCGGTATACTATTATATTGTTATTATTGGCTGATAAGGCAGCATACTACTATTATTATATTATATTATTACTATTATATTATTACTATTGTCTGACAATGGGGCATGCTATTATTATAATTTATTATTATTATTCTTATTATTGGCTGACAAGGCAGCATGCTATTATTACAATACATTATTATTATTATTATTATTATTGGCTGATAAGGCACCATACTATTATATTATTATTATTGGCTGATAAGGCAGCGTACTACTATTATAATATTATATTATTAGTATTGGCTGACAAAGCAGCATTCTAATATAATAGTAATACATGATTATTACTACTATTGGCTGACAAAGCAGAATATATTATTGTTGTTATTGGCTGACAAGGCAGCATACTATTATTATAATATATTATTAGTATTATTGGCTGACAAGGCAGCATACTATTATATTATTATTATTATTATTGGCTGATAAGGCAGCATACTACTATTATAATATTATATTATTACTATTGTCTGACAAGGGGACATGCTATTACTATAAAATATTATTATTGTTATTATTGGCTGACAAGGCAGCATACTATTATATTATTATTATTGGCTGATAAGGCAGCATACTATTATAACAATATATTATTAGTATTATTGGCTGATAAGGCAGCTTACTATTATATTATTATTATTGGCTGACAAGGCAGCATACTACTATTATAATATATTATTACTATTGGCTGATAAGGCGGCATACTATTATTATAATATTGTATTATTATTGGCGGACAAGATAGCATACTATTATTATACTATTATTATTTTTGTCTGACAAGGCGGCATACAATGATAGTATTATTGTCTGACAAGGCAACATACTATTATTATAATATTATATTATTACTATTGTCTGACAAGGTGGCATACTATTATTATTATTACCTGACAAGGTAGCATCCTATATTATTATTATTATTATTATTATTATTATTGCTGTTATTGGTTGACAAGGTGGCATAGAAAAGAAGGAGGTGGCTGCCATATGGGAGCAGAGGTATGATGGAACTGACCAGGTAAAGTGTAAAGGAGAAGGACACACACCTAGCTGAAAGGTGCCAGAGGCTTCATAGAGTTGTGGAGTGAATCAGTGAGGATATCTTTTGGAGAAGGGGCTCTTTTGTGTGCCTTGGCTTCTTGTGAGCATAAGGATATGCCACCGCTGCCCGTATCTGTGGTATTAAGACAGGTGCTGCAAGGTTTGCTTCTCTGGAAGGGCAGTTGAGACGGAAAAGGCACCAGAACAGGACTTGTAATCCCTCGAGGAGGGGGCTGGCAGGTAAATTGCATGGTCTGATAGAAGAAACACTCGAGTCAAAAGGGAGCCGGATTGCGACAGGTTGCAGTCAGGTGGAAAAGGAGATAGTGCTGAAGAGAGAGGCCACAGGAGGAGAAAAGGTGCTGAAGATGCCAAAGAAAGAGAAAGGCATGCTGCAAAGGTTTTGTCAGAATGAGGAGACATTTCTGTTTAGGATTTTTAACTGCACTGAAGCTGTTGGAGGCACTGGCAGGCTGAAGGTGACATGGGGCTACGCAGCAGTGCTTTAGAGATTTGGAAATTGGGTTTGTCAAATGGAAGAGTGTTTAGAGGCAGGCTGCAGCAAGATACAGCTCACCTTCACATATTCACAGATTCAGTCATAGAATTGTAGAGGTGGGAGACCTCAAGTGCTACCCAGTCAACCCACTTCTGCCATGCAGGAAATACAATCCAAGCCCTCTCAACAGATGGCCATCCAGCCTTTGTTTGAAAGATCTTCAAAGAACGACACTCCACTGGATTCCCGGGCACTATATTCCACTGCAGAACAGCTTTTACCATCATGAAGTTCTTAATATTCTGCTGGAATCTCTTTTCTTGTAGTTTGAATCCATTGCTGCAGAAAACAAGTCGTCGTTCCCTTCTGTCACGTTGCCAGGGCTCTACCTTATTTAGGTAGAGATGAACCAAACTCCCAGTTTTATCAAATAGTTTAATTAAAACAGCACTTACATGCTGGTTGTTTCAATAGACCAAAACATAAAACATAAAGATAGCACCCAGCCACAGAATAAACAAAAACTGATAGCAAAAACAACTCCGTAGTCAAAAGGGTCCAGTCCAGTGGTCAAATGCCGAGAGTTCAATAAACAAAATCCAGGGATCAAGAGTCTATACCGTAGTCAAAAGCCAGGCCAAAGGTTCAAAGTTCCAGGATTCCAAGATTATAGGAGACAGGCCAGGATATCGAAAAATCCAACGGACCTGGGGGAAAAAACCAGCAGCATCCACCACCAAAATACAACAGAGAATTTTCTCCCAAAGATCAGTTTCAAGGTTAGCTCCTTAAATCCAGTAACACCCAGCTGCAACCCATCTCCTGCATACCTCCACCCCTAATTGCTTTCACTCATGAACTCCCACTTGCAGATCACCAAACCTTCTAGAACCAATACTCACATTAACCCTTCCATCACCAACCACCATCAACTGCAGAACATATGACACCCTCCTCCCTTCACTCCTCAATGTGACTTCCTTTTAAGTATTTAAACTTGGTCACTATTATTATTTATTATTTACTATATTTCTATACCGCCATTCTCAGCCCGAGGGTGACTCAGGGCGGTTTACAGAACAGCACAATTCGATGCCCATAACAATATCAAAATAGCTAAAACATTTAAATATTGATAAAAATTCACTACATAATAATATCAATAAAAAACATCATAAAACAATAAATTCTCCGCAGTTCATTATCAAATCATTATCCAGTCACGTTGTCCAGCCATTCTGAGATCAGAGTTTATCTGCTACACTGCATTTGGGAAAGCCTGCTCAAATAGCTACGTTTTGACTCTTTTACAAAATGTTAAGAGGGTGGGGGCCGATCTAATGTCCCTGGGGAGGGCATTCCACAGCCGAGGGGCCACCGCTGAGAAGGCCCTGTCTCTCGTCCCTGCCAGTCGAACCTGTGAAGATAGCAGGGCCTCCCTCCATGTCCCCTCTCAACCTTCTTTTCTCCAAGGCAAACCTGCCAACTATCTAAGCTGCTCCCCATATATATTCATGGTTCCCAGACCTTTGATTGTTTTGGTCACCCTTCTCTGGAAGTGTTCCATCTGGTCAGTATCCTTAGTGAATTGTGCAATCCCTGGAGGAGAGAGCTACCAAGTAATCTGCAAATGTCTCAGGGGCTGCTGGTGAAAAGGAATGCCAAGATGTAGCTTGAATGGGAATTGGAGGAAGATTTTCCGCTAGGAGAGTCAGCGACAGGTTGCAGTCAGGTGGAAAGGGGATGGTGCTGAAGATGCCAGAGATATGTTGCATTGAAAGAAGTACGAGAAAGCCGGGCATGAGTGAATGCCGCAGAGGTTTTGTCTGATTTTCCTTTTGAGATTTTAATTCAATGACATTCAGATTGCTGGAAAGCAAGAGGCACTAACACCCTGGAGGCTATGCAAAAGTGCTTTGGAGATTTGTTTAGTCCGGTGGAGATTCTGGCAGAGTATGACAAGTGTGTATGTGTGTGTGAATTCTTGGAGGCAGGATGCAATGAGCTACAGTTGGCCCTCGCTATTCACAGAAGCAACCATTCATGGGTTGAAAATTATTATTTTGAAATCCAAAGAAGTATACTAATTTTGCCATGTTATATAAGGGGGACTATTTTGTTACACCACTGGTTGTCCCTTGCTGTGGCCCAGTCTGTGTATATGTGTTTTGTGTGTGTATATATTTGTGTATATGTGTATATATGTGTGTTTGCATTTATATATATATACACACATACACATATATACATACTAACCATCCCCTGCCATGCATTGCTGTGGGCCAGTCTGTGTATATGTGTTTTGTGTGTGTATATATTTATGTATATAAGGATACTAGAGACAAAGTTGAAGTACTTTGGCCACATCATGAGGAGACAGCAAAGCCTAGAGAAGACAATGATGCTGGGGAAAGTGGAAGGCAAAAGGAAGAGGGGCCGACCAAGGGCAAGATGGATGGATGGCATCCTTGAAGTGACTGGACTGACCTTAAGGAGCTGGGGGTGGTGATGGCCGACAGGGAGCTCTGGCGTGGACTGGTCTATGAGGTCACGAAGAGTCGGAGACGACTGAACGAATGAACAAGCATATATACTATATTTATACTAGCCATCCCCTGCCATGCGTTGCTGTGGGCCAGTCTGTGTTTATGTGTTGTGTGTGTGTTTTTTTATTTTTTTTATTAGATTATACATAAAGGAAAGAAAAAGAAAGCAAAGCATATATATATCAACTTTGATTTAAGTTTACAAGGAAAGTGGGAGAACATTTGGTTATAGGATAGTAGAAAATTTAAGAATCCTATGAAAAAGAGAGGGAAAAAATAAAATAAAATAAGAATATATATATATATATATATTAGTTATTTGACTTCCATTCTGTGTCTTCACCTATAATATATATCAGATTTTTTAGTTTAAATGTGTTTATGTGTTTTGTGTGTACATATATTTGTGTATATGTGTATATATGTGTGTTTGTGTGTATATATGTGGTTTTGCGCATGCATTGTAATTTCTTTTGTGTTTATTTTTTTTGCTTTTTATGTCTCTTCTGCTATGTTTTTCAGTGTTCTTATGAGTGATCGTCACTCATTGGCCTGACAGGTGTATTGTGTCCAAATTTGGTGTCAGTTCGTCCAGTGGTTTTGAGTTACGTTAATCCCACAAACGAACATAACATTTATATAGATAGATAGATAGTTTTTGTGCATGTGTTGTGATGTATTTTTGGGTTTTGTTTTTTTTTGCTTTTTAAGTCCCTTCCACTGTGTTTTTCCGTGTTTTTATGAGTGATGGTCACTCATTGGCCTAATGTATTCTATCCAAATTTGGTGTCAATTCATGCAGTGGTTTTTGAGTTATGGTAATCCCACAAATGAACATTACATTTTTATTTATATAGATTACACATAAGGGAATTTGAGCGTCCACAGATTTTGGTATCCATGGGGGTGTCCTGAAACTAAATCTAGTGGATACCAAGCGCACACTGTATAGTCTGGATGGTGGCCTGTGGCTAATGAGAAGCAATGGTTGGAGACTGCTTTAAAAGGGAAGAGAGTTCATGGAACCACATTACAGCTGTTGAATGATTTTGAATGTGAGTTGCAGTGGCAGATCTGCAGATTAATCAAAAAGGTGAGCTGCAAAGATAATGAAGGCCTGGGATCAGTGGTAGCAATTTGGGTGGTATGGTGAGTGACACTAGGGTCAGGTTGCATGGGAGGCTTAGAGGCTGCCTCATTTTATTTGGAACTCGTGACAATTGTAGATGGATGAGTGTTGACTGTTGAAGAAAGTTGGAAGCAAACTGGTTTCAGAGTGCTGGAATACAAGGTATGCCTATTGTGCAAGATGACTAAAATGTTGTAGGTGCTGTGGTTTTGAGAACTGTTGTTATCCAGAATAGGGTGACTTTGAGGTCATTTGAATTGGAATGGGCAAGTGATGTTGTAAGACATCTCTAGTATATATGTAAGGACTCAGGAGCCTCAATCGCAAGGTGTGGTTCGGGTGTAGAACAAGGATTTGGAAGATCTGAGTCCAGACCTCACTGGAGACCTTCTGTGAGTTTCTCCTTTCATCTGACCTACTCTGTAGGGTTGTTTTGAGGGTAAAGTGAGGCAGAGACAACCCATGCCTTAAGCCAGTGTTTCTCAACCTGGGGGTCGTGAGGGAGTGTCAGAGGGGTCGCCAAAGACCATCAGAAAACATAGTATTTTTTGTTGGTCATAGGGGTTCTGTGTGGAAAGTTTGGTCCAATTCTATCGGTGGGGTTCAGAATGCAATTTCATTGTGGGTAAACTATAAATCCCAACAATTACAACTCCCAAATGGCAAGGTCTATTTTCTCCAAACTCTACCAGTGTTCACATTTGGGCAAATTGAGTATTTGTGCCAAGTTTGATCCAGATCCATCATTGCTTGAGTCCCCAGTGTTCTCTGGAAGTAGGTGAACTACAACTCCAAAAAACTCAAGGTCAATGTCCACCAGACCTACCCAGTATTTTCTCTTGGTCATTGGAATTCTGTGTGCCCAGTTTGATTCAATTCATCATTGGTGGAGTTCAGAAAGCTCTTTGATTTTAGGTGAACTATAAATCCCAGCAACTCCAGCATTACCAAATGACAAAATCAATCACCTCCAATCTCACCAGTATTCAAATTTGGGCGTATTGGGTATTTGTGGCAAATTTGGTCCAGTGACTGGAAATACATCCTGCATATCAGATATTTAGATTACGATTCATAACAGTAGCAAAATTACAGTTGTGAAGTAGCAACGAAAATAACATTATGGCTGGGGGTCACCACAACATGAGGACCTCTACTAAGGGATCACGGCATTAGGAAGGTTGAGAACCACTGCCTTAAGCTTATTTGAGGGACAATGTTATGTCCTTATGGTGGACCCCTAGTATCTAATGGGATTTGGTTCCAGGATACACTGTGGATGCAAAAATCTTTGGATATTCAAATCTCATAATGGCATAGTTAAATAGGGTCCCTTATATAAAATAGTAGGGAGCCCCCAGTGGCGCAGTGGGTTAAACTGCTGAGATGCTGAATTAGCTGACCAAAAGGTCGGCGGTTCGAATCTGGAGAGCAGGGTGAGCTCCCACTGTTAGCCCCAGCTTCTGCCAACTTAGCAGTTTGAAAACATGCAAATGCGAGTAGTTCAATAGGTACCACTCTGGCGGGAAGGTAATGGCGATCCATGCAGTCATGCTGGCCACATGACCTTGGAGGTGTCTATGGACAATGCTGGCTCTTTGGCTTCGAAATGGAGAGTAGCACCACCCCCCCAGAGTTGGACATGACTAGAATTAATGTCAATTTGATATAAAATGGCAAAAATCAAGTTAGCTTTTTGGATTCTTTTTCTTAAAATTTTCAAACCATGGATACTTGAATCTGTGGGTGCAGAATCTGTGGATACAGAGTCGACTGTAACAAATGCAATACTATGGAATACTTTAAACACTTGCTATGATGGCCATACTGGGCTGGATAGACAAGCAATTGGTGTGTGGGGCCTGCTTTTTATAATATATAATTGTACAGTCAGGATATAGTTTGATTTAGTGTAGTTTAGGGAAGACTTGCTGACTTTTTAGACACCAGTAGAGCATTAGGGAATATAAACTGGTGTCAGGTTGATTCGGGCAGTAGTAGAGTATTGAGAACTGAAAGTGTCAGAATTCCAAAGTTATACAGGCAGTCCCCAAGTTATGAACAAGATATTTTCTGAAGGTTGTTCTTAAGTTGAATTTATAAGTCGGAAGCGTATTTTAAAGCGTAATTCTGCCAAATATATGTATATATTTTAACCTTGGATAGCATAAGGATAGGTTCACACCCCGGTGGTGTTTGTTTTGTTGTCTGTACCCCTGTTCAGAAGATTTCACCTCACTTTCTGTCCCTGTGATAATTGGATTTTGACAAATGCGGTTTGTTGTGGAAATAGGGATTGGTGATAAAGCCTCCATGGAGACACCTTTTCACCAGGATCACTCTTTCAGGAGTGGATTTCCTTTCCGAAGAGTAGATTTCTCTCACTTCCTGTTGTCTCTCCCCCCCCTCCCCTTCTTAACTATAAGTCGTATGTTTGTAACTTGGGGACTGCCTACTGAGTTGAGACAACACCATAACGGAAAGGAGACTCTAGCCTGCTTTCTCTTGTGTGCCTAGGCCTTTTGTGGCGTCTTCTGTGTTGACACTGGAGAAGGGCTGTCACTTTTGTGGAATTTATTGTAGGGATATTAATAAAAGTTCAATACTGGCACTTCCCCCAGACAGTGAGAAGCCACACCTTGAAAACTGCAGGTCATAAATAAAGTTATTATTATTATTATTATTATTTACTGCAATATTATCAGTAATAATACATGCAAAATAAAATATATAATTATTATATCGTACTAGCCGTCCCCAGCCACGCGTTGCTGTGGCCCACATGGGGGTTCTGTGTGGGAGGTTTGGCCCAATTCTATCGTTGGTGGGCATCAGAATGCTCTGTGATTCTAGGTGAACTATAAATCCCAGCAACTACAACTCCCAAATGTCAAGATTCTATTTCCCCCAAATTCCACCAGTGTTCACCTTTGGGCATATTGAGTATTCGTGTAGAGTTTGGTCCAGATCCATCATTGTTTGAGTCTACAGTGATCTCTGGATGTAGGTGAACTACAACTCCAAAATCAAAGGACACTGCCCACCAAGCCTTTCCAGTATTTTCTGTTGGTCATGGGAGAACTGTGTTCCAAGTTTGGTTCAATTCCATCGTTGATGAGGTTCAGAATGCTCTTTGATTGTAGGTGAACTATAAATCCCAGCAACTACAAACTCCCAAATGACAAAATCAATTTTTTGAGTGAAGGACATACATTGGCCTGTTAGGTGTCTTGTGTCCACATTTGGTGTCAGTTCATCCAGTGGTTTTTGAATTCTGTTAATCCCACAAACGAACATTACATTTTTATTTATATAGATTATTGTTAATATTATATTGTATTACATTTTAATATTATTATCAATATTATATATGTATACAATATATTATTAGCACGGCACACTATTAGCATTATGTATTACTATATTGTACAACACCACTATACTGTAATGTGTTGTTGTTGTTGTTGTTTATACTGTAATGTAAATCCTATGAGATTCACGGTGACACCCTAAGTTGATATGAAGACACACAGTGGATTATGTGGGGAGAATTAGAGTTAGACAGATAATTTTATCTGTAAAATTAATCATAGGGATATGAAAGAAGGAATGCGCTGCCTTATTTGTGAATGGGCAGCATAGGATGAACAAGGGATGTATTAAGACACTCTCCAGTCTAGGAGGGATCTTCTTATGAGGTTATAATGTTGGGTCCCAGGAACTGTTTTCTTTCTCTGTGTATTGTACCATAATGCATATTGTTGAAACATGTATTTATACTTGTGTGTATTTACCTTGGTGTGTATTTACAATAGGAGGGAGCTTAGGTGATCCCGAGGGAAGGGGTGCTTGTAAACAAAGGGCTGGCTCCCTGTGGATCAAGAGAGCATGTTATGTTTGGGGGGCGGGGCGAAAGATGCTTTTCTCTGCCCGCTTTCTGTTGTTTTCTGGGTGGGCTTGGCCAGGAAAGGGCCATTTTATTTATGGAAAAGGGCATTCCACTTTGTACTCTTCTCTATATTGCAGACAGGTTTGCCTTTTGTGAGCAGTTCCATTTTCATGTGGAGATTTTATCTCCATTCTGTGATTTCAGTTTCTGAATGTATTTCGAATGCAGTTCAAAAACCCAACATTTCAGTGAAAGGCACTGTGTGCTTCATATTTAAAAGTATTCAGACTCCCTTGCATGGTGGTGGCTTTTTGGAAAGATGTGTGTACAAAACCTTGTCTGCTTTTGCAGTGCTAGGCTTTGGGTTTTCTTGTTGCCGGGGGAATATTTCCAGCGTTGGGAGGGTGGGGAGGGGGTGCAATGCTGTTGCTAGAGGATAAGATCAGGGGGATTGTTTTTGCTCTGCTGAAGGGAAGGGGAAGTCTGTGTCAGCCCCCTTTCCCCCTCCTCCTCCCCTTTCCACATAACACAAATAGTTAGGTTTTTGCTCTCTGTATGTTGATGCAACTGTACATTATGTTGAGTTATAAAGGGGGAGGAGTGTGGTGTTTACATCTGTGGCTTGCTGGTACCAATGCTTTTAACAAGTTGATTTATCCTGCTCAGTGATAAGCATAGTCGAAGGCTTTCATGGCTGGAATCACTAAGTTCTTGTGGGTTTTTTCGGGATATATGGCCATGTTCTAGAGGCATTTCTCTTGACGTTTCGCCTGCATCTATGGCATCCTCTGAGGATGCTTGCCATAGATGCAGGCGAAACGTCAGGAGAAATGCCTCTAGAACATGGCCATATAGCCCGAAAAAACCCACAAGAACTTGATGATAAGCAGAGCTTGGAAAACTCTGACCCCAAAATACTGGACAAACACAAAGCAATGTTTGCAGCATCCAGAATACAAGGAATGGATGTATGAATCCACAGACCAATCTACTTTCAGATGACGTCTGCTGTGACATGATATTTTTAGAATTATTAAACAATTATTACAGAATACAGTCCCTCTGGTTTTATTAAACACACAGGGTATAGTTTTGGACTTATGTTTTTTTAAAAATTCACAACTGTTTCAAGCAGTGTGGAACAGAAGGCCTTTTGTTGGAAGTGGCATAACTGAACCTTGGATGCTCATTGCTATTATATCTGGATATTAGAAGAACTATACAAGTTTTTGAATAGGACTTTGAGAAACCTTGAAACCAAAGAATTGATTTTGATGGGGAATCTTTTTGCCCTATTTTTTTCTTGACCAAATATTTATTTATTTATTTATCATGTCAGGGCAACCAGTCGATTATATTACATTTCTAACAGAACAAAGCAAACAAACAGACAAAATACAAAATTTGTGAGTTTGGTAGTTGATTAAATGTCCTTTGACCAGTATCTGGCCACTTGGAGTGCCTCTGGGGTTGCCGCAAGAAGGTCCTCCATGGTGCATGTGGCAGGGCTCAGGTTGCATTGCAGCAGGTGGTCAGTGGTTTGTTCTTCAATGGAGTGCCTCTGGTGTTGCCGCAAGATGCCCTCCATCGTGCATGTGGCAGGGCTCAGGTTGCATTGCAGCAGGTAGTCAGTGGTTTGCTCTTCTCTGCACTTGCATGTCGAGGATTCCACTTTGTGGCCCCATTTCTGAAGGTTGGCTCTGCCTCTCGTGGTGCCAGAGCACAGTCTGTTCAGTGCCTTCCAAGTCGCCCAGTCCTCTGTGTGCCCAGGGGGGAGTCCCTCATCTCCCATGGATTGAGGTTCTGGGTTTGAGCCTGCCACTTTTGGACTCTCGCTTGCTGAGGTGTTCCAGCGAGTGTCTCTGAGATCTTAGAAAACTATTTCTAGATTTAAGTCGTTGACATGCTGGCTGATACCCAAACAGGGGATGAGCTGGAGATGTCTCTGCCTTGGTCCTTTCACTATTGGCTGCAACTTCCCGGCGGATGTCAGATGGTCCAATACCGGCTAAGCAGTGTAATTTTTCCAGTGGTGTATGGCGCAGGCATCCCGTGATAATGCGGCATGTCTCATTAAGAGCCACATCCACTGTTTTAGCGTGGCGAGATGTGTTCCACACTGGGCATGCATACTCAGCAGCAGAGTAGCACAGCGCAAGGGCAGATGTCTTCACTGCATCTGGTTGTGATCCCCAGGTTGTGCCAGTCAGCTTTCGTATGATATTGTTTCTAGCACCCACTTTTTGTTTGATGTTCAGGCAGTGCTTCTTGTAGGTCAGAGCACGGTCCAGAGTGACTCCCAGGTATTTGGGTGCGCTGCAATGCTCCAGTGGGATTCCTTCCCAGGTGATCTTCAGAGCTCAGGTAGCTTGTCTGTTCTTATGGTGAAAGGCACATGTCTGTGTTTTAGATGGGTTGGGGATCAGCTGGTTTTCCCTGTAATAGTCAGTAAGAGCACCTAGAGCTTCGGAAAGCTTCTGTTCTACCATCTCAAGAACAATGAAAAAAATACTGAAGTTCACACCTTTGAGATGGTCTTGACCGGGTTTATGTGATGCAGTGTAAAGTGGCATTCCAGCATTTCACAGTGTGAACTTCAGTATTTTTTCATTGTTATTATTTTTGATTGTTTAATAGTTTGAAAACATTGTCTCTTACAGCCATTTAAAATAAAGGGTCTTCTTGTGCATTGTATAGATGTCATTTCCGATGTTGTTATGTGTTGCCAAATAATTTCAGATTTACAGTGGTCTCTCCTCATGAGGTTTTCATGGTAAAGGGGGATTTGCCTTTCTGTGAGGCTGAGAGAGTGTTACTTGCCCAAAGTTACCCAATGGGTTTCTGTGGCCGAGCAAGGATTCAAACCCTGGTTTATGGAGTTGTAGTCCAACATTCAAACCAGACACCAGGTACACTATACTAAATGTTTAGATTTTAGTAAATAAAGCTGCTACCAATATTTACTATAGTTGCAGTATTCATTGTTATATATTAAGAGTGATTCTTTTGCCAAGCTTCATTACCAGACATCATTTGGGCTTTCTTCCATGTGCTTTGGTATGTGCCAATTATCTTGTTTCTCTTGAGCAACCAAAACTACCACTTCTTCCAAAATTGTGTAAACAATATGCACACAAAGCTTTTCTAAGTATTGTTGAAGGCTTTAATGGCCGGAATCACTGGGTTGTTGTAGGTTTTTTCGGGGTATATGGCCATGTTCTAGAGGCATTATCTCCTGACGTTTCTCCTGCATCTATGGCAAGCATCCTCAGAGGTTGTGATGTTTGTTGGAACCAGAGAGAATGTCTCTAGAACATGGCCATATAGCCTGAAAAAGCCTACAACAACCTAAAGCTTTCCTGGCTTATACTAGTAAACTTGTAAGAGTGAGGTTTTCTTTTAACACTGCACTCAGGAGATTCACTTTCATTTTACTCTATACCTTGGGCTAATCAGAATAGATATGAAGAACATGAGTCTTTTCCAAACCTCAGTGGAACAAGCAGTTGTTTCTGCTCCTTTTCATATAGGGCAGGTACTCTGTAAGTAAATGTTTTCGTGTTTTGATCCAAAGTGCAACACCTGTGGGGGTTTTTTCATGCTAGGAGCAACTTGAGAAACTGCAGGTTGCCTCTGGTGTGAGAGAATTGGCTGTCTGCAAGGACGTTGCCCAGGGGACGCCTTACCATCCTGTGGAAGGCTTCTCTCATGTTCCCGCATGAGAAGATGGAACTGACAGACAGGAGGTCATCCCACTCCCTGGATTTGAACCACTGATCTTTTGGCTAGCAGTTCTGCCAGCGCAATATTTATTTATTTATTTATTTACTTTGCTTATATACCGCTGTATCTCAAGCCCGAAGGCGACTCACAGCGGTTCACAAACAGTAAAAACAGTAGAAACAGCAGTGGTTCCATACAACATATAACAATTGACTTAACACATTATCCATAAATTACCAATAAGCAATTACAATGCACAATTATTACAAAAAACAACCGTACCCAATCTTCTCATCATCCAAGCGTAGTCCAGGTTCGTCGTCCATTGTTCCATTCCTATGTTCCATTACCAGATTGCACTAAATTACTCAAACGCCTGCACAAACATCCAGGTCTTCACCTTTTTGCGGAATACCATTAGAGATGGTGCTAGTTTAATGTCCGTAGGAAGGGCGTTCCACAGCCGAGGAGCCACCACCGAGAAGGCCCTATCTCTCATCCCCGCCAGCCGAGCTTGAGAAGCAGGCGGGATCGAGAGCAGGGTCTCCCCGGAAGATCTCAAAGTCCTGGTGAGTTCATAGGCAGAGATTCAGTCAGATAGGTAGCTTGGGCCGGAACCGTTTAGGGCTTTAAAGGCCAATGCCGGCACTTTGAATTCAGCCCGGTAGCAGATCGGTAGCCAGTGGAGTTGGCGCAACAGGGGGGTTGTACATATTGTACATATTGTACAATAGTTTAACATATTGTACCACAGGAGCTCCTATAGCCCCTGTGGTGCTTGGTACCATTCCTCAAACCGTTTCCAGTTGTAGAGATGGAGACAATGTGGGATACCTTGCCTCCTAAGAGGAGTCGGGAATTATATTTGACTTTGGGGTATGCATTGTGGCTTAGTTCAGTAGGTTGAAAATGCCTAAGCATAATGTCACGGTTTACAGTGTTTATAACTCTAAACAGGTTTTTCATAATTCATAATCACAACAATCTTTTTGTTTGTGGCTTCTTTTTTTGTCCCAGGTGAAAATTACTCAAGAGCTGAAACTCCTTCAGACTGAACAGATGACAAAACTTCAAGCTAAACATCAAGCAGAATGCGACTTACTTGAAGATATGAGGTAAGGCTACAGCAAACACTCCCCGATTCCTGTAAAGAGCTGCTTTTTGGAAGAACACTTGGGTTACAAAACTCCGGGAACCGAGGATGGAATTTCCTCTTGGATTTCCTGCTTTCAGACTCTTAAAGCATTGACACAGCTGGAAAGTATAACTGGAACTAACACAATGCATGCTGGCCCACTTTGAAAGGGGGTTGGTAACAAATATGTGTCATGAACAATCCTGAAAGTGTCCATTCTTCTTGGCAGTATTCCTTTTCTCACTGAGGTAATGCTTTGCAGCTTCACCTTAAAAGTTAGTGGGACTGAAAATTCACCCAAATGGTATTGCACTAACCTTTTTTTAAGTTCAAGCAAAAATGAATTGTGTTTATATAACCATTTTTTGAAAACAGTCTTGATATTGTCGAAGGCTTTCATGGCCAGAATCATTGGGTTGTTGTAGGTTTTTTTGGGCTATATGGCCATGTTCTAGAGGCATTCTCTCCTGATGTTTCGCCTGCATCTATGGCAAAAATCCTCATAGGTAGTGGACCCCTGAGGGGGTCGCGAAGGGGTGTCAGAGGGATTGCCAAAGACCACCAGAAAACACAGTATTTTCTGTTGGTCATGGGGGTTCTGTGTGGGAAGTTTGGCCCAATTCTATCATTGGTGGGGTTCAGAACACTCCTTGATTGTAGGTGAACTATAAATCCCAGTACTGACAACTCCCAAATGTCAACGTCTATTTTCCTCAAACCCCATCAGTGTTCACATTTGGACATATTGAGTATCCATTCCAAGTTTGGTCCAGATCCATCATTGTTTGAGCCCACAGTGCTTTCTGGATGTAGGTGAACTACAACTCTCAAACTCAAGGTCAATGCCCACCAAACCCTTCCAGTATTTTCTGTTGATCATGGGAGTTCTCTGTGCCAACTTTGGTTCAATTCCATTGTTGGTGGGGTTCAGAATGCTCTTTGTTTACATGTTAACTATAAATCGCAGCAACTACAACTCCCAAATGACAAAATCAATCCCCCCGCCAACCCCACCAGTATTCAAATTTGGGCATACCGAGTAATTGTGCCAAATTTGCTCCAGTGAATGAAAATACATCCTGCAGATCATTATTTACATGGCGATTCATAATGTTAGGGTTATGGTTGGGGGTCACCACAACATGAGGAACTGTATTAAGGGGTCGCGGCATTAGGAAGGTTGAGAACCACTGCTCTAGAACATGGCCATATAGCCCGAAAAAACCTACAACAACCCAATTTTGATATTGTTTGTTCCCCTTCCTGCACTTGAAGTTGTTTGATGCAGTAGTTCCCCTTCCCACAAACCATTAAATTACCTGGCTTTATACATATTAACCTTGTTAGCATTTATTTATTTCCTCACTGAAAGATCCATGAGGAGTAATGCATATCTGAGGAGCATGTGCGGAAATAATCAATGGCACTCATTAGAGACAATTGATTTCTAGGGTGGGCATGTTGCGAAATGTTTGAGTGTTATCAGTGTACCTGTTCCTGTCCTTCACCTTGAATTCTGTATGTACTACATTGCTAATCCAGCAAGATTACTTTGTTTTACATAACAGTACATGAAAAGAGGCAGTTCTGAGATGGAAGTTCATGTGAGATTAGAAAGTGTCAGGCTTGATAATGTGTTAATGCCTGTTTGACAGAAAAGCTTATTGAACTATGTTCTGTCCTGCGCTGGGCCTGTAACAGCTATACTTTTCTATAGGATGTATACTTTAAGCCCAGCGGGAAGCCAGGGGCGCCTCAAAGAGAGGTTCTCAGAGATTTTTCTGAAGTGATGGTCTTTAGAGTCTTTGATGATGCAACAAAGTCTTTATTATGGAAGAAACAACAAATCTTCAATGGTTCAAACAACACTTCAAGGCTTTCTTAGTCTAGGCCTCAATCAGTTGGTACCTGACTTTGATTAACTAAACTTTCTCTGTAGGAAAAACCCCTTTTAACCTCTCCCAGGCTGCTTTCTATCTATGCCGCATCGGTGTGGGACCTACTACCGATTCCAAATGCGTCTGGGTATCGAGTAGACCTATCAGCCGAGGCTTGAAGATATTTCAGCTGAAACTCCAGGGCTGTTCCCTCTGATGCTGTGAGCTCTCAGCCAGAGCTTTTGGACCTTTCTCCTGGAATTTCTGTTTCTGTATCCTCGGATGTTATTTTTCCCTGGATGGTTATTGAGAAAGGAAGCTTTTTCTACGGGATGAGCTGGTCTACGTCCTATAGCTTAGCTACCTTGTGTGAGACTGCCCAAAAAATGGCTCCTTTCCCTGCCAGAGCCCAGAACAAGGGGTGGAACCAAAGCTTAATTATGATGGACAGGAGGCCTGCCCTATGACTGCAAAACAGATAACAGAAAGAAAATAAAGTTGGAGCTCGTGGTATAGCCATACCAGCACAAACTAAATGAAAATATACTTGTCTGCTTCACCCTTGAATTTAACTAGTTCAACATGGTTTTGTATGGGACAGATTGCTGTTTATTTGATGTAAAGATAGCAAGGTATGTTATTCACACAATAAATGCTGGATAAGGTTGCTATGTGATGTCCTCTCCCGGAACTACTATATTTTAAAACAGTAGTTCTCGACCTTCCTAATGCCGCGACCCCTTAATACAGTTCCTCATGTTGTGGAGACCCCCAACCATAAAATTATTTTCGTTGCTACTTCATAACTGTTAGGAATCGTAATGTAAATATCTGATTTACAGGATGTATTTTCATTCACTTGACCAAATTTGGCACAAATACCCAATATATCCACATTTGAATATTGGTGGGATGGGGGGGGGGGGATTGATTTTGTCATTTGGGAGTTGTCATTGCTGGGATTTATAGTTCACCCACAATTAAAGAGCATTCTGAACTCCACCAGTGATGGAATTGAACCAAACTTGGCACACAGAACTCCCACGACCAACAGAAAATACTGGAAGGGTTTGGTGAGCAGTGACATTGAGTTTTGGAGTTGTAGTTCACCTACATCCAGAGAGCACTGTGAACCTAAACAATGATGGATCTGGACCAAACTTGGCACGAATACTCAAATATAACCAAATGTAAAAACTGGTGGAGTTTGGGGAAAATAGTCCTTGAGATTTGGGAGTTGTAGTTGCTGGGATTTACAGTTCACCTAAAATCAAAAAGCATTCTGAACCCTACATGATAGAATTGGTCCAAACTTCCTACACAGAATCTCCATGACCAACAGTAAATACTGTATTTTCTGATGGTCTTTGGCGACCCCTCTGACACCACCTCGTGATCCCCCCCAGGGGTCCCCCCCAGGTTGAGAAACGCTGTTTTAAAACAATGGTACTTGGTTTTCATTCCCAGGAACTGTTGATCTTTTTTACTGATCACTTCAGTCTGCGTGGTCTGAAAAGTGGGAATAGCTGCTGGTATGCCACAAAGAATGTTGGCTTTTAGACTTTCCAGATTTAAAAGGCCATGAGGCTCAGTTAAGATAGTTTTCTGACTCTGCGTTATTCATTTTCTGTCTCTGCATCATTAATGCACTGTTAGGACATAAGACGTTTATAGCAAAAGTGTGTGGCCAGTGTCTGGAAAAGAGATCAGTTTTGCTATATAGTCTTAAGCGTTAGCCTGTAATAGCAGTAATCTGAGTGGGATAATTTCTTACAAATTGCAAGTATGACAGGAAAAGTAAACAAGGAAAATATTTTGAAAACGTAACATTTTTAGTAGATCTGCTTTTGTCTAGGACAGCTATATGAGTTGCTTGGTTCTCCAACAGTTGTTAAGACTACATCACATAGAAGCCTTCCTGTAGCAAGCAGTGAGGGATGGTGAGGGCCACAGTTCAACATTTGGGCTGCACTTCCTGTCCCAATTTAGAATATGCATATTAAAAGGTAAAGGTTGTCCCCTGACATTAAGTCCAGTCGTGTCTGACTCTGGGGTGGTGCTCATCTCCATTTCTAAGCCAAAGGGCCGGCGTTGTCCATAGACACCTCCAAGGTCATGTGGCCAGCATGACTGCCTGGAGCACTGTTACATTCCCACGGGAGCTGTACCTATTGATCTACTCACATTTGCATGTTAGGTAGATCAATAGATTAGCAGAAGCTGGGACTGACAGCAGAAACTCATGCCACTCCCGGATTCGAAGCTTCGACCTTTTGGTCAACAAGCTCAGCAACTCAGCGGTTTAACCCACTGTGCCACTGGGGGCTCAATGTATATATGTGTGTGTGTGTATGTATATATATATATATGTGTGTGTGTGTGTGTGTATAATATATGTGTGTATATATATTATATACAATATAAAATGTATATTATAGTTTGCTATATAGGAGCTCCTGGTGACACAGTGGGTTAAATCCTTGTGCCGGCAGGACTGCTGACCAAAAGGTTGGCAGTTTGAATCTGTGGAGTGGGGTGAGCTCCCACCTGTCAGCTCCAACTTCCCGTGGAAGGACATTAGAGAAGCTTCCCACAGGATGGTAAAACATCCAGGCATCCCCTGGGCAACATCTTTGCAGATGGCCAATTCTCTCACACCAGAAGCGACTTGCAGTTTCTCAAGTCCCTCCTTATACCTGTTTCGACAGGTCTTTGATTTTTGATATTGCTGTTTTTAAATTGTTTTTAAATTGTGTTAGATTTTAGCCGCTCTTGTAAGCCGCTCCGAGCCCCAGGGGAGTGGCGGCATATAAGTTCAAATAGTAAATAAATAAATAAATAAATAAATGCAAAAAAATTCTCTATCATCTTTGGGCCTAATTTTTAAAAAGGCAGGACTGTTGAATCAGTAGAATATAGTTTTTTTAATTTAATTTCAGTATTTTTTGCTCTGCTCTTAAGCCAGGAATCCTCCCAAAGCCTCTACATTGCTAATATGACAGTTCCCTGACCTCAGGTGTACTTTCTAAGTAAGACATGACACATGAGGAAAATGGAATGGCAGGGAGGAAGGGATTAAGTTCAACAGGTACTGCCTATTCTTTCCTCTCTCAGAGGCCAGGGCAATGGTGCTTGGGGTGGAAAGAAGGCCTTTTGTGCACTACTGGGACTAAGGCATGATGGAGGTGTGCCTGCTTGTTTTTATCTCCTTCTGAGGCCAGGACAGCAGCAGATACTCCACTTTGGCAGAAAAAATGAAATGCAAAGATACAGAATGGGGGACGCCTGGCTCGAGAGCAGTACGTGTGAAAAAGATCTTGGCGTCCTCGTGGACAACAAGTTAAACATGAGCCAACAATGTGATGTGGCGGCAAAAAAAGCCAATGGGATTTTGGCCTGCATCAATAGGAGCATAGTGTCTAGATCTAAGGAAGTAATGCTACCCCTCTATTCTGCTTTGGTTAGACCACATCTGGAATATTGTGTCCAATTCTGGGCACCACAATTCAAGAGAGATATTGACAAGCTGGAATGTGTCCAGAGGAGGGCGACTAAAATGATCAAGGGTCTGGAGAACAAGCCCTATGAGGAGCGGCTTGGGGAACTGGGCATGTTTAGCCCGAAGAAGAGAAGGCTGAGAGGAGATATGATAGCCATGAATAAATATGTGAGAGGAAGCCACAGGGAGGAGGGAGCAAGCTTGTTTTCTGCTTCCTTGCAGACTAGGACGCGGAACAATGGCTTCAAACTACAAGAGAGGAGATTCCATCTGAACATGAGGAAGAACTTCCTGACTGTGAGAGCCGTTCAGCAGTGGAACTCTCTGCCCCGGAGTGTGGTGGAGGCTCCTTCTTTGGAAGCTTTTAAGCAGAGGCTGGATGGCCATCTGTCAGGGGTGCTTTGAATGCAATATTCCTGCTTCTTGGCAGGGGGTTGGACTGGATGGCCCATGAGGTCTCTTCCAACTCTTTGATTCTATGATTCTATGATTCTATGAGTTGGGAAGGATGGAAGAGCTTTCAGATGCTGTTGAGGCTAAAGTGCAATGGGCCTGTGCCTGACTTATCTCCCTCCAGGGCTATAGCAGTGGCCATTGCTGACATACCATTCAGCCATACTCTCAATTGGAAGTAGAATTTAGATTCAGAGCTACGTTTGATAAATGCTGCAGTCTTTTCTCAATCAAATAATGTAATTTGGCATAATATCTCGAAAAGGGTGTGTGTTTTTTGACATCAGCTGCCCTTTCCTCCCCTGTCCCTTCACCAAGTTGATATGTTCTTCAAAAGCAGAAGCCCTAGAGCAGCGTTTCTCAACCTGGGGGTTGGGACCCCTGGGGGGGGGGGGTCGCAAGAGGGTGTCAGAGGGGTCGCCAAAGACCATCAGAAAACATAGTATTTTCTGTTGGCCATCTGGGTTCTGTGTGGAAAATTAGGTCCAATTCTGTTGTTGGTGGGGTTCAGAATGCTCTTTGATTGTAAGTGAACTATAAATTCCAGCAACTACAACTCCCAAATGTCAAGGTCTATTTTCCCCAAACTCTGCCAGTGTTCACATTTGGGCATATTGAGTAGTCATAGAATCATAGAATCAAAGAGTTGGAAGAGACCTCCTGGGCCATCCAGTCCAACCCCATTCTGCCAAGAAGCAGGAACATTGCATTCAAATCACCCCTGACAGATGGCCATCCAGCCCCTGTTTAAAAGCTTCCAAAGAAGGAGCCTCCACCACACTCCGGGGCAGAGAGTTCCACTGCTGAACGGCTCTCACAGTCAGGAAGTTCTTCCTCATGTTCAGGTGGAATCTCCTCTCTTGTAGTTTGAAGCCATTGTTCCATGTCCAAGTCTCCAGGGAAGCAGAAAACAAGCTTGCTCCCTCCTCCCTGTGACTTCCTCTCACATATTTATACATGGCTATCATATCTCCTCTCAGCCTTCTCTTCTTCAGGCTAAACATGCCCAGCTCCTTAAGCCGCTCCTCATAAGGCTTGTTCTCCAGACCCTTGATCATTTTAGTCACCCTCTGGACACATTCCAGCTTGTCAATATCTCTCTTGAATTGTGGTGCCCAGAATTGGACACAATATTCCAGGTGTGGTCTAACCAGAGAGGAATAGAGGGGTAGCATTACTTCTCTAGATCTAGATCGTTCCAAGTTTGGTCCAGATCCATCATTGTTTGAGTCCACAGTGCTCTCTGGATGTAGGAGAACGACAACTCCAAAACTCAAGGTCAATGCCCACCAAACCCTTCCAGTATTTTCTGTTGGTCATCTGGGTTCTGTGTGGAAAGTTAGGTCCAATTCTATTGTTGGTGGAGTTCAGAATGCTCTTCGATTGTAGATGAACTATAAATCCCAGCAACTACAACTCTCAAATGACAAAACCAATCCCTCCTCTCCAACCCCACCAATATTCAAATTTGGCCGCATTGGGTATTTGTGCCAAATTTGGTCCAATGAATGAAAATACGTCCTGCATATCTGATAGTTACATTACAAATCACAACAGTAGCAAAATTACAGTTATGAAGTAACAATGAAAATAATTTTATGGTTGGGGGTCACCACAACATGAGGAACTGTATTAAGGGGTCGCGGCATTAGGAAGGTTGAGAACCACTGAGATAGAGGTCTTGTATGGGAGGGAAACCAAGAAAGCTTTAGATAAAAGGTAAATGGAAGTAAAAAAAAAAATCAACCTTTTGTGTTAATTCTGCAAAGGTTTACCTGCAAAGATTAACCAATGTATTCAGAACACATTCACTATAAATAGGGAAGTGTTCGGAATAGTTTTCATTTTTAGTTCTAAAGCTATGCAAGATAGCCAAGAAAATAATTGGTGTCTCCGAAAGCAGAGCATCTAGAATACAGGGCTCAGCCGTTGCTGATCTACAAAGCATTTCCATTTTGGCTCATGGATAGGAATTGAGCCTGGCATCCTACTGCTGAGTTAGGAATTCATTTCCTCTTTCCTACAGCAGTGAGTGAAGATTTGAGTTCTCTAGAAATTGCAAAATTGTACAAATCAGAATCACACTATGCTCCAGTTTCAGCAAAGACTTGAGAGGCTTTGATGACTTAAGAAATCCCCACACATACATACATCCTATATATAGCATGTAGAAATTGCCTTCCACTTTTGTGGGTTTCACGTTCATGAATTTGATTATTTGTGGATTATTTACTGCCGCCTCTGTGCTGCATTACAGCATTTTAATGGGGACTGCAAGCCTTGTGAGACTGAAGGAAACCATGAATGCAAGATGAGGCTTGTAAATATCTATGAAAATTGGCATAGCAGAGGTAATGGGAATGGGGGAGAGGTCAATGAAAGATATGGAGAAGGTTACAGCAAGAAAGGCAGGTATACAAGGAAGGGGGAACTGGGCACCCTGAGCCTGCCTCATATAGCTATTTTTGTTTAAATTATCCCTTTCTTCCAATACACGGTGGAAAATGTTTCCACCCAGATCCTCTGAAGATGCCAGCCACAAATGCAGGCAAAACATCAATGCTGCAGAAAATGCTGTTTCCTAAGAACCATACAACCCAGAAACTACACAACCTTGTCTTCCAGAAGAGAAGGCTGAGAGGAGACATGATGGCCATGTATAAATATGTGACAGGAAGGGAAGAAGGAGGAGGCTTGTTTTCTTTTGCTCTGGAGACAAGGACTCAATGGAACAATGGTTTCAAATGACAGGAAAGGGGATTCCACCTGAACATGAGGAAGAACTTCCTACCAGTGGAACTCTCTGCCCCGGTGTGTGGTGGAAGCTCCTTCTTTGGAGGTTCTAAACAGAGGCTGGATGGCCGTCTGTCATGGGTGCTTTGAATGCTTCTTGGCAGGGGGTTGGACTGGATAACCCATGAGGTCTCTTCCTACTCTAGAATTCTATGATTCAAGCACCCCAGTGTTTCCACCCACTCACAAGATGATTTGTCCAGTTCAAGAAAGATGTGGTCAAGCTAGAATTAGTGCATAGAAGGGTAACCAAAGTGATCAGAGGTTTGGAAACCAAGATTTACGAGGAATGAATTAGAAAGCTGGGGATGTTTTGCTTGGAGGAGAGAAGATTGAGAGGAGAACCATGTTTAAATATGTGAAAGTATGTCATATTGATCAGGAAGTTAGCTTGTTTTCTGCTCTAGAGACCAGGATACAGAACAATGGGTTCAAGTTGCAGGAAAAGAGATTTCACCTAAATGTTAGGAAGAATTTCCTGAAGCTAAGAGCTGTTCAGCAATGGAATATTCTGCCTGGAAGTGTGGTGGAGTCACCTTCTCTGGTGGTTTTTCAACAGAGGCTGGATGGTCATCATTCAGGAGGGTTTTGATTAGGGGTGTTCTTGCTTCACAGAATGGGGATTGGCTGGATGGCCCTTGTGGGTCTCTTCCCATTATATGAATCGATAAAGTTGTTGGGGAAAAACCTCAAAAGACAGCTTTCCACTCCCAAAACAATGCAGTAAGGACTAAGTGTTCTCTTAAGCTCATCTGACGGAGGTCACTATCTGGGACCATTGCAGCATACCCAAATACCCCTGGACTGTTATCTGACCTAGAAGAAGCACTGCCTGAATATCAAGCAAAACGTGGGTGCTAGAAGCAATATCATACGAAAGCTGACTGGCACAACCTGGGGATCACAACCAGATACAGTGAAGACATCTGCCCTTGTGCTTTGCTACTCTGCTGCTGAGTATGCATGCCCAGTGTGGAACACATCTCACCACACTAAAACAGTGGATGTGGCTCTTAATGAGACATGCCGCATTATCACGGGGTGTCTGCGCCCTACACCACTGGAGAAATTATACCGTTTAACCAGTATTGCATTACCTGACATCTGTCAGGAAGTAGATTATTGCTTCTGGATGCACTGTTTTTAACTTGATTTATGCCTAAGTGTAGTGTATAATTGTAATTGTTTGTTCTAGCATTGAATTTTGCCATTACTTATGTGTAATAATAATAATAATAATAATAATAATAATAATAATAACACTTTATTTGTACCCCGCTACCATCTTCCCAAGGGACTCGGTGCGGCTTACATGAGGCCGAGCCCAAATACAAGCAATAAAAAACATAGACAATAAAATATACAACATTATCAATAAGACAACACACAGTTAAAAACAGTGGGAAGGCCAAATGTAAAGTTAAAATTGGAAGTAATGCTGTCATCTCTGGCCCATCCCCTGTTCAGATATCAGCCAGCATGCCAACACCTTAAGGAAGAAATAGCTTTCTAGGATCTCCAGAAGTACCCACAGGAACACCTCAGCAAGCAAGATTCCAAAAGAGGCAGGCTAAAACCCAGAACCTTAATCCATGGCTGATACCAAATAAGAGACTCCCTCCTGAACACACAGAAGACTGGGCAGCTTGGAAGGCACTGAACAGACTGCGCTCTGGCACCACAACATGCAGAGCCAACCTTAAGAAATGGGGGTACAAAGTGGAGTCTACAACATGCAAATGCAAATCACAGACCACCTACTGCAATGTAACCTGAGCCCTACCACATGCACAATGGAGGACCTTCTTGAAGCAACACCAGAGGCACTCCAAGTGGCCAGCTACTGGTCAAAGGACATTTAACAGAATGCCAAGTTTGCAAACTTTGTGTTTTTCTTTTTTTTTTTAATTACAATACAACTGTTTGGTTTGCTCCTGACATGATAAATAAATACTATCTGGGACCAAAGCCCCATCTCTCTTGGAAGTTCCACCTCATCACAGGTGAGTCCTTTTAATGCTTCATCTTCATGCAGTCATCTCAAAGAGGAATGCTTAGCATGCAGACCTGTTCCAAGATTCGGAAATACTAAAATGAAGCATTTACATTCTCATTTATCTCATGCAAAACAGATAGCCGAACAATAGCCAGATGGTGCTTTTACCTTAGTAAATGGCTTGCTTTTAAATTAGAACTAGAATTCAGGGGAATGGCAGCTGATCCAATCCTTCTCTCCATTAGCTCTCTGGGATCGTTTAAATGGTAACGTTTGAGAGCACACTGAAGATTTGCTGAACTTTAAAGTGTACTGTTAATTAAAAGTCAATATATTCCTCTCCTCCCCCTTCCCATAAAATCTGTTAAATATGAGCTGAAAAAGCTCTTGTGTGCCAACAACCAATTTTAGAGTTCTGCCTATTCTGTAGTTGTTGAAAAATAATGAGTAATTGCCCCCCAAAATAAGTGAGCTGAATCGTCTTGCAAGGCTTTAGGTAGTGTTTATTATTCTCATGGTAGCTGCGATAAGTACCACTCCTGATCATACGGTCTTTGAGATGCCTTTGAGATTTCAGTGTCAAAATATGAACTGTTAATTGTTGGAGATTAACTAGCACTTCTGCATTTAAAGTGTAAGGCGTAGTTCGCAGTAGCATTGGTGGTTGTTAGGAAACACAATTAGGACTTTTCTTGGTTATTTATCGTGTCAGAAGCGAATTGAGAATACAGTTATAATGCATACAAAAAAACCACAAACAAAGATAAAAGCTTGGCGGTGTACTAAATTTCCTTTGACCAGAAGCTGGCCACTTGGAGTGCCTCTAGTGTGGCTGCATGAAGGTCCTCCATTGTGCATTGTAGTAAGTGGTCTGTGGTTTGTTCTTCTTCACACTCGAATGTCATGGACTCCATTTATAGCCCCATTTCTGAAGATTGGCTCTTCACTGTGACCAGGAGGGAGTTTCTCATCTGCAGCTTGGGAGTGATCCTGGATTCATCACTGAGCCTGGAACCCCAGGTCTCGGCGGTGGCCAGAAAAGCTTTTGCACAACTAAGACTTGTGCACCAGCTGCCCCTGTACCTTGGGAAGTCTGAGTTGGCCATGGTGGTCTATGTTCTAGTTACATAACGAATAGATTACTGCAATGTGCTCTATGTGGGGCTGCCTCTGAAGACCGTTCGGAAACTTCAGCTAGTTCAACGGTCGGCAGCAGACTACTAACTGGGGCGACATACAGGGAGCATACCACCCCCCTGTTGTGCCAGCTCCACTGGCTGCCGGTCCACTTCCGAGCTCAGTTCAAAGTGCTGGTTTTGACCTATACAGCTCTAAACAGTTCTGGCCCAGCTTACTTGTCTGAACGCATCCACCCCTATGTCCCACCTCGAAACATAAGATCATCCGGGGAGGCCCTGCTCTCCCTGCCGTCAACAGCACAAATGTGCCTGATGGGGAAGAGAGACAGGGCCTTCTCAGTAGTGGCCCCCCACCTATGGAACACACTCCCAACTGAGGTAAGATTGGCCACCTCCCTCCTAGTTTTTTGAAAGAAACTAAAGGCATGGTTTTGGGACCAGGCTTTTGGACAATAGATGCAAGCAGCACTTTAAGGGAATGTGACTGGAACGACGATATGGCTGATGTTTTACTGTTTTAATGATGGCTTATGTATCGTTAATTATGCTTTTATGTCTAATTGTGGTTTTAATTTTGTAATTTGTTACGTTTTGGCTTCAGAATGGGGCCCATCGTAAGTCATCCTGAGTCCCCCTTCGGGGGTTGAAAAGGACGGGATAGAAATGCGAGAAAGAAAATAAATCTGAATTTGCATGATTTTAAATGAATGTTTTAACAACTTAACATTTTAATTACTGTTTTAATTGCAATTGTTATTTATTAATCTGTTTGATGGCATCAAAGGTTTCCCGTTGTAAGCCGCCCTGAGTCCCCTCTTGAGGGTGAGAAGGTGAGGGTGAGAAGGACGGTGAGAAGGACGGGATGAGAAGGACGGGATATAAATATGCAAAATAAATAAATAATTCAGCCACAGATTGAGGTCCCGGGTTTTAGCCTGCCACTTTTGGACTCTCGCTTGCTGAGGTGTTCCTGCGAGTATCTCTGTTGATCTTAGGAAGCTATTTCTTGATTTAAGTCATTAGCTTACTGGCTGGTATCCAAAGAGAAGATCAGCTGAAGATGTCAATGCCTTGGTCCTTTCATTACAGGCTATTGCTTCCCAACGGATGTCAGGTGGTAAGCTTTCTTGGTGGACAGGTATTCTGACAGTATTTTATTGCATCCTATCTTTTAAGCCCTCTTTCATTTTATAACAACTCTATGAAATATGTATTGTCGAAGGCTTTCATGGCCGGAATCGCAGGGTTGTTGTAGGTTTTTTCGGGCTGTATGGCCATGTTCTAGAGGCATTTCTCCTGACGTTTCGCCTGCATCTATGGCAAGCATCCTCAGAGGTAGTGAGGATGCTTGCCATAGATGCAGGCGAAACGTCAGGAGAAATGCCTCTAGAACATGGCCATATAGCCTGAAAAAACCTACAAAACCCCTCTATGAAATATGTTTGGGCTGAGAGATGGTTACCCCTTGAATTTCATAGTGCACATTAATTTGAACTCTGTATCACCTCAATCCTAGTGGGAAAAAGCAGTTGTTATCCTAAAATTAAGGTAGATGCTTATGCATTCCTTTCCAGGTGATCTACTATAATAATTAAGGACATAGTTTTTTTCTGTGTCCTAAATTGAGATGATAGATCACCTGAAAAGGAACATATAAGCATATATCCTAATTTTAGGATATTTTAATACCTCAATCTTCCTTTGTATTTATTTATTTACGCATTTATATACTGCCCTTCTCACCCCGAAGGGGACTCAGGGCAGCTTACATAAGTGGCATTATTCCATGCCCAAACAACAACAATTCAGAGCAATCAAACAACAATTTAAAATAACATAAGTACGTTAGTCTGCTTTAATTATGAGTAATCTTCCATCCCCATTTTAATCTAAATTTGTCTTTCAGTAATCCTAGAAGCAAGCTAAATTGTTAACTTTGCATATTAATTTCACACGTGTGTTTATTTGAATATGTATGTTGTCTTACTTTTATATGGTGAGTTGTCTCAGAAAGACTGTGGTCCACTACACTTTGGTTATTTATGTCCAAAAATCAAAATATCCTCCAAAGTACAAAAAATAGCAAATAGAAACACTATAAAATGTTGTAAAAGGAAGCAAATAACTACCATTGTCAGAACAATCCAGTCAATAAAAGAAAGCATTTAATAATAATAATACCGTCTTCATATCAGGGCAACAGCATGATTGCTTAAAGTATAAAATAATAGAATCTCAGAGTTGGAAGGGACCATAAGGGCCATCTAGTCTAATTCTCTGCTGATTGATAGCTCATACTGCTTTCATGTTGTTCTGGAACAGCTGTACCAGGAGCTCCAATTTTGTTTGCTTTGCATTGAATGTTTGTTTGTAGTCCTAAGTTTCAGGGACTCTGCAGATAGGCGGCTTCTTTTGGCTGCAGTCATAGGGCAGGCCACCTGTCCATCATTGCTAAGTTTTGGTCCTGCCCCTTGCTCAGAGTAATTGGGAAGGGAAGTGAGCCTTTTTGTTAGTTAGTCTCAGCCAGGTTAACTTATGTATAGGATGTGTGTAACTTCCGGTGTACAAAAGCTTCAACCTTAAAGAACTCCAGGGAAGCATTCCCACAGCTTTAAGAATTTCCAGGAAAACAGCTATAAAGACTAAAGAACTCCAGCTGGAGAACATCCACTGCCTTGCTGGTAGGTCCACTCGGCGTTCGAGAAGCAGTTCGGCCTGGTAGCGGAGTCCACATCAGTGAGAATTGGATTTCAGTCGGCCTGGGAGAAGTTAAAAAGGGGATTTTCCTTTAAAGAAAAAGTTATTGAAGTCAGTTGCCTGTCCTTCGTGGGCAAGATTAGGAATTCACCAGTTCCCTAAAAGTTGGGAATCATTTGCTTAACTTTACTGAAGATAAGAGAAGTTCCTGTTTGATTGTTCATTAATAAAAGACTTTGTTGCACTTCTCAAGCCATCTGAAGACTCTTTGTGGTGGAAACCTCTGAGAACTTCTCCTTAGGCCCCTGGCTTCCCATTGGGCAAAGATTACACATCCTGTCTTTAAAGTCAATTAATTACAGGCCCAGCAGCGACAGAACACATGTGGATCTTTGTAGCAGCCGATGCAAAAAAATAGACACCTTATAAGACATGTACAAAATCAGTGCAGAAAGGTTTTTCCCCTTGAACTGAAAAATTCATTTAAAAAAAGGTGTGAAGTACACCACTCCTCGGAGAATATTTCAAGACTCAGGTGTTATCATGGCAGCCAACTTTATCTTCCTCTGATAAGGCTTGTTGGGGCAGGGCAGCTGAAGGGATTTTCCATGAAGGTGTTTTCAAAGTAGATAATTTTTCAGGTAACATGCTCCCAAGCCATTAAGCCTTTTAAAGGCTGAAGCGAGCATTTTGAATTGGATCCACAAATGTAATGCAAGCCAGTGCCATGTGATAGAGCATGCAAATAGCATGACAGAATCACCCAGTCTCCATTAACAGTCTTTAAATTCTTTTTTAAACTGGCTGACTTAGCTCCAGGATCATTTCCAAAAGCACTCTTCTGTACCGTATATTTGCAGTAATACAAACAGGAGGCCACCAGAGCATGTACTTCCACAGCGTGATCCTTTAGAATTGGTAATCCAAACAGATATAGAAGCTTATCAAGATTACATCTCCCGTGTTACGTATATAATTCATATAGAATGTTACCTTTGATCAGTTATATTGAAGGCCTCTAAGGGATTCAAGAGAATCAACAAGGTTGCATTTGTCATGTTTTTTCTTTCTAAACAAAGGTCATTTAACCAAGGCCACTTCTGTCTCCTAACAAAGGTGAACCCAGATTGCAGTAGAGCAGTGGTTCTCAACCTGTGGGTCCCCAGGTGTTTTGGCCTACAACTCCCAGAAATCCCAGCTGTTGGGATTTCTGGGACTTGAAGGCCAAAACATTTGGGGACCCACAGGTTGGGAACCACTGCAGTAGAGCTAAAAAAAAAAAGCCAACCACAAATCCCAGGTGTGTCCAACAATGAGTGAAACTTGATTGGAGACCATTCTCTTAAGTGTATTGCCCCCAAATGATCTGTTAGGCAGTATGTTTCAGGTCCAACCTATCTTCGAGACTGTATCTTCTTCTATGAACCAGTGCGGGCCTTGAGATCTGCTGGGGAGGCCCTTCTCTTGGTCCCATAACCATCACAGGTGCAGTTGGTGGGGACGAGAGAGAGGACCTTCTCGGTGGTGGCTCCCTGTCTCTGGAATTCCCTCCCTAGAGAGATTAGATTAGCCACAAATCTCCAAACCTTCCGTTCAAGCCTAAAAACCTGGCTATTTACATGGGCCTTTGACTTGGAGTAAGGTACTGTGATCATATGATGACACGACCATTGTTTCTCGGCACTTTGGTTTGTGTTTGTAAGAAACCCGATGACCCATGCGTATGACTATGTTTTAGAAATTTAAAACTTATTAATTTTATCAATTGATGGTCTCCATTGTTGTATTATTATTATTATTATATTATTATTATAACTTTATTTGTACCCCGCTAGCATCTCCCAAGGGATTCGATGCGGCTTACAACAGGCCGGAGCCCAACACAATACAACAATACAATACATAGCAAATAAAACAATTAAAGCAGAAAAAAAATAACAGTAGCAGTACAACAGGACATTATTAAAAACTGAGCCGGCCAGGAGTAGGGTACAGAATTAAAAGTGCTGAAGTGTCGGAGGGATATAGGATTAAAATATAAGTGCAGTGTGCGGTGAGGGTGATCTTGACTCTACTAAAGTGCTTCTGGGCTTTGGTAGTGGGGTTCCTAATCTGAGAAGGCACGTTGGAACAGCCAGGTTTTCAGGTTCTTTCTGAAAACCGCCAAGGTAGGGGCCTGTCTGAGATCTTTCGGGAGGGCATTCCAGAGGCGGGGGGCCACTACAGAGAAGGCCCTGTCCCGCGTCCCCACCAAACATGCCTGCGACGCGGGCGGGATCATGAGCAGGGCCTCTCCTGATGACCGGAGTGAGCGTGTGAGCGTGTGGGTTCGTAGACTGTGATGCGGTCTCGCAGGTAGGGTGGTCCCAAACTGTTCAGGGCTTTGTAGGTAAGCACCTGCACCTTAAATTGGGCTCGGAAAATAAACGGCAGCCAGTGGAGCTCCTTAAACAGGAGGGTTGACCTCTCTCTGTAATGGGCCCCCGTTATCATCCTGGCTGCTGCCCGTTGGACCAATTGGAATTTCCGAGCCATTTTCAAGGGCAGCCCCACGTAGAGCGCATTGCAGTAATCCAGTCTAGAGGTGACTAAGGCATAGACCACCCCGGCCAGATCAGCCTTAGTGAGGTACGGGCGCAGCTGGCGCACAAGTCTCAGTTGTGCAAAGGCCCTCCCGGCCACCGCCGACGCCTGAGCCTCAAGCGTGAGCGATGAGTCCAGGAGGATTCCCAAGCTGCGGACCTGTGGCTTCAGGGGGAGTGTAACCCCGTCCAGCACAGGTTGCCACCCTATACCCCGGTCTGGTATTCAGTCAAGTTGTGTATTGTCTTCATGATATGTAATTCTATTTTATTTGTGGCACCTTGAGTGCTTTGCTAACCACCCCAAGACTCTTCGGGGAGATGATGGTGAGGTACAAATAAAGTTTTATTATTGTATTATGATTATTCTCACATTATTAACCTGTTAAATGATTGATTGTATTGTCAGCATAACATGAAGACAACCATAATTTACAGAGGAAAGAGCTGATACAATTATAGGTGGACCTCCAATTGTGAGCTAAATGAACAGAGGTGGACAATTGCAAACTGTTAAGCAATAATGCTTAATTCATATTTATTTATCAAAATTAGTTTTAGCTTGGTCTTTTTAAATTAGGTTGCCTTGAATCCTATCTTTGAGGGAATAAGGTGGAATCTAAATTCAATAAATAAATAACTTTCCTATTAAAATTAAAGTATCCATCTCACTGGATATCTCATTGCAAATGGCTAGGTTTGGGAAAGATGCATTCAATTAAGATTGACTGAGAGCATACTGTTGCTGTTATGAAATTAGCTTCTCGAATTGTGGTTACAGTTGCAGTTATAAATATTTTTTGTTTATGTGTTCAGTGGCCCAATATGCATAAATAAAGCTTAGAAACTGTTGATAACTTCTGAGTTTGGACTAGATTTCTGTCACAGCTACTGGATGTGAGGAGGGGTGCTCATGCCTGGGAAGAAGATTGACATTTGCTTTCTGATTTATGAATGCAACAAAAAAAAAAATCCGTAGCTTGCATGGGAGAGAAGCTGCTGTTAACATAATTGTCCCTCTTCCCCATGAATTCTGCAGGTTCTTAATATCATATGTTTGCTGTTGTGTGCTTTCTGGGTTCCCATAGCTGAGTGGAGAATTGAACCCTGGTTATAGTCTAGCATTCTGCACCATGTTGCCATCATATAAGATTTAGGAATTTCTAGTCTGAATATTCTCAGTATGCATTTTTTCAGTTTCTTGCTCCTTGTATGGCAGTAGGTGTGTTTGTGCACCACTCTGTTTTTTCCTGGGAAGTATCCCAGGAACAGCTTGCTCACATAGCTTCCTTTCCTTTCATTGCTCGGTATGGTGTTTGTCCAGGATATTTCTGCATTCCAGTCCAGGACATCTACATAGGAGGAAGAGGGGAGCTTGGGCGTCAGCTATCCTGACAGCACCTCTGCTTGAATAAGCAATCCAGCAGGTCATCTCTAGCTTCTGCCTTGTGCATGCAGTCTGGATGAGAGCTTAAGGGGCCCAGGAGGGATTAATCGGAAAGCTTGCCCCTGAAGTAGGCAGTAGGCAGGTGCAGATGTGGGTCTAACGGCCATTGCTAGTCTCAACTAGAGTAGACCCATTGGATCAGTTGCTGAATTATTATTATTATTAACTTTATTTGTACCCCGCTAGCATCTCCCGAAGGACTCGATGCGGCTTACAAAGGCCAAGGCCTCAAAACACAACATAACAATAGAAAACCTAAAGCAAATTAAAAACAATTAAAGCAATATTAAACAACAGCAATAAACAATACACCAAGGCACAATAAAACCGGGCCGGGCCAGAGTAATGGGTATAGAATTAAAAGTGCTGATGTGACAGGTGATATGTAAGGATTATAGGATAAGTGCAGTGTGCAGTGTGCAGCAATCTTAATTCTAGGTTCTTGTGGGTTTTTTTCGGGCTATAGAGCCATGTTCTAGAGGCATTTCTCCTGACGTTTCGCCTGCATCTATGGCAAGCATCCTCAGAGGTGTGACCTCACACCTCTGAGGATGCTTGCCATAGATGCAGCCGAAACGTCAGGAGAAATGCCTCTAGAACATGGCTCTATAGCCCGAAAAAACCCACAAGAACCTAGTGATTCCAGCCATGAAAGCCTTCGACAATCTTAATTCTAATAAAGTGCTTCTGGGACTTGTTATTGGAGTTTTCCTATTCTGGAAAGGCACATCGGAACAGCCAGGTCTTCAAGTTCTTTCTAAAGACTGCCAATGTAGGGGCCTGTCTAAGATCTTTGGGGAGGGTGTTCCAGAGTCGGGGGGCCACCACAGAAAAGGCCCTGTCCCCACCAAACGCGCCTGCGATGCAGGTGGAATCACGAGCAGGGCCTCTCTGGATGAACGAAGTGAGCTCGTGGGTTCATAAATGGAGATGCGGTCATGCAGGTAGGATGGTCCCAAACTGTTTAGGGCTTTGTAGGTAAGCACCTGCACCTTAAATTGGGCTCGGAAAATAAACGGCAGCCAGTGGAGCTCCTTAAACAGGAGGGTTGACCTCTCTCTGTAAGGAGCACGAGTTAACATCCTGGCCACTGCCCGTTGGACCAGTTGGAATTTCCGAGCCGTTTTCAAGGGCAGCCCCATGTAGAGCGCATTACAGTAGTCCAATCTAGAGGTGACCAAGGCATGGACCACCCCAGCCAGATCAGCCTTTGCGAGGTACGGTCGCAGTTGGCGCACGAGTCTCAATTGTGCAAAAGCCCTCCCGGACACCGCCGACGCCTGAGCCTCAGTCGTAAGCGATGAATCCAAGAGGACTCCCAAACTGCGGACCTGTGGCTTCAGGGGGAGTGTAACCCCGTCCAACACAGGTTGCCACCCTATACCCCGATCAGGTTTGCGATCGACCATGAGGACCTCTGTCTTGTCGGGGTTGATCTTCAGCTTGTTCCTCCTCATCCAGATAGACACAGCGGCCAGGCACTTGTCCAGCACCCGAGAGGCTTCCTTGGAGTTAGGTGGAAATGAGTAATAGAGTTGTGTGTCATCTGCATAGAGGTGGCACCTAACTCCAGAACTCCGGATGACCTCTCCCAGTGGTTTCATGTAGATGTTAAAAAGCATGGGAGACAGAATAGAGCCTTGCCGGACCCCACAGGTCAAAGGCCAGGGGTCCGAGCAGGCATCTCCCAGCTTCACCATCTGGGAAGAAATGCTGTTGATTCCATGGGTCTGCATTAGGCAGAACTACTATGGGATTTAAGCCATGGTCAGAACATGAATAGGATGAGAAGATGGGTCATTCAGATTGAGAGGCTGAGAGAGTATGGCTTGTTCAAGAGGGGTTTTGATTGCAGAGTGGGAAATTGAATCCTGGTTTCCAGAGTCCTAGGCTAGTCCTCAAACCACTACACAATGCTGGCTGTTGTTGCACTTTTAGAGGAAATTATGTAAGGGGAAATGAGCCGATCCACATTTTTGCCTTTTATGTGCAAAACACCATTTTCCATTTTCTCTGCTGAAATAATAAAAGGAATCTCTTCTTGTCTGTGTGTGGTCAGAGACCCTATTATATTACTGCCTTGCTGTTGCCAATCTGGAAATTGGGGAAAAAGATTGAATATTTAAAGTTGCTACATCCTAATATGATTTAAATCGGGAAGTACAGTGTGGGATGTAGGGAACTGTCATATTATTCTGTAAGAGAAAGAGTAATTCAAATGATATAACCTGGAGACAGATATGTACGAAATCTATAAAACTGATACATCAGAGATAATAATATACTAAATGGTGTCTCTGGATTATTATATGTCTTGAACCAGGAAAAGAAAAGCATCCATAATTGATTGTGGTGCTATAAACTATGTTTGTGCTCTTGAAGCTGTTGCACAACTGATGAATGTGTGTCTTGGCAAATGTGATTAAGAAGATTAAGACCGTGTAACTACTCTATAAACAAATGCTCTTTTCTTTACTCTTAACATTTTGTGTAGAGAAACGGGATCCTTCTAGAAGTCACTGTTATTTCTATGAACTCGATGCTTTTGGTAGAGTGGAAAGTTTACACGGGTTGCCTTGCATAATTGGATATTCTTGTCTCTTGAAACCTGAATCTCCATTCACTGTGCAGTTTTGTTGGCAGGGATTTCTAGTACGCAACTGGTGGGCATGTTGTTTTGGTTGCAAAATTTGTCTATGCTTTCTATGTTTTTATTTGATGGCCAGAATTGTATGTGTCTTTGGCCTTGACATTGTTTTCCTCTCTCACGTACGTTGATTTTTTTTAAACCAGTTTGCTTGCCCAGGTACTGAAAATAGTTCGATATTTAAAGATGTGATGCAACTCAGGCTTGGGGTTATATGTTTGGCAGGGAAGCTCCTCTTCACTCAGAGGGAGAAGGTCATTTGTCTCAGGAATGTTGTGTTGTCATGGCTGCTTAAAGACAGGCTAATGTTTTGCACCATGTGGAAACACTTGCATACGATAACTGGTATATGGCCCAAAATGGAAGCAGCTTCTTGCTTCCAATAGTTTTGTGCCTGCTGTATTGTAGAGCACACCCAAGGCTGTAAACAGACTAAAAACCATACAGAAGCCACCTGTTTCTTGCAGAATAAAACATCAAACATAAAAAGGTAATTTATTCCATTAATCAACAAATAGTGGTTCCTAAAACTATGAAGGAATGTACCAAGAAAGACTTTATGTAGAAGGACAAACTGCACACACCAAGCTTACACTGCATGAAAGAAGGGAATGAAGGAGGCTGTTCAGGTCCTGAACCAGTGCTTGGCCGCTGTAACGGTCTGGATGAGGGCTAACAAATTGAAATTGAATCCAGACAAGACAGAGGTCCTCCTGGTCAGTCGTAAGGCCGAACAAGGCATAGGGTTACAGCCTGTGTTGGACGGGGTCACACTCCCCCTGAAGACGCAGGTTTGCAGCTTGGGTTTGATCTTGGACTCGTCGCTGAGCCTGGAACCCCAGGTTTCAGCGGTGACCAGGGGAGCATTCGCACAGTTAAAACTTGTGTGCCAGCTGCACCCGTACCTTGGGAAGTCTGACTTGGCCACGGTAGTCCACGCTCTGGTTACATCCCGCATAGACTACTGCAACGCTCTCTACATGGGGTTGCCTTTGAAGACTGCTCGGAAGCTTCAAATGGTCCAGTGCTCGGTAGCCAAGTTGCTAACAGGATCGTACAACCCCTCTGTTGCACCAGCTCCACTGGCTACCAGTTTGCTACCGGGCACAATTCAAAGTGCTGGCTTTAGCCTATAAAGCCCTAAACGGTTCTGGCCCTACTTACCTCTCCAAACGCATCTCCTCCTATGAACCGACTAGGATACTAAGATCATCTGGGGAGGCCCTGCTCTCGGTCCCGCCTGCATCACAGGCGTGCTTGGCGGGGACGAGAGACAGGGCCTTCTCAGTGGTGGCCCCTTGGCTGTGGAATGCCCTGCCTGCAGATATCAGATCGGCCCCCTCCCTGCTGGCGTTTCGGAGGAAAGTGAAGACCTGGCTGTGCGAACAAGCATTTAATTAAACAGTGTAATTGAACATAGGAATACGGAATAATGGATGACGAGACTGGATTCTGATTTTACTGTTGAGGTGCTAATGATTGTTATACTGATGTTAATGATTTATGTGATAATTGTTTTTAATTGCCCTATACTTGGTTTGTGATATTTTGTCCAGATGTTGTTCACCGCTTTGAGTCGCCTGAGGGCTGAGAAAAGCGGTATAGAAATAGAGTAAGTAAGTAAGTAAGTAAATAAATAAATAAATAAAGCAACTTTAAGGGAGTGGGGCATTATGTGCTGAGAGGAAAGATATCTTAGAGCAGGGGTCCTAAGGCCAGGTCACAGTCCCTCAAACTGTTGGAGGGCCAGATTACAATTTGAAAAAAAAAAAGAATGAATTCCAATGCACACTGCACATACCTTATTTGTAGTGCAAAAAACACTTTAAAACAATACAATAATTAAAATGGAGAACGATTTTAACAAATATAAACATTAGTATTTCAATGGGAAGTGTGGGCCTGCTTTTGGCTGATGAGATAGGATTGTTGTTGTTGTTGTGTGCTTTCAAGGCATTTCAGACTTAGGTTGACCCTGAGCCAGGGCCGGGTAAATGACGTCGGAGGGCCGTATCCAGCCCTCAGGCTGTAGTTTGAGGACCCCTGCCTTAGAACATCTACTTGGAGGCCATAAGTGTCTTCCACCATTGGTTGTTACCACTTTGTATTATCTCTGTATTTGTCAAGTGTAGAAGAAGTTGTGGTGCTATGTCCAAACATCTTTCCAGTCTTTAAAAAGGGAAAAGAAAAAAGAAACTGCAGCAAACTTCATGCCAGTCACCTAAATCTGTCCATTCCACTCTTCTGAGAGAGATATTGACAGGCTGGAATGTGTCCAGAGGAGGGCGACTAAAATGATCAAGGGTCTGGAGAACAAGCCCTATGAGGAGCGGCTTAAGGAGCTGGGCATGTTTAGCCTGAAGAAGAGAAGGCTGAGAGGAGATATGATAGCCATGTATAAATATGTGAGAGGAAACCACAGGGAGGAGGGAGCAAGCTTGTTTTCTGCTTCCTTGCAGACTAGGACGCGGAACAATGGCTTCAAACTACAAAAGAGGAGATTCCATCTGAACATAAGGAAGAACTTCCTGACTGTGAGAACCGTTCAGCATTGGAACTCTCTGCCCCGGAGTGTGGTGGAGGCTCCTTCTTTGGAGGCTTTTAAACAGAGGCTGGATGGCCATCTGTCAGGGGTGATTTGAATGCAATATTCCTGCTTCTTGGCAGGGGGTTGGACTGGATGGCCCAGGAGGTCTCTTCCAACTCTTTGATTCTATGATTCTATGATTCTGCATGATGCATTGCAATAGTAGAGATCCCTTCATTGAAATTCTTCTACTGATGTTTATTTAACTTATATCCTACTTTTCATTTCACATGCAACCCAAGGAGGCTTACAACAAAGCTATGCTTTGCTTCGATCCCTAGCCTGACTCTCTGTGTGTATTTATGTGGCGCTGCATTTTTCTGTTTTGCACAGTGCTGGAAACGAATGGTTGTAAAGGTGAAGAGTACCAAATGTCCATTTTGTCTTGGTCTTCTATTTGTTATCTCTCAGACTACATTGGAGGCCTCTAGAGAGATTAACGGATCTCTTGTTCTTGCTGTCTACCTGGGAAACATTTTTCAAGTGGAGATAGTTATGTCAGATTGTAGTACTTAGTCGATTGTTTGCATTTAGCTTGTAAGGACATAAATTATATACAAACCCTGCCTGGAAGCAGAACCATGCTCATCATCCCGCAGGGATAAACTTGTGTCTTTTGACCACAGTGCCCTTTAAGTTGCCAGGGGGAAAAATTAAGGCTTATACAGTATATTGAGATAATGCTCATGTTTCTTATGGAAACCTTTGTGAGTGAGCTCCTTGTACAGAGACACAGCCCATCGGCTCCCTCCTTGTCATAAGTGAGGAAACAAACTAGGCGCCACAATTCAGGATTATTGTTTATTACAGCCATATTCCTGAGTTACCTATTAAGCATAGTTTAAAACTGGCTTGTGGCCCAACTTGTTTCAGTGCAATAATCACTGTGCTATTTTCAAACATCATACCAAGCTGTCTTTCCCTGGTTACATGGACAGTCCGAAGGTGAGCAAATAAGCTATGTTTGTTTAAATTGTTTGTAGATGTTCCCGTTTAATAAAGCAGGATTCCTGACATAGTAATATATAAATAGTTGTGTGAGGTCTCTTGACAGCCTTTAAGGACTTTTAGTGTAGTTCATAATGTCATGAACCCAGCTAAAGGGTAATGCTATACAATGCTATACACTTCTGCTTGTAGATTTTGGATGTTTTTGGATTTTGGAAAACTGTATTTGCATATACATATATAATTCGATGTCTTGGAGATAGGGCACATGTCTAAACATGAAATTCACTTAGGTTTGATATGCACATAGCTGAAGGTAATTTTATACACACTATTTTAAATAATTTTGTGCATGAAATAAAGATTGTGTACTTTGAACCATCCATCATATAATTGTCACTGCCGAGAGGCAGCCACAGCGTAGCATAGTGGTTTGAACATTGGACTTGAATCACCACTCAGCCATGGATATCCACCTTAGGCAAGTGACACTCTCTCAGCCTCAAACTGAGGCAAACACAACCCCCCTCTGACCCTATCTTGTTAAGAAAACTCCATGGCAGGGTCACCTTAAGGTCTTCATTAGTCAGAAATGCACATAAACAACATTTATTGCAGCAATATAATAGTTCTCTAAATATGTGTGTATTACAAATCCGGAACTGGTCTGGAACATAGTCTCTTAGCAGCTCCTTGGTTTCATCTATGCTGATGATCATGCCATTACTGCTCAAGCAGGGAGCTTTGAGATGGTAGAACAGAAGCTTTCCAAAGCTCTAGGTGCCCTTACTGCCTACTACAGGGAAAACCAGCTGATCCCTAATCCATCTAAAACACAGACATGTGCCTTTCATCTCAAGTACAGACAAGCATCCCGAGCTCTGAAGATCACCTGGGAAGGAATCCCACTGGAGCATTGCAGCGCACCCAAATACCTGGGAGTCACTCTGGACCGTGCTCTTACCTACAAGAAGCACTGCCTGAACATCAAGCAAAAAGTGGGTGCTAGTAACAATATCATACGAAAGCTGACTGGCACAACCTGGGGATCACAACCAGATACAGTGAAGACATCTGCTCTTGCGCTATGCTACTCTGCTGCTGAGTATGCATGCCCAGTGTGGAACACATCTCGGCACGCTAAAACAGTGGATGTGCCTCTTAATGAGACATGCCGCATTATCACGGGGTGCCTGCGCCCTACACCAATGGGGAAATTACACTGCTTAGCTGGTATTGCACCACCTGACATCCGCCGGGAAGTAGCAGCCAATAATGAAAGGACCAAGGCAGAGACATCTCCAGCTCATCCCCTGTTTGGGTATCAGCCAGCACGTCAACGACTTACATCAAGAAATAGTTTTCTAAGATCTACAGAGACACTCGCTGGAACACCTCAGCAAGCGAGAGTCCAAAAGTGGCAGGCTCAAACCCAGAACCTCAACCAATGGCTGATACCAAATGAGAGACTCCCCCCTAGGTACACAGAGGACTGGGCGACTTGGAAGGCACTGAACAGACTGCGCTCTGGCACCACAAGATGCAGAGCCAACCTTCAGAAATGGGGCTACAAAATGGAATCCTCGACATGCGAGTGCGGAGAAGAACAAACCACTGACCACCTGCTGCAATGCAACCTGAGCCCTGCCACATGCACAATGGAGGACCTTCTTGCAGCAACACCAGAAGCACTCCAAGTGGCCAGATACTGGTCAAAGGACATTTAATCAACTACCAAACTCACAAATTTTGTATTTTGTCTGTTTGTTTGCTTTCTTCTGTTAGAAATGTAATATAATTGACTGGCTGCCCTGACACGATAAATAAATAAAAGCTCCTTGGTAGAACTCTGAGAAGCCTGTTTGATGCTGTAGAGCAGTGGTTCTCAACCTGGGGTCCCCAGATGTTTTTGGCCTACAACTCCCAGAAATCCCAGCCAGTTTACCAGCTGTTAGGATTTCTGGGAGTTGAAGGCCAAAAACATCTGGGGACCCCAGGTTGAGAACCACTGCTGTAGAGAATTCTTTGAGTCCCTGACTATTCCACAAAGATGACGCTTAGAGAGTTCTTTAATTCTCACTAGGCTGGTTTAAGGTCAAGGTAGATAAACCCTAAAGCAAGACTTGCTTTGTTGGTTTCTGTCTAACAGGTATCTTGAAAGACAGGTGGAAAAAGCTTTGTGACTTTGAGAAGAGCCTAGATGTGTAGAAGCATGAGATGATAGCAGTGACATGAAACAGTGCTGTTCATAAGAAGCTCAGATACATAAATGTCCTAACTATTCAAGAACAGAAAATAGTGTTTTCATATTTAGTTACATGATCTCATTGACTCCCAACAAGCCTCTGGCCCTTTCCAAATCTTAAAAAATAGGCAAAAGAAATGACTCCAGAATAGTAAATCACTACTCTTCATTATTGTTTCTTCTTTGTCTCTTTGACCCTTTGCTTTATTCCTTGTCTTAAGAATTCTGAAATACAAACTAGAAGTAGATTTCTCGTCATTTTGAGTGGTATTTTGCCTGTTAACAAGTGCAAAAATTACTCCATGCCACAATTTCCAATCGTTGCATTGAATGTAATATCAAGCATGTCTGTTTGTCAGCTATGATACATCCTTCCCCAATGGATAACTTCTCACAAAGCAGTGGTTCCCAACCTTTTTTTGAGCAGGTACCACTTTAACCAGGGACCACTTGACCAGGGACAACCAGGGACCACTTTGAGCAGGGACCACTCTCCAACATAGTACCAAAAGGGTTACGAATCCGTG
Organism: Anolis sagrei; assembly: GCF_037176765.1. Lineage (NCBI taxonomy): Eukaryota > Metazoa > Chordata > Lepidosauria > Squamata > Anolidae > Anolis > Anolis sagrei. The sequence continues at coordinate 7,009,813 of NC_090023.1, forward strand.
TTAGTCAGTTTTAGATTTGGTTTGGTTATTTGGAGTGCAGATTCAGAAAATTGCATTGGCTAGACCACATTTATTTATTAATTATTTATTTAGAAGTTTTATATACCGGTCTTCTCACCTCCAAGGAGGGACTCAGGCCGGTTCACAACATGTGTTCATATACAGTATTATACAAAACAGCACAGTGCATCATCATTACACATTAAAATATAAGTACAATAAAAATATCATCACATTACACAAGCCAAGTTGTCAATACAGTTCCAATTCATCATCATACTTCCATGTGGACGAGGGTTATTGACTCAATCCTCAAATGCCATATTCCAAAGCCAGGTTTTTGTTAGTTTTCTAAAGGTCAGGAGGGAGGGAGCAGATCTAATCTCTGGTGGGAGGGAATTTCAAAGCCGAGGAGCCACCACCGAGAAGGCTCTGTCCCTCGTTCCCATCAAACGCAATTGCGAAGGTGGTGGGACTGAGAGCAGGGTCCCTCTGGAAGATCTTAGTAACCTTAGTAACCAGCTCTTGTTTCTGATACAGAACGTATGCCATCCAGTAGTCACCATCTGCTCACTCACAGAAAACCATATTTGATAAGCCTCAGCACTATAAGAGGGTTTTGCAAGACCAGTCACTCTTGTTGTAATGATGTAGTAACGGTGAGGCCATGGACCATATTTTACTTTTTGTGGACCACTGGTGGTCCACGGACCACAGGTTGGGAACCACTGTCATAAAGGCACTCAAGGAAAAGCCTGATTATATAACATTGATTTAACATTAACAATTTTCCTACTTCCCAAGCTGTGCTTGGTAATTCTATTTTATTATGTTAGTTAGAGAAAGAGATTTAAAAATCAAGATCGTTATTAATGTGAGCTGTTCTATAGTCAAAACTGTAATATGGGAATATTAGTTTATCCACGCAGAGTTAAAATGGTTTACATTTTTCCTCTACATCAGTGGTTCTCAACCTTTCTAATGACGTGACCCATTAATACAGTTCCTCATGTTGTGGTGACCCCCAACCATAGTATTATTTTTGTTGCTACTTCACAACTACAATTTTGCTACTGTTATTAATCATAATATAAATGTCTGATATGCAGGATCTATTTTCATTCACTGGACCAAATTTGGCACAAATACGTGATATGCCCCAATTTGAATACTGGTGGGGTTGGCAGGGGATTGATGTTGTCATTTGGGAGTTGTAGTTGCTGGGATTTATAGTTTACCTACAATCAAAGAGCATTATGAACTCCAACAATGGAATTGAACCAATCTTGCCACACAGAACTCCCGTGACCAACAGAAAATATTGGAAGGCTTTGGTAGGCATTGACCTTGAGTTTTGGAGTTGTAGTTCATCTAGATCCAGAGATCACCGTGGACTCAAACAATGATGGATCTGGACCAAACTTGCCATGAATACTCAACATGTCCAATGTGAATGAACACTGGTGGAGTTTGGGGGAAATAGACCTTGCATTTGAGAGCTTTAGTTGCTGGGATTTATAGTTCACCTACGATAAAAGATCATTCTGATCCCTACCAATGATAGAACTGGGCCAAACTTCCCACATGGAACCCCTATGAGTAACAGAAAATACGTTTTTGGATGGTCTTTGGTGACCGGGGTGATTTGAATGCAATATTCCTGCTTCTTGGCAGAATGGGATTGGACTGGATGGCCCATGAGGTCTCTTCCAACTCTTTGATTCTATGATTCAATGATCCCTCTGAAACCCACTCGTGACCCTCCCAGGGGTCCCGACCCCCAGGTTGAGAACCACTGCTCTACATAATAACCATCACAGAGGAAAACTTTCCTGCAACATTATAATGTGTTTTGTGCATCTGTAACGGGATTCTTCACACACTAAACGAATTTTGGTCCGGGAAAGGGAATACAGGGAAATTCCTTCAAGATAATTTAAGAAAGAAATTATTTGTGCTAATCCAGATTATGCCTCTAGAAAGAATTTTTGAAACAGATCACATGTATTGTTTCTTTTTTGTGGATTTTCCAAAATGTGTTGATGTTTATTCTGAGCCATTTTCAGACACCAGTCTGACATTACTTTCATCTCCTTTTAAGATTTGCTGTTTCAAGAAAGGCCTCTGAATCTGCCTTCTAGCAACTGCAGTTCTTTTGTTTACTTTGTAAACTGTTGTGTTGTGTTGGGATGAGACTGCAACTGAATACCTTGTGGAAAACTTCAAACAAACTCATTTTATGTGCATTACGCCATACACATCAAAGTTCATAAATAGAGAATTGTGACCTGGGGTGAAAATAAAAGTATTCCAAAATGCAGTGTCACTTGTCTGATCTGTGCTAATAATTACATTGAGCCCTTGTATCTCTCCAGCAACAAATGTGCCAAAGTTTTATATGTAGAAGAGGAAATATTATATCAAACAGCTATTAAAATGCTTTCTTTGCTGAACATACAAGGGGTGGATTTTACTGTGTCTAGCAGTGTTAACATTTTAAGAGCTGGTGCTTTTCAAATGTCTTCTGGTAATTGCAACAGCCAGGTAATTTTTTAAACACACGCACATATATATACATGCATATTTCATAGGTTTCTTTTCCTGGGGGCAACCAGTATTTCAGTTTCTGCCACTCCTTCATTCTATGCTCTAATTATTCTCTTAGTAATGCAAGGGCTCCTTTTTCATAAAGTTCTTGGAAGAAAAGCATCTGCATTATTTGTTTCATGTTTACCAGACTATTATTCTGAATTATTGGTAGTCAGTTGATTGTACTTTGTGTCAGAGTATAAGAGCCTGTTCCTCTCTCCTTAGTAGACGTTATACTTTGGAAATGTTAGTCTCAGGAATGGACCTGTATTTTCCTCTTTTCTATTCTTTCTCCAAATTTCTAGGTAATATCTTACAGTTCCATTCTTGTGGGGGGACGGGGACGGGGGACGGACCCTCATTGCAGCTGACTCACATTTGCTTTGTTTAGGGGCATACGATCCCCATGAAAGTGAAAATCCAGGAATAAAACAAAATGCTATATTTATTTTAAAACATTTATATTCCACCCTTCTCACACCGAAGTGGACTCAGGGCGGAGCACAGCATATATATGGAAAATATTTAATGCCGGGACAAGAATTCATTATGTACATATATAAACATTAAAAACATTTATCTTAATATTAAAATACATTGTTTAAAACCGTCTTGGTCATCTGCATCAAATCTAATTGGCCTGATAAAGTTTCTTAGCACTGCTTTATTACACTGTCCCGAAAGCTTGGTCTCACAGCCAAGTTTTTACCATCCTTCTGAAAGACAGGAGGGAGGGGGCCAATCTGATCTCACCAGGAAGGGAGTACCATAGCTGGGGGCAATTACCGAGAGGGCCCTGTCTCTCGTCCCCACCAATTGCGCCTGTGACAATGGCAGGATGGAGAGCAGTGCCTCCCCGAAGGATCTTAATCTCTGTGATGGTTCATGGGGGAGATGCGTTCAGACAGGGAAATTGGGCTGGGGCTGTTTAGGGCTTTATAGGCCAAAGCCAGCACTTTGAATTGTGCCCGGTAGCAAACTGCCAGCCAGTGGAGCTGGCGTAAAACTGAAGTTGTATGCTCCCTGTATGGCACCTCAGTTATTAACCTGGCTGCCTGTTATTGGACTGTTGGAAGCTTCCGAGCAGGCTTCAAAGGCAACCCCACGTGGAGTGCATTGCAGTTGTCTATCCTGGATATAACGAGAGCGTGGAACAATGTGGGAAAGCCTGACTTCTCAAGGTACGTGTGCAGCTGGTGCACAAGTTTTAATTGTGCGAAAGCTCCCCTGGCCACCACTGTATCCTGGGATTCCAGGCTCAGTGATGAGTCCAGGAGAACTCCCAAGCTATGAACCTGTGATCCTATGCCCTGTTCGGCCTTGCGACTGACCAAGAGGACATGTGAGAGAACATCTCTAAGAATCTAGGTCCTCCAGCATGCTGGAATCTGACCATAGAATCACACTGGAAGAACCTAAAGGTTCTTAGAGAGAATATGAGGGACGTTCATTAAAGATTTTCCCTGACCCACTTCCTGTGGACTGAGAGCAATGCAACTTGGCCCAGTTATGAGACCTTCTCTACCTAGGTGCCACCTAGGGACACATACTTCCCCCATCTTTTTAAGCAGCTGTCAACACTTCGCTTGTAGAAGTCGACAGGTTGTTCCAAAAGCCGTGTTGTGACTTTGCAAATCAGAGTCTCACCATCTGAAAAATGTTTGCTCTTCAAAAATGACTTCATTGTTGGAAAGAGGTGGAAGTCTAGTGGTGCGAGGTCAGGTGAATAAGGGGAGTGCGGTAGAATTTCAAAGCCACAGGAAAATGCTTCTATTTGGGCAACAGGTGAGTTGTGAAGTGGTGCATTGTTTTGCAGAAGGTGGACACCTTTGGTGAGCATGCCACATTGTCTCTTGGTTTTGATGGCCTCCCTCAATGTCCGCAGCAGTGAAGCCTAGTCTGTCGCTGTGATCATGGTCCCCTTTACTAGGAAATCCATCGATACTACTCAGTGCTGGTCCCAAAATACTGTGGCTGTGACCTTGCCTGCTCAGAGTTGGGTATGTCCCTTCTTTGGAGGTGGTGAATCATGATGCTTCCATTACATTGACTGGACTTTAGTCTCAGGATCATAGTGATGGATCTGGCTCTCATCCTGTGTGAAATCTTTAATTAATGCCTCTTGTATTTTAATAAAACCAATGAATCATCAAACCTGCAGAAGTCAAAGCTACAAATGTGGAGGGCCAATTGTGTCAACATCTTTGGCACCTCAATATCTCTGGGGCAAAAGTTTGCATTGAGTTTACTTTCCATTAAGTTATTTCCTGATAAATGTTTCAAACAGAGCCACACTAATAATGTACTGTTAAATTGTGGTCTCATTTTATATTTGGGCAAGATTTTGGTTGTTGTGTCATTGTGGGAATAGGCGACACTAAATATTGGATGTGACTGTGTTTCCAAGCATCTGGATCCACAAGAAGGCTATGTTCATTGCTTTTCTTTTTTGTCGGAATATTAGATGCATGCAAGTAAGACATTATACTAACACAATCACAAAGAAACATGTAGAGACATTTGCAAAAGGTGCTGTAATCCAATTTTATATAAAAAGATCTGTATTCTGTAATATAATATTTGATGTCAGTTAAATTAACATTGATCAAAATGACATTTTTTAGCTCATGCTTTACAGCTGTTCCTTAGCTCCTAAGAGCCGTGAGCAGAATTCCTATCATGGTGTGGAATACTCCCACCTCCGCTTTTTGGTTTTGAGAAAGTGGTTCAACATGATTTTCCATGTGCTTCAACCTGCTTTGTCTCCAAGTCATGTGTTGTTTGCTCAGGGTTGGATTTTTTTTATCTGCCTCAATTTACATGGAGATCAGTGTCCTGACAATTTCTTTATACACGATTTGTGATGTAACTCCCATTCATGAGCCTGTTGGGTTTGATGGTCTGAACCTAAGTAATTTCCTTGGAGATGGGTGGATCTTCTTGTACCATGCATTGAACCTAGGAGTGTGAGTTCTAATCCCATTTTAGCATGCCATGGAGTGCATCTTCACTGTTAAATTAGTTTGATACCACTTTAAATGCTATGTCTCAATGCTGTGTAATCATGGAAGTTGTAGTTTTACATAATATTTGGCCTCCTCTGCTAAATAGTTCTGGTGACTTACCAAACTTCCATAGGATTCAGCCATAGGAGTTTAATGGTGTCAATCTTAATTCAGCAGTGTAAATGCACCCATGGAGTAGGCTGATGCACCCCAATTCGGGACCTCTCTTTCTTTTGGTATTTAAAGTCGTTATTTGTTTTGTTATCTGCAATTAATACAGTCTTCCCTTGCTTTTCGATGACTGACTTTCCAAGGACTCGCTCTTTTGACAGATCTAAATACCGAACTTTTGATCCCTGGTCTGCTTTTTGTACCATTCTCTGTTCCTTCCTCCAGATTACTAAGCATGCTTTCCCCCTGTTCTTTGTTGACTTCATGCATGTTTAGTGTTCAGTTTTGTATCTGAAAATTAAAATCGATTGGCTTCTCTTTTTCAACCAGTTTCAGTTTTTGACAGTGTCCTGGTCCCCAACCTGTTGACTAAGCTGGATACATAGCTAACTGAAGGCAGTCTCATCATCTTCATATTATAACTGTTATAATGGTTAAATTGCATCGTGCCACAATGGTTTTTAATTGCATTGTGTAGTTCAATAAGAGTTCCTATAATGCTTTGACCATGTTTCATCTGCAATGTTGTTTTCCCTTCTTCAGTATTCTTCTGGGTGACAATTTTTCCCTTTATTTTCAATAAGGTTCAATATTTTCAGTAAGGCTCAATTACCAATTTTATTTATGTTTCATATAGTCTCTTATTGGTGTCCAATATGTTGTATTCTTATATCCACCTGAAGATTTATTTAGTAATTGAGTTAGTTTGTCCGCATTCATTAAATCAATTGTTTTTGATATCCATTCTTCTTTTGTAGGTATTTCTTCTGTTCGCCAGTGTCGAGCATATGTTATTCTGGCTGCTGTTATTAAATAGTTAAATAGTCGATCATTATTTGAGGATTGAGAAGATTGGAAGTATTGTCGAAGGCTTTCATGGCTGGAATCACTAGGTTCTTGTAGGTTTTTTCGGGCTATAGGGCCAGATGGCCCTATAGCCCGAAAAAACCTACAAGAACCTAAGATTGGAAGTGTTTTTCTTCACTTTTCCTACTATTTTTCTCTCCTTTCTTCCCTTCCCCAATTCCCTAGATAATAGAAATATAATTGTGTAGTTTTTTATTTTATTGGTCTTTTTCCAATTTAATTTAATTTTTTGCAGTATCAGTACTATTGTAATAAGGACAAATATGAATACAGACACAAATATTTCTACAAAGAATAAGAGCGAAAGCACAGGATGGAAGTAAATGGCCTTCCCCCCCCCCTTTTTTTCCCTTACCTTTCTTTCCTACTTTTCTTGGAAATTAAGTGTTCTCCCACTATTTATGTAAAACAAAAACTTTTCCTTTTCTTTTTCTTTTAGTATGTACTTTTGCGTTTGATATAAGTATAATAAAAATTTAATTAAAAATACTATTGTAGTGCACTTAGGCGAGAAACCCTATCCCTCCTTACCCTATTATACTTTACTCTTTCTTTTTTAAGGTATTGTAAATAGTCTGTAATCAATAAAAATCACTTTAAAAAATTCATTTCTGTGACCAGTTGTCTTAACAAAGTGATTGTTGGAACCCAGAAGCCTTAAAGAGCCAAACACAGTAATGTAGTCAAAACAACAGTTTATTAAATCAAAGCAAACAGGACTCAGAGACACTTGCTTCAGTGCCTCTGGTCCAAACTCAAAGTTTGTAGCAATTTACAGCTTGAAAAACTAACTTGGAAAATAAACCAGATTAAACAGGCAAATAATCTGGATTAAACAAGAGTTCTAGCGAAATGTACCAAAATCAAAGCAAATGCTCAAACGAAAAGCTGTGAAGAGAAGTCGTCGTCCAAAAGCAGTCCAAAGTTGAAGAAGTCCCAGTTGAAGATACCAAAGTCCAAAGAGCAGCGTCATTGTCAGAAACAGTCCGTGGTCAAGGAGAGGGGAAATCCGCATCTATGAGAATCCAAGCCGGTCAGCACACAAAGAACACAGGAACCTGCAGTTCCAGGACCCAAGCCCAACAAGAGAAGCGGCAGTGATAGGACCCAAGGCATGAATCCAACACTTTGCCTACTGCAAAGTTCCATTCTTTCAGTGCCTTCATTTATCCTACTACTCATCATCCATTGATGAGCTGCCCTCTGCCCTTTCCTCATCGCTGTCAGCTGTTTTACCCATTACAGCTGAGCACCAACACCCATCTCCAACTCTTCCATCTCTTGTCAAGACTTAGGTCTCCCCGTGATTCCCTGGTATCACCAGACTGCCAATCCCCAGAGAAACCCTCAAAAGTATCACTGGATGTGGGTTGCATGCACACATTCCTGACTTCTTGCACTTGAGTCCAATCCAATGCTTCCCCTTCATCCTTGCTACTTCCAGACCCATTACTTCCAGTAAAGCCCATGAAATCCTCATCTTCAGTGGGAGCACTAAGTATGTCCCGGATCCTTTTCCTCTGACACTCTTAGACTCCTGCTCACGAGTAATTCGTTTGACACCTCTACTCCCATCTCCCTCCTCCTCCTCACACATTTCACTCTCTGAGAACCCTTCGAAGGAGTCTTCGTCTGTGGGAGACATAAGTATCTCCCGGATTCTCTTCCTTTGTTGTTCTTCCTCCAACACCTGAGCACCTCGTTTCCCTCCTCTACTACTCCCACTAGTAGTAGTAACGTTGCCAGCAGACTCTACTACAACAGTGATATGACTACAGCACAGTACAGAAACATTTACATTACGGGTACAGGTTGAGCACCCCGTATTCAGAATTCTGAAATCAATATTACAGAAATCTCTAGTACACACCAACTGGGTTTCACTCACAAAATTATTTTTAAAAATTACATAAAATTACCTTTAGGCTGTGTGTGTAAGATGTCTATGAACTATAAATGAATTTCATGCTTGGACTTGAGTCCCTCCATGGTATCTCATTATTCAAATATAGGTATTCCAAAATTGGAGGGGAGGGGAACCAAAAAGCATTCCTCGCAGTAACACCATTGCATTCCTAGATGATATGTAACTATTCCTCAATATTTTAATGCACCATTTTAGTCGCTGAGACTAAAGAAATCGCCCAAAGCATTTCCATTCCTTCGAGGACCTAAATAGTCATAGCTTGGTTATAATACTGTTGCCCATAGTTTTGCTGTGTAGTAAAAGGTGTCTGTGAAGAATGCAATGTTTTGACAGTGTTTGTCTATCAAGCCCAGTATTATATACTTCAGCTAATATACTAAAAGAAGGTGGAGAAATGGCTGAAGAATAGAATAAATATTATATCCGCCTTCAAAGATAAAGAGCAGGTGTGCATGCCTGAATGACTTCAGCAATAAAATGTCTGAAGAACTGAGAAAAATAGCAGTGAGGAAATGAAGCTCAAGGTCTTTAAAATAAATCAAACATTATTAGATTACAAACACCCACGGATCCTTAAAGATTCTTAAAGAATTGCTGAACACCCTCCAAAAATTACTGAACACCCAAAAGAGGTCACGAAGAGTAGGAAACGACTGAACGAATGAACAACACCGAAAAGAAATACAAACTCATCACTCAGAAAAGTGGAAGGGAGCTAGGACTCGTTTTGGAAAAGGGACCTTGAAGGAGAGGGAATCAAAATTTGACTTTTCGGTTAGCTTGCTGGCTGCTATTTATAGATTGATGGAATGCAGTAATAAAAATAAAACCATTGATCACTTGATCCATTGACTGATTGTAAATTGTCATGCATGGATAGAAGAATAACTCAAGCCAAAAGAATAAACTTAGCTTGGAAGTGCAAGGCAGAGCCCTGCCTCATTAACATTTAGGGCCCTTTAAAAGTACAAGCAAGTATATTATTAGAATCTGGGGCTGTGTGATTAAACTGAATGGTCAAGGATGTGCCCACTCTACAGAGTTAGAACAATGTGGATGGCCATCTGTCAGGGGTGATTTGAATGCAATATTCTTGCTTCTTGGCAGGGGGTTGGACTGGATGGCCCATGAGGTCTCTTCCAACTCTTTGATTCTATGAAGGCTTTCATGGCCGGAATCGCTGGGTTGTTGTAGGTTTTTTTGGGCTATATGGCCATGTTCTAGAGGCATTCTCTCCTGACGTTTCGCCTGCATCTATGGCAAGCATCCTCAGAGGTAGTGATGTCTGTTGGAACTAGGAAAAAGGGTTTATATATCTGTGGAATGACAAAGGACTCTTATCTGCTGGAGCTAGGTGTGAATGTTTCAGCTGACCACCTTGATTAGCATTTGATGGTCTGGCAGTGCCTGGGGCAATCTTTTGTTGAGAGGTGATTAGATGTCCCTGATTGTTTCCTCTCTGTTGTTTTGCTGTTGTAATTTTAGAGTTTTTTTTAATACTGGTAGCCAGATTTTGTTCATTTTCATGGTTTCCTCTTTTTTGTTGAAATTATCCACTTTCTTGTGGATTTCAGTGGCTTCTCTGTGTAGTCTGACATGGTGGTTGTGAGAGTGGTCCAGCTTTTCTGTGTTCTCAAATAAAATGCTGTATCTAGGTTGGTTCCTCAGGTGCTCTGCTATGGCTGATTTCTCTGGTTGAAGTAGTCTGCAGTGCCTTTCATGTTCCTTTATTCGTGTTTGGGCAATGCTGCTGCGTTTGGGGGTCCCTCTCTAGACTTGTCCACAGCTGCATGGTATATGGTAGACTCCTGCAGAAGTGAGAGGATCCCTCTTGTCCTTTGCTGAACGTAGCATTTGTTGGATTTTCTTGGTGGGTCTATAGATAGTTTGTATGTTGTGTTTCCTCATCAGCTGCCCAATGCGGTCAGTGGTTCCCTTGATGTATGGCAAGACCACTTTTCCTCTGGATGGATCTTTGTCTTGACTCTTGTGGCTTCTTCTCGGTCTTGCTGGTCTTCTGATGTCTGAGGTGGACTCTCCATTGGCCTGTAGAGCCCAGTTGAGGTGGTTCAGTTCATCTTGAAGGAGGTGGGGTTCGCAGATTCTTTTTGCATGGCCTGCCAAGGCTTTAATGGTGCTTCTTTTTTGACTTGGGTGATGGTTGGACTCAAAAGGCAAGAGTCCTTTGTCCCACCCTAGTCATTCCACAGATATATAAACCCCTTCTTCCTAGTTCCAACAGACCTCACTACCTCTGATGATGCTTGCCATAGATGCAGGCGAAACGTCAGGAAAGAATGCCTCTAGAACATGGCCATATTGTCCAAGAAAACCTACAACAACCCAGAGTTAGAACAGTTTGATTCTGTTTTCACTGCCCAGAGTGCATACGGTATCATCTTGGCATCTATACTTTAGTGAGCAACTTAGACTAAAGTGGACTCCAGCTGTCAAGCAGACATTTTGAAGTGTTAAGTTTTGGATAACATAGGGAAGGGTTAACACCCCTGTGGTGTTTCCTTTGCTGTACTCGGCATACAAAGCGTCCCCAGATGACAGAAAGGGTCTCTCACTGATCTTGTATGTTTCCCAGGTTTAGTTCAAGATGTTTGTTTTGACATGTTGAGCTCTCAACAGCTCAAGGCCCTCGCATACTTTTTGAAGGCGGCCTTTTCCTTCGTGTCTCATTCTCCTCTTGATCCCTCTTGACTGTCAGTTTTACATTACACTGTCTCTGGGTGGCATGCCTCACTTCTTTCCCCTTGGAGCATTGCCAATTGCTTAATGTGTGACACAGCATTTTGTGGGCGGCTTTTCCAGTTGGGTATAACTCTTACTTCCAGTAGTGTTTGACTCTTAATATGCCGATAGGTGTATTATTAAATGGCTTACTTATTTATTTATCGAATCATCAGCAACCAGGCAATTATATTACATTTCTAACAGAACAAAGCAAACAAACAGACAAAATACAAAATTTTTGAGTTTGGTAGTTGATTAAATGTCCTTTACCAGTATCGGGCCACTTGGAGTGCCTCTGGTGTTGCTGCAAGAAGGTCCTCCATTGTGCATGTGGCAGGGCTCAGGTTGCATTGCAGCAGGTGGTCAGTGGTTTGCTCCTCTCCACACTCACATGTCGTAGATTCCACTTTGTAGCCCCATTTCTGAAGGTTGGCTCTGCATCTTGTGGTTCCAGAGCGCAGTCTGTTCAGTGCCTTCCAAGTCGCCCAGTTTTCTGTGTGCCCAGGGGGGAGTCTATCATTTGGTATCAGCCAGTGATTGAGGTTCTGGGTTTGAGCCTGCCACTTTTGGACTCTCGCTTGCTGAGGTGTTCCAGCGAATGTCTCTGTAGATCTTAGAAAACTATGTCTAAATTTAAGTCGTTGGCGTGCTGGCTGATACCCAAACAGGGGATGAGCTGGAGATGTCTCTGCCTTGGTCCTTTCACTATTGGCTGCTACTTCCCGGCGGATGTCAGGTGGTGCAATACCGGCTAAGCAGTGTAATTTCTCCAGTGGTGTGGGGCACAGACACCCCGTGATAATGCGGCATAACTCATTAAGAGCCACATCCACTGTTTTAGCGTGGTGAGATGTGTTCCACACTGGGCATGCATACTCAGCAGCAGAGTAGCACAGTGCAAGGGCGGATGTCTTCACTGTATCTGGTTGTGTTCCCCTGGTTGTGCCAGTCAGCTTTCGTATTATATTTTTTCTAGCACCCACTTTTTGCTTGATGTTCAGGCAGTGCTTCTTGTAGGTAAGAGCACGGTCCAGAGTGACTCCCAGGTATTTGGGTGCGCTGCAATGCTCCAGTGGGATTCCTTCCCAGGTGATCTTCAGAGCTCGGGATGCTTCTTTGTTCTTGAGATGAAAGGCAAATGTCTGTGTTTTAGATGGGTTGGGGATCAGCTGGTTTTCCCTGTAATAGGCAGTAAGAGCACCTAGAGCTTCAGAGAGCTTCTGTTCAACCATCTCAAAGCTCCCTGCTTGAGCAGTAATGGCACGGTCATCAGCATAGATGAAACTCTCTGTCCCTTCTGGAGTCAGGAGATTCCTATGTCTTTGACATCTAACTGAACTGAAGACAGTTTTGTAGGAAGCTGGCATACACAGAGTTAACTGATGGGCAGCAATGTTGTAGAATTTCAAGTTGCATGCTTTCCCAGACATACCTAGAGAGGAGCTTGGGATCTCTAGCATTCAAGGCACAGTCCTTGAATCCATGGGTGATGGGAGAAGCTGGGCTGAGAAGTGTTCTTGGTGCCATCCAGTCACAGCTCAGGGATGTTGTGGAAAGAGGCTATGGAAGAGAAAGTGCAGTCAACCTTCTGCATTTACGAGTTTCACTTTTGTGGATTTGATTATTTGATGTTTGATTAATATGTTCTTTCTAGGAATCTCTTAAGTCCTCCAGAAAGACTCTATATTCTGTTTTTGTCAGAAGTAGACTATGGAGAACACTTACCTAGGAATCCCTAGATCTCTGAGGATTCTTCTATGGCCAACTCCCAGTGGAGGTCAACTGTAGAGTTGTTCTGAAAGAGCTAGAGATACCTAAAAAGGTGTTCTGCTTGATTTAAAAAGTGTGTTTTGTTAGCTGTGCTCCTAATCTTCATGAAAGTAGAGGGCTTATTGTATAATAAAACTGAAACAGATAGGGAAAAACTGTTATGAGGATAGGATATCCAACCAAGGGTGAAGAAGTGAACAGCATTGTAGGAAGCTGTGAATTATTATATAGTTCAGAGGTCTAAACAAGCACCTTGGTATCCGTACGGATGTCCTGGTCCTCAAACACTCTCTGCTTCATTCGGAAGAATACTGCACTTGCAGAGCTCAGGCGATGTTGTATTTCAGTGTCAATGTTGACTTTGGTGGAGAGGTGGCTGCCAAGGGAGTAGAAATGGTCAACATTTTCTAATGTTACACCATGAAGCTGTATTTCTGGCACTGGAGAGGGATTGGCTGGTGACTGCTGGAAGAGCACTTTGGTTTTCTTGATGTTCAATGACAGGCCGAGCTTCTCGTATGCTTCTGCGAAGATGTTTAGAGTGGCCTGTAGGTCTTCTTCTGAATGCGCACAGATGACATCATCAGCAGGATGTAGGGATGTAGGGAAATTTATTGTGGGCCAAAAGCATCAATATATAAATAATATATGAAATGATATACTATTTATAATCATGGGTCAAAAATTCTTGGAAATCTGGGTTGTTGTAGGTTTTTTTGGGCTATATGGCCATGTTCTAGAGGCATTCTCTCCTCTAGAACATGGCCATATAGCCCGAAAAAACCTACAACAACCCAGCGATTCCGGCCATGAAAGCCTTCGACAATACCTTGGAAATCTATTTTGCACCCAAAGAGTTTACACATAAATCATATATCCTTGGATTTTTGTCCCATTGTGTGCATTACTACAGGTCTAGCTATTGTCTGCTAATTCTTGGAACATAGTGGAAAATAGGATTGATTTTGGTGCACTTGCACAGGTTCCTTTCATGCTTGTTCGAACGAAATAAATAAATAAAGAGGGAGCTTAAATCTTCTTAGATGAAGTGATTACTAAAAGCAAAGGCTCGCCTGTGCCTTTATGGCCCATTTCTAGCGGATTCATTATTCCCTGTACATAAAATGGAGTGCAGTTGATACTAACAGCTTTTATTTCCCCGCAAGCAATCCTGTGGTTAAACCCCTCCAGTCCTCGTCTGCCCATAAGAGCCATCAGTCTTGGTGCTCTATTGTGTCTGGGATGCGATGTTCCTCTAAGCTTTTGGTACACCCAAGTGTCTTCCTGATGAAAGCCGAATTGCTGCCCAGGATTTACTACTTTTATTACTGTGGGAATTCTAGATGTCCAAAACTGATTTTTGTTTTAAAAAAAAAAAGCTCTGTTGCTAATGGTAACTCATTTTAATCCCCTGCTGTGTGTGCTGTGTGGTTTATAGGCATTGTTTGCAGACCACCACCACCATCTCAGGGTGATTACACATTGTGTGTATTATTTGGTACAAATAGCGTATTCCATTAGGTTTTGTTTTTGGTCTGGGACTGTAAATTATGAGCAAGAATGGTGTCATCTCCTAAGGAATTAAACCAGGGAAGCTTACAGTGTGGAAAGGTCAGGCTGGCAGATCGAAGAACAGCTGTCAAACCACCACTTTTGTGGCTGGTGGTGAAGCGGAATTGCCGGCAGCTCCTTTGAATAGCCCCGCTTCAAAGAACAAGGTTATGTTAAGGAAATGCATACCTTGTACAGTATACTAAGTCAGGTGTGGGGCACTCGATAACATCTGACCCTTTGGCCAAGAATCTGACATTGCTTCACCTTTCAGTGCAAGGAAGTTAGAGAGGAAATATTGCTTAACTGTTGCCCGGAGGCTCCGGTTGAGAGTGGCAGGTTTTGTTCTTCTTCCCTTTCACTGGATAGCAAAAACAAGGAGAAAAGTACTGTCATCTGGCACCGGCTTTGCTTCTTCCCATTCCCTGTTCAAGAAAGGAGAAGAAGACTTCACTTAGCTAGGACCTGGGGACACTATCTGTGGATACCATCTGAGAATGTCCTTTTCCTGTACTTCCATTGTCGATAGGAAGCATTGGGTTGCTGAGAATTTTCCAGGCTGTTTGGCCATGTTCCAGAAGTATTATCTCCTGATGATTCACCCACATCTATGGCAGACATCGTCAGAGGTTGTGAGGTCTGTTTGAAACTAGGCAAGTGGGGTTTATATATCTGTGGAGTCAGGTGTTAATGTTTGCTTGAGTCAGGTGTTAATGTTGAAATTGGCCAGCTTGATTAGCATTTAATGGCCTTGCAGCTTCAAAGTCTGGCTGGTTGCTGCCTGGGGGAATCCTTTATTGGGGAGGTGTTAGCTGGCCCTGATTGATTTCTGTCTAGAATTCCCCTGTTTTCATAGTGTTTCTTTTTATTTGTTGTTCTGATTTTAGAGTTTTTTTAAAAAATACTGGTAGTTAGATTTTGTTAATTGTCATGGGTTCTTCCTTTCTGCTGAAATTGTCCACATGCTTGTGGATTTCAATGGCTTCTCTGTGTAGTCTGATAGAAAGCCTTTTTGGTGAAAAAAGGCTAGAGTTGTCTAGGAGATATTGCAAGTCAAAGATTCAAAATTACTGATGGTAATTTCTGCCCACTGAGAGGTTTCTGGCTGAGTCGTATTCAAAGCCATCAAGTTTAGGATCAACTAAACAAAACACCTCACTACCTCTGAGGATGCTTGCCATAGATGCAGGCGAAACGTCAGGAGATAATGCCTCTAGAACAGTGGTTCTCAACCTGTGGGTCCCCAGGTGTTTTGGCCTACAACTCCCAGAAATCCCAGCCAGTTTATCAGCTGTTAGGATTTCTGGGAGTTGAAGGCAAAAACATCTGGGGACCCACAGGTTGAGAAACACTGCCATATCAGAACACGAATAGCACATTAGGAAGAACCTCTTGATAGTGGAATCTGATGCAGCCTAGGACTGTGGTGGAGTATTCTTCTCCGGAAATTTTTGAACAGAGGATGAATGGCTATCTGGAAGGAGTGGTTTGATGGTGTGCACCTGTATCGCAGAAGGGGGATTGGACTAGATGGTCCTTGTGGTCTTTTCCAAACTCTGTGAGTCCACCTGTTAGGATTTCTGGGAGTTGAAGGCCAAAACATCTGGGGACCCACAGGTTGAGAACCACTGCTCTAGAACATGGCCATATAGCCTGAAAAAACTTACAACAACCCAACTAAACAAAAGCATTTGGAAGGAGATGGCAGGGGCAGAAGCCAGAAGAGCAACAACTGAAGAATGGGAAAAGTCCATAAGGAAGAGCAGAAGTCCTTCCAGAGGATATCTGGATAAAAATCTGATTTTATGATGAAGGAAACTTAAAACAGAGAGCTCTGGCCTTAGTGTCAGCAGAAAGAAGTAGACCTGAGGCAACAGCAGGTGTTGGAATAATGACGTCTGGAGAGAGTCAATATATATCCAAGTGCACAGCCTTCCAGCCCAGGAAAATCTTACAGCTTCAGCCTTTTCAGCCAGTCATTGTTTGATTTGGAACTGAACGTAGAGTGTGGTTAAAGGTTGGTTAGGGAGAGGTTCTAATTCTGTGATATATCTAGTTTTATTAAATGGTTCAGTAAAATACTGTTTCAAAATATATGAAGTGCACAGAATATCTTGCGTATGCAAAAGATATCGTTAATAATGCTCTCTGCTTAAAAGGATAGTCATAACTGAAGTCCAATATCCGCTGGATAATGGAGAAAGGCAGGGAGTTTCAGAAAAATATCTATTTCTGTTTCATTGACTATTCTAAAGCTTTTGACTGCGTGGATCATAATAAACTGGCAAGTTCTTGGTGGTATGGGCATCTCAAATCACCTTATCTCTCTCCTGAAGAATCTGTATAAGGACCAAGTCGCAATATTAAGAACTGACCATGGATCAACAGACTGGTTCAAGATTGGGAAAGGCATATGGCAGGGTTGTATACTCTTCCCCCAACCTATTCAACTTGCATGCAGAACACATCATGCGATGTGTGGGGCTTGAGGAATGCAAGTCTGAGGTGAAAATTGCTGGAAGAAACATTAACAACCTTAGATATGCAGATGATACCACTTTGATGGTCGAAAGCGAGGAGGAGCTGAGGAGCCTTCTAATCAAGGTGAAAAATGAAAGGGCAAAAGCCGGGTTGCAGTTAAACATAAAAAAACCAAGACTATGGTAACAAGAATGATTGACAACTGGGAAATAGAGAGAGAAAACGTGGAGGCAGTGACAGACTCTGTATTTCTAGGTGCAAAGATGACTGCAGACGCAGACTGCAGCCAGGAAATCAGGAGATGCTTCCTTCTTGGGAGGAGAGCAATGAACAATCTCGAAAAAAATAGTGAAGAGTAGAGACAGCACACTGGCAACGAAGATCCACATAGTTAAAGCAATGATATTCCCCATAGTCACCTATGGATGTGAGAGCTGGACCATAAGGAAGTCTGAGAGAAGGAAAAGAGATGCTTCGAAACTCTGGTGTTGGAGGAAAGTTCTGAGAGTGCCTTGGACTGCGAGAAGATCCAGCCAGTCCATACTTCAAGAAATAAAGCCCGACTGCTCATTGGAGGGAAGAATAGTAGAGGCCAAGATGAAGTACTTTGGCCACATCTTGAGAAGAAAGGAAAGCTTAGGGGAAACAATGATGCTGGGGAAAATGGAAGGAAAAAGGAAGAGGGGCTGACCAAGGGCAAGATGGATGGATGGCATCCTTGAAGTGACTGGATTGACCTTGAAGGATCTGGGGGTGGTGGCAAAGAGTCGGAAACGACTGAACGAATGAACAACAACAACTGAAGTCCCAGCAGGCCATCTCCACTTGTTTATGTTTGTTCTGGTAGACTTGATTCCTGCCTCCCTCCACTGGGTCATCTGAACCAGCCTTCTTGTGAGGAAGGAGCAGGGGCATTTCCACTAGTTTGGCATAGATGCTCTCTTGAGCCCTCTGACATTTTACTTTCAGTGGCAGGAGTGACATGAAGCTGTCAGATTCCAGATAAGATCAGAGCTTGCTGGTGCTTGGGAATCAGGGTGAGACCTATTCTTGAATTGTGAACAGTCTGCCTTGCCTCACAGCTAGTTATTCTAAGAACCATCAGACATTTAAGATTTTGTGTCTGATATTTTTTTTTTATTTTATAACTTGTAGTTGTCGTTCTTGGTATTGGAATTTATTGTGGTAGATCTTGTTAATTGTAAAAAAAAAGAGAGATGGCTTTCAGACAATAGAATCTGATGTCTGCATGGAAAATCTTAGAACATACACTTTTCCTACATTGAAAATAGAACTTTCAGTTTTAATTGCCTCTAATAAAGTTTCTGGAAAGGTTGTAAACTTTGGAATGCTAGCACTGATAAAGCTTGTGCTGTATGGTTGGGTTATAACTTTCCTCAGTAATAAATATCAGGTGACTAGATGTCTTATAAGCAGGGGCGGCTCGTCCATTACGCAAAGTAAGCGGTCGCAGAACACTTTTTTTTGCCAGGGGTGCAGAGGCGCCTCTGTAAATGCCCCTCGACCGTCACTTGAGGAGCGCCCCCTCAGCTCACAACAGCCCTAGCAGTCCGGGGGGAGCCTCGGCTTTCTTGCCTCACTGCCGGGCGATCCTCTTCCCAAAGGGGCCGGGCCCTTGAGCCTCGCCTAGCCCCTCTCGTTCCTGCTCCACCTGGCCACCGGGTGCGCGAGCAGAGCCGGCGCTCAATCGTTCTCCACGTTCGATCCCTTCCCCATGACCGGCTCCCTTTCCCGATCCCCCGGCTCTCCACCGGCCTCCTCTCCTCTCCCCAATCCGTGGGTGGACCAAGGGGCAGAGCCGCTGCGCCTGGCCTGCTTCGGGTCCGGAGGCGTGTCTGAAGACCCCAGTGTGCGCACCAAAAGTCGCCTCTTCTCCTGACTTTCTCTTCAGCCATTGGGACCAACAGAGAGAGAGAGAGAGAGAGAGAGAGAGAGAGAGAGAGAGCCCCTCCGGCTGGAGGTATCTCCCACCTCCGCTCCCTCCTTTGTTTTTGCACTTACCTTCAGGAAAGGTGGGCATCTCCACCTCTGTCTCTCTCTCTCTCTCTCTCTCTCTCTCTCTCTCTCTCTCTCTCGGTCCCAATGGCTGAGGAGAAAGTCAGGAGAAGAGGTGACTTTTGGTGCACACGCCGGGGTCTTCAGGCACGCCTCCGGACCCAAAGCGGGCCAGGCAAGGGAGCAAATGCGGCAAGTGTAGTTACTGGGATGTATAGTTCACCTACAATCAAAGAGCATTCTGAACTCCACCAATGATGGAATTGAACCAAATATGGCACACAGAACTCCCACGACAAACAGAAAATATATATCAATGATTGGTTGGGGGGGGGGGGCGCCAAAATACTGTTTGCTTACCGTTGAAAATTACCTAGGGCCGCCTCTGCTTACAAGCAGGAACTCCTGTCTTCAACCATAGTGGAAAGGTAATGGTTGGCTGAGTTAAGGAATAGTTTCATTAAACTGCTTTGGTTTAATTAATCACATAAATCATTGCATGTCTTCAAGTCATTTCTGACTTGGGATTCTTGGGCAACCCTATCATGGGTTTTTCTTCATAAGATTTTTTTCCAAGCGGGTTTGTCATTGCCTCTTTTTGTAGCTTAGAGAGTGTGATTTGCCTGAAAGCATGATATGGGTTTCGATAGCTGAATCATAGAATGATAGACCTGGAAAAGACCGCATGGGCCATCTAGTCCAACCTCCTCCGTACAGAAAAGCACAATCAAAGTATTCATGACAGGTGGCTATCCAACCTCTGTTTAAATGTTTCCAAGGAAAGAGCTTCCTCCACACTCCAAGGCAGAGAGTTCCACTGTTGAACAGATCGTATGGTCAGGAAGTTCTTCCTCACGTTCAGGTGGCATCTCCTTTCCTATAATTTGAACCCATTGCTCCGAGTCCTAGTTCAAGGGCAGCAGAAAACAAACCTGCTCCTTCTTCCTTATGACATCCTTTCACTTATTTATACATGGCTTTCATGTCTCCTCTCAGTCTTCTCTTCTGCAGGCTAAACATGCCCAGCTCTTTAAGATGCTCCTCATAGGGCTTGTTCTCCAGACCTTTGATCACTGTAGTGACCTTTCTCTGGACTCCTTCCAGCTTGTAAATATCTCTTTTAAACTGTCGTGCCCAGAATTTGACACAGTATTCCTGTGAATCTCAGCCTGGGGTCCCCAGATGTTTTTGGCCTACAACTCCCAGAAATCCCAGTCAGTTTACTAGCTGTTAGGATTTCTAGGAGTTGAAGGCCAAAAACATCTGGGGATCCCAAGGTTGAGAACCACTGCAGTATTCTCTTACCAAAGCAGAATTCAAAGGCACCATGACTTCCCTTGATCTACACACTAGACTCCTTTTGATGCAGCCCAAAATCCCATTGGCTTTTTTAGCTGCTGCATCACTCTGTTGGCTCATGTTCAACTTGTCCACAAAGACTCCAGGATCTTTTTCACATGGACGGTTATTGAGCCAGGCATCACCCATCCTATATCTTTGCATTTCAATTTTTTCTGCCTAAGTGTCGTATCTTACATTTGCTGTTGTTTAAATTTATTTTGTTAGTTTTGGCCATCTCTAATCTGATACGGTCATTTTGAATTCTGATCTTGTCCTCTGGAATATTAGCTTTCCCTCCTAATTTGGTGTCATCTGCAAACTTGATAAGTATGTACTCTAAACCTTCATCCAAGATATTGAACAGTATTGTGCCAAAGACCGAACCCTGTGTCATTCCACTAGTCACTTCTGGCCATGGTGATATATGCTTTGGTTACATCCTGGTTGGACTACTGTAATGCGCTCTACGTGGGACTGCCTTTGAAAAGTGCTTGGAAACTTCAGTTGATCCAAAGAACAGCAGCCAGACTGCTAACTAGGGCTGGCTACAGGGAGAATACAACTCATCCGTTGTGACAGCTCCACTGGCTGCCAACATGTTTCCAAGCACAATTCAAAATGCTGGTTTTGAAAAAGCCTTACATGGCTCCTGTCCAGGTTATCTGAAGGACCACATATCTTTCTGTGAACCTGGGAGATACCTATGATCTACTGGGGATGGCCTTCTCTTGGTTCCACCACCTGCTCAAGCATGCTTGGTGGGAACACAAGAGAGGGCCTTTTCAGTGGCTGCTCCTAGGCTGTGGAACTCCCTCCCAAGAGAAACCAGACTGGCCCCATCCCTGCTGGCCTTCCGCAAGCCGGTCAAGACCTTCGTCTGCCAACAGGCTTTTGGGGAAGGGTAAGAGGAGGCTCCCCATGGGGAGAACGGCAGGATATAAATAAAGATGATGATGATTATTATTATTATTATTCCAGGATTTTATTTATTTATCGTGTCAGGGGCAGACCAAACAGTTGCGTTGCATTTTTTAACAAAACTAACACACTAACAAAACAAAAAGTTTGCAAGCTTGGTAATTGATTAAATGTCCTTTGACCAGTAGCTGGCACCTGGAGTGCCTCTGGTGTTGCTGCAAGAAGGTCCTCCATTGTGCATGTGGCAGGGCTCAGGTTGCATTGCAGCAGGTGGTCTGTAGTATGCTCTTCTCCACACTCGCATGTCGTGGACTCCACTTTTGTAGCTCCACTTCTTAAGGTTGGCTCTGCATCTCGTAGTGCCAGAGCGCAGTCTGTTCAGCGCCTTCCAAGTCGCCCAGCTTTCTGTGTGCCCAGGAGGGAGTCTCTCATTTGGTATCAGCCACTGATTGAGGTTCTGGGTTTGATCCTGCCACTTTTAGACTCTCGCTTGCTGAGGTGTTCCAGCGAGTGTTTCTGTAGATCTTAGAAAACGTTTTCTAGATTTAAGTCATTGACATGCTGGCTGATTACCAAACAGGGGATGAGCTGGAGATGTCACTGCCTTGGTCCTTTCACTGTTGGTTGCTACTTCCCGGCGGATGAAGTGGAACCATTAGTGAGTGCCCTTTGGGTTAAGTCTCTTAACCAATTACAGTTCCACCTAATAGTAGCATTGCCTAGCCTATATTTTCCTAGTTTGCTTGCAAGAAGTTCATGGAGGACTTACTCAGATCAAGATACACTACATCCACAGCATTCTCGGCATCTCCCAAGCTTGTAACTGTTGAAGGACTTACTCAGATCAAGATACACTACCTCCACAGCATTCTCGGCATCTCCCA
The DNA here is from genome assembly GCF_037176765.1 of Anolis sagrei. Lineage (NCBI taxonomy): Eukaryota > Metazoa > Chordata > Lepidosauria > Squamata > Anolidae > Anolis > Anolis sagrei. The sequence goes on from NC_090023.1 coordinate 7,032,075, forward strand.
AGCTTGTAACTGTTGAAGGACTTACTCAGATCAAGATACACTACATCCACAGCATTCTCGGCATCTACCAAGCTTGTAACTGTTGAAGGACTTACTCAGATCAAGATACACTACATCCACAACATTCTCGGCATCTACCAAGCTTGTAACTGTTGAAGGACTTACTCAGATCAAGATACACTACCTCCACAGCATTCTCGACATCTACCAAGCTTGTAACTGTTGAAGGACTTACTCAGATCAAGATACACTACATCAACAGCATTCTCGGCATCTACCAAGCTTGTAACTGTTGAAGGACTTACTCAGATCAAGATACACTACATCCACAACATTCTCGGTACCTACCAAGCTTGTAACTCTATCAAAAAATGATATAAGATTAGTCTGAAACATGGAACTCTCTGCCCCGGAGTGTGGTGGAGGCTCCTTCTTTGGAAGCTTTTAAACAGAGGCTGGATGGCCATCTGTCAGGGGTGATTTGAATGCAATATTCCTGTTTCTTGGCAGGGGGTTGGACTGGATGGCCATGAGGTCTCTTCCAACTCTTTGATTCTATGGTTTCCAGAGTCATAGTCTTGTGGTCAAATCACTATACTTCACAAATAAGTTTCCTTTTTTTCTGAGGAACTGAGTTAGGTTCTCCCATGATATCTCGATCATTGTTTTGTCGGCAAGATTTGTATAATGTATTATGAATATGGGATAGCAGATTGAACATAGTTAGTAAGAGACAAAACTTCCTTCCTAGACTTAGAATTGGTTGGACTTCCTAACTTGAGATTGTAATGTTTCAGCATTTAAGTATCCCCAAGTAATCATGGCAAAACAGCATGTTTCCCCTTAACAACAGAAGGAAAGGTCTGGTATGGTAATTACTCTTGAACCTGAGGCAGTCTGGGTTATGTAACAGTCCTTACACTGCAGAACATGAATCAACATGAGAGAAAGATATCTTAATGTAGGTTTTTTTGTTTCATTTTGGATTCGTAAAGAAAGGTTGTATAACTTTGCTTATGAAGAATCAACATGACCTTTGAAACGTGGGAGGAAATGGAAAGTAATCTTTTGATGCATCTTTTATTTTATGTCTAAACTTCACATAGCTCAACATTCTTAGAGGCAATTTTCAATTGCTAATGGTGTACAAGATCTGTCTATTTAAAAGAGCAAAGTTAGCATCCAGAAACGAATCCCCTTGTTAGCAGTAGAACAGCAGGCAGGAGGTTTGGCCTCTTGTTGCAAGTAAAACTCTGTCTCTTTGGTTCCAGATTTCAGAAATAGGTTTGCCAAAATGTTGCACAACAACAACAAATCCCCTAAATTTGTTTTCTTAAAATTTGCCTCCTGCTTTTGGAGCCTTGGGGTTTATGTGTTCTGTGCACTGTTAACCTTTTATAAACATAAGCCAAAGTTCCCATTCAGTTTCCTTATTCTGGGAAATGAGGTCTTGAAGATTGCTGCCAAATATTGCAATATTTTTGATCAAATCATGCAATCTGAGAAAACTGTTCCGTCTTGGTGTGTAGCAGACTAGACTCTGCAAAGACAGTGTTCCTCAATGCTTTGTGGGTGCCAGCGGAAACTAGGGATGGAAAAATATTTTTATTGGATTCACCAGTTTCAGTGAGTGCGGCATTTTTGTACTTCCTGAAGCTTGTTGTGAGAAGAAATGGACTTTGCCTTGAACATTTGCACATTTCTACAGTTTACAGTCCACATATTTTAAAATGTGAACGGACAAATAAAAGCATTTTAAAAACCATGCTGAAAGTTTCTTTACTCAGTGGGGAAAGTTTGAACAAATAAAGTAGAATGTGCACATCGGGGAGTAGTCATAAAAACTGCATGGTGTCAGTGTAAGAAGGAAACAAAGTCCTTTTAAGCTGTTAAGATAGGAAGAAAATGCAGGTGAACTACGTGTAATTGAAATAAGAGAGTTTCACTTCAGATATACATTTGTTGAGCCATACAACACCAAGCAACACCATTTCATACACTGGTACCAACTTTTATATTCCAAATATGATAGCCATGTATCAATAGGAGCATAGTGTCTAGATCTAGGGAAGTCATGCTACCCCTCTATTCCGCTTTGGTTAGACCACACCTGGAATATTGTGTCTAATTCTGGGCGCCACAATTCAAGAGACATATTGACAAGCTGGAATGTGTCCAGAGGAGGGCGACTAAAATGATCAAGGATCTGGAGAACAAGCCCTATGAGGAGCGGCTTAAGGACCTAGGCATGTTTAGCCTGAAGAAGAGAAGGCTGAGAGGAGATATGATAGCCATGTATAAATATGTGAGAGGAAGCCACAGGGAGGAGGGAGCAAGCTTGTTTTCTGCTTCCTTGGAGACTAGGACGCGGAACAGTGGCTTCAAACTACAAGAGAGGAGATTCCATCTGAACACGAGGAAGAACTTCCCGTCTGTGAGAGCCGTTCAGCAGTGGAACTCTCTGCCCCGGAGCGTGGTGGAGGCTCCTTCTTTGGAAGCTTTTAAACAGAGGCTGGATGGCCATCTGTCAGGGGTGATTTGAATGCAACATTCCTGCTTCTTGGCAGAATGGGGTTGGACTGGATGGCCCATGAGGTCTCTTCCAACTCTTTGATTCTATGATTCTATGAAATATGTGAGAGGAAGTCACAGGGAGGAGGGAGCAAGCTTGTTTTCTGCTTCCTTGGAGACTAGGACGCGGAACAGTGGCTTCAAACTACAAGAGAGGAGATTCCATCTGAACACGAGGAAGAACTTCCCGTCTGTGAGAGCCGTTCAGCAGTGGAACTCTCTGCCCCGGAGCGTGGTGGAGGCTCCTTCTTTGGAAGCTTTTAAACAGAGGCTGGATGGCCATCTGTCAGGGGTGATTTGAATGCAACATTCCTGCTTCTTGGCAGAATGGGGTTGGACTGGATGGCCCATGAGGTCTCTTCCAACTCTTTGATTCTATGATTCTATGAAATATGTGAGAGGAAGTCACAGGGAGGAGGGAGCAAGCTTGTTTTCTGCTGCCCTGGAGACTAGGACACAATGGAACAATGGCTTCAAACTATAAGAAAGGAGATCTGAACATGAGGAAGAACTTCCTGACTATGAGAGCCATTCAGCAGTGGAACTCTCTGCCCCGGAGTGTGGTAGAGACTCCTTCTTTGGAGGTTTTAAAACAGAGGCTAGATGGCCATCTATCAGGGGTGCTTTGAATGCAATATTCCTGCTTCTTGGCAGAATGGGGTTGGACAGGATGTCCCATGAGGTCTCTTCCAACTCTATGATTCTATGATTCTAAATCTGATGACTCATATTCAGAAGTCCACAAATGTATTTTGGTTCTGATAGTGATCCTGAGATTTCAGGTCCAGAGGGTTTTATCTTTTTCCTAGGCATCATTGCAGTCTGAAGGCTCACTAATAAAGGGCTCTAATTCAGGTCCACTACTGCCTGACAATAGTCCAAATGGGATGTGCCACTGCAGCCAGATCTCACATCATAGAATCATAGAATCCTAGAGTTGGAAGAGACCTCATGGGCCACCCAGTCCAACCCCATTCAGCCTCTGTTTAAAAGCTTCCAAAGAAGGAGCCTCCACCACATCTCAAGGGATGGATGCATTTGGCATAGTTTAATTGTGCAGACACAGTCCTGCCCTCTGCTGAAACCTGGGCATTCAGGCTCAAAGTTGAATCCAGGAATATTCAGGCTATGAGCTGGAGATTTTGGTGATGGTGAGAAGGGTATCTCCATCTAGCACAGATTTGCTTCTTGATTGACTACGAGTACCTCAGTCTTGCTTGGATTAATTTCAGTTTGTTTGCAGTTATTACTGCTAACAAGACTGCTTCCTTGGTGTCAGATGGAAATGACAGAGTTGTGTGTCATTACCATACTGGTAGCATAGAATCCCCACACTCTGCCTGACTTCTCCCAACAGTTTCATGTAGATGTTAAACAGCTTGGGGACATAACACAACTCCAGGCCTAGACCAAGGGTATTGAATAGGAGTTCCTCTGCACCATCCTTTGAGTTCACCACTCCAATAATGACCAGAACCAGAACCACTGCATAACAATGTCCCATCTTAAAGAAGTGACCCAAAAAGATAGGGCAGTCAATGGTATTGAAAGCCACAGAAAGGTCCTGCACAGCCAACAAGTTCCTGTCCATTTTCCTGGATCAGTCATCCCCCAAGACAACCAAATCTGTCTCTATCTCATAACCAGGCCTGATACGGATCTAAATGATGTTTTATCCAGAAACTCCTGGTGCTGGAAAACCATCACACACTTCAGAACCTTACCCAAAAATGGAAGGTTAAAGACTGGGCAATAATTACTCAAAATGGTGAAGACCAGGAAAGCCATTGTTTAAGTACATAACAACCTCACCTCACCTTTTCTAGGCAGAATGGAAACTTTCCTTGCAAACATGAGGCATTCACCACTCCCTTTATCTATTATATATGTGGTGGCTCTCACCTCTCCAAGGATCCTGCTCATATCCTCAGGCTGTAGAAATTGAAAAGTATCCAATAATATAGGACAAACTGATGCCAGACATGTTTCAGCTGCAGCATCCAAGTCAAAGCAGATCCAAGCACTTTTGTCTGCAAAATGTCTTGCAAATACATCACAATGGGTTCCCAAGTAGTTTTCTTCTTTGGGGCAAGAATGTCAAGTTTTCCAACCACTCAAGACAGATCAGATGGGTGACGCCACGTAGACACATATATTCAGGTCTTTGTGTGGGGGTTGCTCAGCTTTGGAAATATAGTGATGTTTTTGATCTATTCAATGTTAAGAAGTTGTCAAAGGTTTTCATGGCCAGACTTACTTAGGTAATCCCTCATTGTCCGAGTTGGATTGTCCTCCAAGATCGGTGTAATGGCGAGGTGGGCACGTAGGTGACTGTGGAGCCCTATTCTTGATTTGCATCTTCTCCCGCAGTGAGGGCATTGCTTTCAAGGTGGAAGGCGGTACCGGTCAGGATTGGCTTGATGTGCCTTCCTCTTGGCACATTTCTCTCTTTTGCCCTCCATTCGTGCCTCTTCAAATTCTACAGCACTGCTGGTCAAAGCTGATCTCCAGCTGGAGCGGTCAAGGGCCAGAGCTTCCCAGTTCTCAGTGTCTATGCCAGAGTTTTTAAGGTTGGCTTGGAGCCCATCTTTAAATCTTTTCCCTGCCCACCAACATTCTGTTTTCCATTCTTGAGTTGGTGGTCGGGCATCCAGACAACATGGCCGGACCAGCGGAGTTGATGGTGAAGACCATCGCTTCAGAGCTTTTGGTCTTTGCTCCTTCCAGCATGCTAACATTTGTCCAACATTTGTCCACCTGTCTTCCCAAGAGATTTGCAGGATTTTTCGGAGGCAGCGCTGATGGAATCGTTCTAGGAGTTGCATGTGATGTCTGTAGACAGTCCACATCTCGCAGGTGTATAACAGGGTTGGGAGGACAATAGCTTTATAAACAAGCACCTTGGTCTCCCTACAGATGTTCCGGTCCTCAAACACTCTCTGCTTCATTTGGAAAAATGCTGCACTCGCAGAGCTCAGGCAGTGTTGTATTTTAGTGTCAATGTTGACTTTCGTCGAGAGGTGGCTGCCAAGGTAGTCAACATTTTCTAATGTTACACCATTAAGCTGAATCACTGGGTTGTTGTGTGTTTTCCGAGCTGTATGGCCATGTTCCAGGCGAAATGTCTCTCCTGACATTTCGCCTGCATCTATAGCAGGCATCCTCAAAGGTTGAGAAGTTTTTTTCTCTTCTTTTTGGATTCTTGTGTTTGCTGTGGCATTTGTTTCATCATCACAGCGTGGTGTTGGAAGATGTTTTGAATCCTTCTAAATCCATATTCCTGGAAACTGGGGCCTTAGCAATTGCAGGGGAGGCATGTCCTTCAGTTTTTGGTGTTATAGATGTGAAATCCATAACAAATATATTGCAGAGTGTTTATGTTCAGGATTTTATCCATTCCATTTCATCTCTGGCCCCTCTGAGTTTTCCTATTTTTTCCATTCTATTCTTTAAACTTCATCAATGTATCTAGATGGTTTTTGTTCTATATCTGTGGGCATATTAAATAGCTTCTCGGGGCCCAACTGGCCTAAAGGCATCAAATCCTATCTGATCTTGGAAACTAAGCAGAGTCATTCTTGGTTAGTACTTGGATGGAGGACTGCCAACAAATACCAAGTTCTTAGACTCCATTTCAGAGGGAGGAACTGGGAAAATTCCTTCTGAACATTTCTTGCCTAAGAAAACCTTCTGAATTTAATGGAGCTGCCATAAGTCAGCAGAGGACTTGAAGACACGTACACACACAGTCACACTGAGAACAAGTATCTTTTAGTAGTTCAAGCACTGGATTATGACATGGAAGGCCCAAATTGCATGGCTTTTGGCCAGTTGCACTCTCATCCCAACTCACTCCATAAATTGCTTGTGGGGACAGAGTGGAGGAAAAAGCGAGTGCTCATTGGATGAAAAGTTGGGTATATTAACTTTTTAATTCAAAATACCTTATTTCTGTATTGCCTCCCAGTTCACAAGAGCTCACCAGTCAACAAACAAATAAAAACCAATTAAAATAATACAAAGAGGGAAACATTTAAGTGCTCCTTAAAGACTCCCAAAAGCAGCCTAAAAAGAATCCTAGAATCTAGTTTTAAAACAGCAGTTTGAAATATTGAAATGCTATGTAAAGTGGCACTATTTTGCTTAAAAGAGATGGGATCAGCCTAACTTCCTCAGGTAAGAAGTCCCATAGTCAAGGCACTGCTGCAGAGAAAACCCTGTTAAATGCACCATCATCCGAACTTCATGAAGTATTGGGCCTCCTCTGAAAAATTCCTGGCAGGCTCATAGGCAAGAAGATAGTCTTTCAGCTGTCTTGGCCCAAAGTCATCGAGTGCTTTGTAGGCCAACACTACCATCATGAACCGAGTTAGAAGCCAGTGTTATATGGTCTCTAAAAATAAACACATGACACCAGTCTGACCACTGCATTGTGCATTTGAGGCAGCTTCTGAACACTTTTTAAAAAAACAGCTTCACACGAAGTGCATTACAGTAATCTAATTGGGAGGTACCTGAGGCTTGAACCCCTTGGCCGTGTCTGCCTTTCCCAAGAAATGGCAAAGATGGTGCACCAGTCAAAACTGGGCAAAGCCACTCCTGTTCTGTGTTCTTGCCATACATCAAGGGAACCACTGACCGCATAGGGAAGTTGATGAGGAAACACAACATACAAACTATCTACAGACCCACCAAGAAAATCCAACAAATGCTCCGCTCAGCAAAGGACAAGAGGGATCCTCTCACTTCTGCAAAAGTCTACCGTGTACCATGCAGCTGTGGACAAGTCTACATAGGGACCACCAAACACAGCTTTGTCTAAACACGAATCAAGGAACATGAAAGGCACTGCAGATGACTTCAACCAGAGAAATCAGCCATAGCACAGCACCTGATGAACCATCCTGGACACAGCATTTTATCTGAGAACACAGAAATGCTGAACCACTCTCACAACCACCATGTCAGACTACACAGAGAAGCCACTGAAATCCACAAGAAGCAGGTGGACAATTTCAACAGAAAGGAGGAAACCATGGAAATGAACAAAATCTGGCTACCAGTATTAAAAAACTCTAAAATTGCAACAGCACAACAGAGAGTAAACACTCAGGCACATCAAATCACTCTCAACAAAAGATTCCCCCCAGGCACTTCCAAGCCATTAAATGCTAATCAAAGTGGTCAGTTGAAACATTCACACCTAGCCCCAGCAGACAAGAGTCCTTTGTCTCACCCTGGTCATTCCACAGATATATAAACCCTTTTGTCTAGTTCTAACAGACCTCACTACCTCTGAGGATGCTTGCCATAGATGCAGGCGAAACATCAGGAGAGAATGCCTCTAGAACATGGCCATTAGCCCGAAAAAACCTACAACAACCCAGTGGTTCCGGCCATGAAAGCCTTCGACAATACACTCCTGACCACTGCAGCAATCTAACTTCTTGGGAGCTGCGCTGGGACACCCTTAGAACACTCTACCATTTAAATATATTCTTGTAGCTTCCTCCGTATCCAGACACCCCGTTCTGTTCTCTTTCATGCCATGCTGTCAGTTTCCCCCTCCTACTTATTCAGCATTCTGTACCACTCAGTTATTTTTGGCTTGTCCTGGGCTTCCCTGAAGATGTTTTGACAATATTTCCTTCTGTGGGAGTGGTGCAGTTTTAGTTCTATATAGCGTAGTGATGGGAAAAATCAAGTCACTATGCATCATATGATTTTTTTCAAAGTGTCATTACTGATGAGTGGATTGTGCATTGATAGGTATGCTACTTCTCTAGAGTTTACCGGTGATGGAGCTACACATATGTACCATATTAGATGACTTTTTTAACCCAGGAAAATCGTCCCTGCACTTGGGGGTTGTCTAGTACGCCGGGTATAAGATAGCACTTCCTGTTTTGGGTCAAGGTGAGGGAAGCGGGCAGCTGCCCTGCACTGGAGCAGGGTGCCCGAAGCCGCAGCAGCTGCTGTGCTTCTCCAGTGCCACTTGGCTCTCACTACTGGGCTTCAGCCTGACCGAGGGGCTCTTCCACTCCAGGCCTGCCTCGGCTGTCAATGCGGAGGAGGAGGAGGCAATACACTTGCTGGACGGCCACGTCGCTTCCTCCTCCTCCTACACTGCACTGACAGCCGAGGCAGGCCTGGAGTTGAAGAGCCCTTTGGTTAGGCTGAAGCCTGGCAGCGAGAGCCAAGTGGCACCTGAGGGCTACTCTCCGGAGCTGCTTGGCGCCCACTGCCAAGCTTCAGCCTGACCAAGGGACTCTTCCATTTCAGGCCTGCCTCGGCTGTCAATGCAGAGTAGGAAGCAATATACTTGCAGGATGTTTGAGCGGGGTAGTCTAATACGGCGAGTATATTAAAAAAATGAAATTTTCAATGGAAAAGTTGGGAGATCTTCTTATGTGCCCAGTCATCTAGTACGCTAGAAAATATGGTACCTTTTTCCTAGACTCACTGTGTTGGATCAGCTACCTGCTTTCCTTTGACCTTCCCAAAGCACCTATACATTTATTTTATTTTTCTAATGAACACATGGATAAGTATTTTACAAATATTTGACAGTAGCAGGACTTGTTTTCATGTCATGCTACTGACAAATACTTATTAAATGTTTATCTATGTGTTCATTACAATATATATATATATATATATATATATATATATATATATATGGCATTAGCATGACTTATTTTAGGGGGCCCCTGGTGACACAGCAGGGTAAACTGCTGAGCTGCGGAACTTGCTGACTGGACTACTGTAACACCCTCTACATTGGCCTTCCTCTGTCGGTGATCCGGAAGCTCAAGTTGGTACAAAATGCAGCTGCTCGGCTTCTTGTAGGAATTCCGATGAGATGCCACATAACACCAATCTTACTACAGCTGCATTGGTTACCAATTGAGCACCGGATCACTTTCAGAGTGATGGTACTTACCTTTAAGGCCTTGCATGGTCTGGAGCCGATGTACCTGAGGGACCGCCTTACCCACTACCAACCCCAGCGATCCCTCTGTTCTGAGGACCAAGATTTGTTGGAAATTCCCAGTGTCAAGACCTTGCGTCTAACAGCAACCAGATGCAGAGCCTTTACAGCAGTGGCACCATCACTCTGGAATATTCTGCCACCTGAAGTCCGTGCCTTGCGGGACTTATCAGCTTTCCGCAGGGCATGTAAGACATATCTGTTTCTACAGGCCTTTGACTTTTAATATTGCTGTTTTTAAATTGTTTTAAATTGTTTTTAAATTGTGTTAGATTTTAGCCTGTTCTTGTAAGCCGCTCCGAGCCCCAGGAGTAGCGGCATATAAGCTCGAAAAATAAATAAATAAATAAATAATAAATAGAGGTTGCCGGTTCAAATCCGGGGAGCGGGATGAGCTCCCACTCTTAGCCCCAGCTTCTGCCAGCCTAGCAGTTAAAAACATGCTAAGGTGAGTAGATCAATAGGTACTGCCCTGGCGAGAAGGTAACAGCGCTTCATGCAGTCATGTCGGCCACATGACCTTGGAGGTTTCTAAGGACAACGCTGGCTCTTCGGCTTAGAAATGGAGATAAGCACCAACGCCCAGAGTCAGACACCACTGGAGTTAATGTCAGGGGAAACCTTTACCTTTACCTATGGTCAAGGCCTGGTTTTCTGTTGTAAAAGACAGTTGCTGATTCCAAATGGTTGAATGGTAAAAAGTCTACCTGATCAGTTTGGCTTGGTTAGGCATATATCTTGCAGAAAGGTACCGCCCTGGCGAGAAGGTAACAGCGCTTCATGCAGTCATGCTGGCCACATGACCTTGGAGATATCTATGGACAATGCTGGCACTTCGGCTTAGAAATGGAAATGAGCACCACTTCCCAGAGTTGGACATAACTAGTTTTAATGTCAGGAGAAACATTTACCTTTACATTATGACTTGTTTTGGAAAAAGGTTCGATTCTGGCACTTCAGTGGAAAAGCTGTTGCCTCCTAGAAGATAACAGTCTTTTTTCTCTCAGCTAGATCACAGAACAATATAAGCTCCTCTTTTGTTGAAAATCACAAGTTGAAAGACTTATTCTTGTCTTAGAACCATAAATGGGGCAAAGTTGTTTTTTCCACATTCACTGGAGCATATAACAAAGGTATGGAAAAAACCTAAAGATCATAAAAGAAGAAATTGGTCTGATATGCACTAATAAAAGTGTATTTCTCCTTATTGCTCTTCCTTAAGTCCCTGAGACAGAACAGCACATAAAGGCCTTTACTGAGCTCTCAGCCCTCAGTAAAGGCTTTATATATGATGCAGGGAAACTAAAGGGCAAGGAGGAATAGTGTGGTAAAAAGAAGAGCCAGCATTATGTAGTAATTTAATGTTTGACTGGGAGACTAAGGTCCAAATCCCAGCCTAGCCATGGAGATCTACTGAGTGATCCCTGGGGAAAGTCACACTTTCTTAGCTTCAGAGGAAAGCAAGAGCAGACCCCTCTCTGACCAAATTCTTCCAAGAAAATGTATTGTCGAAGGCTTTCATGGCTGTTGTAAATTTTTTGGGTGGTATGGCCATGTTCCAGAAGCATTCCCTTCTGATGTTTCACCTGCATTTATGGCAGGCATCCTCAGAGGTTGTGGGGTCTTCCAAGAAAATCCTTCAATAGATCCAGCTTATATCAGAAATGACTTGAAGTTACTCTTACTTGGTCGGGGTTGGATTGATGCACCTTCCTCTTGGAACGTTTGTCTCTTTCGCCCTCCATTCATGCCTCTTCAAATTCTGCAGCACTGCTGGTCACAGCTGACCTCCAGCTGGAGAGCTCAAGGGTCAGGGCTTCCCAGTTCTCAGTGTCTATGCCAGAGTTTTTGAGGTTGGCTTTGAGCCCATTTTTAAATCTCTTTTCCTGCCCACCAGCATTTCGTTTTCTGTTCTTGAGTTCGGAGTAGAGCAACTGCTTTGGGAGACGGTGGTTGGGCATCCGGACAATGTGGCCAGTCCAGCAGAGTTGATGGCAGAGGTCTATTGCTTAAATGCTGGTGGTCTTTGCTTCTTCCAGCACACTGACGTTTGTCCGCCTGTCTTCCCGAGAGATTTGCAGGATTTTCCGGAGGCAGCGCTGATGGAATTGTTCCAGGAGTTGCATGTGATGTCTGTAGACTCTCCACGTCTCGCAGGCATATAGCAGGGTTGGGAGGACAATGTCTTTATAAACAAGCACCTTAGTATCCCTACGGATATCCCGGTCCTCAAACACTCTGTGCTTCATTCGGAAAAATGCTGCACTTGCAGAGCTTAGGTGGTGTTGTATTTCAGTGTCAATGTTGACTTTTGAGGAGAGGTGGCTGCCAAGTGAGTGGAAATGGTCAACATTTTCTAATGTTACACCATTAAGCTGTATTTCTGCCATTGCAGATGATTGGCTAGTGCATATCTCACCCTTAAACATAAGGAATTAATTTCAGTTAATTTCCGGCATTGGAAAGTGATTGGCTGGTGACTGCTGGAACAGCACTTTGGTTTTCTAGATGTTCAATAACAAGCTGAGCTTCTCGTATGCTTCTGCGAATGTGTTTATAGAGTGGCTTGTAGATCTTCTTCTGAATGCGCACAGACGACGTTGTCATCAGCATACTGGAGTTCTATAACAGATGTTGTTACTCTACAACAGCAACAAAAAGCACAGGCAAAGTTCTGCTGTGCCTCTTCCACACATGTAGATATTTGAACATGGAACTGTATCCGAAATAATCGTGTGGACCATAGACTAATGGGGTATCACATAGTTTTAGGAGGCTGCACTTGCTCTTTAAAAGGGTTGACTTGCCAAGTGAAGCTATTCCATTCAATTATACCTATATAGAGGCCATTGGCATTCTGGTTCTGTTGAACTTTGTGTCTGGATGTTTTGTTTTAGGAGCACGCTCCTTTTCTGTACAGCCCTGTCTTTATTACCTTTTACTTGTTCTCTGTTCTGCAGTACTTCTCTAAAACCTTACATCTTTAATCTGGTAATTGCATTAAATATCATTTGAATTCCGTGAGGGTAATGGAAACAGGATGTGCTGGCAAATGTGCCAAATCTGAGATTTTCATGAGATTCTAAGAGCCAGTTGCAGTTTTGAGTTAAATGCATGACCCTCCGCAGGCATTTGGGGTGGGCTCAGTTGGCTCCGTGCATTACCAGAGGCAAAATAATGAGAGATCTAATAGGCATTTAATATTTAAATACACTTTTTCAGAGACTGCTTTAGTGCATTTCCTAATGCAGCCCATCATTTCACAAGCGTATTTCCTTCCTTTTGACTAGGTGAATTGAGAGCTAATAGGCCTTGGCAAAGTGCATAAGCTTGGTACAGGTTTCATAATAAGTTGGACAACTGTAGGACCTAGCATAAATATGCTGTCATAAATCTGTGCTGGGTTTAAATATTATTGGATTTATCCTTGCACACTTCTCTGTAGGTGAAATAATTTTTAGCTTGCGTGAAGGGTGTGCTGAACTGTTTTTTTGCTCCAAGTTGTCCTCTTCCACAGTACCCAAAATCTTGGTTTCAAATGTGCAGGCATTTATTATTATTATTACTATTATTAGGATTTAATGAAAGACAAAGTCATGTGGTCTTCAGAATAAGATTTTTTTTTACTTATAGAACAGTGGTTTTGTTGCTACTTCATAACTGTAATTTTGCTACTGTTAAGAATCGTAATGTAAATGTCCGATATGCAGGAAGTATTTTTATTAACTGGACAAAAATTGGCACAATTACCCGATATGCCCAAATCTGAATACTGATGTGGTTGGGAGGGAGTTTGATTTTGTCATTTGGGCTTTGTAGTTGCTGGGATTTATAGTTCACCTACAATCAAAGAGCATTCTGAGTTCCACCAATGATGGAATTGAACCAAATTTGGCAGACAGAACTCCCATGACCAACAGAAAATACTGGAAGGGTTTGATGGGCATTGACCTTGAGTAAGGGAGTTGTAGTTCACCTACATCCAGAGAGCACTGTGGACTCAAACAAGAATAGATCTAGACCAAACTTGGCACGAATACTCAAGATGCCCAAATGTGAAGACTGGTGGAGTTTGGGGAAAATAGACCATGGCATTTTGGAGTTGCTGGGACTTATAGTTCATCTACAATCAAAGAGCATTCTGAACCTCACCCCTTTGACACCCCTTCACGAACCCCCCAGGGGTCCCGACCCCCAGGTTGAGAACCACTGTTATAGAAGGTTTACCTGACTCAATTGTTTCATTTCACATATACATATTGTTAGTTTTGAATTAAAAAATATTGCTGAAATGCATTTAATTGCTGCTCTTTTGTGGAATAGGATTCCATCCATATCCTTTTCATATTATTCCTGCGTTTGATGCCAAATTTCATTGCTAAAGAAGTAATTCACATGTACTTTGTTAACTGAGACACATATGTATCAATGTCTTCTTCGCTTTCTGAATGGCATAAGGCAGGAATCCCCAAACTAAGGCCCGGGGGCCAGATGTGGCCCTCCAAGGTAATTTACTAATTAATTTGACCCTCTTATCAGCCAAAAGCTTTGCTGTTATCTATGGTTTCATATATCCACAAAAATCTCGTAACATGGAGAGTATACTATAAAGGTAGAAAGGTAGTACATGAGGCAGGGCATAGTGGACAAGCATACAGATGCGGAGTTGTCTGTTCTGCTCCACAGTCAAATAAGGTGTGGGGTTCTTTTAGGTAGTGCCATTTTGCCAGGTTGTCTTTTGATCTGCCCACTCCACTTCTGAGTTTGTTCAGGGACTTCCATGTTGCCCATTCTTGATTTGCCCCTGGAGGAAGACCTTTCTTCATGGGGGGCCATCCAGTTGGGGTTTCCTGGTTTAGCTGCCCTTGCTGTTGCTGGGGGGGGGGGGGTGCCAAGAGGAGTGGTAGTTCTCATAAAGCTTTTCCTTGATTTGGATCAACTGGGAGGAGGCTGAATAGCCAAGCAGTGGGTGGCTTTCACAGTGTTCAACCCTATTTCTCTCACATTTAGCAGCAACTTGCCGTCACACATGGGGGGGGGGGGGCAATGCCAGCTAGCTTGTGGAGTTTATCAACAGGTGCAGGTTTAAGACATCCTGTCATTATTCTGCTTGTTTCATTCAATGCTATGTTCACCTGCTTTGCATCGGCAGACCTATGCCAAACAGGGCAGGCATACTCGGCAATTGAGTAAGACAAGGCTAGGGCCGATGTTATTACTAATTTTGGGTCTGCACCCCATGTGTTGCCAGTAAGTTTCCGCAATACCAAATGTATTTAGCCCTGTATTTGAGGATTCACAAGGCAAGAGTTGTTGGTCTTTGCATTGCCCTGGAAGACAAAATCATATATATTTTGGGGAGGCCTAAGTTACATTTCTTGCAAGCAACCTTCAGTTCTGTTCAGAACCAACACACACTCCCACCAGCTTGAAAACCTCAAGTGTTTTGCTTTCCATGGTTATATTTCTTCTTACTTACTTGAACAAAGAGGTGAAGGCAGTTAGAAGCATTGTTGTTGTTGTTGTTGCTGCTGCTAGTATATTTATTGTTGCCCTGCTTTTTGATCGAGATCCAAACTTGAAGCATTATTATTATTATTATTATTATTATTATTATTATTATTATTATTATTGTTACTCCCATGATTATCTTGCTTTTTTCTCTCTTGTCCAGTTGTGCAGTTAATAGCCCAGTCTTTGTGAATATGTTCTTTGAATTGTTCTTCCTATCTCCAAAATTATATGTGCAGCCCCTCCCCAATCCTGACCAGCAGGCAAACCAGACATCTCCTATCTATCCCTGTCTGTAATCTTCGTTCCTGGTCCCTTAATGGCCTGCTCTGTCTGGGTTTTGCACCACTCGTCTTCATTTAATCCCGTGACACAGCTAATCCCACTCCTGTGTCTCTCTTTCCCTGCCTCTCCTTATGTGCTTTCCTATAATTGCAGTTGTTGCTTCTGTGAGATGTGCTTTAACCATCTCTTCTGATCATATCGATCAGAAGATTCTGGGTGGAGCTGATAACTGAAAGCAGAACTGCAAAATTGATAATCTATTTCCTATTTTGCACTTCTTTTATTCATAGAATCATAGAATCAAAGAGTTGGAAGAGACTCATAGGCCATCCAGTCCAACCCCATTCTGCCAAGAAGCAGGAATATTGCATTCAAATCACCCCTGACAAATGGCCATCCAGCCTCTGCTTAAAAGCTTCCAAAGAAGGAGCCTCCACCACACTCTGGGGCAGAGAGTTCCACTGCTGAACGGCTCTCACAGGAAGTTCTTCCTCGTGTTCAGATGGAATCTCCTTTCTTATAGTTTGAAGCCATTGTTCCTTGTCCTAATCTCCATGGAAGCAGAAAACATTCTTGCTCCCTCCTCCCTGTGGTTTCCTCTTACATATTTATACATGGCTATCATATCTCCTCTCAGCCTTCTCTTCTTCAGGCTAAACATGCCCAGTTCCTTAAGCCGCTCCTCACAGGGCTTGTTCTCCAGATCCTTGATCATTTTAGTCGCCCTCCTCTGGACACATTCCAGCTTGTCAATAACTCTTTTGAATTGTGGTGCCCAGAATTGGACACAATATTCCAGGTGTGGTCTAACCAAAGAGGAATAGAGGGGTAGCATTACTTCCCTAGATCTAGACACTAGGCTCCTATTGATGCAGGACAAAATCCATTGATACTATTTATTTTGATTTGTTTGTGCACCTAAATATATTTTTTTCCATTGAAAAGAGTGTTTTGTAATAAGAAATCAACATGTTATAACTGAGACCTAGGGATTGTCTTGGTGTGCATCTATATTGTAGAATTAATGCAGTATGACAGCACTTTAACTGCTGGAGCTCAGTGCTTCAAAATAACAGGAGCTGGAATTTTGCAAGGTTTTTCACTTTCTCTGCCAAAGAGTGCTGCTGCCTCACTCAGTGCCATGATTCCATGGCATTACATGGTGTCAAATGCATTATTTTTACAGTGCAGATACACACTTTGACAAGTGATTCCTAATGCAGTGGCAATGAAGGGGACATAACCACTTCCTAAAGGAGATTCCATCTGAACATTAGGAAGAACGTCCTGACTGTGAGAGCTGTTCAGCAGTGGAACTCTCTGCCCCAGAGTGTGGTGGAGGTCCTTCTTTGGAGGTTTTTAAAAAGAGGCTGGATGGCCATCTGTCAGGGATGCTTTGAATGCAATATTCCTGCTTCTTGGCAGAATGGGGTTGGACTGGACGGCCCATGAGGTCTCTTCCAACTCTATGATTCTATGAAATAGAAAACAGTTATGGTCAAGGAGCCCCTGTTGGTGCTGAACTTGCTGACTGAAAGGCTGTAGGTTCAAATCTGGGGAGCAGCATGAGCTCCCGCAGTTAGTCCCAGCTTCTGCCAACCTAGCAGTTCGAAAACATGCAAATGTGAGTAGATGAATAGGTACCTGTAATAGATTCTAATCTTTGCCGGCTAGGTCGAAGCCTGAGAGTCAGTGGGCTGAGTCTCCATCTTGGTAGGGAAGCTTAGAAATAGCTGACATCTTGGGACAGGCAAGGAGACAGGGGAAGATTCAGCCAACTCCTGATTGGTTTAAGCACTAAGGGGAGGAGTTGGGTGAGAGTGAAAAAGGCTGTCACTTCTGACAAGAGGGGGAGATGGATTCTAACACACAGAGAGAAGGGTTCTGAGAGAATAGGGAGAAGGATTTTAATAGAGACAGGGAGAAGGAAGCTTTTGAGTGAGTTGAACTGTTAGGGAATAAGAGAGGAACAAGGGCTTCAGCAGAGCTGTACTAGGATAGTCAGTGAGAAGACTTGTCAGCTTGTATTTAGGAGATAATACAAAAAGGCTTATTGCCCTATAGTGGAGAGTAGACTGGAGAAAGTCTGGTTACTCTGTAAGACAGTCAGAGGGACCGATCTTAGAAACACGCTGTTTCAAAGAGTTGAATAGTGTGGAGAGGGAACTCACTTCAAATAAAAGCTATACCTTCTGTAGAAACTTTATGTCTAGTAAGCCTAAGCCTTAGTAACAGAAATACGCGTGTGTACCTCTCATTTTATGAGTTGTCATCTTCTTAAAGTTCAATAAACCTGTTATTAATTCATCGTTAACTGGTGTCTGCCTCGGTCTGTCATAATCAGTGAAACCAAGCCAACCTAAATCGTTTTATAGTCCAGTCAGTAAGCAAAGGAGCCCAAAAAGAAGAACCAGAAGCCTGGGTGCATATTACCTCAAATACATTCACACCTTTGTTTCCTCAAACAGTAAAATTGAGGTGGTGGTGGCAAAAATCTACCAGTATCATCGGCCTCTAACATCATTAGTTATTCCCTCACGCAAATACCTGTCACACGTGCGTTAAGGGACCCCTCGTTCCTTAATCTTTTTTTACAGTACCGCTCTGGCGGGAAGGTAACAGCGCTCCATGCAGTCATGCTGGCCACATGACCTTGGAGGTGTCGTAAGGACAACGCTGGCTCTTCGGCTTAGAAATGGAGATAAGCAGCAACGCCCAGAGTCAGACACCACTGGAGTTATTGTCAAGGGAAACCTTTACCTTTACCTATGGTCAAGCACTGGTTTTCTGTTGTAGAAGACAGTTACTGGTTCTAAATGGTTGAATGATAAAAAGTCTACTGATCGGTTTGGCTTGGTTAGGCATATATCTTGCAGGAAAAACAAACTTCATACTAAGAATAATAATTCTTATCCAGCGGGCATGATTTAAATGCTGAGTATAATCTTTTCCTCAATGAAAATATTAAGCCACTAATATATTTGGGTGTGCTTGTTTTTTTAATCGTAGAGTTGCGTGACAGAAGAATTAGTTTTAAGGAAAGGAAAGCATTGAAATTGATATAGGTGTGTGTCGAGTCAAACAAGTGTGGGATAAATACAGAAACAGAAAGTGAAGCTGTAAAGTCATTCCACCTGCAGGCTGTACTAAACTCTGTCTAGTCCTGTTTTCAGTGGTAACCTCTTCACATAGTTCTGTATTTCTGTTTGGTAGTAGTGGTGATGACGTCGAGCATGCCCCCCCCCCCCCAATAAGGGATGGTGACTTATAGTTCTGCAAAGGACAAAGGTACCAGACTGCACAATAGGGGTTAAGTCTTGGTCAGTTTGCCAAGGCCTTAACAACAATGAGGACCCCATGAAACTTTGGGAATAGCTAGACCTTGGGGTCTCTGCCTCTCTCGGGAGCTGTAGTTCTCCAAGGACGGGGAGCAAAGCTTGTTTCCAGAGACACCAGGTCCATTTGAGCCACTCAAGAACTCCTGCCAGGACCTTTGTGCAACACCCTTGCGTTTAAGCCATCTCCTATGGACACTCTTTCCCCCCACATGGACAAACCTTATGAAATCTTGCCTTTTATGAACTTTAGATGTATGAAATGTGTTTTCTGATTTCTTTGTGTGGCAGAAGCCTTTCCCCTTTTCTTCTGACCTTTGTTTCCCCTATATACATGAAGAAACTCCACAAAAGGGACTACAAAGCCCCAAACATTCCAGAATTTTTTTTATCCACAACTTCCTTTTGCATGAACAATAGCCTGGGCAGCTGATGGCCCTCGGAGGAATTGCCCAGCCTTCAGCTTGCCCCTTTGGCAAAAATCTTAATCATATTTCCTCCTGAAGGACAAAAGGTTCTTGAAAAACCTTTTGCCTTCGCTCTGATTAACTCAGCTATCTCCACCAAGAAACAATCACCCCAGTCTACACATGTTGATAGATCAGGCAGGCTTGAGATTTCCCCTTTGTCTCGCCGGCCACATGGCATTTCCTTTCCCAGATTCCTTTGTGCTCCCTCATCCCGCCTCCATCTCTCCTGATTGGCTGTTGCCACCAGGTGGCAGAGGTCTACCCATTGGTTCTTACGGACCACTGGAGCTTCCTGACTGGTCCAGAGGCACCGGAGGCAGGGAAGCCGGGGCGGGGAGTTTGAACTCTGCAACTTTGAATTTGCTATAAATATGCCTCTGATCAATATACTGGTATGCTTGTGGGTGAGCTATCCCCGCATTTGCATCCGACTCAGCTGAATCGCTCATTAAACCTCGATGCCGCTTCTTCGCCTTGGCAAGAGTCTCATTTCAATTATTAATATTAATAAAATTGCTGGAATCAGGCTTCTCTGACGGCTCGCCAAGGTCATAGACCCTCTTTGGTGTGGTCCCAGGAGTCTCTCTTACTGGGGAAACCCTCCTAAAGTCCGTATTGACTTCAGTGATTCTTCTTGTTATTGTGTGGCTTCAGGTCATTTCTAGTTTATAGTGAGCCTAAAATGCTCTTTTTTAGGGTTGTCTTGGCAAGATTGGTTCAGAAATTTATTTCTTACTTGTTTATGACATTTCTACCCCGTCTTTCTCCACCCTGGAGGGGACTCAAGGCGACTTACGCATAGGCAACTATTCAGTGCCATAAAACAATGTATAATTAAAATAAACATTTAAATAGAGTTATAAAATACATTAAAACAATTTAAAACATTTACGACAATACCTTCACAATTAATCATGTAATCTGGGCGGTTCCAATAGACATTGTGCATCATTCCATATCTATTTATTTCACAAGTTCTCCAAATGTTTGGTCATACAGCCATGTTTTTGCTCTCTTATGGAAGGTCAGGGCTGATCTATCCTTGGGACGGAAATTCTACAGCCAAGGGGCCACCACTGAGAAGGCCCTGTCTCTTGTCTCCACCAATCGTGCCTGCAAAGGAAGTGGAACCGAGAGCAGGGCCTCCCCAGTTGATAGTTCATAGAAGGAGATATATTTGCACAGGTAAGCTGGAACTATTTAGGGATATATAGGCTAAAGCCAGATCTTTGAATTGTGCTTGGCAGCAGACTGGCAGCCAGAGGAGCTGGCGTAACAGGGGGGTTGTATGCTCCCTTTATGCTGCTCCGGTGAGCAGTCTGGCTGCTGCTTGTTGGACCATTTGAAGCTTCTGGACAGTCTTCAAAGGCAATTTATTTATTTATTTATTTATTTATTTATTTATTTCATTTATTGACCGCCCCTCTCAGCCCGAAGGCGACTCGGGGCGGTGAACAACAACACAGAAGGACAATATACAGTAAATCGTGACAATACAGACTGGACAATACAACATAACATATACTATGCTAAAAATCCGCTTCGTCAAGTCCTGGGGTCATAGCCAAAATTCATAGTCCTAGTTCATTCCAGTGTCATTCCAAGATACACTCAGTTGAAGGCCTGCTCGAAGAGCCATGTTTTCAGGCTCCTACGAAAGGCCATCAAGGAGGGCGCCTGTCTAACTTCGGTAGGGAGGGTGTTCCACAGCCGGGGGGCCACCACCGAGAAGGCCCGCTCCCTCGTCCCCGCCAGACGTGCCTGTGAGGCAGGCGGGACCGAGAGAAGGGCCTCCCCGGAAGATCTCAAGGCCCTCGTGGGCTCGTAGGCCGAGATGCGGTCTGCAAGGTATTTTGGGCCGGAACCGTTTAGGGCTTTGTAGGATAACACCAGCACCTTGAATTGGGCCCGGTAGCAAATCGGCAGCCAGTGGAGCTGGGACAGCAGGGGCGTTGTATGCTCTCTGCGTCCTGCTCCCGTTAACAACATGGCTGCCGCGCGCTGGACTAGCTGAAGCTTCCGGGCCGTCTTCAAGGGCAGCCCCACGTAGAGAGCGTTGCAGTAGTCGAGGCGGGATGTGACCAAAGCGTGTACCACCGTGGCCAAGTCAGACTTCCCAAGATACGGGCGCAGCTGGCGCACGAGCCGAAGCTGTGCAAATGCTCCCCTGGTCACCGCTGAAACCTGGGGATCCAGGCTCAGCGATGAGTCCAGGGTCACACCCAAGCTGCGAACCTGTGCCTTCAAGGGGAGTGCGACCCCATCCAGCACAGGCTGTAACCCTATACCCTGTTCGGCCTTGCGACTGACCAGGAGTACCTCTGTCTTGTCTGGATTTAATTTCAGTTTGTTCGCCCTCATCCAGACCGTCACAGCGGCCAGGCACCGGTTCAGGACTTCGACAGCCTCCTTAGTAGCAGGTGGAAAGGAGTGACAGAGTTGGACGTCATCTGCGTACAGATGACACCGCACCCCGAAACTCCGGATGATCTCACCCAGCGGCTTCATGTAGATGTTAAACAACAAGGGGGACAAGATGGAACCCTGAGGAACGCCACAGGTCAACGGCTGCGGCGTTGAGCAGGAGTCCCCCAGTAACACCATCTGAGTACGACCCTCCAGAAATGACTGGAGCCACCGCAGAGCAGTGCCCCCAAGACCCATCTCTGCAAGGCGCCCCAGAAGAATACCGTGGTCGACGGTATCGAAGGCCGCTGAGAGGTCCAGGAGCACCAACAGGGACACACTCCCCCTGTCTAGCTCCCGGCGCAGATCATCCACTAAGGCGACCAAGACCGTCTCGGTACCATGTCCCGGTCTGAAACCAGACTGTGACGGATCCAGATAATCCGTGTCTCTCAAGAATACCTGGAGTTGTGAGGCCACCACGCTTTCCATGACTTTGCCCAAGAAGGGAAGATTGGAAACAGGCCGAAAGTTGTCCAATTTAGTGGGGTCAAGTGATGGTTTCTTCAACAGCGGCTTTATAACAGCCTGTTTTAGGCTCGCTGGAATCTTGCCTTCCCGAAGGGAGGCATTAACCACCACCGTTACCCACTCGGCCAATCCCCCTCTGGCCTCCTTCAGAAGCCAGGATGGGCAGGGGTCTAGGATGGACGTGGTGGGTCTCATTCCTCCAAGTACCTTGTCCACATCCTCGGGTTTCACAAACTGAAAAGAATCCAACAAAATCGGACAAGCAGGTGCTTGTGTCACATCCCCAGAGACTGCACTTAATGTGGCGTCCAGCCCAGCACGGATCAAAGCGACTTTGTCTGTAAAGAACCGAGCAAATGCTTCACAGCGCGCTGCCGAGTTGTCAGGGCTCCCACCTGAGATAGGGGGAGTTAAAAGACCTCTGACAACCCGGAACAGCTCCGCCGGACGGTTTTTTGCAGACGCAATAGTGGCCGCGAAGAAGGTTTTCTTTGCGGCTTTTATTGCCACGGCATATGCCCTTAAAAAGGACACAAACCGTGTTCGGTTTGGCTCGCTTGGGTCCGATCGCCACACGCTCTCTAGAACCCTCTTCCTTCGCTTCATCGCTGCCAGTTCCTCAGTAAACCATGTAGAGTGTTTTGCAGTAGTCTATATGGGATGTTACCTGAGCATGGACTACCGTAGCCAAGTCCTAGCTTCCCAAGGTACAGGTGCAAGTGGCGCACAATTTTTATTAGTGCGAATGCTCCCCTGGCTACCGCTGAAACCTGTTTACCATTGCTTTCTTCTGAGTGCTAAAGGTCAATATTGGCAGGGATTTAAATACCTACAAAAAGTATCTGGAGAAGATACCTGGCTCAGAGTAATATACAGTGGAGTCTCGCTTATCCAACGTAAACAGGTTGGCAGAATGTTGGATGATAAGGAGGGATTAAGGAAAAGCCTATTAAATGGGTTGTTGTAGGGTTTTTTGGGCTGTATGGCCATGGTCTAGAGGCATTCTCTCCTGACGTTTCGCCTGCATCTATGGTAAGCATCCTCAGAGGTAGTGGGGTCTGTTGGAAGTAGGAAAAAGGGTTTATATATCTGTGGAATGACCAGGGTGAGACAGAGGACTCTTGTCTGCTGGAGCCAGGTGTGAATGTTTCAACTGACCACCTTGATTAACATACAATGGGCTGACTGTGCCTGGAGCAAACTTTTGTTGAGAGGTGATTAGATGTCCTTGTTTGTTTCCTTTCTGCTGTTGTGCTGTTGCAATTTTAGAGGTTTTTTTTTTTTAATACTGGTAGCCAGATTTTGTTCATTTTCATGCTTTCCTCCTTTCTGTTGAAATTGTCCACATGCCTGTGGATTTCAATGGCTTCTCTGTGTAGTCTGACATGGTGGTTGTAAGAGTGGTCCAGCATTTCTGTGTTCTCAAATAATATGCTGTGTCCAAGTTGGTTCATCAGGTGCTCTGCTATGGCTGACTTCTCTGGCTGAAGTAGCCTGCAGTGCCTTTCATGTTCTATTAAATGTCAAATTACAATATGGTTTCACTAATTAAGCACCAAAACATCATGTTTTACAACAAATAGACAGAAAAAGCATTTCAACACACAGTAATATTATGTCATAATTGCTGTATTTATGAATTTAGCACCAAAACATACAGGGGTTCTTTATTTCTCCCACCCTTGACATTATTCCGGGTAGGAGGCAGACTGTGTTGGATAATACAGAACGTTGGATGAGCAAACGTTGGATAAGCGAGACTCTACTGTAGCTTGAAAAACATGAGCTAAAGTCAGCTTTTTAAAAAATGGAGGACAATTAATTCAAGGCAAGCCCACTTTATGTCCAACACTGGCTTGGACAGTACAAGAGAGCAACTCTTTATTTTCCCTGCATGCTCTCATTGAAATAAGTGAATGTAATTGTTAGAAACACATTGCTCTGGTAGGACAGTGTCCTCCTTTCACAGAAGTGCTTGAAAACATCCCAGATGGAAGCAAAAAAAATGTGTTTAACTGTTTTCAGTATTCTTTTGCTGCAATTATTAAAGTCAAAGGCATGCATATAAAACAGCAGTTATGAATACATATGTGTAATGAATAACAGATGAGGGTTTTTTGTATGCAAGCAAGTAGGGTCTTTCCAGGGTTTTAAGGAGTGTTACAGAAGGCTTTTGTTAGCATATAATGCCAAACATTCTCTACCCGAACGCTGGTGAGTGAAAAAGCCCCCCACTCCCCCGAATTAAATTGTTAAATCCGAAATTCTTGACATAATACAAATACGGTGTGTCAGATTACTCAAGATAAGACGGTTATGTTTTAGATCAGCGACTGGTTTTTGTGTTTCTTTGCTCCTAGCAGAGGTTCTTTCCTCTTGGGAAATCTGAGTCTTTAAACCTCCATTTCTCTTGATGTTTTTGTAATAAATGTCTAGATGTCATAAGAGGATCCCTGTATAAACTACCCCGAGGTTAAAAAAAGCTTTGTATATGTCTGTTCGAAGGGATGTCAGCAACACAGCTGGAACAAAAACACAAGCCTTGAAGTACGTAATATTAAAAAGCTGGCGCTGTCAATCTCGAGCATTGTTCCTCCGCAAGGCAGGTCTTTGCAAAGAGAAAGATTAAAATCTAATAGCTAATCCACAGTGACTTTAAATTTGGTGGGTTTGAGCCTTTGTGCACAGGAAATTTATTACTACAAGCTAGCAGTTGCAAATAGACTATTCAGTATTGATCCCAAGGGGTAAGGGCAGGTGTCTAATCATGTTCAGGTGGGTTAGGGACCACTTTGGAGATCGAGGCGTTACCCCAAAATGCCCAAAGGAGCAACAGAAATTCTTCTGATTCCACACACCAAGTATTTATCCCTCAATTGAAGTAAGTTAATTCGAAGGCTTTCATGGCCGGAATCACTGGGTTGTTGTAGGTTTTTTTGGGCTGTATGGTCATGTTCTAGTAGCATTCTCTCCTGACATTTCGCCTGCATCTATGGCAAGCATCCTTAGAGGTTGTGACCTAGACATGTAACTACCTTGTTCTAGAACAGTGTTTCTCAACTTGGGGGTCGGGACCCCTTAGGGTGTCGCAAGGGGGTGCCAGAGGGGTCACCAAAAACCAGTAGAAAACACAGTGTTTTATGTTGGTCATGGGGATCCTGTGTGCCAAGTTTGGTCCAATTCCATCGTTGGTGGAGTTCAGAATGCTCTTTGATTGGAGATGAACTATAAATCCCAGCAACTACAACTCCCAAATGTCAAGGCCTATTTTACCTAAACTTCACCAGTGTTTGCATTTGGGCATATTGCATATTCATGCCATGTTTGGTCCAGATCAGTCATTGTCTGAATCCACAGTGCTCTCTGGATGTAGGTGAACTATAACTCCCAAATTCAAGGTCAGTGCCCACCGAACTCTTCCAGTAATTTCTGTTGGTCATGGGAGTTCTGTGTGCCAAGTTTGGTCCAATTCTATCGTTGGTGGAGTTCAGAATGTTCTTTGATTGGAGGTAAATATAAATCCCAGCAACTACAACTCCCAAATTACAAAATCAATCCTCCCCCAACCCCACCAGTATTCAAATTTGGGCGTATGGGGTATTTGTGCCAAATTTGATCCAGTGAATGAAAATACATCCTGCATATCAGATATTTACATCATGATTCATAACAGTAGCAAAATTACAGTTATGAAGAAGCAATGAAAATGTTATGTTTGGGGGTCACCACAACATGAGGAACTATATTAAGGGGTCGCAGCATTAGGAAGGTTGAGAAACACTGTTCTAGAAGGAGCTCTCATGGCTGCAGTATTAATTTCTTGAGTAAAGCTTCAACAAAAAAGGGGAGGGGAGAGAATGAAGCTGAAGAGTCCTTTGTCTTTCAGGTGTGGGCGGAAACAAGCATGAATTGAATCCATCTTTCAAGTCCGTTTCCTGAGTGAGAGAGAGAACCACAATCTTTATCTCTTTCGTTGATTCATAGACAGGGCTGTGTGCAAAGTGTTCATTTAATTTCTTTACCTGAGGGCAAATTTAAATAGATTTGCTCAAGTCAACTTCTGTTCTTGCATAATTTATTCTCACTTTGCTGCTGAGGGTGAGGTTTCAGGAGCACAATGAATGCCTATTGCTATCTTGAGGGACAGAAGCTTGCTTTTAAAAGAAGAAAAGGAGAGAAATCTGTGATCTTCAGTTGCTGAGGTTCTGTCCTGATCGCTTCATGGAGAATTCAGATTATGGGCTCTTACTTACTTAGGCAATCCTTTGTTGTCCAAGTAAGATTGTCTTCCAAGTGTGGTGTCCTGGCGGTGGGTACATAAGTGGTTGTGGAGCCCTATTCTTGATCCGCATGTTCTCCCGTAGTGAGGGCATTGGTTTCCAGGTGGAAGGCGGTCTCGGTAAGGGTTGGCTTGATGTGCCTTCCTCTTGGCATGTTTCTCTCTTTCGCCCTCCACTCGTGCCTCTTCAAATTCTGCAGCATTGCTGGTCTCAGCTGACCTCTGCCTGTTGTGACTCAGCTGGAATCAGAGAGTGTTTCTGATGAGGATGATGGGACTCAGGTTCACAGTTTGGTTCAAAATGCCCCTGTTATCGACAGTGAAGAAATGCAGTTTCCCACAGTAAGGCATGAGGGTGTTGATATTGAAAATAGCCAGGTGCAGCCTGACTCAGAGAAGGAGGATAGCTCTCAGCCTGGTTCTCAGCCTGATAATGAGCAAGCAGGGGAACAGGCTAATGAACAGACTGACATTGACGATATGGGAACTTTAGATCGGGCTGACCGGTTGGAATTCCAAATTCGAGGGAGTGAAAGAATAGCTAACAAGAGGGAGGCCAGAGAAATGCCTTCATGTTTTGCAAAGAATCATAGAATCAAAGAGTTGGAGGAGACCTCATGGGCCATCCAGTCCAACCCCCTGCCAAGAAGCAGGAATATTGCATTCAAATCAGGATATTAAACAGTTTGTTTGAGACCAGGTCCTTGTCAAAGCAACTTCGCGTTTATCTAAGGACCTTGCCTAAGCTAGGCTGGATTATCTTGCAGTTTTGTTGTTCATGGTTCCAGGACTTTGTCATGTTCTCTTGGATTTTGCTTTGCTGATGCCTTTTTGGATTAAGCTTCAAGTGTTATGTTGTATTGATCCTTGGGAACATTAACCTTTGCTTTTAAGAACTTTTTACCTTTTATTTTTAATAAACCATAAAGACTACTGGCTGTGTGCAGTTTGGTGTTCTTCAGCAAGGTGAATCTACTCTGAGGTGCAACACTGCCTGTCTTCCCAAAGATTTTTCGGAGGTAATGCTGATGGAATCATTACAGGAGTTGAATGTGATGTCTGTAGACAGTCCACATTTTGCAGGCGTTTAACAGGGTTGGGAGGACCTGAGCTCTATCAGAGTCTGAATGCTTATGTCTGTTGTTATCTTTTAAAAATAATACAGGAATCTTAATCTGCTATTTTGATAAATACCTCACCTGGAATAATCCTGTGACCATTTCTGGTCACCACAAGTCAAGAAGGATATTGACAAACGGAAAGGTGTCCCAAAAGGGAAACCAAAATGATCAAAGGTCTGGATCAGTGGTTCTTAACCTGTGGGTCCCCAGGTGTTTTGGCCTACAACTCCCAGAAATCCCAGTCGATTTACCAGCTGTTAGGATTTCTGGAAGTTGAAGGTCAAATCATCTGGGGACCCAAATCATCTGGGTTATGAAACCATCCAAGGTGCAGCTTAGGGAGCTGGGCATGTTTAGCTTAGAGAAGGATGAGAGGGGACATGATAGCCATGTTTAAATATTTGAAAGGATGTCACATTGAGGAGGGGACAAACTTGTTTTTGGCTGTTCCAGAGGCTAGGACATTAAGCAATGTATTCAAATGACAGGAAAAGAGATTCCACCTAAATATTAGGAAGAGCTTTCTGACTTAAGACCTGTCTTGGAGTAAGAGCTGTTTGACATTGCAGTCTTCTTCTGCTTGTGGATTCAGTGGAGTCTCCTTCTCTGGAGGTTTTTAGCAGAGGCTGGATGGCCGTCTGTCAGAAGTGCTTTTTGTGTCAGAGGTGCATTTTCATCCAGAGGATGGTCGTCTGTCAGAAGTGCTTTTAAGGCATGAGAGTGTTGATACTGAAAATAGCCAGGTGCAGTCTGACTCAGAGAAGGAGGATAGCTCTCAGCCTGCTTCTCAGCCTGATAATGAGCAAGCAGGGAAACAGGCTAACAGACTGACTGACCTTGATGATATGGGAACTTTAGATCGGGCTGACCGATTGCAGTTTCTCAAGTCGCTCCTGACACGACAAAAAAACAAAACAAAAAAACGGTTGGAATTACAAATTCGAAGGAGTGAAAGAATAGCTAACAAGAGGGAGGCCAGAAAGGGATTGGATTCAGTGGCCATTGTAGCCTGTTTCAACTCTTACGATTCTTTAATTCTATATGTGTTTGTGTGTATAGGTATTTGTTCCCAAGGGCTCAAATCAGATTGAATTACAACAACACACCAGGCTATTTCCCAATCTTAAGAGGAGAGGAAGCCAAATTGATTTTGAGGGCAGGTTCATGGATGTTCATCACCTAATTTGTCATCATTTGATTGCTCTGCTCTCTGTGAGCAACTGTTGAATACATGAACTTGATTCCATTGCAAAATGCTTATGTAGCATTAGGAACTCTTAGCTGTGACGGCCCATTCATGCACACAATTCATCACTTGGTTATTCATAATGGAACTTGAATATTCATTTATGAAACAGATCTAGAAGAAGAAAAAGGGAGGTGGGAAAAAAGTATTGTGACCCCCCCCCCCCTTAAGTATTGCAAAAACACTTCAGAGTTGGATTCATTTATTTTTCCTGGTTGCTTATGTGATACAACTGTAAAATATAGACAAACTATAATATATATACCAGGGGTCCTCAAACTTTTTAAACACAATCCCTCGAACTGTTGGAGGGCCGGATTATACTTTGAAAAAAACATGAATCAATTCCTATGCACACTGCAAATATCTTATTTGTAGTGCCAAAAAACACACACTTTAAAACAATACAATAATTAAAAGAAGCAATTTTAAACTTAGTATTTCAATGGGAAGTGTGGACCTGCTTTTGGCTTATAAGACAGGATGGTTGTTGTGTGCTTTCACGTCGTTTCAGACTTACGTTGACCCTGAGTGAGGGCCGAGTAAATGACCATGGAGGGCCTTATCCGGCCCCTGGCCTTAGTTTGAGGACCCCTGATATATACGGTCTTCTATCAGTAGTTCCATTACTGCTATTATTTCTGGAATCATCTATCAACAATATTTTGTTATTGATTCTTGCTAAGTATCACTAAGAAACTGGATAGAAAATAACTGAATGCTCTTTTCTGTTGCTTTGGACAAATAATATCTACAGGTAGGATACATTTGTTATCGATCATGTTCCAGACAAGGCCTGTATGATATTGTTTGTTGTGTAGAAACAAGATTCGAATTTTTTAAAAAGTATACCTGCAAGCTACAGGTATAATTGCTTGCAAAGGAGCTAGTATTTAACTATCAACCCGTTCTGTTCTAGTATTTAGGAAGTTTCGAAGTATTTGAACCAAGTGTATGTAGAACAGGCATGGGCAAACTTCGGCCCACCAGGTGTTTTGGACTTTAACTCCCACAATTCCTAACAGCCTCAGGATTAAGCGGCTGAGGAGGAAAGGAAAGGGCCCGAGACTGTTAGTAATCATGGGAGCTGAAGTCCAAAACACCTGAAGGTCCAAAGTTTGCCCATGCCTGATGTAGAACCGTTTAAAAGATGGTAACTAAGTCAATTTTCACTGTGTTTTCCCTCCATTTTAATAATATGTCCTTTATGTTTCTTCTAGGACATTCAGTCAGAAGAAAGCTGCAATTGAGAGAGAGTATGCACAGGTAAGTCACCTTTAATTTCTAAGGGCAGACAACACGTATACTAGAGTTTAACCTTTGTTTGTAGCTCATCTTCCTCTACTGTATTCTAGAACTACATACATGAAGTTGTCATTACCAGCAAAATAGTACACCCCCCCCCCCCAAATAGTTGTTGTGCTGCACAACATAGCAGAAGAGCAGAGTATTTTCTGACTTAGGTGTATAATTACAGTCAGGTTTTTGTGTCTTATCTTCATATGTCACAAAGATCTGCTCTGCTAATCACTTCAGTCAATTCAAAGATGGATTCAAAATGGACTGCAAAGGTGTGTGTGTGTGTGTGTAAAATGTTTGTTTGTTTGTGGGATTAACATAACTCAAAAACCACTGGACAAATTGACACCAAATTTGGACACTACACCCCTAACAGACCAGCGAGTGACCATCACTCATAACCCCCCTTTCCTGGCCAAAACAAAAACAATTGGAAAGGACTTAAACCCCCCAAAAAGCTAAATGATGAAAAGCTAAATGACAATACAGGAAAAAAGGGAAGGAATAGGGAGGGAAGGAAGGAGAGAAAGAAAGATGAAAAGAAGGGAAAAGGAGATGGAAGCATGGAAGCAAAGAAAGGAAGGAAAGAGGAAAAGAAAAGGGGGAAGGAAAGAAAGGGGTAGAGAAGGAAGGAAGGAGAGAAGGAAAGAAAAAAAATGAAAGGAAGGAAAGGGAGCAAAGGGAAAAGGGGGAAAAGTAGAGAAGGAAGAATGAGAAAGAGGGGGGGAAGGAAAAACGGAAGGAAGGATGGAAGCAAAGAGCAAAGGAAGGAAAGAGGTAGAGAAAGAAGAAATGAGAGAAAGGGAAGGAAAAGAAAAAGGGAGGAAGGAAAGAAGGGAGGAAGGACAGAAAGAAGAAAAGGGAAGGAAGGAAAGAAGGAGAGAAAGAGGGAGGGAAGGTTGGCCACAGCAGTGTGTGGCGGGTACAGCTAGTATGTGTGTATATATATTTAAAAATCCTTAAAACCAGATTTTAAAATTTTAAATAGAATTTATGGAGATGGGAGGTAACCTCATCAGCTCTATTCTGCAGGTGCTTTACTTTACATACTCCCATCCATTCCCTCCTCTTTCTCCCTCCCCAGTTTGTCTCCCTAAGAAAAGAAAATCAATGTATAGAGAATTTCAAAAGATTGGCGCAAGGAGTGCAGGTCTGGGTATACATCAAGATTTTGATGAACTGAAAATCAAACTGGAAACAATTCAGATTTATTAGTGCGTACCTCTGTCTGCTGAAACCTGCATCTATGGATATGAACTGCTGGATTAAACAATAATGTGCTTCCACTAAGAATAGGGACTAAATGGATTTCCTCATTGGTGATTTAAATAATTTATAATACATATGTACAGTTTCATCCTTCAGAGAAATGGTTTAAATCAATATGATGTAATCTTGGTACAGATTCAACTTTAGTTGCTCTGATATGTCTTGCATTGAACAGTGGGTTCCATAACATGAACCTTTTGTTTTCCTAAGTAGTTCTTGGTGGCTTTTGCAACTATTGACAGTGCAGTGACTCCTTGCATTTCTATCTCTAAATATTTTGTTCTACCAGTTCAAAAGGGTGAGAACAATTGGATTGTAATGCCTGTTTGGATTGTCTGACTGTGAAAGGTTGTGGAAGCACAGTATTATAGTGGTCTTCGATGTAGCTGAGTAATGGTTCTTGCAGTGTGATGCTAGATGACTTCTGCTGTCACTTGTGCCATTTGAATTGCGGGATTTATATGAAACTGCAGTAACAAGCCATACAAGATTCTTGCACATTCTTGCATTTGTAACATAGACATAGAATGTTTGTGGAGCACCTAAAGAGGTTCTTGGTGGTGTTTTGGCTAAGGATGAGAACAATAATATGACATTTCATTCAACCAAGATGTGAGTAGTTTGGATGAAAAAATCTTTCGATCTGGGTAGATGGATTCAACGTGTGTTGATTGGGGATGCACTTTCTCTGAAGGACCAGGTCTATGGCTTTGTCCCATTGGGAAAATGTTGCACTATTCTGCCTTCCAACTTTTTGTTGTGTTTTCATGGTGGTGAGGATAGAGAGATTGGTTTAGGTTTTTGCAGCTTAAAAATGTTATGAAGTTATTATGTGGCCATGACAGATGTGCAGTTTCTCTTTAGCAGCAAGGTTTCCTATTTACAAAACAGAGTAACCATACTTCCTTCAGAGGGTCTTTGAAAGAAATAATAGTGTGAAAGCTCTGCACATCTTATTTTCTATTGATGATTGAAAATACACTTGGAGATGGACAGGGAGACTGGGACAAGACAAGGAGCAGATTGTGGCACGGACCATTAACTGCTGGTATCAAAAAGAACTCTAAAGCGTGAGAAGACCCCTATATCAACCATCATGCCAAAATACAACTTGAAGAACATCCTGTAGAATTTAAAGATAATATAAAAATAAAAGATTTGCACTATTATGTTTAATTGGTTGAGAGCAGGATGAACTCTGGATCAATGCCAGCAATAGAGAGGAGACTATGGACTGCTAAAAACAACAAATGAATGGGTCCTTGAGCAATTGAAGCCTAAACTCTTCCTAGAAGCCAAGCTGACTAAACTGAGATTATCATAGTTACACATATCATAAGAAGACGTGGCTCACTAGAAGAGATAACAGTGTTTAATAAGGTGGAAGGCAGCAGGAGAAAGGGAGGATCTTTGCCAGATGGGATGACTCAAATCAAGAAAGTCATGGCCCTGATTCTGTAAAAAATGAACAGGGCTGTTGATGATAGAATGACTAGGACCCTTTCTACACTGCCATACAAAATCCAGATTATCTGCTTTGAGATGCTTGTCTGTTCTTAAGATTATTTATTTATTTATTTATTTATCGTGTCAGTATCAACCAGACAATTGTATTACATTTTTAACAATTTTTTAACAAACAGACAATACAGAGTTTGCAAGCTTGGTAGTTGATTAGATGTCCTTTGACCAGTATCTGGCCACTTGGAGTGCTTCTGGTGTTGCCGCAAGAAGGTCCTCCATTGTGTATGTGGCAGGGCTCAGGGTGCATTGCAGCAGGTGGTCAGTGGTTTGCTCTTCTCCGCACTCGCATGTCATGGATTCCACTTTGTAGCCCCATTTCTGAAGGCTGGCTCTGCATCTCATGGTGCCAGAGCGCAGTCTGTTCAGAGCCTTCCAAGTCACCCAGTTTTCTGTGTGCCCAGGGGGGAGTCTCTCATTTGGTATCAGCCATTTATTGAGGTTCTGGGTTTGAGTCTGCCACTTTTGGACTCTCGCTTGCTGAGGTGCTCCAGCGAGTGTCTCTGTAGATCTTAGAAAACTATTTCTTGATTTAAGTCGTTGACGTGCTGGCAGATACCCAAACAAGGGATGAGCTGGAGATGTCTCTGCCTTGGTCCTTTCACTATTGGCTGCTACTTCCCGGCGGATGTCAGGTGGTGCAATACTGGCTAAACAGTGTAATTTCTCCAATGGTGTAGGGCGCAGACACCCCGTGATAATGCGGCATGTCTCATTAAGAGCCACATCCACTGTTTTAGTGTGGTGAGATGTGTTCCACGCTGGGCATGCGTACTCAGCAGCAGAATAGCATAGCGCATGGGCAAATGTCTTCACTGTATCTGGTTGTGATCCCCAGGTTGTGGGGATTCATATTATATTGTCATATGAATCCCCACAACAGTCAGCATTCATATGATATTGTTTTTAGCACCCACTTTTTGCTTGATGTTCAGACAGTGCTTCTTGTTGGTAAGAGTATGGTCCAGAGTGACTCCCAGGTGTTTGGGAGCGCTGCAATGCTCCAGTGGGATTCCTTCCCAGGTCATCCTCAGAGCTTGGGATGCTTGTCTGTTCTTAAGGTGAAAGGCACATGTCTGTGTTTTAGATGGTTTAGGGATCAGCTGGTTTTCCCTGTAATAGGCAGTAAGGGCACCTAGAGCTTCGGAGAGCTTCTGTTCCGTTCTTAAGGTGAAAAGCACACGACTGCATTTTAGATGAATTAGGAATCAGCTGGTTTTTGTTAGCAATATTATATTTTATCTCTGTGTTTTAACCATGTTGTACCCTGCCTTGACCTATGAGGAGAGGTGGGTAATAAATAAAGTTGTCGTCGTCATCATCATCATCCCCATCATCCCTCATTTACTCTGGATTCTTCTAGGCCTATGGAAGACGTAGCACTGGAGATGGTGGTGAGACAGAATCTCCTTCTCCTATCTGCTGCCCAAAGTGTTTTAAAGACAACTCTGTTTAGGAAATGATTGTCAGAAAAATGGAACATTGGCTCACACTTGCTGTTTGAAGTACAGGATAGACAAGCAAGAATATCGCACATTGTCATAAGACAAGACAGCCAAAACCCAAGAATCCGAATTCTCTTACACAAATGAGACATGATGGCCCATGCTGTCATCAGCTTTAACTAACTGAGAACAGCAGTCTTACACTTCTCTAGCAGAAAGACATGCAAAGTGGGATTTAAATTAAACATGGAATCGTCTCCTGCAAAAGTGTTCTTGTCATCTGGGCTGGATTTTAATTTACCTTACTGTTGTATATCAACCTGTTCAGCCTGTGATTGTGTCTGATGTTTGGGATGATGTTCATGTTGATGTTCATGATGGGGATGGAGATGATGAACCGGTTCCTGGGCCAGGTTCTGTTGGATTTGGGGATGAGGAGTTGCCTGGGCCTGATTTGTGCTGAGAGGAGAGCCCTGAGCTGCTGCAAGAGGGTTCTCAAGGTCACTTGCTTGGGAAAGGCCTTTCACTACTGTTCACCGAGGAGCTGTCTTGAGAATGAAGCTGATTTTGATTTACCAGGTGCAGGAGTTAAGACCGTGAACAGAAAGAGGAGTTTTAGTAAACAGGCAGTTCGGGCAGAAATTAAGGAGGTCAGCTTGGATCCAACAGAAGAAAGATAACAAACTGAAGCTAACTGTCCCCTACGAACCATCATGGAGACTAAAAGCATCTGGGGAGGCCCTGCTCTTTGTCCCGCTAGCCTCACAAGTATGGCTAGCAGGGACAAGAGGCAGGGCCTTCTCAGTGGTGGCCCCTCGGTTGTGGGGATTTATAGTTCACCTACAATCAAAGAGCATTCTGAACTCCACCAATGGTGGAATTGATCCAAAGTTGGCACACAGAACTCCCATGACCAACAGAAAATACCGGAAGGGTTTGGTGAGCATTGACCTTGAATTTTGGAGTTATTGTTCATTTATTTATTTATTTGTTTGTTTGGGGTGCTTCTACCCCACCTTTCTCAACCCCCTAGGGGGGACTCAGGGCGGCTTACAAAAGGCACAATTCAATGCAAAACAATATACAACATACAATATACAAAATTACAATATAACAGTTACAGCTAGTTAAAACAGTCAGAAAAAACAAAATATAATGGGGGACAATGCCTGGCTTGAGAGCAGTACGTATGAAAAAGATCTTGGAGTCCTCGTGGACAAGTTAAACATGAGCCAACAATGTGATTTGGCAGCAAAAAAAAGCCAATGGGATTTTGGCCTGCATCAATAGGAGCTTAGTGTCTAGATCTAGGGAAGTCATGCTCCCCATGCTCTATTGTGCTTTAGTTAGACCACATCTGGAATATTGTGTCCAATTCTGGGCACCACAATTCAAGAGAGATATTGACTAAGCTGGAATATGTCCAGGGGAAGAGGGCGACTAAAATGATCAAGGGTCTGGAGAACAAACCCTATGAGGAGCGGCTCAAGGAGCTGGGCATGTTTAGCCTGAAGAAGAGAAGGCTGAGAGGAGATATGATAGCCATGTATAAATATGTGAAAGGAAGCCACAGGGAAGAGGGAGCAGATCAAGGGTCTGGAGAACAAGCCCTATGAGGAGCGGCTTAAGGAGCTGGGCATGTTTAGCCTGAAGAAGAGAAGGCTGAGAGGAGATATGATAGCCATGTATAAATACGGGAGAGGAAATCACAGGCAGGAGGGAGCAAGCTTGTTTTCTGCTTCCCTGGCGACTAGGACACGGAACAATGGCTTCAAACTACAAGAAAGGAGATTCCATCTGAACACGAAGAAGAATTTCCTGACTGTGAGAGCTGTTCAGCAGTGGAACTCTCTGCCCCGGAGTGTGGTGGAGGCTCCTTCTTTGGAAGCTTTTAAACAGAGGCTGGATGGCCATCTGTCAGGCGTGATTTGAATGCAGTATTCCTGCTTCTTGGCAGGGGGTTGAACTGGATGGCCCAACTCTATGATTCTATGATTCTATAATGTGACTTCATGCAACACTGCTTAGAGTTCAACACTGTGTGCCGTTTCCTCCAGCATTTCTCACCAGCAATCCGCTACTTGGTTAAGAGGACTCCACGCATCCAAGACAAGTGCAGATCAGGTGTGGACATCTTCCATAGAATTCCTCAAGATACTTACTTACTTAGGCGATCCCTCGCTTTCCGAGGATGATTGTCTTCCAATATTCTTGTGGGTCCGTATGTGGCTGTGGAGCCCTATTCTTGCTCTGCATCTTCTTCCGCAGTGAGGGCATTGGTTTCCAGGTGGAAAGCGGTCCAAGTGGAAGGCCGGGGTTGGCTTGACGCGCCTTCCTCTTGGCACGTTTCTCTTTTTCACCCTCCACTCGTGCCTCCTCAAATTCTGCAGCACTGCTGGTCACAGCTGACCTCCAGCTGGAGCGGTCAAGGGCCAGGGCTTCCCAGTTCTGTGTCTATGCCAGAGTTTTTAAGGTTGGCTTTGAGCCCATCTTTAAATCTCTTTTCCTGTCCACCAACATTCCGTTTTCTGTTCTTGAGTTCGGAGTAGAGCAGCTGCTTTGGGAGACGGTGGTCGGGCATCCGGACAACATGGCCGGTCCAGCGGAGTTGATGGCAGAGGACCATCGCTTCAATGCTGGTGGTCTTTGCTTCTTCCAGCACGCTAACGTTTGTCCGCTTGTCTTCCCAAGAGATTAGCAGGATTTTTCGGAGGCAGCGCTGATGGAATCGTTCCAGGAGTTGCATGTGACGTCTGTAGACAGTCCACGTCTCACAGGCATAGAGCAGGGTTGGGAGGACAATAGCTTTATAAACAAGCACCTCAAGATAAATCTGACAATGACAGTTGGATCTCACTCAGGAGGGGCACCATCATGGCCAGAGGGAGAGGCACCTTCCACCTTTGGTCGTTCAGGAACTCTATCCTGCTGGAAAGCAAATATTTGTGAGATTAGTGGCCTGCCTTTATTACTTGGCAGCTGGCAAAGGCTGCTTTCCTGCGCTGACTTGGCCACCCTTACATTTCCGCTCTCCCCGCTTTTCTTTCCTTGGGAGGGTGAAGCGAGAGCTGGCTGATAGAAGGCCTTTTATCTGCTCGAAACTAAACAAGTCAGCTACTGTACATTTAGGACCTTATATACTGAATAATCATTTACAGAAGATTTAATTTAAACACTCCCTCTGTTTTCCTTAGCTGTCAACACTTTCTGAATTTCTGCGTGCCTGAAACCACTACTTTTAGCAAGGCAGAGGGGAAAGCTGATTTTAAGAAGCTTACTATGCCTCTCATATTCCCCAAACTACTAAGAAAAATAGCACCGTTCAACCCATCATGCGTACTTGCACTTATATCCATCCAAGACATCTGGCAGGGTCTATTATAAAGTCCTGCTTACTAAATCAAGGCCTTCCTTTGAATAGTCAATAAAGAAACCACTCAATATATTCTAAGCTTATATTATTTCAACCAGTACCCATTTAATAATGCTGCCAAGACTTGCTACAGCAAAGAGCTCTGTGTATTCCACTAAAAATGCCTTTATGACTCAGTTTCTTTTTTCCCCCTAATGAAAATGAAACTGCCTGTGCGTAGATGTCTTCTTTCTTCTGAGGCTTACATAGCGTGCAGTTTGAACCAACCCAATCTGCAAGCATGTGTTGTCCAGATAGGAAGTAACATCAAGCTATAAACTATTCAGGAACCAACATTTTATTTTAAGTGTGGGAATCCATAGTTTAGCTTTTCATTTGCAACTGCAGAGGTAGAGAGGAAGGTGTGTGCATTCCTCTGGTTTCACTTTCAATTGCATTTGTCTAGTCCTGTCTTTCTCAACTGTCCTAATTCCGTGACCTCTTAATATAGTTCCTCATGTTGTGGTGACCTCCAACCGTAAAATTGTTTGGTTGCTACTTCCTAACTGTAATTTTGCTACTGTTATGAATTGTCATGTAAATATCCAATATGCAGGGTGCATTTTCATTCAGTGGACCAAATTTGGCACAAATACCCAATATGTCCAAATTTGAATACTAGTGGGGTTGGGGAGGGGATTGATTTTGTCATTTGGGAGTTGTAGTTGATGGGATTTATAGTTCACCTACAATCAAAGAGCATTCTGAACTCCACCAAGGATGGAATCGAACCAAACTTGGCACACAGAACTCCCATGGCCAACAGAAAATAACAAGGGTTTGGTGAGCATTGACCTTGAATTTTGGAGTTGTTGTTCACCTACATCCAGAGAACAATGTGGACTCAAACTATTTATTTATTTAGTGTATTTTTATATCGCTCCTCTCAGTCTTCCGGTGACTCGAGGCGGTTTACAAGGCAAAATTCAGTGCCACCAAAAACACAATTACAATATAAAAACGTTAACATCAATAAAATCATAACACTGTAATAAAACAATAATTCAGTAAATCCTCATTAAAACAATGTCCAGTCCCATCTTGTAGTTGTTCCATTCTTATGTCCGTTACTCAGTATTTGCCAATGCCTGCTCGAATAGCCATGTCTTAAGTTTCTTCCGAAATGCTAGAAGTGAAGAAGTCGATCTGATCTCCCTAGGAAGGTGTCCCATAGCTGAGGGGCCACCACTGAGAAGGCCCTGTCTCTCATCTCTCTGGACCAAACTTGGCACAGATCCTCAATATGCGAATACTGGTGGAGTTTGGGGAAAATAGACCTTGACATTTGAAATTTGCTGGCATTTATACTTCACCTACAACCAAAGAGCATTCTGAACCCCACCAACAATAGAATTGAGCCAAACTTCCCACACAAAACCCCCATGATGAACAGAAAATACTGTATTTTCGGATGGTCTTTGGAGATCCCCCAGACACTTCCACATGACCCCCCCTGGGGTCCCGACCCCAGGTTCTAGAAACACTGTTCTAGTTGTTTAGTTTAATTCCTTCTAGCATTGCTTCCTCTAAATCAGGAAGAGGTAGGGGAACACCTGAGCTACAAGTAGTGTTGAATAGTGAATCATTGTGTAGGATAGGGTGAGAGCTGTTCAGCAGTGGAACTGTGAGAGCTGTTCAGCAGTGGAACTCCCTGCCCCGGAGTGTGTTAGAGGCTCCTTCTTTGGAAGCTTTTAAACAGAGGCTGGATGGCCATCTGTCGGGAGTGCTTTGAATGCAATTTTCCTGCTTCTTGGCAGGGGGTTGGACTGGAAGGCCCATGAGGTCTCTTCCAACTCAGTGATTCTATGATAGAGCCAGTGCAACTCTTCAGGGGGACTTGTTGAGCCTTTCAAACAAGGAAAGATACAGTCACCAATCCTAGCCCTCCACTTGATGAGTTGGGTAGCTATAACATTTCACTGATTTAAGGAGTGTGGGTGTTTCCATCTAATGAACAAGCCAGCATTCATGACATTGCTTCATTTAATATCGCACCATTGCAACATCTGGAAATGCAGTAGAAGCTCAGTTTGTCTAATCACATTTGTTTAATGGCAGTTGGAAATAGTAACCGAGTTACTGAGACAAAATTGAGAGTGAGTAGACTTTAATTAAATACCAAATTGGCCACAAGCCCAGAAGCATCGCTCGGGTAGAAAGAGGTGTGTTTGCAATGCAGACGGAGTGCAAACCAACTTCTTACTCCTATATTCATTACTGTTGGATGTGAGACACTCATGCATTGCAGATGTTCAGTTGGTGTGCTATTGCCAAGGATCTGTGATGATTCTTGCCCTGAAGTTACTCGTTTCTTACAAAAGTTTGGAGAAGATAATATCTTCAAATAGGTCTGCCTGTGTAGACAGAAAGCCTCAGTATTCATGTAAGTGCATGTTGGACGGATTTAGCTCAATGAAATTCTTACGGCTTCCTCTTTCCCCAAGAAATGTGTAGGGAATGTAAGAGAAAGGGATATAATACACATTATGATTTCCCTCAGTCACAGCCAGATCACTGAGTCCTTTCTGAACTGGAAGAAGAATCGGGTTGTAATTGTGGAAGATGAGCTTTGACTTTTGCAATGTGTGTCAAGAGTATCTGCCATAGTGATTATCCTCCTGAGAAACAGGTGCTGGATTGTTTCTTATCTCTTTTGCCTTCACTCATTTCCTCAGGTTATTGCCCAATCAACCAAAATGTACAGTGCCCTTTCCCCTCTAATGTATCTAGATACAGATAGAGAGCAGGTAAGGCCATCCACGACGTTGCGGTTATTCTATGTTTCTAACTTAAGGTCCAACCAGTCCATACTCCAGGAAATAAAGCCAGACTACTCATTGGAGGGAAGGATATTACAGGCAAAGATGAAGTCCTTTGGCCACATCATGAGAAGAAAGGAAAGCTTAGAAGAAGACAATGATGCTGGGGAGAAAGGAAGGAAAAAGGAAGAGGGGCTGACCAAGGGCAAGATGGATGGATGGGATCCTTGAAGTGACTGGATTGACCTTGAAGGAGCTGGGGGTGGTGATGGTTGACAGGGCGCTCTGGCGTGGGATGATCCATGAGGTCACGAAGAATAGGAAGTGACTGAATGAATGAACAACAATAACAACTTAAGGTGACTCTATCCCAGGGTTTTCTGGGACTGAGAGTGTGTGGCGTGCTCAGGGTCACCCAGTACTAGTCACAAGATCCCAGTAGAGATATTTAACTAAGACCATTGCAGTATTGACATAGTTTCTGAGGGTGCATCTACATTGTAGAATTAATACAACTTGACACCACTTTAACTGGCTCAGTGCTATGGAATCATGAGAGTTGTAGTATGGTGAGATACCAGCACTCTCTGGCTGAAAAGACTAAAGACTTTGAAACTACAACTTCCTTAGAATCATAGAATCATAGAGTTGGAAGAGACCTCATGGGCCATCCAGTCCAACCCCCGGCCAAGAAGCGGGAATACTGCGTTCCTTGATCCCATAGCATTGGGCCATGGCACTTAAAGTGGTATTAAACCACATTCAATCTATAGCAGTGGTTCTCAACCTGTGGGTCCCCAGGTGTTTTGGCCTACAACTCCCAGAAATCCCAACCAGTTTACCAGCTGGGAGTTGAAGGCCAAAACACCTGGGGACCCACAGGTTGAGAACCACTGATCTATAGATCACTGGTTCTCAACCTTCTTAATGATACAATCCCTTAATACAGTTCCTCATGTTGTGGTGACCCCCAACCATAAAATTATTTTCATTGCTACTTCATAACTGTAATTTTGCTTCTGTTATGAATTGTAATGTAAATATCTGATATGCAGGATGTATTTTCATACAGTGGACCAAATTTGGCACAAATACCCAAGGCACCTCAAAGTGAAATAGTTCATTATCACTCCAAACAGATCACAGTCAGATTGAGTTTTATCCCTTTAGCCTGTCCAAGGAAAACATTGCCTGGGGTTGGGGGTGGTGGTGGTGGTTGTCATTTGGGAGTTGTAGTTGCTGGGATTTATAGTTCACCTACAATCAAAGAGCATTCAGAAACCCACCAACGACAGAATTGGGCCAAATTTCCCACACAGAAACCCCATGACTAATAGAAAATACTGTGTTTTCTGATGGTCTTTTGCGATCCCTCTGACACCCCCTCATGACCCCCCCCCCCCAAGGGTCCCAACACTGAAGTTGAGAAACACTGGTGTAGATGTACCAAGAGATAATTATATGGGTAGAATTAAGGTGAATTGATGAACAGATATAAACAAGGTTGTGTGAGATGTGGTGCAGAATGAAGAGATCACCAAATGTGATTTTATTTCCACAAGTCATCTTCTTGCGAATTGAATTTTGATTTCTTCCCCATCCTCTGTCCCCAAACTCTTTAAAATCCATTGATAATGTTCTTTGAGAGCTTCATTGCCAGGGAAATCATTAGATCAATTTGTACAGATGACTATGTGACTTAGTGGACTTTTAATGCTCTTTGTAAATGACCACAGCAAAGTTTAAAAAAAATAATAAGGCATTTATTTTACTTTATAACATTCATGCCCTACCCTTCCCACCCCCATCCACCCCCCCCCCCCACCTATTCTTTTAAGCCTTTTGGGTTTTAAATATTTTAAATAAAAATATTTTAAAAAATTCATGCTGTTTGCAAAATTTATCTTTCTTTAGCTAACTCTGAATTACAGTTTTTGTACTAAAAGTTCAGCAGAGCAGGAAATCTCTTGTTGTGTTCTTAGAGGAGTATATGGACAAGAACATAATAAGACCAAAAGTCCAAAGCATTCTCTTCAACCGTGGCCAGTCAGTTATCTATAGAAAGCCCACAAATAGGACATAATGCTGCCTGTCTACAAAGAAAGGTCGATAGCCTAAGTTCTGTGGAGTGTGACCCATATCATTTTGCTGTAATTTAACTCCTAAGGCTACAGCTGAAATGGATAGATGTAATGGAAAGTCTGCAGAAGGCTGAGTGTCTGACATAATATAAATAAGCGAAAACTTGAACTTCGCCCTCCAGGATCATAACAAGAACCAATCCGGTCCATGAACTTGTTTTCTATAACGGGATGGCGAGATGCCTCTAGGAAGTCAACAACCAGTAGTCTTCTCCTATTGGTTTCCCCGCTGACTTGTACACAGAGGCATGGTGCCTCATATGGCCATCAGAATCAGATCTACATTGCCATATAATTCAGTAGCTTTAAAAGGTCTTCAGCCCTTTTTTGCTAGAGTAATGATGCTTCAGCAAACTACAACTCCCAGGATCCCATAGCATTCTGCTGTGGTAGTTTATGGGGAAACTGCATCGGTTCTGGCTTTAGACCGGGGCATGGTACCGAGACAGCCTTGGTCGCCTTAGTCGATGATCTGCGCCGGGAGCTCGACAGGGGGAGTGTGTCCCTGTTGGTGCTGCTGGACCTCTCAGCGGCCTTCGATACCGTCGACCACGGTATCCTTCTGGGACGCCTCGCAGGAATGGGTCTTGGAGGAACTGTTTTACAGTGGCTCCGCTCATTCCTTGAGGGTCGGTCCCAGAAGGTGTTACTGGGAGACTCCTGTTCAACCCCACAACCTTTGTCTTGTGGGGTTCCTCAGGGTTCAATATTGTCTCCCATGTTGTTTAACATCTACATGAAGCCGCTGGGTGAGATCATCCGGAGTTTCGGGGTGCGATGTCATCTGTACGCAGATGATGTCCAACTCTGTCACTCCTTTCCACCTGTCACTAAGGAGGCTGTCGAGGTCCTGAACCGATGCTTGGCCGCTGTGACGGTCTGGATGGGGGCGAACAAATTGAAATTGAATCCAGACAAGACAGAGGTACTCCTGGTCAGTCGCAAGGCCGAACAGGGTATAGGGTTACAGCCTGTGTTGGATGGGGTCGCACTCCCCCTGAAGACGCAGGTTCGCAGTTTGGGTGTGATCCTGGACTCATCGCTGAGCCTGGAACCCCAGGTTTCGGCGGTGACCAGGGGAGCATTCGCACAGTTAAAACTCGTGCGCCAACTGCGCCCGTACCTTGGGAAGTCTGACTTGGCCACGGTAGTCCACGCTCTGGTTACATCCCGTTTAGACTACTGCAACGCTCTCTACGTGGGGTTGCCTTTGAAGACAGCTCGGAAGCTCCAATTAGTCCAACGGTCGGCAGCCATGATTCTAACTGGAGCGGAGCGCAGGGAGCACACAACTCCTCTGCTGCACCAGCTCCACTGGCTGCCGATTTGCTACCGGGCTCAATTCAAAGTGCTGGTGTTGGCCTTTAAAGCCCTAAACGGTTCTGGCCCAACCTACCTATCCGAACGTATCTCGGCCTATCAGCCCACCAGGACCCTAAGATCTTCTGGGGAGGCCTTGCTCTCTATCCCGCCTGCTTCACAGGTGCGGCTGGCGGGAACGAGAGACAGGGCCTTTTCTGTGGTGGCCCCTCGGCTCTGGAACGCCCTTCCCATGGAGGTAAGATCAGCCCCCTCGCTGATGGTATTCCGAAGAAGACTAAAAACTTGGATGTTCGAGCAGGCATTTGGTTAATTCGGTGCAATGAATGTGTTGATTATGGATTGGTAACATGGATGACGAAACTGGACCACGATTTTAGTTAGGAGATGTATTGGATTGTGATTTACGTGTTAATATAGTATATTATGTTTTTTATGGTTTTAATTGTATACTGTTGACTGTATATTTGTTGTAAACCGCGTTGAGTCGCCAGTTGGCTGAGAAACGGCGGTATACAAGTACAGTAAATAAATAAATAAATAAATAAATAGATGCACCTCTTGTTAGTATGTGAAACATGGTTTTTGAAGACTTGTGTGTTTTTTCTGGGTTTTGCCCAAATTGAAAGGCAATTGTGATTGTCTCTATCTTTATCATACTTTTGCATTTAAATACAACACTTCTGAGTCTTAAGAATACCTTAAAAGCAGAGAAT
This sequence comes from Anolis sagrei, assembly GCF_037176765.1. Taxonomy (NCBI): domain Eukaryota; kingdom Metazoa; phylum Chordata; class Lepidosauria; order Squamata; family Anolidae; genus Anolis; species Anolis sagrei. The sequence continues at coordinate 7,076,703 of NC_090023.1, forward strand.
GTCAAACTCAAATATATACCCTCCACCTGTTTCAATTTGGCAGGGGCAGTCCTGATGAATCCTCTATCATCCCACTTTTGTGACAGCCGTCAAAATATCCCAGGACCCATTTATATTGACCATATAATGCACTTCAGATGGCATTATGTGGCAGTGTAGATCCAACCAGCATATCTACTACCTTTAAGTTCCATGAACTGGAACTTAACAAACATAGTGATCATTATCACATTTTGGGGAAGCAAACTCTAGAGTTCAACCAAATAGTGTGTAAACAAATGCTATAATTTTTCTCTCCTGATTCAGATGATACTAAAGATGTAGAATTCATGGAAATGAAGCTATGAGGGTAAGGGGATATGTTTCACTTGGCAAAAACAGAAGAACAGCCTGCCTCAGGGGAGCATGCTTGCTCCATCAGTGTTTAACATTTACACAAAGGACCAGCCACTGCCAGAACGAACAGAGAGTTTCATCTATGCTGACGATCGTGCCATCACCACTCAAGCAGGGAGCTTTGAAATGGTTGAACAGAAGCTCTCCGAAGCTTTAGGTGCTATTACAGGGGAAAGCAGCTGGTTCCTAATCCATCTAAAATACAGATGTGTTTTTCATCTTAAGAACAGACAAACATCTCGAGTTCTGAGGATTACCTGGGAAGACATCCCACTGGAGCATTGCAGCACACCAAAATACCTGAGAGTCACTCTGGACCATGGTCTGACTTATAAGAAGCACTGCTTGACTATCAAGCAAAAAGTGGGTGCTAGAAATAATATCATACGAAAGCTGACTGGCACAACCTGGGGATCACAACCAAAGACAGTGAAGACATCTGCCCTTATGCTTTGCTACTCTGTTGCTGAATACGTTTGCCCAGCGTGGAATATATCGCAACATGTTAAAACAGTGGATGTGGCTCTTAATGAGTTATGCTACATTATCACAGGGTGCCTACATCCCACATCACTGGAGAAATTATATCATTTAGCTGGTAGTGCACCACCTGACATCCGTCGGGAAGTAGCTGCCTGTAATGAAAGGACCAAGGCAGTGACGTCTCCAGCTCATCCTCTGTTTGGATATCAGCCAGCATGCCAATGGCTTAAATCAAGAAACAGCTTCCTAATATCTAAAAAGATACTCACAGGAATACCTCAGCAAGCAAGAATCCAAAAGTGGCAGGCTAGAACTTGGAACCGCAATCAGTGGCTGAGACCGGATGAGAAACTCCCTTCTGGACACACAGAAGACTGGGTGACCTGGAAGGCACTGAACAGACTGTTCTCTGATACCACGAGATGCAGAACTAACCTTAAGAAATGGAACTACAAATAGTCCACAACATGCGAGTGTGGAGAAGAGCAAACCACAGACCACTGACTACAATGCAGCCTGAGCCCTGCCACTTACACAATGGAGGACCTTCTCACAGCGACACCAGAAGCACTCCAAGTGACCAGCTTCTGTTCAAAGGAAATCTAGTATAATGCCAAGTTTTAAAACTTTGTGTTAACTGTACCCTTAACTTGCTTCTGAGATGATAAATAAAAAGACTTTATTTTTCCAGAATAAAATGAAGAGGGCTTGAAATATATGCAGTAATTATGTCCAGCTGTTGCGTGCCTTCAAGTGCTTCTGAATCATGGCGACCCTAAGGCAGACTTATCATAGATTTTTTTATTTCTGGCAAGGGTTGTTCAGAGTGCATTTGCAATTCCCTTCCTCAGAATGAGAAGCGTGAATTGCCCAAAGGCACCCAATGGGTTTCCACGGTTGAGTGGGAGTTGAACTTGATCTCCCAAAGGCTAGTCCAACACGCAAAGCACTCTTTTTCAATGGTATTCATTTCAATTTATTTTAGTTGCAGACGTAACATAGAATGCTTCATTTCCTTACTTAGTTATCACATATAATTGTTCGATTTTAACTACCGTATATTCCTGAGTACTAGACGGTTTTTTAGCCTGGAAAATCCTTGCTGAATTTGGGGGTCGTCTTGTACGCCGGCTATAAAAATTCGCTTCCTGTTTTGGGGCCAGGCGAGGGAGGCGGCCAACTTCCTAGCTGCTGCACTCCTCCAGCGCCACTTGTCCCCCACTGCTGGGCTTCTGCCTCACCGAGGGGCTCCTCCACTCCATTCCCACCTTGGTTATCAGGGCAGCGGTGGCGGCAGAGGAGGCGATATACGTCGCCTCCTCCTCCTCCACCGCCGCACTGACAGCAAGGCGTGCATGGATTGGAGGAGCCCCTTGCCGAAACTGAAACTCAGCACCAGGAGGCAAGCAGTGCTGGAGGGCAGCCCATTCCGAGGCAGGCCAGGAATAGAGGAGCCTCCGTGAAGCTGAAGCCCGGCAGTGGGTGAAAAGCGGAACCGAGGGCTGCCCTCCAGCACCGCTTGTCTCCCGGTGCTGAGCTTCCTCCTCCATTCCAGGCCTGCCTTGGCTGTCAATGCGGAGGAGGAGTAGGCGATTCAGCCGTCTGGCGGCTGAATTGCCTCCTCCTCCTCCGCTGCCGCCGCTGCATTAGCAACCAAGGCAGGCCTGGAGTGGAGGAGACCCCTCCATTCCAGGCCTGCCTTGGCTGCCAATGCGGAGGAGGCGGAGGATGAGGCCGGAGATGTCCCTGCTTTGAATCATACAATCATAGAGTTGGAAGAGACCTCATGGGCCATCCAATCCAACCCCATTCTGCCAAGAAGCAGGAAAATTGCATTCAAAGCACCCCCGGCAGATGGCCATCCAGGCTCTATTTAAAAGCTTCCAAAGAAGGAGCCTCCACCACACTCCAGGCAGAGAGTTCCACTACTGAACGGCTCTCACACTCAGGAAGTTCTTCCTTATGTTCAGATGGAATCTCCTCTCTTGGAGTTTGAAGCCATTGTTCCATTGCATCCTAGTCTCCAGGGCAGCAGAAAACAAGCTTGCTCCCTCCTCCCTGTGGCTTCCTCTCACATATTTATACATGGCTATCATGTCTTCTCTCAGCATTCTCTTCTTCAGGCTAAACATGCCCAGCTCTTTAAGCCGCTCTTCATAGGGCTTGTTCTCCAGACCCTTTATCATTTTTGTTGCCCTCCTCTGGACACATTCCAACTTGTCAATATCTCTCTTCAATTTTGGAGCCCAGAATTGGACACAATATTCTTCTGGTTGTTATTATGGTTGTTATTAAGCAAAGCAGGATGGCCACCTATCATCCCGATGTGTGTTTCTGCCTGGCAGAATTAGGGTTAGACTGGCTGGCCATTGGAATCCTGTCCAACTTTAGGGTTCTATTACTGTTGTTGCTGTTGCGGAAAGGACGTTGGACCTGGCCCTGGGCTCGCTCTAGGTAAGGTAAACCTTTCCCCCTAGCATTAAGTGCAGTCTTGTCCAACTCTGGGGGTTGATGCTCATCTCCATTTCTAAGCCTAAGAGCTGGTTACGGAAGAGGGGTAGTCTTGTATGGTGAATATATCTCAAACTCTATATTTTAACTGGAAAATGTGGGGGTCGTCTTATACGCCCAGTCGTCTTATATGCCGGAATATATGGTATTTAAAACATGTTAAAATTCAAAGCATATAGTGTTTCAGTGTGGTGCACTGTGTGCTAGCTGACCCTATGTACCTTAGTTTTTTGCCATCTCTGCATTCTTTAAGAGCAGTTGCCTAGAGGGGCTTGTTCTTTGTGAAGGAAGCCTACATTATATAGTTACACCTAGCCATCCTCCAGCACTGCCGAGCACAGATGGTTTCGTGGCTTTGGGGAGAACCTCAGGCTGTGAAACAGACTGGAAGATGACTAAAGCACAAGTTATGAGGACAAATGCAGCCTCTTAGGGGAGAATGAAACAGGGTATCCAGGGTGTTCGAAGTTTAATTGGTAGGAGATTAGCAAATACTTCTTAATAACCATGTTAAACTGTTTGGTGATACTGTCTAGAGATTTGAGGTATGCTGATGGTGCTCAGTTTCGTTGTCTGCTCTTTTAGCTAAGGTTAAATATGTGATTTTTCTCCTCTTCACTTAAGTAAAATAACATAAAATAGCTTTTGATAAATGCCTGGAACACATGCTGAATGAATTACATTGAAGCTCAGTCCAGACAAATATAATTATAGATATTAATGGTGAGGAATCTAGTTATCTGGAAACTAGAGGTTCTTCTATACTAGATTTAGCTGCACTCAAATAATTAGGGGGAAGGGAGTATTGCTTGAACCCATTGCTACTTCTAAATTATCAGGTAGTGGTTGTGGCTCAGAGAGACTTTACAAAACAACAAATAGTTACAGGTATAGTTGTTGAAGGCTTTCATGGCCGAAATCCCTGGGTTGCTGTATGTTTTTCGGCTGTATGGCTATGTTCCAGTAGCATTCTTGTCAGTAGCATCGGCAGCACAGCAAGGCAGGAACAGATCAATGACAGCCACTTTAGGCTATAAACTACTTTATTTTACAGCTATATACATTAGAAGCTACTTAACACTCAGCACATTGTAAACTTGGTTCTTTTACCATCCAATCGTAACATTGCGAACTCACTAACCGTTATCAGTACTAGTCCACACCTCTTGCATTCCAGAGTGACGTATGACATAAGACACATGACACATTCTGTACACTTGATATATGACCTCTCTAGGAATTCTGTTCCCTCCATGATTCAGTTAACTCTTTCCACACTCGGCACATAGCTACTTCATTTTAAACATACATACATTCTTTGAAATCTACATTATAAATTGCAAACGACTTCAACAATTTTCTCCTGACGTTTTGCCTGCATCTGTGGCTGGCATCTTCAGAGGTTCTGTTGGCAGTTAATCAAGTGGAGTGTATATATACCTGTGGAATAATGGCCAGAGTGGGAGAGAGAACCCTTGTCTGTTAAAGCAAGTGTGAATGTTGCAATTAGCAAGCTTGAATAGCATTGAGTAGCCATGAAGCTGCAAAATCAATCAGTGAGGGTATCTTCATAAAGGTAGCCTGGGTTTTGTTGCCTGGAGGCATCCTCTGTTTGGGAGGTATTAACTGGCACTTGATTGCATGTTGATGGAGTTTTTCCGTTTCACAGTGTTGTTCTTTATTTACTGTCTTGATTCTGGTGTTTTTTTAAATACTGGTAGCCAGATCTAGTCCAATTTCATGGTTTTCTCCTCTGGAAACCATGGCCCAGCTTATCTGTCCGAACGTATCTCCCTCTATGTCCCACCTCGAAATTTAAGATCTTCTGGGGAGGCCCTGCTCTCGGCCCCGCCTTGGCGCAAACACGCTTGGCGGGGACGAGGGACAGGGCCTTCTCAGTGGTTGCCCCCCGCCTGTGGAACTCCCTCCTCAGTGAAATCAGGTCAGCAGCGTCCCTCCTCGCCTTCAGGTGAAAATTGAAATCGTGGTTATGGGACCAGGCCTTCGGGTAGCTTGCAGATAACTGACAATGACAATGACGATAATGTAATTGAAAATTGACTATGGATAGGTTTCCGATTGCTCTGCTATGGCCAACTTCTCTGGTGGAATTAGTCTGCAGTGCCTTTTGTGTTCCTTGATTCATACCTGGGTATTGCTGAGTTTTGTGGTCCCAGACTTGTTCACAGCCGCATGGTATACGGTAGACTCCTGCAGCTGGTTAGAAGATCCCTCTTATTCTTTGCTGGACATAGCATTTGTTGATTGTCTATAGTGGACATTTCGGGGACAATAATGTATTTTCTGGGGGGGGGGGGAAATGCAAACATTGTGTTGACCCTGGGGCCATAAATAATAATATAGAATCATAGAATCAAAGAGTTGGAAGAGACCTCATGGGCCATCCAGTCCAATCCCCTGCAAAGAAGCAGGAATATTGTATTCAAAGCACCCCTGACAGATGGCCATCCAGCCTCTGTTTAAAAGCTTCCAAAGAAGGAGCCTCCACCACACTCCGGGGCAGAGAGTTCCACTGCTGAACGGCTCTCACAGTCAGGAAGTTGTTCCTCATGTTCAGATGGAATAATAAGACTATATTTATAACTTGCTCTCTCTTGCCGAAGGGACTCAGCTTTGTCCAGCTTGTCAGGAAATGGATAAAGGACTAAATTCAGAGTAAAGGGAGAGGGTAGGACTGTGTTCTTTCTGCTCATTGCAGTTTTTCAGGTCCTGAGTGCTGAGACACTGCCACAAAGGGGAGAATTGAAGTGGTTTGAATGTGAGACCAGAGTTTGAATTGTTGGTCAGCCATAGAAACTCATTGGGTTGGCTTGAGGAAGTCTCACTCTCTCAGCCTCATAGGAAGGCAATGTCAAACCACTCCTGAACACACCCTGCCAAGAAAATCCCATCATTTACCACCACAAGTTAAAATGACTTGAAAGCACACAACAAGAGCAACAACAACATTGTGGCTCGTGTGGCAAATGTGTTTCTCTCTAATACAAAAGCATTATCTTACAAGGAAAATATTGGAGACTTATACACCCAGAATTGGGAATAGAATGTCCATTTTTAAAAGCACATGCATGGGAATGCTATATGCTGGAGGCAAAGGGGGGATTATGGCTTTTATTTTGTGCTTGCAGGCTTCTGGGAAGCACTTGGCTGTGTGCAGTTTGGAATATGATGGTGGGATACACAATGAATGTTTGATGGCACTTGAATGACAGACAGAGAGTTGAAAGGGCAATAGAGACACAGATGCACTGGACAGCTTGTAGTTTTTAAAATGCAGTACAGTAATGTTAGGAAACAGTCTAAACGAGGGACCAAATATGCTTAGTTTTGAGCATATTATAGCTATAGCACTGGCCCTACAGATATGAGTGAACACAAAGCAACTTTTGCTATTGTCTCTATTGACTAGGAATTGTATTTCTACTACATCTGGAAGTTTCCTCTTTTGGACTAGTCTTTGGATTGGAAATAGAGATAGATGAAATCGAAACAAGCGAGCAGGAGACAGCGATCTCTGGATAATTCTATAGAGCAGTGAAAGAATGGCATTGCTTTGTTGGAGGAGTCACACAGTAAACGAAACTGGCAGACTCCTCCACAGAATTTCTGCAAGTTGCAATATTGAGTCTCCAAAGTAATTCAGTAGTAATGACATATTTTCCACATCAAAATAATGTAGGTGATATTGAGATAACGAGGGGGAAATAAAGAAACACCCAGAAAATATTCTTCATGTGGTGGTCCAAAAAGAAAAGAAAGAAAAGAAAAGCCGAGGAAAAGGCTCTTCTCAGAACCTTCTCACCTAGAGCCTTCTGGTCTAGATCCCCATGACCTAGAACATCCCAACTTAGATCATTATAACCTAAAACAGTGGAGCCCCCGGTAGCGCAGTGGGTTAAAGCACTGTGCCAGCAAGACTGAAGACTGACAGGTCGCAGGTTCGAATCCGGGGAGAGGCGGATGAGCTCCCTCTATCAGCTCCAGCTCCTCATGCGGGGACATGAGAGAAGCCTCCCACAAGGATGATAAAACATCAAAAATCATCTGGGCGTTCCCTGGGCAACGTCCTTGCAGACGGCCAATTCTCTCACAACAGGAGCGATTGCTCCTGACACGACAAAAAAACAAACAAACCTAAAACAAAAAGATTCTTTGTGCATCAATCTAAAAAGAAGAGCTGTGGAAAGGGCTCTTCTAGCTTAGAACCTTCAAACCTAGAGACTTTTGGTCTAGAACACACTAACCTAGAGCACCCCGACCTAAAATCTCTTAACAATAAATGTTCACTTTGTTTTGTATAATTTTGATATGTTACTTATTTTGTTTTATGTTTACCTACTGTGTTTTTATGACTGTAAGCCACTTCAAGTCCCTTGTTGGGAGATGGGGTGAGGTATAAATAAAGTTTATTATTATCATCAAAAGAGCAAATCAGACCAGTGGTTCTCCAGATGTTTTGGCCTTCAACTCCCAAAAATCCTTATCAGGAAATAATAGAGTATCTGATTGAAAATCGCATATAGTTTAAACTGCATATTTCAGTAGTGCATGAGTTGAAACAATGGAAGTGTGTAAAATGGATAGAGCAGGGGTCCTCAAACATTTTAAACAGAGGGCCAGGTCACAGTCCCTCAAACTATTTATTTGCATTATTTATTTGCATTATTTCTACCCCACTCATATCAGCCCGAAGGCGACTCAGAGCGGCGTACACAATCGGCACAATTCGATGCCATAAAAATACATACATTGATAAACAAAAAGAACCACTATAGTGCAATTAGACATAAGACAGTGCATAATAACAATATTACAAACTAAAAACTATATCCTCTCATTCAAGTCCTTATCCGTTCCATCGTCTTGGGCCGTTCCTGGATCATTTTCCAGTTCAAATTTGTCTATTTATTCGGAGGTTCCAAATGCTTGCTCAAAGAGCCAAGTTTTTACTCTTTTCCGAAAGGTCAGGAGGGAGGGGGCTGATCTAATATCCCTAGGCAGGGAGTTCCACAGCCGAGGGGCCACCACAGAGAAGGCCCTGTCTCTTGTCCCCGCCAGACGTGCTTGGAGTGCCGGATTATAATTTGAAAAATAATGAATGCATTCCTATGCACACTGTACATATCTTACTTGTAGTGCAAGAAACACTTTAAAACAATACAATAATTAAAATGAAGAACAATTTTAACAAACATAAACTTACTGGTATTTCAATGGGAAGTATGGACCTCCTTTTGGCTGATGAGATAGGATTGTTGTTGTTGTGTGCTTTCAAGTTGATCCAGACTTCAGTTGACCCTGAGCGAGGGTCAGGTAAATGACCTTGGAGGGCCGCATCCGGCTCTTGAGCCTTAGTTTGAGGACCCCAGGGATAGAGTGTCATCTTTGGAGTTTCCTTTGCAAACTGGAAAAGAAGGGCAATGTGCTCTGTACTGTGTGCCATGATGTGATTACATACCCAGAATGTGTTGTACATAGTTGCATATAAATTAGGAGTGCTGCTTTCATTGAAAACTAAATGTATGAAGTCAACTTCATGCCTTCAAGACAAGTTCCTTGCAAGGTTGAAGAAGCTTATTGTAGGTGAACTATAAATCCCAGCAACTATAACCCCCAAACATCAAGGTCTATTTTCCCCACACTCCACAAGTGTTCATATCTGGGCATATTGAGTATTCATGCCCAGTTTGGTCCAGGTCTCTCATTGCTTGAGTCCAGAGTGCTGTCTGGCTATAGTTGAACTACAACTCCCAAACTCAAAGTCAGTGCTCACCAAACCCTTCCAGTATTTTCTGTTGGTCATCAGAGTTCTGTGTGCCAAATTTGGTTCAATTCCATCATTGGACTTCAGAATGCTCTTTGTAGGTGAACTATAAATCCCAGCAACTACAACTCCCAAATGACAAAAGCAACCTCCCAACCCAACCAGTATGCAAATTTGGGCATAATGGATATTTGTGCCAAATTTGGTCCAATGAATGAAAATGCATCCTTCATATCAGATATTTACAAGACAATTCATAACGGTAGCAAAATTATGAAGTAGCAATGAAAACAATTTTATGGTTGGGGGGTCACCACAACATGAAGAACCATATTAAGGGGTTATGGCATTAGGAAGGTTGGAAACCACGGATTTATTACCTTCTGTTGTGCCTTCTGTTTCTCTGCATGGGCATTTCACATGATCCATTTGCTTTGCACAAATGGGGAAGTGCCCAGCACTGGACAAGATTCAGAGAAAGCTCCAGCAACCCGGGCTTTTGAATGAGATTTCTATACCAGCTCATTCCCTCTACGTTGAAATTCTGTTGAACATCACTGTTGTAGAACACATGAATTAGTCCACAGCAGAGTTTAGAGCAGATCCCTTTGTTTTAAAGCATACCCACAAAGACGGTCAGCGTTGTCATACCTGCACTGGAGATATTTGGAAAGTGTAGTTGCATTTGTTGCCTATGTTAATAATAAGAAATGTGCAGTCCTTTCTCATTCAAGCAGATATTTTTTGGGTTAGATTTGAGTGTGTTGGATAAAAACCAAAGAATTGCACAATTGTTTCTGCCTGCCTGGTGGGATTTTGGACTTGAACGTTTTGAACAGCAGATCCCTTCTTGCTGTGACATTTGAAACTCAGGGGACTTTGCAGTATTGTGTGTGGGCTGTTTTTGGAATTCAAAGCAAGTCAGAAGTCGTGCATTTCTGCAAACAAAGTCATTTTTTCCCTTTATTGATTTGGGCATTGCATCTGCTCTGAGTTTCTAAGGTTGAAGGTGGAAATTGAACAACTTTCAAGAGTTAGTAAGCTGTAGTTCCCAGCATTCCTTAACAAAGTCTATGCTTGCTAGGACTGCTGAGAGTTATAGTCCAATAAGATAAAAATCAGATGGAGATGTTTACATTTTTATTGGGTTGCTGTAAGGTTTTTGGGTTGTATGGCCATGTTGCAGAAGCATTCTCTCCTGACATTTCACCTGCATCTGTGGCAGACATCCTCAGAGGTTGTGAGGTCTGTTGGAAAATAGGCAAGTAGGGTTTATATATCTGTGGAATGTCCAGGGTGGGAGAAAGCACTCTTGTCTGTTGGAGGTAGGTGTAAATGTCATAGTTTGCTGCCTTGATTAGCATTTAATGGCCTAGCAGTTTCAAGGTGTAGCTTCTTACTTTCTGCTGGAGGAATCCTTTGTTGAGAGGTGATTAGCTGTCCCTGATTGTTTCTTGCCTGGAGTTCCCCTGTTTTTTGCATGTTGTTCTTTATTTACTGTTATTATTTTAGAGGTTTTTTTTAATACTGGTAGCCAGATTTTGTTCATTTTCATAGAATCATAGTGTTGGAAGAGACCTCATGGACCATCCAGTCCAACCCCCTGCCAAGAAGCAGGAATGTTGCATTCAAAGCACCCCTGACAGATGGCCATCTAGCCTCTGTTTAAAAACCTCCAAAGAAGGAGCCTCCATCACACTCTGGGGTAGAGTGTCCACTGCTGAACGGCTCTCACAGTCAGGAAGTTCTTCCTCATGTTCAGATAGAATCTCCTTTCTTGTAGTTTGAAGCCATTGTTTCGTGTCCTAGTCTCCAGGGAAGCAGTAAACAAGCTTGCTCCCTTCTCCTCCCTGTGGCTTCCTCTCACATATTTATACATGGCTATCATATCTCCTCTCAGCCTTCTCTTCTTCAGGCTAAACATGCCCAGCTCCTTAAGCTGCTCCTCATGGGACTTGTTCTCCAGACCCTTGATCATTTTAGTCACCCTCCTCTGGATACATTCCAGCTTGTCAATATCTCTCTTGAATTGTGGTGCCCAGAATTGGACAAAATATTCCAGGTGTGGTCTAACCAAGGAAGAATAGAGCATGGGGAGCATGATTTCCCTAGATCTAGACACTATGCTCCTCTTGATGCAGGCCAAAACCCCATTGGCTTTTTTTTGCCGCCACATCACACTGTTGGCTCATGTTTAACTTGTTGTCCACAAGGACTCCAAGATCTTTTTCACACATACTGCTCTCGAGCCAGTGGTTTATTTATTTATTGTTAATTTATTTCCGGTATTTCTATCCCGTTCCTTCTCAACCCCCGAAGGGAGACTCGGGACAGCTTACATTTGGCAGCAATTCGATGCCACTACATATAACAGAGCAATATAATAACAATTAAAATAATAAGTAAAACATTCATTAAAATAGTAAAAAACAGTATTAATAGCTGTATCATCATTCCAGTCAATTCCAATGGTTTCTTCCTTTATGATGAAATTGCCCACATGCTTGTGGATTTCTGTGGCTTCTCTGTGTAGCCTGACATGGTGGTTGTGAAAGTGATCCAGCATTTCTGTGTTCTCGAATAATATGCTGTGTCCAGGTTGGTTCATCTGTTGCTCTGCTATGGCTGACTTCTCTGGTTGAAGTAGTCTGCAGTGCCTTTCATGTTCCTTGATTGTGTTTGGGCAATGCTGCATTTGATGGTCCTTATGTAGACTTGTCCACAGCTGCATGGGATATGGTAGACTCCTGCAGAGGTGAGAGGATCCCTCTTGTCCTTTGCTGAACGTAGCATTTGTTGGATTTTCTTCGCGGGTCTGTAGATTGTTGGTATGCTGTGTTTCCTTATCAGCTTCCCTCTGCGGTCAGTGGTTCCCTTAATGTATGGCAAGAACACTTTTCCTCTGGGTGGATCTTTCATTTGACTCTCGTGGCTTGTTCTCGTGGCTTGTTTTCGGACATTTTTATTATTTTTCACAGAAAGCCCTTCACAACTGGGAAGATGATGATTGTGAGCCCATTTTTTGCCATCATGGAACATGAAAGAGCTGACTAGTGCTGACCAACTAATTCCTCACAACAGTATTAAAAATAAAAAATGTCACCAGGCAGAAAAACGTTTAGTTCCACTTCCTTATTTTCATTGTCCAGTAATTTCTTTTTATTATTATTTAAAGGGGGGGATTCCCCACTTTTTATTGAGCTAGATTTTGGTCTCACTCAAATTGAAATGCCCATTTTCCATTGCTGCCCTGTATGAGTTGAATGTTGAAACTCACTTCTTACTTCTAAGAAGAATGAGTATTTTAATGTGACAGTTATTTGTATCCGAGTAGAGTAAGATGTTATTCCGGATTTTGGCTGGAAGTGATAGAGTTGTAATCCAATGCAGGTGGAAATCTGGCTTAGAGAGGGCTGCTTTTTGGAATATTCAGGTATTTTAGCAATAGTTATGCTTGAAACCCAACAAATGCCCAGCAAGATCTTTAGACTTCCCGCACTGTGAAGTATAAAACTCTCAGTTTCAAATGCAACTGGCCCCCATCCCAGCCTTGAGGACAGCTTTGTGAGAAGCACAAATCCCTATTTTTTTTCTAAGCACACTGAAATAGTCATGCTGTGGAGCATAATGAAACTGGAAATCTTATTTGGGAGTTTTATGGATTGATGATGGATTCTCAAGTGGCCAGCACAGGGATGGACATTAAAGTTGGCCTTATACCTTTGCAGGTTTAACTTCTGCAGATTTCTGTCAAGGCCACGACTCCCAAATACAGAGTATGTGCAAACAGTCCCAGGTCTAGCTGATTTGTCCACAAAGATATCCAACACTCAGAGGAACAGCAAGAGGGAAATCCAAATTTGTTTTTCCAGGGACAAGGGCCAATTACCAGTAATATTAAAGATATTACACGATACACAATTGGCCCTGGATGAAATGGTGAAAGGGAAGAAGGATGGAAGGAAGGAAGAGAAGAAGGAACAACAGAAGAAGGAAGGAAGGGATGAAGAGTAGGATGAAAGGAAGGGAAGGCTAAAGGAAAGAGAAGGAAAGAAAGACAAAAGGGAAGGAAGGATGGAAGAAGAAAGAGGGAGGAAAGAGGGAAGGATGATAGGGTGGAAGGAAAGGATGGAAGGAGAAAGAGGAAGGGAAGGGAGAGAGGTAAGGAGGATGGAAAGAGATAAGGAACGAAAGACAAAAGGGAGGGAAGGACGAAAGGGTGGAACGGAAGGATGGAAGGAACGAGCAAGTGGGAGAGAGGGAGGGAAGAAAGGACGAAAGGGTGAAAGGGAAGGAGAAAGCGGGAGGAAAGGATGAAGGAAAGATAGGATAGGATGGTGAGAGAGAGGAGGGCCTTATGAAAGAGCCCCAGGGGTCACATCCGGCCCCCTGGCCTGGGTTTGTCCATACCTATGGTCAGTTTCCTCCATATTATGATTCCTCTGGTTAGCTTCCGGTTCACATCAACTACTGAGTCATGCTGAAGGACATCTGTATTTCTGATTGTTCCTGAAAAATCAAGAATCTTAGGATGTATCTACGCTGTACAGTTTGATACCACTTTAATGGGCATGACCCAATGCTATGGAAACACGGGAGCTATAATTTCACAAGATATTTAGCCCCTTCTGGCAAAGAATGCCAGTGCCTCTCCCAAACTACAACTTCCAGGTTTCCATAGCATTGAACGGTGACAGTTAAAGTGACGTCAAGACGTATTAAGTCTACAGTGTGGATGCATGCAGAGAGTTGTCCTTGGCTGAAGAAGTGCAACCCATGTTCCTTGTCATGTTGCATCCAGCCTTCTGAAGATAATGACCAGATGAAGTTCGATATTTATATTTTCTTTTCTCTAATGCTGTCAACACATATAAAAACTGTTTATATTATGTAAAAACTGGTGGAACTGCTCTTCATAACAACAATTGGTTGGACGTTTTTAGTAAATGTGTGATTTCTATCTCAGGATGACCCCCAGTAGATTTCAGGGACAAAATGCTGAATCAGCCAGCTTGAAAAATGTGTTTCCTGGATATTTGACACTGCCGTGGACCTTTAATAACTGTGCTGGTATATGTGGGGAGAGAGCACATTTTGCTGTCATTTTCTCCCTTGATTGTATCTGTGAAGTGAAGTAAAAGAAGAGAATCATAGAATAGCAGAGTTAGAAGAGACCCCAAGGGCTATCTAGTCCAACCCTCTTCTGCCAAGCAGGAAAATATAATCAAAACACTTTCAACAGATGGTCATACAGCCTCTGCATAGTAACTTCCAGAGAAGGAGACTCCACCGGACTCTCAAGCAGCATTTCCCACTGTCATAGAATCATAGAAACATAGAGTTGGAAGAGACCTCGTGAGCCATCCAGTCCACTCCCATTCTGCCAAAAAGCAGGAAAATTGCATTCAAAGCACCCCTGACAGATGGCCATCCAGCCTCTGTTTAAAAGCCTCCAGAAAAGGAGCCGCCACCACACTCTGGGGCAGAGAGTTCCACTGCTGAACAGCTCTCACAGTTAGGAAGTTTTTCCTAATGTTCAGGTGGAATTTCCTTTCTTTCCTGTAGTTTGAAGCCATTGTTCCATTGCGTCCTAGTCTCCAGGGAAGCAGAAAACAAGCTTGCTAACTCCTCCCTATGACTTCCCCTCACATTTTGATATGTGTCCCTCATAATTTATTTTATTTATTTGTTTCCAGCATTTCTATCCAGCATTTCTCAACACCTGAAGGGGGATGCAGGATAGCTTACACGTGGCAACAACTCAATGCCGCAACATATAACAAATGCAATAATATAACAACAAGTAAAACAATAAATAGAACAATAATTAAAACAATTACAACAGTATTGTCAGCCATATCACCATTCCAGTCCGATTCCACATCCAACTTGCTGTTATGCTTGCTGTCCAAAAGCCTGGTCCCAGAACCATGATTTTAATTTCTTCCTAAAAGACAGGAGGGTTGAACCTGATCTTATGTCATTGAGAAGCGAGTTCCGCAGATGGGGGGCCACAGCCGAGAAGGCCCTGTCTCTTGTCCCCGCCAAACGCATTTGCGAAGCTGGCAGGAGCGAAAGCAGGTCCTCCCTGGATGATCTTAAACTGCAAGGCGGGACGTCATGTCTCCTCTCAGCCTCCTATTCTGAAGGCTAAACATTATTTATTTATTTATTTCGAGCAGTTCTACCCTGCCCTTCTCAACCCCTTAAGGGGGACTCAAGGCGGCTTCCAGCCGGCACATATTCGATGCCTACATTTAGACACAATACAATATATATCACAGTAATTATAAATAATTAAAACATTAAATTATTACAATAAAATCTCATAGAAAAAGCCAGCTTGATGGCCATCGTTTCGCCAAGTTCCGTAATTGGTGAGCCATTCAGCTTATCATAGTCCGTTTCCAAAGCTCATTGTCGTCATTTTCCTTGTCAATCTGCTAGATTACCCAAAGGCCTGTTCCCATATCCATGTTTTTAATTTCCTTCTAAAAGAGAGGAGGGATGACAATGATCTAATTTCCCCGGGGAGTGAGTTCCACAGGCGGGGGGCCACCACCGAGAAGGCCCTGTCCTCCTCCCCGCCAGTATCGTTTGTGACAAGGGCGGAGCCGAGAGCAGGGCCCCTCCAGAAGATCTTAAATTCCTAGGCGGGACGTAGAAGGAGATACATTCGGACAGGTACGCCACCACCGAGAAGGCCCTGTCTTCGTCCCCACCAGTCTCATTTGTGACAAGGGCGGAGCCGAGAGCAGGGCCCCTCCAGAAGATCTTAAATTCCTAGGAGATACGTTCGGACGGGTACGCTGGGCCGGAGCTCTTTAAGCCACTCCTCATAGGGCTTGTTCTCCAGACCCTTGATTATTTTTGACATCTTCCAACTTGTCAACACCTTCCTTCAATTGTGGTGTCAAAGAGGAAGGTCTTCCTCATGTTTAGGTGGAATCTCTGGAGCAGCAGAAAACGAACCGGCTCCATCTTCAACATGACACCCTTTACATATAGAAATTTGAGCTAACTGAAGAAGATAGAGGAGTGAAAGGTGAGATCGGTTCCCTCTTCCCATATGGGTGCCCAGGCACACTTGTGTTTCCCCTGCAGCATTCCTCCCTTTCGGAAGCAGGCAGGGAGCGCTCTGGGTTTGTTTTTCCACATGACTGGGGAACAATTGCCGCTTCCACATGGGACCCTTCTCCCATTCCTGGGAAAGGAGTGGGGCATCGTGTCCATTTGCATAATCGTCTTTAGGACTATTGTGGGCGGGCTTTGGATGCGAGTGCGGAGCGGCAGACCGGCCACCTGTCCAGAACAAATGAACTTAGCCTTTGTGCCACAGTTATCTGTGTCTCCACAGTGTTATTTCTGTGTCATGAATAACTTGATTAAAATATTATGAAACCCCGTCGTTCAGTCCGTGTATGTGTTGAGGCTTTAATACCCCACCTCCTCCTTTTTGGGGAATAGAGGAATTTCCTATTTCTGTGAAAGCGCAACGAAAATTTGAAGGCTCCCCCTGTGACATAGTTTTATAACTGCCATTGTGAAATTATCCTCATGAATATTTATCAGGGGTGTGGGAATTGGGGCTGAAGCCCCTTCAAAACTTTAAAATTATTTCTGTAAATACAATACTAATTCTTTGCCATGGAATGTAACTCGATTACAGATGTATTATATAATCAATATATTGTATTAATAGCAACACATGGTTTGTATGACTATAATACACTAGCTGTTCCCTGCCACGCGTTGCTGTGGCCCAGTCTGTTGATCTGGAAAATAAAGAAATGAGAAAGTGTTGGTTTCTAATATAAGTAATTTCTTTATGTTTGTGGGTAAACAGTATTTCTTGCTGTTTCTTTGTCAGTGTTGATGTGGAGAGTGTCTGGTTTGCCTGGAACATGCAACATATCATTGTCCATCTTTAAGGGTCGCTTTCAAATCTATGATACTATATCTGTGTGTGTGTGTGAATCATATCTATCTATCTATATCTATGGCTGTATGGCGCTTTGTCAGGAGGACTTTGATTACATTTTTTGCCCTGATGAAGAGAGTTGGATTGGATGGCCTTAAGTATTTTCTGTTGGTCATGGGGGTTCTGTGTGGGAAGTTTGCCCCGATTCTGTCGTTCGTGGGGTTCAGAATGCTCTTTGATTGTAGGTGAACTGTGAATCCCATTGACCACAACTCCCAAATGTCAAGGTCTATTTCCCCCAAACTCCATCTGTGTTCATATTTGGGCGTATTGAGTGCTTGTGTCAAGTTTGGTCCAGATCCATCATCGTTTGAGTCCACAGTGCTCTCTGGATGTAGGTGAACTACAACTCCCAAACTCAAGATCAGTGCCCACCAAACCCTTCCAGTATTTTCTGTTGGTCATGGGAGTTCAGTGTGCCAAGTTTGGTTCAATTCCATTGTTGATGGAGTTCAGAATGCTCTTTGATTGTAGGTGAACTATAAATTCCAGCAACTACAACTCCCAAATGACAAAATCATAATTTTTTGAGTGATGATCACTCCTTGTGTTGTGAGGATTGCTGTATGTTGGCTCGCCCACTGTGCTTTTATTTCTCTACCATGTTATTTTGCGTTTGTTTATTTTATACTCTATTATGTCATGTATTTTATTTTGATGCTATTATTTGCTTGTTTGTATTTTATTTTGCTGTATTGTAATTTTGGGCTCATGTTAGCTGCCCTGAGTGCCCTTTGGGAAAATGGTGCCAGGGTATAAATAAATAGTATTATTATTATTTGAAACACAACAAGATTAGTCCACAGCACTCTGCTGGCTATTGAATTGGATCACATGTCAGACACTTCCCAAGTGTCTAGGACTATGTGATGTATCAGCGAATGATGCATTCAGATCCCAGTAAGGTGGCCTTTTGCAGCTGGCAGATGGTAATCTTGTCAGCGCCAATTGTTTTAAGTGCAGGCCAAGGTCTTTAGACACTGCACACAGTGTGCTTCAAACTACAAGAAAGGAGATTCCATCTGAACATGAGGAAGAACTTCCTGACTGTGAGAGTTCAGCGGTGGAACTCTCTGCCCTGAAGTGTGGTGGAGGCTCCTTCTTTGGAAGCTTTTAAACAGAGACTGGATGGCCATCTGTCAGGGGTGATTTGAATGCAATATTCCTGCTTCTTGGCAGAATGGGGTTGGACTGGATGGCCCATGAGGTCTCTTCCAACTCTTTGATTCTATGATTCTATGCTGATCACCACTGGGACCACCTTTACTGGTTTGCGCCAGAGTCTTTGTAGTTTGATCTTTAAATCCTCATATCGTGTCAGCTTTTCCAGTTGTTTCTCTGCAATCCTGCTGTCACCTGGGATTGTGACATGGACGATCCGTATTTTGTTTTTTAACATGATCATGAGCTCAGGAGTATTGTGCTCCAAAACTCTGTCTGAATCTAGAAGTCCCAGAGGTGTTTGGTGTGTTCATTCTCTGTAACTCTTTCCGGCTTGTGATCCCACCAAGTAGATGGTATTTGTGGCACAGGTTCCAATGAATCATCTGAGCAACGGTGTTGTGCCTCTGCTTGTAGTCTGTCTGTGCGATCTTCTTGCAGTAGCTAAGGATGTGATCTATTGTTTCATCTGCTTCCTTGCAGAGTCTACACTTGGGATCTGTCGTTGACTTTTCAATTCTAGTTTTGATGACATTGGTTCGAATGGCTTGTTCTTGGGCTGCCAGAATTAGGCTCTCCTTTGTCTCCTTTTTCAGAGTTCCATTTGTGAGCAACATCCATGTTTTTTCTCTGTCAATTTGGCTCTCAATTTTTCCCAGGAACTGTCCATGGAGAGAGAGCCTTCCTTTGCCAGTTTTCTCTTCTGCTCTGGATTGTGTTTTTACAGTATTTAGTCTTTGTCTTTTGCACTTTTACCAGTTTACTACATTGACTTCCCTCAATGTTGGTTCTTGACTCCTTTTACATAATCCGCCAGGGCATGTTTCTCTTCTTCTACCGTTTGTTGTTACTACTACTACTACTACTACTACTACTACTACATTGATTAGATGGTTATCAGATCCAAAATAAGATAAGATGGAAGAACTTTATTTCCAACTCATGGGAGATTAAAAAAGTAGATCACATATTTCATATCTATTAAGTCACCATGGGGGACTTGGTGGCACAGTGTGTTAAACCGCTGAGCTGCTAAACTTGCTAACTGGAAGGTCACAGGTTTGAATCTGGGGAGTGGTGTGAGCTCCCGCTGTTAGCCCCAGCTTCTGCCAACTTAGCAGTTCGCAAACATGCAAATGTGAGTGGGTCAATAGGTATTGCTGAGGTGGGAAGGTAATAGTGCTCCATGCAGTCATGCCAGCCACATGACCTTGGAGGTGTCTACGGAAAATACCGGCTCATCAACTTCGAAATGGAGATGAGCACCAACCCCCAGAGTCGGACACGACTGGACTTAATGCCAGGGGAAAACCTTTACCTTTACCTTAAGCCATCATCATTGAACTAACCTTTACTTGTGTTACACATCCCCTTCTTCCTTTCATTATTTTTATTACGTTTATGTTTTTTTATACCCTACTTTTTCTCTCCACAAAGGAGACTCAAAGTGACTTTAGGTTCTAATATGTACTATTTCTTGAAACCCGTCTTAAGTTTTTAAAAAAATTCCCCACGTATTTATTGGACTGAGAATTCCCCATATACTTATTTGGCTTCCACTTCCCTTTAAGTAATATATGCACCATTTACTCAAATTCCTCTAAGTAAAGAATTCCCCAGGTACTTATCTGGCTGAGGAAGTCAGTTTGTAGAAGTGTGTCAATTCATTTTGTTAATATTTGTGGACAGCGTGTACCGTACAGCCGACAGAGTTTTCATTGCATTAGTGAGATGTATGTACCCTCATTTGGCTGAGAAAGTGTCCGTATAAGATTCAGAAAATGTTCTATTCATCTCCTAAATTGAGAAGCAGCTTCTTGTATGCTTTGCATTTGATTTTTTTATTATTTGGAAGCACTATTGAGACATTAAGTAAAAATACCGATCTAAGAAATGTGCTGTCTTTCATTGTATGGCAACGTATGGCGACTGCATGAATAAGATACCTTCTAGTCCAGTGGTTCTCAACCTGGGGTCCGCAGATGTTTTTGGCCTTCAACTCCCAGAATCCTAACAGCTGGTAAACTGGCTGGGATTTCTGGGATTTGTAGGCCAAAAACATCTGGGGACCCCAGGTTGAGAACCACTGTTCTAGTCCTTCTGTCCTCAACAGCCCTGCTCAGGTCTTGCAGACTCAGCAGCTTCCTTGGTTGCCTCGATGCATCTAGAATAATAATAATAACAACAACAACAACAACAACAACAACAACAACACTTTATTTGTACCCTGCTACCATGAAGGATACTAGAGACAAAGTTGAAGTACTTTGGCCACATCATGAGGAGACAGGAAAGCCTAGAGAAGACAATTATGCTGGGGAAAGTGGAAGGCAAAAGGAAGAGGGGCCGACCAAGGGCAAGATGGATGGATGGTATCCTTGAAGTGACTGGACTGACCTTGAAGGAGCTGGGGGTGGTGACGGCCGACAGTGAGCTCTGGCGTGGGCTGGTCCATGAGGTCAAGAAGAGTCGGAGACGACTGAACGAATGAACAACAACCATCTCCCCAAGGGATTCAGTGTGGCTTACATGAGGCCGAGCCCAAATACAACAATACAAGCAATTAAAATAAAAACATAGACAATAAAATATGCAACAATTAACAATAAGAGAACACACAATTAAAAACAGTGGGAAGGCCAGATGTAAAGTTAAAATTGGAAATGATGCCGGGACATGGGCGAAAAAGTGAAAGTGGCGTTTGTGAAAAACGTACAAACAGACCTAATATGTAAAGTGCTTTGGAGGACAAAGTGCTATGGGATCATTATTCTGGGAAGGCACACTGGAACAACCACGTCTTCAAACTCCTAAAGACTGCCAGAGTTGGGGCCTGCCTGATGTTCTTAGGGAGTGAGTTCCAGAGTCGATGCACTCTTCGTGCTCCCTTGTGCCTTTCCTAGCATTGGGTTGTTGTGGGTTTTTTCGGGCTATATGGCCATGTTCTAGAGGCCATATAGCCCGAAAAAACCTACAACAACCCAGTGATTCCGGCCATGAAAGCCTTCGACAATATTTTTTTTATTGTTGTCTTTTCTAGTGAGTCCTGTCTTTTCATGCTCTGGCCAAAGTAGGACAGCTTTAGGTTAGTCCAAAAAAGATTTCAGACTTCATTTGCTCTAGGACAGTGGTTCTCAACCTGTGGGTCCTCAGATGTTTTGGTCTCCAACTCCCAGAAATCTTAACAGCTGAGATTTCTGGGAGTTGTAGGCCAAATCACCTGGGGAGCCACAGGTTGAGAACCACTGCTCTAGGACCAATTTATTTGTCCTTTTAGAAGACCTCACTATTTGCAGAATGGTGACGGCTGACAGGGAGCTCTGGCAAGGGCTGGTCCTTGAGGTCATGAAGAGTAGGAAGTGACTGAATGAATAAACAACAACAATTCTTGAAATGAAAGTCAAGTAACTGCTTTGGGAGACTGTGAGTGGGCATTTGGACAACATGGCCAGTTCAGTGAAATTGATGGAGGATGATCCTTGCTTCAATGCTGGTGGTCTTTGCTTCTTCTAGGGGTGCTTTGAATGCAATATTCCTGCTTCATGGCAGGGGGTTGGACTGGATGGCCGATGAGGTCTCTTCCAACTCTTCAATTCTATGATTCTATGATTCTTCCAGGACACTGACATTTTTCTACGCGTTTTCTTCCCAAGAGGTTTGCAGGATTTTTTAGAGGCAACGCTAATGGAATATTTGCAGAAATTGTGAGTGACGTTAGTAGACAGTCCATGTGTTGCATGCAAACAACAGCGTTGGGAGGGCAATAGCTTTATAAACAAGCATCTTGGTATCTCTATGAATGTCCCGATCCTCGAACACTCTCTGCTTTATTTGAAAAAATGCTGCACAACCATACACAGAAACTGGAAATACAATGAAATGGTCTTTGGTGCTTAGTGGTGTATCTTGACACTTGAGCATCTTGATTACTTCCTTCATAGCTGCCCTTCCTGATTTTAGTCTTCTGGTTTTGCAACTGCAGCCTCCTTTCTAACAAAAAGCCTAGGAGATCTATGGCTATTTCAACTTCTTCAATGTTTACACACACACACACACACAAAAACAACAACAACGTTTAGGTGACAATGTCTAAATCAAATAATCACACCCCATCTCCCAGATCAGGAACCTGCATTATTTCAGTAGACAAGAATATGCAGAGCTATATGCAAAACTATACTATGATATCATTCTTATTACTTATATATCAGATTCCATAAGAAACACAGATACATCAACTCGTAAAATTTATAGCGAGCTTATCAGATGTACTTTAATCTTTCTAGAATGTACAAACACATATGCGCACATACTTTGGCACAAGTTGGCTCTTTAGTTCGCTTCTTCCTGCCAAAAGTGTGGTATTTACATGCTCCAACCTATAAATATTTGGCGTTATGCCCGCTATACTGTAAGGATCGCTGTATGTTCTCTATTGCATATCAGTTTGTTTTTGCCCTATGGAGGTGGGGGACACAAAACCTATATGCCTCAAGAAGCGAAACATTTATGAAGCAATTTACTTGTAAAATGTGGTATTAAGTGTAAAAAACTTCAGCATTCACTGGTGGTGTGTCACTTTTCTTCTGTTACTGCAAACTTTTTGTTGCCAATGTACAAAGTCAGACCCAAGTTGTCCTATCGCTCAAAAGGAAATTCAACTGTGGGTACGTTAAGCTGTGCTTGACAATAAGAAGATACTAATTATGTTGTTTTTATTGCTTGTTGTGTTTTATGTTGTTTTAATGTCTAAATTGTACTATGATATTATGTATACCGTTTTGTTGGAAACCACCTTGAGTTGCCGATAGGCTGAGAAAGGCGGTATACAAATACAGTAAATAAATAAATTCAAATTCACCTTCTTAAAATTCTTATTAAATGGACATAGACTAAGACACACTTTATCATTTGACAACTACATCTTCTCATGGAACAACATGCATCACACACCACACAGGAGCATCTTTGAAGGGAGAGACCATTACCCTCTCCAGTTAAAACACACGACTTGGGCTTTATATACTAGTAACATTTGAGAGGTACAGTACATACTGTTCTTGACCATTAAGGATTCTGCTCCTTCCAAAATAAATGCTTCTCTAGACATTTTGGAAGGTTCTGATGCAGCCTTCCGTTTCTTTGCGAGAGGTGCCTTTTCAGGGGAACATATGTCACTTGACTCTGTTCTGGCTAAATGATATAATAATAATAATCTTTATTTATATCCCGCCACTATCTCCCCAACGGGGACTTGGGGCAGCTTACATGAGGCCAAGCCCAACAACACATTTTTTAAAAATAAAATAAAACCAAGGTATGAAACAACAACACTACAATACATAAAACATGAGAATACAGTAGAAATAAACAATACAGTAAAAGTCATGCACACTTTACTTACTTACTTTCTTAGGCGATCCCTCGTTGGCCGAGTAGGATAGTCTTCCAGGATCAGAATTCTTGTGAGTCTGTAAGTGACTGTGTGCCCTCTTCTTGATCTGCATCTTCTCCTGCAGTGACGACATCAGTTTCCAGGTGGAAGGTGGTCCCGGTCGGGGTTGGCTTGATGTGCCTTCCTCTTGGCATGTTTCTCTCTTTCACCCTCCATTCATGCCTCTTCAAATTCTGCAGCACTGCTAGTCACAGCTGACCTCCAGCTGGAGCGCTCAAGGGCCAGGGCGTCCCAGTTCTCAGTGTCTATGCCAGAGCTTTTAAGGTTGGCTTTGAGCCCATCTTTCAATCTCTTTTCCTGTCAACCAACATTCTGTTTTTCATTCTTGAGTTCAGAGTAGAGTAACTGCTTTGGGAGACAGTGGTTGGGCATCCGGACAACATGGCCGGTCCAGTGGAGTTGATGGCGGAGGACCATCGCTTGAATGCTGGTGGTCTTCGCTTCTTCCAGCATGCTGAAGTTTGTCCGCCTGTCTTCCCAAGAGATTTGCAGGATTTATTAGGGCTATGTTGGTTTTGTCGTCATGGCTTTTGTAAATTGTCTTTTATATGTTTGTACACCGCCGTGAGTCGCCCTAGGGCTGAGAACGGCGGTTAAGAAATGCATCAAATAAATAAATAATAAATAAATAAATTTTCCGGAGGCAGCGCTGATTGAATCGTTCCAGGAGTTGCATGTGATGTCTGTAAGACAGTCCACGTCTCGCAGGCATAGAGCAGGGTTGGGAGGACAATAGTTTGTAAACAAGCACCTTGGTATCCCTACGGATGTCCCGGTCCTCAAACACTCTCTGTTTCATTCGGAAAAATGCTGCACTTGCAGAGCTCAGGTGGTGTTGTGTTTCGGTGTCGATGTTGACTATGGTAGGGAGATGGCTGCCAAGGTAGCGGAAATGGTCAACATTTTCTAATGTTACACCATTAAGTTGTATCTCTGGCATTGGAAAGAGGTTGGTTGGTGATTGCTGAAACAGTCATTCACAATCTCAGTGACAATAAGCAGGCCACATGTACAGGATAAAATCATAAAAAACCCAGGGTGAGATAGGAATTGTAAGGGAGAGCACATAAAACGGGGGTGTAGAAACAGGCCTTCATACAAGCGTGGGAAGTGTATTGTTGGAATAAACGTTGAGGGGGAACAGCAATGTCTTGTTGTGCGGCTACTCTCCGAAGGTGCAGCGGAAGAGCCAAATTTTGAGGTTCTTCTTAAATGTTTCTAAGGAGGGGGGGTTGCCAAATCTCACCGGACAATGAGTTCCAAAGTTGGGGGCCACAGCGGAGAAGGCTCTCTCCCTTGTTCCCACAAGGTGAGCCTGTGATAGCGGCAGGGGTGAAAGGAGAGCCATGTTTCCCCGAAAATAAGACCCTGTCTTATATTTATTTTTCCTCAAGAAGACACACTGTGGCTTATTTTCAGGGGATGCCTTATTTTTTTTATTAAGTATGATACAGCAATCTGTATTTATGGGATGATCTCTCTGGGCTAAGTCAATTCTGTGTGTTGTCTTATTGTTAATGTTGCATATCTTATTGTCTATGTTTTTTTATTTTAATTGCTTGTATTGCTTGTATTGTTGTTATTATTGTGTGTATTGTTGTATTTGGGCTCGACCTCATGTAAATTGCACCGAGTCCCTTGGGAAGATGGTAGCGGGGTACAAATAAAGTACTATTATTATTATTATTATTATTATTATTATTATTATTATTTCTCTGAATTTTTGTAGCTGTGAATTCTTCCACTAGCAGGGATTAGATGAAATGGGAACTTTGTGTTTCCATGATTCTGGAATCTGCAGTCAACAATCTGTGTGTCTGCTTTCAGAATAAAAGCTGAATTGGAAATTGCATCAAAATATAGTCTGTTTAAAAAAATAGAAGGGACAAACACTGGCCTAAATTCAGTTGTAATTACCAATTAGACTAGATTCAGTGAATGAATGGAACTTACATAAGCATTATCAAGTTCCTATTGAGTTAGTAGGCCAACTGTGATTGAGACTAATTGGATTTAGGCCATTTTTATATAACTTTAATTGAATTAATTTACGGCATTTATGTAACAGTCTTCATATTAATTTAGCAAAAGTTGCCTTAGTAGGAAATGTCACTTTCCTGTGCTTTATTTTAAGAAATCTTACAGCATTGAAAAGAAATCCCATATTTTGTCAAGTAATATTGCCAGTGCTAACAGTTTAAAGTTGCCACCCATAGAAAAAACAAGGAAAATAAGGAAATCTATGCTAGCAGTGTATTCCATCCTTTTGCGACCGCCACCTTTGGAAAGCAAACTGGGTGTCACTGTTTCATCTGTTGCTTTTTTTGAAAAAATCTCTATTCAGTCAGCCTTTTAAAAAAGGATCCTATGGTCAGTTTGGCATGTGGATAAAATCTGAAGTATTTCTGTCTAGCTTTATAGCCGACAAGAATCCTCGCTGACTTTACGACCCTACAACAATATTTTCAAACAGATTTTTCCTCTGCAAATGCGTTGACACCTAGCAATTCCTGGGTGTTTCAGCTTGTTACCTTTAGGAAAGTGAATGCAAACACATCTGCAGTGGTTACAAGTCTGCTGGGTATTCAGCAACGCAGGAAGCACAAAGGAGGCCTTTTCTATTTTGAGGGAACATCTTGGTTGCATTGGCCAGAGCCCTTTGAAAAGGAATCTGTTTAAAGTGGCTCAGCTCTCGCTTCAGACTGACATAGTTCAAATACTTGCGTTATTACTGTATATTTTTAAACACGACCACTACGAGCATGCGAACTAAAAGGGACTCTGAGTCTTGACAAGTTTTTTTGTTTGAAGAGGAGCTGAAAATCCTGGAGGAGCAGACCCCTTCACAGCTTGGATTATATGTATTTATTTAGGGGCGTGGGGAAGGAAATCAAACTAGCAGAACTGGTGAAGAAATGAAAACCTTGCCCAAATGATTAAAGGCATGAACCTTTTCAGTGTAAAACTGGATGCTAAAAAAAGCACAAATTGTCACTATACAACTTCTGTCATGCCTTGTGGCCATACTGGCTAGAAAATATGAGAGTTTTAGTCCATTGACTTTTTGAGGCATCTTATTTTTGGAGGAAGGTGATAACTCCTGCTAGTAGGTCAGGAAAGTTTCTGTTTCTGGAGTGACCAGCTTCCTACAGATGTACTGTATTGTTGCAACCCAGATCAGGAAATGAGTCCATAAGATTAATCCACCACACTTGACTGTGGGAAAAAACAATCCTTTTTTATTTATGAAAAATGGTTACAAAATAGAGGAAAATACAAAGTCAAAAAGCCACAGTAAAACTCAGCAGTCAGGAATATCTCAGAACTAGATCAAAATTCCAAAAGCAATACTATCACAATCTGGAACCTGTTAGCATTTCACTAACCGTACTTGGAAACTAGAAGCCTCTGGGAATGCAGGCCATGGGACATGGGAAATCTGCCAAGGTATTGCCTCAGTCTAAACGATGCTTGATCTAACGAGACGGCCCGGGGAGAGACACTTTAAACTAAAGAAACTGTTTCGGGACACGCCTCCAGACCTTGAAGCCTGTGCCTCCCTTTCCTTTAATCTGCTTGACCTTCGCAGACTCTGCGATTCACTCCTGTTTTTCCAAATCTGTCCTTTTCTATCCTCATTAAAAAAAGGCAGGTGCTAGCTCCTCTGGAGAGCTATCACCGCCTGAATCTGAAACATTCTCATCAGGCTGTGCAGTTTCACTTTCCAAGCCACTGACCTCAGAATCAACAGTTTCCAAACCATCAGGGAAAAATACATGTTCAGTAGCCTGTTCAGTTGCATCAGGAAATATAATCAGAGAATCAGGTTCAGGTTCACACACAGGCTGAACCCCAACACGTATGACCAGATGCAAGAGTGAGTTGGACACAGTTCATTTTGTGAGGAGGAAGTCATTTCAAGTCCTAATCTGTTTCTCAAGTAAAGAAATAGATTGAGAGTTAAAGTTACCAGCTTCCTTGGCATTAGTATAAGGCAGTGGTTTCCATCCTGTGGTCCATTAACCACCAGCAGTCCACAGTGTCCTCACCGTTACTGCACCATTGCTGCACCAGGATTGTGGCGCAGCTGGCTGAGTGTCAGCTGCATTAAGATCACTTCTGACCGAAAGGTCATGAGTTCGAAACCAGCCTGGGTCGTAATGAGCGTCTGACCAGTTGTGTAGCTTGTTGTCGACCTTTGCAACCCAAAAGACAGTTGCATCTGTCAAGTAGGAAAATTAGGTACCACCTATGTGTGGGGAGGCTAATTTAACAAATATGCGAGGCCATAAAAAGACTTCAGCAAAGCACTCCAGCAAAAGCATGTGGGGAATGCAGAAGTACTTCATCAGTGTTGCAGATGGACAATGAAAGCGACAGTTCCCCTGGCGCCCAGAAAAGTTAAATAGCCTCTGACTGTCTGTCTATATCTGTTGTGTGTCTTTGGCACTGAATGTTTGCCATATATGTGTACATTGTAATCCGCCCTGAGTCCCCTGTGGGGTGAGAAGGGCAGAATATAAATACTATAAATAAATAAATACAAGTACGATTGGTCTTGCGAAACCCTGTTATAGTGCTGAGGCTTATTAAATATAGCTTTCTGTTGACGAGCAGATTGCGACTACTCGATGGCATATATTCTGTATCAGAAACCAGAACTGATATGGTCTACCCAATGCAATTTTCTGTATCAGCACCCCAAATAACCAAACTGAATCTAAATTTGACCAAACACTGCTTCGTAACCCTTTTTGGTACTAATGTTGGAGAATTGTTCCTGTTGGAGAATTGTTCCTGGTTTGGGAACCACTTTTTTCATATCAGGAGAGACTCGAAAAACTGCAAGTCACTTTCAGTGTGAGAGAATTGGCGATCTGCAAGGACATTGCCCAGGGGACGCCCGGATGTTTGATGTTTTTTGCCATCCTTGTGGGAGGCTTCTCTCATGCCCTCACATGGGGAGCTAGAGCTCACAGAGGGAGCTCAGCCCATTTTCCCCAGATTTGAACTGCTGACCCATCGGTCAGCAGTCCTGACAGCACAAGGGTTTAACCCATTAACCCACCAAGGGCTCCTGGGAACCACTGATATAAGGTGAAACCTTTGGCATTGTTTTCCTTCCGTCTGTTCTGATTTGCAGTGCCTTTTAATGTTCTGAGTTCTCCGAGTGAACAACTGCTAAAATAACCACAAGTGCAGTAGCTAAACAAGAATGCCTTTTCTGTGGTATGAATTCCTTTTAAAATATTATTTTACCATCTCCCACATAGTTGTTATTCACCTGCATTAGTAACTGGACTACAAATGGCTCTGTATCTCCTATCCATAAAAGCGGAAGGCTGCATGTGATGAATATTGATCAATCAAAAGGGTATTTCTGAAGGATGTAGAAAATAACCTGTAATTCTGCAGAAGAGTGTCTTTCCAGAGAGAGATAACATGAAATGTATAGGGCTCAGTTTGACCGCGCACAATGCATTTTGTAAGTAGGACATATACTGGTGAGTTCTGGAACCATTTGAGGCACTTTGAAGTATCAATATCTGTCTCAAAGCCTGGCATTTACCATACATTCAGAGTAGGAGAGACCACAAATCAAAATGAAAGGATAATCCAGTCAGAAAGCAAACAAAAGTGAATCAGGAGGGCAGTTAGGAGTGAAAACAGAGGGAAATAATGTAGAGTGGGTCCTTGGTGTCCACTCAAGTTTAGTTTCTGGATCCTCATGGATACCAAAATATATGGATGTTCAAGTCCTATTATATACAGTGGTGTCCTTTGTATAAATTGTCAAAACCAAGGTGGGTTTTTTTTGTACTTTTAAGAATATTTTCAAGCTGCGAAGAGGGTTGAATGCAGAATCCATGTATATGAATATATACCTAAAAGAATGATAAAATTCCAGGGCAATGTAAAAGAGAAGCTATGTGAAGTCCCTTTCTTAGATGAATACAGCTAGTCTGCTTTGAAGGCAAAAACAGTAGTGGAAACATCCAAATGGAAGAGGTGTAACTGTGTAAAAGGGAAGAGAGCATGATTCAGCTTCCCTGGCTGCCTCATTCACCACAACTCGGTCCCCTGATCCTGACACATCCTTCTGGATAGTTGGACTTCATCTCTGTGCCATCATCTCTTTTAATAGTGAGGAAGTACATTTTTAACAGCACGTTTAACAATGAAAACAAGAGCAGGTTAAATTCCTACCTAGAACACCTGATCCATGGCTAACAACTTCTTTCTCAAAGTCTTTAGAACCATTTAATGTATTGGAAGCATGTATCTAACACTCCTTAGCCTGGTAGTGCTCCCAAGATTATGTGCCTTTTAAACATGTCATGGTTTGGATTAAGTTCTTGTGGGTTTTTTCGGGCTATATGGCCATGTTCTAGAGGCATTTCTCCTGACGTTTCGCCTGCATCTATGGCAAGCATCCTCAGGCGAAACGTCAGGAGAAATGCCTCTAGAACATGGCCATATAGCCCGAAAAAACCCACAAGAACTTAGTGATTCCAGCCATGAAAGCCTTCGACAATACATGGTTTGGATTGTAAGTCAATTGTTTAGAGCAGCGTTTCTCAACCTGGGAATCATGACCCCTGCGGGGGTTGCGAGGGGTTTTTGGAAGGGTCGCCAAAGACCATCAGAAAAATAGACCTTGACGTTTGGGAGTTGCAGTTGCTGGGATTTTATATTTCACCTACAATCAGATCATCCGGAGTTTCGGGGTACGATGTCACCTGTACGCAGATGATGTCCAACTCTGTCACTCCTTTCCACCTTCTACTAAGGAGGCTGTTGAGGTCCTGAACCGGTGCTTGGCCGCTGTAACGGTCTGGATGAGGGCAAAAAATTGAAATTGAATCCAGACAAGACAGAGGTACTCCTGGTTAGTCGTAAGGCCGAACAGGGCATAGGGTTACAGCCTGTGTTAGACGGGGTTACACTCCCCCTGAAGACGCAGGTTCGCAGCTTGGGTGTGATCCTGGACTCATCGCTGAACCTGGAACCTCAGGTTTCAGCGGTGACCAGGGGAGTATTCTCACAGTTAAAACTTGTGCGCCAGCTGCGCCCGTACCTTGGTAAGTCTGACTTGGCCACGGTAGTCCATGCTCTAGTCACATCCCGTATAGACTACTGCAACGCTCTCTACGTGGGGTTGCCTCTGAAGACCGCTCGGAAGCTTCAAATGGTCCAACGCTCGGCAGCCAGGATGCTAACAGGAGCGGCACTCAGGGAGCATACAACTCCTCTGTTGCACCAGCTCCACTGGCTGCCAATTTGCTACCGAGCACAATTCAGAGTGCTGGCATTGGCCTTTAAAGCCCTAAACGGTTCTGGCCCGACTTACCTGTCCGAACGTATCTCCTCCTATGAACCAGTTAGGATGTTAAGATCGTCTGGGGAGGCCCTGCTCTCGGTCCCGCCGGCCTCACAAGTGCGCCTGGCGGGGACGAGAGATAGGGCCTTCTCAGCGGTGGCCCCCCGGCTGTGGAATGCTCTCCCTGCAGATATTAGATCGGCCCCCTCCTTGCTGGTATTCCGGAGGAAATTGAAGACCTGGATGTTCGAACAGGCATTTGGCTAAGCAGTGTGACAGATTGATTATTGGAACACGGAATAATGGATAACGAGATTGGATACTGATTCTAGTGATGAGACCTGATGGATTTGCAATACTGATGTAATTTTGTATTGATGCTTTGTTTTTTTGATTGTGATACTGTTGTTTTAAATGCTTATTAACTGTACTATATATACTGTTGAATTGTTGTAAACTGCTCCGAGTCACCTAAGGGCTGAGAGGAGCGGTATACAAGCGAAGTAAATAAATAAATAAATAAATCAAAGTGCATTCTGAACCCCACCA
Organism: Anolis sagrei; assembly: GCF_037176765.1. Taxonomy (NCBI): domain Eukaryota; kingdom Metazoa; phylum Chordata; class Lepidosauria; order Squamata; family Anolidae; genus Anolis; species Anolis sagrei. The sequence goes on from NC_090023.1 coordinate 7,108,345, forward strand.
ATGATCGAATTGGGCCAGACTTCCCACACAGAACCCCCATGCCACTGACACGAGCCTTCCTCCATCCTCACACGCTCACCCTCGCCTGCACATGCATTCTGCCTTGTACCAAGCACACCTGCACTCCCCTCCCTGCTTGGAGTCTCAGAAACAACCCTCTCCTTGGCTAAGAGGCTGGCCAATCACAGCAGGGTAGGGCTTTTTGGTGGGAAGATTCGCCATCTGTTTCCAAAAAGGAAGAGAAGGACAGGCAGAGAGATCTTCAGCCTTCTCTGCCAAAGGGGTTCCAAAGACCATCAGAAATATATGTTTCCCCAACTCTACCAGTGTTCATATTTGGACATATTGAGTATTCGTGCCAAGTTTGGCCCAGATCCATCATTGTTTGAGTCCACGGTGCTCTCTGTATGTGGGTGAACTACAACTCCAAAACTCAAGGTCAATGCCCACCAAACTCTTCTAGTATTTTCTGTTGGTCATGGGAGTTCTGTGTGCCAAGTTTGGTTCAATTCCATCGTTGGTGGAGTTCAGAATTCTTTTTGATTGTAGGTGAACTATAAATCCCATCAATTACAATTCCCAAAAGACAAAATCACTTTCCCCCTTCAACCCCACCAGTATACAAATTTGGACGTATCGGGCGTTTGTGCCAAATTTGGTCCAGGGAATGAACATACGTCCTGCATAGCAGATATTTACATTATGATTCATAACAGTAGCAAAATTACAGTTATGAAGTAGCAACGAAAATAATTGGATGGTTGAGGGTCACCAGAACATGAGGAATTGTATTAAGGGGTAGTGGCATTAGGAAGGTTGGGAAACAATGGTCTAGAGTGCAGAAAGTCTCGAGTATTTCCATTGTATTGTATTTTCAATGGCATTGAAGGTTGGAAGAGACTTGTCCCTGAGAGTTGGAAAGCTGCAGCCAAATGTGTCTTTCTATATTTGGAGGTCACCAGTGCATTTCACTTCTCTTCCTTTTCTGAGCACTTTGGGAATACGAGAGTCGAGCTAGTTGTTGTCATATAGCACCATATTTTGGGAATGAATGGCCTCTGAACATCTCCCTGACTCTTGGCCTGGTGGCTGGAGCACCACGGGTTCCTGTTTCTGCTTAACATATATTTTGAGTTTTGCATGTCATTTGCTTGCCTGTTTACTCAGTTGGGTGTGACCCTTTCCAGGCTCATTATAGTTTTCCTTGTTTTGTGTTATTCTGAGTATTAGAATTCAGTCCACGGCTGACAAATCACTCATAATTCCCCTCCAGATCCTTATGGTCTTCCATTGCTTTCCTCCGTCAGAGTGGAAACTACCTGATCAGTTCCATCCTCTCTGCTTTCTGTTTTTAATCGGTTTTTAATCCTTATGACGAACCATCCTCTTATTCCAACACAGAAAAGCTTACTTGTGCATCTGTGGTAATGAGGGATTTGGTTCTTTAGATTCCCTCCTTCAAAAGTGGTTCAATATCTGGCTGGTGTCTTGATTTTCATTGATTTTCACTGCAGAACAAAGCATTTGTCTCAGCTCCAATTTCCTTGTCATCTCTCAATAAGTCTTTATACTTTAGGTGCCTAATAGTCCAAGCACCTTTCTGGCTGATTTCTTGATCTCAATGCATTAAAATGAATTGATTATTTAGTCATTTTATACCTATGAGCCTCATTTTTGTGCCTGCCTTGTTACCGACTTATTTATTGTTTTATCCTTTCCAAAAAAGGCAAAAAAATTCCATGTTTTTAAAGGAAATTCCTTTCAGTAACATGTCTCAGGAAATAGACAGCAAACATGGCTCTAAACCTGTAAATAAAGCTTTACTTCTCCCTCAGATATATATTAATAAAAAGTTTTCTGTTTTATTTGGAATGCATCCAATGATTTATCCCTCAACAAAATGGTTAAGTTGTCAATTTCTGTTACTTCCCACATCTTCCCATAATAGTCATTAGTTCACAGAGGATTTGAAAACATATTTTGTCACATCGTAACAAAAATATCTTACATTATAGCATCAATTTTTTGTTAGTCTTTAAGGTGCTACAAAATACTGTTTATCTTCCCATGCTTTCTTTGTTGTTCATGCTTCTGCAAAACACACTTAGAAGCGCCAGAGTTCCTTCTCCTAAAAGCTTGTATCTCATTTTTGCAGTGTTTGTTAGCCATTATTTTTTCTTTAGACCAAAAGCATTGAAAAATGCTCTCCACTTTGTATAAAATGTATTCTTTTTTATATATATAACTAGCGGTCCCCTGCCACATGTTGCTGTGGCCCAGTCTGATGATCTGGAAAATAAAGTCATGAGAAAGTGTTGGTTTCTAATATATGTAATTTCTTTATCCTTGTGATGATGTAGAGCAGGAGTCCTCAAACTAAGGCCCGGGGGCCAGATACGGCCCTCCAAAGTCATTTACCCAGCCCTCACTCAGGCTCAACCTAAGTCTGAAACGACTTGAAAGAACACAACAACAATCCTATCTCATCAGCCAAAAGCAGGCCCACACTTTCCATTGAAATACTAATAAGTTTGTATTTGTTAAAATTGTCTTCATTTTAATTAATGTATTGTTTTAAGTGGTTTTTTTGCACTAAAAATAAGGTACGTGCAGTGTGCATAAAAATTCATTCATGCTTTTTTTCAAATCATAATCCGACCCTCCAACAGTTCGAGACTCTGCGACCTGGCCCTCTGTTTAAAAAGTTTGAGGACCCCTGATGTAGAGATTGTCTGGTTGGCCTACTCTGGAGCATGCAACATAGAATTGTCTTTGTTTAGGGCTCCCTTTCTAATGTATGATACTACAGTATATCTGTGCGTGTGTGAGTCATATATATCTATATCTATATCTATGGCTGGCTCTTTGTCAGGAGGGCTTTGATTACGTTTTCTTGCCCTGATGAAGGGAGTTGGATTGGATGGCCTTAAGTATTTTCTGTTGGTTATGGGGGTTCTGTGTGGGAAGTTTGCCCCCATTCCATCGTTCGTGGGGTTCAGAATGCTCTTTGGTTGTAGGTGAACTGTGAATCCCAGTGACTACAACTCCCAAATGTCAAGGCCTATTTTCCCCCAAACTCCATCTGTGTTAATATTTGAGCATATGGAATATTTGTGCCAAGTTTGATCCAGATCCATTATTGTTTGAGTCCACAGAGCTCTCTGGGTGTAGGTAAATTCTAACTCTATAACTCAAGGTGAATACCCACCAAACCCAGTATTTTCTGTTGGTTGTTGGACTTCTGTGTGCCAAGTTTGGTTCAATTCTATCGTTAGTGGAGTTTGGAATGCTCTTTGATTGTAGGTGAACTATAAATCCCAACAACTACAACTCCCAAATGACAAAAATCAATTTTTTGAGTGATGGTCACTCATTGGGTTGTTAGGCGTATTCTGTCCAAATTTGGTGCCAATTCGTCCAGTGGTTTTTGAGTTATGTTAATCTCACAAACGAACATTACATTTTTATTTTTATAGATTTTTATTGAACAAAAACAATATATTGTCAAAGCTTTCATGGCTGGAATCACTAGGTTGTTGTAGGTTTTTTGTGCTATGTGGCCATGTTCTAGAGGTATTATCTCCTGATGTTTTGCCTGCATCTATGGCAAGCAACCTCACAACCTCTGGGGATGCTTGCCATAGATGCAGGCAAAACGTCAGGAGAGAATGCTTCTAGAACATGGCCATATAGCCCGAAAAAACCTACAACAATCCAAAAACAATGTAGTTTACAATACATTAAAATTGAATTAAGAAAAATAAGAAGAAAGAGGAAGAAGAGAAAAGAGGGCTAAATAAAAAGGAGAAAATAAAAATTTTAAAAGTATGTTCAACTTCCATGTTATCCTCGGTAGTTGTATCTCATCTCTCTCCAGTAAGTTAACAAAAAATAGTCCAATTTCTCCCCCCTTGTCTCATATAGCTTCTTGTGACCCTTTCTTAGTCCCATTTTTCTTTGCTAAATTACAAGTTCCATCTTAGACTGTTTGAGGTAATCTTTGACCAGATTACTTAAAACAGACATCCAATATGTCAGTCTGCCCATGCTCATTATCTCCAAGACCTTATTCTGCCATTCTTCTCCTGTATTCTTAATGTGATTGCGATTAACATCATAGGAAGACTCTTGAAATAACATTTGGAAGACTTAGAATCATAGAATCTTAGAATTGGAAGAGACCTTGTTTGCCATCCAGTCCAAACCCGTGCCAAGAAGCAGGAAAATTGAATTCAAAGCACCCCCAACAGAGGCCATCCAGCCTCTGTTTCAAAGCCTCCAAAGAAGGGGCCTCCACCACACTCTGAGGCAGAGAGTTCCACTGCTAAATAGGTTTTACAGTCAGGAAGGTAGAATCTCCTTTCCTGTAGTTTGAAGCCTGTAGTACAGTGGTTCTCAACCTTCCTAATGCTGCGACCCCTTAGCACAAGTTCTCATGTTGTGGTGACCCTCAACCATAATATTATTTTCGTTGCTACTTCACAACTGTAATTTTGCTACTGTTATGAATGGTAATCTAAATATCTTATATGCAGGATGTATTTTCAGTCACTGGACCAAATTTGGCACAAATACCCAATACTCCCAAATTTGAATACTGGTGAGGTTGGGGGTGATTGATTTGGTCATTTGGTAATGCTGGAGTTGCTGGGATATATAGTTCACCTAAAATCAAAGAGCCTTCTGAACTCCACCAATGAGGGAACTGAATCAAACTGGGCACACAGAATTCCCATGACCAAGAGAAAATACTGGGAAGGTCTGGTGGACATTGACCTTGAGTTTTTTTTGGAGGTGAGGTTCACCTACATCCAGAGAACACTGTGGACTCAAGCAATGACGGATCTGGATCAAACCTGGCACAAATACTCAATATGCCCAAATGTGAACACTGGTAGAGTTTGGAGAAAGTAGACCTTGCCATTTGGGAGTTGTAATTGTTGGGATTTATAGTTCACCCACAATGAAATAGCATTCTGAACCCCACCGATAGAATTGGACCAAACTTTCCACACAGAACCCCCATGACCAACAGAAAATACTATGCTTTCTGATGGTCTTTGGCGACCCCTCTGACACCCCCTCGCGACCCCCATGGGGGTCGCGACCCCCAGGTTGAGAAACACTGCTGTAGTAGAATATACTTAAGTATATTCTATATTATTCAGCTAGTTTACTTGCCCTCCTGGAAATTAGGCACAATCGTCTATGCATTTTTGGCCTTCTGCTCGACTTTGCTTTACTATTCACCAGCAATATATGCCTTCATTTACATATCCATCCTCACCTATTTTTTGAGATGCCAATTGTGTGGATTGTGGTACTGGAAATACCAGCAATGTGGAAAGCATTTTATGCTGTAGGCCTTATACTTGAACTTTTACATCCAGGCCATAAGTCTGAAATGCTCAGTTTTGTCAGGTGCACTTCTAATTGCCACTCACTTGTTGATTTTCATTGTATTTAATCTGGATGGTCATGAACTAAACATGTGTAGAGCAGCAGGAATGTGTGTTTCAAAGTGCTGCTCTAGAAACCTTTTGTATTGCACTGTCAGCCGTCCACATTCACTGGGATTATTGGCCCAGAAGGACCCCATGAAAGTGAAAACCTGACTGAAGAAATTGCTATTTTTTTCTGACTCTAGGAATATCTAGGTCTTCCAACCAACACATATTTAATGCCTACAATTCAACATAGTAAAATACATAACAACAATAACTATAAATAATTAAAACATTCAATTAATACAATCACAAGTAATTAAAAAAAGAAAAGCCAGTATGGTGGTCAACGTTTCACCGAGTTCTGTAATCCATAAATCCAGTCAGCATTATCATAATCCTTTCCAAAGCTCTAGTCGTCATTGTCCTTGTCAGTCTGCCAGATTACCCAAAGGCCTGGTCCCATATCCATGTTTTCAATTTCCTTCTGAAAGAGAGGAGGATGATGATCTAATTTCCCCAGGGAGTGAATTCCACAGGTGGGGGGCCACCACTGAGAAGGCCCTGTCCCTCGTTCCTACCAGCCTCACTTGTGATAGAGGTGAGGCTGAGAGCAGGGCCCCTCCAGAAGATCTTAAATTCCTAGGCAGGACATAGAAGGAGATACGTTCGGACAGGTACATCAGCTTTAGATTCTTAAATATGATTTTCTGTGGGCAAGCAGATGGCGACTACTCGGTGGCATATGTTCTGCATCGGATGTGGTCTATCCAATGCAATTTTCTGAATCAGCACTCCAAATAACCAAACTGAATCTAAAGTTGACCAAAAACTAATTTGTAACTAATTTGTAACCCTAATGTTGGAGAGTGGACCCTGGTCAAAGTGATCCCTGGTCAAAAAAAGGTCAGGATCCACTAGTATAGAATCATATTGGAGGACCTAGAATTTATTAGAGATCTAGAGATGTTGACTGGAGAGCAGGCATGGGCAGACTTTGGCCCTCCAGGTGTTTTGGACTTCCAACTCACACAATTCCTAACAGCTGATAGGAATTGTGGGAGTTCAAGTCCAAAACACCCGGAGAGCCAAACTTTGCTCATGCCAGCTGTAGAGGGACAATGGAGGACCCGGAGACACATCCTCAAAAGTCAAAATGGAGGGGTGGTTGTGTTGTGTTCAACCCAAAAATAACCCTGATGATAACTTGTTTCCAAAGCAAAACCTTAGGAAACATGGCAGCGCAAGTTAAAGTTTCGTTAACACAACATTTTCCTACTTCCAAGCCTCACCAATGGAAAGCCAAATCCTTACTTGCAAAGTCCATTAATTAGGAAAAGCTCCTAATTGAGGTCTTAGCAGGCATCTCTAAAAGGTCTCTAAGCTGCTTTCCTATAATTTGTAGGGTTGGTATAATCAAGATTTTCTTTGCACGGCATTAACCTACAAAGAGTTGTACGGAGTGCCCTATAATCAGTTCTTCATTTTGGCAGCTGAGATTTCTTCAGGCTTGCCCACACCATTTTAAACATACCTTCACAATCCCAAGTAAAAGAAGCATGGCTTTTGTGTTTTAAAATTACAGGTATGCTTCCTTGTGAGTTGGATTCTGTGACTCTTTTGTGCCAGTCTCCCGAATGGCAGAGGATGCACCATTTCCTTTACCAAGTATCTCATTTCGAAAGGGTTGAGTAATCCGCACTCAGTGACCGCAAAGGCTGCCCTTTGTGACCTCCAGCCCCTTCCAACAGGAAGATGAAATCACTTAAATGCATGTCTACAACTAGGAGTATGTCCTTCCCCTCAAGTACATTGAAAGGCATAACCTTACATACTATGACATTATACTGATGCCATGCTGTGTCTAGGGATAATACTATTTGTGGGAGTGTGAGACAACAATCCATTTGGCTGGCGAGGTTCAGTCTCCAAAGGCAGAAAAAATGGAAAACATCCATCTGCTTATATTATCCTGGACTTCTAACAGGAGACCTACAAGATTAGAATTCGCTGGAGGATTTGAGTGAAAGGAACAAATTAATGGGTTAGGGATTAATCATGGATCAATATGCCTATTAACTGTTTTCCATTTCGGTAATAAGAGGGTTATCCAGAAAGTAAGATTACAAGGCATGTAGCTCTCGTAAGGAATTTTCTCAGGGGAAGTTGGTATGACTGCTGTGTAGTGGAAAGCCAGCAGAAGCAAACGAGCAGTGCCAGCCGTCAGTAGCTCATCGACTGGCATTCTGGTGAAGGTTAGAGATGAGTGTCCTCTTTCCGTTTCTCTCTAAGTGCAAAGTTTGCTCTGTAATATGCTATTTAAATGCTTAGGGCATGAGTGCTACTACAATTCATCACAAAATCTTCTAAGTTTGTGGAGAGGCACTGTTGGGGTTCAGCCTCCGTGCGAACCAGAACCTGATTCTGTAATTGTATTTCCTGATGCAACTGAACAGGTCTCTGAACATGTATCTTTCCCTGATGGGGGTGAATCTGTTGATTATGAGGCCAGTGGTGGGGAAAGTGAAACTGAACTTCTTGATGAGAATGTTTTGGAATCAAACAGTGATAGCTCTCCAGAGGGACTCACACCTGGGTTTGCTAATGAGCACCGAAGAGAACAGATTTGGAAAAAAAGGAGTGAGTCGCAGTTTCTACGAAGGTCAAATAGATTACGGGAGAGGGAGGCTTCAAAGTCTGGAGGCGTTTCAAGAAATAGTTTCTTTAGTATAAGGGGCCTCTTCCCGGTTGTCTAACCAGATCAAGCAATGTTTTAGACTGAGGCAGTATCTTGGCAGAGTTCCTGTGTTCCCAGAGGTTTCTAGTTTTCAAGTACAGTTAGTGATGCTAACAGGTTCCTGGTTTCTGTATTGTGTCTTTTGGAATTTTGCTCAAGTTCAGAGTTTTTCTGACTGCTGTGTTTCTACTGTGGCATTTTGACTTTGCATTTACCTTTCTTTTGTAACCATTTTTCATCAATAAAGAGGATTGTTTTTTCCCACAGTCCAGTATGGTGGATTTAATCTTAAGGTCTCGTTTCCTGAACTGGGATGCAACAGGCACCGGATCCCATCTGATCTTGGAAACTAAGCAGGGGCAGCTCTGGTTAATACTTGGCTGGGACACCACCAATGAATACCAGGGCCTGGATACTACTTTTTTCAGAAGGTGGAGCTGAATATTTTTCACCTGAGAAAATTCATCGGTTTTGGCAGGCACATACACACCCATAAAAATCCAGCTAGAGTGAATAAAAACATAGTCAGCACTCCACATTCACTGGATTTAGTGGGCGAAAACTTCAAAGAAAGGTCTTCCAGCACAACTCTTTTTCTGGAAGCTGACAATAGAATCACAGTGGAGGACCCAAAGAGTTTTAGAGAGGTGTTTTCTCTAGAAATCTCTGGGTCTCACAGCATAACTGGAGGACCTAGAGTTTCCTAGAGAGAGCATTTTAATTTGTACATCAAAACCACACATCGAGGAATGACTGTAATCAGTTCTGTATTACAGATGGGATTCTGAGACTGGGGCAGTGACCAATAATAATAATAATAATAATAATTTTATTATAATAATAATAATAATAATTTTATAATAATTTTATAATAATAATAATAATAATTTTATAATAATACTAATAATACTAATAATAATAATAATAATAATGTCACTGCCTTAGTCCTTTCACTATTGGCTGCTACTTCCCGGCTGCCAATTTGCTACCAGGCTCAATTCAAAGTGCTGGCGTTGGCCTTTAAAGCCCTAAACGGTTCTGGCCCAACCTACCTATCCGAACGTATCTTGGCCTATCAGCCCACCAGGACCCTAAGATCTTCTGGGGAGGCCCTGCTCTCTATCCCGCCTGCTTCACAGGTGTGGCTGGTGGGGACGAGAGACAGGGCCTTTTCTGTGGTGGCCCCTCGGCTATGGAACGCCCTTCCCATGGAGGTAAGATCAGCCCCCTCGCTGATGGTGTTCCGAAGAAGATTAAAAACCTGAATGTTCGAACAGGCATTTGGTTAATCGGTGCAATGAATGTGATGATTACAGGAATGGTAATATGGACGACGAAACTGGATCACGATTTTAGTCATGAGATGCATTGGGTTGTTATTGTTGTGTCAATATTGTGTATTATGCTTTTATGGTTTTAAATTGTATATTGTTGACTGTTGTACCTTTGTTGTAAACCGCGTTGAGGTGCCTGTTAGGCTGAGAAACTGCGGTATACAAGTAAAGTAAAGTAAGTAAATAAATAAATAATACTTTATTTATACCCCGCTACCATCTCCCCAAGGGACTTGGTGCAGCTTACATGAGGCCAATAAACAAAGGCGATCACAAATAATCAATACAAACAGTTAAAATAAAACTCAAACAAAAAATACACAATAAGCAATAAACAATAACAATAACATACAGCATTTAAAAACCTCGGACCGGGCCAAATGTAATAATTAAAATTTAAAATGCTGGACATGAACAAGGTAGAGTAAACTAGGGTTCTCAAAGAAAGAAAAGGGTACGCAGATAATCCTAATCAATATCAAAGTGCATTTGAGGACATATTGCTAAGAGGTTTCCTCATTCTAGGAAGGCACACTGGAACAACCACGTTTTCAGGCTCCTCCTAAAGACTGCCAGCGTTGGGGCATGTCTGATGTTCTTAGGGAGTGAATTCCAGAGTTGAGGGGCCACCACCGAGAAGGCCCTCTCCCTCGTGCCCACCAATCGCGCTTGCAAAGGAGGTGGGAACTAGATTCTTTGAAATAGTCAAGGCTGAGATTGAGACACACAAACCAAAGGTTTCTTAATCATCTCAGTTGCTTCACTCCACTCATTCTGGAAGAATGTGGCTGAATTTGAACACAGGGGTGCATCTCCATTATAGAATTAATGCAGTTCAGCACCACTTTAACTATTGTGACTCAGTGCTGTGGAATCATAGGAGTTGTAGTTTAAAACGTCGTTAGCCTTCTCTGCCAAAGAGTGCTAGTGCCTTGCCAGACAACAAATCCTAGGATTTCATAGCATTGAGCTATGTCAGTTAAAGTGATATCAAACTGCTTTAATTCTACAGTGTAGATGTATCCCAGACACCACTCAGGCAAACTGATGAATCTCTCTATGGTCGTCTTTCTATCACTCCACTTTGGCAGGAAAAACGAAAAGCAAAGACACAGAATGGGGGACGATGCCTCGCTTGAGAGCAGTACGTGTGAAAAAGATCTTGGAGTCCTCGTGGACAACAAGTTAAACATGAGCCAACAATGTGATGTGGCGGCAAAAAAAGCCAATGGGATTTTGGCCTGCATCAATAGGAGCATAGTGTCCAGATCTAGGGAAGTCATGCTCCCCATGCTCTATTCCGCCTTGGTTAGAACACACCTGGAATATTGTGTCCAATTCTGGGCACCACAATTCAAGAGAGATATTGACTCTAAGCTGGAATGTGTCCAGAGGAGGGCAACTAAAATGATCAATGGTCTGGAGAACAAGCCCAATGAGGAGCGGCTTAAGGAGCTGGGCATGTTTAGCCTGAAGAAGAAAAGGCTGAGAGGAGATATGATAGCCATGTATAAATATGTGAGAGGAAGCCACAGGGAGGAGGAGGGAGCAAGCTTGTTTTCTGCTTCCTTGGAGACTAGGACGTGAAACAATGGCTTCAAACTACAAGAGAGGAGATTCCATCTGAACATGAGGAAGAACTTCCTGACTGTGAGAGCCGTTCAGCAGTGGAACTCTCTGCCCCGGAGTGTGGTGGAGGCTCCTTCTTCTGAAGCTTTTAAACAGAGGCTGGATGGCCATCTGTCAGGGGTGCTTTGAATGCAATATTTCTGCTTCTTGGCAAGGGGTTGGACTGGATGGCCCAGGAGGTCTCTTCCAACTCTTTGATTCTATGATTCTATGATTCTATGCAATGCCTAGCCAATTGACTGAGACCAAGATTTCAAGGTTTGTGCACAAGATATTTACTATTAAGCTGTAGCGCATTGAAGGCAGGTACAGTAATGCCCTCATTTAAAGCAGTTCAAGTACTGCATTTAGGAAACACAAATAGAAATTCCGCTGCCAGCTTAATTTTTGTTGAAGGCTATTACCGATGCAGTGTTCTGCAGGAGAGGATATCCTGTTAAGATTAGGCTAAAACATTTATTTTGCAATATCGCTGTTAGATGTGAAATATCTGGAACACTTAATAATGATCTTCAAAGAGGTTTCCCTGTGGGAAGCACAAGGCCAAAGGGATCAAATTTATAATAGTTGACAGGCTGGTTATTTTCCAAGCCTTGTTCAGTGACCTTCCCCTCTTCTCCCAGAGGAGCCCGTTCTGCTCACAGTGCCCTCAATGCCTCCAGACCTTAAATACACTTTTTGTTTTCATTTTCACATACCAAAGTAAAAGAAATAATTGCACTTGGGCCATGGTTCAACTGTTCAATTTTCACATTCTACGTATCTTTGGAATTGCTATGCTTTGAAAATTATCAGTATTATGAAAAACAAGACACTTGGATAATAATAATAATAATAATAATAATAATAATAATATCTCTCTCTATGTGTGTATACACACACACACACACACACACAGATTATATTATTCCTGCATGGAAGAAGGGGGTTGGATTGGACTGCTCTTTGAGACTCTTCCAAATCTGAGTAATCATGTGAAAGAGATTTCAGAAGCCAGGTGTATTGACTACTGTAATGTGTGTTATATGGAGCAACCCTTGAAAACTATTTGGAAGTTTTATTAGGTTGAAAATGCTGTGTCCTTACTTACTTACTTAGGCGATCCCTCGTTGGCTGAGTAGTATAGTCTTCCAGGATCAGAATTCTTGTGAGTCTGTAGGTGACTTTGGAGCCCTATTCTTGATCTGCATCTTCTTCCACAGTGAGGGCATTGGTTTCCAGGTGGAAGGCAGTCTTGGTCGGGATTGGTTTGACGCGCCTTCCTCTTGGAACGTTTCTCTCTTTCACCCACCATTCATGCCTCTTCAAATTCTGCAGCACTGCTGGTCACAGCTGACCTCCAGCTGGAGCGCTCAAGGTCCAGGGCTTCCCAGTTCTCAGTGTCTGTGCCAGAGTATTTAAGGTTCGCGTTGAGCCCATCTTTAAATCTCTTTTCCTGCCCAGCAACATTCTGTTTTCCGTTCTTGAGTTCGGAGTAGAGCAACTGCTTTGGGAGACGGTGGTCGGGCATCCGGACAACATGGCTGGTCCAGTGGAGTTGATGGCGGAGGACCATCACTTCAATGCTCATGGTCTTGTTGACGTTTGTCTGCCTGTCTTCCCAAGAGATTTGCAGGATTTTCCGGAGGCAGCGCTGATGGAATCGTTCCAGGAGATGCGTGTGACGTCTGTAGACAGTCCACGTTTCACAAGCGTATAGCAGGGTTCGGAGGACAATACCTTTATAAACAAGCACCTTGGTATCCCTACGGATGTCCCAGTCCTCAAACACTCTCTGCTTCATTGGTAAAAATGCTGCGCTCGCAGAGCTCAGGCAGTGTTGTATTTCGGTGTCGATGTTGACTTTGATAGAGAGGTGGCTGACAAGGTAGTGGAAATGGTCAACATTTCCTAATGTTACACCATTAAGCTGTATCACTGGCATTGGAGAGGGATTGGCTGGTGACTGGCTGTGTCCAGACTACTGACAAAAATGGCTTATAAGTATTATGAGACTCCTCCCTTGGCTTCTTGTCTGTTTCCAGTCATAAATCAAATTCCTAAAGTTTAACTTTACAACTCTGCATGGCTTTGGTTCGAACTGTCTGAAAGACGGCATATCCTTGTATCCGTTAAAGTGAGCTTTACAGTCTGTAGGAGAAGGCATTCCTTGAGTCCCTGCCCACCTTTGCATGTGCAGCTTCTGAGGATTCAGCAAGTAGAGATGATTTTATTCAAGTAGGCATTTGAATTTTAATTATGGAGCAGTCATGTAAGTTGTAAAGCGGCGTGCTAGATGTTTAATCATTGCTCGAAATTACGTTTCAAGTAGATTTTTAGCTCTTTTCAGTCATGCTTTTTAAATAATATTGCCATTCAGTTCTCTTTCAACTTTTGTAAATGAATTCTTTAGCTTAATTCTTTTGAAATTATTGGAAACCACCCTGAAGCCAATCTTGGGCGAAAGGCAGGGCTTAAATTCAGTAGAATAAGTAAATAAATAGCCTACGTGTGCAGTGGCTGAAAATGCTGTGTGAGAATAAGTAGAAAAATCCTTATTTTGTCCAATTTTAAAAGGTTTATCATAAATATAGCCCTTCTGTCCTCTACTAGAAATAACCTTCAACTTATGCAACTATCTATATATATATAAATGCTCTGTGCATAATTAGTACCTTAAAAACAAAAGAACCAATGAACGAAATCACACCAAATTTGGCAACAGAACATCTCACAACACAAGGAGTGACCATTACTCAAAAAATTATGATTTTGTCTTTTGGGAGTCGTAGTTGCTGGGATTTCTAGTATTATAGAAAATAGCTGCTGAGACTTACAAGTTAGTGGGTTGCTGTGAGTTTTCTGGGCTGTATGGCCATTTCCCAGAAGCATTCTCTCATGACATTTCGTCCACATCTATGGCAGGCATGCTCAAAGGATGTGAGGTTGTGGCTTCACACCTCACAACCTCTGAGGATGCCTGCCATAGATATGGATGAAACGTCAGGTGAGAATGCTTCTGGAACATGGCCATGCAGCCCAGAAAACTCACAGCAAACCAGTGGTTCTGGCCATGAAAGCCTTTGACAACACATTCTTACAAGTTAGATTCACTCCTTGAGAAGTTTTGCTACCTTCTGCTAATAAAGTGGATTATCTTAATTATCTGCTTTAATTCTCTGTCTGAAATATTTGGACTGAATTTGGGTATTTCTGAAAGGTCAGTAGAAGAATTTAAGTGTGCCATAATGTCAGAAAGTGGATATGTATTGTCCACTGTTTACACCTTCTAAGAATGATGCTGTTGTACGTATTCTTGGCCTGATCAAAAGATAATACATTAATGGCAAAATTTCCATCTCTGGTAATAATTACTTTCATAAAAAGTAATAAGAAAGTTGGCTTGTTGTAGGTTTTTCCGGGCTATATGGCCCTGTTCTAGAGGCATTCTCTCCTGACGTTTCGCCTGCATCTATAGCAAGCATTCTCAGAGGTAATGAGGTCTGTTGGAACTAGGAAAATGGGTTTATATATCTGTGGAATGACCAGGGTGGGACAAAGAACTCTTGTCTGTTGGAGCTAGGTGTGAATGTTTCAACTGACCACGTTGATTAGCATTTGATGGCCTAGCAGTTGTTTGGTGTGGCTTGATTACATGTTGCTAGTTGGCAGGGCTCGAGAGGCTGGGAAAGACATGGCTGGACCTGTTCCTTTGCCTTTGAAAGAAATTTGATATGTGGAAGTCAGACTGGGAAGCTTTTTAAGACATGGCTGCCTATTAGCCCCCGGTGGCACAGTGGGTTAAATCTGAAGACACACAGGTTGGAGGTTCGAATCTTGGGAGAGCATGGATGAGCTTCCTCTGTCAGTTCCAGCTCCCCATGTGGGATTATGAGAGAAGCCTACCACAAGAATGGTAGGGTAAAGGTTTTTTCCTGACATGAAGTCCAGTCATATCCGACTCTGTGGTTTGGTGCTCATCTCCATTTCTAAGCTGTAGAGCCGGCGTTGTCTGTAGACACCTCCAAGGTCATGTGGCCGGCATGGCTGCATGGAGCGCCGTTACCTTCCTGCCGGAGCGGTACCTTTTGATCTACTCACATTTGCATGTTTTCGAACTGCTAGCTGAGCAACATCTTTGCAGACAGCCAATTCTCTCATACCAGAAGCGACTTGCAGTTTTTCACGTTGCTCCTGACCCAGACAAAAAAGCTCTCAACTAAGCAGATAGGTCATTTCAATCCCTCCAATATCTTGTTGCTGAATTCTAGGCTTACCAAACTAGGCTTACAATGTAGATATTTGACATTGTCACTGCAAGACCCATATAAATGTTGTCCCTGGGTTTTAGCCCTACCTGTTTTAAAATAGATAAGCCACCTGGGACAAAATTTGTCAAGCAAATATTTTGCGTTAGTGTTGGTTTTGCAAACCAGGAGGGCTGGCCACTACACTGAACAACATTCTGCCTCATGCAAACATGTATTTTCTGGTTCTCTGGATATCTGGGTATTGTGCAATACTTCTGATTCTGGGCCTGCAGATGCACCTGTAAACCGAATGATTTAAAATAAAATTATTGAAATTATTAGCTGCAGCACCACACTGATGGGTCATATACAGTGTTTTTCACCAGTTCTCACCTGATGGAGTGTGACTTGCTTGATATCTCTCAGTTGGTTTCGTGGCTGAATGGGGATTTGAACCTTGGTCTCCGGAGTTGCAGTTCAGCGCTCCAAACACTCCTCCACGTTAGCTCTCAGCACTGTCTTCAGCTCTCGTGTCATTGTTCCTCCTGAGGCTGTCTATGGTCCCACATGTTGCACAACTGAGCAATGTGCAAAGCTGCTTACCGATTAGCTCAAAAATGGGTTTAAGCTACACAAAAATGGGTTTAAGCGTTATACCTATCTTAAGGGACTTACACGTAGCATTGAAAGGTGATGGGCTGGGAAAATGGTAACTCTGTATTGATCCACATAGTCAAAGCCATGGTATTCCCTATAGTAACCTACCGATGTGAGAGCTGGACCTGAGGGAAGGCTGAGCGAAGGAAGAGAGATGCTTTTGAACTGTGGTGTTGGAGGAAAGTTCTGAGAGTGCCTTGGACTGCGAGAAGATCCAACCAGTCCATTCTTCAGTAAAAAAAGCCCGACTGCTCATTGGAGGGAAGGATACTAGAGACAAAGTTGAAGTCCTTTGGCCACATCATGAGGAGACAGCAAAGCCTAGAGAAGACAATTATGCTGGGGAAAGTGGAAGGCAAAAGGAAGAGGGGTCGACCAAGGGCAAGATGGATGGATGGCATCCTTGAAGTGACTGTCTTCACCTTGAAGGAGCTGGGGGTGGTGACGGCCGACAGGGAGCTCTGGCGTGGGCTGGTCCATGAGGTCGGAGACGACTGAACGAATGAACAACAACAAGTATTGCCATATTTATTAGGGTCGTAGTGGGAAGTATATTTTGAACCATTTTTGACTTTCCTTCTATTACCTGCGTTGTCCCTTGATTGAACCTTCCTCGCTTTTGACCTAGAGGTTTTTGTAGAAATGAGATATTGGGTCTCTTTTATGGAGAGAGACATCCTATAGCAAAGGGATGTTGTCACAATACTTATGTCTACACATAGATGCATATGCAACTATTAGGTTTAATATCATTTATACTGTAATGGGATCCCCCCCCCCCTCCCCTGGTGCATTTAAATATTACAGACTTGACTGTTTGAATTAAAGGGGTGCCAAGTGACCCATGGGCAAGTCCTATGCTCGCTCCTGGGCCTCGTTTCCAATGAAACTATGTCGAAGGTTAAACTATTGGTCGTTTTCCCAATTGGAGCCAAACAGTGATGGTCTCTGTCTCGGGGACCTTTTGAGGAAAGAAGCCGCAAGTGGCCTTGAGCGCAGAACAAGGAGAACCTTATACTCTATACTGACTAGGAATACAAACTTGACTGTGCTGCTGACTGAAAAAGAGCTACTGTCACCACCGTTTATGACTTCCTATGTGACATGCCCAAAACCTCAGAAGTTCAAGCCTTTTAACTTGGCATACGCCAGCGAGAGGACTGTTTTTCCTCCTAGCTTGGTGTGTGTGTGTCATTGATCTTTCCAGCCCTGTCCCAGGGAATAACGATTGATTGCAAGTTACTTTTATTGGTTTTAAGACCGTGTCAGCTCAAATTGTACAACTTAACATGGGTTGGTTACTTAGTGGTAGTCATGTCAAGAACTCTCTCAGCCAAGCCCTAACAATCTGATTTACCAGTATTCCAGGCTGGTTCCAAATCACTTTGTGCAGTTCTTCTAACTTACTCGGCAAAACTTCCCATGACTTCCTAACAAATTGGTCAAAACTCACCATTTGAAAATTATTATTTAAAACTAGCTAAACCCAGCCACACTTTGCTGTGGCTCAGTCTGATATGGAATGAATTTGAAAGTGAATAAAATGAATGTGGTACTATGACTGAAGACTAAAGGCAACGAATACTGGCGTAAATAATACTCCCAAACTCACTGACTTCCCCTCTACTATTTTCATTGCCAGTAGCAGCCAATCACAGCTCTGCTGTCCTTTCTTATACTGCTGAGGTAAAATGAAAGCTTCTCTGATTGGTTGGTATTTCTTATACTGCTAAAGTAAAAGGAAAGGTACTGGCGTAAATAATACTCTGATGAATACTGGTGTAAATAATACTCCCAAACTCATTGACTTCCACTGTACTATTTTCATTGCCAATAGCAACTAATCACAGCTCAGCTGACATTTCTTATACTGCTGAGGTAAAATGAGAGCTGCTCTGATTGGTTGTTATTTCTTATACTGCTGAAGTAAAAGGAAAGCTGTGCTGTGGTTGGTTGTATTTCTTCTGCAGTGGTAAAATGAAAGCTGCTCTATGATTGGTTGTTAGTTCTTATGCTGCTGAGGTAAAAGGAAAGCTATGGTGCGGTTGGTTGCTAGAGCTCAGTTTTCATTTCTTATACTGCTGAGGTAAAATGAAAGCTGCTTTGATTGGTTGGTATTTCTTATACTGCTGAAGTAAAAGGAAAGCTGTGCTGTAGTTGGTTTTAATTTCTTCTACTGCAGTGGTACAATGAAAGCTGCTCTATGATTGGTTGTTATTTCTTATGCTGCTGAGGTAAAAGGAAAGCTGTGGTGCGATTGGTTGCTAGAGCTCAGTTTTCATTTCTTATACTGCTGAGGTAAAATGAAAGCTGCTCTGATTGGTTGTTATTTCTTATACTGCTGAAGTAAAAGGAAAGCTGTGCTGTGGTTGGTTGTATTTCTTCTGCAGTGGTAAAATGAAAGCTGCTCTATGATTGGTTGTTAGTTCTTATGCTGCTGAGGTAAAAGGAAAGCTATGGTGCGGTTGGTTGCTAGAGCTCAGTTTTCATTTCTTATACTGCTGAGGTAAAATGAAAGCTGCTTTGATTGGTTGGTATTTCTTATACTGCTGAAGTAAAAGGAAAGCTGTGCTGTGGTTGGTTTTAATTTCTTCTACTGCAGTGGTACAATGAAAGTTGCTCTATGATTCGTTGTTATTTCTTATGCTGCTGAGGTAAAAGGAAAGCTGTGGTGCGATTGGTTGCTATGCTGCTGAGGTAAAATGAAAGCTAGGCTGTGTTTGGTTACTATGGGAAACACAGATTTTCTTTTGGACAACTTTTACAAGAGAGGGTGCTGGGATCACTTTTGTGGCCACTGTGTCTTTTCCAGGACTGTTTGTTTTATTCTAAAAACATGTACAAATTTGAATGCAACATTGTGTCAAAATTTCATTTTACTATAAAAACATGTGCGCATTGGAATGCAATGTTGTGTCAAAATTTCAAGTCAATCGGCCAACAACTTTTCGGGTTTTGCAAGCACAAACATACACAGGTTAAATTTTTATATATAAAGGTGAAGACCACATATGCATGATTTATATCAGTTAATTCAGGAGACATAAAGCCTAACAGTTGAGTGGGCCAAATCTTGGATGGCTCTGACATTTGAGTCCCTTCCACACAGCTGTATAAAATCCACATTGAACTGGATTATATGGCATTGTGGACTCAGAATAATACAGTTTAAAGCAGATATTGTGGATTATCTGACTTGATATTCTGGGTTATATGGCCTTATGGATAGGCCCTAAGACCTATAAATAATATAAATAAAGTTTTATAATAATGGTGTTCCAATTGCTTGAGTATCTTCGTACATACATCTTTACATGATCTTGCTGTTTAATTGTGTTTGTGGGTTTCAGCAATTGAATTCTTAAAAGCCACATTGAAATTTTATGTCCAGTACTGTAGACAGGGACCTTACTCCACTTCCTTCTTTAAAATGTTATTGAATTTTTACTGGAGAAATGCTTATTGCACACGTTCATTTTTAAATAATGCTTTTTCTTTATATTTTCACAGGGCATCCAGAAATTGGCTGGTCAGTACTTAAAGAAAGAGTGGCCTGGGATAAAAGTTGAAGAGCGAAATGATTTCAGGTAATTCTAAGAAATATACTCATTTCAAATGTCTTGCATTGTTTGATTTTGCTCCCCAAAAAATGTGATCAATTACTTATTGCTTTGTAACTGATAGTGAACATAGTTGAATCATTGGCAGAGTTCTCTGCTGTTCCATATATTTATGAATAAGTATACTTGCCTCCTAAGATACAAATATACTTATTTATAAGGTGGCAGTATACCTGAGAAATCTGAATAATGTTGCCATAGTTGAATAGAACAATAAAACCATGTTTGTAATGTTCAAAAAATGTATAAATTTTGTCCCCAGAGTATATTCCCCACCTGTATGAAGGTCTGAATTTATGACCCCGTTCCTTTACGAGTTTCTCCCCCACAAACAATCTGCTCCATCCCTATCTCATCCTGATTTTAGTATTTTTAGTATCTTAGTTTTTGTCTTGCACATGCGGCCCGCTCATGGCTATGTTATGTTATTTTACTGTGTATTATTTTGCTTTATTGTCTTTGCACTCATATGTTTTTTTATTTCTCGTGTCAGGGCAGCCAGTCAATTATATTACATTTCTAACAGAACAACGCAAACAAACAGAGAAAATACAAAATGTGTGAGTTTGGTAGTTGATTAAATGTCCTTTGACCAGTATCTGGCCACTTGGAGTGCTTCTGGTGTTGCTATAAGAAGGTCCTCCATTGTGCATGTGGCAGGGCTCAGGTTGCATTGCAGCAGGTGTTCAGTGGTTTGCTCCTCTCCGCACTTGCATGTCGAGCATTCCACTTTGTAGCCCCATTTCTGAAGTTTGGCTCTGCATCTTGTGGTGCCAGAGCGCAGTCTATTCAGCGCCTTCCAAGTCGCCCAGTCCTCTGTGTGCCCAGGGGGGGGGAGTTTCTCATTTGGTATCAGCCATTGGTTGAGGTTCTGGGTTTGAGCCTGCCACTTTTGGACTCTCGCTTGCTGAGGTGTTCTAGCAAGTGTCTCTGTAGATCTTAGAAAACTATGTCTGGATTTAAGTCGTTGACGTGCTGGCTGATACCCAAACAGGGGATGAGCTGGAGATGTCTCTGCCTTGGTCCTTTCACTATTGGCTGCCACTTCCTGGCGGACGTCGGGTGGTGCGATACCAGCTAGACAGTGTAATTTCTCATATGTTGTATGTATTTTACTGTGTTGTTATTGTGTTTTGGTTTTACTTTATTGTAATATGCTGTTGGGCTTGGCCTCATGTAAGCTGCCCCAAGTCCCCATTGAGGAGATGGTGGCAGGGATTATTATTATTATTATTATTATTATTATTATTATTAATCCTCTTCCCCCAATGAGCAAGTGGATTCAGTTCAAATGCATACAGACACAGATGGATGCATAGATAATAGATTTTCTTAATGGATAATGGAGTAGGATATTTTTCTTCAATTCATTTCCCTGTGAGTGGCTTTGGAGGAAATCTTCAGAATAAATTATACCCTAAAAGATGCCCTGAAGATAAAAAATATAACCAAAAAATAGGCCTAAAAATCATGTTACATAAATGTTCAAATCAGTGTTCTAAATGTGGCCAGAGTCCACCATATTATTTTAAATTTTAATAAATATATTCCTATTCTGTTTTTCTCCCAAAACTGGGATTAAAATACCCTGTAGTAACAACATTCTTCAGATTTCCCACATATAATAGCATCTTACAGGTATACCTCATATAACTCATTCATTGGCACTATCAGTTGAAACTGGTCAAGTGCTAGATCTCAGAGCAATTTAATGGAAGAGTTTGTATTTCACTGTTAATAATGAATCATAATCTGATTTTGTGAAGCCGTACAGAAACGATTAAGTTAATGTAAACTACTAACAGCAGTAGAATCCCTTATCATGTCTCTCTTAGCTCCTTCTTTGCCCTCCCCACTCATTGACATTCCCCCTGTGTTTTAGGAGTATGTATCCAGTGTGGAAATCGTTTCTTGAAGGCACGGTGCAGGTGGCTCAGTCCAGGCTCAATATCTGTGAAAACTACAAGAACTTAATTTCGGAACCTGCCAGAGCAGTGAAATGTTTTAAAGAGCAGCAGCTGAAAAAGGTATTGTTTTTGGAGAGTTCATGGTGTACCTTCAGTCTGGGGTAGCAATGTTCACTTCACAAATTGTATTTTATGGCTGAAGGGTTGTTAGCAATCCTAGTTTATATTATGTACTCTGTATTATGTTAGCAATTATGAAGACTGTTTCCTCCAATTCAGACAGAGGAGCTGTAACATTCCTAGTATCATGAGTTATGACTTGTACACCAATCATCTGTTCGGGAACCCTTTGTTGTTTTCTGTTCAGGAAATAACTTGTGATTCTATGTTCTGTTTACAACTAAATGGTCTGTGTGTCATTGCTCTTTTTAATGCTCATTACTGTGGAAAATACCAGTGGGTCATAACATTTCAGTACTCGTCTATTAGGTTAAGCTCCCACTGTTAGGCCCAGCAGGAGCCAACCTAGCAGTTCGAAAACATGCAAATGTGAGTAGATCAATAGGCACCACTTCGGCGGGAAGGTAACGGCGCTCCATGCAGTCACTGGGATTGTGGCGCAGCTGGCTGAGTGTCAGCTGCATTAAGATCACTCTGACCAAAAGGTCATGAGTTCGAAGCCGGCCTGGGTTGGAGTGGGTTTCCAACCAATTGGGTAGCCTGGTATCGACCTTTGTAACCCGAAAGACAGTTGCATCTGTCAAGTAGGAAAATTAGGTACCACTTTAAAGTGTGGGGAGGCTAAATTAACTAATTTATGAGGCCATAAAAAAAGATTCCAGCAAGCACTCCAGCAAAAAAAAAAAAAGCATGTGGGGAATGCGGAAGTACTTCATCAGTGTCGCAGATGGACGATGAAAGCGAAAAAGTTAAATAGCCTCTGTGTATGTCTGTATATGTTGTATGACAAAATTGGCATTGAATGTTTGCCATATATGTGTACACTGTAATCCGCCCTGAGTCCCCTGCGGGGTGAGGAGAAGGGTGGAATATAAAAGCTGTAAATAAATAAATAATAAATAGTCATGCTGGCCACATGACCTAGGAGGTGTCTATGGACAATGCTGGCTCTAGAAAGGAAGATGAGCATGACCCTCAGAGTCGGAATTGACTAGACATAATGTCAAGGGGAAACCTTTACCTAGCACCTTCTATGCCCATCGAAGTCATTGCCTTAGCATTTATTAATTCTTTCACTATCCAAATGAAAATTTCACTCACAAACCTATTCTTGGGTTGTTGTAGTTTTTTTCGGGCTATATAGCCATGTTCTAGAGCAGTGGTTCTCAACCTGGGGTCCCCAGATGTTTTTGGACTTCAACTCCCAGAAATCCTAACAGCTGGTAAACTGACTGGGATTCCAGGGAGTTGTAGGCCAAAACACCTGGGGACCCACAGGTTGAGAACCACTGTTCTAGAGGCATTCTCTCCTGACGTTTCACCTGCATCTATGGCAAGCATCCTCAGAGGTTCTGAGGTCACCTCTAGAACATGGCCATATAGCCCTAAACAACCTACAACAACCCAGTGATTCCAGCCTTGAAAGTCTTCGACAATAAACTTATTCTTTTTACATGCCATATTTTATTTTCATTGGCTAGCAGAAACCTGTGGATGCTTTTGTGAGGTTGTCTGAATTTTCACGGTGTTAAAGGAGCGAGTAAAGGGAAAGACTTTTCCTTTCCTAACACAAGCACAGGGCAAGATGGATGGATGGTATCCTTGAAGGGACTGCCTTGACTCTGAAGGAGCTGGGGGTGGCCATGGCTGACAGGGAGCTCTGGCATGGGCTGGTCCAGGAGGTGACAAAGAGTCAGAAGCGACTGAACGAATAAGCAACAACAATCTGCATTGAAGTTCCACATTGTGAACTTCTGCATCTCTTCCTGCCAGGTGCTAGAAACAAACAATGCGGAGACACAAAAGGACCATTTGGATGAACATTTAAGAACATATTATACAAGAAATTGAACTAGATGACACTAAGAGATTTGAGACCCCACTGTCTAACATTATGAATATAGATATTCGCTTTTTGAAAGTGATTGAGTACATCTTTTTTTCCTGGTGCAACTCAGTTAATCATGCCGTAATACATTTTGCCCAAATTAGCAGGGAGAGAACAGCCAGCAAGAGGGAGGAGAAATTGTTTGCTCAATGAAATTGAATAGTCCTGTGATGTTAGTTGGAATCAGTGAGAAAGAAGCATCTTCAGAGGCAGCTTTGAATATTTCCAAATTATCCCAAGCTTTGAATGTAAGGTGTGGCATCTTTTTAAAAATATTTAGGGAATTAGCCAAGGATCCAAGGGTGCAGCGGAAATTGAGATGATGCAGCCGCATCCTGGAAAGGCACCCCAGGCATCTGGCCAGAAAGCCAGGACAGAGGCAACCTTGTGCTTCAATACACAGGGCAACTGTTGTGATTAATGGAGGCAAATGGGGGAGACATAATATTGTGGATAAAGTGCTCCTTGTTAGAGCGTCTTCTTTGGGATTCTCTTTGCACATTTACAGCAATGTAATTTTGGGCAGGTACCAGAAACAAATGCAGTCGAAACGGGACCCAGTTCACAACAACCTGTCTAAACCAGCACATTTTTGGCTTAATATTGTGATAATTAAATGTGTTATAGATCAGTATTGAAAGTGGAGGAATTCCAGAGAACTCCAAAACACTGTTTTTCTGCTTCACCTGAAGTTGCTTTTCTCCCCACCTCATTTTCAATTCTCGATGGTTCTTTGAAATAATAAATATGTCTTAGAATCAGTTTTTGCATTTGTTGCTTAATACATAATTGTAGTAGGAAAGAGGTGAGAGGAATTGCTTGTTGTTGTTTATTCGTTCAGTCATTTCTGACTCTTGGTGACCTCCTGGTCCAGCCCAGGCCAGAGCTCCCTGTCAGCCATGGCCACCCCCAGGTCCTTCAAGGTCAAACAAGTCATCTCAAGGATACTATCCATCCACCTTGCCCTTGGTCGTCCCCTCTTCCATTTTCCTTCAATTTTCCCCAGCATCATTGTCTTCTCCAAGCTTTCCTGTCTTGTCATGATGTGGCCAAAGAACTTCATCTTTATTTAGTATTTATTTATTTATTTGACTTGTATACCGCCACTCCCAATTTGGCTTGGAGCAGTTTGCCTCTACTATCCTTCCATCCAGTGAGCAGTCAGGCATTATTTCCTGGAGGATGGACTGGTTGGATCTTCTTGTGGTCCAAGGCACTCTCAGAATTTTCCTCCAGCACCACAGTTTAAATGTGTCTATCTTCCTTCGCTCAGCCTTCCTTATGGTCCAGCTCTCACATCCATAGGTTATTATGGGGAATACCATTACTTTGACTATGTGAACCTTCATTGACAGTGTGATGTCTCTACTTTTAACTATTTTATCGAGATTGGTCATTGCTCTCCTCCCAAAAAGGAAATGTCTTCTGATTTCCTGGCTGCAGTCTGCATCTGCAGTCATCTTTGTGCCTAGAAAAAGTCTGACACTACCTCCATGTTTTCTCCCTCTATTTGCCAGTTAAGAAAGCGCAAAAGCTTGGTTGCAGCTAAACATCAAAAAAACCAAGATTATGGCAACAAGAATGATTGACAACTGGAAAATAGAGGGAGAAAATGGAAAGTGGAAGGCAAAAGGAAGAGGGGCCGACCAAGGGCAAGATGGATGGATGGCATCCTTGAAGTGACTGGACTGACCTTGAAGGAGCTGGGGTGGTGATGGTCGACAGGGAGCTCTGGCGTGGGCTGGTCCATGAGGTCATGAAGAGTCGGAGACGACTGAACAAATGCACAACAACATTTGCCAGTTATCAATCAGCCTGGTTGCCATCATCTTGGGTTTTTTTATTTTTAACTTCAACCCAGCTTTTGCCCTTTCATTTTTCACCTTGAATAGAAGGCTCCTCAGCTCCTCCTCACTTTCGGCCATCAAAGTGGTATCATCTGCATGTCTAAGGTTGTTTATGTTTCTTCCAGCAATTTTAAGTCTAGCCTTGGATTGGTCAAGCCCTGCAAGTTGCATGATGTGTTCTGCATACAAGTTGAATTGGTTGGGTGAGAGTAGACAGCCCTGTCGTACTCCTTTCCCAATCTTGAACCAGTCAGTTGTTCTGTGGTCTGTTTTGACTGTTGCTACTTCGTCATTCTACAGATTTCTCAGGAGACAAACAAGGTGGCTTGGTCTTTCCATCCCACCAAGAACTTGCCAGAAATTATTATGATCAAAGGCTTTAGAATAGTCAATAAAACAGAAATAGTGGGTTGTTGTAGGTTTTTTGGGGCTATATGGCCATGTTCTAGAGGCATTCTCTCCTGACGTTTTGCCTTCATCTATGGCAAGCATCCTCAGAGGTTGTGAGGTCGCAACCTCTGAGGATGCTTGCCATAGATGCAGGCAAAACGTCAGGAGAGAATGCCTCTAGAACATGAATATACAGCCCCGAAAAACCTACAACAACCCAGTGATTCCGACTATGAAAGCCTTCGACAATACATAAAACAGAAATAGATGTTTTTCTGAAACTCTCTGCCTTTCTCCATTATCCAGTGGATATTGACAGTTTGGTCTCTCGTTCCTCTGCCTTTTCTAAACCCTACTATTTTTTCTCTTCAAATCCAACTTCTCCTCAAGGTGCTTTTCTCTAAAGTAGTGGTTCTCAACCTGTGCTCTGCGGAGCCCTAAGGTCCCTGTGTCCACTTCCCAGGGGGTCCATGGCTATTCCAGGAAAATAAAATAAAATAAAAACTAAATGAAATCAAAGAATAAGAATCAAAAAGTAGAATCAACATAAGAAAATCATAAATTGCATTCTGAACAGAAATTTGCCTAGTTGAATTTCGCACCTTCTCTATCAGAGGACGCTTGGCCATTCTGCTGCCATTAGCACCAAAATCGTTGTATTGTGAGGAGGACAGACAATGAGGCTGATGGACAGATGACAAGGCACTGGCCTGTTGCACACATAGAAATTGATTCTAAAAATGGTTCTTGGAGTCAAAAGGGGGTTTTGTCCTAGAAACTGAGTCTAAAAACAGCTCTGTGAGTCAAAAAGGGGTGCCTCCATAGAAACTGATTCTAAAAGGGGCTCCATAATTCAAAAAGGAGAACTCACCTGAATTTTCTGAAAACTGAATCCATTCTGATGTCTCGCTCTGTACTCATGGATTTATGCAGTAGCTTCTTGAAAAAGGAAATACTTAATTTATTGAATGTGCTCATTTAGAGATAGGAATTTTATTATAACTCATTTCCAACTTGTGGCAGCCTATTCTGGACTTTGCTTGGTTAAACAAAGTCAGCTTTAGCACAGCAGGTTAACCACCAGCTGCAACTGCAGTAAATCTTGCAACCGAAATGTTGACAATGTATTGTCGAAGACAGTGCCTGGAGCAAACTTTTGTTGAGAGGTGATTAGATGTCCTTGTTTGTTTCCTCTCTGTTGTTGTGCTGTTGTAATTTTGGAGTTTTTTTTAATACTAGTAGCCAGATTTTGTTCATTTTCATGGTTTCCTCCTTTCTGTTGAAATTGTCCACATGCTTGTGGATTTCAATGTTGACAGTTCTAAACCAGGTCAGGTCAGGGTGAGTTCCTGACCTTCATCCCAGCTCCCCCACCCACCTAGCGGATTGAAAACAGCAATGTGAGTAGATGAATAGGAACCGCATTAAGGGAGGGAGGTATTTTAGGTGCAGCATTTTGGAGGAAAGTTTACGAACAAAGAAAGCTCTTTGGCAAAGAGACGGAGCAATAGCAGAACCGAGCATAGCCTCCAAAAGATGCCAAATGATGAGAAAAAGCCTAAATATACCTCTATCCATTATCTGCCTTGTCGTTGTATAATCGGCACTAAATGTTTGCCATATATGTGTTCTGTGATCCACCCTGAGTCCCCTTTGGAGTGAGAAAGGTGGAATCAAAGCACTGTAAATACATAAATAAATAAAATTATTCAGAGCTGTTTTGGCACCGCGTTCCCCTGAAGTTGAAAGAGTGACGTTTGTCCAAGATCACCCAGTGGGTTTCCATGGACCTAGAATCATAGAGTTGGAAGAGACCTTGTGGGCCATCCAGCCCAACCCCCTGCCAAGAAGCAGGAAATTTGCATTCAAAGCACCCCAACAGATGGCCATCAGCCTCTGCTTAAAAGCTTCCAATATAGGAGCCTCCACCACACTCCGGGGCAGAGAGTTCCACTGCTGAACAGCTCTGTCAGGAAGTTTTTCCTGATGTTCAGGTGGAATCTCCTTTCTTGTAGTTTGAAGCCATTGTTCCTTGTCCTTGTCTCCAGGGAAGCAGAAAACAAGCTTGCTCCCTCCTCCCTGTGACTTCCTCTCACGTATTTATTCATGGCTATCATATCTCCTCTCAGCCTTCTCTTCTTCAGGCTAAACATGCCCAGCTCTTTAAGCCACTCCTCATAGGGCTTGTTCTCCAGACCCTTGATCATTTGAGTCACCCTCCTCTGGGCACATTCCAGCTTGTCAACATCTCCCTTCAATTGTGGTGCCCAGAATTGGACACAGTATTCCAAGTGTGGTCTAACCAAGGCAGAATGGAGCATGGGGAGCATGACTTCCCTGGATCTAGACACTAGGCTCCTATTGATGCAGGCCAAAATCCCATTGGCTTTTTTTGCTGCCACATTTCATTGTTGGCTCATGTTTAACTTTTTGTCCATGAGAACCTCAAGATCTCTTTCACACGTACTGCTCTCGAGCCAGGCATTGTCCCCCATTCTGTATCTTTGCATTTCGTTTTTTCTGCCTAAGTGGAGTATCTTGCATTTGTCCCTGCTGAACTTCATTTTGTTAGTTTTGGCCCATCTCTCTAATTCTGCTCCTGTCTTCTATCCCTCCTAATTTGGTTTCGTTTGCAATTCTAACATGAATCCTACGGGGATTCGAACCCTAGGCTCCAGAGTCATAGTCATAGTCCAGTGTTCAGACCATTGTACTGTTCTAAGTCTGTAGTGTATACTTAAACACACACAAGAGAGACTGAACATCTATGCTTTGGATACACAATAGTACAATTGTGAGAAGAATCAAGGGATCATTCGTTGTCAAGGTTGCCTTTTGTAGAGCTATAATTTTTCAAAGACGGTTTGTATGTTTCCAAGACGTGAATGAAAGTACCAGTTTGTGAGAAGAGATCTTAAAGAGAATTACTGTCATTTGAAGCGCTTAAAGCAGGAGCTAAGGAAATGCTTGACAGCTCTTGCTTTCGTGGAGTTATAAACCCAGCTAAAGCGCACAATTTTGTCCACTTCTATTCTAAATTTAGCCACGGACCAGAAAGCTCTGCCGGTTCCCACCCTTAAAAGTCCTTGAGGTATTTTGCAACGCATCTCTTTCAGCCAAGCATCACAGATTGAGATGGCATCTTGCGTCTGAGGCAAGAAAATTAACCTTCCGTTTTAAGGTGTCAGTCATGTTGCAATATTTACATAATTTACATTATTCCAGCACATTGTTCATCAACAAGTTCTGGGAAGTGAGAGCAATTCCTGTTCTTTCATGGTGTTTATGTTTCAGTGGGTTTTCTTGCTTTGGAGGTGTTTCCAAATTAATAGGGCTTGCTACTCAGATTTAGTTTAGGCAGATTTCATCTTTTCCCCAAATCATAGAATCAAAGAGTTGGAAGAGACCTCATGGGCCATCATCCAGTCCAACCCCATTCTGCCAAGAAGCAGGAATATTGCATTCAAATCACCCCTGACAGATGGCCATCCAGCCTCTGTTTAAAAGCTTCCGAAGAAGGAGCCTCCACCACACTCCGGGGCAGAGAGTTCCACTGCTGAACGGCTCTCACAGTCAGGAAGTTCTTCCTAATGTTCAGATGGAATCTCCTCTCTTGTAGTTTGAAGCCATTGTTCCATTGCGTCCTAGTCTCCAGGGAAGCAGAAAACAAGCTTGCTCCCTCCTCCCTGTGGCTTCCTCTCACATATTTATACATGGCTATCATATCTCCTCTCAGCCTTCTCTTCTTCAGGCTAAACATGCCCAGTTCCCTAAGCCGCTCCTCATAGGGCTTGTTCTCCAGACCCTTGATCATTTTAGTCACCCTCCTCTGGACACATTCCAGCTTGTCAATGTGTGTTGGAAATGACTTAAAAAAACAGATTATTTGTCGTGTCAGGGCAACCAGTCAATTGTATTACATTTCTAACAGAACAGAACAAACAGACAAAACACAAAATTTGCAAGCTTGGTAGTTGATTAAATGTCCTTTGACCAGTATCTGGCCCCTCGGAGTGCCTCTGGTGTTGCCGCAAGGAGGTCCTCCATTGTGCACGTGGCAGGGCTCAGGGTGCATTGCAGCAGGTGGTCAGTGGTTATGGTCTTCTCCACACTCTGATGTCATGGATTCCACTTTGTGGCCCCATTTCTGAAGGTTGGCTCTGCATTTCGTGGTGCCAGAGCGCAGTCTGTTCAGTGCCTTCCAAGTCACCCAGTCCTCTGTGTGCCCAGGGGGGAGTCATAGAATCATAGAATCATAGAATCAAAGAGTTGGAAGAGACCTCATGGGCCATCCAGTCCAACCCCCTGCCAAGAAGCAGGAATATTGCATTCAAATCACCCCTGACAAATGGCCATCCAGCCTCTGCTTAAAAGCTTCCAAAGAAGGAGCCTCCACCACACTCCGGGGCAGAGAGTTCCACTGCTGAACGGCTCTCACAGTCAGGAAGTTCTTCCTAATGTTCAGATGGAATCTCCTTTCTTGTAGTTTGAAGCCATTGTTCCGCGTCCTAGTCTCCAAGGAAGCAGAAAACAAGCTTGCTCCCTCCTCCCTGTGGCTTCCTCTGTGGAGTCTCTCATTTGGTATCAGCCATTGGTTGAGGTTCTGGGTTTGAGCCTGCCACTTTTGGACTCTTGCTTGCTGAGGTGTTCCAGCGAGTGTCTCTATAGATCTCAGAAAACTATTTCTAGATTTAAGTCGTTGACGTGCTGGCTGATACCCAAACAGGGGATGAGCTGGAGATGTCTCTGCCTTGGTCCTTTTACTATTGCCTGCTACTTCCCAGCGGATGTCAGGTGGAAGAAAACAGATGAGCTTGCCTTACTCTATTGCCATTTTGCCCACAATTACCTAATCTAAACTATGGCACTTCTTCAAATCCCAAAGTAAAGGGGTGTTGTTGTTTTTTTGGGGGGGGGGGGTGTTTGGGGTTGGCATGGAATCTGTTTCATTGAAGACGCCTTGTGTTGAACCTATAACCACCTGCCCTATTGGGTTATATTTACCAAGAGTTTCATATTTACTAGACTATCTTCCTTTAAGGCAGGAACTGGAATCATATAATCTCTGAACTATACATTTCTGGGATTGGTGCCCTTAGTTTCCCGGTCTCCAAATCACAGTATTGACAAATGAACTAAAATCGCTGTTTTGACCGAAGATGGTAACAACATCACACTTTTGACAGCAAACTCTTTGGAGGAAGCATCCCAAAATATTTAAACAGTCTGAAAGTGAATTTTGGTTATGCTTTTGCAACACACAAGGAGGTGGAAATGACCCTCCAACTTTGTATAAGCCCCTAACTGCTACAAGATCAAATATGGAATTACTTATTTAGGCGATCCCTCGTTGCCTGAGTATGATGGCCTTCAAAGTATAGAGTCTTGGTGGTGGATACATAGGTGACTATAGAGCCCTATTCTTCATTCACACATCCTTCCACAGTGAGGACATCGGTTTCCAGGTGGAAGGTGGTCCTGGTCAGGGTTGGCTTGACACGCCTTCCTCTTGGCACGTTTCTTCCTTTTGCCCTCCATTCGTGCCTCTTCGAATTCTGCAGCACTGCTGGTCACAGCTGACCTCCAGTTAGAATGCTCAAGGGCCAGGGCTTCCCAGTTCTTGGTATCTATGCCATAGTTTTTAAAGTTGACTTTAAGCTAATCTTTAAACCTATTTTCATGTCCACTAACATTCTGTTTTCCATTCTTGAGTTGGGAGTAGAGTAACTACTTTGGGAGACAGTGATTGGGCATTTGGACAACGTGGCCAATCCAGCAGAGCTGATGGCATAGGAGAATTGCTTCAATGCTGGTGGTCTTTGCTTCTTCCAGCACACTGACATTTGTCGACCTGTCTTCCCAAGAAGGTTGAATGATTTTTCAGAGGCAACGCTGATGGAATCGTTCCAGGAGTTGAGTGTAATGTCTGTAGACAGTCCATGTTTCGCAGGCATATAACAGGGTTGGGAGGACAATAGCTTTATTAACAAGCACCTTGGTATCCCTATGGATATCCCGATCCTCAAACACTCTGTGCTTCATTCAGAAGAATGCTGTACTCGCAGAGCTCAGATGGTGTTGTATTTCAATGTCAATGTTGGCTTTTGTGGAGAGATGGCTGCCAAGGCAGCGGAAATGGTCAACATTTTCTAATGCTACATCATTAAGCTGTATTCCTGGCATTGCAGAGGGATGGACTGGTGACTGCTGGAAGAGCACTTTGGTTTTCTTGATGTTCAATGACAGGCCAAGCTTCTAGTATGCTTCTGCAGAGGTGTTTAGAATGGCTTGTAGGTCTTCTTCTGAATGTGCACAGATTACATTATCATCGGCATATCGAACGTCATTTATCTGTAAAGCCGTAAGACCTGGCTTCTAAATTATTTATTGAGGAGAAGAAGCTTATTGGAACTGGAAGGCAGTCATCCCATTCCCAAACAGTACAACACAAATAAAACATTCTTAAAACCAAAGTAAATGTGTTTAAGTAGGGCAAAGGAAAGTCTTTAAATGTTTTCAAAGCATATTCACAGAAACAATCGTCACCAAAACCAATTCAAAAGTACACAAAAGCCCTTGTAAAGCTTTCTGGGACTGATGGGGTTTGCATTCTGCACACACACACCCAGAACCATCCCTGTTGCAGTTCTGTATTTCATGAGGAACCTAATTCTAGAGCCCTGGAGCAATGGCGAGGCTGTTGTGAAACCTCTCCCAGTGATTGAGTTTTAGGCAGTACCATACCCCACAGACCACAAAAGGTAGGCGTTGTATGAATTCATGTTTATTTAGTGCAGAAAAGCTTTCTTGGGTAACTATTCCCATGCCTTGAACTCTTTGTAAAGCTTTAAAAAAGAGCATCTCACTCAAATCAGTCTCCCAGGGCAGAAGCTTGGAGACTAACTGCTTTATTTTATTACAAGTTTTCACAAAATAGATTGATATCCACAAAAGCATATGCTAAAATGCACCAATTATATCTCAACAGTACTGCTGCTTGATTCCTTCACTCCTTTTTATTGTTTTGTGCTGAAACAGACTAATATGAAAGCCGTTCAGCAGTGGAACTCTCTGCCCCGGAGTGTGGTGGAGGCTCCTTCTTTGGAAGCTTTTAAACAGAGGCTGGATGGCCATCTGTCAGGGGTGATTTGAATGCAATATTCCTGCTTCTTGGCAGTGGGGTGGACTGGGTTGCCCATGAGGTCTCTTCCAACTCTTTGATTCTATGATTCTATGAAAGTCTCTTTGAGAAGCACTTTGGATTCTTAAAAGCAAGCCTGGAAAACCTGTGGCCCTCCACGTTTTGGGACTTCAGCTCCCAGAATTCCTGACTATTGGACAAGCTGGCCAGGGCTTCTGGGAATTGTAGCCCCAAACGTCTGGAGGACCACAGGTTGCACCAGCCCACTTAAAAGTGAAATCCACATTATGAAATAAGTTGGAATCAGAAGAATGAGTCAGCTTGTGCAATGGCATACAAAAGTCAGACCAGTGATGTGTCAGCCTGGCCAGATGTTTTGGTGATGTTGTTAAACAAGGCTTTGCAGAAGAAGTGTAGTGGTCGGCACAAGTGATAAACTCCATCTTCTGTCTGTTTAAGCTAGTACTCATCCACATAACACTTTTTCTCATTTTTTAAAAGTATGTACTAACATATAAGCTGGACGGGGGTTACACTCCCCCTGAAGCCACAGGTCCGCAGCTTGGGAGTCCTCTTGGATTCATCGCTTACGTTTGAGGCTCAGGCGTCGGCGGTGTCCGGGAGGGCTTTTGCACAATTGAGACTCGTGCGCCAACTGCAACCGTACCTCGCAAAGGCTGATCTGGCTGGGGTAGTCCATGCCTTGGTCACCTCTAGATTGGATTACTGTAATGCGCTCTACATGGGGCTCCCCTTGAAAACGGCTCAAAAATTTCAACTGGTCCAACAGGCAGCGGCCAGGATGTTAACTGGTGCTCCTTACAGAGAGAGGTCAACCCTCCTGTTTAGGGAGCTCCACTGGCTGCCATTTATTTTTCGAGCTCAATTTAAGGTGCAGGTGCTTACCTACAAAGCCCTAAACAGTTTGGGACCATCCTACCTGCGTGACTGCATCTCCCTGTACGAACCCACGCGTTCACTTCGTTCATCCGGAGAGGCTCTGCTCGTGATTCCGCCTGCGTTGAAGGCACGTTTGGTGTGGACGAGGGACAGGGCCTTCTCTGTGGTGGCCCCCCGACTCTGGAACACCCTCCCCAAAGATCTTAGACAGGCCCCTACATTGGCAGTCTTTAGAAAGAACTTGAAGACCTGGCTGTTCCGATGTGCCTTTCCAGATTAGGAAAACTCCAATAACAAGTCCCAGAAGCACTTTATTAGAATTAAGATTGCCGCACACCGCACACTGCACTTACCCTATAATCCTTACATACCACCTGTCACATCAGCACTTTTAATCCTGTACCCATTACTCTGGCCCGGCCCAGTTTTATTGTGTCTTGGTGTATTGTTTATTGCTCGTTGTTTAATTTTGCTTTAACTGTTTTAATTTTTTAATTGCTTTAGGTTGTGTATTGTTATGTTGTGTTTGAGGCCTTGGCCTTTGTAAGCTGCATTGAGTCCTTCGGGAGATGCTAGCGGGGTACAAATAAAATTATTATTATTATTATTATTAATAATAATAATAATAATAATGATAATAATGATAATAAGTCAACCTTATGTAGTAGAAGAGCTTTGGGGGCAAGGTTATGGGTTTTGATAAGACTTGTGTATTCCTCAAGGGTCATTCCATGAAGATAGGAAAGCACCGGCACCACCATAGGAGGCTAGCCAACACTGTTGGCCAACATTTCCCCACCTAGGCACTCAAAATTGTGACATATTAAAACAGATTAAAATTAAAAACTTAGAAAACACGCCATCCAAAGTTCATGGTCTGAGTCTGTTCCAAGGTCAAATTGCACAAGATTTCTATTCAAAATACTGCATTGCCCTGGTCTCCAAAGTCTTGCTCATAGAGCCAGGCTTTGACTCTTTCCTAGTGGCTAATAGGGAGGGAGCTGCTCTGAAGTCACTAGGGAGGGAGTTCCACAACTGAGGGGCCACCACAGAGAAAGCCCTGTCTCTCATCCCCACCAGCCATGCTTGCGAGGCCAGGGGAACCGAGAGCTGGACCTCCCCAGAAGATCTTAATCTACGTGCTCTAGTAATATTACATGTAATTTATAATATATAATTACTATATTATAATATTTTATTATTATTATCAATATTATACACACACACACAATATATTATATTATTAGCACAGCACAATATTATTCATTCGTTCAGTCGTCTCCGACTCTTTGTGACCTCATGGACCAGCCCACGGCAGAGCTCCCTGTCGGCCGTCACCACCCCCAGCTCCTTCAAGGTCAGTCCAGTCACTTTAAGGATGCCATCCATCCATCTTGCCCTTGGTCGGCCCCTCTTCCTTTTGCCTTCCACTTTCCCCAGCATAATTGTCTTCTCCAGGCTTTGCTGTCTCCTCATGATGTGGCCAAAGGACTTCAGCTTTGTCTCTCGTCTCCTTCCCTCCAATGAGCAGTCGGGCTTTATTTCCTGGAGGATGGACTGGTTGGATCTTCTCACAGTCCAAGGCACTCTCAGAACTTTCCTCCAACACCACAGCTCAAAAGCCTCTCTCTTCCTTCGCTCAGCCTTCCCTAAGGTCCAGCTCTCACACCCGTAGGTGACTACAGGGAATACCATGGCTTTGACTAGGCGGATCTTTGTTGCCAGTCTGATGTCTCTACTCTTTACTATTTTATCGAGACTGGACATTGCTCTCCTCCCAAGAAGGAAGCGTCTTCTGATTTCCTGGCCACAGTCTGCATCTGCAGTCATCTTTGCACCTAGAAATACAAAGTCTGTCACGGCCTCCACATTTCCTCCCTCTATTTCCCAGTTGTCAATCATTCTTGTTGCCATAAACTTGGTTTTTTTTATACAATATACAATATAGTAATATATAATACTAATATTGTGCTATGCTAATAATTATAATATATTGCACGTACATATAACTTGTAAGCCACTCTGAGTCCCTTTCGGGGTGAGAAGGGCAGAATATAAATGTCATGTCATGTGAAAAATATATGTGTGTGTGTGTGTGTGTATATATATATATAACCTCTAGACTTATGCATGGGTATATATAGTAATTTATATTGCACAATAACTTTTAATTCTGTGCTGTTGATCACATGAGTTATTGCAGAAGGATCTGCTCTTTGCAAAGAAGCTGTGAAACTCATTTGCCTGCAGCACGGTAGAGAAGAATCACCCCCAATAAAACAGCTATAACTGTTGCTGAATCAACTTGCCAAAGATGGCAATCATTAAGGCTTGCCGCCTTCTCATACTGAAAAAAAAAGTGAACTTGCACCAACTTGACTGGAATAAGAATGAAAGCTTTTTGGAGCAGAGATACAGTAGTCACAATAGTCCTATTTCAGTAGGGGAAATGGGGGGAAGAAACCCACATTGATTTACTTTTTCTATGTCTTTTTTCTTTTCTTCAGTGTGTGGAGCAGCTGACCAGGATCCAGGCCGAACTGCAAGAGACAGTAAAAGATTTGGCAAAAGGGAAGAAGAAATACTTTGAAATGGAGCAGATGGCTCACGCCGTCCGTGAAAAGGCCGATATTGAGGCCAAGTATGTTCCAGCCTGTCCACAATTTCTGCATGTAAATTGATTTAAACAGCTTTATGCAATGCTTCTTGCTTGACCATTTGTGGTCTTGCCCAAGCTGATACATAGGCACGTCCCTTGTCACCTATAGAAATAACTCTAGGTTACCAGGAAAAAATATTCTCTGTTTTGTCAGTGCTGTTGCCAGGGATCTCCCAAAATATGAATGCAAGCCCTTTAAAAATAACCTCTCTAAATGTAATATCCATTCTAGGAATGCACTGATTTTATTTTTTGTATTATTTTCTCCTACAGGTCTAAACTTAGTCTTTTTCAGTCAAGGATAAGCTTACAGAAGGCAAGTGTAAAGGTGAGTTTAAATATAAGATGCACAATATACTTTTCAGTGTATGTTTCTGTCACAGATGTCCAGGAAGTAGAGTTATAAATCATAGAATCAAAGAGTTGGAAGAGACCTCATGGGCCATCCAGTCCAACCCCATTCTGCCAAGAAGCAGGAATATTGCATTCAAATCACCCCTGACAGATGGCCATCCAGCCTCTGTTTAAAAGCTTCCAAAGAAGGAGCCTCCAATACACTCCGGGGCAGAGAGTTCCACTGCTGAACGGCTCTCACAGTCAGGAAGTTCTTCCTCATGTTCCGATGGAATCTCCTCTCTTGTAGTTTGAAACCATTGTTCCATTGCGTCCTAGTCTCCAAGGAAGCAGAAAACAAGCTTGCTCCATCCTCCCTGTGGCTTCCTCTCACATATTTATACACGGCTATCATATCTCCTCTCAGCCTTCTCTTCTTCAGGCTAAACATGCCCAGCTCTTTAAGCCGCTCCTCATAGGGCTTGTTCTCCAGACCCTTGATCATCTTAGTCGCCCTCCTCTGGAAACATTCCAGCTTGTCAATATCTCTCTTGAGTCTCACAAAACTAGGCAAACTATGACTGGAGCAGCTTTATTTCCCAGTTTTAACTTCAAAATCCCATAGGAATTTGTTATTTTTGAACATTTCTGATTTATTTATTGTGTCAGAACTGGAATCCTTATTCCAGCTGATCCTACTGGAGTTGTGTGTGCTTCCTTATAACAGACAAGTTAAATAGCAGCTTCCTCCAGAATTTTTTGCTTATTTATTTATTGTGTCAGAAGCGAATTGGGGGAACAGTTATAATGTATTTTAAAACAGAAACAAAGTTTTCAAAAGTTGTCATTATACTAAATGTCCTTTGAACAGGAGATGGCCACTTGGAGTGTCTCTGGTGTCGCTGTGAGAAATCCTCCATTGTGCATGTGGCAGGGCTCATGATGCATTGTAGTAGGTTGTCTGTGGTTTGCTCTTCTCCACACTCGCATGCCGTGGGCTCCACTTTGTGGCCCCATTTCTTAAGGTTGGCTCTGCATCTCGTGGTGCCAGAGTGCAGTCTGTTCAGTGGCTTCCAAGTCGCCCAGTTTTCTGTGTGCCCAGAAGGGAGTCTCTCATCTGGTATCAGCCATAGATTGAGGTTTTGAGTTTTTCCCTGCCACTTTTGGACTCTTGCTTGCTGGGGTGTTCTTGCGAGTATCTCTGTAGATCTTAGAAAACTGTTTCTTGATTTAAGCCGTTGGCATGCTGGCTGATATCCAAACAAAGGGTGGGTTGGAGATGCCAATGCTTTGGTCCTTTTATTGCTGGCTGCTACTTCCCGGCACATGTCAGGTGGTGCAATACCTGCTAAACAATATAATTTCTCCAGTGGTGTGAGGTGTACACATCCTGTGAGAATACAGCATGTCTCATTAAGAGCTACATCCACTGTTTTAACATGGTGAGATTTATTCCACACTGGCAATTTGTAATTTTTGAACATTTTTGAATAATATGTTATCATCTATTTCTAATAATGAGATTCTTGTACAAATTGAACCAAGGGTATTACTTTCCAAGGGAATAACACAGCCAACCAAGGGAATAACACAGCAACAAACACATTCCACCTGCTGTGTCTAGAGAGCAAGAACATAGAATAATTACTGGGTTTGGTCTCATTTTCACCATTTGCTCTATTTTACCCTTGAAGCATTTGGGTTTTATCTCACATTATTTACTTCACCAAAAAGCACAAAAGTACTTTGCGTATCATTTTATTTCGGCCAGCTGGAATACCCTTGGAAGGAAAAGGTTATTTAGACAGTAGTGTTTTCATTCGCTGAGTTGTTTAACAGTAAAGTATTGTGTGAAGGGGAGCCCCCAGTGTCGCAGTGGGTTAAACCCCTGTGCCAGCAGGACTGAAGACCGACAGGTCACAGGTTTGAATCTGGGAGGAGGCGGATGAGCTCCCTCTATCAGCTCCAGCTCCGCATGCAGGGACATGAGAGAACCCTCCCACAAGGATGATAAAACATCAAATCATCCGGGCATCCCCTGGGCAACGTCCTTGCAGACGGCCAATTCTCTCACACCAGAAGCGACTTGCAGTTTCTCAGGTAGCTCCTGACACGACAAAAAAAAAATGTGTGAAGGCTCTTTTAAGAAATGCCTAGGTCAGTGTTTCTCAACCTGGGGGTAGGGTCCCCTGGGGGGGGTCACAAGGGGGGTGTCAGAGGGGTCGGCAAAGACTATCAGAAAACACAGTATTTTCTGTTGGTCATGGGGGTTCTGTGTGGGATGTTTGGCCCAATTCTCTCGTTGTTGGGGTTCAGAAGACTCTTCGATTGTAGGTAAACTATAAATCCCAGCAACTACAATTCCCAAATGTCAAGGTCTATTTACCCCAAACTCCACCATTGTTCACATTTGGGCATATTGAGTATTTGTGCCAAGTTTGGTCCTGATCTATCACTGCTTGAGTCCACAATGCTCTCTGGATGAAAGTGAACTACAACTCCCAAACTCAAGTTCAATGCCCATCAAACCCTTCCAGTTCTTTCTGTTGGCCATGGGAGTTCTGTGTGCCAAGTTTGGTTCAATTCCATCATTGGTGGAGTTCAGAATTCTCTTTGATTGTAGGTGAACTAGAAATCCCAGCAACTACAACTTCCAAATGACAAAATCAGTTCCCCTCTCAACTCCACCAGTATTCAAATTTGGGCATATCAGGTATTTGTGCAAATTTTGGTCCAGTGAATATATGAGATATTTACATTACGATTCACAAGCGTTGCAAAATTACAGTTAGGAAGTAGCAACAAAAATAATATTATGTTTGGGGGTCACCACAACATGAGGAACTGTATTAAGGGGTTGCGGCATTAGGAAGGTTGAGAAACACTGATCTATGTTGTCCTGCAGCCTGACTGGAGGAAGTTGTCCACAGAGTCACACTGGAAGGAGAGTCTTAGAACATTTTAAAGGAAACCCACGAATAATCGAATCTGCAAAAGTCAAATCTGCAAATGCGGAGGGAGGACTGTAGTACATTTTGAGCTAAACATTTTTTTTAATTTTGTGAGCCAACATGTGTTGCTTGGTGGAAGAAAGGCAGAGTAAATTGAATGAATGAATAAATGAATGAATACATAAATATAATCAAACTTCTCCTCCATTAAATATTGATCATTTTCTTACCATGTAATTTTCTTTTCTGTTGCAGTTAAAAGCACGGCGCTCTGAGTGTAATTCCAAAGCTACTCATGCGAGGAACGACTACCTTCTCACTTTAGCAGCCGCGAATGCGCACCAAGATCGCTATTATCAGACGGACTTAGTAAACATTATGAAGGTAACGGCATACAGCGTTGGCTGGAAAACTTTCCTTTTTCCCACTGTGCTCAGTCTTCCTTCTGTAAGATATGTTTCAGATAATATGTCAAATCATTGCTTTGCTCTAAGGAGGTTTATGCTGCGTGTAAAGAGATTCAGATCAATTTTAGGAGGCCTTTTGTTTAATGGTGCATGCCAACTTCATGCGCCAGAAAAGATGCAATTACGCAATTCCCACAACGAGAGAATGCATAGCAGAGGTAGAGACCGTAGGTCACTTTATGCATTTAAACATACCAGGTCATGTTTATGCAAACTGGACTTTGATGATTGCAATGATTTCTTTAAAAGTCGTGTGCAGCCAGCCAGCAAATCAGAGAAAGAAGCTGTTGTTTGAAATCTATTTGCAAACTATGGTTTGTACAGTCATTCTGTTTTCACAGAAAAAAACCCACATGTTTACACCCATTGCATTGTCTCCAGAGGCTGCTTTACCATGGAAATACGAGTGAACTTCTGAATTTGACTGCAGAAATGATTGGAAACAAAAATTAGCAAGTCTGAATCACAATTTGTCTATTGAACAATTGATAACTGAGACCATGATTAGGATTCTAAACCTGTGGTTGATACATACTTCTGTTTGATATGGAACCTGACGTGCTACCTAATGTTGAACTAATGCGCATAGAATATTCTAAATGAGGAACCGCACAATTCATTTTTCTAACCCAAAGAGACCTTGGATTTGTGTTTATATATTTTAAAAATCCCACCATCTTCTCAAATCACATTTCAATCCAAGAGTTTGAAATGTGATTTGAGAAGATGGTGGGATTTTTAAAATATATAAACACAAATCCAAGGTCTCTTTGCTGCAGAACAAAAGAAAACTGTCTAGAGTGTTGAATGCTCAAAAAACTAGACTAGGATCTAGAAAAAACTTTCTAGATCCTAGTCTGTTAGAGGAGAAGGTAAAAGGATAAGGTAAATATGACGGTTTCCCCTTGACATTACGTCTAGTCATGTCTGACTCTGAGGGTCGGTGCTCATCTCCATTTCTGAGCTGAAGAGCCAGCATTGTCCATAGACACCTCCAAGGTTATGTGGCCAGCATAACTGCATGAAGCGCCATCACCTTCCCTTCAGAGTGAGCTCTATTCCCACAAGAGTGGGACTTACTCACATTTGCATGTTTTCGAACTGCTCGGTTGGCAGAAGCTGAGTCTAACATAGGGTGCTCCTCCTGCTCCCTGGATTTGAACTGCCAACCTTTTGGTCAGCAAGTTCAGCTGTTCATAATTTTTTTACATTTTATTTATTTATTTATTTATTTGCTATATTTGTATACCACCTTTCTCAGCCCTCATGCAACTCATTTACTCTGGCTGAGCTTTTTCTGTAAAGATTACTAGTCATGATGGTGTACTTCATCTTACCTTTCTCAGACCATCTGAATAGTTTCTGAAGTTGGAGCATCTGCCGCATTCCGCCCTTATTTTAAAAGTGAAAAAGGAACTCGAACTCTTAGAATCATTATCCATTTCCCCCGAAGTATAAGACTATTCTCTCAGTCAGAATCCTTGCCCTTTCCTGTGCATAGCACTTAATTTATTTCATATTAAAAGCATTGCATGAATTAGTATAAAACTGATAAAAATGGAAGGAGCACAAGAGGCTAAGTATCTTTTGACCAAAAATGGGCATTAGCAACGGTGTTGTCTGTAGCTTCCAACGATTATTTCTCTGTGTATGAGGCAGAGCATTGTGGACAAGTACACAGGTGCTGAGTGGTTTGTTCTGCTCCACAGTAGCAGATTATGGAGGATTTTAATACGTAGTGCCATTTTTCTAGGTTGTCTTTTGATCTGGCCACTCTGCTTCTGAGTCTGTTCAGGGACTTCCACGTTGCCCATTCTTGGTTTGTCCCTGGAGGAAGACCCTCGGGAGGGTGGAGTGGGGGGATCCAATTGGGGGGATCCAATTGGTTTAGCTGTCCAGAGGGAGACTCTTGCTGTTGCTGGGTGGATGCCAAGAGGAGTGGTTCTTCTCATGAAGCTTTCCCTTGATTTGAGTCTACTGGGAAGAGGCTGGTAGCCATGCAGTGGGTGGCTTTCACAGTGTTCAACCTTACTTCTCTCACAATTGGCAGCAACTTCCCATCACTCATCATAGAATCATAGAATCAAAGAATTGGAAGAGACCTCATGGGCCATGCAGTCCAGCCCCCTGCCAAGAAGCAGGAATATTGCATTCAAATCACCCCTGACAGATGGCCATCCAGCCTCTGTTTAAAAGCTTCCAAAGAAGGAGCCTCCACCACACTCCGGGGCAGAGAGTTCCACTGCTGAATGGCTTTCACAGTCAGGAAGTTCTTCTTCATGTTCAGGTGGAATCTCCTTTCTTGTAGTTTGAAGCCATTGTCTTCAGGGGAGGGAAAAGCCAGCTAGCTTATAGAGTTTATTATTTATTTATTTATTATTTGGTATATTTATATACCCCCTTTCTCACCCCTGGGGGGGGACTCGAGGCAGTTTACAACATATTAATGGCAAGAATTCAATGCCAACGTACATATA
Source organism: Anolis sagrei (assembly GCF_037176765.1). NCBI lineage: Eukaryota > Metazoa > Chordata > Lepidosauria > Squamata > Anolidae > Anolis > Anolis sagrei. The sequence continues at coordinate 7,151,135 of NC_090023.1, forward strand.
ATAATATAAAATCACAATTTCTAAACACTGGCATATAACTATAAAATCATTAGAACCATTAAACATAGGCATATACCACATGGTAACACTAAGACAAAGCATTAAAAATGTCCTAATATAAATATTTAAATCACATGATCCAAAATATATAAGCTGAACTGGAAATGTTGGATATTAACTGTTATTGTGCAGCAGAATAAATGACCATGTTTGTCTGGGAACTGTGCCCCCCTTCCACCAGGCCATTCCTGATAATTTTCCCACTGTAGGGTCATTTCTACTCCAAATCTTTTTAATTAATAATAATAATAATAATAATAATAATAATAATCCTTTATTTGTACCCCGCTACCATCTCCCGAAGGACTCGGTGTGACTTACAGTAGGCCAAGACCCAATACAACAATAAACAAGACAACAACAATACAGCAGTAAATATAACTCAAGCAATAACATTAACAATAACAACATGACACAATTAAAAATTGATTTTAGGGCCAGATGTAAAGGTTAAAATTTAAAAAGCTGGGCATGACCGGGTGAAATGGATAGATATTTTGGAGAATACGTAGGGTGTGCAGACAGTCCTAGATCTCTAGTAAAGTGCATTTGGGACAAAGTCCTTGGAGTTTACTATTCTGGGAAGGCACACTGAAACAGCCACTTTTTCAAGCTCCTCCTAAAGACTGCCAACGTTGGGGCATGCCTGATATCCTTTGGGAGTGAGTTCCATAGTCGAGGGGCCACCACAGAGAAGGCCCTGTCCCTTGTCCCCACCAATCGCGCTTGAGATGCAGGTGGGATCGCGAGCAGGGCCTCTCCAGAAGATCGAAGAGATCGTGTGGGTTCGTATACTGAAATGCAGTCACGCAGGTAGGCGGGTCCCAAACCGTTTAGGGCTTTGTAGGTAAGCACCTGCACCTTTTTTGCTTCAAAATGCCCACAAAAGGTCATTAGGAGATATAGAGGACTTTAATACAATGTTTGGAGCTCCCTCCAAATGATCCAAAATACCCTCCAACGGCTATAAGTGTAGGTTTGAGACATCCTGTGATTATTCTGCATGTTTCGGTCAGAGCTATGTTTACCTGCTTCGCATGGGCAGACTTGTGCAGGGCAGGCAAAAACTTCACAACTTCTGAGGGTGCCTCCCATAGATGTGTGTGAAACATCAAGAGAGAATGCTTCTGGAACATGGCCATACGCTCTGGAAAACTCACAGCAACCCAGGGCAGGCATCCTTGGCAGTTGAGTAAGACAGGGCCAGGGCTGATGTTCCACTAAATTCTGGAATTCCAAAGGAATTGTGAGCAATGCGTGTGCATGTCAGTGGGGCGGGCACTGGAGGCACTTCGGCTCTTGAGGGGAAACATGAGGACTGGAATGAGCCCTTTTTAAACCCCCAGACAGACAGCTGGGCCATGTACTTTCAAAAATGCCATTTTAATTATTAATACAATCTGGGGAGATGATCCAAAAATCAATTTAATGTCACTTTTCTTGGAGAAGAGCCATGCTGCTTAAATAATTCACCATCACTGCCCCAAAATTACAGCAGGATAAGACAGCCCTTGGCTCATGATACCATGATGCAATTTAGTTTTGTCATATATATGTTGAAAAATGAGAACATGAATGGAGCTACAAGACACACGCAGATCCATTGCTGGTAGGATGAGTAACTTTATACACAGGATGAGCTTTCAGAAGGCTCTGATTTGCAGGATTCTTAAATCAGGACAAAGATGACATTTTCTTTATTCCATCCTGTGCTTTCTTCTTTCATTTGCAGTCAATTATTATAGACATTGCGCACAAAACACATTAAAGCATGGGGGGGGGGGGTGGATAAGTGATTTCATTCAAGAAAATGCTCTCAGAGCAAAAAACTAAACGTTGGAAGCAAGGTTGTTTGTACTCTATGCAAAAAGGTCCCAGTTTTGCCTCCCAGTTACTGCATGTAAATAAAGTATTCCTAAACCTGCTGGTTTAATTATACATTGAAATTATTTGATATGCGGAAGAGGAGCACAGATGAGCAGCAAGAATGCAAGCGGATCTGGATGAAATCCCTAGTCATGGTTGTCGGAACCCAGCTGCCTTATAAAGCCAGACACAGGAGTATATCCCAAACAATAGTTTATTGAAGCAAAGTAAACAGGACTCAGAGACACTTGCTTCAGTGCCTCTGGTCAAAACTCAAAGTTTGCAGCAATTTGCAGCTTGAAAAACAAACTTGGAAAATAAACCGGATTAAACTGGCAAAAAATCCGGAATAAATAAGAGAAACAGCAAGTCGCTTCTGGTGTGAGAGACCTGGCCGTCTGCAAGGACGTTGCCCAGGGGACGCCCAGATGATTTGATGTTTTTATCATCCTTGTGGGAGGCTTCTCTCGTGTCCCCGCATGAGGAGCTGGAGCTGATAGAGGGAGCTCATCCATCTCTCCCCGGATTCGAACCTGCGACCTATCGGTCTTCAGTCCTGCCGGCACAGGGGTTTAACCCACTGCGCCACCGGGTTGTCTGGTGATTATGTGGAAAAGTGAATAGTGGTAGTTAAAGAGCACTTTCTAAGGATTATTATTTCTGCGTTTGATTCATTAAAATATTCCCATCCAAACCCAAGTAACAAAGGTGGAGGCATTACTTTTCATTCAACCCTCATTGAATCTCTTTTTTCATATTGCATTTGATTCTAAGCCTCAAAAGAGACACATTTTGACTTCTATCTTTCCCTTTTATACTAGCCTGTATTGTTCTAAATACACTCCACCTCTGACCAGATAATTTCCCCCCAGAAGGAGGGCTTGTGCTGTGTGGGTCTTACCTAACGCAGGGACAGCTGCCCACCAATCAACTTGACAGAGCACTTGTTTGATGCCTGACTTGCTTTGCTGGAACGTGTCCAGTTCTGAGATCGGAAGCAGGGAGAGCTGCTGACTTGAGGTTTTTTGAGGAGATTTTTCTATTGGTGCATATGCCGTTGTCATGACCTTGCCGTTTGTACAGATGGGTTTGCAATTTTCCTTGAAAGCTTGCTATTTTATTGTTTATTTTTAAATCCAAGAGGTTGGGAAGAGAAATGGATAAAAGCTGTACTCTGCTGTATCGTCGAGATGGGATCTGAGAATCTGCATGGTCCAGTTCAGAGGGTTTTTTGCTTTCAGACAAAGAACCAGGACTATTGTCCTCAAAGATGTAAGAAGGAGCTTGCAAAAAAAGGGTAGTGAGTGTTACACTGGAGTTTATTGTCTTTCCAAAGCTATTTGTGTGATTCCTGGGCCATACCTACCTGCTAGGCTTGGGTAACAACGGAAAAATTTGTTTCTAAACTCGTTTCGTTTTTAGGGGTCCATCACGTTTCGTTTTTTTAAAGAATTCCGAAATTTTCCTTTTAAAAATTTTGAAATTTACGAAATTTCCTAAAATTACGAATCGATTCGTTAATGGCGGATACGATTGCGCAATATGCTAAAAAACCCTCCAAATGGGACAGGGGGAACTTCTGAAGCTTCCCTCTCCCTCTGTTGTTGACTGTTGGTGTGATAATTTATTTTTTATCACTGATAAAACAAACAACAACTATAAAACTTGCACCAGACATACGGAAATAATTACGAAACAATTTCGAAACAATTTTGAACCAATTACGAAACAATACGAAATAAATTGGAAAAATTGTTTCGATTTTTAATTACTCCTCACAGTAGTCCTGCATGGCTCAATATTGGATCGTAAGCTAATTTAAATACGAATTAATAACGAATTACGAAATTAACGAACGAAACCGTCCAAGCCTACTACCTGCCCTTAATCTCCCTTGACTGCTTGTAAGGCCCTTTCTTACATTTCCAGCAGCTCTTGGTCCAAAAGACTTTTGGTCTTGAAGATAAGGTCCCAGTCCTAAGATACTACATGGGGTGAAGGAGAAAGAGGCATGGGACTTGCTTTTTTCTATCTCTTCCTCTTGGTCTGGTAGGAAGATTGCCCCCCTCCCTCCCATCACTCTTCTTAATGTTCCCCCAGAAACAGCAAGAGCATCCCTCTGGGCAACTAAACCAGGAAATCCCAATTGGATGGGAACCCTGAGCGGGACTCAAAGTGGTGTACAACATGGAAAAATTCAGTACTGCCAATATACATAAGGGATGGTGGTAGTAGTAGTAGTAGTAGTAGGAAAGGGCCTTTTCTGTGTTGGTCCCCCGACTCTGGAACACCCTTCCCAAAGATATTAGACAGGGCTCTACGTTGGCAGTCTTCAGGAAGAATTTGAAGACCTGGCTGTTCCGATGCGCCTTCCCAGAATAGGAAAACTCCAACAACAAGTCCCAGAAGCACTTTAGTAGAACTTAAGATTGCTGGCACACTGCACTTGCCCTGAAATCTGACATATCACCTGTCACATCAGCACTTTTAATATGTACCCATTACTTTGGCCCAGTCCAGTTTTACTGTGTTTTGGAGTATTGCTTTTATTGTTTTGTTGTTTTAATATTGCTTTAATTGTTTTGATTTGTTTTAGTTGTGTATTGTTTATGCTATGTTTTGAGGCCTTGGCCTTTGTAAGCCGCATCGAGTCCTTCGGGAGATGCTAGCGGGGTACAAATAAAGTTAATAAATAAATAATAAATAAATAATAGTAAGGGATTCTACTGCTCTGTTGATTATACTTATGTCATTGTATTTATACTTATGTATTGTTGTCGGGATGTGGTACTTGGAGTGATTCTGTGAGCTGCCCCAAGTACTTTTCGGGAGGCAGTGGCGGGGTAGAAATAAAGATTATTATTGGGTTGTCGAAGGCTTTCATGGCTGGAATCACTAGGTTCTTGTGGGTTTTTTCGGGCTATAGGGCCATGTTCTAGAGGCATTTCTCCTGACGTTTCGCCTGCATCTATGGCAAGCATCCTCAGAGGTAGTGAGGTCTATTGGAATTAGGCCAATGGGTTTATATATCTGTGGAATGGCTGCGGTGGGCCAAAGAGCTTTTTTCTGCTGGAGCTAGGTGTGAATGTTTCAACTGACCACCTTCATTAGCATTTGAAGGCCTGGCTGAGCCTGGGAAAATCTTTTGTTGAGAGGTGTTAAGATGTGCCTGGTTGTTTCCTCTCTGCTGTTTTGCCATGTTCTAGGGACCATGTTCTAGAGGCATTTTCTCCTGACGTTTCGCCTGCATCTATGGCAAGCATCCTCAGAGGTAGTGAGGTCTGTTGAAAATAGGAAAAAGGGTTTATATATCTGTGGAATGACCAGGGTGGGACAAAGGACCCTTGTCTGCTGGAGCTAGGTGTGAATGTTTCAACTGACCACCTTGATTAGCATTTGATGGCCTAGCAGTGCCTGGGGCAATCTTTCGTTGACAGGTGATTAGATGTCCCAGATTGTTTCCTCTCTGTTGTTTTGCTGTTGTAATTTTAGGGTTTTTTTTTTAAAATACTGGTAGCCAGATTTTGTTCATTTTCATGGTTTCTCCTTTCTGTTGAAATTGTCCACATGCATGTGGATTTCCATGGCTTCTCTGTGTATCCTGACATGGTGGTTGTGAGAGTGGTCCAGCATTTCTGTGTTCTCAAATACTATTCTGTGTCCAGGTTGGTTCATCAGGTGCTCTGCTATGGCTGACTTCTCTGGTTGAAGTAGTCTGCAGTGCCTTTCATGTTCCTTGATTCGTGTTTGGGCAATGCTGCGTTTGATGGTCCCTATGTAGAACTGCAGTTCAGTTCCACTACCAATCCAATACTAATGCTTCCCATAGTTTAGATCAGGGGTCCTCAAACTTTTTAAACAGTGGGCCAGGTCACAGTCCCTCAAACTGTTGGTGGGCCAGATTATAATTAAAAAAACACACGAATGAATTCCTATGCACACTGCACATATCTTATTTATAGTGCAAAACCACTTAAAAACAATACAATAATTAAAATTAAGAACAATTTTAACAAATATAAACTTATTAGTATTTCAACAGAAAGTGTGGGCCTGCTTTTGGCTGATGAGATAGGATTGTTGTTGTTATTGTGTGCTTTCAAGTAGTTTCATACTTAGGTTGACCCTGAGCGAGGGCCGGATAAATGACCTTGGAGGGCCACATCCAGGCCCCGGGCCTTAGTTTGAGGACCCCTGGTTTAGATGGCATTGTGTTCTCAGTAATGTAGCTGTGTCTATATAAACATATATAAAACACTCAGATTTCTCAGCTCAGGCATCAAAACCATATTTTTTAATTCTTGTTTGACAGCCATTTCTGAGTCATGGTTCATCAACCAGAGTTTGGCAAGATATGATTTAAATGGAGCCTTTTCCTTAGAATCATAGAATCAAAGAGTTGGAAGAGACCTCATGGGCCATCCAGTCCAACCCCATTCTGCCAAGAAGCAGGAATATTGCATTCAAATCACCCCTGACAGATGGCCATCCAGCCTCTGCTTAAAAGCTTCCAAAGAAGGAGCCTCCACCACACTCCGGGGCAGAGAGTTCCACTGCTGAACGGCTCTCACAGTCAGGAAGTTCTTCCTCATGTTCAGATGGAATCTCCTCTCTTGTAGTTTGAAGCCATTGTTCCGCGTCCTAGTCTCCAAGGAAGCAGAAAACAAGCTTGCTCCCTCCTCCCTGTGACTTCCTCTCACATATTTATACATGGCTATCATATCTCCTCTCAGCCTTCTCTTCTTCAGGCTAAACATGCCCAGTTCCCTAAGCCGCTCCTCATAGGGCTTGTTCTCCAGACCCTTGATCATTTTAGTCGCCCTCCTCTGGACACATTCCAGCTTGTCAATATCTCTCTTGAATTGTGGTGCCCAGAATTGGACACAATATTCCAGGTGTGGTGTAACCAAAGCAGAATAGAGGGGTAGCATGACTTCCCTGGACCTAGACACTATGCTCCTATTGATGCAGGCCAAAATCCCGTTGGCTTTTTTTGCCGCCACATCACATTGTTGGCTCATGTTTAACTTGTTGTCCACGAGGACTCCAAGATCTTTTTCACATGTACTGCTCTCAAGCGAGGCATTGTCCCCCATTCTGTATCTTTGCATTTCATTTTTTCTGCCAAAGTGGAGTATCTTGCATTTGTCACTGTTGAACTTCATTTTGTTAGTTCCTCTACATGGCTCGTTTTATCGCTGGTCAGAAACAAGAATGGCTGCTTGTGGGTTTCTTTGTGGCATCTAATTGTCTGCTGTGGGAAACCAGACACAAGGCTAGATTGCCCCTGGAGCTGGCGCATTTGAAATCTTCTTATGTTCTTAATAAAAGCGGTCATCTCTGGAGTGAGAGCAGACCTACTGAGGGAAAGATTAAAGTAGCAGCTGGAACTGGGGCCCTCGAGCAAGCCGTTTCCTAGAAAGATGAAATCCTTGGTCATTGAACATTGAACCACCCTGGCTGAGGTATTTACTGCTTGTTGGGTGATCATGGGAAAGGACATCAAAACAGACCACACTTTCTTATTCTGCTTTGGTTAGACCACATCTGGAATATTGTGTCCAATTCTGGGCACCACAATTCAAGAGAGATATTGACAAGCTGGAATGTGTCCAGAGGAGGGCGACTAAAATGATCAAGGGTCTGGAGAACAAGCCCTATGAGGAGCGGCTTAGGGAACTGGGCATGTTTAGCCTGAAGAAGAGAAGGCTGAGAGGAGATATGATAGCCATGTATAAATATGTGAGAGGAAGTCACAGGGAGGAGGGAGCAAGCTTGTTTTCTGCTTCCTTGGAGACTAGGACGCAATGGAACAATGGCTTCAAACTACAAGAGAGGAGATTCCATCTGAACATGAGGAAGAACTTCCTGACTGTGAGAGCCGTTCAGCAGTGGAACTCTCTGTCCCGGAGTGTGGTGGAGGCTCCTTCTTTGGAAGCTTTTAAGCAGAGGCTGGATGGCCATTTGTCAGGGGTGATTTGAATGCAATATTCCTGCTTCTTGGCAGAATGGGGTTAGACTGGATGGCCCATGAGGTCTCTTCCAACTCTTTGATTCTATGATTCTATGATTCTATGATTCTCCAGAACTACTATACACCTATTTGTAGAGAACACTTAATCTCGATTCTGGATGATAATAAAATATGTGAAGTATTAAAACTGACAAGTGTTTGAGCAAAAACAAATTTTCATGTGTAGGTATTTCAGTAGACCCGTGTATCAGCGCATTTCAGTTCATATGTAAGTTTCCTGAAATGATAGGGGTGAACGTCTAGGTCAATGTAAGGATGAGTCTTCCCTTTTCCAATGTTGATATTTCGACTAGTTCATCTGGGCTTGCAAGCCAAAGGTCATATTTGCTCTTCCATAACAGGGTCCCACTTTCAGTCCCTGCTATGTCTAGTTTGGAAAAGTCATTAGCAGGTGATGGAAACAGAAATAGCTATATGAGTTTGTTTCCAAAGGTAGAGTAAATATACCACAAAACAATGCATTTTCTGTCCCTTTAAAGAAGTAATAATTTAATAATGTATTCTCGAAGGCTTTCGTGGCCACAATCACTGGGTTGTTGTAGGTTTTTCGGGCTGTGTGGCCATGTTCTACACCAGTGGTTCTCAACCTGTGACTCCCCAGATGTCTTGGCCTACAACTCCCAGAAATCCCAGCCAATTTACCAGCTGTTAGGATTTCTGGGTGTTGAAGGCCAAAAGGTCTGGGAACCCACAGGTTGAGAACCACTGTTCTAGATGCATTCTCTCCTGATGCTTCGCCTGCACTAGGAAACTAGGAAAATTGGGTTTATATCTCTGTGGAAGGGTGGGAGAAAGAACTCTTGTAAGTTGGAGCTAGGTGTGAATGTTGCAGTTGGCCACCTTGATTAGCATTTGATGGCCTGACAGTTTTTAGGTATGACTTGTTCCTGCCTGGGGGAATCCTGTGTTGAGAGGTGTTTAGCTGATCCTGATAGTTTCTTGTCTGGAGTTCCCCTGTGTTTGAGTTTTGTTCTTTATTTACTGTTATAATTTTAGAGTATTTTAATACTGATAGCCAGATTTTGTTCATTTTCATGGTGTCTTCCTTTCTGTTGAAATTGTCCACATGCTTGTGGATTTCAATGGCTTCTCTGTGTAGTCTGACATGGTGGTTGTGAGAGTGGTCCAGCATTTCTGTGCTCTCAAATAATCTGCTGTGTCCAGGGTGGTTCATCAGGTGCTCTTCTACGACTGACTTCTCTGCTTGAAGTAGACTGCAGTGCCTCTCATGTTCCTTGATTCGTGTCTAGACGCTGCATTTGGTGGTCCCTATGTAGACTTGTCCATAGCTGCATGGTATTTGGTAGACCCCTGCAGAGAGGAGAGGATCCCTCTTGTCTTTTGCTGAACATAGCATTTGTTGGATTTTCTTAGTGGGTCTGTAGATAGTTTCAAGGACAATAGCTCACATGACTTTAGACCTATGTTGTTGTTCATTCGTTCAGTCGTTTCTGACTCTTTGTGACCTCATGGACCAGCACACGTCAGAGCTCCCTGTCGGCCGTCACCACCCCCAGCTCCTTCAGGGTCAAGTCAGTCACTTCAAGGATCCTATCCATCCATCTTGCCCATGGTTGGCCCCTCTTCCTTTTTCCTTCCATCTTCCCCAGCATCATTGTCTTCTCTAAGCTTTCCTTTCCTCTCATGATGTGGTTTATGGTTTATTTCAGCCCAATATATTTCAAAACACGATTGTAGAGAATGGTGTGGGCCCTTTAAAGAAGGAAGCAGGAGCCAAATACAAACGAGCTCTTTTCTGCCAGTCGCCTTAACACTTCATTAGTTTCCATTTGTAAATAAAGGATAACCAATGTGGAATTCAAGTTGCTTCGTATTTTTAGCTCTGTTTTACTTGAAAAACTCAGTTTGGAGTGAGAGGAGAAATGCCTTCAATGTAAACTGCTCAAAGTAAGCACAGGAAACAGTAAGATGTTGTTCGGAAAAAGCTCGAGATACCTCCATAGGGAACTGTGGGGCTTATCTGTCCCTGTGTTTTGGGGTGTATCAGCTGTGTGATTCTCTAGAAGAGGCTTTGCATGAGAGACCTCTTGGCAGGTGCCCAGTGTAAATACCCTTACAAATTATATTTCCCAGGAAAATGTTTGCATAGGACTTCTTTCCAGTATCTATTAAAGCAGGGCTTTCAAATAAGAACTGGCCTTTAAAGTGTTTTAAACTTTACTAGAAATAGCACTTGGGATGAGTCTTTATGGTTGGCTGTGTGTGTAATCCCAACTTTACATTTGTCCTCTGTAAATATACGGCTCGTCTCATAAATCACATTTTGGGCATCACTTGTGTTAAAGGAAGTAGGGAAAAGGAACTGTGCCGCACTGGGTCATGTGGAGCTGCTACTTGGCACTTTTATGGGCAAATAACATCCCCTTTAAATCAGTAGAAATCCAGCATCCTGAAGTGAACAGATTGTGTAACAAATCAGATTCTAGTCCAGCCTTTTCCACAATTGAGGACCATCTGTTACCCATATATTCAACTGAGAAAATCAAGACGTACTGTAGATTCTTCGGGATGCCCTAATTGTAGCCAAACTTTCTCCCTTTCACTTGTCATTATTTTCACCCGCTTTTCAGTATGGTTGGTTTTTCAAGGAATGATATATTATGGTGCAAAGAGAGGCATACTTTCCCACAAGGAAGGGGAAGGTGTGGCCCCTCAGGATGTTACACTATGGCTCCCATCAGGCCAAGCTAGCCAAAGTAATAGAAGGAGATGCTGGGAACTGCAGTTAAAAAACCTCTGGCAGACCATTTGATTCCCAAAATTGCTTTAGTACAGTGTTTCTCAACCTTCCTAATGCCACAACCCCTTAATACAGTTCCTCATGTTGTGGTGACCCCCAACCATAATATTATTTTTGTTGCTACTTGCTGGACCATAGGGAAGGCTGAGCGAAGGAAGATAGATGCTTTTGAATTGTGGTGTTGGAGGAAAGTTCTGAGAGTGCCTTGGACCGCCAGAAGATCCAACCAGTCCATACTTCAGGAAATAAAGCCCGACTGTTAAACAGAGACTGGATGGTCATCTGTCAAGGGTGATTTGAATTCAATATTCCTGCTTCTTGGCAGGGGGTTGGACTGGATGGCCCATGAGGTCTCTTCCAACTCTATGATTCTATGATTCTATGTTCATTGGAGGGAAGGATAGTAGAGGCAAAGAAGAAGTCCTTTGACCACATCATGAGAAGACAGGAAAGCTTAGAGAAGACAATGATGCTGGGGGAAATTGAAGGAAAAAGGAAGAGGGGCCGACCAAGGGCAAGATGGATGGATGAGATCCTTGAAGTGACTGGATTGACCTTGAAGGAGCTGTGGGTGATGACAGCCGACAGGGAGCTCTGGCGTGGGCTGGTCTATGAAGTCATGAAGAGTCGGAAATGACTGAATGAATGAACAATAACAACATGAATCGTAATGTAAATATCTGATATGCAGGATGTATTTTCATTCTCTGGACCAAATTTGGCACAAATCCCCGATACACCCAAATTTGAATACTGGTGGGGTTGGGAAAGGATTGATTTTGTCATTTGGGAGTTGTAGTTGCTGGGATTTATAGTTCACCTACAATCAAAGAGCATTCTGAACTCCACCAATGAGGCAATTGAACAAAACTTGGCACACATGACCAACAGAAAATACTGGATGTGTTCGGTGGGCATTGACATATATAATAATAATAATAATAATAATAATAATAATAATAATAGAAACATAGAGTTGGAAGAGACCTCATGGGCCATCCAGTCCGACCCCATTCTGCCAAGAAGCAAGAATACTGCATTCAAAGCACCCCTGACAGATGGCCAGATAATAATAATAATAATAATAATAATAATAATAATAATAATAACAATCTTTATTTATAACCCACCACCATTTTCTCAAAGGGGACTTGAAGCGTCTAACATGAGGCCAAGCCCAAAAATAATACAGCATCATTAAACACAAAACAACAACAAAATACATCCTGACAAAATACATAAAATAACAAAATAAAATAAACAGTATGCATAGCAACATGAGATCTGGCATCAGCTATCCCTGTTTATGTACACTAGGCATCATATATTCTCAGAACACACCTTATAGTAAAACATTACTCTTGCTTGCTTAGTCAAGCTGCAGTCCATGCGCTACTGTCAGATGGGGAAACGAGAAAGCTCTTCCCACCTGATGGAGGAAAGCTGAAACGGTTATTTTAGGAATGTGCTAAGAGGAAGGGACTCAGCAGGCCAGTCACACAGGGAAGCTTCACAGCCCCGAAAAAATTGTATAGTGCTGCGTGCTGGTGGCTGAAGTATAAAGAGGGAAGCTGCTTTAGAACATGAAACCCTTGAGATCGTGTTTCGTGCTGTGAACTGTTCTTTTTTTTTTTTTTTTGTATAAATTTTTATTGAGTTATCTAGTAAATACAACGAAAGAGGGAGAACACTCAAAAGAAGATAGAACAGTGTGGAAAAAAGAGACATATTATAAAGACAGTGGATATATATAAAAAATAAAAAATAAAATAAAATAAAAAACAAAAAACAAAAAAAGAAAAATTATATACTAATTAAAAAAATATAAAAAAAGGATTGACTTCCATCTCAACATCAGGTGCCGTGTCTCTGAAATAAAATTGTTCCCAAAAATTTTAAAACCAGACTCTTAATTATTTCCTTCTTTCTCATATTTATCGTAAAGTGTCCAATCTGTTCTCTTTATCGGATTTCCAGTGTTTTTTTTCAACAAAAAAGTTAATTCGTCCATCTCTCTTATTTCTCTGATTTTATCAAGCCAATCTTCCTTAGTAGGAATATTATTCTGTTTCCAAATTTTTGCTATGGTAATTCTAGCTGCCGTCGTCATGTAAGTAAAAAGTCTGTCCTCATTTTCCTGTAATTGTAAATCCATATCAGTGAAGCCCAACAGATAATATTCTGGTTTCTTCTTAAAAGTTCTTTTCAAAATTTTTTGTAATTCTTCATGTACCATAGACCAATACTTCCCTATTTCTTTACATGTCCACCACATATGGTAGAAAGTACCAGTTTGTTGGCAACCTTTCCAACATTTATCAGAGGAGTTTTTATTCATTAAAGATAGTTTTTTTGGAGTGGTATACCATCTGTGGAACATTTTTATCCAATTTTCTCTCAAATCAGTTGCATACACATATTTCAACTTTTTGTTCCACATCTGTTCCCACTCTTTAAATTGTATCGGCCTTCTTATATTTTCTGCCCATTTTATCATACATGATTTAACTTGTTCACTTTCCGTTAGCCAGTTTAAGAGTGTATTATAGATAACTGCAATTACTTTTTTCTTTAAATTTAGGATTTTATCCCAAATTGTTTCCTCCCAAGTGAAGCCTATCTTATTATCTTGCTTGATATATTCTTTCATCTGTAAATAATGCAGCCATGTCAGATTGATATTTTTTTCTTTCAGGTGTTGATATGGTTTAATCTCCGCTGTCTTCTCTATCAAGATATCTTTGTATGTTAGCCACGCTCTCCATCCCAGTAATCTTCTTTGATGTGCCTCCATTGGAGACACCCATAAAGGCGTTTTATTGTAGAAGTAGTTCTTATATTTCATCCATACTCTTATCAAGGATGCCCTTATAAAATGATTTCCAAATTTTTTTTCTTTTTTCTCTCTATCATACCACGAGTAGGCATGCCATCCTACTCGTAGATCATGACCTTCTAGGTTCAAACCTTTTTCATTTTCTAGCAACATCCAATCCCTTATCCATAAGAGAGCACATGCATCATGATATGCTTTTAGGTCTGGGAATCCTAGACCGCCTCTTGTTTTTTTGTCAATTAAGTTTAGATATTTAATTCTAGATCTTTTTCCGTTCCACACAAATTTCAGTAATTCTTTATTCCAATTCTTAAAAATTACTTGATTTCTGATTACTGGTATATTTTGAAATAAAAACAATAATTTTGGTAGTACATTCATTTTAATTAATGCTATTCTTCCTAACAGAGATAGTTTCAGTGATTTCCAATTCTTAAGGTCTTTCTGTATCTTGCTCCAGGTAAATTCATAATTGTTTTTCATCAATTGGCAATTCTTTGCAGTTATCCAGATTCCTAAATACCTTAATTTTTTAACTATCTCCATTCCTGTTGCTTTTGTTATTTCCTCCTGATGTTCCATCTTGACATTTTTTGTTAAAATTTTAGTTTTCCCTTTGTTAATTTTGAAGCCTGCCACTCTTCCAAATTCATGTAACTTCTTTATCCAATTCTCCAGGTTTTTTATTGGGTCTTCTACAATTCCTAATAAATCATCCGCAAAAGCTTTAATTTTGTATTCATATTTTCCTACTTTTACTCCTTTAATATTAGTATCTTCTCTTATTTTCCTCATTAATGGTTCTAAAGCCATTATAAAAATCAGAGGTGATAACGGACATCCTTGTCTAGTTCCTTTCGTAATTACAAATTCCTCAGATTGTTGGCCGTTTATCCGTATTTTCGCCCTTTGTTCTTCATAAATGGCATTAATTGCATTTGTAAATCTCACTCCCATATCCATTTCTTGAATTAGGATCTTGAAGAAGTCCCAGTTTAAATTATCAAATGCTTTTTCTGCATCTATCGATAATATCGCCACTTCCTTCTGGTGGTTTGCTTCAAAATATTCAATCAGGTCTAAGACTGTCCGTATGTTATCCTTCATATATCTCCCTGGGAGGAACCCTGTGAACTGTTCTTGTTTGGAGAACATTTCTGTGGTCAAGCGCTGCTTCCTTTCCATCTCTACCTGGCCCTTAAACCAAAAGGATAGGAAGAAGTTCATCGTACTTAGCACTCCGTGAATTTTGGTGCAATTTAAATATATATATATATATATATACATACACACACACACAGTTTAGTATGTGTGATTATGAACATGATAAGTTGACAGATCTGGAATAAGTTGTCTTTTGGAAGCGTGTGGACAATTTCAACCAAAAGGAAGAAACTATTAAAATAAACAAAATCTGGCTACCAATATTTAAAAAAAACTATAAAATCATAACAATAAATTAATAACAACACTCAAAAACAGGAGACCTCCAGACAACAAACAATCAGGGACAGCTAATCACTAGGCCTGGGTAACAACGGAAAAATTTGTTTCTAAAATCGATTCGTTTTTTGGGGTTTTTTGCGTTTCAATATTTAAAAGAATTCCGAATTTTTTTTAAAAAAAAGTTCGATATTTACGAAATTTCGTAAATGGTAAAAAAATTACAAAACAATAACGAAACAATAACGAATCGATTCGTTAATGGCGGACGCGACCGCGCAATACGCTAAAAAACCTCCAAATGGGACAGGGGGAACTTCTGAAGCTTCCCTCTCCCTCTGTTGTTGACTGTTGGTGTGATATTTATAATTTTTTTTCACTAATTAAACAAAAAAACCTATAAAACTTGCCCCAGACATGCGGAAATAATAACGAAACGACCTCAAACCAATAACGAAACAAATACATAACGAAATACGAAGCATTTACGAAACGAATTGAAAAATTCGTTTCGTTTTTAAGTTGCTCCAGAATGGTTCGTTATCGCTTCGTTAACAAAAAAATAACGAATTTTTAACAAATTACGAATTAACGAAACGAAACCGCCCAGCCCTACTAATCACCTCTCAGCAAAGGATTCCCCCAGGCAGTAAGAAGCCACACATTGAAACTGTTAGGTCATTAAATGCTCAAGGTGGCCAATGAAACATTCACACCTACCTCCAACAGACAAGAGTTCTTTCTCCCACCCTGGACATTCCACAGATATATAATCATCATTTTCCTAGTTTCCAACAGACCTCACAACTGTAGCTATGCGATATAGGCCCTATATCGCAGGATCTGATGTCAGGTTTTTTGTTTATCCCAGATTATCTGGCAATGAGAACTCATATAATCCAGTTTAAAGCAGAAAATCTAGGAAAAAAATCCTCGAATATAGGGCTTGTCTGGAAGGGCACTATATTATAGAGGAAGTAATGCTGTCCCTCTATTCTGCCTTGGTCAGACCACTTTACTTGGAATAACACTGTGTCCAATTCTGGGCACCACAATTGAAGGGAGACGTTGACTCTAAGCTGGAATGTGTCCAGAGTAGGGCAACTCAAAGGATCAAGGGGCTGGAGAACAAGCCCTATGAGGAGAGGCTTAAAGAGCTGGGTATGTTTAACCTGCAGAAGAAAAGGCTGAGAGGAGACATGATGAGGACCATGGATCAAGAGATGAGGGGAAGTCATAGGAAGGAGGGAGCAACCTTATTTTTCTGCTGCCCTGAAGACTAGGATGCAATGGAGCAATGGCTTCAAACTACAGGAAAGGATATTCCACCTGAACACTAGGAAGAACTTCCTGACTGAAAGGAGAGCTGTTCAGCAGTGGAACTCTCTGCCCCAGAGTGTGGTGGAGGCTTTGAAACAGAGGCTGGATGGCCATCTGTTGGGGGTGCTTTGAATACGATTTTCCTGCTTCTTGGCAGAATGGGGTCGGACTGGATGGCCCACAAGGTCTCTTCCAACTCTATGAGTCTATGATTCTATGACTTACCCTGTGTTGGCTGCTAAGCTTGAGGCAATGAAAGCAACTGAGTTTCTCAATTAATTTGCTATATGTATGCAATTTACATCTTGCAATTCTCCCACTTTAGGACCCAATACCAGAGTGAAAATCAACTTGATGGATGAATTAGAGAGTCCTATTGTATTTATGGAAATAGGATAGAAATAACATTACTCTTATAAAGCACATATATAATCCTATTCTTATAAACTGTTCATGCAAGCACTTGCTGTAGCATATATTGAATTTAGCACTGAGTAGCTATTCTTTAAATTTGTAGAGGAGCCATTTGGCATTCAAGATACTTAAAAACTGGAGCAAGGCAACATGGAAAGTGGTTTTCCTAAAAGGCAATACGACTATATTCATTTCTAGGAATACAGATGAAGCAGATGCATCATTGAGTTGTTTGGATTGCCATTTCTGTGACTTGACACATTCCTATGCAAATAAATTCAGGAAAAGAGTATAGAGCACCATTATTTTGCTCTATACTTGCATTCCTCCAAATCAGCTCTTTCCTGATGGGCTGGATTCCACCTCTCATCGTCTCCAGCTATAATAGCCAACGGAGATATCAGCAGTGGACGAGGGAAGCGTAGTCCAGTTAGTCTGGATGGTTCAAGAGTAGACAGGCTTCACCGAGCTCATTCTGAATATTTGGGCCACTAAGAAAGAACTGAATTCCATGGTGCCCTAAAATGCTGTTTAAACTCTTGTGAACTGTGAGATGTTGTAAGCACTCAGTGTTAATTAATTAACTGATGCTAGTGTCTCTTGTGCATCTGCTATCTTGTTAGTAAGTTAGGCTGATCAGCAGAGACTTTGAGGGGAGACAAAAAAGAACCAGTTAACAGCATCCACCCAAACATCCAGTTCACCACAGAAAAAGAAAATGAAGGAAACTGCCTTTTCTAGATGTCCTAGTCATCCGTACACCAGATCAACAACTGGGTCACACCGTTTACAGAAAACCCACACACAGAGATAGATATCTACATAAAAACTCCAACCATCACCCAAGTCAAAAAAGAAACACAATTAAAGCCTTGGCAGACCGTGCAAAAAGAATCTGCGAACCCCACCTCCTCCAAGATGAACTGAACCACCTCAACTGAGCTCTTCAGGCCAATGGAGACTCCACCTCAAACATCAGAAGAGCTGCAAGACCACCGAGAAGAAGCCACGAGAGTCAAGACAAAGACTCACCCAGAGGAAAAGGGTTCTTGCCAGACATCAAGGGAACCACTGACCGCAGAGGGAAGCTGATGAGGAAACACAACATACAAACTATCTACAGACCCACCAGGAAAATCCAACAAATGCTCCGTTCAGCAAAGGTCAAGAGGGATCCTCTCACTTCTGCAGGAGTCTACCGTATCCCATGCAGCTGTGGACAAGTCTACAGAGAGACCACCAAACGAAGCAGCATTGCCCAAACACGAATCAAGGAACATGGAAGGCACTGCATACTACTTCAACCAGAGAAGTCAGCCATAGCAGAGCACTTGATGAACCAACCTGGGCACAGCATATTATTTGAGAACACAGAAATGCTGGACCACTCTCACAACCACCATGTCAGACCTCACAGAGAAGCCATTGAAATCCACAAGGATGTGGACAATGTCAACAAAAAGGAGGAAACCATGAAAATGAACACAATCTGTCTACCAGTATTTAAAAACTGTAAAATTACAACAGCAAAACAACAGACTCAGGGCGGCGTACAGACTGGCAACAATTAGATGCCGAACGCACATAAATACATTGTTTAAAAGAGGTTAAAATCACAAAATAAAATTCATATAAAAACAATTAAAAACTATTAAAATCAATGACTTCTGGGTCTGCATCATTAAGTCGTTCCATATTCATTCACAATACTGAGCTTATCTGGTTACAATGAGGTTCCAAAAGCTTGCTCGAAGAGCCAGGGTTTTACTCCTTTCCTAAAGGTCAGGAGGGATGGGACAATCTAATATCCACAGGAAGGGAGTTCCACAGCCGAGGGGTCACCACTGAGAAGGCCCTGTCCCTCGTCCCCACCAAGCGTGCATGTGAGGCAGGCGGGATCGAGAGCAGGGCCTCCCCAGATGATCTTAAATTCCTGAAAGGTTCGTAAGGGATAGGTAAGTTGGGCCAGAACCATTTAGTTGAAGTTCATCTGCATTCACAGAGCACTGTGATCCCAAACACGGATGGATATGGACCAAACTTGGCAGAGACTTGCCGAAATGTTATTATTGGAGGGGTTGGGGGAGTCAGTCCCCTCAAACCCCTCCAATAGGTTGTGTTAAGGTAAAGGTAAAGCTTGTCCCCTGACATTAAGTCCAGTCATGTCTGACTCTGGGGTGTGGTGTTCATCTCCATTTCTAAACTGAAGAGCCGGCGTTGTCCATAGACACCTCCAAGGTCATGTGGCCGGCATGACTACATGGAGCGCTGTTACCTACATGGAGCAGTACCTATTGATCTACTCACATTTGCATGTTTTTGAACTGTTAGGTTGGCAGAAGCTAGAGCTGACAGCAGAAGCTCATGCTGCTCCCCGGAATCGAACCTGCAACCTTTCGGTCAACCAGCTCAGCGCTTTAACCCACTGCGCCACCGGGGGCTTCAGGTTGTGTTAGGATTGTGTTAGTCATGGGGATGTGCCAAGTTTGGTCCAGGTACATTATGGTGGCAGTCACAGTTTCTCTGGGTGTGGGTGAGCTTCCTTTTTGGGAGTTGTAGTTCACCCTCAACAGAGAAACTGAGACCTCCACCATAATGGACCTGGACCAAACTTGGCACACAGAACCCCCATGACTAACTCAATCTATTGGGTTTGAGGGGACCAACTCACCATAGTGGGAGTTATAGTTTACCCTGCAGCCAGAGAGCACACTAAACCCCACCGATGATGCATCCAGAGCAGACTTTAAGTACCGATGGAGTTTTTCAGGGTTAACCTGGCATGATGTGAGTTGTAGTTAATCCACAACCTTATGCATTGTGTACAATTAAAAACTGACTTTTTCAAATAGCCCGGGCAATGTTGGGTACCCAAGCTAGTATTAAATATATGGGGAGGAAACGTTGGCTCCTGTAATACTCCACTCATTTTTTTTTTAAATAAACCCAACATTTTTCAACATACTTCAAAGAAGCCTTGAGACAACGCAGTTTCATGTTCAAGAGCATGGAGTATTCATAAGCAAGATTCAGCCCCACATCCCGGAAGAATGAGGCAATAATGACAACACGTTCATTTGTCATCTTCGGAGGCTTTGTGGATTATTTTGAAATCTAGTTCTGTAATTGCACAGGAGCCTTTGTATTCATGTATAATGTATTACCTTCCTTTCTTCGTGTGTTTGATCAGTGCCAGTTAAAATCCATTCCCTTCCCCTAATCTCTGATAACAAAACTATTCTACTACAAGGATTCATCAGATTTCCCTTGTATTGGAATAATCAATACAGTATAATGATATTCAGTTCTTGTGGGTTTTTTCGGGCTATATGGCCATGTTCTAGAGGCATTTCTCCTGACGTTTCGCCTGCATCTATGGCAAGCATCCTCAAAGGTAGTGAGCCCTCACTACCTCTAAGGATGCTTGCCATAGATGCAGGCGAAACGTCAGGAGAAATGCCTCTAGAACATGGCCATATAGCCCGAAAAAACTCACAAGAACTTAGTGATTCCAGCCATGAAAGCCTTCGACAATATAATGATATTGTTTTAAATATACAGACTTGCTTAAAGTGCATATTCCGCTTTGCAAAAGCCAAATACGTAAGCATTATGCTGAACAGACCATTCATCCCAGTGTACTCTGCATGAACTGGAGGTTTTCTCAACAGAGGTCCTTTTATTTATTTATTTGATTTCAACATTTTGGAATAAACTCAGATGGGGGATGACACAGAAATAAACCAAAAATAAATTAACAATTCAAATTCAACTTGATTGCAAGCTCTATATGTCAGTTCAGTGTCACTGGCTCCAAACATATTTTTGTATGTTTTAAGGGTCCATGGTGGTGCAATGGGTTAAACTGTTGAACTGTTGAATCTGCTGACCTTAAAGGTCAGCAGTTCAAAGCCACAGGTCAGGGTGAGCGCCTGCTGTTGAACGCCTGCTGTTGAACTGCCAACCTAGCAGTTCAAAAACATGCAAATGTGAGTAGATCATTAGGTACCGCTTTGTTGGGAAGGTAATAAAGGTGCCCATGCAACCATAGAATAATAGAATCAAAGAGTTGGAAGAGACCTCATGGGCCATCCAGTCCAACCCCCTGCCAAGAAGCAGGAATATTGCATTCAAATCACCTCTGACAGATGGCCACCCAGCCTCTGTTTAAAGCTTCTCCACCACACTCCGGGGCAGAGAGTTCCACTGCTGAACGGCTCTCACAGTCAGGAAGTTCTTCCTCATGTTCAGATGGAATCTCCTTTCTTGTAGTTTGAAGCCATTGTTCCGCGTCCTAGTCTTCAGGGAAGCAGAAAACAAGCTTGCTCCCTCCTCCCTGTGGCTTCCTCTCACATATTTATACATGGCTATCATGTCTCCTCTCAGCCTTCTCTTCTTCAGGCTAAACATGCCCAGCTCCTTAAGCCACTCCTCATAGGGCTTGTTCTCCAGACCCTTGATCATTTTAGCCGCCCTCCTCTGGACACATTCCAGTTTGTCAATGTCTCTCTTCAATTGTGGTGCCCAGAATTGGACACAATATTCCAGGTGTGGTCTAACCAAGAACCATATCAGCAACACGACCAGGAGTTATCTACAGACAAGAGGCCCCACAGTTTGGAAATGGAACAAGAGCACCTCCCCATGGCCGGAGTTGAGCACCACCTCCAGAAAGCTGGAGATTAAAGGGGAAGCCTTTACCTCTGTTGTGTGTATTTGTGTGTCATGGTTATTCCACAGTATTAAAGGCATTGAATGTTTGCCTATCTGTGTATGTTGTAATCCGCTCTGAGTCTCCTCGGGGAGATAGAGTAGAATATAAAGTGTTATTAAGGTATTTTATTTATCGTGTCAGGCAACCAAACAGTTGTATTACATTTTTGACAGAACAAACAAACAAACATACAAAAGACACAGAGTTGCCAAGCTTGGTAGTTGATTAAATGTCCTTTGACCAGTATCTGGCCACTTGGAGTGCCTCTAGTGTTGCCGCAAGAAGGTCCTCCATTGTACATGTAGCAGAGCTCAGGTTGCATTGCAGCAGGTGGTCAGTGGTTTGCTCTTCTCCACACTCGCATGTCGTGGATTCCACTTTATAGCCCCATTTCTGAAGGTTGGCTCTGCATCTCGTGGTGCCAGAGCGCAGTCTGTTCAGCACCTTCCAAGTTGCCCAGTTTTCTGTGTGCCCAGGGGGGAGTCTCTCATTTGGTATCAGCCATTGGTTGAGGTTCTGGGTTTGAGCCTGCCACTTTTGGACTCTCGCTTGCTGAGGTGTTCCATCGAGTGTCTCTGTAGATCTTAAAAAAACTATTTCTTGATTTAAGTCGTTGACGTGCTGGCTGATGCCCAAACAAGGGATGAGCTGGAGATGTCGTTATTAAGGTAAAGGTAAAGGTTTTCCCCTGACATTAAGTCCAGTCGTGTCCACCTCTGGGGTGGTGGTGCTCATCTCCATTTCTAAACCAAAGAGACGGCGTTGTCCATAGACACCTCCAAGGTCATGTGGCCAGCATGACTGCATGGAGCGCTATTACCTTCCCGCCAGAGCGGTACCTATTGATCTACTCACATTTGCATGCTTTTGAACTGCTAGGTTGACAGAAGCTGGGGCTAACAGCGGTAGCTCATGCTGCTCCCCAGATTTGAACCTGTGACCTTTCAGTCAGCAAGTTCAGCAGCTCAGCGGTTTAACCCACAGTGTCACAGGGATTATAGTGTTGTTGTTATTAGTTAAAATAAGTTAGTCTAAAAGCTCAAATTTTGCTTTGGAGGTTCAAATGGTGTGGTTTCAAATTATGTATGTGTGTAGATATATGTCAAAATATGTCTGTTTGTACCGCAAAGGCTGTTGCTAGGTGAAGTGGCCCTCTGTGATGTCACTGGAAAAAAAGATTATAGGTGTATAGAGGAAAGGCGGGAGGAATGAAAGAAAGGGGAAAAGAAGAGAAAGAATGGAAAGGAGAAGGAAGGAAGAGAAAGGAAAGAAGAAAATGTATGAGGGAAGGAAAGAAAGAAAGAGAAAGTAAGGATGAAAGCAGATCCCTGTGACATGCAGGCAAGAATGTGTGTATAAAAGTAAAGGTTTTCCCTTGACATTAAATCTAGTCGTGACTGACTCTGGGGGGTGGTCCTCATCTCCATTTTTAAGCAAAAGAGCCGGCGTTGTCCATAGGCACCGCCAAGGTCATGTGGCCAGCATGACTGCATGGAGCGCTGTTACCTTCCTGCCAGAGCAGTAACTATTGATCTACTCACATTTGCATGTCTTCGAACTGCTAGGTTGGCAGAAGCTGGGGCTAACAGCAGGAGCTCACCCCACTCCCTAGATTCAAACTGCTGACCTTTCAGTCAGCAAGTTCAGCAGTTCAACCCGCTGCGCCATCTCTCATGTGTATAGGCAAATATATAATAAACAGATACCAAATTGAAGGCAGCTTGTTTCCATCTATTTGTTTCTTTAATGTTCTTATCTAATAGATTAGTTTGTCTGCAGGAGTTATGGACCAAATTATTTTAAACTGGAAAAAAGAGAGATTTCAGTTGTGTTCCCAGAGCTTGGAAATTTTGAAGCATGTTGAAGTCAAGAGAATTGAAATTAATTCCTTATATTTAAGGGTGCGATTTGCACTAGCCAATCCGTCTCCAATGCCAGAAATACAGCTTAATGGTGTAGCATTAGAAAATGTCGACCATTTCCGCTCACTTGGCAGCCACCTCTCCACAAAAGTCAACATTGACACTGAAATACAACATCGCCTGAGCTCTATGAGTGCAGCATTTTTCCGAATGAAGCAGAGAGTGTTTGAGGAACAGAACATCCGTAGGGATACCAAGGTGCTTGTTTATAAAGCTATTGTCCTCCCAACCCTGCTATATGCCTGCGAAACGTAGACTGTCTATAGACGTCGCGTGCAACTCTTGGAACGATTCCATCAGCGTTGCCTCTGAAAAATTCTGCAAATCTCTTGGGAAGACAGGCCGACAAATGTCAGCATGCTGGAAGAAGAAGCAAAGACCACCAGCATTGAAGCAATGGTCCTCCGCCATCAGATCCGCTGGACCGGTCACATTGTCTGGATGCCCGATCAACTTCTTCCAAAGCAGTTGCTCTACTCCGAACTCAAGAACAAAAAAAGACAAGAAAAGAGATTTAAAGATGGGCTCAAAACCAACCTTAAAAACTGACATAGACACTGAGAACTGGGAAGCCCTGGCTCTTGAGCATTCTAGCTGGAGGTCAGTTGTGATCAGCAGTGCTGTAGAATTAGAAGAGGCGCGAATGGAGGGCAAAAGAGAGAAACGTGCCAAGAGGAAGGCGCGTCAAGGCAACCCAGACCGAGACCGCCTCCCATCTGGAAACGACTGCCCTCACTGCAGGAGAACGTGCAAGTCAAGAACAGGGCTCCACAGTCACCTACGTATCCACCACCAAGTCACAGAACTTGGAGGACAATCTTACTTGGACAACAAGGGATCGCCTAAGTAAGCCTAAGTAAGTCTTACTGTGGGGAAAGGGAGGACTGGATTTGTCATAGTAATCATCTTCATGTAAGGTAATTTCTGCTTTAATGTTCCAAAAGAGAAGTTGAAGAAGGTGAAGATGGAGGTCAGCTGTATGTGGGTGTAGAGGAACTGTCAATAGACAAGAACTGAAGTTCCCTTTCATTGGGGAATATTAGGAAACTGTGGAAGGGAAACCTTTCTCGGCCGTCAGTTTCTCAGGCTGTCCTCCACACTTTAGTGGATTGGTATGTGTGCTGAAAAAGAAATCTGAAATTCCCAGGATCCCATATTCACGGAAAGATAGCTAATAAATGGCTGTAGGAGGATTCTCCCTTGCGACAGCAGTATTTTTCTAAAATAAGCAACAAATTCGCTTCCTTTCAATAGACTGAAAAATAAATTGCAGTGGACTGCAGCTGTTCACAATGAGCTTTTCCTGACCATCCTTCCTTCCTTCCTTCCTTAAAAGATTGTTGGCCAGCCCTCATATTTTGTGCTTGCTGGAATGCTGATGCTTGCTGAGCTCAGCAAAGTTCCGGTATGTTAAGTTCATTATTAATGTCTCAAAACTGTTAAACTGGAAATTCCATTAAATATAAAAATTGTCCACAGCAGCAACAATTCTGTTGACATAGGAATAAGATCAAGACAATACTTCTCGGGGATAACACTCCGTGTTCAAGTGTTTTGCTCATGATGTACTTCAGTAGATCAGACTTAGATCTGAATGCCAAAAGCAGCGGGGTAACGGGACATCAGTGCCATTATTTCGTAAGTTACGGTGCTGTGCCATTTCAGCGATACGATGTGGAGTGGCAATGCCATGCTATGACTCTTCAGAAAGAGGGATGGTGCGAGTACTTACTTAGGTGATCCCTCGTAGCCCGAGGATGATGATGACGATAATAATAATAATAATAATAATAATAATAATAATAATAATAATAATAATGATCTTTATTTATACCCCGCCACCATCTCTGTGATGGGGACTCATGGTGGCTTACCTGAGGCCAAGCCCAAACAACAAATTACAACAGAGTAAAACCGAAAACTCAAACCAAAAATGCAAACAATAAACAACTGGGTTGTTGTAGGTTTTTTCGGGCTCTATGGCCATGGTCTAGAGGCATTCTCTCCTGACGTTTTGCCTGCATCTATGGCAAGTATCCTCAGAAGTAGCAAGGTCTGTTGGAACTAGGAAAATGGGTTTATATATCTGTGGAATGACCAGGGTGAGACAAAGGACTCTTGTCTGCTGGAGCTAGGGGTGAATGTTTCAACTGACCACCTTGATTAGCATATAATGGCCTGACAGTGTCTAGAGCAGGGGTTATCAACCTGAGGTCCCCAGATGTTTATGGCCTGCAACTCCCAGAAATCCTAGCCAGTTTACCAGCTGTTAGGATTTCTGGGAGTTGAAGGCCAAAAACTTCTGGGGACCCCAGGTTGAGAACCACTGGTCTAGAATCATAGAATCATAGAATCAAAGAGTTGGAGGAGACCTCATGGGCCATCCAGTCCAACCCCCTGCCAAGAAGCAGGAATATTGCATTCAAATCACCCCTGACAGATGACCATCCAGCCTCTGCTTAAAAGCTTCCAAAGAAGGAGCCTCCACCACACTCCGGGGCAGAGAGTTCCAAAAGTCTAGAGCAAACTTTTGTTGAGAGGTGACTAGATGTCCTTGTTTGTTTCCTCTCTGTTGTTGTACTGTTGCAATTTTAGAGTTCTTTTAATACTGGTACCCAGATTTTGTTCATTTCCATGGTTTCCTCCTTTCTGTTGAAATTGTCCACATGCTTGTGTATTTCAACAGCTTCTCTGTGTAGTCTGACATGGTGGTTGTTGGAGTGGTCCAGCATTTCTGTATTCTCAAATAAAATGCTGTGTCCAGGTTAGTTCATCAGGTGCTCTGCTATGGCTGATTTCTCTGTTGAAGTAGTCTGCAGTGCCTTTCAATAAATAACAACATCATAATTACATAAAACATGTGAATACATAACAATATAAAAATACAATAAGCACAAACACAGTGACAATGGGTGGGCTACATGTAATAATTAAAAGAAAAACTAATTAAAAGCTTGGATGAGATAAAGGAGAATCATAGAATCATAGAATCAAAGAGTTGGAAGAGACCTCATGGGCCATCCAGTCCAACCCCATTCTGCCAAGAAGCAGGAATATTGCATTCAAATCACCCCTGACAAATGGCCATCCAGCCTCTGCTTAAAAGCTTCCAAAGAAGGAGCCTCCACCACACTCTGGGGCAGAGAGTTCCACTGCTGAACAGCTCTCACAGTCAGGAAGTTCTTCCTCGTGTTCAGATGGAATCTCCTCTCTTGTAGTTTGAAGCCATTGTTCCATTGCGTCCTAGTCTCCAAGGAAGCAGAAAACAAGCTTGCTCCCTCCTCCTCCCTGTGGCTTCCTCTCACATATTTATACATGGCTATCATATCTCCTCTCAGCCTTCTCTTCTTCAGGCTAAACATGCCCAGTTCCCTAAGCCGCTCCTCATAGGGCTTGTTCTCCAGACCAGAAGCAGGATTATTTGCAGAGGAGGGCTCATTATAGCAGGGGTTGTGGAATCAAGCTTTCTCACAAAGGAATGGGGGGACTTATACTCCAATGACAAAATGTTGTGGCTAAGCAATAGTGTGAGGTTGTATACCTACTCACCAAAGAGGCAGGATGATGGTCCTCCAAGTGTAGTGTCTTGGCAGTGGGTCTGTCGGTGGCTGTGGAGCCCTATTCTTGATCTGCATGTTTCCAACTCCCAGAAGCCCCTATTGCCAGCTTGGTCAATGGCCAGGAATTCTAGGAGTTGGAGGCAGTTTAAAATGCACAATCTAAGCAATTAACTGACCTTGAGGGAGCTGGGGGTGGTAACGGCCGACAGGGAGCTCTGGCGTGGGCTGGTCCATGAGGTCACGAAGAGTAGGAGACGGCTGAACGAATGAACAACAACAAGCAATTAATTGTTATTGTGTCTTCAGGTCTTTCTCAACTTATTTATTTATTTATTTATTGTTCAAGCTAAAATCTAACACAATTTAAAAACAGCAATATCAAAGATCAAAGGCCTGTCGAAACAGATATGTTTTACATGCCCTGCGGAAAGCTGATGAATCCCTCAAGGTATGGAGTTCAGGTGGCAGAGTATTCCAGAGCGATGGTGCCACTGCTGTAAAGGCTCTGCATCTGGTTGCTGTTAGACGCAAGGTCTTGACACTGGGAATTTCCAACAAATCTTGGTCTTCAGAACGGAGGGATCTCTCGGGTTGGTAGTGGGTGAGGCGGTCCCTATCAATGAAGTGGAACTCCATTGATAGTCAATTTATGGTGACTATTATTTATGGTGACTATCACTTGGTTTCCATGGCCAAGTGGGGAATTGAACCCTGGTTTCCAGAGTTGTAGTCGATGCTCAAAACACTGCACTCTTAACTAAATGAAGGAATGGAGTTCTACCTTGGTTTAGAAGGGCTGGACACTGTCACACTTGGTTCTGGAAAAAGCACAGACTCCACTATACTTCAAAAGGTCCCCTGCAATTATGTACCTCCTTGCTTTTGAAATGGATCTCCATTGATTCTTTGCCTTGAAAGCACATATGCAACACAAGGAGGGGAAGTGAAACAACATGCTTGGCTCTGTCGTGGGGAAACAGAATGATTTCCAATGGGGGAAATCAGGTAGGGCCACGTTTCAGCACCCTATCTGTTCAATTTATACATTGAATATGGCTTACAGAAAGCAGGATTAGACCTAGAGGGAGAAAGCAGGATTAGACCTAGAGGGAGAAGGTGTGAAAATTGGAAGAAGCGTCAACAATTAAGATATGAAGGCTGCACAGTATTACTGGGAGAAAAAGCCACAATTTGGAACAACTATTAATGAAAAGCAAGAAAAGAAGTGCAAAGGCAGAATTTATCAGGGAAACAAAAATAATGACCACAGATAACGTACATAATTTCCTGTAGAATGGGGGTTACATACTCTTAGGACACCTCTGCATTTCTACTCCTACGCAACCCACATAGTAAATGATCCCATGCTGATCCTGCAAACTCACACAGCTGATTTCCTTGGCAATGTTCCCATCTTGCACAGTTTGTTGGTGTGTTGCAAATATGTTAATTGGAAAGATGCATGGTTCAGTTGTACGTAAATACTGTATGGCAATGGTTCTTAATATTTGGTCTCCCACGTGCTTGGCTTTCAGCGCATGGAGCGCCCAGTCAGTGGTGAAGGGTCCTGGGTGTTGAAGGCAGAGCACCTAGCACTGTTCTACAATGATGCTTAGTATCATTTTCCTAATAATGAGTGAGAAATAAGCCATGCTTCTGTGATCTGGATAAGCTGTTTTTAGCTTCTGATTTTGCTCAGTTTACTTTTTATGATTGGTATGACGTCCTCCATGTGCATGGTGGAGTAAAAGGAGAAGAGTGTAAAAGGAGCTTACAATCTACAATTTACCACTGTGGAGGTAACAGTGAAAAAGAAGAGAAATAGAAGCAGGAGGGAAATGGGAGTAAGCTAGACAGTTAGACGTATCCAGGCGTAGTTATAGCTGGGCGTGAGGGCTAATGGAGTGGTAAACAGGAAATGTTTTTATACCCAAATTGTATAACAGTGTGGAGTGAAGAGATCACATTTTCAGTGTGTTTACTGGATAAACTGTGCATTTTTTAAATGTTCTTAAGCCCTTCTTTCCTTCGCTCACCCAGATTCAGAAAAAGAACCGATGAGGTTCACTGGGCAGAGCCTAATCCTGTTGATTTCCTCCACTTGCAAGGAAATTCCTAGACATATGCTTCAGCTATATTGTTTCCTAATCTGCAGCATGAGCATTGTTATCTAAAGCTCTTCCTAGCATGCACTTGACCTCTGATTTAATCCATGTGCACTTCTGAACCGGCACATGACATTTAAGAATTGTCATGCTTCCAAATCCCAAGTATGCCTCTGGATAACCCTCACAAGCTGCACAATGCTGCATCTCTGGGACGCATTGCTCTTTGGTGGAGAGCATTGTTGCATTAAAAGGTTTCATATAAGTCTTGTTTTCTTCTTGGAGCATTACTATAGATTTTTCTTGACAGGATTAATTCAAAAATGTTTTGCCATTCTTCTTTTAAGACTAAGACCTAATATGCTGTAATGGTTTGAACATTGAGTGGAACATGCTTGACATGTTCTCACTTGGTGACTTTAGACCAGACATGGGCAAACCTTCAGTCCTCCTGGTGTTTTGGACTTCAACTCCCACAATTGCGAACAGTCCGAAACACCTGGAGTGCTGAAGTTTGCCTGTGCCTGCTTTAGACGTAATATAAGGAAGGCAAAGATAAACCGCCTCTGAATAAAGCCATGTTAGATTCCCCTTAGGGTCACCATAAGTTGGAAAAGACTTTGGACAGTGTGATTTGCCCAAACCATGCACCTATACAGAACTAAAACTCATTGAGATCTCTGATGTTTGCCCTCTGGAAAACCCATGTAGTTTTCCATAGCAGAGCACCTGATGAACCAGCCTGGACACAGCATATTATTTGAGAACACAGAAATGTTGGCCCACTCTCACAACCACCATGACAGACTACACAGAGAAGCCATTGAAATCCACAAGCATGTGGACAATTTCAACAGAAAGGAGGAGACCATGAAAATGAACAAAATCTGGCTACCAGTATTAAAAAACTCAAAAATTACAACAGCAAAACAGCAGAGAGGAAACAACCAGGCACATCTTAACACCTCTCAACAAAAGATTCCCCCAGGCTCAGCCAGGCCTTCAAATGCTAATGAAGGTGGTCAGTTGAAACATTCACACCTAGCTCCAGCAGAGAAGAGCTCTTTGCCCCACCCCAGTCATTCCACAGATTTATAAACCCATTTTCCTAATTCCAACAGACCTCACTACCTCTGAGGATGCTTGTCATAGGTGCAGGCGAAACGTCAGGAGAAAATGCCTCTAGAACATGGCCATATAGCCCGAAAAAACCCACAAGAACCTAACCCATGTAGTGATTGTTATGTGCCTTCAAGTCAACTCCTATTTAGGCAATCCCCTCCTTGTTTTTTCTTGTCAAAATGAGTCAGAGAAGGTTCACTATCGTCCTCTTCTGGCATTCATCAGATAGTCAGCTTCCCTTGCTCCTCCAAACACGTTAAAGATGATCTGTAAGTTTGGCTGCCAAAATGGAAATCAGAAAAAAAAGGTAGACACTGCTGAAAGAAAAACTCATCCCCGGATCCATTCTGGGAGGAACCTCCAAATAGTCTCGGGAAATTTCAAAATGTTTGTATTTACTTATGCAAGGCTCACCCAACCCTTCTTTCACATTGGTAATTTCGAATGAAAGGTTTGCTGAAACATGTTGAAGTGCCTGTTCTTCCCGTGTTATTTTTGCCCCTGGCATCATATTTTCTGTCAAAAGAAGCAGTGCCCAGGAACACATTGCCTTTGTTAACTGTAATGATAAACATTATAATTTTAGCCGGTGTTCTACCTAGCCATTAAAATGAATGCCAGCCCTGACTTCTTTCAGTGCCATTGGCCTCGCCTCCTGAAAGCACTTCATTCTGCCCTTTTATAACCTGAAACCTTGATGATAGGTTTTGTTTCAGATTTAGGAAGTGGGTACTTGGTGCGGTTTAGACAGTTGTTGAGGCTTTTCCTCTTCCTCAATCTGTGTCTTTAGAGCAGAAATGGTTTGAAACCAGGTGTTCGAGTACACAGTTGAGTCAGGAGGGAAAATCCATCTAAGTCTTGAAATGCGTTCATCAGTAGCCATTGAAAATCCACTACTGATGGAAGCATAGTATATCTAATTATGCCTATTTTCTGTTATGTTTGATTCTGATCTTTGCATTTACTAGATAAGTTTTTTTTCCTTCTCAGAGTTCCCAAATAGACCTAAAAATCTCAGAAGTCTCTGTTTTCAAGCAATTACAATGAAAGCAATATAGATACAATCCAGTTAACAAATAATGTGTGTTCCTGGATTTCACATACCGGTACTGAAATGTTGGTACTAGAGGTAGAAATAACACTATGGGAAGAATAGGGGTAGGTTCCTACACTGCCAAAGAGAAAAGGGTTGTTGTAGGTTTTTTCGGGCTATATGGCCATGTTCTAGAAGCATTTTCTCCTGACATTTCACCTGCATCTATGGCAAGCATCCTCAGAGGTGAGGTCTGTTGGAACTAGGAAAATTGGGTTTATATATCTGTGGAATGACCAGAGTGGCACAAAGAACTCTTGTCTGTTGGAGCCGGGCTCCGACTTACTAGAAGCACTGCTTGAATATCAAGCAAAAAGTGGGCGCAAGAAACAATATCATATGAAAGCTGACTGGCACAACCTGGGGTTCACAACCAGATGCAGTGAAGACATCTGCCCTTGCGCTTTGCTACTCTGCTGCTGAATAAGCATGCCCAGTGTGGAACACATCACACCACACTAAAACAGTGGATGTGGCTCTTAATGAGACATGCCACATTATCACAGGATGTCTATGCCCCACACCACCAGAGAAGTTCTACTATTTAGCCAGTATTGCACCAGTTGACATCTACCAGGAAGTAGCAGCCAATAATGAAAGGACCAAGGCAGTGACATCTCCAGCCCATCCTCTCTTCGGATATCAGCCACTGTCACACCTCAGAGTAGATTCACCTTGCTGAAAACACCAAACTGCACACAGCCAGAAGTCTTTATAGTTTGTTAAAAATAAAAGGTAAAAAATTCTTAAAAGCAAAGGTAATGTACCAAAAGATCAATATAGAAAGATCAATATAGAATAGCACTTTGAAGATTAATCCAAAAAGGCACCAGCAAAGCAAAAACCCAAGAGAACATGACAAAGTCCTGAAAACATGAACACAAGAACTGCAAGATAATCCAGACAAGCAAAGGCAAGCTTCTTGGTTAAACGAAAAGTTGCTTTGACAAAGGTTTGTTCTCAAACACACTGCTTAATACCCTTTGCAAAATATGAAGGCGTTTCTTTGGCCTCTGGCCTCCTTCTTGTTAGCTATTCTCACACTCCTTCGAACTCTGAATTTCAAACAGTCAGCCCAATCTAAGGTTCCCATTTCATCAAGGTCAGTCTGTTCGTTAGGGTCAGCCTGTTTCCCTGCTTCCTCATTATCAGGCTGAGAAGTGTCCTCCTTCTCTGAGTCAATCTGCACCTGGCTATTTTCAGTATCAACACTCTCATTCCTTGCTGTGGGAAACTGCGGTTCTTCACTGTCTATAACAGGGACGTCTAGAACAGGGACATTTTGAACCAGACTGTGAACCTGAGTCCCATCATCCTCATCAGATACACTCTGTGGTTCCAGCTGAGCCACAACAGCCAGGACGCCAACACCTTAAATCAAGAAATAGTTTCCTAATATATAGAGAGATACTTGCAGGAACACCTCAGCAAGTGAGAGTCCAGAAATGGCAGGTTAAAACCCAGAACTTCAACCCATGGCTGATACCAAATGAGAGACTCCCCCCTGGGCACAGAGAAGACAGGGCGACTTGGAAGGCGCTGAACAGGCTGTGCTGTGGCACCATGAGATGCAGTGCCAACCTTAAGAAATGGGGTTTCAAAGTGGAGACCACGACATGCGAGTGTGGAGAAGAGCAAACTTCAGACCACTTAATACAATCCAGTCAGAGCCCTGCCACATGCACAATGGAGGACCTTCTCACAGCAACACCAGAGACACTTGAAGTGGCACTTGAAGTGGCCTCTGTGGGAGGAAGCCACAGGGAGGAGGGAGCAAGCTTGTTTTCTGCTTCCCTGGAGACTAGGACACGAAATAATGGCTTCAAACTACAAGAAAGGGGATTCCATCTGAACATGTGGAAGAACTTCCTGACTGTGAGAGCCGTTTAGCAGTGGAACTCTCTGCCCCAGAGTGTGGTGGAGGCTCCTTCTTTGGAAGCTTTTAAACAGAGGCTGGATGGCCATCTGTCAGGGGTGATTTGAATGCAATATTCCTGCTTCTTGGCAGAATGGGGTTGGACTGGATGGCCCATGAGGTCTCTTCCAACTCTTTGATTCTATGGTGGTGGTGGTGGTGATGATGATGATGATGATGATGATGATGATGATGATGATGATGATGATGATGATGATTCTATGATCCAGGTTCTGCTCAAAGGACATTTAGCATAATGCCAAGTTTTTTAAACGTTGTGTTTTTAAATACATTATAACTGTACCCCCAATTCACTTCTGACACATTAAATAAATAAGCAAAGAATTCTGGAGGAAGCTGCTATTTACCTTGTCTGTTATAAGAAGGCACACACAACTCCAGTAGGATCAACTGGAATAATGAATCTAGTTCTTTCCTAGGTTAAACCTTATTATGTTCTCTTACTGCAGACATATGCCTACAATATGATACCAAAAGTCTGTATTTCACCATCCATTTTTCATACCCTCCCAAAACTGGTTCTGTCGAATAAAATTCCAGCCAGACAAAGGTCAAGGAGGAAAAGTCGAGTTTGGGCAGGCATCAATAGAGTTCGTAAAATGGAGTTTCTTTATCAGAAGGATTGGTAACTGAGTCTTACCAGTAGCTTGTTAGGATGCTTAATGTCATCCCAAGCACCATTCCATTGCATAAACTGTCCACATGATGCAGAGATTTATTGATCAACACTTTGCACTGAACACCAGTTAACATCTCTGATTGCTGTAAGTGAAGCGAGGAAGCTAAAAGACCACGGTTCCTGCGTCAAATCTTCCTTAATTTATGACTCCACCAGAAGTAATGCATCCCCATTTCCTCTTCAGCAGTTCTGACAGGGTTAGATCATTATTCCTTCCCTCTTTGAAAGTGGCAAGCGCTATAGCATGTACAGAGGATGGGAATAATTGAGTAAGATGAAGTAACAGTCCAATTGTCTTATTAGCCGTTGTTAATCGTGAACTTGAAGTGGGACTGCTGTGCTCTGAATCTTGTCCATGAATTTTGAAGCAGCGTGAATGTCTTCATGTCTTGTTTTTTAGGAGCTGCTGATTGGCTCCTTAAAAATGTTTAGAAAAAAGATGCTAAACTAAGTTTGCTTTTTGGAAGGAGGCTCCATCGCACTCTACACAGTCCACTGCTGAACACTCAGTTCTTCCTAATGTTTTGGTGGGATCTCTTTTCCTGCCAATTTGAATCCATTGTTCCCTTGTGTCCTAGTCTTCAAAGCAGCAGAAAACACTCTTGCCTCCTCTTCATTACGGCATCCTTTCAGATATTTAAACATAGAATCATAGAATCAAAGAGTTGGAAGAGACCTCATGGGCCATCCAGTCCAACCCCCTGCCAAGAAGCAGGAATATTGCATTCAAATCACCCCTGACAAATGGCCATCCAGCCTCTGCTTAAAAGCTTCCAAAGAAGGAGCCTCCACCACACTCCGGGGCAGAGAGTTCCACTGCTGAACGGCTCTCACAGTCAGGAAGTTCTTCCTAATGTTCAGATGGAATCTCCTCTCTTGTAGTTTGAAGCCATTGTTCCGCGTCCTAGTCTCCAAGGAAGCAGAAAACAAGCTTGCTCCCTCCTCCCTGTGGCTTCCTCTCACATATTTATCCATGGCTATCATATCTCCTCTCAGCCTTCTCTTCTTCAGGCTAAACATGCCCAGTTCCCTAAGCCGCTCCTCATAGGGCTTGTTCTCCAGACCCTTGATCATTTTAGTCGCCCTCCTCTGGACATGTCTCTCATTTCCCCTCTCAGCCATCTCTTTGGGCTAAATATACCTAGCTGCCTCAGCCGGTCTTCATGGTCATGGGCGGCTCAACCCATTACGCAAAGTAAGCATTTGCAGTATAGTTGACTTTGCCCAGGGGCACTCTTGAGGTGCTCTTGGGGGAAAATAGACCTTGACATATGCAAGTTGTGGTTACTGGGATGTATAGTTCACCTACAATCAAAGAGCATTCTGAACTCCACCAGTGATGGAATTGAACCACTCGCAGTGTGAATTTACTTCAAGCAGAGTCACTTTTTGTATAAGCTACCTGGTATGATATAAGAGTCTAGAGTTGCTGAATTTATCAACTCCTGAGGAAGGGGATTGCTTTCCCCGAAACAGGGTACAAAAATACCCGGGCACCCCTGTTGAATGCCATTGGGACTTTTCTTTGAAGACTTATTTTGAGAAGCAGTGCTCCATTTTTCACTGGACTTGAGTTGGATCTTTTCCATGAAGATTGTTTTGAGAGTGGCGCTTCATCCTCATTATTGTCTTCAGTTTACACATAGCCTCATGACTCAATGCTTACTTTGTGTATATGACTTTTCTCATTGAATGTATCCCTGAAGCCTATATACAGTGGAATCCCTATCCAAACCCAGAACTGTTACGTTTGAGAGCGGTTGCTCCTTTTGATTTCTGTGTACCACTGAATTGAGCTATGTTCTGGGGATTTGGTAAATGGAATATTATATGTTTTCTTGATAATACACTTTGACATTACGCATAGATTGTTTTGTGTTTGTACTGATATCTTACAAGTACTCTGGGATATTGTGTAGTCCCTGTTCATGGTGTCCAGACCCTTTTGCTTGCCCTTCTCTGGACACCATGTCCATCTCCTTCTTGACTTGTGGTGCCCAGAACTGGACACAGGTTTATTCCAACTGAAGATATGAATTTCCACAATCTGGACACTGACTTAGGCAATCCCTCATTGTCTGAGTATGATAGCCTTCCAAGTGTAGTGTCTTGGTGGTGGATATGTAAGTGACTGTAAATCCCTATTCTTGGCCCACATGTTCTTTCACATTGAGGACATCAGTTTCCAGGTGGAAGGTGATCCCAGTCAGGGTTGTCTTGACATGCCTTCTGCTTGGCACGTTTCTCCCTTTTGCCCTCCATTCGTGCCTCTTTGAATTCTGCAGCACTGCTGGTCACAGCTGACCTCCAGTTAGAGCACTTAAGGGCCAGGGCTTCCCGGTTCTCGGTGTCCATGCCACAGTTTTTAAGGTTGGCTTTAATCCCATCTTTCAGTCTTTTTGCTGTTCACCAACATTATGGTTTCTATTCTTGAGTTTGGGGTATAGTAACTTCTCTGGGAGATGGTGATCGGACATTTTGACAACATGACCAGTCCAGTGGAGTTGATGGCGTAGGAGCATAGTTACTCCTGTTGACATAGCCTAGAATCACATTGATTTTTTAAGCTGTTCAGTTATGTTCAGCTTGTGGTGTACGAAGACCCCGAAATCCCTTTCACATGTACTGTTTTCATGTCTCAAAAAACATTTGTTAAAACGGTGCTGTATCTAAATGGCATTATATTTCCAAGAACCAACATTGTTTTGAAGTGCAAGGTCCTGATAACACGCAATAATCCCCAGAAGTTCTGGTAGACATTAGCTATGCAATCGGCATGGTTAGTTACGTAAACGGTGTGCTCCACTACCCCCACAGCTTCAAGCCAGAGTAATGTTTGGAGTAGTCATGCCAGCTCCTTGCCTAGAGGTAACTAATAAACAACTAAGGTGTAATTCCGAGTCTTGATTCAAGCCTACACAATTCTCCTGGGCTGACTTATAGTTTCTTTCTTGAAACATGCCTTCAGGAATAAAGTCTAGTGAATGGAAGTTAACAGAGTGATGCTGCAGCTAAAAAAGCCAACATGGTTCTAGGCTGCATCAATAAGAGTATTCTGTCAAGATTTAGAGAAGCCTTAGTCCCACTCTTTTGTGTTTTGGTCAGACATCACCTGGAATAATTGCCCTGTGTCCAGTTCTGGGCACCACTATTCCAGAAGGAGATGGACAAGCTGAAACATGTCCAAAGAAAGGCCACCAAAATAGTCAAAAGTCCAGACACTATGAGTCCCTCTAAGAAACTGCTTAGTTGGCTGGGAATGTTTAGCTTAGAGAAAAGGCTGACAAGGGATGTGATTGTCATGTTTACATATTTGAAAGGATGTCACATTGTTTTCTGCTGCTCTGGAAACTAGGACACAATGGAGCAGTGGATTCCATCTTGATGTTTGGAGCTGTTGGGCAGGAGAAAATGCTTCCTGGGAGTCTTGAGAAGTCTCATTCTCTGGAGATTTATAAACTGAGACTGGTGTCCCTTGGGGGGGGGGGTCTCTTCCGCCTAAGATTCTGTGACGTTTCTCATTGCCAGTCAAATAATGAAAGGATGTTCACCTAAATTTGGGGAGTCTGTGAAAAGTGGAAATCTATCTAAATAAAAATGTAATGTCCATTTGTGGGACTGACATAACTCAAAAACCACTGGATTAATTGACACCAAATTTGGACACTACACTCTTAACAGACCAACAAGTGACCCTCACTCATAAACCCCCCAAAAAAGCAGCAGAAAGAACTTAAAAATCCAAAAAAGCTAAATGACAATACAGATGCAGATGTCCAGCTTACTAACTGTGAAGCCCTTGCTCTGCGGAGAGCAGGGACGCACCTCTCTCAAGAGCTGCCTTCGAGCCCAACTCTTTTCTGGCCTACATCTAGAGGGAAGGAGGGAAAGAGGGAAAGAAGGAAGGAGGGAAGGAAAGAGGGAACAAAAGAAAAAAGCAGAGAAGGATGAAGAAAAGAAAGAGGTAGGGAAGGAAGGAAGGAAGGAGGGAAAGAGGGAGGGAAAGAAAAAGGGGGGTACGCAGGAAAGAGGTAGAGAAGGAAGAAAGGAGATAATGGGGGAGGGAAAGAAAAAGGGGTACGCAGGAAAGAGGGAGAGAAGGAAAGAAAAAAGAGAGGGAAGGAAGAAGAGAAGGAAAGAAAGAAAGAGGGAGGGGGAGAAGGAAGCAAAGAAAGAGAGAAAGAAAGATGGAAGGAAGGAGGTAGAGAAGGAAGAAAGGAGAGAAAGAAGAAGGGAAAGAAAAAAGGAGGTAGGGAAGGAAGGAAGGAAGGAAGGAAGGAAGGAAAGAGGGAGGGAAAGAAAAAGGGGGGTACGCAGGAAAGAGGAGAGAAGGAAGAAAGGAGATAATGGGGGAGGGAAAGAAAAGGGGTACGCAGGAAAGAGGGAGAGAAGGAAAGAAAAAAGAGAGGGAAGGAAGAAGAGAAGGAAAGAAAGAAAGAGGGAGGGGGAGAAGGAAGCAAAGAAAGAGAGAAAGAAAGATGGAAGGAAGGAAGGAGGTAGAGAAGGAAGAAAGGAGAGAAAGAAGAAGGGAAAGAAAAAAGGAGGGAGGGAGGGAGGGAGGGAAGGAAGGAAGGAAGGAAGGAAGGAGGTAGAGAAGGAAGAAAGGAGAGAAAGAAGAAGGGAAAGAAAGAAGGAGGGAGGGAAGGAAGGAAGGAAGGAAGGAAGGAAGGAAGGAAGGAAGGAAGGAAGGAAGGAAGGAAGGAAGGAAGGAAAGATGGAGAGAAAGAAAGATGTAGAGTAAGAGGGAGGGAAGGTTGGCCACACCCGTGTGTGGCAGTGGGTACAGCTAGTAGTAGAATAAACTGCTTGCTGTTAATAGTTTGGTGTCGTCTTCACAGATGTAGGTGTTCTGTGTGGCTTTTCACTCTCCCTTGTGCCATTCCTAGTGACTTAGGAGAGAATAAAAGGAGGCCCCATGTGAGAAGAAAGGTTCAACATCATGTCCCCAAACACTCTGCTGAGCTAATTGTTAAAACAGAAACTGCAAGGGGTTGTGTTGCGTGCAAGTTGAAACCTATTCTGAAACTGGGATGCTATACCTTTGCTGATGTATTAATTATGCCTTTCCTATTTTGGAGTAAGGAAGTGGGAGTGGGAATTTGGGTGCATGTTGCTTGTCACGGTAGTAACACCAGCTGAATGTTTATCTTTCGCACAACCATTAAAGATCCAGGAGCCCTCCCTTGTAATTCACCTGACAGCCTTATAGTGTAGGTTGGATTTGGAAATGTGTGTCTGAAGTGCGAGAAGCCAAGGAGCGCCTGCAGTGTTAATGAATCGCAATTAATTTCCAACATTACACCTTACTTGTTATCATATAATTGTTCCTCCTCCTTGATGTTTTCTAAGCAAAATGCCTTGATACCTGCAGGATATGCTACAGAAGACACGTGCTCCTTTTTATTGATCTGCTAGTAACTCATGCTCTCTTTTGGCATGCTCTGTAGTGCCAGCTAGTGGGAAGAGATAGCAATTTCAGCATTGCTGAAGGTACTTAGGAACTCCTCCAAGCTGACCAGTATCCTCTTTCGAGGTTGAAGATGAATAGAAGTACCTTCATAAAGATGGCAGGCCCTCATGCCATTTTTATGGCCATCTGTTAGGGGTACTTTGATTGTGCTTCTCCTATATGGCAGGGGGTTTGACTAGGTGGCCTATGTGGTCTTTTCTGACTCTATGATTCTGTGCTCAGCCTCTAAACTGAATGTATTCTTCAGCATCCCCTTTTATTTCTCTTTCTCTTCTTTAATTGCAGGCTCTCGATGGGAATGTATACGATCACCTTAAAGATTATATAATGGCATTCAGCAGGACTGAATTCGAAATATGCCAAGCTGTACAAAGCACATTCCAGTTTCTTTTGGAAACTTCCAGTCGGGTAAGTTTTTAAATAAAAAATGGCAATCTGGCATTCCAGCTTTTCTTGAGGGTATTCTGGCCACCAGGGGAGCTGTCACTTCACCGTCCACTTGTGACCCCGATGGAGTACTTCCTCATTCTTTTGCACGCTGCTGGAGATTTTTATGGCATTGTAAATTAGTTAAATTAGCCTCAACACATAAAGTGGCACTTTACCCGATTCCCTGGAACCCCTGGTGGCGCAGTGGGTTAAAGCCCTGTGCCGGCAGGACTGAAGACCGACTGGTCGCAGGTTCGAATCCGGGGAGAGGCGGATGAGCTCCCTCTATCAGCTCCAGCTCCTCATGCAGGGACATGAGAAAAGCCTCCCAAGGATGATAAAAACATCAAATCATCCGGGCGTCCCCTGGGCAACGTCCTCGCAGACGGCCAATTCTCTCACACCAGAAGTGACTTGCAGTTTCTCAAGTCACTCCTGACATGACCAAAACAAAAACAAAAACGATTCCCAAGCCCCCCATATTCTGGCTTTGCACTAACCTTGGCCCGGCCCTTTTTTAATTGCCTCTACCCATTTTTATTGCTCCTAACAAACAGGCACGAAGAACCAGCAGGATTATTTTTTAATATATATGTGTTGTTGTGATATATTTTTGTTTAAGTTGTTGTGATAATTTTATGCTTATATTGGATACTCTATGTTTTGGTGTCTGTTACTTGGAAACCACCCTGAGTCCCCTTGAGGAGATAGAGCAGTATATAAATAAAGTTATTATTATTATTATTATTATTATTATTATTATTATTTCCTAACTTGACATATGCAACTGTCTTTCGGGGTGCATAGGTCAACAGCAAGCTAGACAAATGGTTGGGAGCTTACTCCGACTTAGGCGGGCTTCGAACGCATGACCTTTCGGTCAGTAGTGATTTTAATGCAGCTGACTCTCAACCAGCTGCACCACATCCGTGCTTTCAACATAAAGTTTAATAATTTGATGTCATATGTTTAATTAAACAGAATCAAACTCAACTCAGTATGTAGTATATGGACATTAAAACACATATTAATCAATGTGTTTCGTGTCATTGATACATCAGCTGTATGGGTTTCTAAGATTGATGCTTTCTAGGAAAATTCTGCAAAATGTTCAGACGCATTCTATCCTGAAAGACTTTGAGCACCGTTATTGTGAAAATCACCCACCTTAACAGTTGCAGCACACTTTTGTCTTTGTTAAACATTCCTATTAACTTGTTTATTGTCTCTTTCAGGTAGTGCGAGATTACAATTTCCAGCTGTTCTTACAAGAGAACACGGTATTTCACAAACCCCAGTCCTTCCAATTCCAACCGTGTGACAGCGACACTGTAAGGATATTTCTTTTAAAAATCAATAATTTTATTATCTTAGGTAATTATTTTGGTGATTTGAAAGGGCCACAATCCTGAAAAGCCATTTGGGAGATAGAACAAGGTTGATACTCAAAGGAATTGCTTGTGTATTCTTATATAGTCATGCATGCGGAGTGCTATTCTGATTTGGATAACCTTCTATACCCTCCTGGGCTCTCTTCAGCAGACACAAATTGATGGATTTAGATGATTTATGTCAATTTTCAACCTGTTCTAATCAAGTGGGCTTAAGTGTACACCTAATCCTGCCCCCAAGAGTAAGAAAACCTTTAAAGAGGAGGAGATATTCTAGCCATTTAGATCCTACAACCTTGTCCTCGCGGTACACATTCTCTATTGCATATTTGGACACAAATGGGGAAGTGCAGTCTATGAGCTGAATGTTTTCATTGCTCAGAAATATCCCCATAGCTCATCTTTGGGGGGAGG
The DNA here is from genome assembly GCF_037176765.1 of Anolis sagrei. Lineage (NCBI taxonomy): Eukaryota > Metazoa > Chordata > Lepidosauria > Squamata > Anolidae > Anolis > Anolis sagrei. Next base: position 7,192,704 of record NC_090023.1, read on the forward strand.
TTTCATCATATTTCTTCTTAATTGGCATGTAATAGGATCCCCTGGTGGCGCAGCAGGTTAAACTGCTGAAATTGCTGATTCGAATCCAGGAAATCGCAGGTTCGAATCCAGGGAGCAGGGTAAACTCCCGCTGTTAGCCCCACCTTTCGCCAACATAGCAGTTTGAAAAAATACAAATGTGAGTAGATCCATAGGTACTGCTCCGGCATAGAGGTAACGGCACTCCATGCAGTCATGCCAGCCACATGACCTTGGAGGTGACTACGGACGACGCTGGTTCTTCAGCTTCCGACACGACTAGACTTAATGTCAAGGGGAAGACCTTTACCTTTTTTAAAATCAGCAATAAAAATATGGGTTTTTTTTAAAACAATCAGGGACATCAAATCACCTCTCAAAGAAAGATTCCCCCAGGCACTTCCAAGCCATTAAATGCTAATCAAGGTGGTCAGTTGAAACATTCACACCTCGCTCCAGCAGACAAGAGTCCTTTGTCCCACCCTGGTTTTTCCACAGATATATAAACCCATTTTCCTACTTCCAACAGACCTCACTACCTCTGAGGATGCTTGCCATAGATGCAGGCGAAACGTCAGGAGAGAATGCCTCTAGAACATGGCCATATAGCCCGGAAAACCTACAACAACCCAAAAATATGGTTAATCTCCTGATTATTAACTAAGGATTCGTCCAGCCAGCAACCAGCCAGACTTTGAAGCTGCAAGGCCTTTAAATGCTAATCAAGGTGGCCAATTGCAAAATTCACACTTGCTTCAAGCAGACAAGAGTTTTTTTCTCCCACCCTGGACATTATTCCACAGATATATAAACCTCACCTGCCTAGTTTCCAACAGACCTCACAGCTTCTGAGGATGCCTGCCATAGATGTGGGCAAAATGTCAGGAGAGAATGCTTCTGGAACATGGTCATACAGCCAGGAAAACTCACAGCAACCCAGAGCTTCCAGCAATGAAAGCCTTCCACAACACAATATCCTAATCCCTTAGGTCCCAAAATGTTTGAAATGTGTACCCAAATATTTGTAGGGTTCAATGGCTATAACTCACTCTAAAAATAGCAATTTTTCTGTGTTTCTTCTGAACCTATGAATAGAGGGCAGTAATTTAAAATAAATGCAGGTTTCCAATGAGACCTCTTTCCTGCAGCTGTCTGGTAAACTGTCCCTTGCGCAAGTTTTGTCCCATTACCTGGGTGGCTGTATTTGGGGAAAGGCAGATAAGACTTGGGCCTGCTTACTAGGAACAACAAACCTGCCCTTTAAATTCAAATGTTATGTTCTGAACCCGTTCTTCCTCAAGAGATAAGAAACTTCTAAGTCTCCCGGCAAACTGTTTACATCAAGTCCAAGGGCATCTAAAAGGCAGCAGGCTAGATTTTCCTTGACTAACCATATTTGTCTAACTGTGTTTGCCTTGCAATTCTAACTGTGTTGTATGTGTGTGTGTGTGTATCTGTGTGTGTGTGTGTTTTGTCCTTGTGCAACCTTTGATATTTAGAGTTTTAGTGCCGTTCAGCTGGTGGATATTGAGCCTTCACCTGTCAGTGCTCTGAGAATGACCTTAGTGGAGGTATATGGCAGCGTCTGCTATCACCATTTAATCTGTTTTGTGGGTTTGCCTATGTGCATGCGGAATAGGGGCTTCTCTGCATAAGTGACATATGAATGCATAACATGCTGTCCCAAAGGCATCAAAACTCCGGGATTCCTTCTTCAGCTTACAAACCAAACAGCACTTTGTTAGTAATAATCCAGGATTTGAAATGAAGCAAAGTGCAAAAACATCCAAATGGCTTCATTTCACCTACTTGCAAAACATTTTACCATGTCTCCCCATTACCTCGGCATTTCTAGCAGCTATTCTAGCTGAACGCAGTCTATGCTGTTTCCTTTCGCCTTTCCAGAAATGTGAGCACTTGCAAGACTTCATCCCCTGATTCCAATTCCTCCTCTAATTCCTGAACATTTTTCTGCTCCAGTTCCTCTTCTAAAGATGAGGAATCCCTAACATCTGGGTACAGTGTCTGAAGACCTTGGCCTGCACTTAAAAACAATCAGCCCTGACAAAATCACCATCTGTCATCTGCAAATGGCCACCCAACTCGGATCTGCACACATTATTCGCCAATACATCACACAGTCTTAGACCTCACAACTTCTGAGGATGCTTGCCATAGATGCAGGTAAAACGTCAGTTGAGAATACTTCTAGAGCATGGCCACATAAGTTCTTGTGGGGTTTTTTCAGGCTATATGGCCATGTTCTAGAAGCATTTCTCCTGACGTTTCGCCTGCATCTATGGCAAGCATCCTCAGAGGTGAGGTCTGTTGGAACTGGGAAAAAGGGTTTATATATCTGTGGAATGACCAGACAAAGGACTTTTGTCAGTTGGGCTAGGTGTGAATATTTCAACTGACCACCTTGATTAGCATACAATGGCTGACTGTGCCTGGAGCAAACTCTTCTTGAAAGGTGATTAGATGTCCCTGCCTGTTTCCTCTCTGCTGTTTTTGCTGTTGCAATTTTAGAATTGTCTCACCCTGGTCATTCCACAGATATATAAACCCTTTTTCCCAGTTCCAACAGACCTCAGCTCTGAGGATGCTTGCCATAGATGCAGGCGAAACGTCAAGAGAAATGCCTCTAGAACATGGCCCTATAGCCCGAAAAAACCCACAAGAACTTAGTGATTCCAGCCATGAAAGCCTTCGACATGGCCACATAGCCCGAAAAACCTACAACAACCCATTGATTCCGGCCATGAAAGTGTCTGTCATGAGATAGAATACAAAAGCCAGCATAGCGTATGTGTATTAATCTTGTTGTGTATCAAATTATTACTATTATTATCTTACTGACACAAAAACACAGCATGTCACAGCAAACAAGATATATATGCTGGATTTCGTATCACAAGTCGAACATTTCCCAAGCATCTAGAACAGTGTGATATATAAACCCACTTTCCTAGTTCCAACAGACCTCACTACCTCTGAGGATGCTTGCCATAGATGCAGGTGAAATGTCAGGAGAGAATGCCTCTAGACCATGGCCATATAGCCCGAAAAAACCTACAACAACCCTGTGTGATGTATTATTATTATTATTATTATTATTATTATTATTATTATTATTATTGTTTGAAACACAACAAGATGAGTCCACAGCAGAAAGGGTTACTCTGCTGGCTGTTGTATTGGATCACATATTGGACACTTCCTTGTTGCTGTTGCTGCTGCTGTTGTTGTTATTATTATTATTATTTGAAACACAACAAGATGAGTCCACAGCAAACAAGATCACTCTACTGGCTGTTATATTGGATCACACAGCAGACAATTCCCAAGTGTTTAGGACTGTGTGATGTATCGGCGAATAATGCGTGCAGATCCCAGTAAGGTGGCCTTTTGCAGCTGACAGATGGTAATTTTGTCAGTGCCAATCATGTTTAAATGCAGGCCAAGGTCTTTAGGCACTGCACTCAGTGGACCAATCACCACTGGGACCACCTTATTAGCTTGTGCCAGAGTCTTTGCAGTTCGATCTTTAAATCCTCATATCATGTCAGCTTTTCTAGTTGTTCTTCTTCAATCCTGTTGTCACCAGGTATTGCGACATTGACAATCCATACTTTGTTTTTTAACACGATCGTGAAGTCAGGAGTATTGTGCTCCAAAACACTCTCCGTCTGAATCCGGAAGTCCCAGAGAATGTGTTCATTCTCTAACTTTTTCTGGCTTGTGATCCCACCAGTTCTTTGTTGCAGAAAAATGGTATTTGTGGTACAAGTTCTAAAGAATCATCTGAGCAAGGGTGTTGTGCCTCTGCTTGTAGTCTGTCTGCACAATCTTCTTGCAGCAGCTGAGGATGTGATGCAAGAAGATCACACAGACAGACTACAAGCAGAGGCATAACACCGTTGCTCAGATGATGATGATGATGATGATGATGATGATGATGATGATTATTATTATTATTATTATTTGGGGGCCATTCTGTATTTTGGCTTTCATTCCTGAACCTCACCTCAACATTAGACCAGCCTTCTTTCAGCTAATTGCAATGGTTTTCAACCTGTGGGTCCCCAAGTGTTTTGACCTACAACTCCCAGAAATCCCAGCCAGTTTACCAGATGTTTGGATTTCTGGGAGTTCAAGGCCAAAACATCTGGGGACCCACAGGTTGAGAACCACTGCCTTATCATAACGCAAATGGCTCAAAATTGGATCAAAGAAACAGGTAGTGAAAGGCTTCGTGTCTTTCATCCGATTTATCTGTCACTTCTTTTTAAAACTCTTTTTTTGCTTGGATGTGAAATTTCATCCCAGCCATTATTCTTTCCTGGGGAACAGTTCAAAAGCAGGGATTCTTTACTTCTGGTGCGCTTCTGAAGCCATTAACAACCTTCTGTCTAAGAAGCAGGGAATGCCAATTCTACAACTGTTATGCATTTTAGTCGCTTCATTTTCATTTTGTGTTAGCGCTGTTCAGAGTAAGTAGCTTTCTGTATTTTCATGAAATGTGCATGATTTCCCTTTCGTTGGGCAGGCCGTGTAATGAATATCGAGGAAACATATTGCGGAATAATCTGCTGACTTGAATTAAAATGAAAACATCACTTTTTTCCCTGGCAAAATATAGACTGAACAAATAGCTCTCGTAACTAGAACTAACCTCGCTCTTTTTATACATCTCGCTGTGAGTTTGGGGGCAGAGGGTTCAGTTTGATCCTTACACAGATTAAGATGTTCAGTCACATTCTCTTTTTATTTCACTTGGAATAACTGAGCATGTTTTCAAGGTGAAAGCGAGAAGCCAGATGTCTCTTGGGAGGTTTCATGAAGCCAGTGGGCCAGACAGGGTTTGTGGCTTCATTAGCTCTGTGGCTGCTTCGGCCAAAGGCAGCAAAACGTCCTCATCGATGTATTATGGGGAAAGGACAGGAGTCAAAGTCATGCAACTCTATCCTACAAGCAGGAAGCTCCTTTGCGCAGTAGCTTCCGCTCCAGCCCAATGTTGAATGTAGGACAGAAAGTGTGAGATTGCAATATGCAGCCCTTCTTGACTTGCTGGGGTTTTCAAGTCACTTTCCACAAGGAGTGATAAGCCCTTATAGATAAGCTGGTCATGGAAAGTCCAGAGGCATTTTGGATTTCCAGATTAGGGATAATAAGCATGCACTAGAATGCATGAGTCTGTGTCTTGAAGACACCATTCCTTTCATATTCTGATCTGTTATGACCACACACCTGGCTTGACAACAGTACATGTGAAAAGATGGCTTCAGACTACAGGGAAGGAGATGCCACCTGAACATTAGGAAGAACTTCCTAACTATGAAAGCTGTTCAGCAGTGGAACTCTCTGTCCTGGAGTGTGGTGGAGGCTCCGTCTTTGGAGGTTTTTAAACAGAGGCTGGATGGCCATCTGTTTCGAGTCCAGATCTTTTACCTCATTGATCTAGTAGTCACTCCAAAACCTTCCAATCTCATAGATCTAGTAGTCACTCCAAAACCTTCCAATCTCATGGATCTAGTAGATACTCCAAAACCTTCCAATCTCATAGATCTAGTAGTCACTCCAAAACCTTCCATTGATCTAGTAGTCACTCCAAAACCTTCCAATCTCATAGATCTAGTAGTCACTCCAAAACCTTCCAATCTCATGGATCTAGTAGTCACTCCAAAACCTTCCAATCTCATAGATCTAGTAGTCACTCCAAAACCTTCCAATCTCATGGATCTAGTAGATACTCCAAAACCTTCCAATCTCATAGATCTAGTAGTCACTCCAAAACCTTCCAATCTCATGGATCTAGTAGTCACTCCAAAACCTTCCAATCTCATGGATCTAGTAGTCACTCCAAAACCTTCCAATCTCATAGATCTAGTAGATACTCCAAAACATTCCAATCTCATAGATCTAGTAGACACTCCAAAACCTTCCAAACTCATAGATCTAGTAGACACTCCAAAACCTTCCAATCTCATAGGTCTAGTAGACACTCCAAACCCTTCCAAACTCATAGATCTAGTAGACACTCCAAAACCTTCCAATCTCATAGATCTAGTAGACACTCCAAAACCTTCCAATCCCATAGGTCTAGTAGACACTCCAAAACCTTCCAATCCCATAGGTCTAGTAGACACTCCAAAACCTTCCAATCCCATAGGTCTAGTAGACACTCCAAAACCTTCCAATCCCATAGGTCTAGTAGACACTCCAAAACCTTCCAAACTCATAGATCTAGTAGACACTCCAAAACCTTCCAATCACATAGATGTAGTAGACACTCCAAAACCTTCCAATTTCTGAGATCTAGGAGACGCTCCAAAACCTTCCGGTCTCATCGATCTAGTAGACACTCCAAAACCTTCCAATCTCATAGATCTAGTAGTCACTCCAAATCCTTTCAATCTAAAAACATCATTATCAGCCAATAGTCGCATCCAGTCCAATTTCACATGCGAGGTGCTTTCATGCCTTCTGTCGAAAGGTCTGGTCCCAAAACCATGATTTCAATTTTTTCCTAAACAAAAGGAGGGATGATGCTGACCTAATCTCGCTGGGGAGCGAGTTCCACAGATGGGGGGTCACCACCGAGAAGGCCCTGTCCCTCGTCCCCGCCAAACACGTTTGTTTTTTTTTTTTAAGATAATTTTTATTAAAGTTTTTAACTAATACAACGAAAGAGTGAGAACATTAAAAGAAGATAGAACAGTAGGAAAAAAGAAGGATATATAAGGTGAAACAGTGCAGCATAAAAATAAAAAAAATAAAAAAAAGGCAAAAAAGAATATACAAAAAAAGAATACAAAAATCTATATAAAAAAAGGAAAAACAAAATCTAAAAAAAAGGTTTGACTTCCATCTCTTCGTCAGGTGTTATATTACCAATAATGTTTCTGTTGTATTTCTAAGCTCTGTCTCTTTTTTACTTTTTCTCTTCTTCCTCGTACTTATCAAAAATTGTCCAGTCTGTCCTCTTTATCGGGTTTCCGGTATTTTTTTTCAAATAAAAGGTCAACTCGTCCATCTCCCTTATTTCTCTGATTTTCCCTAACCAATCCTCCTTGGTAGGGATATTGTCCTGTTTCCAAACTTTGGCTAATTCAATTCTCGCTGCCGTTGTCATATAAGTAAAAAGTTTATCCTCATTCTCTTGTAGTTGTAATTCAGAGTCAGTAAAGCCCAGTAAGTAATACTCCGGTTTCTTCTTAAAAATTCTTTTTAACATTTTTTGTAGCTCTTCATGAATCATAGACCAATATTTCACTATTTCTTTACAAGTCCACCACATATGATAAAAGGTACCTATCTGCTGGCAACCTTTCCAACATTTGTCCGAAGAGTCTTTGTTTATCAAAGATAATTTCTTAGGGGTGGTGTACCATCTGTGGAACATTTTTATCCAGTTTTCCTTTAGGTCAGTTGCATATACATATTTTAATTTCTTGTTCCACATCTGTTCCCACTCTTTAAATTGGATAGATCTTCTTATGTTTTGTGCCCACTTTATCATACATGGTTTAACTTGCTCAGTCTCCGTTAACCACGTCAGAAGCATATTATAAATGACCGAGATTACTTTTTTCCTTGCCTTTAAAATTTTATCCCACATCGAGCCTTCCCAGGCAAAGCCTATTTTATTATCTTGTTTAATATAGTCTTTCATTTGTAAGTAATGTAACCATGTCATATTCTTATTTTTCTCCTTCAAGTGTTCATAAGACTTAATCTCCCCTGTATTCTCTTTTAAAATATCCTTGTACGTTGGCCACGCTCTCCAGCCTAATAGTCTTCTTTGATGTGCCTCCATTGGTGAGACCCAAAGTGGCGTTTTGTTATAAAAAAGATTTTTATATTTTAACCACACTCTCAACAGAGACGCTCTAACGAAGTGATTCCCAAAATTCTTTTCCTTTTTCTCTCTTTCGTACCACGTGTAGGCATGCCAGCCCACCCGTAGATCATGGCCTTCTAAGTTCAAACATTTTTCATTTTCTAATAACATCCAGTCTCTTATCCATAAGAGAGCACTTGAGTCATGATATGCTTTTAGGTCTGGGAAACCTAATCCTCCTCTTGTTTTTTTATCAATTAAGTTCACATACCTAATTCTAGGTCTTTTTCCGTCCCATACGAATTTCAGGAGTTCTTTATTCCAATTTTTAAAAGCTATTTGACTTCTGATTACTGGAATATTTTGAAATAAGAATAATAGCTTCGGTAATACCGTCATTTTAATTAATGCAATCCTTCCTAATAAGGATATCTTCAATGATTTCCAATTTTTAAGATCTTTCTTTATTTTGTTCCAGGTCGATTCATAATTATTTTTCAACAATTGGCTATTCTTTGCTGATATCCAAATTCCTAAATATTTGATTTTTTTAACAATTTCCATTCCTGTAGTTAATGCAATTTTCTCCTGATTTTCTTTCTTTACATTTTTTGTTAAGATCTTTGTTTTCCCTTTATTCACCTTGAAGCCTGCCACTTTTCCATATTCATGCAATTTATTTATCCAAATCTGAAGATTATTTATAGGATCTTCCACAATTCCTAACAGGTCGTCCGCAAAGGCTTTAATCTTGTATTCATATTTCCCAATTTTGACTCCCTTAACATTTGTATCTTCTCTTATTTTCCTCATCAGCGGCTCCAAGGCCATAATAAAAATCAAGGGAGATAGCGGACAGCCTTGTCTTGTACCTTTCGTAATTACAAATTCCTCAGTTTGTTGACCATTTATTCGTATTTTCCCGCCAAAAACGTTTGTGAAGCTGGCAGGGCCAAGAGCAGGGCCTCCCTAGACGATCTTAAACTACGGGGTGGAACGTAGAGGGAGTTACATTCAGACAAGTAAGCTGGGCCGGAACCATATAGGGTTTTATAGGCCAAGATCAGCATAAAGCTGTTAGCAGACAGGATGAACCTTAATCAGTTTTCCCCGCACCCCAATTTGCCGTTTACAAAGATCCTCTTATTATGCCCAGAAATGCATATCTAAGCATATTTGCAAGAGCATGGTAAATATATAGGAGGAAATCCACTCGCTTTTTTATGTTTCCTGCTTGGAAACGAAGGCCCCTTCCTCCAGCGGCATGTGATCCTGTGAGAAAATGCAATAAACAATAAAATCGGTTGCCAAAATAATGGCCCTAAAGGGTTCAGAGAAAAAGACTGAAGCAGTTCTTTCCTGTTTTTGTCCATTTGCTGCCTGTGATATTAGATTATCTTTTGTACACATTGAGGGAGAGGGTTATTAGGGTATGTTGAACATAGCCCCATTATATAGCGTGGTGTAGTAAAATGGCACTCTTTTGGAATTTGCTTTTGAGTATTCCCATGCCGGGTTGTTGTAGGTTTTTCGGGCTATATAGCCATGCTCTAGAAGCATTCTCTTCTGACGTTTCGCCTTCATCTATGACAAGCATCCTCAGAGGTTGTGAGACCTCGCAACCTCTGGGGATGCTTGCCATAGATGCAGGTGAAACATCAGGAGAGAATGCTTCTAGAGCATGGACACATAGCCCAAAAAACCTACAACATCCCAGTGATTCCAGCCATGAAAGCCTTCGACTATATATTCCCAAGCTGCAGATCCATCAAGGACATTAAGATCTTCCGGGGAGGCCCTGCTCGTTATCCCCCCCCCCCCATCATTGCAATCGTGTTTGGTGGGAACAAGGGACAGGGCCTTTTCTGTGGTGGCCCCTCAGCTGTGGAATTCGCTCTCAAGTGAAATTAGATCTGCTCCATCTCTCCTGACCTTATGGAAACAAGTGAAATCCTGGCTATGAGCACAATTCAAAGTGCTGGCTTTGGCCTATAAAGCCCTGAACAGTTCTGGCCCAGTTTACTTGTCCGAACATATCTCCCGCTACGATCCACCTAGGACCATAAGATCATCTGGAGAGGCCCTGCTCGTTTTCCCCCCATCATTGCAATCGCGTTTGGTGGGGACAAGGGACAGGACCTTTTCTGTGGTGGCCCCTCGGCTGTGGAACTCCCTCCCAAGCGAAATTAGACCTGCTCCATCCCTCCTGACCTTTTGGAAACAAGTGAAATCCTTGCTATGGAATCACGCCTTTGCAGACTAGGCTGACCTGCTGGCAAAGCGACGGCTTTAATGGATTTGACGGACTGCTTTTAGGACGATGACTTAAATCGGCGACTGTTTGAATGTTTTTATACTGTTTTTATATTGTTTTTATTTAAATTGTGTATTTATGCTTTTGGTTGTGGGCACCATGGTGTGCCAGTTGTTAGCTGCCCTGAGTCCTTCTGCGGAGGCCAAGATAGGACGGGATTGTTGATGTTGTTCATTCGTTCAGTCGTTTCCGACTCGTGACTTCATGGACCAGTCCACGCCAGAGCTCCCTGTCGGTCGTCACCACCCCCAGCTCCTTCAGAGTCAAGCCAGTCACTTCAAGGATCCCATCCCTCCATCTTGCCCTTGGTCGGCCCCTCTTCCTTTTTCCTTCCATTTCCCCAGCATCATTCTCTTCTCTAAGCTCTCCTGTCTTCTCATGATGTGGCCAAAGGACTTCATCTTTGCCTCTACTATCCTTACCTCCAATGAGCAGTTGGGCTTTATTTCTTGAATTATGGGCTGGTTGGATCTTCTTGCAAGGCACTCTCAGGACTTTCATGACTTCATGACTTCATGGACCAGTCCACACCAGAGCTCCCTGTCGGTCGTCACCACCCCCAGCTCCTTCAAGGTCAATCCAGTCCCTTCAAGGATACCATCCATCCATCAAGTAGTGAGCATTTCGACGATAGGACGGAATACAAATGCCCATAGAATCATAGAATCAAAGAGTTGGAAGAGACCTCATGGGCCATCCAGTCCAACCCCATTCTGCCAAGAAGCAGGAATATTGCATTCAAATCACCCCTGACAGATGGCCATCCAGCCCCTGCTTAAAAGCTTCCAAAGAAGGAGCCTCCACCACACTCCGGGGCAGTGAGTTCCACCGCTGAACGGTTCTCACAGTCAGGAAGTTCTTCCTCCAAAATAAATAAATAAATAAATAAATAAAATCTCTGGGTTGAGAATCCGTAGATATGGAGGACCATCTGTATTTAAGATTACAGGGGCAGGTTCCTAATTGGGAGCTCATCAATTAGTTACGCTAGGATGACCGAGGCAGTGAAAGGAAAGAGCAATGGCTTCCTTCTGCTTAGAGTGAGCATCAGGGAGAAATGGCAGAAGTTCAGCAATTAACCTCCCTTGTCAGGTATTGCTCCAGCTGGCCGTGATAACATATTTCATTAGCTACCATGGTCGGCTTGCGATTTGAGTTGCTGGACCTCCTGACAAATACTTAAAGCTCTATTTGTGATGCCAAGATTATTATTTTTTTAAATGGCATCACATAACGATGTGAGGCAAATAGAAAAAAAAGTGTGCATATCACTTGAGAATTACATCGATTAGACTACAAAGCATGCAGAACAATTGCATAATAATTACAGCGCCTCTAGCTCAACAAACCCAAGGAGGTTTGGGCTTGAGTTTCAGAAACATGGTCCTAATCTCATTCAGCAGTTTGTGATGAGGCATGGCGTGGGTGTGCACACACTCCCTGTGCTAAGAAGGAGAAGTCAGAGGTTTTTCTGGGCATGTTCCAACCCATGGACACACTTAAAATTGCTTTTGAGAGTGCTCTTTGAATAGTCCCCTTCAGCATTTAGACAAGAGCACTGGCCCTTGCAAACTGCCTCTCTGATTGGCGCATGCTTAATGCACTTATGACAGAGGGGAAGTGAATAGTTGAAGGTTGTTTCCCAGGGCATAGCTTCATCGGCAGAGAAATTCCCCACCTGAGATACTTTTACCGGCTTTCTATACCTGCTTTCTCTTTTGGTTGTGTAATGCAATGCCTCTCAGGCTGTCAGATCTGAGCAGCCCACAATTATTATTTTCCAGCAGCCAATGGTCCAGGAGACCAGTGTCATGGCAGGTATTGATATAGCACCTCAGAGCACATTAATGCAGGCTAGCACAGAAGCTGTACCTCCAAGAGAAAGAAGGTTCCTTGCAAAGAAGAAGATTGCTTGTGCTGCAAAGCTATTAATCCAAGGACAAAAATGGGCTACATTTTTAGTTAAGAACAAGTCCTAGCTCCAGCAGATAAGAGTCCTTTGTCCCACCCTGGTCACTCCACAGATATATAAACCCTTTTTCCTAGTTCCAACAGACCTCACTACCTCTGAGGATGCTTGCCATAGATGCAGGCGAAACGTCAAGAGAGAATGCCTCTAGAACATGGCCATATAGCCCGAAAAAACCTACAACAACCCAATTTCATTTCTCTTATATCCATGAGAAGTTGAAGTTGGTAGCATGGAGACCCATACATCTAAGAAAGTAGACTAAGTCTCTGACAGGATGTCACATTGGGGAAGAAGCAAGCTTTTTTTCTGCAACTCTGGAAACGAAGACACAGAGCAATGGATTCAAATTATTATTATTATTATTTACTTTATTTGTATACCGCTCTTCTCAGCCCTTGGGCAACTCAGAGCGGTTTACAACAGTTTAGGTATACAGGATACAAAATCATTATGCATTTAAAATACAGAAGCATCACAAGTTATTAACATCATTAACATAAGCATCAAAACATCAATACATCACTATAACAAATCCATCCGGTCTAGTCGGTGAAATCAGAATCCAAAACTCGTTGTCCGTTATTCCGTGTTCCGTGTTCAGTTAATCAATCACATTGCTTAGTCGAATGCCTGTTCAAACATCCAGGTCTTTACTTTCCTCCGGAATGCCAGCAAGGAAGGGGCCGATCTAATATCTGCAGGAAGGGCGTTCCACAGCCGAGGGGCCACCACTGAGAAGGCCCTGTCTCTCGTCCCCGCCAGGCGTGCTTGTGAGGCCGGCGGGATCGAGAGCAGGGCCTCCCCGGACGATCTTAATGTCCTAACTGGTTCATAGGAGGAGATGCGTTCGGACAGGTAGGTCGGGCCGGAACCGTTTAGGGCTTTAAAGGCTAAAACCAGCACTTTGAATTGTGCCCGGTAGCAAATTGGCAGCCAGTGGAGCTGGTGCAGCAGAGGAGTGGTATGCTCCCTGGGTGCTGCTCCTGTTAGCAACCTGGCTGCCGATCGTTGGACCACTTGAAGCTTCCGAGCAGTCTTCAGAGGCAACTCCACGTAGAGAGCGTTGCAGTAGTCTAAACGGGATGTGACTAGAGCGTGGACTACCGTGGCCAGGTCAGGCTTCCCAAGGTACGGGCGCAGCTGGCGCACTAGTTTTAATTGTGCGAATGCTCCCCTGGTCACCTCTAACAAAGAAGATTTGGCAGACAAAGAAGATTTCTCCTAAACATTAGCAAGAACTGATAAGAGAGGCTTGGCAGTGGAAATGCCATCTAGGAATCTCCTTTGGAGGTTTTTAAGCAGAGGCTGGATGGTCTTCTATTGGAAGTGCTTTGATTGTGTGTTCCTGGGTTGGACTGGATGGCGGTTGGGGTTTCTTCTGACTCTATGATTCTAGGAAAGCTTATCATACCAACTTGGCTCTCTTTGTTAGTCTTGAAAGAACTCCAAGATCCCTTTGCACACTAACACAGCTATGTCTTTGATTCCATGAGAAGTGTTTTATGAGAGTTATGGACGTTTTATAAGAGAGATGGGCCAAAACTAACAAAATGAAGTTCAACATTGACAAATGCAAGATACTGCACTTAGGCAGAAAAAACGAAATGCAAAGTGACAGAATGGGGGGAAAAGATCTTGGAGTCCTCATGGACAACAAGTTAAACATGAGCCAACAATGTGATGCGGCAGCAAAAAAAGCCAATGGGATTTTGGCCTGCATCAATAGGAGAATAATAATAATAATAATAATAATAATAATAATAATAATAATTTATACCCTGCTACCATCTCCCCAAAGGACTCAGTGTGGCTTACATGAGGCCGAGCCCACAATACAACAATACAAGCAGTAACAATAACAATACATGCAATTAAAATAAATCACATAGACAATAACATAAGCATTGACAATAGTAAAAAACACTTTAAAATCTATGGCTGGGCCAAATGTAATTAAACATTTAAAATGATGCTGGTATCTAGATCCAGGGAAGTCATGCTACCCATGCTCTATTCTGCTCTGGTTAGACCACACCTGGAATATTGTGTCCAGTTCTGAGCACCACAATTTAAGAGAGACATTGACAAGCTGGATGTGTCCAGAGGAGGACGACTAAAATGATCAACGGTCTGGAGAACAAGCCCTATGAGGAGCAGCTTAAAGAGCTGGGCATGTTTAGCCTGAAGAAGAGAAGGCTGAAAGGAGACATGATAGCCATGTATAAATATGTGAGAGGAAGTCATAGGGAGGAGGGAGCAAGCTTGTTTTCTGCTGCCCTCGAGACTAGGACGCAATGGAACAAGGGCTTCTAACTATAGTAAAGGAGATTCCACCAAACATGAGGAAGAACTTCCTGACTGTGAAAGCAGCAGTTGAACTTTCTGCTCTATAGTGTGGCAAAGGCTCCTTCTTTGGAGGCTTTTAAGCAGAGGCTGGATGGCCATCTTTTGGGGGTGCTTTGAATGCAATTTTCCTTCTTCTTGGCTGAATGGGCTTTGACTGGATGTCCCATGAAGTCTCTTCCAGCTCTGTGATTCTATGATTCTATGGGGAAATGGCTTAGCTTGGAAGGGATCAATGCAGTTGGAGCTTTTCCAAAGCCAACTGGACAGTTGAGCTCCATCTTGGTTGGTACCTTGACCTAAAGGTCAGTCATGATGCTGCTGCCCCCTTGTGTCTTCCAAGCAGGGAGAAAGAAGAAAAGAACAAAGGCAAGGTGGAGACTCCTTCTATGGGGGCTTTTAAACAGAGGTTGGATGGCCATCTGTTAGGTGTGCTTTGATTGCGATTGTCCTGCTTCTTGGCAGAATGGGGTTGGATGGCGCACAAGGTCTCTTCCAACTCTGGGATTCTACGATTCTAGGTAAAATACAATCTAAATTCCTAAACTGTGGTCTTCCAGGTGTTTTGGACTTCAGCTCCCAGATGCTCCAACCAGATTGTCCAATAGTTGGGAATTCTGGGAGCTGAATTCTAGGACACTAGAAGAACCAAATTTTGGGAACTACAGATACAAACATTCATATGTGTTTCAGTCAGGAATTTTAGATAAGTCCTAGGTCTGAAATGATTGAAGTCCCCTAAATCTAAGTCTTTGAGAAACATGGTAGAAAATGGCATTCCCCTACTCTTTTGGGTTTCACGGAACCCCTGGAAAGATGTTGAATAGATAAGGAGCAAAATACTCCTATTAACAAAGCTGGTATTTGTATGAGGACATGAGTCACTTCATTCTTTGGGACCAACGGGGCTGTGAGCACCCCCATTTACAAAGGGACTTTTCCCCAGACAATCGAAGAGCCTGTAGATGTGTGCCAAGTCTCTTTCAAAGATGCTTCTCTCCTCTCCCCCCTTTTGCCTCAGCCCTGGGGATGTTTTAACAAGAACCCTTCTTTTGCCTCTATTTAAACGTCAGCGCCTTGCCTGGGAGAAGTGGCCGCTTCTAAGACAGCTGCTGTGATAGTTGGCTTGTCTACACAGAGCAAGCAATTGTCGGTCGCCTTTGTGCAAGTTTTCACTCTGTGCCATTTAATGGAAGAATACATTATCCCACCGTGTCTTTAAAGGGGTTTAAGTAACAGCAAGTGTCCAAAAACTTTTTTTATATAAAGCTAAGCCATGCCAAAAAAAAAGAATAGATTCAAAATGAGAAGGAACATGCTGGGCATTAAATTTAACTGTGCTTTTCTGAAAGGCAGGACTTTGTGGACCATGAATCATGCGTATTCTCCTCCTGTCAGCAATTAGATCATAATGTGAGTCTTGCAGTGAAGAAGTTAGGCATCGTGTTTTGTCCAAAATGTTTTTGTTCTCCTCGGGGGCTGTGATTGGCATTTTTGTAAATGCTCATTTCTGTCAGTAACTTTCTGGAGTTTTTGCACATGCCAGTTAGACTTTCCCTTTGCAACTTGAATGGGAGACCAATGTTTTCAGGTACGCACTTGTCAAAGACTTAACCATTTATGAGAAAATATTTATTTTACTTATGTTTTAGTATCTGTAGGTCAAGATACATGAGTCTTCCCTACTTCACTCTTACAGCAGGACAGCAAAGTAGAACAAATTAAGTTTTTGTTTTTGTTTTATTCGTGTCAGGAGCGACTTTAGTAACTGCAAGTTGCTTCTGGTTTGAGAGAATTGGCCGTCTGCAAGGATGTTGCCCAGGGGACCATGATTCATGGTCCACAAAGTCCTGCCTTTCAGAAAAGCACAGTTAAATTTAATGCCCTTTTACCATCTTGTGGGAGACTTCTTTCATGTCCCCGCATGAGAAGCTGGAGCTGACAGACAGGAGCTCACCCCATTCCTCGGGTTCGAACCACTGACTTTTCAGAGTCAGCAGTCCTGCCGGCACAAGGGTTTAACCTTTTGTGCTACCATGGGCTCTACCAAAATAAGTAACCAGGAGAAAAGAGTTTTCCTGTGAATAAATAATCAAAGTTTCATGCTAAGTTTTTTGAATGACTCCATTTCAGACTTGGATATTTGCTTTATTTTTAGCCTTCTCTAAAACATTATTGGTGTACCAATAATTTATTGGTGAACAGCCTAAACACTATGAAACATGGACTGCCTACTACTTCTCATCAGCATTAAATGACGTGGCATGTCTATATCTGACTATTACTACTTCATAGAACCCTAGAGTTGGAAGAGACCTCATGGGCCATCCAGTCCAATCCCATTCTGCCAAGAAGCAGGAAAATCACATTCAAAGCACCCCCGACAGATAACCATCCAGCCTCTGTTCAAAAGCCTCCAAAGAAGGAGTCTTCACCACACTCTGGGGCAAAGAGTTCCACTGCTGAACAGCTCTTACAGTGAGGAAGTTCTTCCTAATGTTCTGAGGGAATCTCCATTCCTGCAATTTGAAGCCATTGCTCAATGTCCTAGTCTTCAGGGCAGCAGAAAACAAGCCTGCTTCCTCCTCCCTGTGACTTCCCCTCACATCTTGATCCATGGCCCTCCTCATGTCTCCTCTCAGCCTTCTCTTCTGCAGGCTAACCATGCCCAGCTCTTTAAGCCGCTCCTCATTGGGCTTGTTTTCCAGACCCTTGATCATTTCAGACTGTAAGTGGAAGCTGACAAGATGAAACACTCATTCGTATCAACAGATATCCCCAAATGCCAAAAAGGAACATAAGGAACATAGCTACCAGGATATTTTTCCTTTCCAAAACATAACCTTTCAGCTTGCATATCTAGACCTTTGTTTAAAGTGTGCATCCTTATCTGACACTTACACACAAGTTCATTAACTTCTTAGAAATATTTGGTCATTGTCCATATTGATTGAAAATAAATAGCTGGAGAATCAGCCTATAGTGGCAGTCCTTGTCATTAAGCCAAGATATCTGCCGCCTGAGCATGCTATTTCTGGCCGTACTTGAGATCCCAGATAAATATCTTAGTTTAAGTCCTATAATTATTTTACCCAATTTAGAGTTCTGCTTCCTGCAGCACTGAACTATTTTTCTGGTTGTTTTTCTTGCAAAGCATCACATATAATAATGCCATTATAGAAATATATTATTATATTATAATACTAACAGAAGGGTGACCATATTTGGCACCATATTGTGTAGCTTGACACTTGACCGTCTTGGGTCAGATGTACAATTGGTGTTAGAACAAACATGGGCAAACTTCAGCCCTCCAGGTAAACTGCTAGGAATTGTGGGAGTTGTAGTCCCAAAACACCTGGATTGCCCAAGTTTGCCCATGCCGGTGTTAGAAGCTGCCTACTTTTCAGACGGTTTATGCCAATACTTCCCTAGGGATGCACTGTAAGAAAGCATTCTGCTATTCATGTAGTTGACAGTTGTTGTTTTCCATTTAAATGGCCAAAGTGTCTTTCTTTTTAAAGACTCTTTGTGGCACTTTCACTGTTAACCAAGCTCAGAGTCTTAAGGCGGAAAGCAAAGCTATAATTAGAGCAGCTTTTTGGGCCAAGATGGGGAAGAGTTTGTTTTCCTCCTCTTGGAATGAGCTGGAACCGAGGTCCAGTAATAAATACCGTCCCTGTTTTTGCAAAGACAGATCTCTGCTGGAATCCAGTCAGTGCAGACGGGAACCTGTGCAAAGACGTAGCCCACGCAAAAGCAGGGAGAGAGCATGCAAGAGCTTTTGGGACACTGATGTACGATGGAGACTGTGGCCATGTGTTAAAGAGCAACTTCGACTGGAGGAAGAGGCAGGACACACACCAAGTAGCCTCCATCCAAAGTTGGATTGAAAGTTGGTCTTTGGTTAGACCACACCTGGAATATTGTGTCCAATTCTGGGCACCACAATTCAAGAGAGATATTGACAAGCTGGAATGTGTCCAGAGGAGGGCGACTAAAATGATCAAGGGTCTGGAGAACAAGCCCTATGAGGAGCGGCTTAAGGAGCTGGGCATGTTTAGCCTGAAGAAGAGAGGGCTGAGAGGAGATATGATAGCCATCTGTATAAATATGTGAGAGGAAGCCACAGGGAGGAGGGAGTAAGCTTGTTTTCTGCTTCCCTGGAGACTAGGACATGGAACAGTGGCTTCAAACTACAAGAGAGGAGATTCCATCTGAACATGAGGAAGAACTTCCTGACTGTGAGAGCCGTTCAGCAGTGGAACTCTCTGCCCCGGAGTGCGGTGAAGGCTCCTTCTTTGGAAGCTTTTAAACAGAGGCTGGATGGCCATCTGTCAGGGATGATTTGAATGCAATATTCCTGCTTATTGGCAGAATGGGGTTGGACTGGATGGCCCATGAGGTCTCTTCCAACTCTTTGATTCTATGATTCTATCTATGATGTACGATGGAGACTGTGGCCGTGTGTTAAAGAGCAACTTTGACTGGAGGAAGAAGCAGGACACACACCAAGTAGCCTCCATCCAAAGTTTGATTGAAAGACAGTGACATTTTACTTTTCTCTGTGTAAATACGAGGGTCGTTCATGAAAGATTTCCCTTGACCCACTTCCTGTGGACTGAGATCGATTAAACTTGGCCCACTTATGAGTCCTTCTCTCCATTGGTGCCACCTAGGGACACACACTTCTCCCGTCTTTTTAAGCAACTGTCAACACCTTGCTTGTAGAAGTCGACATGTTGCTCCAAGAGCCACATTGTGACTTCGGAAATCAGAGTCTCATCATCCGAAAAATGCTTGCACTTCAGAAACGATGATGCAAGTTCGGGTGAATAATGTTACGCTTTCTTAGGAATTTAGTCTAGTCTAATGCAAAAGACACAATGATTTGGCACAAAAGCAAGAGGAAAAAGAACAGAAAACTTTACTGTATTGTCGAAGGCTTTCATGGCCGGAATCACTGGGTTGCTGTAGGTTTTTCCGGGCTATATGGCCATGTTCTAGAGGCATTTTCTCCTGACGTTTCGCCTGCATGTATGGCAAGCATCCTCAATACCTCTGAGGATGCTTGCCATAGATGCAGGTGAAACGTCAGGAGAAAATGCCTCTAGAACATGACCATATAGCCTGGAAAAATCTACAACAACCCAGAAAACTTTACTCTTGTCAACAGAGTCAAAACACAAACTTGCAGTGTTGCATACAAAATAAACAGTGCAACAAACTTACATAGTCCTTGTAAGAATAACAGAATGCACCTCACTACCTCTGAGGATGCTTGCCATAGATGCAGGCGAAACGTCAGGAGAAATGCCTCTAGAACATGGCCCTATAGCCTGAAAAAACCCACAAGAACCTAGAATGCAAAGAGCTTAGCTTCTTCATCTTCCTTCAAATGAGCAGCGCAAATGGTTGAGCAAAATGCTGTGAGCATAAGCTCCTCAGAGCAAAAGCTGAACTATATTCTAAAACACATACAGTTATACCCCACCAGGTGTGGCTCAAATTTACTAGCTGACCTAAATTAGTAGCTGCACATGATGATTAACAGTATATGGTTTTCTTTAACACACACACTTGGTGTTGATCCTTTTACAATTTACTGCAGTAGAATTTGAAAGCCACAGGTGCATGCTTCTTCCATTTGGGCAACATCGTTCATAGAATCATAGAATCAAAGAGTTGGAAGAGACCTCATGGGCCATCCAGTCCAACCCCATTCTGCCAAGAAGCAGGAATATTGCATTCGAATCACCCCTGGCCATCCAGCCTCTGTTTAAAGCTTCCAAAGAAGGAGCCTCCACCACATTTGGGGCAGAGAGTTCCACTGCTGAACGGCTCTCACAGTCAGGAAGTTCTTCCTCATGTTCAGATGGAATCTCCTTTCTTGTAGTTTGAAGCCATTGTTCCATTGTGTCCTAGTCTCCAGGGAAGCAGTAAACAAGCTTGCTCCCTCCTCCCTGTGGCTTCCTCTCACATATTTATACATGGCTATCATATCTCCTCTCATCCTTCTCTTCTTCAGGCTAAACATGCCCAGCTCCTTAAGCTGCTCCTCATAGGGCTTGTTGTCCAGACCCTTGATCATTTTAGTTGCCTTCCTCTGGACACATTCCAGCTTGTCAATATCTCTCTTGAATTGTGGTGCCCAGAATTGGAAACAATATTCCAGGTGTGGTCTAACCAAAGCAGAATAGAGGGGTAGCATGACTTCCCTAGATCTAGACACTATGCTCCTATTGATGAGTTGTGAACTAGTGAATTGTCTTGCAGAAGGTGGACACCTTTGTGAGCATGCCACATCCCTTGGTTTTGATGGCCTCCCTCAATTTCCACAGCAGTGAAGCATAGTATGCCCCAGTTATCATAGAATCATAGAGGTGCCCTTTTGCTAGGAAACTCATCAGTGCTACTCCATGCTGGTCCCAAAATACTATGAGCATGACCTAGCCTGCTGGGAATTGAGCACATGCCTTCTTTGGAGTCAGTGAGTCGCGATGCTTCCATTGCATCGACTGAACTTTAGTCTCAGGATCAGAGTGATGGACCCAGCTTTCATCTTGTGTGATCAGTCTGTTGAAAAAATGCTCTTAGTTTCCATTGCACATCATCAATAGAGCCTGAGTGCATTCGATTTGTTCCTACTTCTGAAAAGGTGTGAGCAGCTGGGTGGCCCAGTGAGCAGATATCTTATGCATGTGAAGATAGTGTTGGATGATTTTTCCATGGACCTCACACTCACCTTGACATTTTGGGTTAGGTGGCAAATGACTACGCAACGATTCTACAAAATGGTGACCTCCACTTGCTGGATGGTGTGTTCCTCAATAGCAGAGTGGGGTCGCCCTGGAATTGGAGCTGTTTGCACCAAAGTCCAACCACATTTGAATTGGCTACGCCAGTTCTTGACTCCATCATATGATGGGGAATCATCCCCATCAACCTCTTTCATCTCATTGAACGTCTCCTTTGGTGTGCGACCTTTCAAGGAAAGGAACTTGGTGACTGCTCTGTATTCCACTGGGTTCAGTATCGAACCTCACACTTCTTCAGCACCTGTAAAATCAAGACCGTTCTCAGTTCTGGGTTGTAAATTGGCACGTAACCTATAGAGACTGATATCATTATATATGTGCAGTTTCAGTGTCCTGTGATAAATAGAAGTGGGTCAGGGGAAATCTTTAATGAATGCCCATCATATTTTGGGGGGGGGGGGGGAATCCTCTAGCAAAATTGGATTCATGGTCACCCTGGATGCTAAAATAATCCAATCAGAGAGAAGGGACTGTCAGCTATCGTGATAAGGAATTGGACACAATATTCCAGATGTGGTCTAACCAAAGCGGAATAGATGGGTAGCATTACTTCCCTAGATCATAGTGTCTAGATCTAGGGAGGTAATGCTACCCCTCTATTCTGCTCTGGTTAGACCACACCTGGAATATTGTGTCCAATTCTGGGCACCACAATTCAAGAGAGATACTGACAAGCTGGAATGTGTCCAGAGGAGGGCGACTAAAATGATAAAGGGTCTGGAGAACAAGCCCTATGAGGAGCGGCTGAAAGAGCTGGGCATGTTTAGCCTGAAGAAGAGAAGGCTGAGAGGAGATATGATAGCCATGTATAAATATGTGAGAGGAAGCCACAGGGAGAAGGGAGCAAGCTTGTTTTCTGCTTCCCTGGAGACTAGGATGTGAAACAATGGCTTCAAACTACAAGAGAGGAGATTCCATCTGAACATGAGGAAGAACTTCCTGACTGTGAGAGCCGTTCAGCAGTGGAACTCTCTGCCCCGGTGCGTGATGGAGGCTCCTTCTTTGGAAGCTTTTAAACAGGCTGGATGGCCATCTGTCAGGGGTGATTTGAATGCAATATTCCTGCTTATTGGCAGAATGGGGTTGGACTGGATGGCCCATGAGGTCTCTTCCAACTCTTCTGGATGGCCCATGAGGTCTCTTCCAACTCTTTGATTCTATGATTCTTCGATTCTATGATTCTAAGGCAGGCTGCCATTTTATTCGTCTTGTTTACAAAAAACTACAAACTGAAATAGTTCTTATTTCTTGTTTTTCATATGGTCTTTCTTTCTTACGAATACCCTTTTATATTTCTGAAATGAACCCAGGGTTCAGTATAGAGCCCTGCTATCATACAGACCAACCAAAGCATGCCCTGCTCTAGCCTTTGATGATCATTTGCAAAACATAGGCGCATTGCTGTTGGGGCTGTTGGGATTGGAGTCATGCTTCAGAAACCATCCTGTAATGAGCCACACACAAATTGACCATTGCATGTGCTTCTCAGTTGCTGGTATTTATTGGGCTGCGGGGCAGGAAACAATGTTTTCTTTTAGTTCTGGGTAAAATGCATGAGCTAGTTTGGTAAGTATGCAAGATCGCAATGCAATCCTGTCTGTTTTTTGTTGTTGTTTCAGAGTTTATCAGTCTAAGGCTGGTTGTAAAGCTATGACCTTTTGAAAAATGCAGTGCAAAATACAGTTGACCATATATACTCGAGTATAAGCCGACCCAAATATAAGCCAAGGCACCTAATTTTACCCCAAAAATCTGAAACAATATATTGACTCGAGTATAAGCCGAGGGTGGGAAATGCAGCAGCTACTGGATGTTTTGATGTTTTGCCTTCCTTGTGGGAGGATTCTCTCATGTCCTCACAGGGGGAGCTGGAGCTGACAGAGGGTGCTCATCCACTGTCTCCTCAGATTCGAACCTCCAACCTGTCAGTCATCAGTCCTGCCAGCAAATGGGTTTAACCCATTGTGCCACCGGGGGCTCCTAATAAATGTAATAAAATAGTAATAACAGAGTAAAATAATAAATAACCTTCACTCGAGTATAAGCTGAGGGGTGCTTTTTCAGCCTAAAAAAGGGGCTGAAAAACTAGGCTTATACTCAAGCATATACAGTAAGTCTCTGAATATTAACACCTTCCAAAATTGGCTGTTTGAGGCATCTTATCTTTTCCATGTTTAATTCTTTTGCTTCAAAATAATTAAATTTTGCTTCAAAATATATATTTTTTTTTGCTCAGTTTCATTAAACCAAGGACATAGGGAAAGTCATTTTGCAAATTTCTTACAATTGGGAACATATGAGAGAGAGAAAAAACAACAACCCTTGTGAGGTGTTCACATACCAAGGGCATGATGGGTGGGGGATCAGGTCCAAGCAATGCAACCATTCACTCTCTTCCTTTTTGTGTGTTTCAGAGCCGGCAGTTGGAATCTGAGACTGGAACAACAGAAGAGCACAGTCTGAACAAGGAAGCCCGGAAATGGGCCACGCGTGTGGCACGGGAACACAAAAACATCATTCACAGCCAACGGGTGGGTTGAGAATCAAAGGAGCAGCAGCTGCAAGGGAAAGGTGCTCTCTGGTCCTTGGTTGGTCTCTGTAAGAAGAGGTGCAGAAAAGAGGCAGAGTCCCAGGGAGTTGGAAAAAGTGACATCAATCCAAGACCTTGAGACCTTTTTCTCTTTTCTGCACCTCATTGACTGGGTGTTCCCAATGCACATTGCTTTGGGATTACTTTAAGAAGCTCCAACATGTGGACTTTCTGCTTGTTGTTGCTCTCAGGCACTCATTTTCACACAAGTGAGTAAAGAGGAGTGTCGGAAGCATCTGAAAATATCCTTAAGGCACCAGATCCTGTCTGATTTTGTAAGTTACGCAAGTCTGGTTAGCACCTGGATGGGAGACCACCAACGAATAGGAGGGTGCTGTAGGTGATATTTTGGAGGACGGAACAGGCAAAACTACCTCTGAGAATTCCTTGTCTTAGAACTATGTTTCTCATCTTAGAACTATGTTTCTCAGCCTTCCTAATGCTGTGACCCCTGAATACAGTTCCTCATGTTGTGGTGACCCCCAACCATAACATTATTTTTGTTGCTACTTCATAACTGTAATTTTCCTACTGTTATGAATCGTAATGTAAATATCTTATATGCAGGATGTATTTTCATTAACTGGACTAAATCTGGCCCAAATACCAGATACACTTAAATTTGAATACTGGTGGGGCTTGGGATTAATTCTGTCATTTGAGAGATGGTTGAACGGAAGCTCTCCGAAGCTCTAGGTGCTCTTACTGCCTATTACAGGGAAACCCAGCTGATCCCCAACCCATCTAAAACACAGACATGTGCCTTTCATCTCAAGAACAGAGAAGCATCCCGAGCTCTGAGGATTATTTACCTGGGAAGGAATCCCACTGGAGCATTGCAGCACACCCAAATACCTGGGAGTCACTCTGGACCATGCTCTTACCTACAAGAAGCACTGCCTGAACATCAAGCAAAAAGTGGGTGCTAGAAACAATATCATACGAAAGCTGACTGGCATAACCTGGGGATCACAACCAGACACAGTGAAGACATCTGCCCTTGCACTATGCTACTCTGCTGCTGAGTATGCATGTCCAGTGTGGAACACATCTCACCATGCTAAAACAGTGGATGTGGCTCTTAATGAGACATGCCGCATTATCACGGAGTGCCTGTGCCCTACACCACTGGAGAAATTACACTGCTTAGCCGGTATTGCACCACCTGACATCCACTGGGAAGTAGCAGCCAATAGTGAAAGGACCAAGGCAGAGACATCTCCAGCTCATCCCCTCTTTGGGTATCAGTCAGCACGTCAACGACTTAAATCAAGAAAAGGTTTTCTTAGATCTACAGAGACACTCGCTGGAACACCTCAGCAAGCAAAAGTCCAAAAGTGGCAGGCTCAAACCCAGCACCTCAACCCGTGGGTGATACCAGATGAGAGACTCCCCCCTGGGCACACAGAAGACTGGGCGACTTGGAAAGCGCAGAACAGACTGCGCTCTGGCACCACGAGATGCAGAGCCAATCTTAAGAAATGGGGCCACAAAGTGGAATCCACGACATGCGAGTGGGGAGAAGAGCAAACCACTGACCACCTGCTGCAATGCAACCTGAGCCCTGCCACATGCACAATGGAGGACTTTCTTGCAGCAACACCAGAAGCACTCCAAGTGGCCAGATACAGATATAAAGGACATTTAATCAACTTCCAAGTTTGCAAAATCTGTGTTTTTTTAAATCTGTTTCTTTGTTTTGTTCTGTTAGAAATGTAATACAATGGTATGGTTGCTGATGACACGATAAATAAAATTAGCTGGGTTTTATAGTTAACCAGTAGACTGTTAGGAATTGTGGGAGCTGAAGACAAGACAGAGGTCAGTCGCAAGGCCGAACAGGGTATAGGGTCACAACCTGTGCTGGATGGGGTCACACTCCCCTTGAAGGCACAGGTTTGCAGCTTGGGAGTCCTCCTGGATTAATCACTGAGCCTGGAATCCCAGGTTGCAGCGGTGGCCAGGGGAGCTTTTGCACAATTAAAACTTGTGCGCCAGCTGCGCCCGTACCTTGGGAAGTCAGACTTGGCCACGGTGGTCCACGCTCTCGTTACATCTAGGATAGACTACTGTAACGCACTCTACGTGGGGTTGCCTTTGAAGACTGCTCGGAAGCTTCAAATAGTCAGGCAGCCAGGTTAATAACTGGGGCGGCATACAGGGAGCACACAACTCCCATGTTACACCAGCTCCACTGGCTGCCAGCTTGCTACCGGGCACCATTCAAAGTGCTGGCTTTGGCCTATAAAGCCCTCAACGGCCCTGGCCCAAATTACCTGTCCGAACGCATCTCCCCCTATGAACCATTGCGGAGATGAAGATCCTCCAGAGGGGCCCTGCTTTCCGTCCCGCCATTGTCACAGGCACGATTGGTGGGGACGATAGACAGGACCTTCTCGGTGATTGCTCCCCGGCTATGGAACTCCCTTCCTGGTGAGATATGGTCGCCCCCCTCTCTGTCCTTTAGAAGGATGGTCAAAACATGGCTGTGGGACCAAGCTTTCGGGACAGGGCAATGAAGCGGCAATAGGAAAGATGACCAGGCCAATGATTTGACACGGATGGCTAGGACGGTTTTAAATGGCGTATTTTAATAGTTTGATAAATGTTTTTTTAATGTTTATGTATTGTATGTGAATCTGTGTCCCGGCATTGGATGTTTGCCGTGTATATGCTGTGCTCCGCCCTGAGTCCCCTTCGGGGTGAGAAGGGCAGAATATACATTTTGAGCTTGGCGAACGTTGATCACTAGATTGGTTTTTATTAGTTGTACTGTATAACTGGATTGTTTTAAATTGTTTTATAATCGTTGCTGCTATGTATTTTATCTTACTATGTGTATTGCTGGCATTGAATTGTGCCTTTTGTAAGCCGCCCTGAGTCCCCCCCTCGGGGGTTGAGAAGGGCGGGGTAGAAATGCTCAAAATAAATAAAATAAATAAATGCCTCTAGAACAGTGTTTCTCAACCTGGGGGTCGGGACCCCCAGAGGGGTCGCAAGGGGGTGTCAGAAGGGTCACCAATAACCATCAGAAAAAACAGTATTTTTTGTTGGTCATGGGGTTTCTGTGTGGGAAGTTTGGCCCAATTCTTTCGTTGGTAGGGTTCAGAATGCTCTTTGATTGTAGGTGAACTATAAATCCCGGCAACTACAACTCCCAAATGTCAAGGTCTATTTCCTCCAAACTCCACCAGTGTTCATTTTTGGGGATATTGAGTATTTGTGCCAAGTTTGGTCCTGATCCATCATTGTTTGAGTCCACAGTGCTCTCTGAATGTAGGTGAACTACAACTCCAAAACTCAAAGTCAATGCCCACCAAAACCTTCCAGTATTTTCTGTTGGTGATGGGAGTTCTGTGGGCCAGGTGTGGTTCAATTCCATCGTTGGTGGAGTTCAGAATGCTCTTTCATTGTAGGTGAACTATTTATTATTATTCATTTATTTATTTAATGCACTTGTAGACCGCCGTTCTCAGCCCTAGAGCAATATAGACAATATCACAAACAACAATAACACCATCACTGTCAATAATACAATTACACTAAATCATTCGCGACGTCTCATCGTAGAATCACAATCCAATCTCGTTATCCATGTTCCGTTCCAATCATCATTGCCAATTGTTGTAGCACTTAGTCAAACGCCTTCTCAAAACTATAAATCCCAGCAACTACAACTCCCAAATGACAAAATCATAATTTTTTGAGTGATGGTCACTCCTTGTGTTGTGAGACGTTTTGTTACGAAATTTGGTGTGATTTGGTTCATTGGTTCTTTTGATTTTAAGGAACTCATTATGCACAGAACATTTTTATATATATAGATTATTATAATATATTATTAGTATTATTGGCTGACAAGGCGGTATACTACTACTACTACTACTATATTATTATTATTGGCTGACAAGGCAGCATACTATTATATTATTATTTGCTGATAAGGCAGCGTACTACTATTATAATATTATATTATTACTATTGTCTAACAAGGGGACATGCTATTATAATATATTATTATTATTATTATTGGCTGACAAGGCGGCATACTATTATTACAATATATTATTATTATTAAAACACACACCTGTCAGAGGTGCTGAGGATGCCTGGCATAGATGTGAATGAAACGTCAGGAGAAAATGCTGATGTAACCTCACTACCTCTGAGGATGCTTGCCATAGATGCAGGCAAAAAGTCAGGAGAGAATGCCTCTAGAACATGGCCATATAGCCCGAAAAAACCTACAATAACCCAATGCAACTGTTCTCATGACTGTATATATGTTGCTCTACATTACAAAGAGTAGACTTCTAATGATCTTCTGCATGGCATATTTTCTTTCTCTGGAAGGACAGTGTGTGAACTGATAAAAAGCAGTTTCACAAAAGCTTGCCTCAGATACAACACTGTTTGGAGCAACGTTGGCGAGGGTGCTTTTGCCGTGTACCTCCACAAATTGGGACGGTGAGAATGCAAACCTTTGGCAACAGATTCCTGGATTCTAAAACTCTGCAATGATCAGGATAATTGAAGCCAAATGTCTAGAGAGCAAGGGACAGCCACAGGAAGGAGCGTGCTTTCGTCCTTCCTGTTTGTGATTAACAGTAAATCATGATGAAGCTTTATCTGCAAGTGTCAGCATATAAAGACCTCTCTGCAAGGGCTTAGGGGACAGTTCTCCATTCTTTCTGGAAGCAAGGGAAGTTTTAGGGTAATTTCATTCACTCAGTAATCAGTATTTTAAATGCACCCAATCTTTTCCTCCTCCCTGCCAGGCTCTTGAGGAATTGGAATGCCATGGGCCGGCGGCGTCTGAACAGCTCCGAGCAGAACTGGAACAGAAAATAGACGAAACCAGAGAAAACATCCGCAAAGCTGAGGTGAGAGGAAAATAATTTTAGCAATATCTCTGACTGTTCAAAGCAACTGTGGGGTTATTGTGCATCAGCGAGGAATGTCTAAAGCGCAACTTATTTTTCACTCTTTGTGGATGCTTTAAAAAGGGTTAATAAGATCTGTTTTACCTCAATATGCAGAATAAATGGAGGGCTCTGAGAGGCAAGGAATAACATTTGATTAATATTTTAAGCAGCACCGTTTGACTAGCAGTGAAGAATTACAGGCACCGAGAAACCTCTTAGCTGTAGAAGGCACTAATTCTGCGCATTTCATGGCTAAATGAGTTGCAATAATTACAATGGTCCAAAAAAAAGAAAAGAAATTTATTTATTCAAAAATATTTTAAAAATATTTATTTAAAACTTTTATATCCCAATCTTCTCAACCTCCGTAAAGGGACTCAGACCGGCTTACTGAAAGAAAACTATCAATCTTACTATTGTATTGTCGAAGGCTTTCATGGCCGGAATCACTGGGTTGTTGTAGGTTTTTTCGGGCTATATGGCCATGTTGTAGAGGCATTCTCTCCTGACGTTTCACCTGCATCTATGGCAATCATCCTCAGAGGTAGTGAGGTCTGTTGGAACTAGGAAAATGGTTTTATACATCTGTGGAATGACCAGGTTGGGACAAAGGACTTTTGTCTGTTGGAGCTAGGTGTGAATGTTTCAACTGACCACCTTGATTAGCATTTAATGGCTTGGAAGTGCCTGGGGGGAATCTTTTGTTGAGAGTGATTTGATGTGCCTGATTGTTTACTCTCTGTTGTTTTGCTGTTGTAATTTTTGAGTTTTTTAATACTGGTAGCCAGATTTTGTTCATTTTCATGGTTTCTTCCTTTCTGTTGAAATTGTTCACATGCTGTTTACAACAGAGAGTAAACAATCAGGCACATCAAATCACAAAAGATTACCCCCAGGCACTTCCAAGCCATTAAATGCTGATCAAGGTGGTCAGTTGAAACTTTCACACCTAGCTCCAGCAGACAAAAGTCCTTTGTCCCACCCTAGTCATTCCACAGATATATAAACCCATTTTCCTACTTCCAACAGACCTTACTACCTCTGAGGATGCTTGCCATAGATGCAGGCGAAACGTCAGGAGAAAATACCTTTAGAACATGGCCATATAGCCCGGAAAAACCTACAACAACCCAATCTTACTATTCATTACTATTGCATTCTATGTTGTTTTGACAGACAAATGTCACAGCTGCATTTGGATGTCATGCAAAGGCTATGGTGGAATGGCAATGTGAAGTCCTAAACTACGTGGAAATCTCCAAACAATGTTTAAGTGTGTTGTCAAAGACTTTCATGGCTGGAATCACTGGGTTGCTGTGATTTTTTTCAGGCTGCTGGCCACGTTCCAGAAGCATTCTCTCCTGACCTTTCACCCACATCTGTGGCAGACATCCTCAGAGGTTGTGAACTCAGTTGGAAGCTATTTATTTGTTTGTCGTGTCAGGGCAACCAGTCAATTATATTACATTTCTAACAGAACAAAGCAAACAAACATACAAAATACAAAATTTGTGAGTTTGGTAGTTGATTAAATGTCCTTTGACAAGTATCTGGCCACTTGGAGTGCCTCTGGTGTTGCCGCAAGAAGGTCCTCCATTGTGCATGTGGCAGGGCTCAGGTTGCATTGCAGCAGGTGGTCCGTGGTTTGCTCCTCTCCACACTCGCATGTCGAGGATTCCATTTTGTAGCCCCATTTCTGAAGATTGGCTCTGCATGTCGTCCCCACCAATCGTTCCTGTGACAATGGCAGGATGGAAAGCAAGGCCTCCCCGTAGGATCTTAATCTCTGTGATGGTTCATAGGGAGAGATGCGTTCGGACAGGTAATTTGGGCCGGGGCTGTTTAGGGCTTTATAGGTCAAAGCCAGCACTTTGAATAGTGCCCGGTAGCAAACTGACAGCCGGTGGAGCTGGCGTAACATGGGAGTTATATGCTCCCTGTATGCCGCCCTAGTTAAAATGAGTACATTTTACTCTTGTGCCCCACATACACACAGCCCAAGTTCCTCTAAATTGGGCCTATATTTTACCAGTAGCTATTTTAGTTTGCACGCTGATTCCTTGCTCGTTCAGTCTTGTAAGCCTTGCATGTATTCTTTTGCATCTCAGTGTGAGTCCCTATATGTAAGTGCTACTTTTGCCTGGTTCTCAGCACCATAGTACTAGTGAAAGACTCTATATTTAACTCTCTCGTTTTTAGGAGAAAGAAATAAGGAAATCAGTGAAAAAATACTGTTGCCCTTGCAGAAATAAATGAGACACCTGCTACTATCATGTGCTTTAGAGCAGAAAACATTCATGTGGGAGGCAAGTGGGAAACTAGCAGATGTATTATTATTTTTTTACTCTCAGTAGAAGCGTAAGAGCTCTGCTGGGTCAGACCAAAGAGACATATTTTTGCACCTCCTGTTTCGAAGAGTTGCCAACGGAAAGCTTCTTTGAAGCATCAAGAGATTTATATATATATATATATATATATATATATATATATATATATAATTTTTAAAAAAAATTTAAACATTTGGCCTAGCCATAGGATTTTAAATCCTTATATGTTATTGTTTATATGTGATTTATATTAATTATATTGTTTTTTGCTTATTGCTTTTTTGTTTTATTGATGTGTTGTCGGGCTTGGCCTCATGTAAGCCGCTCCGAGTCACTTGGGGAGATGGTGGCGGGGTATAAATTAAATGTTATTATTATTATTATTATTATAAGAGACAGGGCCGGTTTAACCCATTACGCAAAGTATTTGCAGTATAGTTGATTTTGCCCAGGGGCGCTCTTGAGGCGCTCTTGGGGGAAAATAGACCTAGAATCATAGAATCAAAGAGTTGGGAGAGACCTCATGGGCCATCCAGTCCAACCCCATTCTGCCAAGAAGCAGGAATATTGCATTCAAAGTACCCCTGACAGATGGCCATCCAGCCTCTGTTTAAAAGCTTCCAAACAAGGAGCCTCCACCACACTCCGGGGCAGAGAGTTCCACTGCTGAACGGCTCTCACAGTCAGGAAGTTCTTCCTCATGTCCAGATGGAATCTCCTCTCTTGTAGTTTGAAGCCATTGTTCCTTGTCCTAATCTCCATGGAAGCAGTAAACAAATTTGCTCCCTCCTCCCTGTGGCTTCCTCTCACATATTTATACATGGCTATCATATCCCCTCTTAGCCTTCTCTTCTTCAGACTTAACATGCCCAGCTCCTTAAGCCGCTCCTCATAGGGCTTGTTCTCCATCATTTTAGTCGCCCTCCTCTGGACACATTCCAGCGTGTCAATATATCTCTTGACATATGCAAGTTGTAGTTACTGGGATGTATAGTTCACCTACAATCAAAGAGCATTCTGAACTCCACCAATGATGGAATTGAACCAAATGTGGCACACAGAACTCCCACGACTAACAGAAAATATATATCAGTGATTGGTTTGGGGCGGGGGGCACCAAAATACTGTTTGCTTACCATTGAAAATTACCTAGGGCCGCCTCTGATAAGAGATGCCATAGCAGCAGTGTGCATGGTGCCTCTGAGCCATTGGTCATAGATTCAAAGTCAGCCCGCCCGGGCCAGAGTGAGCTTCTGACCAATTGTGTAGCTTGTTGTTGACCTTTGCAACCCGAAAGACAGTTGCATCTGTCAAGTAGGAAAATTAGGTACCACCTATGTGTGGGGAGGCTAATTTAACTAATTTACGAGACCATAAAAAAGACTCCAGCAAAGCAAGCGGGGAATGCAGAAGTACTTCATCAGTGTTGCAGATGGACAATTAAAACGACAACTCCCCTGATGGCCAGAAAAGTTAAATAGCTTCTGACTGTCTGTCTATATCTGTTGTGTGTCTTTGGCATTGAATGTTTGCCATACTGTGTACATTGTAATCCGCCCTGAGTTCCCTGCAGGGTGAGAAGGGTGGAATATAAATACTGTAAATAAATAAAAATTGATAGAACAATTGAGCTGGAAAATGTGACATCCTTTCATATATTTCAACATGGCTCTCGTGTCCCTTCTCAGCCTTCTTTTCTCCAAGGTAAACATACCTGGCTCCATAAGCCTCTTCTCATAGAGATTCTTGGCTTCCAAACCTCTGACCATTTTACTTGCTTGCCCATATCCGTTCCAGCTTGCCCATATCCTCCTTGAATTTTGGTGTCCAGAACTGGGCGCAGTGTTATTCCAGGTGAGGTCTGACTAAAGCAGAATAGAGTGGGAATATGACTTCCCTCGATATCCTATGGATCCAGCTTAGAATGTCATTGCCTTTTTTAGGGGGCCCTCCACCATGTTGACTCATGTTCAATTTGTGGTCCACTAAGACTCCTAAATCCCTTCCACACGGACTGCTTTCAAGCCAAGTGTCAACCATCCTATATCTGTTTATTTCATTTTTACTGCCAAAGTGTAGTATATTACATTTTTCCCTGTTGAAATTCATTTTGTTAGTGTGTTTTCAAAGGCTTTTGTGATCGGAATTGCTGTGAGTTTTCTGGGCTGTCTGACAGAAAGGAAAGGATCGCAGAAAGAGTGGTATCTTAACTCTGAAGCTTTTAATCTAGAAAGGATATAAGGACAAACAATGCATAAAATGATGGGCCAGATAGAAAAAGCTTCTCGGACCGAAAACAGATTTCTGTCCTCCCGAATTCGTGAAGCTCCTGAAAAACAAATTGGGATTCCCATCAAAATGCAGGACACTAAAACAGATCGCAGTTTACCCGGATTGCACAACCTAGTAGATACAAGGCTTGTGGATATGATGCCCAGCTAAAGTCGTCTTTAACCTTTCCCCAACCTCAGAGCCACAAGTAGTATTGGGTTGCAATTCCCATTATCCCCAGTACACATGGTGGATAATCACAAGTGATGAGAGTTGTCATTCAGTAACATCTAGGGATCCAAACTAAAGAGAACCTCTATATAAAAATATAGTTCGCTCTCTCTATCCATGGATTCAGCAGCCCTTTGAAGGCAGCCATTAGGTTGGTGTGACCCATAATGAAAATGAGTTTGACATCCCTGATCTAGGTTATCGATTACATCATCCATAGTCTATATTTCCAGATATGAACTGATCACAAGATATGTTGAACAACAGTGTAGAATGTATATTGTAGAATATGGTTTCTCTGTTGTTCTCTAAGTCTGGCAGAGTTTGTGTCCCATTGATGGTAAACATACATTATGGAAGTCAATCTTGACGTTCAGACAAATTTATGGAACTGACCTTTAACAGGAAGGGATGGAGGTAGGTGGAACAGAAAGATATTTATATATGGGAATTGCTGTATAGTTAAGAAAAGTCTGCTGCACTTACTCTGCTCTTAATCTTAAACTTTTTTGAATCATACACCAATTTATCCAAACATAAATTGCTTAGACAACAATAAAATATACTCCTTCTTTTGGAAAATCATGTTGATGTCAATATATGGCTAAAATTCTGATTTATTGGAATAATATTTTCAGAGGTTATTTTTCTGCCAGTAATTCCTGTCCTAGGAATGCTGAAATGAGTCATAGTGCCAGTAAATTAGGTTCACGCACAAACATGCCTAAAATTAGATGTTGGATTTCACTGTTGCCATAATACTGTGGCTTTTCTGGCAACTCCTTTTTTTAAAAGTTAGAACAGCCTTAATACTACTTTAAGTAGCTCAAAAACATGTGTTCCTCTGTTTACTGATATGTAGACACATACATTCAGTAGACTTTACATGTGTTGGGTTTCTTGCATTCGAAACATTTGCATTATGCACAAAACTGCTTAGACTGTACAGCAAACAAATGAAATATTTTAAGATAATTAAAACATACACAGAGAATTAAAAGATACCAGTAAACAACATTTACTGGGGTTGGGGCAGGTATGGGTAAACCCAGGCTCGGGAGCCGGATGTGGCCCCTTGAGCTCTTTTCTTCTCTCTCGCCATCCTATCCTTCCTTACCTTCCTCTTTCTCCTTCCATCCTTTCTTCCTTCCCTCTTTCCTCCCTCCTTCCCTCTCCCTCTTTCTCCTTCCTTCCTTCTTTCCTTCTGTCCTTCCTTCCTTCCTTCTCTTTTGTTTTTCCTTCCTTCTCTTTTTCCTCCTTCCCTCCCTCTTTCTTTCTCTCTATTTCCTTTCACCCTTTCATCCTTCCGTCCTTCCTTCTTTTCTTCTTCCTTCCCTCCCTCTTTCTCCTTCCTTTCCACTCTTTTGTCCTTCCTCCTTTCTTCCCTCCCTCCATCCATTCTTTCCCACCCTTTCATCCTTCCTTCCTTCTCTCTTTCCTTCCCCCCTCCCTTTCATCCCTCCTTCCCTTCCACTCTTCCATCCTTCCTTCCTTCTCTCCCTTTTGTTTTTCCTTACTTCTCTCTCTCTCCTTCCTCCTCACCTACCTCCATCCCTTCCTTCCCTCTTTCTCCTTCCTTCTACCCTTTCCTCCCTCCTTCTCTCCCTCTTTCTTCTTCCTTCCTTTTTGCCTTTCCTTCCTACACTCTTTCTTTTATTTTTACCTTCCTTCCTTCTCTTTTTCCTTCCTCCTTCCCTTCCTTCTTTCCTTCCTTCCTTCTATCCACCCATCCATCCTTTGCTTCCACCCTTTCTTCCTTCCTTCCCTTTTATATTTGCTTCCCTCTTACCCTTTCATCCTTCCTTCCCTCTTTCCTCCTTCCCTCTCTCCCTCTTTCTCCTTCCATCCTTCCCTTTCTCCCTTTCATACTTCCTTCTCTCTTCCCTTCCTCTTTCCCTTTCTTCCGTCACTGGAAAGCCAGTCCTCCTTGCAGGGAGTGTGAGTATGTGACCCCCAAGTTAGAAAGTTTGCTCATACCTGGGTTAGGGGCACAGGAAACCTGAAAAAGTGGAGAGGAATAAAAAAGCTATCTTTATTATGTTTCTTGATATTGGTCTTATATAAATCATAAAAATTACTTTTTTGCCTGAGATAACATCACTTCAGAAATCTCTAGTTCTTGCAATACAAATCTACAGTCAATTTCTGCTGGAAGCTGGTCATAGAATCACACTTTTAATCGAATCCATGAATGATCAGATCCACAGAAGTCAAACCCGCAAATGTGGAGGGCCAACAGATAATTGAAATGCCGAACTAAAGCATGTGGTTTTGTTAGGGAGGTGGTGATCTTTTTCTGACCACGATCACTCCTTATAGCAAGTCCTCATCTCTTTTTAAAACTTATTTTTGTTTCGCTGAAGCATGTGGTGTGCCATTCCTTAGCTCTGCCCAAAAGTCTGTGCCAAGATGAACCCTGCTCAGAGTTATTCACCACTTTGAGTCCCTTTAAGAGACAAAAACAGATTATTGTTATTTGAAACACAACAAGATGAGTACACAGCAAACAAGATCACTCTGCTGGCTGTTGTATTGGATCACATGTCGGACACTTCCCAAGTGCCTAGGTCTATGTAATGTATCGGCGAATAATGCGTGCAGATCCGAGCAGAGTGGCCTTTTGCAACTGACAGATGAAAATTTTGTCAGCGCCGATTGTGTTTAAGTGTAGGGCAAGGTCTTGAGGCGCTGCACCCAGTGTGCCGGTCACCACTGGGACCACCTTTATTAGCTTGTGCCAGAGTCTTTGCAGTTCGATCTTTAAATCCTCATATCGTGTCAGCTTTTTTAATTGCTTCTCGTCAATCCCGCTGTCACCTGGGATTGCAACATTGACAATCCATACTTTTTTTCCACAATCGTAAAGTCAGGAGTATTGTGCTCCAAAACTCTGTCAGTCTGAATTTGGAAATCCCAGAGTAGTTTGACGTGTTCATTTATTATAATTTGTGGAAAGAAAAAATTGGATATAAATAAATATTATAATAATAGAATCCTAGAGATGGAAGAGACCTTTTGGGCCATCCAGTCCAACCCCATTCTGCCAAGAAGCAGGAAAATCACCTTCAAAGCACCCCTGGCAGATGGCCATCCAGCTTCTGCTTCAAAGCCTCCAAAGAAGGAGCTTCCACCACATTCAGGGGCAGAGAGTTCCACTGCTGAACAGATCTCACAGTTAGGAAGGTCTTCCTAAAATTCCGGTGGAATCTCCTTTCTTTCCTGTAGTTTGAAACCATTGTTTCACATCCTAGTCTCCAGGGCAGGAGAAAACAAGCTTGCTCCCTTCTCCCTATGACTTCTCCTCACATTTTGATACATGTCCCTCATCATGTCTCCTCTGGAGCCCCCAGTGGCACAGTGGGTTAAACTCCTGTGCCGGCAGGACTGAAGACCAATAGGTCGCAGGATCGAATCCGGGGAGAGGCGGATGAGCTCCCTCTATCAACTCCAGCTCCTCATGCAGGGACATGAGATAAGCCTCCCACAAGGATGATAAAAACATCAACATCAAATAATCTGGGCGTCCCCTGGGCAACGTCCTTGTAGACGGCCAATTCTCTCACACCAGAAGCAACTTGCAGTTTCTCAAGTCGCTCCTGACACAACAAAAAAAATGTCTCCTCTCAACCTTCTCTTCTGCAGGATGAACATGCCCAGCTCTTTAAGCTGCTCCTCATAGGGTTTGTTCTCCGGACCCTTGATCCTTTGAGTCGCACTCCTCTGGTCACATTCCAGCTTAGAGTCAATGTCTCCCTTCAATTGCGGTGTCCAGAATTGGACACAGTGTGAGTCCAGGTGTGGTCTGACCAAGGCAGAATAGAATAGAGGGGTAACGTGACTTCCCTGGATCTAGACACTAAACTCCTGTTGATGCAGGCCAAAATCCCATTGACTTTTTTAGCTGCCACATGGCATTGTTAGCTCATGTTCACCTTCCTGTCACAAGGACTCCAAGATCTTTTTCACATCCCCCGTTCTGTCTCTTTGCATTTCAATTTTTCTGCCTAAGTGGAGTCTCTTGCATTTGTCCCAGTTGAACTTCATTTTGTTAGTTTTGGTCCATCATCTCTCTAACCTGTTAAGATCTCTTTGAATTCTGCTCCTGTCTTCTGGAGTATTGGCTCTCCCTTCCCATTTGGTCCTGTCTGCAAACTTGATGATCGTAGCTTCTAATCCTTCATCTAAGTCATTTATCAGCGTTGCCTCTGAAAAATCCTGCAAATCTCTTGGGAAGACAAGCGGACAAATGTCAGCGTGCTGGAAGAAGCAAAGACCACCAGCACTGAAGCGATGGTCCTCTGCCATCAACTCCACTGGACTGGCCATGTTGTCCAAATTCCCGATCACTGTCTCCCAAAGCAGTTGCTCTACTCCGAACTCAAGAACGGAAAAATAGAATATTGAAGGGCAGGAAAAGAGATTTAAAGATGGGTTCAAAGCTAACCTTAAAAATTGTGGCATAGACACTGAGAGACAACTGGGAAGCCCTGTCGCTTGAGCACTCTAACTGGAGGTCAGCTGTGACCAGCAGTGCTGCAGGATTCAAAGAGGCACAAATGGAGGATGAAAGGGAGAAATGTGCCAAGAGGAAGGTGCGTCAAGCCAACCCCGACTGGGACTGCCTTCCACCTGGAAACTGATGTCCTCACTGCAGGAGAACATACGGATCAAGAATAGGGTTCCATAGTCACCTACTGACCCACCACCAGGACACCACATTTGGAGGACAATCTTACTAGGACAACGAGGGATTGCCTTTGTAAATAAGTAATCAAGATCCTTAGCAGGACCAGGTCCAGGATGGAACCCTGCTTCTAGCACTCTACTCCTCACTTCTTTCAAGGATGAAGAGAAAGCTTCAAACTACAAGAAAGGAGAATCCATCTGAACATGAGGAAGAACTTCCTGACTGTGAGAGCCGTTCAGCAGTGGAACTCTCTGCCTCAGAGTGTGGTGGAGGCTCCCTCTTTGGAGGCTTTTAAACAGAGGCTGGATGGCCATCTGTCAGGGGTGCTTTGGATGCAATATTCCTGCTTCTTGGCAGAATGGGGTTGGACTGGATGGCCCATGAGGTCTCTTCCAACTCTATGATTCTATGATTCTATATCATTGGGGAGAATTACCCTCTGAGTTCGTTCATTTAACCAATTACAGTTCCATCTTGCCATAGTTTTGTCTATGAGTTAGGCAAATAATAATACTTTTTTGCAGTTCTGTTTGGAAATGCCCTTTCTTGAATGTTCAGCGCAAAATATAAATCACCACTTTTTCTCACAGTCTTTTCGTTTCCTTCTGAAGCAGAAGGGTGTTTTTTTTCCCCCCTTTCCTTTTTTGGAAACTCATGATGCAGACCTAACAGGCAAGGACAGCTTAAAACATCTCGGTGTGATATGTATTTCACATTTCCCCTGGAGCTTGCTGGTTAATGGGGATGAACATGGCATGCATTACACCAATAGCTGCTTCCAAGCCTTGGGGCCAACTCCGGACGCCGCTGTGTTCCCTTAAAGGCCCTCATTAGCTTTGGTCCAGCGGATCTGCGGAAGAGCACCTGTATCGGTATGTCCCAACATAGTCCAGATTTGCGATTGTAGCAATGCTCTTCCAATTAAGTCGGTTTGCACTATCAGGAACACAGGACAAGGGTTCCTCTCTGGGTTTCTTCCAGGGTTTCGAGTGCCTTTCCCCATGAGATAAATGGAAGGCTACTCTGTTGGGTTTTGGCTTTTCCAAAAACTTTGGAAAAAATAGAAAAAAGTTCCCTGGTGAGCATTGTCTTTTCTCCCTGGGCTGCAGAAATGATGCCTTAGGCTGGCTGTTAAGTAAGAGAATTAATTCAGAATGATCTTACTTTAACTGCCATACATCAATACTATGGAATCCTGGGATTGTAGCTTGTTGTGGCACCAGTGCTTTTTGGTAGAGGAGGTTAGAGACCGTGTAAATTGTATTTCTTCAATTCTGACACACCAACAGTTGTGAGACACACACTAACTTTAGTATCAACAGGAATATATATATATATATATATATATATATATATATATATATATAAATGCTCTGTGCATAATGAATACCTTAAAAACAAAAGAACCAATGAACGAAATCACACCAAATTTGGCAACAAAATGTCGCACAATACAAGGAGTGGCCATCACTCAAAAATTATGATTTTTGTCATTTGGGAGTTGTAGTTACTGGGATTTATAGTTCACCTACAATCAAAGAGCATTCTGAACTCCATTAATGATTGAATTGAACCAAACATGGCACACAGAACTCCCTTGACCAACAGAAAAAATTGGAAGGGTTTGGTGAGCACTGACCTTGAGTTTGGGAGTTGTAGTTCACCTACATCCAGAGAGCACTGTGGACTCAAACAATGATGGATCTGGACCAAACTTGGCACTCAATACGCCCAAATATGAACACAGATGGAGTTTGGGGGAAATAGACCTTGACATTTGGGAGTTGTAGTCACTGGGATTCACAGTTCACCTACAATCAAAGAGCATTCTGAACCCCACGAACAACAGGGCAAACTTCCCACACTGAACCCCCATGACCAACAGAAAATTAAGGCCATCCAATCCAACTCCCTTCATCAGGGCAAGAAAACGTAATTAAAGTCCTCCTGACAAAGAGCCATCCAGCCATAGAGATAGATAGATAGATATGATTCACACAGAGATATAGTATCATAGATTTGAAAGGGACCCCTAAAGAAGGACAGTGATATCTTGCATGTTCCAGGGTGGGCAAACCAGACAATCTCCACATCAACATTGACAAAGAAACAGCAAGAAATACCATTTACCCACAAGCATAAAGAAATTACATATATTAGAAACCAACACTTTCTCATTACTTTATTTTCCAGATCACCAGACTGGGCCACAGCAACGTGTGGCAGGGGGGCAGCTAGTATGTATATAGATAGATAGATAGAGAGAGAGAGAGAGAGAGAGAGAGAAAGGGTGGCACGCCAGTGGTGCAACAGGCTACACCACTGAGCTGTGGAACTTGCTGACCAAAAGGTCAGCAGTTTGAATCCGGGGAGCAGGGTGCGCTCCCGCTGTCAGCCCCAGTTCTGCCAACCTCCCAGTTCGAAAACATGCAAATGTGAGTAGATGAGTAGGTGCCACTCCGGTGGTAAGGTAACAGCGCTCTCAATGCAGTCATGGTGGCCACATGACCTTGGAGGTGTCTACGGACAATGCTGGCTCTTCGGCTTCGAAATGGAGATAAGCACCACCCCCCAGAGTCGGACACAACTAGACTTAACATCAAGGGAAACCTTTAACTTTGCTATATACTAGCTGTACCCACCACGCATTGCTGTGGCCAACCTTCCTCTTTCTCTCCTTTCTTT
Source organism: Anolis sagrei (assembly GCF_037176765.1). NCBI lineage: Eukaryota > Metazoa > Chordata > Lepidosauria > Squamata > Anolidae > Anolis > Anolis sagrei. Next base: position 7,233,728 of record NC_090023.1, read on the forward strand.
CTCTCCTTCCTTCCTTCCCTCCCTTTTTTTCTTTCCTTCCTTCCTTCCTTCCTTCCTTCCTTCCTTCCTTCCTTCCTTCCTTCCTCTCTTCTCTTCCTCTTCCCTTTCTCCCCTCACCACTTTCCTTTCCCCTTTCTCCCCTTTCTTCCTTCTCTACCAATTCTTGCACTGCAACTCCCAGCAGTCCTCCTGATTGATCTATCTATGTATCTATCTATCTATCTCCATCTAATCTATCTATCTGAAGGATTGCTGGGAGTTGTAGTCCAGGAATAGGAAATTAGAAGTATGCAGGGATTGGGATGCTCTCAGAGAAATCCGAGGAAAAGAACACTTGCAGCTTGGAAGCAGTGCATTTGGATCATCCTCCTCTCCTAAAGGGGATGCTGGGAGCTGTAGTCCGAAAAAGTGTGTATATGCTATGGTTTGTTTTTTCTTGTCATTTTTTGTGCATGTGCTGTAGTATCCTTTTGCTTTTTTGGACTTTTAAGTCCTTCCCGCTGTGTTTTTCATTGTTTTTATGAGTGGTGGTCATTCATTGGCCTGATAGGTGTCTTGTGTCTGGCCCAACTTACCTGTCCGAACGTATCTCCCCTTACAAACCACTGAGGACTTTAAGATCATATGAGTAGGCCTTGCTCTCGGTCCCACCTTTGTCACAAGCACATTTGGCGGGGAGGAAAGACAGGGCCATCTCAGTGGTGGCCCCTTGGCTATGGAACACCCTAGGGAGATCAGATCTGCTCCCTCCCTCTTGACGTTTCGGAGGCAAGTTAAAATGTGGCTATTCGAGCAAGCATTTACAAATACAGAATAGCTAATATTGGAAATCGAATGACCTGACAATGGAATTGGACAATGCTTGAGAATAATGAGACGCTGATGGTGTTGCTTTTATTGCTTTTGTGATATCTTATACTGTTTAATGTTTTTTATCCATTATGTTTTATGTATACTGATTTGTTGGAAACCGCATTGAGTCGCCAATTGGCTGAGAAAGGCGGTATACAAATACAGTAAATAAATAAATGTGTCCAAATTTGGTGTCAATTCATCCAGTGGTTTTTGAGATATGTTAATCCCACAAACGAACATTACATTTTTATTTATATAGATAGAGGGCACATGATTCTAAGACACACCCCATTTTTAGGAATGTTTATATAGGGAAAAATATGTGTTTTGGGATCTAAAAAAATACAGTATAACTCTTATGATTCCATAGAATTGAGCCATGAGGGTTAAAGTGATTTCAAACTGTATTCGTTTCGCAATGTAGTTTCACCTTTGGATTGCTGAAAATATGCATTCTCTGAATGCTGCAGATAATATCCCCATTGGTTTTGTCTATATCACGTGTTTTGTAAGGGGCTTTCTACTGTGTTCAAACTGTCAGGGTTTTTTGTACATGCTATTTCTCTAATGGAGAAAAATGCACTCAACGCTTTTGCACTCTCAGAAGAAGACAAGGTTCAAGCTCTGAGTCTGGGTTAATGGTGCAGCCCTACATGTAGTGCAGAGGTCAGGATTTGCATCTTGTGGCCTCTGATCCACGACTTGTTTCCTTTCCCTGCCTTTCAGCCTTCTGCCTTTTACTAAGCTTGAAAGCAAAGAGAAGCCTGGTATTTGTGTGTGCGGCATAGCGTGAGAGAGTGCCGATTTCCTCCCTTATTCACCTTGTGAAGGTTTGCCTGTGAGGATTGGCATCTCTGGCAGATCTTGAATCATTAATCTGATGTCTCTGTGCTAAGCAGCCCTGCATGGAAAGGCTGTGCACCAAACCTTCTCCTGGTTCAGCAGTCTTGCTCTTTTCCCACAGAAAACCTGTCCCGAACTCTGGTTTCCCCTGTAACCTCTCTTCCAATTATTAATCCAAATATAACTGGCTTCCCGTTTAAAATAAATGCTTGTCATTGTCCCATCTTTCAAATCACGGTCGATGAAACGGAAAACATTTTTTCCTCCTTGATACAAGGGTATGCAGCTGGGAGGACAGCTTCCCATAGAATATTTATGTTGCACTGGAGGACTCACAAATCAAGCCTATGTCCAGACCATCCCATGGAAAGACTGGTCACTATTTGTGGGGGGAAGCAAACATTGCAAAGCTGTTTACCAATGAGCTGCCTCTCACAACACTCTTGATCATTGGCTATGCTCCCTGGGGATGCTGGGGATGACATTGGCAGCTCAGCTCCCACTCCTAGTATGCAGCGACTGTATGAAAGCATTAAGGGCAATGCTGTACAAGTACCGTAGAAGAAAATCCATTCATCAAGATTCGTGGACTTAATGCGGTCCCGATGGTGAGGTGAAGGGGCACCTCACCGGGAAGGTGTAAGTAAAGGGCGGAGCAAGCTGCAGGAGTCCAGGGTGCCTGGGGTATAGAAAAAAGAAATAGAGTGGCTCTGGGCCCAGAAAAACACACCTCTTTGACCTGTCTGGCCCATCCTTGTATCCTATTACTGTACCTCCTCCTCTGCCTCTCAGATTTCACTCCTGAAGACTGCAGGTGCGCATGTTCAAGATCTGAGAGGCAGAGGAGGGACAGTAATACGAAAATT